>NC_134358.1:189616386-192025344 GCF_048569485.1 Anomaloglossus baeobatrachus
TCGATGGCAAACATGTAAGAGTGCAGAAGCCACCGCGATCAGGATCACTCTTCTTTAATTATAAGAAGTATTTTTCGGTGGTCCTCATGGCGGTGGCTGATGCACATTACAAATGTATTGCCATCGATGTCGGTGCTTATGGCAGTACGGGGGATTCTCGGGTGTTGCGAACATCACAGATTGGACTGCAAATTCTTCAGGATTGCGGAACGCTCCCAGCCCCACAACCTTTGCCGGGCTCCACAGATCCAGTCCCCTTTGTGATGGTATCGGATGAGGCATTTCCTTTATTGCCAAACCTGCTGCGCCCATACCCACGAAGGGGACTGGATACCCGGCGGAGGATTTTTAATTATAGGCTGAGTCGTGCACGCAGATATGTGGAGTGCACCTTCGGAATCCTGACTAGTCAGTGGAGGATTCTACACACAACCATCCAGTTAAACACCAAAACCGTTGACACTGTGATAAAGGCCTGTTGTGTTCTCCACAACTATGTTAGAGAGTACAGCTCTCAGCAAGGTGAGGAAACACAACCGGCCGAATTACATCCAGTGAGCAACATGGTTTTTGGACGTCCATCAAACTCGGGTGTGTTTGTGCGAGAATCCTTCACTGACTACTTCATGAGTCCAGAAGGTGCCGTGCACTGGCAATACTCCTGTGTTGGTGATGTGCAGCCGGATCAGCAGAGACCCATGGGACACGATTGACACCGAATGTGCCGCCCCCGTGCCAGCAGCCAGCGATGCTCTGATCTTGAAGGATGGATCTCACGGAACACCTTTGATCACCGGCTGCCGTCTTCACGTCTTGCAGCCAAAGAACAACATCTGCCACCTACCCAATGAACCAGGGCTACAACCCCGGCGTCTCTGGCCTTTGCATTTGACCTTCTCCTCCTATACACGTTAAGTAAAGGTCAAGTACTAATCTTCCCTCACTGGGCTGTTTACACCCCTAGTTGTCCGTTCTCCATCCACATGGTCCCGTACACTGTTGTGTTTGTCCTACCCTTGGTGGATTGACTGGTTTCTGGTCAGCTCTTTGTAACCGTGTGTGGCTTGCTGTTGTGCATGTCCCTTAGTGTGACAACCTGTCAAAGCCATGGCATCGCAGAAAGATTATAATGTCATTGAAATTTCTTAATGTTTTTGTCTTTTTTACAATGTATGGTTTGGTCCTTTGGATAACAAATTTATGCTCTTTTGTTGTAATAAAAATAATATTATAAAAAAAATGTTCACTTGTATTTTTGCAAACAAAATAATTTTTATTACATGCTTTACAACAGTACAAACAAAAAAGTGGCCTACCAGCCACACAAATAACCCAACAATCCACCCTACACATCAGAAACGCTGGTTGGAAATATACGTATTTTAAAGTGAATTCAATTTGAAATCTGTAAAGTCTTGTTTTTATTATTTGAGCCCTTTTATTTTTTTCAAAAACAAACATAACACATATGACAGTGCTGTACAAAATTATTGGCACCCCTGCAATCCTGGCACAGAATAATCAGTTTACTCATGAAAATGTTTATCATCAAAAAGTACTTTAGTTTATTATCTTAAAATCAATCTTCAATTTTCGAGAAGAAATTGAGTATTCTGTGACAGAATTGCAGGGGTGTCAATACTTTAGGCCACACTGTATCCATATGCTAATTTAAATTGGCAACTCTAACAATGTAATTAACAAATTTAAAAACACCCAAAAAAAAAACATGTCACTCTAGCAACTGTGATATGGCCACCAAGCCACAGGAATACATGAAGGACAGACCTTTTTATGAAATAACGACATAGAGCCTGGAGTCATCAGCATGTAGAAATTAAACTTTGTAAAGACCGGACCCTATTTGTATGGAGAATTATTGTTGGACAGTGAAGCAGTGTTTTGAAAATTGCACACAGGACTGCTGAACCAGTCATGAATACAAATTTGACATCCCTGAACCAATGCATAGAAATACATACAGCCGATCTGTTCCTGTCAGGAGAGTGTGTTGCCGTGCCTGGTGATGTGAAACGAGACTTTGGCAAGTCTCTCTCAAGTGTGACGGCCCTGTCACACACACAGATAAATCTGCGGCAGATCTGTGGCAGATCTGTGGTTGCAGTGAAATTGTGGACAATCAGTGGCAGGTTTGTGGCTGTGTACACATGTAACAATTTGCCCATGATTTCACTGCAACCACAAATCTGCCAAAGATTTATGTCTGTGTGTGACGGGGCTGTCACACTTGACAGAGACTTGCCCAAGTCTCGTTTCACATCACCAGGCACGGCAACACACTCTCCTGACAGGAACAGATCGGCTGTATGTATTTCTATGCCGCTGAGACACTCCTGTCCGGAGAGTGTGTGGCCATGCCGGGTGATGTGCTGACAAACTGGCGCAATTCTCTCGCCATTGTGACTCTTTGTCCGATTTGTACAAATTAACATAAAAATTTTGGAGTAATAAAAAAAAATTGGTAAATACTTAATGATAGAGTGTCTATGGCTTTTTCCACCAAAAAAGTGCGGCCTTCATGTTTGTGATACATATCTGAGGTACATATATAATTCTCACAACCTATATAATTCTTGGGTAAAATACCCAGAATTATTATAGTTGTCTGATTGATTGGTCATTGAAGCCCTCTGTTGAACATTGTTTTGGCCTACTTCAGCTGATTGATGTTGGGGTTGGAAACTTGGTGTTGTTACACCAACATAACCTTGGTTTTGTAGACCCTGGGTCAAATTGTTTGGTTGGGATTGTTGCTGGATCATTGTTTGATCAGTATTGTTTTGGTTACCAAATGCATTACAAATTACATTTACAATTTTGGCTAGAGTGGGATGGGGGGGGGGGCCTTCAAAACCATCAAACAGTGCACAGCATGCAGCCATGCATGTGGACTGTGTTGGTTTGTTCATTTCCTGCAGCCTGCTAGACAAGCTGGCAGCAAATGAATCACATTTATTTGCTTGGGATGATGATTTTTTTAAAAGGCTCAATGCCTCACAAGTGAGCTGATCACATTTCTCAGAGACAGTTGAAGATTTTGTAGTCTTCCCTTTTTTACGTAGCAATATGGTAGACCTCTCTTTATTCGCTACTGACGAAGATGGCATGCTGGTACATCGTTGAGAAGTTGTGGCCGAACAATCGGTGTCCGGCCGTTCTTCAGAGGCTGACGGTTCCGGTGCAGTGGAGGGTAACTCCGAGCAGAGGTTGGCAGCATCTGCGGATCCCATATCCTCCAAATCCTCGGTTGCCAAAGGTTGCATGTCGTAGTCGGATTCTGGTTCCATGTTCACATTTGGCGCTTCTGGCATCATATTACCTTCAGTGCTAAGATTTCAAGGAGACAAAATTTGTATCAGATTTTTTGGATAAAATGTATATTTTATAAAAAATAACAAAGACAAATACTTACGGTCGTAATCGTCGACCAGTGTTAAGGAACTGTAGTTCATCCTCAAACAATATTTTTTTTGACGGCGCTGCTAAACCACTCAGGTTCGCCTTTATCTGGTCTTTCTGAAATCTGTCTTTGACGGACCGCCATCGATTCCGAACGTCTTTATCTGTAAAGCCAAAATAAATTACTCAATTATGTGAATAATAAAAAACAAAAAAAACAAAAAAAAAATTTGTTTAGCCCATTACCAATTTGAAACTGTAGATTTTTATCGGCCTCATCAAAGAGGGGAAATAGCTCTCGACATATTTGGGTCCACCAGTCATGTCGTTTATACTTGTTATGGTATTCAGCACACGCTGTATCCCACAAACCTGGTCTACATTCCACCTACAATTTTTTTTAAAAAAAGGAATTAAATCATATATACAAAAAATTCAAACACATGTGAGACGGTGTAAAATGTATAGATAAATCGGTAATTAATAGTCATAGATAGATGCATAGATAGATAGATAAAAGATAGAAGGATAGATAGATGGATAGATAGAAGTATAGATAGATAGATAGATGGATAGATAGATAAAATATAGATAGATGGATAGATAGAAGGATAGATAGATAGATAGAGGGATAGATAGATAGATAAAATATAGATAGATGGATAGATAGAAGGATAGATAGAGGGATAGATAGAGAAAAGATAGATAGATAGATGGATAGATAGATAGATAAAAGATAGAAGGATAGATAGATGGATGGATAGATACATGGATAGATAGATAGATGCATAGATAGATAGATAAAAGATAGAAGGATAGATGGATGGATAGATACATGAATAGATAGATAGATGCATAGATAGATAGATAAAAGATAGAAGGATAGATAGATGGATAGATAGAAGTACAGATAGATAGATGGATAGATAGATAGATAAAATATAGATAGATGGATAGATAGAAGGATAGATAGATAGATAGAGGGATAGATAGATAGAGAAAAGATAGATAGATAGATGGATAGATAGATAAAAGATAGAAGGATAGATAGATGGATGGATAGATACATGGATAGATAGATAGATGCATAGATAGATAGATAAAAGATAGAAGGATAGATAGATGGATAGATAGAAGTATATATAGATAGATGCATAGATAGATAGATAAAAGATAGAAGGATAGATAGATGGATAGATAGAAGTACAGATAGATAGATGGATAGATAGATAGATAAAATATAGATAGATGGATGGATAGAAGGATAGATAGATTTATAGAGGGATAGATAGATAGAGAAAAGATAGATAGATGGATAGATAGATAGATAAAAGATAGAAGGATAGATAGATGGATGGATAGATACATGGATAGATAGATAGATGCATAGATAGATAGATAAAAGATAGAAGGATAGATAGATGGATAGATAGAAGTATAGATAGATAGATGCATAGATAGATAGATAAAAGATAGAAGGATAGATAGATGGATAGATAGAAGTACAGATAGATAGATAGATGGATAGATAGATAGATAAAATATAGATAGATGGATAGATAGAAGGATAGATAGATAGATAGATAGAGGGATAGATAGATAGAGAAAAGATAGATAGATAGATGGATAGATAGATAGATAAAAGATAGAAGGATAGATAGATGGATGGATAGATACATGGATAGATAGATAGATGCATAGATAGATAGATAAAAGATAGAAGGATAGATAGATGGATAGATAGAAGTATAGATAGATAGATGCATAGATAGATAGATAAAAGATAGAAGGATAGATAGATGGATAGATAGAAGTACAGATAGATAGATAGATGGATAGATAGATAGATAAAATATAGATAGATGGATAGATAGAAGGATAGATAGATAGATAGATAGAGGGATAGATAGATAAAAGATAGATAGATAGATGGATGGATAGATAGATAGATAAAAGATAGAAGGATAGATAGATGGATGGATAGATACATGGATAGATAGATAGATGCATAGATAGATAGATAAAAGATAGAAGGATAGATAGATGGATAGATAGAAGTACAGATAGATAGATAGATGGATAGATAGATAAAATATAGATAGATGGATAGATAGAAGGATAGATAGATAGATAGAGGGATAGATAGATAGAGAAAAGATAGATAGATGGATAGATAGATAGATAAAAGATAGAAGGATAGATAGATGGATGGATAGATACATGGATAGATAGATAGATGCATAGATAGATAGATAAAAGATAGAAGGATAGATAGATGGATAGATAGTATAGATAGATAGATAGATAGATGGATAGATAGATAAAATATAGATAGATGGATAGATAGAAGGATAGATAGATAGATAGAGGGATAGATAGAGAAAAGATAGATAGATGGATAGATACATAGATAAAAGATAGATAGATAGAAGCATGGATTGATAAAAGATAGATAGAAGGATGGATAAAAGCTAGATAGATAGAAAAATGGATAAAAGATAGATAAATACAATACATGTATTAAAATACATAGATTTCTTTATTTGTGAGTTGTGTCCCCCCTCTCAGCAGTGGCCTTGCATGACCTGGGAAAGGAGGTCACACAGGGTCACTGCTAGCCATTCACAGCACGTTTTCTTTTGGTGTTTGTGCTGCTTGTACAGTGAATGTCTCGCGACCATGGGAAATGACCTGGAATTACCCCTGCAGAGGCTGCAGAGGTTTCCACGTCTCACACAGCGCTGGATGCCGTGGATGGATGTCGTGTGGATTACTTGGTGCAAGGCTATTTTTGGACTTAATAAAGTGGTCAAAGAGGGCTTTTTGGGGAGTTTTATTGCAAATAAATGATTGTCTCGTGTGTTTATTTACTTTAACTTGCAGATTAGTGATGGCGTGTCATGGACGCTGCCATTACTAATCTTGGATTTATTGGCAGCGAAGTGCTGCCAATAACTCCATAGATTACCCTTTTTGCCACTGCTACACGGCAAAAGGAAGGGCCGGTGACACGCTGAGACTGTCGCATACAATGCATGCGACAATCTCGGAGCAGTAGCGGGCTGATATTCGCGGCTGCGAGAGGGGGGGCCGTAACCATGGCCCTCGCCCTCTGCAGCATGAGAATACCGGCCCGCCGCTGTGTGTTCTTCTCGGCCAGATGTTAAATTACGACGGAGCACACGCCATTTTTTTTCTATAAAGTCCATGTGTGTAGATGGGTGTGTGTCAGTGTGATGTGTGTGTGTGTTCTGATGCACTGTACATACTTACCAGTTCTATGAGGTGTTTTACATTAATCGACATTCTGCTGTACCATGACATTTTTCTGGATGTTTACAATCTTCACAAAATGGATGCACTTCCTCTTCCTCTTCTTGGGACATCACTTCCTTTGAAACCGCAGGTAACTAGGTCCCGAAACCGCGAAATACCGCAGGGAATAACGCAGCAAAACGCAGTGAACCGCACAGAATTTGCTGCCTGCGTTATTCCCTGCGGGATTTCATGATTAACATTGAGTCAATGGAGTGAAATCCCGCAGCGATGTGCGGAAAAGAAGTGACATGCACTTGTTTTTGCTGCGGGATTCCCGCAGCAAAACATGCAGCTGTCAAATTCCGCCCAGTGCGCACAGGATTTTTTTTCTCCATAGGATTTGCTGGTGATTCACTGCAGAGATGTTATAAACATTTTCTGCAGCGAAACATGCAGCAAATCCGCGAAAAATCCGCGGCAAAATCCGGTAAGTGCGCACATAGCCTAATAGTCCGGAAAGGAGGAAACATTTCAGGTGGGATGAAATGGTGAAAAAAATGCAATTTTGTAAAAAAAAGAAATTTTGTTATATAAGTTTTGATTCTAAAGCCTGCTTTACACCATACGATCCAGCATACAATATCGTATGCGATCGTACCCACACCCATCGTATGTGCGGCACGTTCAATTTGTTGAATGGGTCGCACAAACGAGCAACCCCCCGTCACACGTACTTACCCTTCCATACGACCTCGATGTGGGTGGTGAACATCCACTTCCTGGAATGGGAGGGACGTTCGGCGTCACATCGACGTTACGCGGCAGCCGGCCAATAGAAACGGAGGGGCGGAGATGAGTGGGATGTAAACATCTCGCCCACCTCCTTCCTTCCGCATTGCCGGCCGGGAGCCGCTGGACGCAGGTAAGATCTGTTCATCGTTCCCGGGGTGTCACACACTGCGATGTGTGCTACCCCAGGTACGATGAACAACCTAACGTTCAATATTTAGGAATTGAACGACGTGCATGCAATGAACGTTTTACCGTTCAATCGCAATTGCACGTAGCTGTTACATGCTACAATGTACCTTACAATGCCGGATGTGCGTCACTTACGACGTGACCCCGCCGACACATCGTAAGATATATTGTAGCGTGTAGAGCGGCCTTAAAGCAAAAGTTACAGAGTTACCTGCAAACATTCTTTAGGTCAAGATGATTGTAAAGATTTCAAATTGGTATATTTAATTTTTTTTCAACTTAAGTAGCAACAAATTCCAGGAATTAAAAAAAATTCTGTATTTATATTGAGATTTTTGGAGATCTGTAGCAATTTTATTTTTAGTTGATTGAGCTCTTCAAGAATTTGTTTTTTTTTAATTGTGAGCTGAGCATTTCCATTGATATCAATTTAGGGCACATTGGTATTTTGATCTCTGTTATTCACATTTTTACGGAGACACAGTGACCTAAAAATAGCAAATCTAGTGTTTTTATGTTTTTCTCAATATGGCTCTTATCATATGTGTAAGTTAATAATGTGTAAATAATGAAAAAATGACATTTTCGTAATTATTTCTGCTACTTTAGAGTAGTTTTATAGGAACCAAAAAATGTCACTTTTTCTTTATCTCAAAAATGCAGGGACATAGAGATACACTGCTATGTTCAGATGTATCTCTATGTAGCTGTAGCTGTGTTATCTGCTTCTGGGCTCCCTGCTTGCAATACCAGTCAAGATTACCAAATTCTCCTGCCTGTTTGCTGATTCTACGGAAAAGACCCTGTCCTCTGTTTTTGGGCAGCACACAGCCTTCTTAGACATAACTATGACAAGCTACATATTGAAATAAACAGAGCAAGTTCTTATAAAGAAAAAAAAGAAAATGGCTGTACTACTCTGATGGTGGGCCTGATCAAAGAAGCATATAATTGAGGCCATTCAGGACCATCCACTAAGCAATATTAATTGTACTCTCTTCCGGAATCTTAGATATTTTTTCCTCTCTGCCTCCATTCTCTATCCTCCTGATTTTCTATACTTATCAAAAATCGCTGGCTAATGCGGGCTTCACATGAGACGAGCTATCACGCAATGCATCGGCGGGATCACGGTTTTCGTGACGCACATCCGACATCGCTTGCGACGTCGTTTTGTGTGACACCTCTGAGCAACGCAGAATCGCTCACAAATCGTGAGTCGTGTACTCGTCGCTTATTTTTAAAAAATTGTTTAATTGTAATGGCGCTGGTTGTTCATCGTACCCGGGGCAGCACACATCGCTCCGTGTGACACCCCGGGAACGATAAACACAGCTTACCTGCGTCCCGCGGCTCCCGCCGGCTATGCGGAAGGAAGCAGGTGGGCGGGATGTTTACGTTCCGCTTATCTCCGGCCCTCCACTTCTATAGGCCGGCCGCTGTGTGACGTCTCTGTGACGCCGAACGTCCCTCCTCCTTCAGGAAGTGGATGTTCGCCGCCCACAGCGAGGTCGCTCAGTAGGTAAGTACGTGTGACAGGGATTTAACGACTTTGTGCACCACGGGCAACTAATTGCCCGTGACGCACAAATGACGGGGGCGGGTACGATCGCTCGTGCAATCGCACGATAGACCATACCGTGTGAAGCCTGCATTAGGCAGAGCAGTAAAGCAATCATGGCATAGTAGTCAATCTTTGAGCCATAACAGGGTGAGACAGTTTTCCTCTTTGCTATGACATGTAGGCAAGAAATGCCAGAGCATCACCATGGTACACCATGGCTCAAAAAAACCCTGATATGGCTTAGGATTGAGAAATCATATGTGTAAAGTTATTCTTTTTATCATTTTACCAATTAGACATGTGAGTCTTTTCTCCTACCTTTTAAATCCCATCTGGATAAATTGGCGCAGAAACTGAAAGCACATAATAATATTATTCAGAAACTTTGTGGATCCCCCTGGGGCTCGGCAACATCTGTTTTGAGAACATCTACTCTTGCCCTGGTGTACTCTGCTGCAGAATACTGTGCTCCAGTATGGTTAAATAGCTGTCATGTAAACTTAATTGACACTCAGCTGAACAACTCTTTGCGTATAATATCTGGTGCTATTAGACCTACACCTGTTCACTGGTTACCTGTGCTGCGTCATATCGCACCCGCAAATCTAAGAAGACAAAAGCTCCTACTTCAAGAATACACTAAATTAGTGAATAATGAAAAACTTCCAATACACCAAAATATCAGAGATGTTACAATACAATGATTGAAATCAAGACACCCACCCATCCGAACTGCAATCACCTTGCATGAACAAGACTTCAATTTAGAGGAGAAATGGCGAAAACCTTGGGTCAATGTAGTAGATGGTGATCCCCAAATGTTCCCTAATTTACAAAACCCTCCACCAGGCTTCAATCTACCAAGGAAAACATGGGTTACTCTAAATCGTATCAGAACAAACTTTGGCGTCTGTGCAGATTTTATGTATAAGTGGGGAAAATATGACTCTCCGACCTGTGACTGTGGAGCAGATCGTCAAACTATCCAGCACATTGTTGAGGAGTGCCCCCTGAGATCCTACCATGGTGACAAGAAGGATTTCTATATTGTAAATGATAGCGCTATTGCATATATAGAAAATCTTGATATTTAACTTTGATTTTTATCCTTTTGATATTTTTCAATCACTGTCTATTGTCTGGTGTTTATTTTTATATGATGGTAAGGTATACATTCATACGATTAAATAAATAAATCCTACCTGCATTGATGCAGGAAAGAAATAATGAAACCTAAGATATATCTTAAAGGGAACCTGTCAGGAGCAATATGCACCCAGAACCATGAGCAGTTCTGGATGCATATTGCTAATTCCTGCCCAACAGCCCCTGTATACACTAACATAAATAAACAGATCTTTACAAAAAGTATTTCTAAAGATCGTTATCCTATGCTAATGAGGCTAGCAACTAGTTGCTAGGGCATTACTTCCCTTGGCTAGGTGCATATTGCTAATCCCTGCCTACTCATCCCTGTATACACTAGCATAGATAAAGAGATCTTTAGAAAAAGTATTTCTAATGATTGTTTATTATATGCTAATGAGGTCAAAGACTAGTCGCCAGGGCATTACTTCCCTATACTAGTTGGCCCACATAGCATGTTCACAAGCCCCTGTGGGCGTACTAACATGCTAATCAATGTGTAGTGATGCCACACATACCTCACTGACGAAGGATGAATGCACAGTGTGCATGATCTTGACTCCCCTGGACTTCCGATCATGCGCACTAAACTGATGCTGGATGTCAGCTTCCCCGCTTCAGTGAGGTGTAGTGCGCATAACCAAAAGTGCTGGAGACTCCGGATCATGCGCAGTGTGCATCCTTCCTCCACCAACACCATTGAGAGGGAGGTATTTGTGGCATCGCTGCACATTCATTAGCATGTTAGTACACCCACAGAGGCATGCTAACATACTATGTGGGCCGACTAGCCAAGGGAAGTAATGCCCTGGCGAGTAGTCCCTGGCCTCATTAGCATATAATAAATGATCTTCAGAAATACTTTTTGTAAAGATCTCTTTATCTATGCTAGTGTATACAGGGACAGTTAGGCAGGGATTAGTAATATGCACCTAGAGCTGCTCGTGGTTCTGGGTGCATATTAGACTTGACAGGTTACCTTTAAGAAAAGGAAAAGCCCTTTTGTCAAATAATTTGCTTTGCTTCTTAAATGGGATATAATGTGGCAATAAAATGACAGGTTTGTCTTTTGTGCTTTGAGACTCAAGTGAGAAAGCTAATTTCTGCCTATTCCGACCTTTGAGGCTTCCTAATAATTGACAGGAAATTATAGCTAATGTGAAGATATGTACACACAATGTATTTTTCTGGTGGATTCCACATGGAACCCACTCCCCAAAGTGCTACAGAATCATGAAAATACTCTGAATATATGCACCTCAATGTTAAAAGGACTTGCTGTGCATATGTTCTGTTGAAAGCAACGAAGTGGATAAAATAAGTAACCTGTCCACTCCACGGATGGCTTCTGCTAGTAAGCTGCCAGTATTTTATAGAGTATATCACAAATGTGAGTAAACCCCACACATTTTGGAAATATGTTATTATATATTTTCATATTTTCATGGGGCAACACTTAACACTGAAGATATGACACTTTGATATAATGTAAAGTAGTCAATGTATAGCATGTATACTAGGATCATTTAATATCTAAAGCACTGGCAACAAAAGTGAGTAGACCCACAAGTTAAAATGTTCATCTTTTCAGGTGTGAATAGGGAGCAAAGTTTGTTAAATTTAGTATTATTGCACATACACTCTCAAATACTGGCATCTCATGGCAAAGAATTCTCTGAGTATCTGAAAAAAGAATTGTTGCTTTACATAAAGATGGTCTTGACTATAATAAAATTTTCAGTACCCTGAAATTGAACTACAGCACAGTGGCCAAGACCATACAGCAGCTTCACAAGACAGTATTCACTCAGAACAGGTGTCACATCCAGATATTGTCTTGTAAAAATTGACATATGAGTGCTGCCAGCATTGCTACATAGGTTAAAGGGGTGGAGGGTTAACCTGTAAGTGCTCAGAGCATACACCACACACTGCATCAAATTGGTCTGCATGGCTGTCATCCCAGAAGGTAGGTTCTTCTAAAGCTGATGCACAAGAAAGCCCACAAACTGTTTGCTGAAGACAAGCAAAGGACATGAACTACTGGAACTGTGTCATGTGGTCTGATACACTTATTTGGTTCAGATGGTGTCAAGCGTGTGTGGTGGCAAACAGGTGAGAAGTACAAAAATCAAGTGTGTCTTGCCTAAATTCAAACATGGTGGTTAGAGTGCCATATTTTAGGGCTGCATGAGTTTTGTTGTACATTTCATTAAGAGGAGCCATGAATGCAAAACTGTGCTGTAATTGATGCAGAGCTTGATCCCCTGCCTTCAGAAATTTGGCCGAAGGACAATATTATGATATGATAACCACTTCAAAAACACCTATAAGATGACCAAAGCCTTGCTAAAGAAACTGAGGGTAAAGTTGCTGGAATGAAAAAGCATGTCTCCAGACCTAACCCCTATTGAGCATTTGTGTGGCATCCTGAAATGGAAGGTGAAGGAGTGCAAAGTCTGTAACATCCACCAGCTCCGTGATGTCTTCATGGAAGAGTGGAAAAGGATTCCATTAGCAACCTGTGAAGCTTTAGTAAACTCTATGCCCAAAAGAGTTAAGGAAGTGCCTTAAATTAATGTTGTCCACACAAAGTATTGACAATTTGGCACAGTTTGACCTTTTTCACTTTGTAGTATACTCACTTTTGTTGACAGCCTTTTTGACATGAATGGCTGTGTGTTGCGTTATTTAGAGGGCATCAAATTTCCACTATTATACAAGGTGTACACTGACTACTTTACATTGTATTATAGTGTCCTATTTTCAGTGTTGTCCCATGAAAAGATATAATAAAATTATTAAAAAAAGTGACGTGTGTACTTACTTTTGTGATATACCGTATATACAGTATAGTTAAAAAAAAAGACGCTGACAGCAAAGCTGCGGGATAAGATGTCAAACAAGACATCAGAATAGACATTTTTGTGAAGCAAATTTTGCTTTAAAAATGATGCAGATACATCAGTGTCAAACAGACAGCATGAGCACATACCCTAAAGCCTCATTCAGATGTCTGTGTTGTGCGTTAATGTTTTATTCATTTTTTTCAGGGACACAACACATAATTATTATAACCTATTGTGCTATTCACATGTCCATGGTTTTTCAAGGATTGTATGTTCCTGCAAACTCATGGAGGAGACATGTCCTCTTGTTTTCTGGTATCCCATACGATACTATCAATACATGAAAAACATGTACAGTGCTTGGATTGGATCCGTGTGCCATTAATGTTTAAAATTGCAAAGGATAGGAGAAGCTCGGCAATTTATTAATTTATTAACCCATTGTGGAAAAAGATTATAAACATGGACAACTGGACCTCACACTGGTGACGCACTGATCCAAAACACTGATGACACCAGTACCACTTATCACAATTGGGTTTAAGCATGGAATAGTGAATGAAGCTTAAGAGACATTTTAGTCAAATTGATTCTGTAAAAAGCAGGTTCTTGAGAAACTGTGTCTATTTACAGGATATTTCTGTTTACACCAGCAGGCAGCTTTAATCTACGATATTGCATAATAATAATCAGATGATTTAAAATATATAACTAACGGGAAGCATTCCAATTTTTTTTATTCCTTGGGTTCTCTTTCCTTTTTTCTGCCCTCTATTAGCCTATATTTATCAATAATATTATTTGCTTGCTGCTCAACCTTGCTTTGTCCTCCAAGAGTTTTTTTTTATAAGAAAATAAACTTTTGGCTGGAATAAGTGTATAAAAGCTAATTTTGTGCATTTCATATTGAGGCTAATAGATCTGTCACCAATTATGTTAGGACATATGTTAGAGAAGTTCCATGACCAGATACATTTTCCTATTCTGAATCCATCTATTCATCTTGCTAAAAGGTTATGAAATAGCTTTTTGGGTATTTTATTATCGCTGAGCTGTAAAATTTAATGACAGAGCCAAAAGTATGTACGTTTTTCCTCTTCAGGGAAAAGGACAATATGTAAGATTTAGAGGCCAACTAAAAAGTCATTTAGTACGATGAGAAATTCATGCTTAAAAATGAAATCTTGTCACTTAAGTGATGGTGGAAGATTTCTTCATTTAGATGCCTCTCGCTTCTTCCTATAAACAAATATGACACAATTTAGAAGTCTTATTTGTTTAAATTATTTTACCAAGGAAACTTTTCTAATACAAATTTATTTAGCAATTTTCTTTTAGTTATGTGAATTATATAAGTTGCTCCTCAAATCAGACTCCCAATTTACTACTATTTTTTTATGCACAGGCATAGCATGGTAATTTTTCAATCATGAAAAGGAGAAAAAATAAGGAAATATTCAAATCAATAACTATACATTCACTTGTTTATAAGGTTTAAAAGAGTACAAGTTTTATTTTTCTAACTTCACTGAAAAAAAATAAAGGGCCAGTTCTCTAAAACCTGACCCTTGGCGCATTAGTCTTAATGAAGGGGCCCCGATGTAAAATGTGCTAAATTAATTAACAAGAAGACACATTCATATTTCAACTGCTGTTAGATCCTGGTGGTGGAAACACCGGACCGTACACCGGAGTCTCCTGGTGGGGCAACCAGGCCGGTCACCCCACCAGAGGGCCTTGATGCACGGCAGCCGAAGCACTCCTGGTAGCAAGACAGTCCGTACGGAAAACTGGGAAATAGATGTCCCTGGGATCACAGAGTTCCAGAAGGTAGTCTGGGTGACGAGGCTCAGGGTCAGAGGCCGGGTTGAGATGTCAGGCGTAATCCGGAACCAGCTGAGCCAGATGGCAGGTCACCAAACGGAGCCAGGGACTGGAGACTTGCGGGACTGAAGAGGTGGTAGAATGTCAGCCGACAGTCCCCGACAGGCGTTCTGGAGCAGTCGTGGTTAGGACCGGTTGGCGTGGCAGGACAGGCTCTGCGAGACAGACAAGGGTTAATACCGGACAATGCAAAAAGGGGACCTGAACTCTTAACTTACTAAACACGTAGAGCAGGCCACGGCCACCTGGAATGAGAACCCTCTTATACCCTGTACCTGCATATGCAATATCCTGTTTCTGGACGCTGGCCCTTCAAGAGAGGGTCAATGACCCTGCGCGCGCCCTAATGCGCATGCGCGAGGCCTGTGTGCCAGACGGCAGGGCAGGAAGCGGTGCAGAGGAACGCAGGGAGAGGGGAACAGGATGCATAGAGGACGCAGACAAGGGAGAGGAAGCAGCAAAGCCGTGGAGGAGAGGGCCGGAGACCGGAGCGGTGAGCAGGGAGCGCCGTCGGGACCCGGAGAGCGGGGCATGGGGACCGGGGAGTGGGACACAGGGATCGGGGAGCGTGACAACTGTCATGTGTCACAACCAGAAATGTTACTCTAGCCAATGCATAGTGTACTTTTCTGGCATAATTTAAACCAATAGTGACATACGTTTGGATGACTTAACCATGGCCTGTCCCAGCACAGGTTTGTCCACTTTGCAGAACCTGTGCTATTGAAAAAATCACAATCTCCTATTAATGTCAGGTCACAGCCAGTGTTTACAGGGGGATCGTAATGACAGGCATGGAAGTCATCAGCTGTCCCCCGACTCTGATAACAACCCATCAGCGTCCTGCAAACATGTGAAGGGAGTACCGATAGGTTGGATCTGTGACACGTTTCCTGTCAGCACGTGTTAAATGCGGCTATCAGTGATTGACAATGGCATTTAACTAGTTAACAGCCACAAATGACTCTAGGATCCACCCATGCCTGTTATAGGCATTTGGTGACTGATTAAGTCAGCCATCAATGGCAGGGAAAGATGTAGCCACGGCTAGCCATGATACACATGTTTGGATGCCATAAATATATGTACAGTGGGTGAAATAAGTATTTAACCTGTCACCAACTTTCTAAGTAAATATATTTATGAAGTTGCTATTGACATGAATTTCTTACCAGGTATGGCTAACAGCTCATCCAATCCCACCAGGTAAAGAAATCAAACCATAGATGTCCACAAATTAAGTTATGTGTAATAATGATAAAGGACACAGGGAAAATCTATTGAACACGCTTACTAAAAATTATTTAATACTTCATACAAAAGCCTTTGTTAGTGGTGACAGCTTCAAGATTTCTCCTGTAAGGGGAAAATAGTCGCATATAAGGTTTGATTTTGGCCCATTTTTCTCCACAAGCACTCTTCAAATCCTTAATGTTCTATGTGCGCCTTCAGTGAGCTTTAGTTCCTTCCATAAATGGTCTATTTGATTCAGGTCAGGTCATTGGCAGGGCCATTCTAGCACCTTTTTATACTTTTTCTGAAACCGATTGAAAGTTTCCTTGGCTTTGTGTTTGGAATCACTGTGTTACTGAAATGTCCACCCTCATTTCATTCTCATCATCCTGGTGGAAGGCTGATGATATTTATCAAGAATGTCTCTGTACAGTTGTCCATGCATGCTTTTATCAAGTACATGAAGTTTGCTAGTACTGTATGCTGAAAACAGCCCCACACTATAATCACTATGATGTTCTCCCACCTCCAAACTTCACAGTTGATATGGTGTTTAGGGGGATATGCAGTGCCTTTTGGCTCACAAACATGCTGTGTATTATGTCATCCAACGAGATCAGTTTTGGTCTTATCTGACCAGACAATATTCTCTCAGTATTTTAAAGGGTTGTCTTAATTTTATTGGAGACACTTTAAACATACCTGAACATGCTTATTGTTCAGCAACAGAATCTTGCTTGGTGAATGTGCATAAAGGCCATGGAGGTTTAGTGCATTACTTAGTGTTTTCTTTTAAACTAATATACTTGCCATGTCAAGGTCTGTCTGCAGCTCTCCAATATGTGGTTCTTGGCTCTTGGACAACTCTTCTGATAATTCTTTTCACTTCTTTATCTAAAATCTTGAAGGAATCATTTGGTTGTGGTCAGTTTACAGTGAAATGATTTTCTTTCCATTTTTGAATTATGAGACAGCTCACTGATTTTACTCACCATGAAATGTTTCTTGTGTAGCACCTTTTTAATGAGAGACCATTTCATAGGCTGAAAGTTCAACCGTCTGATATTATTTTTCCCTAAGTGCCGGATTTTCATCTAATTACTGATAGACTTCAGCTGGTGACATGACGTTTCATAAATTTTTGCACCTGTCTTCATGTGTTCAATACTTTTCCCCCTGTCATTTCTCATTATTACACATAACTTAATTTGTGGATATTTATAGTTTAATTTCTTCAATTGTGTGTATTGAGAGGTTGATTGAGAGATTCATGTCATTAGCACCTTTATAACTATATCTATATAGAAAATTGGTGATGTGCTCAATTCTCTTTCAGCTGTTGTAAATATATATATATATATATATATATATATATATATAGTACAGACCAAAAGTTTGGACACACCCTCTCATCTCTAGAACAACTGTTAAGAGGAGAATTTGTGCAGCAGGCCTTCATGGTAAAATAGCTGCTAGGAAACCACTGTTAAGGACAGGCAACAAGCAGAAGAGACTTGTTTGGGCTAAAGAACACAAGGAATGGACATTAGACCAGTGGAAATCTGTGCTTTGGTCTGATGAGTCCAAATTTGAGATCTTTGGATCCAACCACCGTGTCTTTGTAGAAAAGGTGAACGGATGGACTCTACATGCCTGGTTCCCACCGTGAAGCATGGAGGAGCAGGTGTGATGGTGCGGGGGTGCTTTGCAGGTGACACTGTTGGGGATTTATTTCAAATTGAAGGCATTCTGAACCAACATACCTACCACAGCATCTTGCAGCGGCGTGCTATTCCATCCGGTTTGCATTTAGTTGGACCATCATTTATTTTTCAACAGGACAATGACCCCAAACACACCTCCAGGCTGTGTAAGGGCTATTTGACTAAGAAGGAGAGTGATGGGGTGCTACGCCAGATGACCTGGTCTCCACAGTCACCAGACCTGAACTCAATCGAGATGGTTTGGGGGTGAGCTGGACCGCAGAGTGAAGGTAAAAGGGCCAACAAGTGCTAAGCATCTCTGGGAACTCCTTCAAGACTGTTGGAAAACCATTTCCGGTTACTACCTCTTGAAGCTCATCAAGAGAATGCCAAGAGTGTGCAAAGCAGTAATCAAAGCAAAAGGTGGCTACTTTGAAGAACCTAGAATATAAGAAATATTTTTAGTTGTTTCACACTTTTTTAAGTATTTCATTCCACATGTTTTAATTCATAGTTTTGATGCCTTCAATGTGAATCTACAATTTTCAGAGTCCTGAAAATAAAGAAAACTCTTTGAATGAGAAGGTGTGTCCAAACCTTTGGTCTGTACTGTATATATACACACAGTTCAAAAGTTTGGGGTCACCCAGATAATTTTGTCTTTTCCAAGAGAAATCATACTTTTACTTATCAAACAAGTTGCGTAATGAATAGAAAATATAGTCTCGACATTGACCAGGCTAGAAATAAAGACTTTTACTTGAAATAATAATTTTCTCCTTCAAACTTTGTGTTTGTATAGAATGCTCCCTTTGCAGCAATTACAGTTTTGCAGACCTTTGGCATTCTAGCTGTTAATTTGATGAGGTAATCTGGAGATATTTCCCCCCATGCTTCCAGAAGCCCCTCTCACTAGTTAGATTGGCTTGATGGGCACTTTTTGCGTACCATATGGTCAAGCTGCTCCCACAACAGCTTAATAGGGTTGAGATATGGTGACTGGGCTGGCCACTCCATTACAGATAGAATACTAGCTGCTTGATTCTTCTCTAAATAGTTCATGCATAATTTAGAGGTGGGCTTTAGGTCATTGTACTGTTGTAGAATGAAATTGGCTCAAATCAATTGCTGTCCACAGGGCATGACATGGCATTGCAAAATGGAGTGATGGCCTTCCTTATTCAAAATTGCTTTTACCTTCTACAAATCTCCCACTTTACCAGCACCAAAGCAATCCCAGACCATCACATTACCTCCACCATGCTTGACAGATGGTGTCAGGCACTCTTCCAGCATCTTTTCAGCTTTTCTGCGTCTCACAAATGTTCTTCTACATGACTCAAACACAAACCAGCATCTCGGAGTCACTTCTTCACTGTAGACATTGACACTGGCGCTTTGCGCGTACTATTTAATGAAGCTGCCAGTTGAAGACCTGTGAGGCATTGATTTCTCAAACTAGAGACTGTAATGTACTTATCTTGTTTGCTCAGTTGTGCAGCGGGGCCTCCCACTTTTCTTTCTATTCTAGTTAGAGCCTGTTTGTGCTTTCCTCTGAAGGGAGTAGTACACACCGTTGTAGGAAATATTCAGTTTCTCTGCAATTTCTCGCATTCGATATCCTTCATTTCTAAAAACAAGAATAGACTGTCAAGTTTCACATGAAGGTTCCCTTTTTCTAGCCATTTTGAGAGTTTAATGGAACCAACAAATGTAATGCTAAAGATTCTCAACTAACTCAAAGAAAGGTCAGTTTTATAGCTTCTCTAATCAGCAAAACTGTTTCAGCTGTGCTAACATACTTGCACAAGGGTTTTCAAGGGATTTCTAAACATCTATTACCTTCTAACACAGTTAGAAAACATAATGTACCACTGGAACACTGGAGTGGTGGTTGTTGGAAATGAACCTCTATACACCTATGTAGATATTGCATTAAAAGCCAGACGTTTGAAGCTAGAATAGTCATTTACTACATTAAGAATGTATACAGTGTATTTCTGTTTAATGTAATGTTAGCTTCATTGAAACAAAATGTGCTTTTCTTTCAAAAATAAAGAAATATCTAAGTGACCCTAAACTTTTGAACTGTAGTGTATATATGATATAGTGGTGTGAAAAAGTGTTTGTCCCTTCCTGATTTCTTATTATTTTGCATGCTTGTTACATTTAAATGTTTCAGATCAACAAACAAATTTAAATATAAGAAAAAGATAACACATGTAAACACAAAATACAGTTTATAAATAAAGGTCTTTATTAGTGATGAGCGAGTATGCTTGTCACTAGTGATGAGCGAACCGGTCCCGGTTCGGCTCGAGGTCGGTTCGCCGAACGGAGGTCCCGTTCGAGTTCGGCTCGTCGAACTGAACTCGAACTGCATAGGAAACAATGGCAGGCAATCACAAACACATAAAAACACCTAGAAAACACCCTCAAAGGTGTCCAAAAGGTCACAAACAACTCACAACACAACACAAACACATGGGAAAGTGACAAGGACATATACTTATGCAAAAACAAAAGAGCTGGACAAGGAAAAAGAGGAGGAGACACAGATATAGGCATGGCACGCCCTTCTAAAGTCATGTAAAACACCGCAAGGTGACTCCAAGCGGAGTCTCCCTTTTTTCCAAAAATTGGGCCCCACACACATCCACCCATTCAGTGGCAGCACTTGTGCCCCAGTTGTACACTTCACAGCTAGATTTGCATCAAGCACATTAAAAAATACGCCATAATTAACCGTCCCCAGGATGACACCGGGGTAGGTAGCAAAGTCTTTGCTGAACCATGACTTGTTCATCTTGGCTTCTTTTAAAAACAATGTAAGCAAGGGTTACTCCAAGCGGAGTCTCCCTTTTTTTCCAAAAATTGTGCCCCACACACACCCACCCATTCAGTGGCAGCACTTGTGCCCTAGTTGTACACTTCACAGCTAGATTTGCATCAAGCACATTCAAAAATACGCCATAATTAACCGTCCCCAAGATGACACCGGGGTAGGTAGCAAAGTCTTTGCTGAACCATGACTTGTTCATCTTGGCTTCTTTTAAAAACAATGTAAGCAAGGGTTAGTCCAAGCGGAGTCTCCCTTTTTTTCCAAAAATTGTGCCCCACACACACCCACCCATTCAGTGGCAGCACTTGTGCCCTAGTTGTACACTTCACAGCTAGATTTGCATCAAGCACATTCAAAAATACGCCATAATTAACCGTCCCCAAGATGACACCAGGGTAGGTAGCAAAGTCTTTCCTGATCCCAGCTCTGTTCATCTTGGCTTCTTTTAAAAACACAGCAAGCAAGGGTTACTCCAAGTGGAGTCTCCCTTTTTTCCAAAAATTGGGCCACACAGACACCCACCCCATCAGTGGCAGCACTTGGGCCCTAGTTGCAAACAGGATGTTTTGATTTGCATCAAGCACATTCAAAAATACGCCATAATTAACCGTCCCCAGCATGACACCGGGGTAGGTAGATAAAGTCTTTGCTGAACCATGACTTGTTCATCTTGGCTTCTTTTAAAAACAATGTAAGCAAGGGTTACTCCAAGCGGAGTCTCCCTTTTTTTCCAAAAATTGTGCCCCACACACACCCACCCATTCAGTGGCAGCACATGTGCCCTAGTTGTACACTTCACAGCTAGATTTGCATCAAGCACATTCAAAAATACGCCATAATTAACCGTCCCCAGGATGACTCCAGGGTAGGTAGCAAAGTCTTTCCTGATCCCAGCTCTGTTCATCTTGGCTTCTTTTAAAAACACAGCAAGCAAGGGTTACTCCAAGCGGAGTCTCCCTTTTTTCCAAAAATTGGGCCACACAGACACCCACTCCATCAGTGGCAGCACTTGGGCCCTAGTTGCAAACAGGATGTTTTGATTTGCATCAAGCACATTCAAAAATACGCCATAATTAACTGTCCCCAGGATGACACCGGGGTAGGTAGATAAAGTCTTTGCTGAACCATGACTTGTTCATCTTGGCTTCTTTTAAAAACAATGTAAGCAAGGGTTACTCCAAGCGGAGTCTCCCTTTTTTTCCAAAAATTGTGCCCCACACACACCCACCCATTCAGTGGCAGCACTTGTGCCCTAGTTGTGCACTTCACAGCTAGATTTGCATCAAGCACATTCCAAATCCACAAGCATTTACTCTCCCCAGGATGACACAGAGGTTGTAAATTCCTTCTGGATCCATGACTTGTTCATTTTGATGAATGTCAGTCTGTCCACATTGTCACTGGACAGACGCGTGCGCTTATCTGTCAGCACACACCCAGCAGCACTGAAGACACGTTCAGAGACAACGCTGGCAGCTGGACACGACAAAATCTCCAAGGCGTAAGTTGAGAGCTCTGGCCATTTTTCTAGGTTTGAAGCCCAAAAGGAGCAAGGCTCCATTTGCAAAGTCATGGCATCGATGTTCATTTGGAGATACTCCTGTATCATCCTCTCCAGCCGTTGACTATGTGTCAGACTTGTTGTCTCTGGTGGCCTTGCAAAGGATGGTCTAAAAAAATTATGAAAAGATTCCATAAAATTGCTGTTACCAGCACCAGATACGGTCCTACTGGTACGTGTAGACTGTTGAAGATGACGAGACCGTCCCATGTTTGTCAAGTTACAACTGGGAGATTCACTCCCTGCACCTGCACGGTTGTTTGGTGGAAAAGCGGATCTAAGATCGAGTAACAGCTTCTGCTGATACTCCTGCATACGTGCGTCCCTTTCTATGGCTGGAATTATGTCACAAAATTTGGACTTGAACCGGGGATCTAATAGTGTTGCAAGCCAGTAGTCATCATCACTTCTAATTTTGACAATACGAGGGTCATGTTGGAGGTAGTGCAACAAGAAGGCACTCATGTGTCTTGCGCAGCCATGCGGAACAAGTCCACGCTGTGTTTGTGGCATAGAGGTGCTAACCGTTCTTTCTTCCTCTGACATCTCCCCCCAACCTCTTTCAACTGAAATTTGACCAAGGTCTCCCTCATCTGCTGAGTCTTCCATATCCATGGACAGTTCGTCCTCCATTTCTTCATGTCCTCCTGCACCTTCCTCAACATCTCGCCTGCTACCATGCGCCATTGTTGATCCCTGTCCCCCTTGCTCCCATGCCTGGCGCCTTGGTGATGATGAACGTCTGGACCTTGGTGATGTTGTTGTGTCTTGCGCATATGAATCCTCCTGTAGTTCATCCCCTTCCTGTTGTCCCACCCCCTGACTCCGAATAGTGTTTAGCGTGTGTTCCAGCATGTAAATGACTGGAATCGTCATGCTGATAATGGCATTGTCAGCGCTAAACATATTCGTCGCCATGTTGAAACTGTGCAGAAGGGTGCATAGGTCCTTTATCTGAGACCACTCCATCAGGGTGATCTGCCCCACCTCTGCATCTCGTTGGCCCAGGCTATACGTCATGACGTATTGCACCAGGGCACGGCGGTGCTGCCACAGTCGCTGTAACATGTGGAGAGTTGAATTCCAGCGTGTCGCCACATCGCATTTCAGGCGATGAACCGGCAGGCCGAAAGACTTCTGGAGCGATGCAAGTCGCTCAGCTGCGGCGCTTGAACGGCGGAAGTGAGCAGACAGTTTTCGTGCCCTGTTCAGAAGGCCATCTAGGCCGGGATACTGTGTTAAAAATTGCTGCACGACAAGGTTCAACACGTGAGCCATACAAGGTACGTGTGTTACCTTGTCCAGGCGAAGGGCCGCACCCAGGTTTGCAGCATTGTCGCACACGGCCTTACCAGGCTGCAGGTTGAGTGGAGACAACCATTTATTAAACTCGGACCGCAGAGCTGACCACAACTCCTCAGCTGTGTGACTCTTATTCCCAAGACATGTCAAGCTAAAGACCGCCTGATGCCGTTGCGCTCTGCTGCCAGCATAGTAATGAGGGGTGCGTGATTCCTTCTGCGCAGTGAGAACGCTGGTGGCCTGACCAGGCAGGCTTGGGGCGGAGGTGGAGGACCCAGATGAGGTGGAGGATGCAGAAGCAGTGGCGGAACTTGGACAGACAGAGGATTGACACACAAGTCGTGGGGACGGCAAGACTTGTGCAGCAGACCCTTCACCATCTATCACCATAGTTACCCAGTGCCCAGTGAGCGACATGTAACGTCCCTGTCCATGCTTACTGGTCCAAGTATCGGTGGTGAAATGCACCCGTTCACACACAGAGTTTCTCAATGAAGCGGTGATGTTGTGTGCGACATGCTGGTGTAGCGCGGGCACACCTTTCTTAGAAAAGTAGTGGCGACTAGGCATCTGGTACTGGGGCACAGCGACAGACATAAGGTCTCTAAAATCCTGTGTGTCCACTAGGCGGAAAGGCAGCATTTCTGTAGCCAACAGCTTACAGAGGGATAGAGTCAACCTCTTAGCTTTGTCATGGGTCGCAGGAAATGTCCTTTTATTTGTCCACATCTGAGGGACAGAGATCTGGCTGCTGTGTGTAGACGGTGGTGAGTAGGGTGTCCCTGGAAAAATGCAGGTTTGTGAGGAAAGTGCAGGCGGAGACATGATGTTGCCTTCATCCAAAGTTGGTGCTATCGATGTCTGAGAGAGCTGTACACACTCACTTGTTTCCCCTTCCAAAACAACTGACGACCTACCAAGCAAACTGCCTGTTGCGGTTACAGTGGTGGAAGTTGTGGGTGGAAAAACAGGTGTGACAGCTGTCCCCACAGTCCTAGAAGATGACGAGCGCGCGGATGCACTGGAAGGGGCAGGCGGTGGATGGTTCGCTCCGCTAGGCCGCATTGCAGCACGGTGAGCTTCCCACCGGGCCATATGATATTTATTCATGTGACGATTCATGGAAGAAGTTGTCAAACTGCTGAGGTTTTGACCTCTACTAAGAGAACCATGACAAATTTTACAGATCACATAATTTGGGCGATCTTTTTCTATGTCAAAAAAGGACCAGGCTAGGCAAGGCTTAGAGGCCATGCGACCTGTTGATCCACCCCGAATAATGCTCAGAGGCAGAGTGGTGGCTGAGGATGCAGTTGTAGACGTGCTACCAGTACTCCGACTCTGTCCAGGAAGGCGCAAGGTAACTTCGTCATCAGTTGCATCCTCCTCCACCACCTCTGTTGACCTCCTCGAGTGCCTGACTGTGGGTTGACAGTAGGTGGGATCTAGAACTTCATCATCAATTGTTGTGTTTGCACTCCCCTCCCCCTCAGACCGAGCCTCTTCTTGCCCTGACCGAATATTTAAGTTGTCATCCCAATCGGGTATCTGAGTCTCATCTTCATCAGTATGTTCCTCATTGTCTATAACCACAGGTGTTACAGTTTGTGACAAAGGGTCAACATTATGCTCCGAAACTTGGTCCTCACGGCCTGAATCAGAGTCACAAAGGTTCTGGGCATCACTGCAGACCATTTCCTGTTCTGTACTCACTGTAGCTTGGGAGCAGACCTCTGATTCCCAGGCTATAGTGTGACTGAACAGCTCTGCAGACTCAGCCATCTCAGTTCCACCATATTGTGCAGGGCTGATGGAGACTTCAGAGCTGGGAGAAATCAAGTTTGATTGGGATGACAACTCAGAGGACTGGTGTTTTTTGGATGCGGTACTTGAAGTGGCTGAGAGGGCACTTGTTGGACCACTTGAGATCCATTCAAGCATTTTCCTTTTTTGCCCATCATCTACCTTTCTTCCTGTTGTTCGTGTCCGTAAAAAAGGGAGCACATCGGATTGTCCACGGTAAGTAGTAGACATCTTACTTTTGCTGGTAGATGGTCTATCTTCAGCAGATGATAATGAAGCTTTGCCACCTTCCCCACGGACAAAACCTTTTTTGCCTTTTCCACCACGCCTCTTCCCCTTTCCACCAGCATCTGTCATTTTGCCACTCATGTTGATTGCGACAAGATTGTGGACTGAAAATGTGGTAGTAAAAATTGAGAGGTGGTGTAGATTGCAGTGGTGGTCTAGCTTTATTAACAGCAGAATAATAAAGAATAAATATCCCTGACAATGCAACTACGGCCCTTAAACTGGCAGCAAAAATTGATAGTATAATGGCTAAGTTATAATGAGTTGGAGTGTGCAATGCAGGCAGACGTGCTCTGCAAATGTCTTTGCACTAGTGGGACTATAGCAAAGTCCAATAGCCACGTTTAGGATGCCACTAGGTACACTGAGTGTTTGCTAGTATAATGGCTTAGTTATAATGAGTTGGAGTGTGCAATGCAGGCAGACGTGCTCTGCAAATGTCTTTGCACTAGTGTGACTATAGCAAAGTCCAATAGCCACGTTTAGGATGCCACTAGGTACACTGAGTGTTTGCTAGTATAATGGCTTTGTTATAATGAGTTGGAGTGTGCAATACAGGCAGACGTGCTCTGCAAATGTCTTTGCACTAGTGGGACTATAGCAAAGTCCAATAGCCACGTTTAGGATGCCACTAGGTACACTGAGTGTTTGCTAGTATAATGGCTTAGTTATAATGAGTTGGAGTGTGCAATGCAGGCAGACGCGCTCTGCAAATGTCTTTGCACTAGTGGGACTATAGCAAAGTCCAATAGCCACGTTTAGGATGCCACTAGGTACACTGAGTGTATGCTAGTATAATGGCTTAGTTATAATGAGTTGGAGTGTGCAATGCAGGCAGACGCGCTCTGCAAATGTCTTTGCACTAGTGGGACTATAGCAAAGTCCAATAGCCACGTTTAGGATGCCACTAGGTACACTGAGTGTTTGCTAGTATAATGGCTTAGTTATAATCAGTTGGAGTGTGCAATGCAGGCAGACGTGCTCTGCAAATGTCTTTGCACTAGTGGGACTATAGCAAAGTCCAATAGCCATGTTTAGGATGCCACTAGGTACACTGAGTGTTTGCTAGTATAATGGCTTAGTTATAATGAGTTGGAGTGTGCAATGCAGGCAGACGTGCTCTGCAAATGTCTTTGCACTAGTGTGACTATAGCAAAGTCCAATAGCCACGTTTAGGATGCCACTAGGTACACTGAGTGTTTGCTAGTATAATGGCTTAGTTATAATGAGTTGGAGTGTGCAATGCAGGCAGACGTGCTCTGCAAATGTCTTTGCACTAGTGGGACTATAGCAAAGTCCAATAGCCACTTTTAGGATGCCACTAGGTACACAGAGTGTTTGCTAGTATAATGGCTTAGTTATAATGAGTTGGAGTGTGCAATGCAGGCAGACGTGCTCTGCAAATGTCTTTGCACTAGTGTGACTATAGCAAAGTCCAATAGCCACGTTTAGGATGCCACTAGGTACACTGAGTAATTGCTAGTATAATGGCTTAGTTATAATGAGTTGGAGTGTGCAATGCAGGCAGACGTGCTCTGCAAATGTCTTTGCACTAGTGGGACTATAGCAAAGTCCAATAGCCACGTTTAGGATGCCACTAGGTACACTGAGTGTTTGCTAGTATAATGGCTTAGTTATAATGAGTTGGAGTGTGCAATGCAGGCAGACGCGCTCTGCAAATGTCTTTGCCCTAGTGGGACTATAGCAAAGTCCAATAGCCTTGTTTAGGATGCCACTAGGTACACTGAGTGTTTGCTAGTATAATGGCTTAGTTATAATGAGTTGGAGTGTGCAATGCAGGCAGATGCGCTCTGCAAATTTCTTTGCACTAGTGGGACTATAGCAAAGTCCAATAGCCACTTTTAGGATGCCACTAGGTACACTGAGTGTTTGCTAGTATAATGGCTTAGTTATAATGAGTTGGAGTGTGCAATGCAGGCAGACGTGCTCTGCAAATGTCTTTGCACTAGTGTGACTATAGCAAAGTCCAATAGCCACGTTTAGGATGCCACTAGGTACACTGAGTGTTTGCTAGTATAATGGCTTAGTTATAATGAGTTGGAGTGTGCAATGCAGGCAGACGTGCTCTGCAAATGTCTTTGCACTAGTGGGACTATAGCAAAGTCCAATAGCCACGTTTAGGATGCCACTAGGTACACTGAGTGTTTGCTAGTATAATGGCTTAGTTATAATGAGTTGGAGTGTGCAATGCAGGCAGACGTGCTCTGCAAATGTCTTTGCACTAGTGTGACTATAGCAAAGTCCAATAGCCACGTTTAGGATGCTACTAGGTACACTGAGTGTTTGCTAGTATAATGGCTTAGTTATAATGAGTTGGAGTGTGCAATGCAGGCAGACGTGCTCTGCAAATGTCTTTGCACTAGTGGGACTATAGCAAAGTCCAATAGCCACGTTTAGGATGCCACTAGGTACACTGAGTGTTTGCTAGTATAATGGCTTAGTTATAATGAGTTGGAGTGTGCAGAGGACAGGAGGGTACAGTGCCAGGATTGTGGGGCTCTGGGTAGAGGAATGGAAGCCTGCCTTTCTATTCCCTCCTAATAGGGAAATGCAGGAAGGAAATCCCTGACCTTGGCTACACATACGCTGTCGCTGTTTTCAGGACCTGTCACCTTAACTCTGACCCTGCCGGTTTGAGCCCTTAAAAGGACTGCTATAAAGTGCTCTCCCTAAGCTGTCCAGCGCTGTGTATGGAGCGCATACAGCTGTATCAGCGATAGGACAAAGGACGGAGCTGCGACAGTGATGTCTGACACCAAAGACGCAGAAGAGATAATGGCGTCCTGGAGGAAAATGTCCGGTTTTATAATGCAGGGACATGTGACATGGACATCCTATCACACATGCCGTTGCTTCTCTGGCTAAAAGTCCACTTAGCTGTGTGTGTGTCTGGGATTGGCTGACATGCTGGCCCGCCCCACTACACGCGCGCGCTTAGGGAAGGAAGACAAGGGAATGGCGATCACCATTATAGAAACAGCAGTGATCTGAAGGCACTGTTCACGCACACTATACACTGAAATGTCATAATAGTGTGATTCACAGAGTGACTTACACTATTACAGCGGAAACCAAGCTAGGATTTAGCTGGTTTTTTGCTGCTAGAACCGTTCTCGAACGTTTCTAGAACTATCGAGCTTTTGCAAAAAGCTCGAGTTCTAGTTCGATCTAGAACAGGGCCCAAAATCACTCGAGCCTAGAACTGGAGAACCTCGAACCACGAACCGCGCTCAACTCTACTTGTCACTAATCGGTACTCGCACGAGTATCACTGTACTCGGGCTACTCGGCGGGTACCGAGTAATTTCGCGATACTCGTGCTGTACTCGTGGTCTTCATCCCTGCATGTTGGCACTCTTTTGAGAACCAGCCCTCATGCAGGGATTGGCTGGCAGACCACTGCAATGCCACAGCCCTGTTAGTTGTGGAATTGCAGTGATTGGCCGGCCCACACAGCGTGACCAAGCCTTTATACCGGCGGGCGCACTGTGCTCTGCACACAGCCATCTCATATTCCCTGCTTTCCCCGCCCACAGGCGCCTATGATTGGTTGCAGTGAGACACGCCCCCACGCTGAGTGACAGGTGTCTCACTGCACCCAATCACAGCAGCCGGTGGGCGTGTCTATACTGTGCAGTAAAATAAATAAATAAATAATTTTAAAAAACCGGCGTGCGATCCCCCCAATTTTAATACCAGCCATACAGCTGAAGGCTGGTATTCTCAGGATGGGGAGCCCCACGTTATGGGGAGCCCCCCAGCCTAACAATATCAGTCAGCAGCCGCCCAGAATTGCCACATACATTATATGCGACAGTTCTGGGACTGTACCCGGCTCTTCCCGATTTACCCTAGTGCGTTGGCAAATCGTGGTAATAAGGAGTTAATGGCAGCCCATAGCTGCCAATAAGTCCTAGATTAATCATGTCAGGCGTCTCCCCGAGAAACCTTCCATGATTAATGTGTAAATTACAGTTTTACACACACAGTTTTAAACACACACACTCGAAAATTCCTTTATTAGAAATAAAAAACAATAACAAAGTCCCTCATCATTAATTTATTAACCCCGACAAAGCCCTCCATGTCCGGCGTAATCCACGGACCTCCAGTGTCGCGTCCAGCTCTTCTGCATGCAGGTGACAGGAGCTGCAGAATACACCACCGCTCCTGTCAGCTTCACACAGCAACTGAGGTGAGTAGCGCGATCAGCTGCTGTCAGTCAGGTAACTCACGGCCACCGCTGGATCCAGCGGTGGCCGCGATTAACCTCAGTGACAGCTCAGCTGATCGCTTTACTCACCTCAGTTGCTGTGTGGAGCTGACCGGAGCGGCGGTGAGTAGCGCGATCAGCTGAGCTGTCACTGAGGTTACCCGCGGCCACCGCTGCATCCACTGCTGGATCCATGTAACCTCAGTGACAGCTCAGCTGATCGCGATACTCACCTCAGTTGCTGCGTGGAGCTGACCGGTGCGGCGGTGAGTAGCGCGATCAGCTGAGCTGTCACTGAGGTTACCCGCGGCCACCGCTGCATCCACCGCTGGATCCAGGTAACCTCAGTGACAGCTCAGCTGATCGCGCGGTTGTCTTCAGTTGCTGTGTGAAGCTGACAAGAGCGGCGGTGTATTCTGCAGCTCCTGTCACCTTCATGCAGCACAGCTGGATGCGACGCTGGAGGACTGTGGATTACGCCAGACATGGAGGGTTTGTCGGGGTTAATAAATTGGTGATGAGGGACTTTGTTAGTGTTTTTTCTAATAAAGGATTTTTTGGGTGTGTGTGTTTTTTAACTGTAATTTACAGATTAATCATGGAAGGAATCTCGGGGAGACGCCTGACATGATTAATCTAGGACTTATTGGCAGCTATGGGCTGCCATTAAATCCTTATTACCCCGATTTGCCAACGCACTAGGGTAAATCGGGAAGAGCTGGGTACTGTCCCAGAACTGTCGCATCTAATGTATGCGGCAATTCTGGGTGGCTGCTGACTGATATTGTTAAGCTGCGGGGCTCCCCATAACATGGAGCTCCGCATCCTGAGAATACCAGCCTTCAGCTGTATGGCTTTATCTGGCTGGTATTAAAATTGGGGGGACCGCACGCTGTTTTTTTTAATTATTTAATTATTTATTTCACTGCACAGTATAGACACGCCCACCGGCTGCTGTGATTGGGTGCAGTGAGACACCTGTCACTCAGCGTGGGGGCATGTCTCACTGCAACCAATCATAGGCGCCGAAAAGCAGGAAAGCAGGTAATACGAGATTGTTTAATGAGCGGCCGGCTTTTTCAAAAGAGGAAAAGCCATCGGAGTTTAGTGAACAGCTGTGCAGCGCCGCGGCAGTGATCGGGGAACGGTAAGTAAGAGAGAGGGGGGAGAATGACCGACAGACTGTGAGAGGGAGACAGACAAGACAGAGAGAGACCGACAGAGCGATACCGACTGACGGGAGATAGAATGAAAAAAAAATGACCGACATCGCTAGTAAAAAGCACAAAACGTGCGTTTTGGACATCGGAGTGCCACACAATGTTTTTACGTAAAATCTTTCATGTAATAATCTCAAAAAGTAACATACACCAGCTCTATCTCACTATTGGGTATGTGGCCTTAACATTTCCGCCATGAAAATTCATTTTGGTGTCATTTTGGAAGGTTTTCTGGTGAGTCCGTAAAAATGGCGTAAAACTCGGACAAAATTGTTCACAGCTGTGACTTTTGAGTGATAAATGCTTCAAGGGGTCTTCCCCATGCTGTTGCCATGTCATTTGAGCACTCTTCTGAGACTTTTGTGACATTTTTAGGGTTTCTACATGCTGCCGGGGGTCATTTCATAAAAATACTCGGGTCTCCCATAGGATAACATTGGGCTCGGTGCTCGGGCCGAGTACACGAGTATCTTGGGATGCTCGGCCCGAGCCTCGAGCACCCGAGCTTTTTGGTACTCTCTAATCACTAGTCTTTATTAATAAATATATTATTTTCTATAGCTAAAAGAATGTAAACACTACAATGGAGATCTCTATCTGAAGTAGTGTAGACGAGTTTTTATTTTGTTTTGTTTTGAACATTTTATGTAACACACTGTTTATTCTTTATGTCTAATACATTTTGTATGTAGCAAATAATGCCATTTGCTCGGTTTATGAATTTAAATCTATAGAGTTGCTGTTTGGCCACAATACATATATATTTTGTTGTTTGCTTTTATAACATATGGATCTATTTTTTGCATTTTGTATAGATTTAGGTCCAGAAATATTTGGACAGGGGCCAAATCTTCATGATTTGGGCTCTGCATGTCTCTATTTTTTTATTTAAAATGAAACATCTGAGTTGCAGTTGAAGTGTAGACTTTCAGGTTTTAAAGAGGTTGAATAAAAATATCCTTTGAAACATTTAGGAATTGCAATAATTTTTTGTACAAAGCCTCCTCATTTCAGAGACTCAAAAGTAACTGGACAAATTTACTGTACCATAAATAAAATTTTAATTTCTCATAGAGAATGCTTTATAGGCAATCTCTACCTGAAGTCTGTAATCCATAGATGTCACCAAATCCTTTATTTCCTCCTTTGTGAAGCTTTTCCAGGCCTATACTGCAGCTGACATTAGTTGTCGTTTGTTTTTGGGTCTTTCTGCCTTTATGTTTAACACTTATGTTTTGTGTTAAGTATGTGAAATACATGCTTTTTGGGGTTTGATATGGTGAGTGACTTGACCATTGAAGAATATTCCACTTCTTTGCATTAAAAAAACTCCTGGGTTGCTTCTGCAGTATTTTTTGGATCATTGTACTTCTGTACTGTGAAGCACTATCCAATCGACCTTGCTGCATTTGGTTCAATCTGAGCAAAATTTATAGCCTGTATACTTCAGAATTCAATCACCCGCTTCTGTCTTCAGTCACATCATCAAAAAACACTAGTGACCTAGTGCCATTGGAAGCTATGCATGCACATACCATAACACTGTCTCCACCATGTTTACAGAGGATATGATGTGCTTTGGATCATGAGCCATTTCAAGCTTTCTACATACTTTTTACTTCCCATCATCCTATTACAGGTTGATCTTAGTTTCATCTGTCCATACAATGCTTTTCCAGAACTGGGTTGGCTTCTTTAGATGCTGTTTGACAAAGTCTAATCTAGTCTTTCTATTTTTAAGGCTGGTTAATCATTTGTACCTTGTGTTGAACCCTCTGTATTTGTACTCAGGAAGCATTCTCTTTATGGTAGACTTAGGTACTGAAGTCCCTACTTTCTTGAGAGTGTTTTTCACTTGGGTGGATATTGTGAATGGGTTTTCCTTCAATAATTAAAGGATTCTGTGATTATTCACCACAATTGTCTTCCTTGGACATCCAGGCCTCCTTGAGTTCCCATGCTCAATTTTTCCAGAATAAACCAAATTGTTGATTTAGCCACCCATAATATTTTTGCTATCTCTGATGGATTTCTCTTTTTTTGAGCCCAATGATATTCTGTTTCTCCTCCATTGAGAACTCTTTTGATTTTAACCCCTTAACGACCACGGGCAGTAAAATTACGTCCTAAATGTCATAATGTTACTGCCCGCGGTCCTCCGGCGGCAGCATGCCGCAATCGGCGCACATCTCAGCTGATTTTCACAGCTGAGATGTGTGCCTGCTAGGCACGAGCAGAATCGTTATCTGCTCGTGCCGATTAACCCCTTAAATGGCACTGTCAATACGTGACAGCGCCATTATAAGCGCGATCGCGGTAAACTTTTACTTACCGCCCGATACCGGAAGTCACGTGCCGCGATCACGTGACTTCCGATAGTTGTCATGGTAGCACAAGGTCATGTAATGACTCCTGTACTACACATGACTTGCTTTCACTTTCGCTGTGCCAACGGCACAGCAAAAGAGAAAGAGAGCGTATCTGCTGTTTACAGCTGTGTAGCTGTGATCAGCAGATACTGCAGAGCGATCGGATTGCTGATCGCAATAGCCCCCTAGGGGGACTAGTAAAATAAAAAAAAAGTTAAAAAAAGTTTTAAAAAATTAAAAAAAAACAAAAAAACCTAAAAGTTCAAATCACCCCCTATTAGCCCCATTTTAAAATAAAGGGTTAAAAAAATAAAAAATATACACACTTTTGGAATCGCCGCGTTCAGAAACGCCCGATCTATCAAAATATAAAATCAATTAATCTCGTCAGTATACGGCGTAGCGGCAAAAAAATTCCAAACGCCAAAACGATGTTTTTTTGTCGCCACAACTTTTGCGCAAGATGCAATAAGAGGCGATCAAAACGTAGCATCTGCGCAAAAATGGTACCGTTAAAAATGTCAGCTCGAGACGCAAAAAATAAGCTGTCACTGAGCCATAGTTCCCAAAAAATGAGAACGCTACGGGTCACGGAATATGGCGTAAAACGTGTGCCACTTTTTTCGGACAAACTTCCGAATTTTTTTTAACCCTTTATATAAAAGTAAACCTATACATGTTTGGTGTCTACGAACTCGCGCTGACCTGAGGCATCACACCCACACATCATGTTTACCATATAGTGAACACAGTGAATAAAATATCTCAAAAACCATAGTGCTATTGCACTTTTTTTGCAATTTTTCTGCATTTGGAATTTTTTGCCATTTTCCAGTACACTATATGGTAAAACTGATGGTTTCATTTAAAAGTACAGCTCGTTCCACAAAAAATGAGCCCTCACATGACCATATTGACTGAAAAATAAAAAAGTTACGTCTCTCAGAAAAAGAATGGCGAAAAAAAAAAACGGAAAGCGAAAAATCGGCCGGTCGTGAAGGGGTTAACCATTTCCCATCTTCTAATGTCCGCTTTTTATACTTTTTGCAATCTCGAGATGACACTTCTTATGACGATATTAAAGTAAAGGGTTCTTCACCTTTTTGGGCCACCATTCCAGACTTGTGCAGCACATGTATCCTATACATATATGGTTTGTGCATTAACCCTCAACTGGTGAGGTGGGGTTTGCAACACCGGAAGGAAATTTTGTTCAGCTGGCATTCATTGGAAAATGCTGGTATGAATCATGAATGTATTACATTTTACGATACTTATGGGTGTCAAAAATTTGGTATACTCACGTGTAATTAATCGCCAATAAGAAACCAAAAAAAACAAACGTGATCTTTGCATTTTCTTTAAAAATTAGAGATTTCTAAACACTGGGGTTATTGGAAGCTTCCATCACCAGTTGCGTGCCTAAAAATCCCACCTCACTAGTTAAATCTACAAAGATCATAATATAGTCAAAATACTAACTTGACTTATAGTGTGCATATATAATTGTGTGTGTACAGTATATTTATCTAGTTATAAAGCAAAAAAAGAGAAGACTGGCAGCACTTCCAATAGTGTGAACAGGTGCGCATCTGTTCATAATGAATAATATAACTAAGAGAAAAACAGTCTCACACTGTAATGGAAAACTAATAAAAACTAACACATTTTATTTAGAGGTGTTTGGCATAGTAAAATGGCCATTGTAATATCTGAGCAGCAGCCACGTCATGGCAACCTCCATTGCTGGGTTCCACTCTATACTGCATCTGTCTGGGCTCCTGAAAACCTTCATATAACGTCAGTAAAAAAATTTAGAGGTGTTTGGCGTATTAGAATGGCTATTGTAATACCTATTGAAAATGCTGCCACTCCTCTTTTTTTGCTATAAATAAAAACGAGTGACGTCTTTAAGACAGGTGTGGCACTCCAACCCCCACCTTACCCATTAGCCTTATGTATTTTTAACTTCCATGGTCACTCACTGACGTAATATGAAGGTTTTCAGGAGACCAGACAGATGCAGTGTAGAGTAGGGCCCAGCAATGGAGGTTGCCATGACGTGGCTGCTGGGCAGGTATTACAATGGCCATTTTAATATGCCAAACACCTCTAAAAAAAATGTATTAGTTTTTATTAGTTTGCCATTCCAGTGTGCAACTGTTTTTCTCTTAGTTCTATCTATCTACAGTCATATGAAAAAGTTTGGGCACCCCTATTAATGTTAACCTTTTATCTTTATAACAATTTGGGTTTTTGCAACAGCTATTTCAGTTTCATATATCTAATAACTGATGGACTGAGTAATATTTCTGGATTGAAATGAGGTTTATTTTACTAACAGAAAATGTGCGATCCGCATTTAAACAAAATTTGACCGATGCAAAAGTATGGGCACCTCAACATAAAAGTGACATTAATATTTTGTAGATCCTCCTTTTGCAAAAATAACAGCCTCTAGTCGCTTCCTGTAGCTTTTAATGAGTTCCTGGATCCTGGATGAAGGTATATTTCACCATTCCTGTTTACAAAACAATTCCAGTTCAGTTAGGTTGGAAGGTCGCCGAGCATGGACAGGATGCTTCAAATCATCCCACAGATTTTTAATGATATTCAAGTCTGGGGACTGGGATGGCCATTACAGAACATTGTAATTGTTCTTCTGCATGAATACCTGAGTAGATTTGGAGCGGAGTTTTGGATCATTGTCCTGCTGAAATATCCATCCCCTGCGTAACTTCAACTTCGTCACTGATTCTTGCACATTATTGTCAAGAATCTGCTGATACTGAGTTGAATCCATGCGACCCTCAACTTTAACAAGATTCCCGGTGCCGGCATTGGCCACACAGCCACAAAGCACACAGCCACTAAATTTTACTGTGGGTAGCAAGTGCTTTTCTTGGAATGCCGTGTTTTTTTGCCTCCATGCATAACCCCTTTTTGTATGACCAAACAACTCAATCTTTGTTTCATTAGTCCACAGGACCTTCTTCCAAAATGTAACTGGCTTGTCCAAATGTGCTTTTGCATACCTCAGGCCACCTGTTTGTGGCGTGCTTGCAGAAACGGCTTCTTTCGCATCACTCTCCCATACAGCTTCTCCTTGTGCAAAGTGCGCTGTATTGTTGACCGATGCACAGTGACACCATCTGCAGCAGATGATGCTGCAGGTCTTTGGAGGTGGTCTGTGGATTGTCCTTGACTGTTCTCACCATTCTTCTTCTCTGCCTTTCTGATATTTTTCTTGGCCTGCCACTTCTGGGCTTAACAAGAACTGACGAAGCGAGAGGCGAAACGCGCGTCGAGGTGCTGGGCGTTGTGGTCCGCCATCCGGGTATACAAATTATGGTTCCCTGAACTATTTTAACCTTAATGGAGGTGGTTTGCCTCTGATATAAGGCTAATACCAGGTTGATATAAAATACCTTTGAATGTTGGGACTTACGCTGTGTAATAATGCAAATTTACTAACATTGGGAAACATCTTTACCCTTAACGGGAAGCTTTGTGCTCTTGTTATTGGATTGGTATATATATATTGCATTTGAATACTGTGATCTGCTTCCCTTAATAATGCATTATTTTGTCAACTGGGAAATAGCTTTAACCCTATTATTGCCTCCACCCATATGGTTTGTATTGTAGATTTGGTCGCAATATGAAATGCAAACTACAGGTTTAATACTTAACTCTTTGAGCTACAGTGGTACCCTATCATAGCTGTGGGTAATCATTGGATGTGCCCTTATTCATTTATACCCAGGAATCTATATGTATATATGATATATGAATTATTGATACTATGGTTGTTCTACAACGCACCAGTTATTTCATTGAGGTGCTGGGCGTTGTGGTCCGCCATCTGGGTATATAAACTATAATATTCAATTTTTTGAGCTACAGTGGCACCCTATTATAGCTGTGGGTAATCATTGGATGTGTTCTTGTTCATTTATACCCAGGAATTTATATGTATATATGATATATGAATTATTGATACTATGGCTGTTCCACAACGCACCAGTGTTTTCATTGTATGGTTTTATGGGGTAGGGTTCTTTTAAATTCTGTGTACACCAGCATTTAATAAAATAAAATATTGTATTTCAAATATGATTGAATAAAATTTGATACTTTTTCTAATCATGATGGATATTGTATGAATTATTGATAAATCCTCATTTGCAGAAACACCTTCTTTTGGTTCTATATTAACAAGAACTGTACCTGTGTTCTTCCATTTCCTTACTATGTTCCTCACAGTAGAAACTGACAGTTTAAATCTCCGAGACAACTTTTTGTATCCTTCCCCTGAACAACTATGTTGAATAATCTTTGTTTTCAGATCATTTGAGAGTTGTTTTGAGGAGCCAATGATACCACTCTTCATAGGAGATTCAAATAGGAGAACAACTTGCAAGTGGCCACCTTAAAAACCTTTTCTCATGATTGGATACACCTGCCTATGAAGTTCAAAGCTCAATGAGGATACAAAACCAATTTAGTGCTTTAGTAAGTCAATAAAAAGTAGTTAGGAGTGTTCAAATCAAGAAATTGATAAGGGTGCCCATACTTTTGCACAGGTCAAATTTTGATAAAATGCGGATTGCACATTTTCTGTTAGTACAATAAACCTCATTTCAATCCAGAAACATTACTGAGTCCATCAGTTATTAGATATATGAAACTGAAATAGCTGTTGCAAAAACTCAAATTGTTATAAAGAAAAAAGGTTAACATTAATAGGGGTGCCCAAACTTTTTCAGATGACTGTATCGATCGATCTATCTATCTATCTATCTATCTATCTATCTATCTATCTAGGCAAGTAAGTAATGTACCATACATATATAGTATATTAGGCCAGCATTTCTACTATAAACATTTATCCTCTAGAGTGAGATATTTGCTGGTTTAGTGATATTTATGTATATTGCTTTTCAGATGCTAATGAAGTTCCATGATGACAAAATCTGTTATATTTGTTAACTTTGTAAAATTTCTAATAACTGGGATGAAATATAAGTGGTGAAGCTAGACACCTCAGCCAATATAGACATGAAAATTACAAGCATAAATGTCTTTTATTTCAACTTAATGAAGCGGAACATTTAAGCAAGTGCTTGTGGGTTTGATTACCAATGAAATATATCAAATCACAGTAACTTCAGTAGTTAACCATCTCAGCATGAGCAGGACAATTATATAATTATTTACATTGTAAAGTGCTAATCCAGATTTAATTGCTGGAGTAAAGTGATTAATTTGATGAATCTGGTTTTTGCACATTATATTTTACCTAAATGCAAATATTTTTAATGAGCATCTGGTAAAATGCAGCTTAGGACAAAAGACTATGAAAACTATTTAAGACATATATCATTCAGATAAGCAATTAACTCTGCGCACTGAGAATATAATACATCATTGTTTCTGAGCTTGATGAAATCAATTTTCATACAAATTCTCAAAGGAGTATTGATTAGTAATTAAAGGTAAAATAAATATATCACTGCTAGTATTGCAATTAATAGTATGCATTTCAGGTGATTTGTTATTCCAAGTATGGATTAGTAATTGATCGATCCTACAATCAATATTACAATAACTGCAAAAGATGCTTTTCAAGCAAAATGACCAGGTGAAAAATGAAAACTAGAATGAAGAATATATGAATAAAAAAGTTCATATTATTTTGTTATCAAGACATCTTCCAATTTTTCTTCCAAGTATATTATATGATGATGTAGTTCCAGTTGATATGTAAATATATTTTAATATATACCTAGTGTGGACAACCAAGATGACTAATCAATAAAGATGCATAAGTGTTTGTATAACAGTATGTAGTGCAATATGACTGATAGCTGCTCTTACTTGACAAAGTCATGTCATGTGATGTCATGGTAGAGGCAATGGCAAATTAGAATTCTTCTTTTTCATAAATATATCACCCCCATTTAACAGAAACAGAATATGGAACTAGGTTGTAGTTGAGAAATGTTCTGTTAGGCATGTTTCAGACGTCAGCGATTCTGGTACGTATTGCTAGTTTTTATACATACCAGAATCACGGACACATGCAGACCCTTTATAATGAATGTGTCTGCACACACATCAGTGAATTTTAACTGACCGTGTCTCCATGTTGCGTACACGCGTGTCCGTGATTGCCGCACGGAGACACGTCTGTTTTTTTTTGTCATCACCGATGTCCCACGGACCACACTATGGTATGAGCTGTGAAACACGTACTAGAAAAACACGGACATTGAAAATAAAAAGCATTTGCAACTTACCCGGCTCCAGTGACGCTCTGTGCAGCCTTTGCTGTCTGCAGCTTCCTGAACGGCTCATTATGGCATGCATATTCATGAATACAGCCAGAGCCAACCCAGAAGTAGCTGCAGAGATGAAAGGCAGCAGCGGCCGGATGCTGCAGAGCCAGAGACTTCAGCACTACGAACAGTAGGATCGGGGACAGGTGAATTTATTTCCATGTGCTATCACGGAGTACGGATCATGTGTCACAGATTGCACATGGAGAACACATATGTGCCGTGAATCATGGAACACTGAGGGACATAGGCGTTTTTAACACGTCAGTGAAAAACGTCTGTGTTTTTCATTGACGTGTGAAACAGGCCTTATACCACAACTGATGAAACATGCCAGTGAACTTACTCTGTAAGTTCCTGTTTTCGAATTAAAGGCATATTAAGGTACAAAATGGCCCTATAGAAGTTAAAAATCCCAATTTATTAATGTCCCAATCATTTGTACACCAATAACGATGAAGGAAACATTGGAGTGAGTTACCCAAAACTCCTTGAGTTTCATACTTTTTATAAATTTAGTGTATTTTTTAACTCCTGTGCTCCTACATATTTTAAATATATTGACATGCATTCTAGCTCATTTCCTTTATTTGGCTTTAGTTGTTTTATACTTTGTACATACAGTGGCGTGACCCCTTGCTTTTGGCTGTGCATTCTCTTTATATATTGTTCAAAGAACAGATGCAAAACAGTCAGGTCCTGCTGTGCCCACTTCTATATTGAGGGCTGTGGAAACATAGTGAGGCACTATTACTATTTAAATTGTCTCTTCAGGGAGGAAGGAGACGAACTCTAGTGCAACCTATTGGAAGTAGCAATCCTAAAAGTCAAAAGTGGCTGTTTATAACAAGCCTTTTCATAAAAACGCCAGATTGGTTTGTCAGTCCCCGAAAGGAGAAAATTCTCCTCTTAGACCCAACTAATACTATTTATTTATTTATTTACTTACTGTAAGATATTTCCTGTTTTTTTATCCCCTTTTTTTGCTTGGTAACACCACCAGAAATGGATGTCAATTATGGGATGGCATTAATTTATATTTTAATTTGCACCACTTTAGTGGCCTAAATTATAATGAGAATGTCAGGTGTTCATGGTCAAGCTTTGTTTTGACTGACCTTTACTTTCTTTAAAAACAAATGAGCATACCTGGCAAGTAATTGCCAAAAAATGCCCAAATCCCAATTTTAAGCTACACCAAAAATCAGGGACATTTTAAGCAGTCTTCCACTAGAAATCTGGCAAAATTTGCTTAATGATTTTGGCCCAAAATTCATTGCATTATTACTTTGTAAATATATTTTGTCTGGAGCCTTTTAAATGCTCCAAACTGCCTTGATTCAAAAACCCATAGTCATACAAATGGGACCTATTAATGGACTGTTCTATTATTTCTAGCTCTATATTCATCTATGAGTCACATACTGCAGTTATATTCACACAACTTCATGTAATTTTACCATACAATTCTCTTATTTAGCAATTTGATTATTAGTCATGCAGTTCTTTCTTATTATAATTTTTTTTTTAGAAAATATGCAGCCAAAAATACATCACAAAGCCTTGTTTTTTTGGGGATAAAACTACACAAGGATTTATTGCCTGTGGTTGTAAAGTTATCTATACAGCTGTAAATATAAATGTGTACAGTATGTTTGTGTGCACAGTGTAAAAAAAAAAATACCTAATATTAAATACAAGGAGCCTTGGGTGTTTTAAAACATAAAAAAAAAGAAAATCATGGAAGCCAAGTAGTAGAAGTATATCACCACTAATGAGCAACCTAATTATTTCTAAACGGTGTTGTTTATCCTGCAGGCAGCAAAATGCTGTAGGTAACACAGTAATAGTGGAACAGTGTTTCCAGGAGCAAACAATGTGATTATATAAAGCTAAAAATCATATGTAACTGGAATACCGTAAAATGACAGAGTAGACATACAGTTAGGTCCAGAAATATTTGGACAGTGACACAAGTTTTGTTATTATAGCTGTTTACAAAAACATGTTCAGAAATTCAATTATATATATAATATGGGCTGAAAGTGCACACTCCCAGCTGCAATATGAGAGTTTTCACATCCAAATCGGAGAAAGGGTTTAGGAATCATAGCTCTGTAATGCATATCAAAAATAGCAACAAAAAGAGGAGATAAAAACTCCCCCAAAAATGTATTATAAAATGTACTCACAGCAAAAAAGGGGCAACCAGTCCAGTTAGCTCAGGCCAACACATCTAATGCACAAACAGGATGCAGACAAGCCTCTCAACATGATGGACACTTCACAGGTGCAAGGTAAATTGCACACCAGTGGCGCGCATAGGGCACTGTTCACACTTGTATGCGCATGGTGTCCAGCCAGCAACCTATTACCACGCCCTTACTATTAGATTAGGCGGGTTACTCGGACACTAATCACTGCAGCACGCAAGGGACAGAAATTCCACTATGCACGGCCGTATTAAGAGGCCCGGCTGCACCCCGCATAGTCAAAGTGCAAAAAATACATATAAAATATATGTGAGGTATTAGTTTGTAAATTGGCCAATGTACGTAAGCCCACAATCCTCATCACGGATCCCCACGCTTGCGGGTCCCTACACTGATAAATATCAAAAATAGCAACAAAAAGAGGAGATAAAAACTCCCCCAAAAATGTATTATAAAATGTACTCACAGCAAAAAAGGGGCAACCAGTCCAGTTAGCCCAGGCCAACACATCTAATGCACAAACAGGATGCAGACAAGCCTCTCAACATGATGGACACTTCACAGGTGCAAGGTAAATTGCACACCAGTGGCGCGCATAGGGCACTGTTCACACTTGTATGCGCATGGTGTCCAGCCAGCAACCTATTACCACGCCCTTACTATTAGATTAGGCGGGTTACTCGGACACTACTCACTGCAGCACGCAAGGGACAGAAATTCCACTATGCACGGCCGTATTAAGAGGCCCGGCTGCACCCCGCATAGTCAAAGTGCAAAAAATACATATAAAATATATGTGAGGTATTAGTTTGTAAATTGGCCAATGTACGTAAGCCCACAATCCTCATCACGGATCCCCACGCTTGCGGGTCCCTACACTGATAAATATCAAAAATAGCAACAAAAAGAGGAGATAAAAACTCCCCCAAAAATGTATTATAAAATGTACTCACAGCAAAAAAGGGGCAACCAGTCCAGTTAGCCCAGGCCAACACATCTAATGCACAAACAGGATGCAGACAAGCCTCTCAACATGATGGACACTTCACAGGTGCAAGGTAAATTGCACACCAGTGGCGCGCATAGGGCACTGTTCACACTTGTATGCGCATGGTGTCCAGCCAGCAACCTATTACCACGCCCTTACTATTAGATTAGGCGGGTTACTCGGACACTACTCACTGCAGCACGCAAGGGACAGAAATTCCACTATGCACGGCCGTATTAAGAGGCCCGGCTGCACCCCGCATAGTCAAAGTGCAAAAAATACATATAAAATATATGTGAGGTATTAGTTTGTAAATTGGCCAATGTACGTAAGCCCACAATCCTCATCACGGATCCCCACGCTTGCGGGTCCCTACACTGATAAATATCAAAAATAGCAACAAAAAGAGGAGATAAAAACTCCCCCAAAAATGTATTATAAAATGTACTCACAGCAAAAAAGGGGCAACCAGTCCAGTTAGCCCAGGCCAACACATCTAATGCACAAACAGGATGCAGACAAGCCTCTCAACATGATGGACACTTCACAGGTGCAAGGTAAATTGCACACCAGTGGCGCGCATAGGGCACTGTTTACACTTGTATGCGCATGGTGTCCAGCCAGCAACCTATTACCACGCCCTTACTATTAGATTAGGCGGGTTACTCGGACACTACTCACTGCAGCACGCAAGGGACAGAAATTCCACTATGCACGGCCGTATTAAGAGGCCCGGCTGCACCCCGCATAGTCAAAGTGCAAAAAATACATATAAAATATATGTGAGGTATTAGTTTGTAAATTGGCCAATGTACGTAAGCCCACAATCCTCATCACGGATCCCCACGCTTGCGGGTCCCTACACTGATAAATATCAAAAATAGCAACAAAAAGAGGAGATAAGAACTCCCCCAAAAATGTATTATAAAATGTACTCACAGCAAAAAAGGGGCAACCAGTCCAGTTAGCCCAGGCCAACACATCTAATGCACAAACAGGATGCAGACAAGCCTCTCAACATGATGGACACTTCACAGGTGCAAGGTAAATTGCACACCAGTGGCGCGCATAGGGCACTGTTCACACTTGTATGCGCATGGTGTCCAGCCAGCAACCTATTACCACGCCCTTACTATTAGATTAGGCGGGTTACTCGGACACTACTCACTGCAGCACGCAAGGGACAGAAATTCCACTATGCACGGCCGTATTAAGAGGCCCGGCTGCACCCCGCATAGTCAAAGTGCAAAAAATACATATAAAATATATGTGAGGTATTAGTTTGTAAATTGGCCAATGTACGTAAGCCCACAATCCTCATCACGGATCCCCACGCTTGCGGGTCCCTACACTGATAAATATCAAAAATAGCAACAAAAAGAGGAGATAAAAACTCCCCCAAAAATGTATTATAAAATGTACTCACAGCAAAAAAGGGGCAACCAGTCCAGTTAGCCCAGGCCAACACATCTAATGCACAAACAGGATGCAGACAAGCCTCTCAACATGATGGACACTTCACAGGTGCAAGGTAAATTGCACACCAGTGGCGCGCATAGGGCACTGTTAACACTTGTATGCGCATGGTGTCCAGCCAGCAACCTATTACCACGCCCTTACTATTAGATTAGGCGGGTTACTCGGACACTACTGAGTAGTGTCCGAGTAACCCGCCTGTGATGGCTGTGTAGGTCGGTACACGGGGGAGGCCATAAGTGCGCATGTGTCCAGTGGTGTGAGGACACTCTCTGCATCCGTATACGCCGCTCTCCTGATGAGTAGGGAAACGCGTTGAGAGTTGAGCGCTTTTTGAGTCAGAAAGGGTTTGAGAACTGGATCCTATGGAGTACCTGGGAAAGAAAACCGGGGGACCCAGAAACGACCCATTGATCTGATGTTTAAACAGTGATCCCGTTTAAATCAACACCAATACCGTGGTGAGATCGTTCCTCTTTTTATATTTGGGCGTTCCTGACGGTGGGTGGTTGACAGTGTTATGCTGTATACTATGTGAGTCACTGGTTGTTGGGAAAGCTGTAGGATATGTCAATAAGGAAAAAACTGTGAGATAAGTGTGCTTTGCATTGCACACGTATTGATATATCCAAGTAAACAGCTGTGTGTATGGTGTATGAAGTGAGGGAGTACCCCATATTCTCTCGTCCTACCATACGGTGGCATGTGCTAGTTTGTCATGATTTTACCATTCAATATGGTTTTAAATAATTATTAATAAAAGGTATATTTTAGGCGTATTTTGTTCAGTTAGTGGTATATCGCTAAATTATCTTTTTTTTTTTTTTTAAATTCTTTAAAAGTTATGCTTTGGCCGAGAAGTGTGAACTGTGAAGTGTCCATCATGTTGAGAGGCTTGTCTGCATCCTGTTTGTGCATTAGATGTGTTGGCCTGGGCTAACTGGACTGGTTGCCCCTTTTTTGCTGTGAGTACATTTTATAATACATTTTTGGGGGAGTTTTTATCTCCTCTTTTTGTTGCTATTTTTGATATTTATCAGTGTAGGGACCCGCAAGCGTGGGGATCCGTGATGAGGATTGTGGGCTTACGTACATTGGCCAATTTACAAACTAATACCTCACATATATTTTATATGTATTTTTTGCACTTTGACTATGCGGGGTGCAGCCGGGCCTCTTAATACGGCCGTGCATAGTGGAATTTCTGTCCCTTGCGTGCTGCAGTGAGTAGTGTCCGAGTAACCCGCCTAATCTAATAGTAAGGGCGTGGTAATAGGTTGCTGGCTGGACACCATGCGCATACAAGTGTGAACAGTGCCCTATGCGCGCCACTGGTGTGCAATTTACCTTGCACCTGTGAAGTGTCCATCATGTTGAGAGGCTTGTCTGCATCCTGTTTGTGCATTAGATGTGTTGGCCTGGGCTAACTGGACTGGTTGCCCCTTTTTTACTCTGTAATGCATAGCCTCCTCTTTTTCAAGAGACCAAAAGTAATTGGACAAGGTACTCTGAGGGCTGCAATTAACTCTGAAGGCATCTCACTCGTTAACCTGTAATCAATGAAGTAGTTAAAAGGTCTGGGGTTGATTACAGGTGTGTGGTTTTGCATTTGGAAGCTGTTGCTGTGACCAGACAACATGCGGTCTAAGGAACTCTCAATTGAGGTGAAGCAGAACATTCTGAGGCTGAAAAAAAAGAAAAAATCCATCAGAGAGATAGCAGACATGCTTGGAGTAGCAAAATCTTCTCATTCTGAGAAAAAAAGAATTGACTGGCGAGCTTGGGAACTCAAAAAGGCCTGGGCGTCCACGCATGACAACAGTGGTGGATGATCGCCGCATACTTTCTTTGGTGAAGAAGAACCCGTTCACAACATCAACTGAAGTCCAGAACACTCTCAGTGAAGTAGGTGTATCTGTCTCTAAGTCAACAGTAAAGAGAAGACTCCATGAAAGTAAATACAAAGGGTTCACATCTAGATGCAAACCTTCATCAATTCCAAAAATAGACAGGCCAGAGTTAAATTTGCTGAAAAACACCTCATGAAGCCAGCTCAGTTCTGGAAAAGTATTCTATGGGCAGATGAGACAAAGATCAACCTGTACCAGAATGATGGGAAGAAAAAAGTTTGGAGAAGAAAGGGAACGGCACATGATCCAAGGCACACCACATCCTCTGTAAAACATGGTGGAGGCAACGTGATGGCATGGGCATGCATGGCTTTCAATGGCACTGGGTCACTTGTGTTTATTGATGACATAACAGCAGACAAGAGTAGCCGGATGAATTCTGAAGTGTACCGGGATATACTTTCAGCCCAGATTCAGCCAAATGCCGCAAAGTTGATCGGACGGTGCTTCATAGTACAGATGGACAATGACCCCAAGCATACAGCCAAAGCTACCCAGGAGTTCATGAGTGCAAAAAAGTGGAACATTCTGCAATGGCCAAGTCAATCACCAGATCTTAACCCAATTGAGCATGCATTTCACTTGCTCAAATCCAGACTTAAGACGGAAAGACCCACAAACAAGCAAGACCTGAAGGCTGTGGCTATAAAGGACTGACAAAGCATTAAGAAGAAGTAAACCCAGCGTTTGGTGATGTCTATGGGTTCCAGACTTAAGGCAGTGATTGCCTCCAAAGGATTCGCAACAAAATATTGAAAATACAAATATTTTGTTTGGGTTTGGTTTATTTGTCCAATTACTTTTGACCTCCTAAAATGTGGAGTGTTTGTAAAGAAATGTGTACAATTCCTACAATTTCTATCAGATATTTTTGTTCAAACCTTCAAATTAAACGTTACAATCTGCACTTGAATTCTGTTGTAGAGGTTTCATTTCAAATCCAATGTGGTGGCATGCAGAGCCCAACTCGCGAAAATTGTGTCACTGTCCAAATATTTCTGGACCTAACTGTAAAAAGTGTAACAATATGATGAACTTTTTCATATTAAGTATGAAAAATAAATGAGCCAGAGCACAAGCTGGTATATGTGAAATAGTTTGAGATCATTCACACCTTTGCCAATTTACAGACAAAACCCAAGAGAAAAATACAAATTGAGCATACACCCTATAATAAATTTTTAAGTAAATATTAGAAATATATGAAAAGAAAATAGGGTACTTAATCAATTCCTGACCGGCCGATTTTTCGCTTTCCGTTTTTTTTTCACCATTCTTCTTCTGAGAAACGTAGCTTTTTTATTTTTCAGTCAATATGGTCATGTGAGGGCTCATTTTTTTGTGGAACGAGCTGTACTTTTAAATGAAACCATAAGTTTTGCCATATAGTGTACTGGAAAATGGCAAAAAATTCCAAATGCAAAAAAATTGCAAAAAAAGTGCGAAAGCACTATTGTTGTTGAGATTTTTTATTCACTGTGTTCACTATATGGTAAAACTGATGTGTGGTTGTGATGCCTCAGGTCAGTGCGAGCTCAGGAACACCAAACATAAATAGGTTTACCTTTATATAAAAGGTTAAAAAAAATCGGAAGTTTGTCCGAAAAAAGTGGCACACGTTTTACGCCATATTCCGTGACCCATAGCGTTCTCATTTTTCTATGGCTCAGTGACGGTTATTTTTTGCGTCTCGAGCTGATGTTTTTAACTATATCATTTTTACGCAGATGCTACGTTTTGATCGCCTGTTATTGCACTTTACGCAAAAGATTTGGCGATAAAAAAACGTAAATTTGGTGTTTGGAATTTTTTGCCGCTTCGCCGTTTACTGATCAGATTAATTGATTTTATATTTTAATAGATTGGGCGTTTATGAAAGCGGCGATACAAAATGTATGTATATTTTTTTAACCCTTTAATTTTCAATGTGGTGAAAGGGGGGTGATTTGAACTTTTAGGTTGTTTTGTTTTTTTAATTTTTTTAAAAAAAATGTTTACTTTTTTTTATTTTACTAGTCCCCCTAGGGGGCTATAGCAATCAGCAATCCGAACGCTCTGCCCTATCTGCTGATCACAGCTACACAGCTATAAACAGCAGATACGCTCAATTTCTGCTTCCCTTGGCTCCGGGCTGAGTGAAACTGAAAGTAATTCATGACAGCTACAGGAGTCATCACATGATCCTGTGCTACTATGACAACCACCGGAGGTCACGTGATCACATCTAGTGACTTCCGGTATCGGCCGGTAAGTAAAAGTTTACCGCGATCATGATTATAATGGTGCTGTCACATATTGACAGCACTATTGAACCCTAGAACTCATGACGTTAAGAATATACATATTAACGTATTGGGGGCCTTTTAGGCCCCCATGCACATAATGTAGAAAAACACACAAATAACTTTCTCAAGTTTATTTCAAAATTGCTCAATAAAATACGTATAGTGGAAAAAATTTTAATTATAATTTTTCACAAAAAACACAAAAAAGTCTTCTTTTTTCCCACATTTCACGCAAAGACATGAAACCACACAAAAACGCATAGAAATCTATAGCAAACTAGCTCTAGCTACATTTTTATTCTAACTTTCTTTTCTATTATATTAGTCTTCCAAACAATTCTGACATGTTATTTATTCAGAAGAATGTTCTTTGCAAACAGTTTCCTTACAAGTGGAACAATATTGCTCAGTTTTCCTCTCTATGTTTCTTGGACACATGAAACAACGCTTTCGTTTTCTTTCTCCTGGCTCTGGAATAATCTGAAACTGTACACCACACTGTTTCATTGCTTCTTTAGTTTGCTTTGGCAAGCATTTCAAGTCATTTCGCTCTATCATGTGAGGCATTACAAGTTCATGACAAAGGTCCTTCAAGAATATGTGTCTCCTGTCCTTCCTCTGTGCATGAAATTCCGGATGAGTTTCTGTATAGATAATGAATGAACTTAGGGCTGCTACATCAAGCTTATTTGAAAATAGTACTACAGGCCATCGTTTTGTTTGCCTCTTACACGAATATTCTCCCACCATCTCATCCATTTTATCTACACCTCCTTTTGTTGCATTGTAATGCAGGATGATTTCTGGTTTCAATTTTTGGTTATTGCTGTCAACACTGCAATCGTGATGCATGGTACTGAATAAAATTACAGATTTTTCCTTCTTTGCCTTGTAAGATACCAAAGTCGCTTTGTTATTGAATCCAAAGACACTCTCATAAAGTGCTCGCTGAAAATTGTGTTTGAGTGCTGCTGGAATTTGTCGTCTGTTTTGCTTTATAGTACCAACAAGTGTAATAGCTTTTGCAAGCAGAAAATTGCTTAGTTCAACATTGGTGAAATAATTGTCAATGGTGATGTTTCTACCTGAATTGAATATTGGAACAGCAAGAGTTTTGACTGTTTGAGACCCCAGATCCTTCTGTACTGGTGCACCAACCTCTTTGCCACAGTAGATTACGCCATTTATGCCATAATAAGTTGCAGAATCACACATCCAGAAGATTTTTATTCCGTACTTGGCTGGCTTGCTGGGCATGTATTGTATGAATTTGCAGCATCCTCTGAACGGTACAAGTTGCTCATCTACAGTAACATTAGTACTAGGATTGTAAAGTTTTGTGCAATTTTTGATAATTATGCTTCAGATATAACCGATAGGGGCTAATTTGTCTGTTTCAAACCTCGCTGCACGAGTTCGCTTATCATCAAAGCGAATGATTCTTCTAATTTCCTCATATCTGCCCACTGACATTGTCGCCTTATAGTGTGGATCAGAAAGTGGGTCCAGAAATAATTCTCGTATTGGGACATCATACAATTTTTGACTCCCTGCCAGCAGTAAAAGTCCAATATATGCATAAAGTTCCTCTTTTGAGATATTTTTCCAGGTCATATTTTTTGCAGAAGCGATACGTCTTCCTTCTAGGTTTGAACATTATAGGACCTCTTCTGCAATATTGTCAGAAAAATAAGTACAGAATACATCTTTAGGGGTAAAGTAACTGGGACTTCTCACAGCTCCTTGAACCTGTCTCACAATATTGTGTATTGGAGTACGTCCGACTAATGGAGGATTACTGTCCCAAAAAACATTCGTTTTGGATGTTCTACTTATCACTTCTTGAGGATCCACTAGATTCACTTCTTCGTCATCAGAAGAATCACTGGATGAGGATGTTTGATTAGCTGGTGGCAGATATTCTTCATCAGACAAAGATAGTTCACTTTCATCATCGCTTTGAAACATAATCGCTTCAGTCTCTTGGTCAGTCAGACAGTTGGAGGAAGACTGTGCCATTGCTGACTAGATGTTAGCAAACTAAAAGAAAAAACAATGAACACAATCAGAGTTGTCCACTCTTTGCTTCTGTGTGACACACTGTAAGTGTAATGTCCCCCCTTCTTCCTCTCACCCTCAGCAGCTCTTACCTTTTATACTTTTAGGTGGTGTACAATTCTCTAGATTTTTGTGGCTCACAAGCTCTAGCCTTTGCAAGCTTCTTAGAAACAGAAACTGAAAATGAATCAGATTTCCTCTCAACAGCTTATCTTATCACAGGTCCTTCAGCAATTAGCTTACAGTGTATACTGTCCTCAGTACTCTATACACAGCTCATTACTGTGTTCAGAGGACCTGAGGTGATGTCATGGCCTTATCACTCCCTCCAAAAATCACATGACATCCTCACATGTTATTATCTACACCCTGGCCCCTCCACCAGCATTACTGAGTACAAACAAAGTAACTTGAGACACAAACACTTCTGAGAACATGATAAAAACAGCAGGGGCCTAAAAGGCCCCCAATTCATACAGATGTAGTTTTCACCAAACAAGCATTGTTACACCATCATGCCTATGAAAAAAATTATATGAACAACTGGATATTAAAATCCAGGATAATCAGTTGAAAAAATTCAATCAGGACCAACGAGACTTTGCCACTAATATGGTTTACTTTTGGCGAAGACCCTCTCCCACACATACTAATGTAGTGAGATCCTCTTCATTCTCTTCTGTCAACTCCATGAGTGATCAATCCAATACATCATCTATGTCACAGACACGCTCTGGAGCCTATTTTGGAGGTGGTGCACATGGACGTGAAACTGGGTATTCCCGATACTACCATGAATCTTCCCGCCCCTCTAGACAATATAGGGGCTCTAATAAGGTAATTAATTTAGGTTCACATCTATTGACCTCAGTAGATGAATCCTTATTAGAGAAGGGGTTGTCTTTTTCCCCATTGGCTAGGTTCGATCCATTCTTAGCCACCAAAGATCGTCATATCTTCGCTCGCTCCTTGATCTTCAAAAAGTACTTTTTTGATGATGCTTTGCATTCTATGTTTCCCTCAGCACAGGAACAGGAGGCAATAAAGATCTTAGAGGAGCTATCTGCTGAGAGTACAATTGGTGTAGAAGGTAAAATCCCTTCCTCCATTAAACCACGCTCCAAAAAATTCCCATCTTTTTCATCTTGTTCTAATATAGAGCTATTTGTCCAGATTGTGTCTGAAAAGTTCAAGGAGATCGCCACGCATGTTACAGGGAGGATAATCTCTCCCGGGAGGAGCGTTCTTGCCTATATGAATTGAAACATCTTTCTAATGTAGTGCTGATGCCGGCCGATAAGGGTGGCAACATCGTCATCTGGCCATCGGATATGTACGAGAAGGAGGCGTTTCGCCAACTATCTAATACTGCTTGCTATAAAAAAACTTACATACAATACTTTATCCAGCTTTTCTGCCCTACTTAAGAACATATTGAAAAGGGCATTGGACGATGGTGTTGTCACGTCCGATCTGGCTTCAGCATTACATGTGAACGAACCATCAGTGGCGACAATGCACCTATTACCAAAGATACATAAAAATCGATCTGTTCCTCCCGGCAGACCTATCATTTCCGGCTGTGGCGGTTTCCTTGAGAATGTAAACAAGTGGATCGAGTCCATCCTCCAGCCCATTGTCCAGACTCTTCCTTCCTTTTTGAAGGATACAGGGTATTTATTGAAACGGGTTGATGGAATGCATCTGTGTGATGATACTTTATTGGTTTGTGCAGATGTTGAATCATTGTACACTAGCATACGGCATTCTGATGGATTGGCGGCTGTTCGATATTTCATTAATATGTCTAATCTTACATCAGAGATTGTCAATCTTGTCATGGCTCTTCTTGAATTTTCTTTAACTCATAATTTTTTTCTTTTTAAAGGGTCCTTCTACCTGCAGCTCCAGGGCACAGCGATGGGCGCGGCCTTCGCGCCCTCACATGCCAACTTGTTCCTGGGGCTGTGGAAGAGGGACCTCCTCCATGTCAGATCAACTGTCGTCAATGGACCGTGTCCCTTTTTGGGCACGGTACATTGACGACATTTTTTTGATCTGGCAGGGGTCTTCTAATTCATTACAAGAGTTTTTTTCTGTTATTAATACCAATGAGCGTAATATTCATTTAACTTATTTATTTTCCCATGACAAGATTGACTTTCTCGATGTGGTCCTGAAGCGTGATGCTTCGGGATTTATACAAACGGATCTTTTCCACAAATCAACAGCCGCCAATTCATTTTTACATGCCTCATCATCCCATCCTTCTTATATGCTTAAAGCAATTCCTGTGGGACAGTTTTTGAGGATTCGTAGGGTCTGTTCTACGAATGATGATTTTGAAAATCAAGCCACGAAACTTAGGATGATGTTTAAAGAACGAGGATATAGCAATAGATCGATCAAACATGCCTACCATCGTGCAAAATATACTACGCGTGATAAATTGCTATATCCCAAAAACAAACCCCATGGTGAAGAGGTAGTTAGATTTGTCACTCAATACCATGCTCAATTCTCTGCCATGAGGGATTGCTTGTCTGAATCGTGGCCTATTCTTAGGGCAGACCCTACGCTCCGTAAGATTCTTCCTGACAGACCTCGCTTTGGAATTCGGAGATCCAAGAACTTACATGACCATCTCGTTCGCTCTCAATATAGACCACCTATTAATCAGACTATGTTTGCTCAGTTAATACCACCAGTTCAGGGTGGATGCGTCCCCTGTGGGAGATGTGTAGCATGTCCCAACATATTGCGCTCTGACTCCTTTTGTGATTCTTCTAATTCTAGAATTTTTTCTATTAAACAGCGTATAACATGTACAAGCTGCGCTGTTATATATCATGCAACCTGCTCTTGTGGTAAAATTTATGTCGGGATGACTAACCGGCAACTCAAGGTTCGAGTCAGGGAGCATGTGTTGGGGATTCTGGCAGCTTCCACGGTTGAGGACGCATCCGCCCTTAAAACGTTACCAAGACATTTTAGGTTATGTCACAATTCTGATGCTAGGGGATTGAAGGTTAAGGGCATCGACATGCTTAATGTTGATGCTAGAGGTGGTGCGGTTAGTGTGCATCTGGCCCAACTTGAGGCCAGATGGATATGGACATTGGATACGACATGTCCATCTGGCCTCAATGAAAATAACAGTTTTTCCTCTTTTTGTGATGCTTTTAGTTTGGAAGTACTGTTTTTAACTTTTTTCTTTTTAGATTTTTTCACATTTTGCCTCTTTTCTGCATGTGATCCCTTGTGATATGTGGAAGTTACCATCTGGAAATACCTGATCCATGATTGTGATTTCTCAAGTTTTGGATATCCAACTACACATACCATCTGTTTATTTAATTATGATTTGTATTTATGTGTTTTGTATTTATGTGTCTTATTGATATACTATTAAAATTATAGTTGATGTTCCTGTTTTTATCTATATGTCATTTTAGATATAATCATGTATTATGACATCATGACCTATGGATGTGAGCATTTGTTAATGTCCTGATTCCAATAATTCCACATACCATCTTGTTGTTTACTATATTCTAATTGAGCATATTATTTTACATTTTGTTCTATTCTTATATTGGCGTTCATCTGATTGCCACATTGCAGTACGATGGCGCCGAATCTGCAGCGGCTGTTGCACATTCGCGTTTTCATGCCTGGGGGCCGCCACCGGCTCGTCGCGTCAACTTGAGTCACCTGACCGGGAGGTTCTTGGTCATGTGGCTCTGACGCGGCCGCCGCTTGGCGTCCCGCTGTGTCGTGCCAGCGCGAACGTCATCACGCAGTCCGCTTCTGATTGGTTGCCATATGGGTTATAAGCCCGGCACTTCCTGACTTTATCACCGCCCCATGACGAAGGTGTTCGAAACGGCCGTCGGGCTATCTCGTGCCGCTTATCTGCCACGTGTTTTTCTATTCAGCTACTAGGCATGGTGATCACCTCATTATGTGTGACTATGTAATTATAATATCTGTGGGACACAGTGATTGTGCTGTCTCCTGTCGCTTATCTACCACATGTTTATCCAGTTACTAGGTATGGTGATTACCACATTAAGGGTGCCTTCACACTTAGCGACGCAGCAGAGATCCCACCAGCGATCTGACCCGGTTAGGATCGCTGCTCCATCGCTACATGGTCGCTGTTGAGCTGTCAAACAAGCAGATCTCAACAGCGACGCAGCAAGGATACGGCGACCTTCACAGCGATCTCAGCGGTCGCAGGGACCATGTCACATAGCACGATTCTAATCTTAATTTGTAACATAGGCGTGCACCTTTTCCGCGCCCCCTCTACTCCTATTGGTGGTTGTAGGTGCGTTGTGACTGGGCGGTGACTTAATATTCAACTGCCCAGCGTTGCTGATTTTCAGGTATCCCGTAGAGAATGCAGCTGCATCACGCAAGTCCCTTGCGTCGATGTTATAATTCTATTGGACGACGCTGATTTGGGGCGGGTTTTCCCAGTGTTGTTGTTTGGGTCTAATGTTGTTGTTGTGACCTGCAAAAATATGGCGTCCAGAAGTCGATCTTCAGCATGGGGAGAGGCAGAAGTGACTTATCTCATTACAAGCATGGACAGGAGAGATTATCACTGTGCTGGACACCATGACCATCCTGTCCTCCACAAGAAGGCAGTGCTGAGCAGGATTAGTTGGGGCCTTTTTAGAAAATTTGGGGTGCAGCGTTCAACAACGCAAATAAGGAAGAAGCTGGCAGATCTGCGGTACAGGTCAAGCAACCGCATTGCCAGCATCCGTTCTCAGAGCCAGCCCCAACCTGGTGAGTGGTGTTAACTAAAGTTGATCGAACAGCCAATAATCCGGGGCCGGCGAATCACTGACAGATTTAAAAAAAGAGTCCGATCCGGTCCGGAATCCGGTGCCCATATAAGTCAATGGGGTTCGGCCCCAGGGATATCACTGACAGATTTAACAAAAGAGTCCGATCCGCTCCGGAATCCATTGCCCATATAAGTCAATGGGGTCCGGCCCCGGGGATAGCGCAAAAAATTGCGGATTCAGACGTTTACAGTCCGGGTCCGCTCAGCACTAGTGTTAACATTGGTTTGCACAGTATATGGCGGCTCTTTTACATGAGTAGTACCACATGAGTAATTCCGCCCACATGAGACACAGCACATGAGTAGTACCACAAGAGTACTTCTTGTGAGTTACCCCCACGTGAAAATATTATAAGGTATAATTTTATCCAGACCCGCAGCCCCAGCAGGACCCACCTACAGACCAGAAGCCCCAGCAGGACCCACCTCCAGACGTGGAGCCACAGCTGGAGCCTCTACCAGACCCGGAGCCACAGCTGGAGCCTCCACCAGACCCGGAGCCACAGCTGGAGCCTCTACCAGACCCGGAGCCACAGCTGGAGCCTCCACCAGACCCGGAGCCACAGCTGGAGCCTCCACCAGACCCGGAGCCACAGCAGGAGACACCACCAGAGGCGGAGCACCAGCAGGAGCCACCTGCAGTCTCTCCCTCCTCACTCAATGTCATGGGAGCAGGCTTGCCTTACGGTAATTTTTGAAGATAAAACTAGGGGCATATAACTTTGACAGGATAGAGCTATCTTACCCACAGCACCCAGATTTCCCATGAACTGAAATCCCTCTATCAGCAACCAACTTTCCTATGTTCTGATATCCATCTTGTCCTCGGCACAGTGCTTCCCCATGTTCTGCTATACATCTTTCTATCAGCACCCAGCTTTCCCATATCAGAGCATGGGAAAGCTGGGTGCTGAGAGAAGATGTATAGCAGAGCATGGGGAAGCTGGGTGCTGAGAGAAGATGTATAGCAGAGCATGGGAAAGCTGGGTGCTGAGAGAAGATGTATAGCAGAGCATGGAAAAGCTGGGTGCTGAGAGAAGATGTATAGCGGAGCATGGGAAAGCTGGGTGCTGAGAGAATGAACCTTTTTCCCTCAGCACAAAACATTCCCATCCCCTGGTTGTATCTTTGTACCCCCTTGTATTTAGTTTTAAAAATACAATAATGGCCCCCACATAGCTTCCATATAGTATAAAGGGTCCCACATAACCAATCATATATTAGAATACACTTCCATAGTCCTCCATGTATAATATTGTAGCCAGCCTCTCCAGTCCTACATGTATAAAGCAGCCTCTTCAGGCCTCCATGTATAAAGCAGCCTCTCCAGCAATCATGTACTATAAAGTGTTTTGTCTCTCCCTAGACGTTGATGCTGATGCCAGAGGATTCGGGTGGAACCTCAGCCCATCCTTACCGGACGAGGAGGAACACCCAAACCGTAAGTTTTAACAACAAACATGTACCTCTAATTTATATGTCTACATATAATTAGCCTTTTTAAGTTGTACCATTCCCTCCATAGAAATACCAACATTAGAAGACCTTCTGGCCTCTCACAGGAGGATTCTGGCAACACAGTGCACACTGGCAGCGGCACAGCGCACACTGGCCACAACAGTGAAGCAGCATGGAGTGCTGATCGCCAAGTATGTGGCGTCCTAACAACAGGGCAGCAGCCGTTATTTTTTTTTTCTTTTGTTTAAAATAATGTTTTTTGTTTTTTTTGCTTAAATGTGTGATTATCTGTGTTTTTGGCCGTAGCCACGAAAACAGTGACAATAAAAGTTTTTTCATGCCTCATTTATGCGGTCTCCATGAAGAGTTGCAGCAGGACTGCATTTTGCTTGGAGGAATTGATGTGTTTGAAGTGTGTTTTGCATGGAGATCAATACTCACCATGTCTAACGAAACACTGATGCTGCCAATCCATGTCCGTGTCCTGGGGAAGCCTACGATTACCATGCAATCATCCAGTGGGCATTATCGCCGGATAGGTACAGGGAGTTGAAGGACCAGTGACGCACGTGCGGTCACTTTGTGTGGTGACGTCACGAAGGTCTTTCAGGTAACTGTACTTCGCAACTTCACCTGCGCTTCTGCACACAGGACGATTCTACTGGAAGAAGACAAGATTCCCACCAGGAGTCGGAGATGAATCGGCAGCATTGGTGGATGTGGACTATGAATGTATGTGGTTGTGTGTATGTATGTATTTACCGGTTAAAGAATGTTTGTGTGTGCGCGTGCAAAACTGCAGCAGTACAAACACAGCAAAAAACAACACAAAAGTAGAATATTTTTATTTTCTGGTGTTTTTTGCAAATAAGATATGGTAGGCTCCGGCAAGCAGGCTCATAGGCGACAGCGATTGGGTTGCGGTACACCTTAAAGTGTTAGCCATCAAAACCCACAGAGATCCGGAGGCTCAGATTTCGCATGCCGCAGCTCACAACATACGTAATGGGAGTGGACTTGCATGTTCCAAGCGTAGTTGTCCCAGTGAAGACACAAACACTGAGTGCAAGAGGAAGGGACCCCTGTTTGCTACACGGGACTCTGTGTGTAATTCTTGAGAACTGTGAGTACACCATTTACCGCCGGTCCAACTCTGCACGTCACCTTCCACAGCAATTTATGCCATACACCAGGAACTACACCTCCCTAACCATCTCACCATCAGTCACCGCAACCCACGGGTGGCCTCACCAACAATACACTCCCCAGTACGTACGAGCACGGGTCTGGCCACCGCTGGTTACTACCAGGCCAAAGGTGGGATGCAGATGGGTGGGTTCATGTATACAGCTGGAAGATGAAAGCATGGAGATCTCTAGTAAGATCCGAAAAGCAAAGCCGCAGTCGTGACCACAGATCAGGATTGAAGACAGCGTTAATAAGATCCGCAAATCAGCACGCAAGCCTGGAGGTCTCTAGTATGATCCGAAAAGCAGTATGTGCTCATGAACAAAGGACGGAAGTGCGACCTTGTTGCCTTCTTTTCAAGCAAACCTGTAATTGCAAAGCTGTGGTTGTGACTACCAATCGGAGTTGACGAGGGCGTTGTAAAGAAAAGGCAAAACCACATGCGTCGCTGAAATCTGAGTCGCCAAGGAAGTTGCTGGTTGTTGCTTCGTGACAGACATGTTGCCCAGCGGGACACCAACAACTAAAAAGTGGTCCAGGCCGTTCAGCAACAACCAGCGACCTCACAGCAGGGGCCAAGTTGTTGCTGAATGTCACACACAGCAACGTCGCTAGAAAGATCGCTGTTGCGTCACTGCAGATCTTACATAATCTTTTTTTTTATTTTGGGAGAACTACAGCAAAACTTTTCAAAAAAACATGTTTTCTAATCAAAATATATTACTGGCTGCCGCCCTGGTGTTGGGACACCATATACTTTGACAGCATCGCCCCGTGCTGTTCAACGGCTTCTCCATGATGGGCGACTGCTTCAGCCAGTGTCCTCTGTGACGCCTTCATCCTCCGATGTGAGGCCAAGATGTCCTCGAATGTAATGATTTCTATGGGGGGGAATGGTAAAAGTTAACACGGCGATTTATATATATACATATAATTTTGAGGTACATGTTTATTGTTTCAAACTTACGGCTTTGGTTTTCCTCCTCATCTGGTAATGATGGGCTGAGGTTCCATCCAAATCCTCTGGCATCACCAGCTAGGGAAAGACAAAACACTTAATAGTACATGACAGCCCTTGCCTAGTCAAGTTGAATGGACCTTTTTTATCATCAAGGATTACCGGAAGGCAAGCCTGCAAACAAGTGACGCAGTGATGCTGGCGAAACTGCAGATGCCTCCTGCTGTGGATCCAGGTCTGCTGTTGCCTCAGGAGATAATATACCTTATTATACACCATTGTAAATACAAATAACTGGAGGTACTGCACTGAAATTACTGTTGTTATGCGCGCAGAGGCAACTCAGAAGCCATATACTGTGCTAACCTAACAGCCGCCATATAGTGAATTAACCGCAGAGCCATCACATACTGCCTGAACCAAAGAGCCGCCATATAGTGCATTAACCGCAGAGCCGTCACATACTGCCTGAACCAAAGAGCCGCCATATAGTGCATTAACCGCAGAGCCGTCACATACTGATTGAACCAAAGAGCCGTCATAACACCACTCACCACGATGGGACTGGCTCTGTGCCCGGATGCTGTCAAGTCACTTGCTCGATCTGTAGCGCAGATCCGACAACTTCTTTCTAATTTGTGTCCTTGAACACTGCACCCCAAAGCGTCTGGATAGTCCACGACTAATCCTGTGCAGCACTGCCTTTTTGTGGAGGAAAGGATGCTGATGGAACTCATTGCAGTCATAATCCCTCTTGTCAACTTGGGCAATAAGAAACCGCACCTCAGCATCCCCCCAGGGTGTGGAACGCACTCTGGACACCATATTTCTTGCCTAGGCCACAGTAAAAATATTCAACCCGCCCGCCAGAAACCTATCACCCAATTGAATTTTAGCGTCGCTATAATGAACTTGCAATCACGTTGGCGACGATACTGCGTCGCTGAAACCCCTCTCCGTCTCTCCTCAAAACCCCCACAATGTTAAATACTGGCGCCCGCAGGAGACGCTGCTGCGTTCTCTAAATGATTTGCTTCCGCAATAAATAAATACAGCGTTTCATAACTATATATACACATATCAGTCTGCAAACTGTTGTTGTGTGACGAAGGGGTTTGTTTGTGTGTTTAAGTGATTTAATTGTAGGCCACTAGTGCGTTGTCCTTCTCTGATTGGGTAGCCACTGCTCAACAAGTCTTTCTGTGATTGGACTATACCATGTCAATAAAAAAAGGCAACGCAGTAGGGCTTCCATTCTGTGTTCTAGGTGCCTTTAGTTCTGCAGCGTTCTCTTTAAAGTCGCTATTGTGTCCCGTAATTTGTGGCTCTACACACCATCAATTTTGAATGGTAGGTATTTATTGAGTTCTCTAATTATCTTTGTAGCTTTTCTTTAATAACTAGAATATGTTTTTCATTTTTATAATATTAGATTTGATATATTTGTAGCTATCATTTACTTGTAATCATAGCTGAATTCTATTTTGTGTCTATTCTTTATATGTAACATTGTAGCCAGGATTTCATTACACTTTAAAGCAGTGTACATAGGTTTTTGCATGGACAGCCATTTTACAGGGTAGGGGGTTTGATTCTCGTGTGCAAAACTCCATTTTGGGCTTGCTTCAAATACATGTGGAATCACCTGTACTCGTGGGCTGTATTTGTGAACATACTTGCATCATTAGTTGTGTACTTTTATTCACATGGTTTTTTTTGAGTTTTTTTTGTGTTTTTTTTTATATTAATTACAGATGTCTTACAATAGCCAAGAATTTGTACGTGAACTGATTGAGCTGTATCGCTCCTTTCCCTGCCTTTGGCTAGTTAAATCGCCGGACTACTGTAATCGAAACAAGAAAAGGGAGGCATACGCGAAATTAATTGCCCTATTTCGGCAGCATGACCCGTCTGAGACGGTCGATGAGACGATGGTTCACAAAAAAATCCAGGGCCTCCGCACTGTATTTAAGAAGGAACTGAACAAGGTTGAGAGGTCCAAAAGGTCTGGTTGTGGTACAGATGACATTTATGTGCCCTCCCTGTGGTACTTTCACTTAATGGACTTCACCCGCAACCAGGAGTTACCACGGGCATCTGTATGTTCTTTTGGGCCCACCAACACAGAGACACTGACAGATGCCATAGATGAAGATGTAAGTACCTTCTGGTCTTCCCGATGAAAAGCATGTAAGCTTTGGATGCATGTCATTGATTTATTTTGTATTGGTTAATTGTGATTAATTGTAAATATAAAGCCTAGTACACTTTTCAAGTTTAGCCGCACTCTGTTCTCATACCGTTGAATGTCATGTAATATCTCGTACTACTTGTGCCACCACACTCCTTTTTACCATTGCATGCTAACTACTTGTGCCACCACACTCCTTTTTACCATTGCATGCTAATGGGGTATCATTTTCGTGATGGGGTTGTGAGTTCTAGTTTGTGAAAATTGATGGGTTTATCTGAAACTTAAATTTTCTGTTTTGTTGTCCAGCAGGACTGTTCCCAAGTTGCGACACAATCTAGTGGCGACATCCCGAGTGTGGCGGAAAGTAGTGGGGAGGCAAATGAAGAAGATTTGCCCTCAACTGAGCCACAACCACAGCGGCTACGAAATATCAGAAGAAAGGCTGCCACAGCATCATCATCAGAACAATTAATTTCTTTAGCAAGACAAATTTTAGAAAAACAGTCCAATACCGGCATGGACTTCTTTGCAAAGATGACTGCAGATCGACTGCAGAAGTTGGACGCCAGTCAAAGAAGTCATGCAGAAAGACTTATACTTGAAACGCTAAGTCGAGCTGCAGCCGGGAACCTGGAAGAGACAACAACGCTGACCGCAACAACAAGGCTAGACCATGGTCCAGGTCCACAACCCTTATGGCCACAAATGCCAGATTCACTGCACAGCACACCTGTGCGGAGGATGGGGCCTCCACAAAACATGCTTGTGCACCCCACTCCAGAGTGCTCTTTTATGCCCCAGTCATTCCTTGCACATCTAAATTCCCCGCCAAGGCAAGGTTATCCCAAATCAAACAACCACTATGAAACATGATGCTTCTCATCGGTTTACTTTTCATTTTCCATAATTTTTAGGAAAAAGTTAATTTTAGGTTTGTTTTGTTAATTATTTCATTTCTTAGACTTATATATATATATATATATATATATATATATATATATATATATAGAGAGAGAGAGAGAGAGAGGGAGATTTATTTTTGTTTTGGTTTGTAATAAAATGTGTTTTGTTTATCACTTGACGCACGTTTTGCTTAATTCTTGAGATAGCTATAAGCAGGCCTACTTGGTTTTGTAATGGGCTGTGTCCATCTATACAGATGCATAGATATAATGGGTGTCAGCAGGGTCGGTCTGGGGAGTCTGGAGCCCACCATGGTAAATTGACTCTAAGGGTCCACCTTTCAGCTTTCCACACACTGTAGCCACATGCATAACTGTGGTACATATATATGCTGCTGGGGGGGACACACTGCAGGAGTGCTACAAAGCACAAGGGTACCTTCACATAGCGACACAGCAGCGATCCTACCAGCGATCTGACCCGGTCAGGATCGCTGCTGCGTCGCTGCATGGTCACTGGTGAGCTGTCAATCAGGCAGATCTCACCAGCGACCCAGTGACCAGCCCCCCAGCCAGCAGCGATGTGGAAGCAATGCTGCGCTTGCACGCATCCGGCGTCTGGAAGCTGCGGATACTGGTAACCAACGTAAACATCGGGTAACCAAGCTCTTGTTACACGATATTTACGTTGGTTACCAGCACACACCGCTTAGCGCTGGCTCCCTTGCACTCGTTGCCTGAGTACACATCGGGTTATAATTTTACCCGATGTGTAGTCTGGCTGCGTGCAGGGAGCAGGAGCCGGTGCTGACAGTGAGAGCGGCGGATGCTGGTAACTAAAGTAAATATTAGGTAATCAAGGAAGGTGATTCCCTGGTTACTAGATATTTACATTGGTTACAGCAGTCTTTCAGACGCCGGCTCCGTGCATCCTGCACATTCAGATCTTTGCTCTCTCGCTGTCACACACAGCGGGAGTGCAAAGATTAAAAAATGAACCAGCAGTGTGTGCAACGAGCAGCGATCTCACAACAGGGGCCAGATCGCTGCTCAGTGTCATACACAGCGAGATCGCTAATGAGGTCACTGCTGCGTCACGAAAACCGTGACTCAGCAGAGTTCTCGCTAGCGATCGTAAAATGAGCCATTTTACGGACTCTCATGTTTGGTAGTCGTTCAACAGGGCAACTATAAAATCAAATCCCTCCATTTGGAAAAGTAGTATAGCTCTCCTGATAAACTATGTACCTTTTACCTCAAGCGCATGGGCTGGGGATTAGTTTTCGGTCGAATGTGTCATGGCACATGCAACAGAAATCAGAGGGACCATAGTGGACCGGTGGAGGACATTTATCTCCCCTCTGACACGTTCATGCCAGATGGGAGATAAATATTTTTTTAACAGCGCTGTCATTTACTGTAACATGATCATCATGATACGGTGCATACCGGTGATCATGTGAGCGCGGACAGGAAAAAACGGCCTGAATCATGATATCCATTGTCTCAGCTACCCCCTGAAACCACCGAGATTTTCAGACGCTGGGGGGCAGTATTCACTTATTTCTGCATGCTGTTTATAAACGGCAGTGCAGAGGAAAAGGAAAGAGACCACCAGCCCTGGAGGGGGACACGAATGGAACTGCCCGAGGCTGCTGACACGGGGCCGGTAACTAGTAATGTATATCAATATGTATGTGTAAACGTGTCTATCTTTTAAGCGCCTGTGCAGGAGTGAATGCTGTGTGCATAGTCGTACTAGTCAAAGAATAAACAAAAATTTGTAAATCTCCTCGGTAGTATACTTTATTACAAAAACATTAATAACATACACTCACAATATAAATTACATCAGAAGGCCACTATATGATCTGATGCTGCCAACTATCAGCACCAGGGCCGTTAAAATAGTCACAGTACTTCTCTCGGCAAGTCTTTGCATCATCGGGGTTTCTGCCGTGTGCACAAGGCTGAAGTCCTGCAATCGCAGGACCGTCTGTGCGCCAATTCCCGAGCAGCACTTCCCCACTGGTTAGGTCCACAGTGTCCACGAAGCCAGACGGACAGTAGCTATCAGTATCACGCCGGCGAAGGAAATTATGCAGCACGCAACATGCCAAAATAACAGAGTCTATTGAGTCTAGTTTCATGTTAATGGGTGTGTGAAAAATTCTGAAGCGATTGGCCATTATCCCGAAAGCATTTTCCACTACCCGCCGTGCCCGTGACAATCGGTAGTTAAAAATGCGCCTTTCCTCTGTAAGATTTTTTTGAGGATACGGTTTTAGAAGATTTGAATGAAGCGGGAAGGCTTCATCCCCAACAAAAACAAAATTAAATTCGCCAGTAGTCTGTGAGTTGGCAGGCAAGTGCAGGTCACAGTTGTTCAAACGATCGCCAAAACGTGTTTGCTCGAAAACACCCCCATCGGAAACTCGGCCGTTCATGCCAACATCTACAAATATAAACTCGTAATTGGCGTTCACCAAAGCCATCAGGATGACACTGAAATAGCCCTTATAGTTAAAAAAATATGATCCGCTGTTAGGTGGTTGAGTTATACGGACATGTTTCCCGTCCAACGCCCCTCCACAATTAGGAAACTGCCAGAGGTGATCAAAATCAGAGGCAATCTTTCTCCATTCCTCCTCTGTGTTGGGAAATTGAATGTAGCTGCGCAGACAGTTGAAAATTGCATTACATGTCTCAGGAATTAATACGCTGAGCAGGGGCCGTGAAATGGCTGAAGAAAACTGTAAATCCTGCAGCGAGCGACCGGTGGCGAGGAAACGGAGCGTGACGGCCAGTCTTTCATCTACCGGGACAGCAGCACGCATTGCTGTATCCTTTCGTTGAATGACTGGCATTATTGTTTCCAGCAATAGTTTGAAGGATTCCTCCGACATCCGTAGATAGTTCCTGAAATCGTGAGGATTCTTCTCCTGAAGCTCTCTAACCAGTTGCATGTGCGTGAATTCAGACCTCTTCTGCAGCCACTCTCTTGTCCACATGCGCCGTTTTTGTTTGGAACGCCTCCTCTGTGCCTTATTTTCTAGCTGAGCTGCCTCAAGCAGCAAAGCAGCCACCACAAGATTACACTCCTCATCGTTCATGTTGTTGTAATCTAGGAAATGAAAATGAAATGTAAAATATGAGAATAGTAGCCAAAAAATATCGCTATTATTACTATACATAGTAAAATTTACGCAAAAATATGTTGAATTACATTTGTAAGTGTGCCACAAAACGTACTGTATATGGTTGTATGCACATTAGACCCCCTTAACCCCTTAACGACCGCAGGCAGGCAGTAATATTACGTCCTAAATGTCATAATGTTACTGCCTGTGGTCCGCTGGCGGCAGCATGCCGCGATCAGCTCACTTCTCAGCTGATTTTCACAGTTGAGATGTGTGCCTGCCAGGCACGAGCAAAATCGTTATCTGCTCGTGCCGATTAATCCTTTAAATGGCGATGTCAATACACCAAAAATAAAATTTGAAAAAAAAAATTTAAAAAAAGTTTTAAAACATTAAAAAAAAAACAAAAAAACACTAACAGTTCAAATCAACCCTTCGCCCCATTGAAAATTATAAAGGGTTACAAGAATCAAAAATATACACACATTTGGTATCGTTCAGGAATGCCCGCTCTATCAAGCAAAAAAAAAAATCAATTAATCTGATCACTATACGGCGTAGCGGCAAAAACATTCCAAACGCCAAAATGACGTTTTTATGTCATCACAACTTTTGTGCAAAATGCAATAATAGGCGAGCAAAACGTATCATCTGCGCAAAAATGGTTAGCGGTAAAAACGTGTGATTGAGACGCTATTGCACTTTTTTTGCAATTTTTCAGCATTTGGAATTTTTTTGCCGTTTTCCAGTACACTATATGGTAAAACTTATGGTTTCATTTAAAAGTACAGTTATTTCCGCAAAAAATGAGCCCTCACATGACCATATTGACTGAAAAATAAAAAAGTTACGTCTCTCAGAAGAAGAATGGCGAAATAAAAACGGAAAGCAAAAAATCGGCCGGTCATGAAGGGGTTAAAATGTCTGCCCATAGAAAAGCATGTATACAGATAGAAGCCAAGCCCTCTCACCATTTGCTTGTAAATGTAGAAGCATAAACACACAATGTTGAATAGGACAATGATAGATACTTGTTTGGTGTTATATAAATGTAATAATATTATGGAAATGCATTTGCGACCTCAAAAAAATGCCTACCTTGCAGAGTACAATGCCCAGAATATCTGATGAACGGATGAAGCGATGCAGAATGGACTGTATTGAAATCTGCTTGCTACACGCGGTCAGGGACAAGTGAAACTAGCCCTACAAAATGAACTGTAATAGAACAAAGAATGGAAGACGCCCAATGAGACGTCCAATGAGAACGCAGTAGCGATCACCAATCAGAACAGAGAGGGCGTGGAAACCAACGAAGATGCACGCCTACGTGAGTCGTGAACAAGGTCGCTGTCTAGGAGTCAAACACAGAATGCGTCCTTGCACAGCAGGACATTGCCTTTGAAGAAAACGAACCAGGGCTGTGTGTAATGAGCAGCGATCTCACAGCAGGGGCCAGATCACTGCACAGTGTCACACACAGCGAGATCGCTAATGAGGTCACTGTTGCGTCACCAAAACCATGACTCAGCAGCGATCTCGCTAGCGATCTCGCTGTGTGTGAAGCACCCCTTAGTGTGGCTATGTAATTATAATATCTATGGGACACAGTAATTCCTGGGAAGTTTTTATCAAACTCCCTGATAATCTTGTTTGCCAACTAGTTATTCAGCCATAGTGTGCTTATTATCTGAAGCTAGGGACTATTTACTATGCAATTTAGGCCGTAGTATGTTTGCATTGTTTGTATGTTATTGCTATCCAGATTGTGGGTGGTTGTCCATTTAAAATTAATGGGTCATTCTACCAATGCATGTTAATTGCGTATGTTTATTATTATATATGGACATCTATTGGATTTTGCTACTAAACTAATAAGGGTAGTCATCCATTATATTTCAATTGAATTATTGATTATATTAATTAGTATTTATACCCCATATTGGTGGTTGCAACAATCTTCTATGTGTCTATGTAACTTCTGTCCACCACCTGGATATTGATACATATATATCTGTTTATATGTTCATTACAACTGTAGGCAATTTTTCCCTGAGATTGAGATACAACTGTGGCTGTTATTTCCAAACATTTAAATTGCATTAGTGTCCCTAATTTCTATACATGGAAAAAACATATATTCTTCATTACTTGACACGAGCGATACCTTGCAGGATATGATTATTGTTCATCACTAATTTTGATATTGTGTGTATCCACCCATTGCTCTATTTAAATTCATTTCATATATAAAATATATTATTATAATAAATAATGTTTTGATGGAAATTGGACCTTGTTAGCCTTTTCTTGTTCTTCTTATCATTTTTACGCAGATGCTACATTTTGATCGCCTGTTATTGCACTTTGCGCAAAAGTTTTGACGATAAAAAAACGTAAATTTGGTCTTTGGAATTTTTTGCCGCTGCGCCGTTTACTGATCAGATTAATTGATTTTATATTTTAATAGATTGGGCGTTTATGAACGCGGCGATACCAAATGTGTGTATATTTTTTTAACCCTTTAATTTTCAATGTGATGAAAGGGGGGTGATTTGAACTTTTAGATTGTTTTGTTTTTTTAATTTTTTTAAAAAAATGTTTTACTTTTTTTTTTATTTTACTAGTCCCCCTAGGGGGCTATAGCAATCAGCAATACAATCGCTCTGCCCTATCTGCTGATCACAGCTACACAGCTATAAACAGCAGAATCGCTCAATTTCTGCTTCCCTTGGCTCCGGGCCGAGTGAAACTGAAAGTAATTCATTTCAGCTACAGGAGTCATCACATGACCCTGTGCTACTATGACAACCACCGGAAGTCACGTGATCACATCTAGTGACTTCCGGTATCGGCCGGTAAGTAAAGGTTTACCGCGATCATGATTATAATGGTGCTGTCACATATTGACAGCACTATTGAACCCTAGAACGCATGACGTTAAAAATATACATATTAACGTATTGGGGGCCTTTTAGACCCCCATGCACATAATGTAGAAAAACAAACTTAAATAACTTTCACAAGTTTATTTCAAAATTGCTCAATAAAATACGAATAGTGGACAAAATTTTAATTATAATTTTTCACAGAAAACAACAAAAAATATTTTTTTTCCCAAATTTCACGCAAAGACATGAAACCACACAAAAACGCATAGAAATCTATAGCAAACTAGCTCTAGCTACATTTTTATTCTAACTTTCTTTTCTATTATATTAGTGTTCCAAACAATTCTGACATGTTATTTTTTCAGAAGAATGTTCTTTGCAAACAGTTTCCTTACAAGTGGAACAATATCGCTCAGTTTTCCTCTCTATGTTTCTTGGACACATGAAACAACGCTTTCGTTTTCTTTCTCCTGGCTCTGGAATAATCTGAAACTGTACGCCACACTGTTTCATTGCTTCTTTAGTTTGCTTTGGCAAGCATTTCAAGTCATTTCGCTCTATCATGTGAGGCATTACAAGTTCATGACAAAGGTCCTTCAAGAATATGTGTCTCCTGTCCTTCCTCTGTGCATGAAATTCCGGATGAGTTTCTGTATAGATAATGAATGAACTTAGGGCTGCTACATCAAGCTTATTTGAAAATAGTACTACAGGCCATCGTTTTGTTTGCCTCTTACACGAATATTCTCCCACCATCTCATCCATTTTATCTACACCTCCTTTTGTTGCATTGTAATGCAGGATGATTTCTGGTTTCAATTTTTGGTTATTGCTGTCAACACTGCAATCGTGATGCATGGTACTGAGTAAAATTACAGATTTCTCCTTCTTCGCCTTGTAAGATACCAAAGTCGCTTTGTTATTGAATCCAAGGACACTCTCATAAAGTGCTTGCTGATAATTGTGTTTGAGTGCTGCTGGAATTTGTCGTCTGTTTTGCTTTATAGTACCAGCAAGTGTAATAGCTTTTGCAATCAGAAAATTGCCTAGTTCAACATTGGTGAAATAATTGTCCATGGTGATGTTTCTACCTGAATTGAATATTGGAACAGCAAGAGTTTTGACTATTTGAGACCCCAGATCCTTCTGTACTGGTGCACCAACCTCTTTGCCACAGTAGATTACGCCATTTATGCCATAATAATTTGCAGAATCACACATCCAAAAGATTTTTATTCCGTACTTGGCTGGCTTGCTGGGCATGTATTGAATGAATTTGCAGCGTCCTCTGAACGGTACAAGTTGCTCATCTACAGTAACATTAGTACTAGGATTGTAAAGTTTTGTTGAATTTTTGATAAATATGTTCCAGATATAACCGATAGGGGCTAATTTGTCTGTTTCAAACCTCGCTGCACGAGTTCGCTTATCATTAAAGCGAATGATTCTTCTAATTTCCTCATATCTGCCCACTGACATTGTCACCTTATAGTGTGGATCAGAAAGTGGGTCCAGAAATAATTCTCGTATTGGGACATCATACGATTTTTGACTCCCTGCCAGCAGTAAAAGTCCAATATATGCATAAAGTTCCTCTTTTGAGATATTTTTCCAGGACTTATTTTTTGCAGAAGCGATACGTCTTCCTTCTAGGTTTGAACATAATAGGACCTCTTCTGCAATATTGTCAGAAAAATAAGTACAGACTACATCTTTAGGGGTAAAGTAACTGGGACTTCCCACAGCTCCTTGAGCCTGTCTCACAATATTGTGTATTGGAGTACGTCCGACTAATGTAGGATTACTGTCCCAAAAAACATTCGTTTTGGATGTTCTACTTATCACTTCTTGAGGATCCACTAGATTCACTTCTTCGTCATCAGAAGAATCACTGGATGAGGATGTTTGATTAGCTGGTGGCAGATATTCTTCATCAGACAAAGATAGTTCACTTTCATCATCGCTTTGAAACATAATCGCTTCAGTCTCTTGGTCAGTCAGACACTTGGAGGAAGACTGTGCCATTGCTGACTAGATGTTAGGAAACTAAAAGAAAGAACAATGAACACAATCAGAGTTGTCCACTCTTTGCTTGTGTGTGACACACTGTAAGTGTAATGTCCCCCCCTTCTTCCTCTCTACCTCAGCAGCTCTTACCTTTTATACTTTTAGGTGGTGTACAATTTTCTGGATTTTTGTGGCTCACAAGCTCTAGCCTTTGCAAGCTTCTTAGAAACAGAAACTGAAAATGAATCAGATTTCCTCTCAACAGCTTATCTTATCACAGGTCCTTCAGCAATTAGCTTACAGTGTATACTGTCCTCAGTACTCTATACACAGCTCATTACTGTGTTCAGAGGACCTGAGGTGATGTCATGGCCTTATCACTCCCTCCAAAAATCACATGACATCCTCACATGTTATCTTCACCCTGGCCCCTCCACCAGCATTACTGAGTACAAATAAAGGAACTTGAGACACAAACACTTCTGAGAACATGATAAAAACAGCAGGTGCCTAAAAGGCCTTCAATTCGTACAGATTTAGTTTTCACCAAACAAGCATTGTTACACCATCATGCCTATTAAAAAAATTATATGAACAACTGTATATTATCAACAACGACATACTTGAGGAATACCTGGATTTTCAAAATTCTAACTAAAGTAATTTTGCAGATAATAGCCAAAATGTAAGCATGGGGGCCTAAAAGGCCCCCAATATGTCTTCTATGGTTAAGGGGTTAAACGGCACTGGCAGATAACGGTTCTGCTCGTGCCTAGCAGGCACACATCTCAGCTGTGAAAATCAGCTAAGATGTGCGCCGATCGCAGCATGCTGCCGGCGGCAGATCGTGGGCAGTAACATTATGACCGCTAGGACGTAATATTTCTGCCCACGGTCGTTAAGGGGTTAAAGGGGTTCTTTGGGGACAATTTATTTTCTTACTTATATACATGTAATTAGGGTTAAAAATTAGTTTTGCATTTCGGCTTCATTGAAAATTTTGCACCGTCTGCATCCTGTAGCCACTTTTTTGGCACTGTCTATTGCTTTGAACAGAATGAATTAAAGATAATGTGGTCAACCTTGTTATTTTCACTATATGTTGAGAACAGAATATTATGGCATTTACTATTGTATCAATATGACAGGTCCTATTCCTGTATTTGTTACTGCAGATTTCCTCACAAACTGCCGAGGTCTCCACTCCATAAAATGTCTTCAAAGGGAGGGGCACACGACCAGACCTGTCCATCTGTCTAAAGGACAGGTCTGGTCTCATGCTCCTTCACCAGCAGCCATATTAGGTACCTAAGTGCTGTGCAATCCATTAGGAAAGCTCAAGTAACAACAGCAAGAAGAAAGCCTGTCATATATATTATACTATATATTTTTTATATATATATATATATATATATATATATATATATATATATATATATATAAATAAATATATATATATATATATATATATATATATATATATACACATATGTATTTTTTCCGTACTCTTTCTATCCAAATATATTTCTAAGGGTGAACTCAGAGCATAGTTTCCCAAAAGCCAATCTGTGTGGAGTTACAGAAAGACCTAGAATCAGGAGGTACAATTGTTTTAAAGAAAGCAATTAACAAGGCACTCAACCTTCATGGCTAGTTTACTCACCACAACAGACTCTATAATTGTACAAAAAGCATGTTTAAGCTCATTTAAAGATTGCTCAACAACCTTTAGACAAGCCTATGAAATACTGGATTTTTGGATGCCATTACATAAACCATGTGTGGAGGCCAAAAGGCACCACATATCACCCCAAAGCACAATACCAAAAGTGAAATTTGGAGGCGCTTTCATCATGGTTTGGAGCTGTTTTTCAGGATATGAAAATTGAAAACCTCATGTAATTGAAGGAAGAGTTAATGGACAATTGTTGGGGAGACATTCTTGTTAAAAAAAAAATCTGCTGCCTTCTACCTAGATGATCAAGATAAAATGAGGGCGTACATTTGAGCAAGACAATGTTCCCAAACACAGACAAGGAAACTCTCACTTTGTTTAACAGAAAGGCAATAAATCTGTTAGAATGGCTCAGCCAATCACCTGACCTGAATCCAATAAAACATTTATGGAAGAAACTAAAGCTCAGAGTTCATAGAAGGAGACCATAGAACCTTCAGGATTTGAAGAGTGTTTGTGTTTAAAAATGAGCCAAAATCACACCGGAGCAATGCATGTGACACATTTCTCCATACAGGAGATGTCTTGAAGCTGTGATTACCAACAAAGGCTTTTGTACTAATTATTAAATACTTTTCAGTAAACTTGTTGTACATAATGTATAGTTATCTATGGCTTGATTTCTTTGCCTGTGTAGATTGCATGGGTTGTTACTGACATCTTGTGAGGAATTCTAATCAATAACACATTTAGAAATATGTTAACTTAGAAAAATTAATCATCTGTATAAATATATATATATATATATATATATATATATATATATATATATATATATAATTTACAAAATAATAAAAACATTCTCACTAAGTCCCCTCTAGTGCTAATCATCACCCTCCTGGTCCTCTTTGCATATTCACATCAAGACCATTTGCATACGAAAACCCCTGTGCCTCTTATAATAGTTCTTGCAGTTCCAATTTTGATGTAGCCCTAGAGGATTCTGTGCATGCGCTCAGAAAATCATGACATACCATGACATTATGACACCATGATCTTTTGAGACCCTATGCATAGTCCTCCTAGGTATTTTAGCGCGAGACAAGACATTTTGAAGATGCAGCAAAAACCAGACGTGATGTGGAGGGGCCGAATAATTAAACAGTAAAGTGAGTTTACAAATTTTTTTTTAACATATGATGGACTATTATAGTTCATAACATTTTTGCTGAATCCAAGTGGAAGCGAATTACAAAAAATATATTTTTGTAAATGCAGACATTTCAAAAATTGAAGCAGAATTTAATTACACTCATATTTTTTCATTAATCTTTAGTTTTTATAGATTTTAACACTTTTATTTTCCATATGATATGTTTATTGTACATTTTCCATGTGTAATGTATAATTTATAATACCCTTCTTAGGAAGTATTTTATCATATTATGTAAAACAATAAATATATGCTCATGCAACAATTAGAGAAATGGCAACTTTCTATAACATTGTTTTGTAATTGTTTATTTGTAATTTTTGCCCTAACCATTACTGTTGGTGGGATTTTGTACTTTTTTGTATGTGTGTTACATATTTTAATTTTATTATTTTGAAATTAATTTTCTACTTGCCTTTTTTTCTCTCTCGCCAATGCAGGTGCGCCTTTTGTAAGCCAGATTATTGTCTCTGAATGATCATTTAGCACTTTTTAGAATGTTACAAAATTTGTAGGCAAGTGTACTCTAGTCCTCCCTGCTTTCAGAGTAATATCGTTAATGACGCCGGATGTGCGTCACAAACACCGTGACCCTGACAATAATTCATTAACAATATCGTAGCATGTAAAGCCCGCTTTACTCTGGAATACTCTACATATAGCTGTAGAAAAACACAGTTTATCTTTGCCAATAACATATATAATAACATGAGTGGAGAAGTGTAGAGATTAGCAAAAATATGGAAGTTTGGTTCGGCAGGCTCACTTCAGTTTGGGATCCGGATTTGACCTGAACTTTATTTAAAGTCAGTGATTGGCAGTTCGAGTCTCCACCCACATGCAGCCATCATAAACAGAACACTTTCGGGGGATGGTGGGCTGGCTTTTTCCTTTTTTTGTGCACACTACATCCAAACACCCTTTTGTTACCCCAGTGCAAGCCATTCAAACACTGCAAGTGGCTTGCCCTTTGCTGAGCACCGAGCATACCCAAACACAGCAATGCTTGCGAGATTGCTTTATATGGACAAAGAGCCCTAACTCTGAACCCAAACTCTGTTTTTTGGGAAAAGTCAATGTTCAGCACGAACACTGAACCTTGGATTCACTCATCTCTACAGAAACGTTAAAAGGCAAAACAAAAAAAATAGTTAAACACTGATTTTGTTCCAAAAAATAGTATTTTCCTGAAAAATGACATAAGATTTTAAAGGAGTCTTCTCAGAGGAAGAATTTTTAATACTTTATTGACATTGTGATGATTCAGCATCTCGCCACTTTGGGGATGGGGTGAAATGTTTTTAATTAGGCCAAATGTGTTGTTCCTTTGTTCGTCAAATCAAGAGAAATTAGTCTTTATTTTATGTCAGACTGACCGGAGTCTATATGTCTGCTAATTTTTGGATTGCCTCAACCATCTTAAACTACATCATTCAGAAAACAATTATGCAGACAGACTGAACGAGCTACCAATGAAGAAATAAACATCTCCCACTATTTCTGTAAGACACGATACTCTAAAATGAGAACTGAGGGGTAAAAAAGGGCCTTGGTCCTGTCACAATGTGTCATTCTATAAGACTTAAACCTATGGTCCATGGATCCAGCTGGAAGATTATAGAATTGCTCCAATGTCCATTACTCAGCCCACAAATTTGCTTAGATAAGCTAGGTTGGGCCAATCCGGTCACCTGGCTACATACCTAGCTGTGCTCAATCAGTTTACGAAGTTTGCCGCTATCTCCTCTCTGATGGTACCCATCAAAAGTGGGATGCTAATAGCTGGAATAGTTGGCCCTCGCAAGCCAGCAGAAGGGTGAGACTATGTTGCTTGCACCATCTTGAGTTCTTGCTGGGAATGTATGATATGCATTTGAGTTTTGGTGACCCAATAAAGTGTTACCAATGTGTGGTTCTCACACTCTGTGTTGTCTGAATAGTGTTCTGCCCATGGGACAGGAGTGTGGGCATACAGTGGGATGAGCCCTCGTCCATGCGATCTTTCTAAAGACAGCCAAGCCATCGGATGAGAGCACCCACTGATCTTTGTGTCTCCACTGACATTTTGTTATATGAATCTGATCACTTCACACAAAACAACTTCAAGAAGTAGTAGTGAATGAGATGTATAATAAAATCAATCTTGTTCCTGTGCTGAGATGTGAGGAGGGAGAAGAAGCAGCTCCATACAGCCCCTGCAATATACAACGACCTACAGAAGCAAACAGCACCCTAGACGAACATAGAGAGGCTGCACTGAATTACCAGCTGTCAGTGCATGGATCGTTATCTCCTCAGAAGTGGAGGAACACCATTCAAGCCCAGAGCAGAGCAGAGGGAGGAGGGGGTGAGTGCAGATAACATGGCACCGACAGTGAGGGGGAAGGAGGGGGAGGAGGGGGAAGGAGGGGGAGGAGGGAGAGGAACCACAAGGGCAGCTGCAGCAATGTGCAGCAGGCCAAGATAACAGAAGAATTTAGAGTATGCAGAGTGGTACAGAGACATTGGGCTTGGGGGAAAGATATGAGATTGATTACAAAAGGTTGGCAAAAGAAGTGGCAGATCATCTGACAGCAGAAATCAGAGAGGCAATAGCAACCTCAGTGAAGAAGGCTTTGGCTGCGCTGCAGGAGGATGTGGAGCACCATGATATGAGACTGACAGAGGTAGAGCAAAGAGTTTCTGATGCTGAAGAGAATCTGACAAGATTGGAGGGCAGATTTAAGGAGCTAAACACTAATGCTCAGCTTATGAAGGATAAAATAGAAGATCTTGAAAACAGATTGAGGTGGAATAATTTAAGGCTGGTGGGTCTGCCTGAGACAGTGACAACAAAATATTTGGACTCAATCTGTGAAAAAGAATTACCCCAGGCTTTAGGCTTACCACATAGCTGCCGTGTAGAAAGAGTGCACAGAGTGGGACCCATAAGGGAGCAAAGAGATGGTCACAGTAACAATGATAATACCTCCAGGCAAGGTGAAATGTCCAGAGCAAGACAGGTTATTATAAAATACCTGGAATACAAAGATAAAGAAGAAATTCTACGGGCCTTCAGGAATAGGAAACTATGCATTCAGGGACACAAGATTCTATTATTTGGCGACTATTCGGCAGAAGTCACACGAAAAAGAAAAGCATTTAGCCAGATCTGCACTGCCCTCTATCACAAAAACATTAAATTTCAGCTTTTATACCCAGCAATACTAAGAGTAAGAGGAGCAGATGGGGTCACAAAGACTTTTCGGGATCCTTCAGAGGCGGAGCGAGAGATACTACAGGACGGGAGAACACAGCGACAGGAGAGGTTGGAAAAGAAGGGACTTTCACTGATCCGAAACATGCAGATCCTGCAAACATAACATCTGCAGTTAGACCCGACAATGAGCCAGAGTGGAGTCAATCGAGATCCAGACCAGCCAGTCCGAAGGAAAAGCGACAGATGGCGACTTCAGCTGGGAAAAGAGGAGGAAGAGGCAGCAGCTCATGAACAAGCAGGCAAGACAAGGACTTAATTTGGGACTGCTGAATGGAGCCGTATGGTGACAAATGTGCCTTAACTCTCTAAAGTCTCGCCTACCTCCTCTTCTCTTTCTTCTCTATCTCTTTTTCTTTCGCTCCCTTTTTCTCTCTCTCTTTTTATGCTTATCACTTTTTCCTTTTATCATTTACAAATGCTTTTTTTTTCTTCTTCTCTCTCTCTTTTTCTTCTCTTAATGACGGTTTTAGGAGCTTGATAAATTTATAAAGGCTGTTTAGGGGCAAGGAGTTAATAGCCAAAAGAGGGGGAGAGGTGACTTAGTGGGGTGGCTTCATGGAGAGCTTGACTTGAAGCAGGGGTTTGAAAGGAGTCTCAATCATCTTAGAAAAAATGGCAGACGTTAATTGTGTTTGTAAAGTTGGGGATGGGAGGGGTTATCCACAGTTGGGGGAGCGGAGGGGAGGGGAAGAGAGTTGGGGAATCCATGCGACACGGCCTGAAAAAGGAACTGTTGATTTTGGGGATTATGGTTAAGCTCATTACGTGGAATGTTAAGGGACTCAGATCGCCGCACAAACGAAATATGATACTACGGCATCTCAAGAAGCTTAAGGTTGATATTGCTTTATTACAGGAGACGCACTTGCAAAAGGATGAGTTCTTCCGTATGAACAAGATGTGGATGGGGAGGGTATATGGGTCGGCCTCAAAAGGTAGGAAAGCAGGGGTTCTTATTTTGATCAATAAAAACTTTGCACACAAGGTGGAAACACAAGATTCAGATGAAGAAGGAAGATACATACATATAAAGATTTAAGGTACTCAAGGCACTTTTAGTATCCACAATATATATGCACCCAATACGGAACAAAGGTTTTTTTTTTAAAATATAGCAAATAAGATTTTGCTGGATGGGGATATATGTAAATTGGTGGGGGGAGACTTCAATACAGTGGTTTCTCAGGAAGAAGACAGGAGGAGTCAGGGGAAGCAGAGGAGGAACACGGAGGGGTCGCTGAGAGCATTGTTAAATACAACTACACTACAGGATTGCTGTAGATTTTATCACCCGCAAGAGAGAGAATTTACACACTATTCCAACCCACATGACTCTTGGTCAAGGATTGACCTTTGGCTGACAAGTGAGAATTTATTGCAGAGAGTAAAAGAGATAGTTATAGAGACTATGGTAATATCGGATCATAGCCCAGTGGTAGTCAGTATAGCTGACAAAGTTCAGAGAGGACAGGATTATATATGGCGCTTCCCCTCGTTCTTGACTTTGGACGAGAACTTCCATAGAATACTGAGAGAATGGTGGGTGGATTATACATTGACGAATCAGGAGCACAGTGGGGAAACACTATTGTATTGGGAGACGGCTAAGGCAGTTTTGAGAGGAAAAGTGATAGGATATACGACAAAGGCGAAACGACAGGCACAAGTAAAGTTTCAGGAGGCTAGCCGGGCAGTTAGGGAAGCATATACTGACTTCTTAGAAAAACCATCAAGGGTGACAAAAGCAAAGTGGGTGGAGGCGAAGGGCCATTTTGAGAACTGGGTAGAAAGGAAAGAAGGTATGTACAGGACACAACAAGAGGCAGAGTTGAATCGTTTCGGGAACAAGGCAGGGAAGTTATTGGCAAATCTGGCAAGGAGTCGACAACCAATGACACATATTATGACACTGACAAACGCTGTGGGGAGTAAAACGACAGATCCCAAAGAGATAAACGACATTCTTGGAGACTTCTATGCAGGTTTATATAAAGAGGAGGGGTTAGATGATAGGAGAGAAGGAAATGAGTGGTTAAAAGGAACAAAAAAGCCTACGCTCACAGAGGAAAATTTACAGGCTCTGAATAAAGAGGTGACGGAGGAGGAGGTGCTACAGGTTATAGGAGAGTTAAAAACGACAAAGGCCCCAGGACCAGATGGCTTTAGCGGCAGTTTTTTCAAAATTATGAAGGATCAAATCTCACCTATACTGACAGAGTTATTCAATAAGATAATGGACGGGGAAAGAATATCGGGTACACTTAATACAGCCTATATAAAGCTCATTACTAATGGAGGAAAGGATTTAGAAGACCAATCTAGTTATATTCCCATCTCGCTGATTAATCAAGACCTAAAAATTTTAGCGAAGTTGATGGCAAATAGGTTAGCGGCAGTATTGCCAGAGATTATAGATCTCCCCCAGGCTGGCTTTGTTAAAGGATGTTCAGTGGTGACAAACATTAGGAAAGTAATGCTAGCAATTGATGTAGTAAAGCAGACGAGAGAAGGGGGGAGGGGAATCCAGCCTTGATCACCTTGGACGTGGAGAAAGCCTTTGACAATGTGAGGTGGTCATGGCTGGAACAGGTGTTAGATCACCTGGGCTTACACGGAGCTTTTAGGAATTTTGTGAGGGTCCTTTATGCAAATCCTCAGGCAAGAGTGAGTACCCCTGGATTTCTGTCAAAAACATTTCCTTTGATGAAGAGAACCAGGCAAGGATGCCCGATGTAACAACTATTGTTTAACTTGGCTATTGAACCACTGGCTAGATGTTTGAATGAGGGGGGGTGGTTTGAGGGGATCAAGGTAGGGAGGAAGTCATTGCACTCAGCCTTATTTGCTGACGATATAATCCTGTTCATGAGCAAACCTAAAACGCAATTGAGTAGAGTCATAGAACAAATTGAGGAGTTTGGAAGGTTAGCAGGGTTTAGACTTAACAAAAACAAATGTGAAATTTTCTTCTTGGACGGAAAGAGAGCGGAGGGGGAGAAGGGTGCATTATGTGACATTCCAATAGCTAGAAATACAATTAAATACTTGGGAGTACAGGTTGGGAGGGATACTAAGACCATATATTCATTAAATTATTCCCCTTTGATCGAGAAAATTGAACGTGAACTGCAAGGTTGGGCAAATTTGCCGTTGACTCTTCTGGGAAAAAATCATCTAATAAAAATGATGAGCTTTTCCAAGCTTCTCTATCCAATGCAGACAATCCCATTGCTTCTTAAACACTCAGATGTGAACAGATTGACAAAAGTAGTCTCACGTTTTTTGTGGAAGGGATATAGGCCGAGGATTAGTGCCAAAAAGCTAATGTTATCAACAGAAAATGGAGGGATCAGACTACCTAACATCAGGGGGTACAATTTGGCCTGTATCTTAAGACATGTAGTCGATTGCATTAGACGAACAAGTAGGTATTCTGACTGGGATATAGAGGCTGAATTTTGTAAACCTTGGGACCTGAGTTCAATCCTACATACATCGATTCCAAATTTGCCGCCCAACATTAAACACTCACTGATTTGTAGAGACACAGTGATGACTTGAAAGGCGGTTAGGAAAAAGTTCGTATTAGCCTGGAACATCTCCAAATTCCTTAATATATGGGCTTGTCCTGACTTTCCACAGGGAAGGGAAAATTATCTCTTTAAAGAATGGAGGGAAAAAGGGATTGGAACTCCAAAAAACCTGATGCATGATACAGAACAGAGATGGATGACGTGTGATGAGTTGAGGGCAAAGTATGACTTGCGCCCATTCCAGACTCTCCAGTTTGAACAGGTGAAACAAGGGATAATGAAGAAACTATACAACATAAATAACGAATATGAGGCAAATCAGAAGGGTGCGATCATGTTAAGGGACATCCATGCCACAAATATATCAAGTCTTTATGGAAATATGAGAGAACTGTTAGTCCCTAACATATCAGGAAGAATGTTGGAAGGGTGGGCAAAGCAGTTTGTGAGATCAAGAAGTGGAGGAGAAGATTTTGAATGGTTGGATGGTGATGAGAAAGAAGATTGTGAATGAGAACTTAAGAGATACCCAATTCAGGATCATACATAGAGCTATCTATGGATTTAATATACTGAATGCAAGACATCCAGATAAGATGATGAGTTGTCCAAATTGTGGTATGGAAAAAACAGATCTATATCATGGGATACGGCAGTGCGAAAGGATTGAAAGATTTTGGAAACAAGTCCAAGGGGTAGTGAGGAAAATCTGGAATAGAAATGTAGAGTTAGATCCAATGGTCTGGTTATTTCACTATCAGCATCGGGAGGAGGGAGAGAAAGGGGGAGACAAGTTACCGAATCTTTTCCATGATATAGCAATGATAAGTAAAAGGGCTATTCTTCAGAAGTGGCTGGTGAAGGAAATACCAACAAAAGAAGAACTTGTTGATCAATTGAAAAAAACGCTCATGTTGGAGAAGGTGATGGTGGAGAGGTGCAAAGAAAGGATGATAGCAAAATTTTTCAGTAAATGGAGAAAGTTCATAAGCGTTATATGTTCTAGAGAAGAAAAAATACAAATAATGTCCACATTTGTGTCTACGGAATGGTACATGAAGGAAGACCTGTCAGGGTCCCTGTGCGAGCTGAAAGTATAGTTGGCCAAATTCTGGGTTGTGTCGCATGGAGAGGGGAGGGGGAATGGGATGGATAGTGTTTACAAGTAATGTTTGTAACAAGTTATCAAGGAATGCTGAAGGGGGGAGTAGCGGAGACTGAACAATGGAAATATACACTGCCAAAGAAGGGGAAGGAGCAAATTTGATGACGTGACAAATATTTGATCGATAAATTGTAGAGACTATGTTATTTGATATTTTGATTTGTTAACCCTTATTTTCTTCATTCTGTACCCTATTTTACCATTACAAGAAAAGAAATAAAAATTTGGTTTAAAAAAAAAAATCAATCTTTATTTATTTTACACTATATAAGCACAATATATACTGTACATCCAAGGTTAAAAAACAATAAATTATATTATTATTTTATTTACTTTTTTTATTTATATATTTTTAAAGTAGCATTAATTCCATTGTGCAAAAAATGTGAAATGTTTAACATATATATATATATATATATAAGAACACAAACTCAAAGACTAGTACTGAGGGGAAGAGGTCCTTGCACTGAATGGCCTACAATCTACAGATGTGAAAGCTACAGCTTTTATCTGCTTGTGCCAAGCAAACATACCTATCATTCAATGCATTAGGTAGACCTCAATAAAGCAGTGCCACTTAGAAAAATTCACTCTGTACACAACATGGAAAAGAGTATTGATAACAGAAGATGATACCAGAAAAAGTGCAGAACCCAGGAAGGCAATGTCATCTAAGACAAGTTTTGAGCATATGCTTCTTCACCAACAGAGCATAGAGACAAAAAACACACATGATGGGCCATGAAAAGATGCTAGAAAAATGTTTTCCAGCTGAATCCCATTTTATTGATTGAGGCAAATTGAATTCCAAAAACTGGATTCTTTTAGTTGTAATTTTTTTGGCATATTTATAAAAAATGTATTTATTACTAGTGATGAGCGAGCACTACCATGCTTGTATGCTCAGTATTTGTAACAAGTAGTTGGATGCTTGGATGGGTTCAGCTTGGTACCCAAGTGTAATGGAAGTCAATGGGGAACTCCAGCATTTTTCTGGAATTTTTTGGAGAAAATGCTCAACTTCCCCATTGATTTTCATTATACTCAGGCACTCGAGTCATACCCATCTGAGCATCCAATTGCTTGTTTCGAGTATGGAGCACCCGACATGGTAGTGCTCGCTCATCAACAATAAATTCTGTTATCTTAAACCATAAATAATAAACTGTTCTTTGTCCTTTTAGTCACCTCTCTATGATTCTTTTGGTTCAGATGTGGATATCTCCATTTGTACATCTTTTGAATTTGCAGAAATCAAGCTCAAGGTCATATTTTATCCATGAAGCAACCCCAGACTATAGCCAGAGCTGCAATAAAAATTAATGTTTAATTTAAAGAGTCCACTCTCCTACACAGGAAATTGACTTAATTGTTGTTAATTGCATACAGAAATATTACTGTTTTTATTAGGAATAGGGTGGCTTATGATACAAAATTTGTACTCTCTAGAACATGGCTGTTTTGTGACTTCAGGTGTACATAAGCCTTTAAGTCAAATTAGTCCATTGAGTTTGGGTAACTCGTTAAAGCAAAGATAATATAAATAATTCATATGAACATTTAGAATCTTTACTTTGAAAAAAAGCAATATCTTAGGCAAAAATTTGCTGATTTAGAACTTCATAATCTACTGTAACACCTTAAGATTTTTACTCTGCATATTTTGTAACACTGCATTATACATTATCCAAAGTAAATGGTGGATGTTTTCAAGTGTTTAAATGTGTTTCTATTGTTACAAAAGTTTGGTGCTATGTGAAAATCAATCCAACTCAAATTTCTATTTATAATTTGTTTGCATGAAAACAAAAGGGTTTTTGGAATAAGGTTTAGCTAAATGCTTCATAGCAACAATAAGCAGTTTTCAAGTGTTAATGTTTAAATGGGATCATTCATTTGAAGTGAGTGCCTAAAAGTATGCATAAATCACATCCACGCATTTTATCTTATTTGTACCAGTGTACAAAATTCAAGATACACAAAAAATTGTGTTTTAAAGAGTCTGCTTCTTTAGAGTGCACTGGAGTGGATAAAGTTGTTATTATTATTGGAGCACAATGAGTATGTAAAATACAAACAAATAGCTGAATCATAAAAACAAGAGACACTCTGATGGTTCAGTAAGTACTACCACATTAGTAGAAAATGTAAAGTATATATTCTTGCCACCACATACTGAGCTAAAAAGGCATTTACTATTAAAGCAAAACAATATTAAAAAATACATTAACTCAAAAATCTAAATTAAAATTTGTGCTTGAAATATATACACACGTGGTCAAAATTGTTGGTACCCCTCATTTAATGAAATAAAAATCCACATTGGTCACAGAAATAAATTAAATCTGACAAAAGTAATAATTAATAAAAAAAAATCTATGAAAATGAACAAATTAAAGTCAGACATTGCTGCTTTTCTGCTTCCAGAGAATTTAAAAAAAAAATAAAACTCATGAAATCGGCTTGGACAGAAATGATGGGTCCCTTAAATTAATTTTTTGTCGCACAACCTTTTGAGGCAATTACTGCAATCAAACAATTCCTGTAACTGTCAATGAGACTTCTGCACCTCTCCACAGGTATTTTGACCCACTCCTCAAGAGCAAACTGCTCCAGTTGTCTCGTGTTTGAAGGTTACCTTATCCTGACGACATGTTTCAGCTCTTTCCAAAGATGCTCAATAGGATTTAGGTTAGGGCTCATAGAAGGCCATTTCAGAATAGTCCAATGTTTTCCTCTTAGCCATTCTTGGGTGTTTTTATCTGTGTGTTTTGGGTCATTATCCTGTTGCAAGACTCATGACCTGTGACTGAGAACAAGCTTTCTGATAATGGGCAGCACATTTCTCTCTAAATGCCCTTGATAGTCTTGAGATTTCATTGTATCTTGCACAGAATCAAGAAACCCTGTGCCAGATGCAGCAAACACACCCGAGCCTCCTCCATGTTTCACAGTAGGGACAATGTTCTTTTCTTGATTTGCTTCATTTTTCCATCTGTGAGCATAGAGCTAATGTGCTTTGGCAAAAAGTTCAATTTTTGTCTCATCTGTCCATTGGACATTTTCTCAGAAGCTTTGTGGCTTGTCAACATGTAGTTTAGCAAATTCCAGTCTGGATTTTTTATGTTGTTTTTTTTTTTCAACAATGGTGTTCTCCTTGGTCGTCTCTTATAAAGTCCACTTTGGCTCAAATAATGACGGATAGTGCAAACTGACACTGATGTTCCTTTAGCTTGAAGTTCACCTTTAATCTCTTTAGAAGTTTTTGTGGACTCTTTTGTTACCATTTGTATTATATGTCTCTTTGATTTGTCATTAATTTTTTTCCTGCAGCCATGCCCAGGGAGGTTGGCTACAGTCCCATGGATCTTAAATTTCTGAATAATATGTGCAACTGCAGTCACCGGAACATCAAGCTGCTTGGCTTGTCTTATAACTTTTACCTGTAATGTGCATGTCTAGAATTTTCTTTCTAATCTCCTGTGACAACTCTTTCCTTCGCTTCCTCTGGTCCATGTTGAGTGTGGTACACACCATGTCACCAAACAGCACAGTGAGTATCTGTAGCCCTATATACAAGCCCGCTGACTGATTCCAAGATTGTAGACACCTGTTATGCTAATTAGTGGAAACATCTTGATTTAACATGTCTTTTTTTCACATTATTTTTATTATTACTATTTACTGGGGTACCAGCATTTCTGTCCATGCCTATTTCATTAATTTTATGTTTTTTTAAATTTTGTTGAAGCATGGTTGAAAATCAATGTCTGACTTTCATTTCTTCATTTTCATAGATTTTTTTAATTTATTATTACTTTTGTCAGACTCGTAATTTCTGTGACCATTGTTTTTTTTTCTTTCAGTAAATGAGGGGTACCAACAATTTTGACCACATGTATATATATATATATATATATATATATATATTATAATAACCAGAAAAAAAGGAGTTTATGGTTAATACAATTTCACAATCTTTATTGACAAAAAAAATGACGATCCAAAAACGGATCTAGGTAAACATTGACAGATTTATCAACAACACATGTAAAAAAGAGAAGATGCAGTGGGAACAAGCACCAGTCTGCACACAAGGGGTCTTCAATTGGAGGTCTAATTTATAGTATATATGCATAGAGCACTTTACTGAGTGGGTACACTGAATGATTAGGTTGCTTTTTCCCTACAAATAATGGACCAATGTGTCTTTGTTATATGGATTAATACATTAGTGGATTGATATGTTACATTATGTGCAATGAAATGTGCGGACTGGTGCTTATTCCTTCTGCATCTTCTCTTATCTACATAAGTTGTTGATACATCTGTCAATATTTACCTAGATCTTTTTTTGGATTGTCTTTTTATTTTGTACCGATAAAGATTGTTAATATCATGATCCTGATTGGCGGGTTTTTCTTGGCTTCAGGCCCTGTGTTGGTTTTCGGAGGGGTCTGTTCACTGGAGCCTCGTTCCAGGTGACTGCTCTGCTTTATTTAGCAGCAACTCCACCTGGAATGCTTCTTGTATTGCAGTTGTGTCTCTGATTCCCGTAACTGACTGTCCTGATCTTGCCCCTCTACCCCTTACCTAAGTACCCTTCTCCGCCGATTCCCCTTACTCTGACTTGACTCCCAGGCTTCCCTGACCTCTGGCTTATACCCTGACCTTGGCTCCGCTCTCTCCCCATGTACCTGACGTGACTTCCTGGCTTCCAGACCTCCAGCTTATACCCTGACCTCGGCCCCGTTATCTCCCCATGTACCTAACATGATTTCCCAGTTCCTGACCTTTTGGCTTGTTCAACTACTCCTCCACTAGTGTTTCTAGCGACACTTAGTGTTAGAGCATCTCACTACTCCTCCATTAGTTTGTCTTGGCACACCCAAGTTTTAGGACATCACATTTAAATTATATTGACCATAAAACTTCTGCTTTGCTGGTTATTACATCACTTAGGGAGTGGTCCAATTTATAGCTGCACAGGTGATACGGTCACTCTATGACTTGTCCATTTGCTATTATGTGCCTTATGGATTTTGTTTCTTTTAATGAAAATAAAATAGTATTTTTTTCCTATATGTAGATGTGTTTGGTGTCATGTTTCAGCCAGATATCATCCAAGGCTTTTTAAGGCTAATTCAGGCAGATGTTTGCCACCTGACTTTTAAGTATTAAGTGTATACTTCAAGTAATGCACCACCTTTCACTTGGTTCTGCCCAAGCCATGGACCTGATTATAGTTCAGATTCTCCTGACTGCTATCCAGCAATCAGCTACTATTACAAGGTCAGCCCTGCTTTTTCTGTTGCTGTCACACCTATACCTCTGCTGAATCAAGGCACCTGACAACAAACTCTGCCATTTGCAGTAATACACTCAATCTCCAAAAACTGAGACATACAAATAATTTTCTTAGTGGAAAACAAGTAACTTTTCTTCCATCCTTAAAATCCCATAGCAAAAAAATGCAAGACTATGTTTTCGCTGTTACCATTCTTTTTCAAGCAGAAAATTAAAGATAGAATACTGTCAAAATGTCTAGTGAAACACTCAAGTTAATTCATTGCCAATAGGGCTGAGTTTCACCGTTATAATCATGACACATATAAAGCTATCACATAAATTTATAGTTAAAAACCCAATGTATTAGCATACATCTGCTGCACACTGTTTTTTATTTTTCAGCTCTTTTTTTTTCAGTTTGTGACTGAATTAAAATCATTATGGGGAGATAAGGTATGCACACCAGTGACTATGTAAGGGGAATACATGAAATAGCAGAAACTGCTGTGTGAATACTGACTTGAAAAATCCAATAGCTATATGTAAGAGTGAAAATGTGAAAAATGGAATCTGCATTACTGCCATGAACATATGAATAAAGAGAAATTTAGCTACTGAATTGATCAATGCAATAGAGCCCCAACACTATGCCAAAGTATTTCTCTACGTTGGGGTCCCTAGCTTGTATGTGTCCTCTCAAGCAGTTAAAAAACTTACCGTGTATGGGAAGCTGAGACCCAGGCTATTTATGCGTATGTTATGGATTGGCAATAGGTGTGATTCAAAAACGAAAAACTACTAACAATAAGGAATAACGTTTGGAACACCATTCTAAGTCTGAACTGGGTGCAAAAACCTAAAAAAACATCACTATGGGGAGATAAGGTATGCACACCAGTGACTATGTAAGGGGAATACATGAAATAGCAGAAACTGCTGTGTGAATACTGACTTGAAATTTTTTTTAGGTTTTTGCACCCAGTTCAGACTTAGAATGGTGTTCCAACGTAGGGACCCCAACATAGAGAAATACTTTGGCGTAGTGTTGGGGCTCTATTGCATTGATCAATTCAGTAGCTAAATTTCTCTTGATTCATATGTTCATGGCAGTAATGCAGATTCCATTCTTCACATTTTCACTCTTACATATAGCTATTGGATTTTTCAAGTCAGTATTCACACAGCAGTTTCTGCTATTTCATGTATTCCTCTTACATAGTCACTGGTGTGCATACCTTATCTCCCCATAGTGATTTTTTTTAGGTTTTTGCACCCACTTCAGACTTAGAATGGTGTTCCAAACGTTATTCCTTATTTGTTAGTAGTTTTTCGTTTGTGAACCCTCCCCAACCACACCTATTGCCAATCCATATCATACGCATAAATAGCCTGGGTCTCAGCTTCCCATACACGGTAAGTTTTTTAACTGCATGAGAGGACACACACAAGCTAGGGACCCCAACGTAGAGAAATACTTTGGCGTAGTGTTGGGGCTCTATTGCATTGATCAATTCAGTAGCTAAATTTCTCTTGATTCATATGTTCATGGCAGTAATGCAGATTCCATTTTTCACATTTTCACTCTTACATATAGCTATTGGATTTTTCAAGTCAGTATTCACACAGCAGTTTCTGCTATTTCATGTATTCCTCTTACATAGTCACTGGTGTGCATACCTTATCTCCCCATAGTGATTTTTTTTAGGTTTTTGCACCCACTTCAGACTTAGAATGGTGTTCCAAACGTTATTCCTTATTTGTTAGTAGTTTTTCGTTTGTGAACCCTCCCCAACCACACCTATTGCCAATCCATATCATACGCATAAATAGCCTGGGTCTCAGCTTCCCATACACGGTAAGTTTTTTAACTGCATGAGAGGACACACACAAGCTAGGGACCCCAACATAGAGAAATACTTTGGCGTAGTGTTGGGGCTCTATTGCATTGATCAATTCAGTAGCTAAATTTCTCTTGATTCATATGTTCATGGCAGTAATGCAGATTCCATTTTTCACATTTTCACTCTTACATATAGCTATTGGATTTTTCAAGTCAGTATTCACACAGCAGTTTCTGCTATTTCATGTATTCCCCTTACATAGTCACTGGTGTGCATACCTTATCTCCCCATAGTGATGTTTTTTTAGGTTTTTGCACCCAGTTCAGACTTAGAATGGTGTTCTAAACGTTATTCCTTATTTGAATTAAAATCATTGTCTGTCCATGATTTTTGGATACGTTGACCAGGCCTCAATTTACCCATTGAGAGTCATGACTCTATTCTGTTGATTACAATGGCTTTAATTTAATTTTATAAACAAATTGCAAAAGATTTCCTTGTTTTTGAAATATTTTCTAGTAACAGTTCTTGATCTAGAGATTATTTCCATTGTACTGCCGGAAAAATTTGTAACATTTTTTTAATTTTTTTTTTGTTTTATTCCGCATAGTTTTACTTCTGAGAACCATAATATCATGTTATTATAGGAAAATTGTGCAGGGCTTCAAGAGGACCTGTCATCAGGTCAAAAGTTGCTAATTTTTGCTGTTAGTTTTTTCCTGCTTTCCTGGGCATTCTATTTTTCTTGTGGGTTTTTTTTTTTACTTTTTAAATTTGCAGCAGCTATGGGCCTTTTTATTTAGTGCTAATTTTCATAATTTTACCAAAAGGGACATTGAACAAAGAGAATATAGGCAAAGAAGCCCAAAGATACGCCCTAAAGTATCATGTGAGCCAGACACCCTTGAGTTCCAAAATTAAAAGACTCCTGCAATCCAAAACCTGTATTTAAAGAGAATCTGTCAGCAGGATTTTTTTATTTTGCTATGTAATCTAGAGCAGCATGATGTATGGACAGAGACTCTGACAGTGTCAGACTGGCTACCTGAGGAACCACCAGTAATACTCTCACTTGAGCTCCGGAGTTCAGCCCTGCCTTTCCGCAGCTGTGACATGAACTGAACCACAATCACCGTGGAATTATTCGGCGCTCAATGTTCAGTCCTGCAAACCCTGAGTTCAGTCCAGGCTGCACTCCGGAGCTCAGGTGAGAGCTCCGGAGTCCAACCCAGGTAACTGCAGCCAGAACTGGTATTAATGGTGGATCCTCCGGTAGCCAGTCTAACTCTGGACCCTGATACCAGTGCTGTACCATTTACTGAGCTATTTGTTGCTGTTTCAATAACATTGTTGTTTTTTTAAGCTGTGGATTATCACCTGAGGACTAGTTGTCTCATGCCAAGTAGTCCTATTGCCTTGTGTAATCATGACCCCCAATACTGATTAGAAGTTTTAAGCCAATTTAAAATTTGCCAATAAGTGGTTTAGGCAAAATTATACAGTACTCAACACTCCAAGAACTGGTAGATCTGCAGCAGAGAGAACGGTAATTTTATCAAAACTGCACCAAGCAGCTCAGTAACTGGGAGATTGCTGGAATCAGGGTCTCCACCCCTACATCATGCTGTTCTCAGAGTACAGAGTGCTGAAAGATTTTCTTTAATAGATATTAAAAATAATGTTGGCATAATCATCAATGCCAATGTGCTTTGAGCTATGCACATCACGGCTACAGTAGCTACAAGACCGTTTATCTTTAACATCTATAATAAACTAATTAAAATACTTAATAAATTATATGTAATACTAAACCAAAAAACATTTATATCCATCTTGCCTGAATATGTCTGATGTGAAATAAACACTCAATTATATAAAAACCCCTCCCACTATAATATGAACAAACATGCTTACTAAATATCAGACCTGCACATACATACTCTAGATAATGACAAGCTTAAGGTTTAAACTTCACTGGATATATTAGATCAAGGCTCAACAGCAATAAAATATAATGTGTATACTTCTTACTGTTGTAGACAAAGCTCACAACAAACATCAGAAAGAGGTAGCAATATAAATACAAGTGTACTCACTAGACATTGAATCTACATACAAGAAATATAGCAGATAGATGTAAAATATTCAAAAAATAGTAGACATAAATTTATAAAGATGAATAATTTAACAACTATAAATAAATAAACTGTATATATCAAAAAGAAGATATACTATGAGGAGAAAAACACATAATTCAGGACCTCAGGACGCCAACATACATTTTGCTATTAGGCTTTCTCAAGTTTTTGTGTATTGCCTTCTACCATTTTAATATATACAAGTGCATCTCAATAATTTAGAATATCATCAAAAAGTTAATTTATTTCAGTAATTCAATACAAAAAGGGAAACACATATATTATATAGAGTCATTATGGAGTGATCTACTTCAAATGTTTATTTCTGTTTATCTTGTTGAATATGGCTTACAGCAAATGAAAACCCAAAAGTCATTATCCCAGAAAATTAGAATAATTACCAAATATCACTTGCAAAAGCTTCCTAAGCATTTAAAATGCTTCCTTAGTCTGGATCAGTAGGCTACATAATCATGTTTAAGACTGCTGTCTTGACAAATGTCCAGAAGGCAATCATTGACACACTCTACAAGCAGGGTAAGCCACAAATGGTCATAGCAAAATAAGCTGGTTGTCATGATCCAGGACTGGTATTCTCTACTCCAGAATTTCCCAGACCTAGCCTGGTCATATCAGGGGTTAACTCCCGTCAGCCTTGTTCTGGTTTCAAGGGACACTATATCTGGTCTCTGAATTTGCATTCCTGTGCTGGTTATAGTTTTGCTGTACAGCCTTTGACTGGCTATGGTGAGATTGCCTGTTTATCTGACTCCTTGTTACTGTGCCCTGACCTGTACCCTCCCCCGTTCATCCATCTGTCTTAAGCTGGTGTCACACACAGCGACAACGACGTCGCTGCTACGTCACCATTTTCTGTGACGTTGCAGCGACGTCCCGTCGCTGTCGCTGTGTGTGACATCCAGCAACGACCTGGCCCCTGCTGTGAGGTCGCCGGTCGTTGCTGAATGTCCAGCTTCATTTTTTGGTCGTCACTCTCCTGCTGTGACACACACATCGCTGTGTGTGACAGCAAGAGAGCGACGAAATGAAGCGAGCAGGGAGCAGGAGCCGGTGTCTGGCAGCTGCGGTAAGCTGTAACCAGCGTAAACATCGGGTAACCAAGGGAAGACCTTTCCCTGGTTACCCGATATTTACCTTCGTTACCAGCCTCCGCCCTTGCTGCCAGTGCCGGCTCCTGCTCTGTGCACATTTAGCTGCAGTACACATCGGGTAATTAACCCGATGTATACTGTAGCAAGGAGAGCAAGGAGCCAGCGCTAAGCAGTGTGCGCGGCTCCCTGCTCTCTGCACTGTGACATGTAGCTGCAGCACACATCGGGTTAATTAACCCGATGTGTACTGTACCTAGGAGAGCAAGGAGCCAGCGCTAAGCAGTGTGCGCGGCTCCCTGCTCTCTGCACATGTAGCACAGTGACGCGTGTCGTTATGATCGCTGCTGCGTCGCTGTGTTTGACAGCTAAGCAGCGATCATAACAGCGACTTACAAGGTCGCTGTTAAGTCACAGAAAATGGTGACGTAACAGCGACGTCATTGTCGCTGTCGCTTAGTGTGAACCCAGCGTTAGTCCCTGACTTCCCACTCCTGTCTGTTGTGTTTGTATTTCCCTCTGCATACACGATGTCCAAGCTTCCGACTCGGTTCTGTTTTCTGACTTGATTTTGATCCTCCCTTTACAATGACTTGACTTTCCTGGCTAAACCCTCACTGTTTGACTATTCTATTGCCCCCTGGTGGTTCTCCTGTTAACTGCCTGCTGAAGTTACTCTGCTGTACTGCAGCTGCCTTTCTATTACAGTGTTACTTTGACTCTTCTTCACTACTCTGTTGCCACCTAATGGGGAATACACTGTATTACGTCCTACTAGCCTTTTGTACAGCATGACACTGGCTGTTCACAGAGTGCTGTATCCAAGCATATTACTGGAAAGTTGAGTGTCAGGAAAAAGTGCGGTAGGAAAAAATGCATAAGCAACCGGAATAACAGCAGCCTTGATTGTTAAGAAAAGGCCATTCAAAATTTTCGGGGAGATTCACAAGGAGTGGACTGCTACTTGAGCTAGTGCTTAAAAAGCCACCACGCCCAGATGTATCCAGAACATAGGCTACAACTGTCGCATTCCTTGTGTCAAGCCACTCATGATGAATAGACAACTCCAGAAGCGTCTTACCTGGGCCAAGGACAAAAAAGAACTGGACTGTTGCTCAGTTGTGCAAGGTATTGTTTTCAGATGAAATTAAATTTTGCATTTAATTTGGAAATCAAAGTCCTAGAGTCTGGAGGAAGAGTGGAGTGGCCACAATCTAAGCTGCTTGAGATCTAATGTGGAAGTGTGGAGTTTTCACAATCTGCTAAGGTTTGGAGAGCCATGCCATCTGCTGGTGTAGGTCCACTGTGCTTTATCAAGACCAAAGTCAGCGCATCCATCTACCAGGAAATTTTTGAGCACTTCATTCTGCCCTCTTCTGAAAAGCTTTTTGCAGATAGAAATTTAATTTTCCAGCAAGACTTGGCCTCTGTCCACACTGCCAAAAGTACCAATACCTGATTTAATAGCCACAGTATCACTGTGCTTAATTGGCCAGCAAACTTGCCTGACTTAAACACCATAGAAAATTCATGGGGTATTGTCAAGAGGAAGATGAGAGACAACAGACCCAACAATGCACGTGAAGGCTGAAATCAAAGCAACCTGGGCTTCCATAACACCTCAGCAGTGCCACAGGTTGATCGTCTCCATGCCACACCGTATTGCTGCAGTAATTCATGCAAAAGGAGTCCCGACAAAGTATTGAGTGCATTTACTGCACAGAATTTTCAATAAGCCAACATTTCTGAGTTTAACCCCTTCACGACCTTTGACGGATCTAGCCGTCATGGTGCCCTGGTACTTAAAGACCCATGACGGCTAGATCCGTCATGGCGGAATCGCGGCACCAGAGCACCGGGCACCGCGATCGGTTTTAAAAAACTGTAGATTCGGGAAGGAGAGGACTTGTACCTGACCTCAGGAGGGGTGGTGTCTCCTTCCCGGACCTACGGAGGCTGTGATTGGCTGAACGGCGTTCGTCAGCCAATCACAGCCAGTGTTATGTTTCAGCCATTGAAAATGGCTGAAGCATTGAAATCCAGCTATGTCAGTGCTGCTGCAGCACTGGCCATTGGCTGGAGCTCAGTGAGCTTTACTGAACCCGCCCCCAGCTCTGATTGGAGAGATCGGCCTTGTGACCGATTTCTCCAAGCAGCACCGTGCCTCTGGGACCGGGTGAGCTCGCTGTAGGAGATCGCTCTCCTTAGCTTCTCCCTCCGTGGAATCTGAGGAGAGCGATCCCTGCAGGCGCCCCTCTGTGAGTCACAGCCCCCGATCCACCGCTGCCCTGCTCCATGTGCTTCGCCCCTGCTCTCCCACTGCGCCCCTGCATGTGACGCCGCTACTCAGCAGTAAGAGCAAGCGGCGTCAGATGCAGGGGGTGACGCAGCGGGAGGAGAGCGTCACGGCGGCCGCTGCACTCTCCCCATCAGCCGCTCCACCGCTCCAGCATCTGCCGCTCCCCTCTCCCCATCAGTCACTGCTGTCGCCCCATCTGCTGCTCCACCGCCCAGCATCTGCCGTCCCCTCTCCCCATCAGTCACTGCTGTCGCCCCATCTGCTGCTCCACCGCCCAGCATCTGCCGTCCCCTCTCCCCATCAGTCACTGCTGTCGCCCCATCTGCTGCTCCACCGCCCCAGCATCTGCCGTCCCCTCTCCCCATCAGTCACTGCTGTCGCCCCATCTGCTGCTCCACCGCCCAGCATCTGCCGCTCCCCTCTCCCCATCAGTCACTGCTGTCGCCCCATCTGCTGCTCCACCGCCCAGCATCTGTCGTCCCCTCTCCCCATCAGCCACTGCTGTCGCCCCATCTGCTGCTCCACCGCCCCAGCATCTGCCGCTCCCCTCTCCCCATCAGTCACTGCTGTCGCCCCATCTGCTGCTCCACCGCCTCTGCATCTGCCTCTCCACCGCCCCAGTATCTGCCGCTCCACCGCCCCAGCATCTGCCGCTCCACTCTCCCCTGCATCTGCCGCTGCACTCCCCAGCATCTGCCGCTGCACTCCCCAGCATCTGCCGCTGCACTCCCCAGCATCTGCCGTTCCACTCTCCCCAACATCTGCCGCTCCACTCTCCCCATCAGCCGCTCCACCGCCCCTGCATCTGCCGCCGCACTCTCCCAATCAGCCACAGTTCTCTCCCCATCTGCCGCTGCGCCCCTGCATCAGCCACCTCACTCCCCCATCAGCCTCTGCGCCCCTGCATCTGCCACCTCACTCCCCCATCAGCCTCTGCGCCCCTGCATCTGCCACCTCACTTCCCCATCAGCCTCTGCGCCCCTGCATCTGCCACCTCACTCCCCAATCAGCCTCTGCGCCCCTGCATCTGCCACCTCACTCCCCAATCAGCCTCTGCGCCCTTGCATCTGCCACCTCACTCCCCCATCAGCCTCTGCCCCCTCCCTTATCTGCTGCCTGCTCTCTCTCATCCCCTTAATCCTCTGCCCCCTCCCCCCCTCCCGGATCTGCTGCAATCCTGCTGCCTAGATCCATTCTGTAAGGTAGCTATCCCCAATCTCACCTCCCACTCCCCTTCCACCCTTCCCCTCGCCCCCCCTTCCTCCGCCACTCCTGCATCCGTTGTGCCCTCACCCATCCTCCACCGCTCCTCCATCCGCCGTGCCCCCTCACCCATCCTCCGCCGCTCCTGCATCCGTTGCGCCCTTCTATCCTCCATCCATCTTTTTTCCATCCCACCTAGTCCCCCCCTTTTTGCAGTGCGTTCGTCCTAATTTTTTTTTCTGTAAACTAAGAAAGAAATACAAATAAACTTAGTTTAGGGCCAGTAAAATTATACTGTAGTAATCATGAACTACAGTATTTTTTACTGAATATTGTAAGGGTCAGGCCAGTGCCACACATGAGAGCGATGCACAAGTCTCACACCGCATCATCCGGCACGGTCGCTCTCTTCCAGACAGGAGTGTGCGGCTGTGTCGGGTGATGCGATGCGAGATTTGTGCATTGCTCTCACGTGTGGCGCTTGCCTTAGTGTAAGTTGCAGGTGCATATATATTTTTTTTTTTACTGACGTCTGTATTTTTTATTATGCCAAACTAATATTTCTTTGTATTGGGGGGGGTCTAGTTTCCAACATGGGGTCACATGTGGGGGAGCTCCACTGTTTGGGCATATCAGGGGGATCTCCAAACGCGACATGGTGCGGCTAACGATTCCAGCTAATTTTCCATTTAAAAAGTCAAATGACGCTCCTTCCCTCTGGAGCTCTGCCGTGCGCCCAAACAGTGTTTTTCTGCCACATATGAGGTATCAGCGTACTCAGAACAAATTGCCCAACAAATTTTGCAGTCCACTTTATCCTGTTACCCCTGTAGAAATTAAAAAATGGAGCCTAAAATAACATTTTGTGGGAAAAAAAAAGTACTTTTTTGTTTTTATGCCTCAATGTATGAAGCACGTGAGGGTTCAAAGTGCTCATTACCCATGTAGATTTATGCCATGGGGGTTTAGTTTCCAAAATGAGGTCACTTGTGGGGGAGCTCCATTGTTTAGGCATGTCAGGGGGTCTCCAAACGCAACATGGCGTACGCTAATAATTCCAACCAATTTTGCTGTGAAATGGCGCTCCTTCTCTTCTGAGCCCCGCTGTGTGCCCAGACAATTACTTTCCACCACATATGAGGTATCTGTGTACTCAGGAGAAATTGCACAATACATTGTATGGTGCATTTTTTCCTGATACCCTTGTGGAAAAAAAAGCTACCTGGTTGAAATAACAATTTCATGGTAAAAAAAAAATATATATATTTTCACGGCTGAACGTTCTTAACTTTTGTGAAGCCTCCAGGGGTTCAAAGTGTTCAGTAAACATCTAGATAAATTCAATGAGGGGTCTAGTTTCCAAAATGGGGTCACTTGTGGGGGAGCTCCATTGTTTAGGCACCTCAGGGGGTCTCCAAACACAACATGGCATCCACTAACGATTCCAGACAATTTTGTGTTTGAAAAGTCAATTGTCGCACCTTGCCTTCCGAGCCCTGCTGTGCGCCCAAACATTTGATTTCCACCACATATGAGGTATCTGTGTACTCAGGAGAAAATGCACAATACATTTTATGTTGCAATTTTTCCTGATACCCTTGTGAAAAAAAAGCTACCTGGTTGAAGTAACAATTTCGTGCTAATTTTTTTTTTTTTTATTTTCATTGCTCAAAGTTATTAACTTTTGTGAAGCCCCCAGAGGTTCAAAGTGCTCAATAAACATCTAGATAAATTCCATGAGGGGTCTAGTTTCCAAAATGGGGTCACTTGTGGGGGAGCTCCATTGTTTAGGAACCTCAGTGGGTCTCCAAACGCAACATCACATCTGCTAATTATTCCAGACAATTTTGCTTTCAAAAATTCAAATGATGCTCCTTCTCTTCCGAGCCTTGCCGTGCGCCAAAACAATTGATTTCCCCCACATATGAGATATCGGTGTACTCAGGAGAAATTGCACAATTAATTTTATGGTGCATTTTTCCTGATACCCTTGTGAAAATGCTAAATTTTATGGCTAAAGTAACATTTTTGTGTAAAAAAGTAAAATTTTCATTTTTTCCTTCCACATTGCTTTGGTTACTGTAAAGCTCCTAAAGGGTTAATAAACTTCTTAGATGTGGTTTTGAGCAGTGTGAGGAGTGCAGATTTTAGAATGGGGTCACTTTGGGGTATTTTCTGTCACCTAGGCTTCTCAAAGTCACTCCAAATGTGATGTGGTACCTAAAAATTTTTTTTTGTAAATTTTGTTGGAAAAATGAAAAATTGCTGATGAACTTTGACCCCTTCTAACTTCCTAACGGAAAAAAATTTTGTTTCGAAAATTGCGCTGGTGTAAAGTAGACAAGTGGGAAATGTTACATAGTAACTATTTTGTGTGACATATCTCACAGATTTATGGGCATAAAATTTCAAATTTTGAAAATTGCGAAATTTTCAAAATGTTCGCCAAATTTCCAAACTTTTCACACATAAACGCAAAAAATATCGGCCTAAATTTACCATTGACATGAAGTACAGTGTGTCACGAAAAAACAATCTCAGAATCGCCAGGATCCGTTGAAGCGTTCCAGAGTTATAACCTGTCAAAGTGACACTGGTCAGAAATGTAAAAAATGGCCGGGTCTTTAAGGTGAAAACAGGCTGGGGGCTGAAGGGGTTAAAATCATTTTTTTAGTTTGTCTTATAAAGTATTCAAATTTTCTGAGATAATGACTTTTGGGTTTTCATTGGCTGTAAGTCGTAATTATCAACAGTTACAGAAATATAAATTTGAAATAGATTACTGTGTTTGTAATGACTATGTAATATATGCGTTACCCTTTTTGTATTAAGTTACTAATTAAATACATTTTTTCATGTTATTCTAATTTATTGAGATGCACTTATATATACAGAGTAATTACAGAGTGATCTATTTCAAGTGTTTATTTCTGTAAATGTTATTAATTATGGCTTAAAGCCAATGAAAATCCAAAAGTTATTATCTCAGAAAAGTACAATAATTACCATAAAACACCTGCAATCACTTCCTAAGCGTTTAAAATGGTCCCTTAGTCTGGTTCAGAAGGCTACACAGTCATGAGCAAGACTGCTGACTTGATAGATGTCCAGAAGGCAGTAATTGACACACGCCAGCCTGTTAATAACACATATCTGCTGATCAGGTCAGCAGACGTGTGCGGGGAATACAGTGTTCTTGCTGCCAGAGGCCGAGGTAATCAGGAGGAGGTGACCAGGAACGTACCAGTATGTCCTTGTCGTGAAGGGTTTAAATGTATTTTCAAATGATTTTATGTGATATACAAACATGAAGTAGCCAGTATTTATGAAGTGTAAAGAAAATTATACACGGTTTTCTAAATATTTTAAAGATATAAATTTGAAAATCGTGATGAGCATTTATATTCAGCCACCTATAGTCTGATACTCCTAAGGAAAATCCTGAGTTACCAATTGCCTCCATAAGTCTCCTAATTAGTGAATTTAGTCCACCTGTGTGTAATTTATTCTCAGTATAACTACAGCTGTTTTGTGAAAATGTCAGAGGTTTGTTTGAGAGGATTAAAGTTCTCACAGAATCTTGAAAATCCTGAGTTACCAATTGCCTCCATAAGTCTCCTAATTAGTGAATTTAGTCCACCTGTGTGTAATTTATTCTCAGTATAACTACAGCTGTTTTGTGAAAATGTCAGAGGTTTGTTTGAGAGGATTAAAGTTCTCACAGAATCTTGAAAACCAAGGATCACACCACAAGGGCTCCTAAATTCAGCTAACAGTAGTATTATAAGAAAATAGAATAGATTGTTTTACATTACAACAGCAAAGAGTGTAAGACTATAATTATTGTATTTCACTATCACTTCTTCAGTTGCTCTTCCGACACTAAATGCAACTAAAAGCAGTATTATTAGAAAATAGAATGGACTAAACTTAGCCCTAAAAAGGACCTTTGGTTTTACATTTTGACCACAAAGACTGTAAAGCTTTAATACTTGTCTAGAGGCCCCTAATACACTATCACTTCTCCTGCAGCAAGCTCCATTCTAAATGCAGCTAAGAGTGGTATTATTAGAGACTAGAAGAGATTAAACAGCCCTGAAAAAGATTTTTGTTTTTTTTTGTTGCCGCAGCTAGGACTGTAAGGCTAAAATCCCTGCCTAGATTCTTCTAATATACTATCCCTTCTTAAGTAGTTAGCCCCGCACTAAACACTAGAGACTTCCCAAGATATCCAAGACCGCATATCCAAACACAAGTCTACTATCCGATGCACACAATCAATGTTACCTATCCCAGCCCATTTTTTGGCATATGGAAAATCCATGCCCCAACTTAAATTTCAGGTTCTAGAACAAGTCCCTTGGACTAGAAGGGGAGGTGGCCGTATTAAAAATTAAGGGAATGTGAGAACTACTGGATCCATACTTTACAAAGAATAGATCCAGATGTCCTTAATAGGGAATATGCGGTTGGTATTTCTAGTAGCCATCTGATGTATTTTTTCATATATTGATGATCTCGATTTAGAAGGTTTTATTAATGTGGCCTGTATATATTAACCTCATTACGACAGCCTTACATATTAAAATGGCAGCAAAAAAGGGTACTTATTCCTTTCTGCCATTTTAAAATGGCAGTCAGAAAAAGTTAAATAGCGCCCCCCAGCGTCAGAAAATCTCCGGGGTTTCAGCTACTGGGGGTAGCTGAGACCCTGGAGATCATGATTCAGGCCGTTTTTTCCGGTCCCCAGTCACGTGATCACTGGTATACACCGTAAACCGATGATCACGTTACAGTAAATGACAGCGCCGGTAAAAAAATAATTTATCTCCCATCTGGCATGAACAAACATGTCAGCTGGGAGATAAATCTCCTCCCCAGTCCCTACCAGTCCCCCGGTGTCGCCAAAGTGCCCCCCTCGACCCCCAACCACCTCCCGAAAATCCAACATGGCCGCACACACAGCAGCGCGCTGGCCGCATTTACACTTTTCCTCAGATTTATGTGGCATGTACCATGACACATGCGACAGAAAACTGCTCCCCAGGCGCTGCCAGGTCACCCCCTATTCCCCCCCAGTGTCTCCCGGTGTCCCCCGTACCTGTTGCAGCTCTGATCCCCCACGGCCCCCTCTCCCTTCACAATGCACGCTGGTCACATGTGCAGAGCAGCTGACAGCTCAGCTTCCTGCTTCGCTTTCAGAAACGCTGGCTGCTGCTTGGCACACTGCAGCTGTGACCTGGGGAGAGTGGGTGCAGATTCTTTGCACCCACACTCCTAAAATGAAGGGTCTGCACTCCTAGAAAATGGGGGATACGTTCCCTGAGCGTGTTCCCATATTCTAGAAGGTCCAGAATCATCGTGGGACTTCCAAAATGGATTACAGGGGACCTGATTTTTTTTTCTTTTCAATAAATTGGTGAACGAGGGAATATTTTGGGGTGTTTTTTTCAAATAATTTTTTTTTTTGTTGTCAAATTTTTTTTTATTACTGTGAATTAGTTATATCTGGTATCAAATAGACACCATGACATCACTAATTGTTGGGCTTGATGCCAAGTGACATTACACATCTGGTATCAACCCCATTTATTACCCCATTTGCCACCGCACCAGGGCAACGGGATGAGTTGGGGCGAAGCGCCAGGATTGGCGCATCTAATTAATGCGCCACTTCTGGGGCGGCTGCGGCCTGCTATTTTTAGACTGGGAAAAGTCCAATAACCATGGCTCTTCCCACCCTGAGAATACCAGACCCCAGCTGTCAGCTTCACCTTGACTGGTGATCTAATTTGGGGGGACCCCACGTTTGTTTTTTAATTATTTATAAAACATTTAAAAAAAGCAGCCTGGGGATCCCCCCAAATTGATCACCAGACAAGATGAAGCTGTCAGCTGTGGTTTGCAGACTACAGCTGTCTGCTTTACCCTAGCTGGCTATCAAAAATAGGAGGGACCCCACGTCATTTTTTTTAATTATTTTTTTTTGGGCTAAATACAAGGCTAGGTACCTTTTTAGTGACACATGAAAGGCCCTAAAGGGCACCAGCTTAGAATATGCAGGGGGTGGGACGTTATATATGTTTGACATCTATCCATTCATCCATTGTAGCATTTTAGACTGTGTGCCCACAATCAGGGTTTGCAGCGTTTTGGGCGCAGAGTGTTTTCCCTGCATCCATAACGCTGCGTTGTGCAGTAGAAGCATAGTGGAGGGATTTTTAGAAATCCCATGCCCAATGTGCTTCTTTTCTCCGCAGCATAAACCGACCTATGGTGCAGCTTCCCGAGCCTCAGCATGTCAATTTATGCTGCAGAGACAAGAGTGTTCTCTGCAGGTAGAATAGAGCTAAAGTCCACACCAGCCTGAACCTAAATCGTGGGCATGGGCAGCTGCGTTCTCCCGTGGACAACACTAACATCTCTGCAGGATGTCTGACACTGTGTACTAGACGCCGTGTCGCTGGATCATGGCCAAACAGCCTAACAGTGAGAAATTTGTTACTACAGCAACATTTTTGTGAAGTACCTGTGGAATCAAAATGCTTACTATACTACTGAATAAAATCCTTGAGGGGTCCAGTTTCCAAAATGGGGTCACTTAAGGGGGCTTTCTGTTGTATAGGTACCCAAGGGGCCCTGCTAATGTGACATGGTGCGCACGATTTATTTCAACTTTTCCAAAATTCAAATGGTGCTCCTTCCATTCCAAGCCCTCCCATTTATCCAAACAGAGTTTTTTGGCCACATGTAAGGTATCCCTGCGCTCACAAGAAATTGGATAACAACCTGTGGGGTCCACATTTTGTTGTTGCCTCTTGAAAAAGGGAGAAACTTCATGCTGATGCAACATTTTTGTGAAAAAAATGAAACTTTCAATATGGCAATCTAAGCTAATCAAATTCTGTGAAGTACTTGTGGATTCAAAATGCTGACTATACACCTAGATAAAAGCCTTGAGGTGTCTTGTTTCCAGAATGGGGTCAGTGTGGGGGACCTCCACTGTTTAGGCACCTTAGGGGCTTTCCAAATGCGACATAGCTTCCGCTAATTATTCCAGCCAATTGTTCAGTCAAATGGCACTTTTTCCCTTCTGAGTAGAGTTGAGCGTGGTTTCGCGGTTCGTGGTTCTCCAGTTCATGGTTCGAGTGATTTTAGGGGCTGTTCTAGATCGAACTAGAACTCAAGCTTTTTGCTAAAGCTCGATAGTTCTAGTTACGTTCGAGAACGGTTCTAGCAGCAAAAAGACAAGCTAATTACTAGCTGGCTTTCCGCTGTAATAGTGTAAGCCACTCTGTGACTCACACTATTATGAAATTTCAGCGTATAGTGTGCAGGAACAGCGCATTCAGATCACTGCTGTTTGGATAATGGCGATAGCCATTTTTTTTTTTCCTTGTCTTCCTTCCCTAAGCGTGCGCGTGTAGTGGGGCGGGCCAGCATTTCAGCCAATCCCACACACACACAGCTAAGTGGACTTTTAGCCAGAGAAGCAACGGCATGTGTGATAGGATGTCCATGTCACATGTCCCTGCATTATAAAAATGGACATTTTCCTCCGCAACGCCATTATCTGCCTTCTGCATCTGGGTGTCAGTCACCGCTGGCATAGCTCCTGTCTCCGATACTGCTGTGTACGCTCTACACACAGCGCTATACAGAATAGGGATGGAAGTTTCTATTAGTCCTTGTAAGGGCTAATACCAGCAGGGTCAGAGCCATAGGTGACAGCCAGGTCCGTGAAAACAGATTTTAACAGCTACACAAGATGACAGCGTCTGTGTAGCTAAGGTCAGGGATTTCCTCGCTGCATTTCCCCATTAGGAGGGATAGAAAGTGAGGCTTCCTTTCCTCTACCCAGACCCACAACCCTGCCACTGTACCCTCCTGCCCTTTGCACACTCAAGCTCATTGTTACTAAGCCATTATACTAGCAAACACTGAGGAAACTTAGTGGCATCCTATAAGTGGCTGTTGGACTTCCATTAGTGTCCCACTAGTGCAAAGATATGTGCAGCCCCTCTGCATAGCACACTCAAAGTCACTGTTACTAAGTCATTATACTAGCAAACACTGAGTAAACTTAGTGGCATCCTAAAAGTGGCTGTTGGACTTTCATTAGTGTCCCACTGGTGCAAATCTATGTGCAGCACCTCTGCATTGCACACTCAAACTCATAGTTACTAAGCCATTATACTAGCAAACTATGCTGCCAGTTTAAGGGCCGTAGTTGCATTGTCAGGGATAGTTATTGTTGTTTATTCTGCTGTTAATAAAGGTAGACCACCGCTGCAATCTACACCACCTCTCAATTTTTACTACCACATTTTAAATGCACAATCTTGTCGCAATCAAAATAAGTGGCAAAATGACAGATGCTGGTGGAAAGGGGAAGAGACGTGTTGGAAAAGGAAAAAAAGGGTTTGTCCATGGGGAAGTTGGCAAAGCTCCATTAACATCTGCTGAAGATAGACCATCTTCCAGCAAAAGTAAAATGTCTACTACTTACCGTGGACAATCCGATGTGCTCCCTTTTTTATGGACACGAACAACAGGAACAAAGGTAGATGATGGCCAAAAAAAGAAAATGCTTGAATGGATCTCAAGTGGTACAACAAGTGCCCTCTCGTCCACCTCAACTACTGCATCCAAAAAACACCAGTCCCCTGAGTTGTCATCCCAATCACACTTGCTTTCTACCAGCTCTGAAGTCTCCATCCGCCCTGAACAGTATGGTGGAACTGAGATGGCTGAGTCTGCAGAGCTGTTCAGTGACACTATAGCCTGGGAATCAGAGGTCTTCTCCCAAGCTACAGTGAGTACATACAAGGAAATGGTCTGCAGTGATGCCCAGAACCTTTGTGACTCAGATTCAGGCCGTGATGACCAAGTTTCTGACCATAATGTTGACCCTTATTCACAAACTGAAACATCTGTTGTAATAGACAATGAGGAACATACTGATGACGATGAGAAGCAGATACCAGATTGGGATGAAAACTTAAATATTCGGTCAGGGCAAGAAGAGGCTCGGTCTGAGGGTGAGGGGAGTGCAAACACAACAATTGATGAGGAAGTTCTAGATCCCACCTACTGTCAACCCACAGTCAGGCCCTCGAGGAGGTCAACAGAGACGGTGGAGGAGGATGCAACTGACGACGAAGTTACTTTGCGCCTTCCTGGACAGAGTAGGAGTACTGGTAGCACGTCTACAACTGCATCCTCAGCCACCACTGTGCCTCTGAGCACTAGTCAGGGTGGATCAGCAGGTCGCATGCCCTCTAAGCCTTGCCTAGCCTGGTCCTTTTTTGACATAGCAAAAGATCGCCCAAATTATGTGATCTGTAAAATTTGTTGTGATTCTGTTAGTAGAGGGCAAAACCTCAGCAGTTTGACAACTTCTTCCATGAATCGTCACATGAATAAATATCATATGTCCCAGTGGGAAGCTCACCGTGCTGCAATGCGGCCTAGCGGAGAGAACCATCCACCGCCTGCCCCTTCCAGTGCATCAGCACGCTCTTCATCTTCTAGGACTGTGGGGACAGCTGTCACACCTGGTTTTCCATGCACAACTTCCACTACTGTAACCGCAACAGGCAGTTTGGTTGGTAGGTCGTCAGTTGGTTTGGAAGGGGAAACAAGTGCGTGTGTACAGCTCTCTCAGACATCGATAGCACCAACGTTGGATAAAGGCAACATCCTGTCTACACCTGCACTTTCCTCACAAACCTGTATTTTTCCAGGGACACCCTACTCAACACCGTCTACACACAGCAGCCAGATCTCTGTCCCTCAGATATGGAAAAATAAAAGGCCATTTCCTGTGACCCATGACAAAGCTAAGAGGTTGACTTTATCCCTCTGTAAGCTCTTGGCTACCGAAATGCTGCTTTTCCGCCTGGTGGACACACAGGATTTTAGAGACCTTATGTCTGTCGCTGTGCCCCAGTACCAGATGCCCAGTTGCCACTACTTCTCTAAGAAAGGTGTGCCCGCGCTACACCAGCATGTCACACACAACATCACCGCTTCCTTGAGAAACTCTGTGTGTGAACGGGTGCATTTCACCACCGATACTTGGACCAGTAAGCATGGAAAGGGACGTTACATGAAGCTGACTGGGCACTGGGTAACTATGGTGATAGATGGTGAAGGGTCTGCTGCACAAGTCTTGCCGTCCCCACGACTTGTGTGTCAATCCTCTGTCTGTCCAAGTTCTGCCACTGCTTCTGCCTCCTCCACCTCATCTGGGTCCTCCACCTCCGCCCCAAGCCTGCCTGGTCAGGCCACCAGCGTTCTCACTGCGCAGAAGGAATCCCGCACCCCTCATTACTATGCTGGCAGCAGAGCGCAATGGCATCAGGCGGTCTTTAGCTTGAAATGTCTTGGAAATAAGAGTCACACAGCGGCTGAGTTGTGGGCAGCTCTGGAGACTGAGTTTAATAAATGGTTGTCTCCACTCAACCTGCAGCCTGGTAAGGCCGTGTGCGACAATGCTGCAAACTTGGGTGCGGCCCTTCGCCTACGCAAGATGACACACGTGCCTTGTATGGCTCACGTGTTGAACCTTGTTGTCCAGCAATTTTTAACACACTATCCCGGCCTAGATGGCCTTCTGAACAGGGCACGAAAACTGTCTGCTCACTTCCGCCGTTCAACCACCGCAGCTGAGAGACTTGCATCGCTCCAGAAGTCTTTCGGCCTGCCGGTTCATCACCTGAAATGCGATGTGCCGACATGCTGGAATTCGACTCTCCACATGTTACAGCGACTGTGGCAGCACCGCCGAGCCCTGGTGCAATACGTCATGACGTATAGCCTGGGCCAACGAGATGCAGAGGTGGGGCAGATCACCCTGATGGAGTGGTCTCAGATCAAGGACCTATGCACCCTTCTGCACAGTTTTGACATGGCGACGAATTTGTTTAGAGCTGACAATGCCATTATCAGCATGACAATTCCAGTCATTTACATGCTGGAGCACACGCTAACCACTATTCGGAGTCAGGGGGTGGGACAACAGGAAGGGGAGGAACTACAGGAGGATTCATATGCGCAAGACACAACAACATCACCAAGGTCCAGACGTTCATCATCACCAACGCGGCAGGCATGGGACCATGGGGGACAGGGATCAACAAGGGCGCATGGTAGCAGGCGAAATGTTGAGGAAGGTGCAGGAGAACATGAAGAAATGGAGGACGAACTGTCCATGGACATGGAAGACTCTGCGGATGAGGGAGACCTTGGTCAAATTTCAGTTGAAAGAGGTTGGGGGGAGATGTCAGAGGAAAAAAGAATTGTTAGCACCTCTATGCCACAAACACAGCATGGACTTGGTCCGCATGGCTGCGCAAGACACATGAGTAGAGATGAGCGAACCGGTCGCGGTTCAGCTCGAGGTCGGTTCGCCGAACGGGGGTCCCGTTCGAGTTCGGTTCGTCGAACGTTCGACGAACCGAACTCGAGCCAATAGGCTATAATGGGAGGCAATCACAAACACATAAAAATGCATTATAAATGTACACAAACAGTTAATAAACATTGCCATAACACTTACCGGTCCTCGCGATCCCTTCTGCACTCTGTCTCCTGCCGCTATTCCATCCGATAATCGCTGAATGCTCCCGATGACGGCACTGCCAGCAGAGAAGCAGGACCTATCGTGACGTCAAAATAGCCATGTGACCAGTCACGTGGCTATTATCTCATTGGCTACAGACTGGTCACATGACTATGACGCGTCATGTAGGACCTGCGAGTGCATCTCTCCGGTACACGGTGCACATATGTGTATCGCCGTGTAACGGCGACATGCTCTAGCACACGGCCGACTCCCCGTTCCGTTAGGGACCGGCTGACACAGCCGGTCATTAACGGAGATCACCGTTGCCATAGCAACGCAGTTAGCGGTGACGTAACCGCTAACCGCAGCTCCGAGAGCACCGTTGCTACGGTAACGCGTCTGTCAGCGTTACCGCTGTTACCGCTGACAGCCAGCATTGATCACTCACGGAGTGAAGGCTGCACGCTGCTTCCCGATTGTAGTGAGGATTGTACTGAGGATGAGGTTCCCCAGCCCCAAGTGATGAGCTGGTGAACCTCATCCTCACTACAATCGTCACTACTACTACACTAGTGAGGATTGTAGTAAGGATGAGGTTCCCCAGCCCCAAGTGATGGGCTGGTGCACCTCATCCTCACTACAATCGTCACTACTACTAAACTAGTGAGGATTGTACTGAGGATGAGGTTCCCCAGCCCCAAGTAATGGGCTGGTGAACCTCATCCTCACTACAATCGTCACTACTACTACACTAGAAAGAAAGAAGACAGAAGAGCAGGATCGTGGAGGGCTGACAGGGGGTAATAAAGATGGAGTCTCTAATGTGTCTGTGTATTTATTTCTATTAAAGTATTTTTTCTCTGTGTGGTGTCTTTTTTTTAACCCTTTATTGTAGATTCTTAATGGCCGGGTCAAACGTGCCTGACATTAAGAATCTCTGGCTTAATACTGGCTAGTAAAAAAAAGCCAGTATTAACTCATGATTACCCAACAAGCCACCCGGCTCCAGGGCTGTTGGAAGAGTTGGATACAGCGCCAGATGATGGCGCTTCTATGAGAGCGCCATTTTCTGAGACGGCTGCGGACTGAAATCCGCAACAGAGGCGCCCAGAAACCTCGGGCTAACCTGTGCTGCGGATTCCAATCCCCAGCTGCCTAGTTGTACCCGGCTGGACACAAAAATGGGGCGAAGCCCACGTCATTTGTTTTTTAATTATTTCATGAAATAAGTGAAATAATTAAAAAAAAATGGGCTTCCCTATATTTTTGGTTCCCGGCCGGGTGCAAATAGGCAACTGGGGGTTGGAGGCAGCCCGTGGCTGCCTGCTGTACCTGGCTAGCATACAAAAATATGGCGAAGCCCACGTCATTTTTTTGGTGGGCAAAAAACTTCTGCATACAGTCCTGGATGGAGTATGCTGAGCCTTGTAGTTCTGCAGCTGCTGTCTGCTCTTCTCCATACAGACAGACAGCAGCTGCAGAACTACAAGGCTCAGCATACTCCATCCAGGACTGTATGCAGAAGTTTTTTGCCCCCTGAAAAAATTATGTGGGTTTCGCCATATTTTTGTATGCTAGCCAGGTACAGCAGGCAGGTACGGCTGCCCCCAACCCCCAGTTGCCTATTTGTACCCGGCTGGGAACCAAAAATAAAGGGAAGCCCTTTTTTTATTATTTCATGAATTTCATGAAATAATTAGAAAACAAATGACGTAGGCTTCGTCCCATTTTTGTGTCCAGCCAGGTACAACTAGGCAGCTGGGGATTGGAATCCGCAGCACAGGTTGGCCTGAGCTTTCTGGGCCCCACTGCTGCGAATTGCAGTCTGCAGCCGCCTCAGAAAATGGCACTTTCATAGAAGCGCCATCTTCTGCCGCTGTATCCAACTCTTCCAGCACCTGCCTGCTATACCTGGCTAGCATACAAAAATATGGCGAAGCTCACGTCCTTTTTTTTGTAGTTTTTTGGCAAAAAAAATAAAAAATGCTTCCCTGGATTTTCCATTGCCAGTGAAGGTAACACCAAGCAGTGGGGGTTAGCAGCCAGTAGCTACTTGGATTACCCTTAGCTAGCAATACAAAAAATGCAGCGGGAGCCCATATATATTTTTTTTAATTATTTATTTAAATAACTAAAAATAAAATGGGCTTCCCTGTATTTTGATTGCTGGACATCACAGTGCTGTAAAAATAAATCTTTAATAAAATGACGTAGCGCTCCGCGGTATTTTTGATTCTCAGCAGATAAAGCAGACCGCTATGGGTTGCCACCCCCATCTGCCTGCCGTTACCTTGGTTGGCAATCAAAATACAGGGAAGCCCATTAATTTTTTCTATTTAAAAAATAGTTAAAAAAAATGACGTTGGGTCCCCCCATTTTTGATAGCCAGCTAGGGTAAAGCAGACGGCTGTAGCCTGAAAACCACAGCTGACAGCTTTACCGTGGTTGGGGATCCAATGTGGAGGTCCACTCAGGCTCTTTTTTATAATTATTTTATAAATATTAATAATTACACAATAAAAGTAGGGTCCCCCCAAATTGGATCACCAGCCAAGGTAAAGCGGACAGCTGTGGTCCGGTATTCTCAGGGTGGGAAGGTCCATAGTTATTGGGCCTTCACAGCCTAAAAATAGCAGGCCGCAGGCACCCCAGACGTGGCGCATCCACTAGATGCGCCAATCCTGGCGCTTCACCCCAGCTCATCCCGTGCCCTGGTGCAGTGGCAAACGGGGTAATAAATCGGGTTGATACTAGCTGTAAAGTCACCTGAGATCAAGCCCAGCAGTTTGTGATGTCATGGCGTCTATTAGATACCCAACATCATAAACTGTCAGTACTAACAAAAAAAAAAAAATCGACAAAAGAAATTTATTTGAAAAAATAGTCCCCAAAACATTTACTCTTTCACCAATTTATTGTAAGAAAAAAAATAAAGGGGTCCCACGACGACTCTGGACCGTCTAGAATATGGGGGGGAGACACTCAGGGAACGTATCCCCCATTTTCTAGGAGTGCGGACCCTTCATGTGAGGAGTGTGGGTGCAATGAATCTGCACTCACTCTCCCCGGGTCCACAGCAGCAGAGTCCATGTCGTAATGGTTGCTACCAAAGCTGCAATGCCCTGCTCATGAGGTAAGGGCATGCCTAATCAGGAGAACTACTGTAGAGGAAGCTCTGCTCACTGGTATATAGGTGCTCAGAGGTAATAATAGATAAAATTAGTGAGTAACCTCTGCACTCTAAATCTCCCAGACTAAGTCAGTAAGTCACAACGGATAGTAATGCAAAATCACTCTTTATTGGTCCGTATTAAGAAAAAAATTTTTTCATAAGCATATATGTTTTTGTCCAAAACAAGTTACAAATGACGTTTCGGCCTCAGCCTTCGTCAGATTGGACTTATCTGCTTGTAATCATGAAAAATGACAATAATCAGTATCACATAAGAGTGAGAGAACAATAACATAAACTCGAACAATGTAGAGGTACAATTGGGATGCAGCAAAAAAATTGCAACACAGCAAGAAATGAAACACATGATACAAATGTCATAATACAGTACAAGGACAATATAGTAATGACAAATATGGGGTCAGAGTAGGCTTAGACAGCTCTAGTACGAAAGAGATGTCAATCATAAAGTAACATGTGCAGTAGGTGTAGAGCTACACTATGCATGGCAGAGCTAATGGGTAGACCGACCATAGAAAAAGAACGGAGAAAAAGTGGAGAAAAAGTGGAGAAAAAATGGAGAAAAAGTGGAGAAAAAGTGGAGAAAAAGTGGAGAAAAAGTGGATAAAAAATGGAGAAAAAAATGGAGAAAAAGTGGAGAAAAAGTGGAGAAAAAGTGGAGAAAAAATGGAGAAAAAAATGGAGAAAAAGTGGAGAAAATGTGGAGAAAAAGTGGAGAAAAAATGGAGAAAAAAATGGAGAAAAAGTGGGGAAAAAGTGGAGAAAAAGTGGAGAAAAAATGGAGAAAAAAATGGAGAAAAAGTGGAGAAAAAGTGGAGAAAAAATGGAGAAAAAAATAGAGAAAAAGTGGAGAAAAAGTGGAGAAAAAGTGGAGAATAAGTGGAGAAAAAGTGGAGAAAAAGTGGAGAAGAAAATGGAGAAAAAGTGGAGAAAAAGTGGAGAAAAAGTGGAGAATAAGTGGAGAAAAAGTGGAGAAAAAATGGAGAAAAAAATGGAGAAAAAGTGGAGAAAAAGTGGAGAAAAAGTGGAGAAGAAAATGGAGAAAAAGTGGAGAAAAAATGTAGAAAAAATGGAGAAAAAGTGGAGAAAAAGTGGAGAAAAAATGGAGAAAAAGTGGAGAAAAAGTGGAGAAAAAAATGGAGAAAAAGTGGAGAAAAAGTGGAGAAAAAGTGGAGAAAAAGTGGAGAAAAAAATGGAGAAAAAGTGGAGAAAAAGTGGAGAAAAAGTGGAGAATAAGTGGAGAAAAAATGGAGAATAAGTGGAGAAAAATGGAGAAAAAGTGGAGAAAAAGTGGAGAATAAGTGGAGAAAAAATGGAGAATAAGTGGAGAAAAAATGGAGAAAAAGTGGAGAAAAAGTGGAGAATAAGTGGAGAAAAAGTGGAGAAAAAATGGAGAAAAAATGGAGAAAAAGTGGAGAAAAAGTGGAGAAAAAGTGGAGAAGAAAATGGAGAAAAAGTGGAGAAAAAGTAGAGAAAAAGTGGAGAAAAAGTGGAGAATAAGTAGAGAAAAAGTGGAGAAAAAATGGAGAAAAAAATGGAGAAAAAGTGGAGAAAAAAATGGAGAAAAAGTGGAGAAAAAATGGAGAGAAAGTGGAGAAAAAGTGGAGAAAAAGTGGAGAAAAAAATGGAGAAAAAGTCGAGAAAAAAATGGAGAAAAAGTGGAGAAAAAGTGGAGAAAAAGTGGAGAATAAGTGGAGAAAAAATGGAGAAAAAATAGAGAAAAAGTGTAGAAAAAGTGGAGAAAAAAATGGAGAAAAAGTGGAGAAAAAGTGGAGAAAAATGGAGAAAAAGTGAAGAAAAAGTGGAGAAAATGGGGAGAAAAAGTGGAGAAAAAATGGAGAAAAAAATGGAGAAAAAGTGGAGAAAAAGTGGAGAAAAAGTGGAGAAAAAAATGTAGAAAAAGTGGAGAAAAAGTGGAGAAAAAGTGGAGAAAAAATGGAGAAAAAAATGTAGAAAAAGTGGAGAAAAAGTGGAGAAAAAGTGGAGAAAAAAATGGAGAAAAAGTGGAGAAAAAATGGAGAAAAAGCGGAGAAAAAGTGGAGAAAAAGTGGAGAAAAAAATGGAGAAAAAGTGGTGAAAAAGTGGAGAAAAAGTGGAGAATAAGTGGAGAAAAAATGGAGAATAAGTGGAGAAAAAATGGAGAAAAAGTGGAGAAAAAGTGGAGAAAAAGTGGAGAAAAAGTTTAGAAAAAGTGGAGAAAAAATAGAGAAAAAAAAGGAGAAAAAGTGGAGAAAAAGTGGAGAAAAAGTGGAGAATAAGTGGAGAAAAAGTGGAGAAAAAGTGGAGAAAAAGTGGAGAGAAAATGGAGAAAAAAATGGAGAAAAAGTGGAGAAAAAATGGAGAAAAAGTGGAGAAAAAGTGGAGAAAAAGTGAAGAAAAAGTGGAGAAAAAGTGGAAAAAAAGTGGAGAAAAAATGGAGAAAAAAATGGAGAAAAAGTGGAGAAAAAGTGGAGAAAAAGTGGAGAAAAAAATGGAGAAAAAGTGGAGAAAAAGTGGAGAAAAAGTGGAGAAAAAGTGGAGAAAAAATGGAGAAAAAAATGTAGAAAAAGTGGAGAAAAAATGTAGAAAAAGTGGAGAAAAAATGGAGAAAAAGTGGAGCACCCTTTGGTGCCTTTCTTGTGGCACTAAGGGGTGCTTAGCTTTGTATTTAGCCAAAAAAATGAAAAAAAAAATGACGTAGGGTTCCCCCTAGTTTTGTAGCCAGCTAGGGTAAAGCAGACGGCTGCAGCCTGCAGACCACAGCTGGCAACCTCACCTTGGCTGATAATCCAAAACTGAGGGCACCCCACGCTGTTATTTTAAATTAAATAAATAATTAAAAAAAAAACACGTAGGGGTCCCCCAAAATTGGATCACCAGCCAAGGTAAAGCAGACAGCTGGGGCCTGATATTCTCAGACTAGGGAGGTCCATGGTTATTGGACTCTCCCCAGCCTAAAAATAGCAGGACGCAGCCGCCCCAGAAGTGGCGCATCCATTAGATGCGCCAATCCTGGTGCTTCGCCCCAGCTCATCCCGCGCCCTGGTGCGGTGGCAAACGGGGTAATAATGGGGTTAATACCAGATGTGTAATGTCACCTGGCATCAAGCCCTGGGGTTGGTGAGGTCAGGCGTCTATCAGATACCCGACATCACCAACCCAGTCAGTAATAAAAAAAAAATAGACGACAAACACATTTTTATTTGAAAAAACACTCCCCAAAACATTCCCTCTTTAACCAATTTATTAGAATGAAAAACAAATCCAGGTCTGGTGTAATCCAAGGGGTTGCCATGACGATCCACACTGTCCCAGTCAATGAAGAGCAGGATGTTCCCCATTGGCTGGGAGAGCAGTGCAGTGACCTGAGCTAACATCAATAGGTCAGCACAGGTCACTGCAGGGGATGACAAGTGCTGCTGTCAGCGAGGTACATTACCTGCAGTGGTCTCCAGCACACTGACAGCCCCTGTCACTGAGTTCAATGACCGGAGCCTTCACACCAAGTATCGCGAGAGGCCCGTGACGTCACTGCTAGTCAGTCTCTGGTCGGAAGCGAGAGGTGATATGACAAGCGGCGGCCATGGAGGACAGTGACAGCGCTGAGGTCGGGATGGCGGGACTTCATCACCGCAGGTAAGCCGAGCGGGACCATGTGTGTGTGTGTATGTGTGTGTGTGTGTGTGTGTGTGTGTGTGTATGTGTGTGTGTGTACGTGTGTACAATACATGCCGCGGGCAGGAGGGGGCGGAGCGAGCTGAGCGGGGAAGTGTGGGCTTCCTGCACGTAACTAGGATAAATATCGGGTTACTAACCAAAGCGCTTTGCTTGGATACCCGATGTTTATCTTGGTTACCAGCTTCTGGCAGGCTGCCAGCGATGGCTCCTGCACACTGTAGCTGTAAAAAGCCCTGCTTCTTGCTGCTAGAACCGTTCTCGAACATATCTAGAACTATCGAGCTTTTGCAAAAAGCTCGAGTTCTAGTTCGATCTCGAACAGCCCCCAAAATCACTCGAGCCTAGAACTGGAGAACCTCGAACCGCGAACCGCGCTCAACTCTACACATGAGTGCCTTCTTGCTGCATTACCTCCAACATGACCCACGTATTGTCAAAATTAGAAGTGATGATGACTACTGGCTTGCCACACTATTAGATCCCCGGTACAAGTCCAAATTTTGTGACATAATTCCAGCCATAGAAAGGGACGCACGTATGCAGGAGTATCAGCAGAAGCTGTTACTCGATCTTAGCTCGGCTTTTCCCCCAAACAACCGTGCAGGTGCAGGGAGTGAATCTCCCAGTTGTAACTTGACAAACATGGGACGGTCTCGTCATCTTCAACAGTCTACCTGTACCAGTAGCACCGTATCTGGTGCTGGTAACAGCAATTTTATTGAATCTTTTCATAATTTTTTAAGACCCTGCTTTGCAAGGCCACCAGAGACAACAAGTCTGACACATAGTCAACGGTTTGAGAGGATGATACAGGAGTATCTCCAAATGAACATCGATGCCATTACTTTGCAAATGGAGCCTTGCTCATTTTGGGCTTCAAATCTTGAAAAATGTCCAGAGCTCTCCACTTACGCCTTGGAGATTTTGTCGTGTCCAGCTGCCAGCGTTGTCTCTGAACGTGTCTTCAGTGCTGCTGGGTGTGTGGTGACAGATAAGCGCACGCGTCTGTCCAGTGACAATGTGGAAAGACTAACGTTGATCAAAATGAACAAGTCATGGATCCACAAGGAATTTACTACCCCTGTGTCATCCTGGGGAGAATAAATGCTTGTGTATTTTGAATGTGCTTGATGCAAATCTAGCTGTGAAGTGTACAACTGGGGAACAAGTGCTGCCATTGAAGGGGTGGGTGTGTGTGTTGCCCAATTTTTGGAAAAAAGGGAGACTCCGCTTGGAGTAACCCTTGCTTGCTGTGTTTTTTAAAAGGAGCAAAGTTGAGCAAGTCATAGTTCAGCAAAGACTTTGCTACCTACCCCGGGGTCATCCTGGGAACAGTTAAGTATGGCATATTTTTGAATGTGCTTGATGCAAATCTAGCTGTGAAGTGTACAACTGGGGCACAAGTGCTGCCACTGAATGGGTGGGTGTGTGTGGGGCCCAATTTTTTGAAAATAAAGGGATACTCCGCTTGGAGTAACCCTTGCTTACATTGTTTTTAAAAATGATCCAAGATGAACAGAGCTGGGATCAGGAAAGACTTTGCTACCTACCCCGGTGTCATCCTGGGGACGGTTAAGTATGGCGTATTTTTGAATGTGCTTGATGCAAATCTAGCTGTGAAGTGTACAACTGGGGCACAAGTGCTGCCACTGAAGGGGTGAGTGTCTGTGTGCCCCAATTTTTGGAAAAAAGGGAGACTCCGCTTGGAGTAACCCTTGCTTACATTGTTTTTAAAAATGATCCAAGATGAACAGAGCTGGGATCAGGAAAGACTTTGCTAACTACCCCGGTGTCATCTTGGGGACGGTTAAGTATGGCGTATTTTTTAATGTGCTTGATGCAAATCTAGCTGTGAAGTGTACAACTAGGGCACAAGTGCTGCCACTGAAGGGGTGGGTGTGTGTGGGGCCCAATTTTTTGAAAAAAAAGGAGACTTCACTTGGAGTAACCCTTGCTTACATTGTTTTTAAAAATGATCCAAGATGAACAGAGCTGGGATCAGGAAAGACTTTGCTAACTACCCCGGTGTCATCTTGGGGACGGTTAAGTATGGCGTATTTTTTAATGTGCTTGATGCAAATCTAGCTGTGAAGTGTACAACTGTGGCACAAGTGCTGCCACTGAAGGAGTGAGTCTGTGTGTGGCCCAATTTTTGGAAAAAAGGGAGACTCCGCTTGGAATAAAACTTGCTTGCTGTGTTTTTTAAAAGGAGCCAAGATGAACAAGTCATGGTTCAGCAAAGACTTTGCTACCTACCCCGGGCTCATCCTGGGAACGGTTAAGTATGGCGTATTTTTGAATGTGCTTGATGCAAATTTAGCTGTGAAGTGTACAACTGGGGCACAACTGCTGCCGCTGAAGGGGTGGGTGTGTGTGAGGCCCAATTTTTTGAAAAAAAGGGAGACTCCGCTTGGAGTAACCCTTGCTTACATTGTTTTTAAAAATGATCCAAGATGAACAGAGCTGGGATCAGGAAAGACTTTGCTACCTACCCCGGTGTCATCCTGGGGACGGTTAAGTATGGCGTATTTTTGAATGTGCTTGATGCAAATCTAGCTGTGAAGTGTACAACTGGGGCACAAGTGCTGCCACTGAAGGGGTGGGTGTGTGTGTGGCCCAATTTTTGGAAAAAAGGGAGACTCCTCTTGGAGTCACTTTGCGGTGTTTTACATGATTTTAGAAAGGCGTGCCGTGCCTATATCTGTGTCTCCTCCTCTTTTTTCTTGTCCTGCTCTTTTGTTTTCGCATGAGTATTTGTCCTTGTCACTTTACCATGTGTTTGTGTTGTGAGTTGTTTGTCACCTTTTGGACACCTTTGAGGGTGTTTTCTAGGTGTTTTTATGTGTTTGTGATTGCCTCCCTTTGTTTCCTATGCGGTTCGAGTGGTTCGCCGAACCGGTTCGCCGAACTGAACTCGAACGAGACCTCCATTTGGCGAACCGAACTCGAGCCGAACCGCAGCCGGTTCGCTCATCTCTACTTCCGAGCCCTGCTGTGCACTCAAACAGTTGATTTCCACCACACATAAGGTATCAGCATACTCAGGAGAAATTGCACAATAAATTTTATGCTGTTTTTTTTCCTTTTACTCTTGTTAAAAAATAAGCTATCTGGTTGAAGTTACAATTTTGTGGTAAAAATTTATTATTTTTACAGCTCAACATTATAAACTTCTGTGAAGCACCTGGGGGTTCAGGGTACTCACCAAACATCTAGATAAATTCCTTGAGGGGTCTATTTTCCAGAATTGGGTCACTTGTGGTGGACCTCCACTGTTTAGGCACCTCAGGGGCTCTCCTAATGCAACATGGCGTCCGCTATTGATTCCAGCCAATTTTGCAATCAAATGGCACTCCTTCTCTTCCGAGCCCTGCCGTGTGCCCAAACAGTTGATTTACACCACATACAAGATATCACCAAACTCAGGAGAAATTGCACAATAAATTTCATTGTGATTTTTTTTCCTGTTACCCTTGAGAAAAAAGCTACCTGGTTGAAGTTTTTTTTGCTGTTTATGTACCTTAGGGGTCCTCCAAATGCGACATGGTGCCCACAATCTTTTTTAGCCAAATTTCCTTTCCAAAATTCAAATATAGCTCCTTCCATTCCAAGCCCTCCCATTTCCCCAAACAAAGGTTTCAGACCACATGTGAGGTATCACCGCGCTCATAAAAAAGTGGGTAACAAACAATGGGAGTCAAATTTTTGGAATTACCTCTTGAAAAAGTGGAAAAAATTGATGCTAAAGCAACATTTTTGAGAAAAAAATGAAAATTTTCAATATGATAACGTAACATTATCAAAATCTGTGAAGTACCTGTGGGTCCAAAATGCTCACTATACACCTAGATAGAAGCATTGGGAGGTCTAGTTTCCAAAATGGCATCACTTGTGAGGGGTTTCTGCTGTTTAGGTACTTTAGCGGACATGTAAATGCAACATGGTGCCCGCAATCTATTTCAGCCAAATTTGCTTTCCAAAATTCAAATATTGCTCCTTCTGTTCCGAGCCCTCCCATTTGTCCAAACAAAGGTTTCTGACCACATGTGGGGTATTGGCGCGTTCATAAGAAAGTGAGTAACAAGTTTTTGGGTCCATTTTTTTGTGTTATTTCTTCTAAAAATGTAGAAAATTTGGGGTAAAGCAACATTTTTAGGTAAAATTTTATTTTTTGCTTTTTTTCATTCCACTTTGCTTTAGTTCCTGTGAAGCATCTGAAGGGTTAATAAACTTCTTGGTGTGGCTTTGAGTACTTTTAGGGGTACAGTTTTTAGAATGGTGTCACTTTTGGGTATTTTCTTTCATCTAGGCCTCTCAAAGTTATTTCAAATGTGATGTGGTCCCTTAAAAATATGGTTTTGTTAATTTTGTTGAAAAAATGATTAATTGCTGATGAACTTTGAACCCTTCTAACTTCCTAACCCCAAAAAATTTTGTTTCAGAAATTGCGCTAATGTACGGTAGACATGTGGAAAATGTTATTTATTAACTATTTTGTGTGACATAACTCCCTGGGTTAAGGGCATAAAAATTAAAAGTTTGAAAATTGCAAAATTTCAAAATTTTCATCAAATTTCCGATTTTTTCACAAATGAAAGGAAAAAATATCGTTCTAAATTTATAACTGTCATGAAGTACAATATGTCACGAAAAAACAATGTCAGAATCACGGGGATCCATTGAAGCATTCTAGAGTTACAACCTCATAAAGGGACACTGGTCAGAATTGCAAAAAATGGCCTGGGAATTGCAAAAAATGGCCTGGGCATTAAGTATAAAACTGGCTTCGTCCTTAAGGGGTTAATGTTATCTGTGATTATTCATACGTTGAAATCATCATGCAAACCACAGAATCACAAAAAAATTGGTCAATTACTTTACAGACCGCACTCAATGATTAACTTTTGTAACCCATGACATTAACCACCATAATGGTTAAAGAAAGTGACTCAAAGTCCAAATATGTAAACTAGATATATTTTAATTGAGAGAAAAATAGATACAACAATAGGTGCTTCAAAGAATTGTAATTTAAAAACTAGGGACGATTGGATCTGTTACAGGATCAAACAATAAATATAATTACCATTGCAGACAAGTGAAATTTGTACGTTGAGAAATTTCAAAATATGTCTACAATATACATATATAATGAACTGCAATGATATTGTACAGATATATATGCATAAGAGGATATAAACCACGTGATACAAACCAACAGTGATTATCAACAGCATGATTACAGATCAGATAATTGGTATACAGCAAGAACTGCCTGAATACAGGCTAGGTTGAATGAAATTTGCACACAATAATTAGCAAACAATGGATTGCCAAAATGAGATGAGATGAGAATATATAAAAACACATCATGCAAGGCACATGGTAATACACAATGCATGAGGTGAGAGACATGGATATGCAATAATAATAGCTGTTAATAGTATATATTAACTGAAAATAAACAACCATTGGCTTTGAAAGGCGTATCATACCTGACAGAGTATATGGTCCTGGTGCCACATCCACGTCCCGACCCGACACGTGTTTCGCCCAAAGCGTCCTCAGGAGGCGTTTAAATCATCATACAATAACGTTATTCTTTGTTTTACTTATAGACAAATGGAGACCCCAGAAATATGACAGATTCATCCCAACCCTATTTATATTCCACCCACTTTCTTCTTTTTTTGTCTCAAAACTTTTCTCCTTTGCCTCTATTCCAGTTTTTTGTTTCCTACCCTTATCCTTTACCCTCTTATCTCTCTTTATTTCTCCATTTCTTTCTCCTTTCCCTTCTCTTGTCCTACACTTTTCTGCTTACAAGTGTTCTGTTTTCTACAAACAGGTACTCGTAGTATTCTGTCTCACAACACTTTCCACACACATGTGCTGTTCTCTGATGCACACTAGTGAAGACCTTTCCTACATCCTCCTCTCAGGTGCACTCTTATCTAATTTGGATAGCCCAGCATCATACTTCACCTTGATCCCATCTTTGGTCCCGCTTCCTACCTACATTGAGGGTGATTTTCCTAATATGACACTTACCACAAAACAACTACGTCTGCAACCAAGCTATCTCACCGTCACACATGCAGGTATGTCCCTATTAGAGATGAGCATTGTTCAAGTCGAACCGGTTGCCAATTTCAATTTCGAGTTGTTTTTGGCGATGTTCGAGTCGTTCGATTAACTAGAACGATTTTCTTAATGTTCGACCGTTCGAGTTACCGTTCGATAATGGTTCAATCACCAAAAGCGTAACTGTAGCTTTTTACAGCTAAGTGTGCAGAGAGAAAGCGCTGGTGGCCTGCGGTAAGCTGGTAACCAGGGTACATATCGGGTATCCAAGCAAAGCTCTTTGCTTAGTAACCCGATGTGTACCCTGTTTACCAAGCACAGCGTCATTACACGGGTCGCTGGTGGCTGGTCGCTATAGTGATCTGCCTGATTGACAGCTCACCAGTGACCATGTAGCGACACACCAGCGATCCCTGCCAGGTCGGGTCATTAGAACGTTGCTATGTGTGACGGTACCCTAAGCGTTTCTATGACTATAAACACAGCTATAAACGCAAGGGGTGGGTAGTATAATCACGTGTACAGGAAGAGGATTCCTTGTGTTGGTAAACAAAGAAGAGGGGATCCTCCCGGTACCGCCACCCCTGCTTCCACCTTTCGTTCGGCGCCAAGGCCAGATGGGAGGTGGAAGCAGCTGCGAAATCAAAAGTGAACAGTAGAAAAAAAAATATCATATTCACCTGTCTGCAGACTCCTGACATGTCCGCTCCCAGCTCCTCTTCCCAGTACGAGTGTATGTGCAGACTCCCTAGACACATCCGATGGCTGCAGGACCTGGCGATGATCAGCTGATGCGGTCACCCGACGGAATTAGCTGACAGTATAAGTACAGCGGTGAGACCAGCTTTTTACCGGCTGGCTTAAACTATCAACTGATGATGTCAGGTGACCGCATCAGCTGATTATCGCCGGGTCCTGCTGCGATCGGATGGGAGTCTGCACAGAAGTGTGTAGTTTTTTTTTTCTACGTATAAACAGTTTTTATGATGTGTTATGTGATTCAGGTCCTTGAACACCTGACACATCATCTGATCTCTTTGCCTTTCAGCAAACTGATCAGATGATATTGGATCCGGATTGGACATCGCGGGACCCTCGAACCAGGACTACAGCGGAGTAGGGAGGTTCTTTATTTCAATAAAGATGGAGTCACTGATTGTGTTTTATTTCTAATAAAAATATTTTTCTGTGTGTTGTCTTTTTTTATGTTCACTAGAAATTCATGGTGGCCATGTCTATTTTGGCATGACACCATGAATTTAGGACTTAGTTACATCTGAGAATACAAAGCTGGTATTAACCCTTTTATTACCCAGTGAGCCACCGCCATCAAGGCCGCTGGACAAGCTGGATAAAGTGCCTGGAAATGGTGCTAATAAACAATGCGCCATTTCCAGGGATGGCTGTGGGCTGCCGAGAATCCCAGCCCCCAGCTGCCTGGCTTTACCTGACTGGCAATCAAAATACGGCGAGAGCCCACGCTTTTATTTTTAAACTATTTTTTTAAATAAAAAAAAAAAATGGGCTTCCCTGTATTTTCATTGCCAGCCAACGTAACGCCAGGCAGATGGGGGTGGCAACCCATAGCTGTCTGCTTATCTGCGCTGAGAATCAAACATTTTTTTAATGATTTATTTTTACAGTACTGTGATGTCAGGCAATCAAAATAAAGGGAAGCCCATTTTTTTAGTTATCTAAATAAATAATTAAAAAAAGAAATACGTTGGCTCCCGCTGCATTTTTTTGTATTGGTAGCTAAGGGTAATCCATGCAGCTACTGGCTGCTACCCCCCACTGCTTGGTGTTACTTTCACTGGCAATGGAAAATCCTGGGGACCATTTTTTATTTTTTTTTAAGTTTTTTGCCCAAAAACTAAAAAAAAAAAATGACATGGGCTTCATATTTTTGTATGCTAGTCAGGTACAGCAGGCAGGTATGGCTGCCCCCAACCCCCAACTGCCTATTTATACCCGGTTGGGAACTAAAAATATAGGGAAGCCCTTTTTTAATTATTTCATGAATTTCATGAAATAATAAAAAAAACGAAATGGGCTTCACCCCATTTTTGTGTCCAGCCAGGTACAACTAGGCAGCTGGGGATTGGAATCCACAGCCCAGGTTTGCCCAAGCTTTCTTGGCCCCTCCGCTGTGAATTGGCGCTGTATCCAACTCTTCTAGCGGCCCTGATGTCGGGTGGCTCGCTGGGTAAGGGATTAATACTAGCTTTGTTTTACTAGCTAGTATTAAGCCAGAGATTCTTAATGTCAGGCAAGTTTGACCTGGCCATTAAGAATCTCCAGTAAAGGGTTAAAAAAAGACACCACACAGAGAAAAAATACTTTAATAGAAATAAATACACAGACACACTTAGAGACTCCATGTTTATTACTCCCTCTCACCCCTCCAGGATCCTGGTCTTTTGTCTTCTTTCTCCTTCAACCCATGCATCTCTGTTACATCAGCAGCACTGCATGGGAGGAAGAATGCTGCTGCTCCCCGTGCAGTCTAATCACTCAGTGAGTGAGCAGAGGCTGTGGGTTGGTAAGCAGTGATCTCACCGCTGCCACCATTGCAATAGTAACCTGACAGGCGGGTTACTATAGCAACGATGATCTCCTATCACCTGATTCCTGGTTTTGCTATTCACAGGCTGTGGCGTCCAGTCCCTGCATGTGGCCTGACTCTGTAGAGAGCGCCGACATGCAGGAATGGGCAGCCAAGCATGTGCCCAAATAACTCGCCAGTACTCGCCGAGTATACTGAGTATGGAGATGCTCGGGCGAGCACCGTATACTGGCGACATGTACTGACAGGACCTAGCATGATGTCATAGCCATGTGTCCAGTTTGTAGTTAATGAGATAATACACACGTGACTGGTCACATGCTATGACATCGCGGAAAGGTACTATCATCAGTGATGGTTACCGGGAAGACACAGCGATGATCGGAAGGAGAAACGTCAGGAGACAAAGTCTGCAGGACACGTCGCAGGACCTCTAAGTTTAATGTCAATGTTTATTATTAACTGTATGTGTATATGTATAATGTGTTTGTATGTGTTTGTGTTTGCCTGCCATTGTTTTCAATTGGGTTCGAAGGTGTCCGTCGAACGTTTGACGAACACACCCACCGTTCGACGAACCAAACCGAACTCGAACAATAAGGAGGTGGCTCATTTCTAGTCCCTATGTCTCATATGCTCCTATGTCCATGATTTGATTACTGCAAATTGCTGCTACCACTATCTACAATCCCTTTGTTATCTCTTACTATTCTGATTTCTTCAGATGCTATCCTCTTTATACCTGTATTTTTATAGTATTTCTTTCCTTGGTCCCATTTAATCATGTTTAACCCATTTGTTTCTCTTATGTTTTGCTTTATCCTGTGACTTTTTTGACTTAACCTTTCCTATACCTGTCTCTTAATACAATATTTCTTTCTTTAGTCTAATTTCCCTTAATACTATGCCTCGCTTTTACTGTGCTTTCTGCAGTAAACGTCTCCCTTCAGGTGATTGCTATACTTGGATCTCTGTTGTATCTTCTACATATGCTAAGCATGCTATTTACGTCTTTCTGTACAAATAACATATGAGCACATTTATTGACTTGACCTATTTAATTTTTATATATGAATCACTGATGCATAAGCTATTCATGATATACCTTACATACCACCAATGTATGATCTAATCCTTTGTATGGATTTAATTTGGCTAGCTTCTATTAATATTGCTACATTTTGTTAGTTATCATGTAAAAATGTGCTTGATAAAGGCCTAGACAGGCGAAAACATTGCATATTTGTTAATTCTTCAATAGAAAATGAAATATATCTGTTCATTTTTAAAGACAAAATTTACACAAAGTATTTTAGTTTTGAAAATATATAAATTACTTTGATGTTCTATATAGGCTTGAGCTATATTTTGCACGTATTACTGACTTAAGCGGGCTTTACACGCTACGATTTCGCTACAGTGATCTCGTTGGGGTCACGGATTTTGTGACGCACATCCGGCCGCTGTAGCGATGTCGTAGCGTGTGACTCCTAGGAGCGATTTTGGATCGTTGAAAAAACGTCCAAAATCGCTCCTCGTTGACATGGGGGTCCGCTCCCTATTATCGCTGCTGTCGCTGAGGTGAAGTTGATCCTCATCCCTGCGGCAGCACACATCGCTACGTGTGACGCCGCAGGAACGAGGATCATCTCCTTACCTGCCTCCGGCCACAATGCGGAAGGAAAGAGGTGGGCGGGATGTTACGTCCCGCTCATCTCCACCCCTCTGCTATCATTGGGCGGCCGCTTAGTGATGTTGCTGTGACGCCGAACGGATCACCTCCTTAGAAAGGAGGCGGTTCGCCGGTCACAGCGTCGTCGAAGGCCATGTAAGTACGTGTGACGGGGGTGCGCGATTTTTTGCGCGACGGGCAGCGTTATGCCCGTTGCGCACAAACGATGGGGACGGGTCTCATGCTAGCAATATCGGGCCGGATATCGCAGCATGTAAAGCCACCCTTATTGGGAATACATATACATACTCCTAAGAAGTGCTGAAGATAATTCCATAAAGAAATTATCATTTTCTACTGATCACCTGCAAGTACAGTGAGATACCCTGCTTACAGTGATTTTAATGTCAGGTTTAACAAAAGGGAACACTTTCCCTTGGTCATTAAGCAAGCTCTCTTCATTGTGTTTTCTAAGTAATTTATAATCTGGGATCCAGGCCTTGTTAGTCCTACTTATTGGTTTACTGTTTTCAACTAAACTCGTTTAATGTAAATGGACCGTGCTTTATCCAGTATATATAGAGAACATACCAAACGTTTGGACACACCTCCTCATTCAAAGAGTTTTCTTTATTTTCATGACTTTGAATATTGTATCCAAACTGATGTGAGAAAGGGGCCTTAAGGGTACTTTACACGCTGCGATATCGTTACCGATATCGCTAGCGAGTGTACCCGTCCCCGTCGGTTGTGCGACACGGGCAAATCGCTGCCCATGGCGCACAACATCGCTAGGCCCCGTCACACGCACTTACCTTTCCTGCGACGTCGCTCTGGCTGGCGATCCGCCTCCTTTCTAAGGGGGCGGTTCGTGTGGCGTCATAGCAACGTCACACGGCAGCCGTCCAATAGCAGAGGAGGGGTGGAGATGAACGGCTGGAAAATGCCGCCCACCTCCTTCCTTCCTCATTGCCGGTGGACGGAGGTAAGGAGATGTTCCTCGTTCCTGCGGTGTCACACATAGCGATGTGTGCTGCCGCAGGAACGACGAACAACATCGCAACTAAACAGACAACGATATTTGGTGTTTGGACGACCTCTCCAAAACCAACGATTTTTGTCTGTTTTGCGATCGCTTAAGGTTGCTCTTACATGTCACACGCTGCGATATCACTAACCATGCCGGATGTGCGTCACAAACACCGTGACCCTGACGATAAATCGTTAGTGATATTGCAGCGTGTAAAGCACCCTTTAGTCATTGCCTATGCAAAGCACAACAGCTGATGACAAAATCTTCTTGACTGATGAGCTGTGCGTAAATACTGGAGTCAGTGACACAAAATTACATTTACTGAGCAAAGTATAAAGAAGTACATTGTGTGTGCAGTGATGCAGAGCATCTGATAATGAAGTCATTTTGGCTACTGTTGACAGGTAGATCAACGTAAACGTTTAGTGAGGGACAAGCTGGGTTGTGGACTATTCCTTTTTGGATTAGGGGGTGCACAAAACTTTCCTTGCCACTGGATCTGGCAACCTATGCTTTGCCACTGCTTTGGCTCTTACTTAGGATTGCATATTTTTATGGAATTTTTAAAGACTGTATATTTACTAAAAGTCTTAATTTGCTAATTTGCATATAATAGACTATTTAAACTAGAACACAAGATAAAAGCTTTTCCAAACTAATTAATTGTTGAAGGAATATGTTAGTATCCTCATTTAACAGTGTGGTATTGTGTGATGTTTTTTTTCCTTGTCATTTTTGTTTACTCTTATGCTATTATTGAACCCTAAGGGATCTAAGACTTAAATTTTGCAGATCTGAAAACCAGTATGGAGAGAATTGCTAATATTACCACAGATTTTAAATATTTTTTGCTCCCTTGAACAAAAGTCCTTTGTGAAGTTTTGGCATTTACCTGTAGAAAATAAACTAGGACCTATTAAACAAAAAGGTAAAACAGTTTTTCTAGTGTGCATTTTTATTTTCATTAGATACAAAATTGTTGTTTTGGTGTTTTATTGTGCCTTAACACTTTATGTAATGTGCATAACTGAACACACTAATGAGATGCTACCTCCCACTCTTCTTACAACATATCACTGATATAAGTGGAAAAAATGATAATTAAAACTGCAATCTTTATTATTCACTTAATGTATCTCAGGCTTAAAATCATTAATTACTTAATATTATTGACAGCTCTGTAAGCAAGCCTGTTATTTCACCATAATAGAGAGGCATAGCAAGAATTGAAGGATACTCGAAAGCAAAGAGCCGCAGATGAGATTAATTTACTCCTTGTATATTAAAGTGTAACTATCGTTATGCCATTTTACATATATATATATATATATATATATATATATATATTAGTAGTAGACACTACAAATAATTGCCGACTGGTGAAGGTCTTGGTAATGAGACCCCCCTGCATTGCACAAAACACAGCTATGGCATGCAGGGCACACAAAGAGCAATGTATGGGCGAAAAAGTAAGTATCATGGTCTGTATATCCTATAATGCCTGCCTGGATCCACAGACTCAGATGGACTGTAATGGACAGCCTAGAGGGAAGCCACTCACACAGAAGGACCCCTAGAACCCTTTAACCCCTATACAGGGATTTGGAATTACACAGGGCCCTGGAGATCACTACCTGTGGAAGGCTGCAGTCCGATGAGAGTAGTCGCCAAGCAGGGTCAAACCAGGAATTGCGGAACAGGGACAGAATCGGCAGGCAAGGACGTAATCAAAAACAAGCAGAGGTCAAAACCGAATCGGGCAACGAGGTACAAAAACAGCAGGCAGGAGGATAGTCAGGAAACAAGCGGTAATCAGCACTAGAGATGAGCGAACCGGTCGCGGTTCGGCTCGAGGTTGGTTCGCCGAACGGAGCTCCCGTTCGAGTTCGGTTCGTCGAACTGAACTCGAACCAATAGGCTATAATGGGAGGCAATCACAAACACATAGAAACGCATTATAAATGTACACATACAGTTAATAAACATTGCCATAACACTTACCGGTCCCCGCGATCCCTCCTGCACTCTGTCTCCTGCCGCTATTCCATCCGATGATCGCTGAATCCTCCCGGTGACCGACACTGCCAGCAGAGATGCAGGACCTATCATGACGTCAAAATAGACATGTGACCAGTCACGTGGCTATTATCTCATTGGCTACAGACTGGTCACATGACTATGACGCGTCATGTACGACCTGCGAGTGCATCTCTCCGGTACACGGTGCACATTTGTGTATCGCCATGTACCGGCAACATGCTCTAGCACACGGTCGACTCCCCGTTCCGTTAGGGAAAGGCTGACACAGCCGGTCATTAACGGAGATCACCGTTGCTATAGCAACGCAGTTAGCGGTGACGTCACCGCTAACCGTGGCTCCAGGAGCACCGTTGCTATGGTAACGTGTCTGTCAGCGTTACCGCTGTTACCGCTAGCAGCACTGATCACTCACGGAGTGAAGGCTGCACGCTTCTTCTCGTGCAGCTTTCACGGAGTGAATGCTCCACGGGAAGCAGCATCTTCCCCCATGCAGCAGTGATGGAGCAGGGCTGCATTTGTTGAACGAGAAAGACAGAAGACCATGGATCGTGGAGGGCTGACAGGGGGTAATAAAGATGGAATCTCTAAAGTGTCTGTGTATTTATTTCTATTAAAGTATTTTTTCTCTGTGTGGTGTCTTTTTTTTAACCCTTTATTGGAGATTCTTAATGGCCGGGTCAAACGTGCCTGACATTAATCTCTGGCTTAATACTGACTAGTAAAACAAAGCCAGTATTAACTCATGATTACCCAACAAGCCACCCGGCTCCAGGGCTGTTGGCAGAGTTGGATACAGCGCCAGATGATGGCGCTTCTATGAGAGCGCCATTTTCTGGGACGGCTGCGGACTGAAATTCGCAGCAGAGGCGCCCAGAAACCTCGGGCTAACATGTGCTGCGGATTCCAATCCCCAGGTGCCTAGTTGTACCTAGCTGGACACAAAAATGGGGCAAAGCCCACGTCATTTGTTTTTTAATTATTTCATGAAATAAGTGAAATAATTAAAAAAAACGGGCTTCCCTATATTTTTGGTTCCCAGCCGGGTACAAATAGGCAACAGGGGGTTGGAGGCAGCCCGTGGCTGCCTGCTGTACCTGGCTAGCATACAAAAATATGGCGAAGCCCACGTCATTTTTTTGGTGGGCAAAAAACTTCTGCATACAGTCCTGGATGGAGTATGCTGAGCCTTGTAGTTCTGCAGCTGCTGTCTGCTCTTCTCCATACAGACACACAGCAGCTGCAGAACTACAAGGCTCATCATACTCCATCCAGGACAGTATGCAGAAGTTTTTTGCCCCCTGAAAAAATTATGTGGGCTTCGCCATATTTTTGTATGCGAGCCAGGTACAGCAGGCAGGTATGGCTGCCACCAACCCCCAGTTGCCTATTTGTACCCGGCTGGGAACCAAAAATAAAGGGAAGCCCTTTTTTTATTATTTCATGAATTTCATGAAATAATTAGAAAACAAATGACGTAGGCTTCGCCCTATTTTTGTGTCCAGCCAGGTACAACTAGGCAGCTGGGGATTGGAATCCACAGCACAGGTTGGCCTGAGCTTTCTGGGCCCCACTGCTGCGAATTGCAGACTGCAGCCGCCTCAGAAAATGGCATTTTCATAGAAGCGCCATCTTCTGGCGCTGTATCCAACTCTTCCAACACCTGCCTGCTATACCTGGCTAGCATACAAAAATATGGCGAAGCTCACGTCATTTTTTGTAGTTTTTTGGCAAAAAAAATAAAAAATGCTTCCCTTGATTTTCCATTGCCAGTGAAGGCAACACCAAGCAGTGGGGGTAAGCAGCCAGTAGCTGCTTGGATTACCCTTAGCTAGCAATACAAAAAATGCAGCGGGAGCCCATATATATTTTTTTTAATTATTTATTTAAATAACTAAAAACAAAATGGGCTTCCCTGTATTTTGATTGCTGGACATCACAGTGCTGTAAAAATAAATCTTTAAAAAAATGACGTAGCGCTCCGCGGTATTTTTGATTCTCAGCGCAGATAAAGCAGACAGCTATGGGTTGGCACCCCCATCTGCCTGCCATTACCTTGGTTGGCAATCAAAATACAGGGAAGCCCATTAATTTTTTCTATTTAAAAAATAGTTAAAAAAAAAATGACGTTGGGTCCCCCCATTTTTGATAGCCAGCTAGGGTAAAGCAGACGGCTGTAGCCTGAAAACCACAGCTGGCAGCTTTACCGTGGTTGGGGATCCAATGTGGAGGTCCCCTCAGGCTCTTTTTTATAATTATTTTATAAATATTAATAATTACACAATAAAAGTAGGGTCCCCCCCAAATTGGATCACCAGCCAAGGTAAAGCGGACAGCTGTGGTCTGGTATTCTCAGGGTGGGAAGGTCCATAGTTATTGGGCCTTCACAGCCTAAAAATAGCAGGCCGCAGGCACCACAGACGTGGCGTATCCACTAATGCGCCAATCCTGGTGCTTCACCCCAGCTCATCCCGTGCCCTGGTGCAGTGGCAAACGGGGTAATAAATCGGGTTGATACTAGCTGTAAAGTCACCTGAGATCAAGCCCAGCAGTTTGTGATGTCATGGCGTCTATTAGATACCCAACATCATAAACTGTCAGTACTAACAAGAAAAAAAAAATCGACAAAAGAAATTTATTTGAAAAAACAGTCCCCAAAACATTTCCTCTTTCACCAATTTATTGTAAGAAAAAAAATAAAGGGGTCCCATGACGACTTTGGACCATCTAGAATATGGGGGGGAGACACTCAGGGAACGTATCCCCCATTTTCTAGGAGTGGGGACCCTTCATGTGAGGAGTGTGGGTGCAAAGAATCTGCACTCACTCTCCCCAGGTCCACAGCAGCAGAGTCATGTCGTAATGGTTGCTGCCAAAGCTGCAATGCCCTGCTCATGAGGTAAGGGCATGCCTAATCAGGAGAACTACTGTAGAGGAAGCTCTGCTCACTGGTATATATGTGCTCAGAGGTAATAATAGATAAAATTAGTGAGTAACCTCGGCACTCTAAATCTCCCAGACTAAATCAGTAAGTCACAATGGATAGTAATGCAAAATCACTCTTTATTGGTCCGTATTAAGAAAAAAAAAATTTTCATAAGCATATATGTTTTTGTCCAAAACAAGATACAAATGACGTTTTGGCCTGAGCCTTCGTCAGATTGGACTTATCTGCATGTAATCATGAAAAATGACAATAATCAGTATCACATAAGAGTGAGAGAACAATAACATAAACTCGAACAATGTAGAGGTACAATTGGGATGCAGCAAAAAAATTGCAACACAGCAAGAATTGAAGCACATGATACAAATGTCATAATACAGTACAAGCACAATATAGTAATGACAAATATGGGGTCAGAGTGGGCTTAGACAGCTCTGGTACGAAAGAGATGTCAATCATAAAGTAACATGTGCAGTAGGTGTAGAGCTACACTATGCATGGCAGAGCTAATGGGTAGACCGACCATAGAAAAAGAACAGAGAAAAAGTGGAGAAAAAGTGGAGAAAAAGTGGAGAAAAAATGGAGAAAAAGTAGAGAAGAAGTGGAGAAGAAGTGGAGAAAAAGTGGAGAAAAAGTGGAGAAAAAGTGGAGAAAAAATGGAGAAAAAGTGGAGAAAAAGTGTAGAAAAAGTGGAGAAGTGTAGAAAAAGTGTAGAAAAAGTGGAGAAAAAGTGAAGAAAAAATGTAGAAAAAGTGGAGAAAAAGTGGAGAAAAAGTGGAGAAAAAATGTAGAAAAAGTGGAGAAAAAGTGGAGAAAAAGTGGAGAAAAAATGTACAAAAAGTGGAGAAAAGGTGGAGAAGAAGTGGAGAAAAAGTGGAGAAAAAGTGGAGAAAAAGTGGAGAAAAATGTAGAAAAAGTGGAGAAAAGGTGGAGAAGAAGTGGAGAAAAATTGGAGAAAAAGTGGAGAAAAAGTGGAGAAAAAATGGAGAAAAAGTGGAGAAAAAGTGAAGAAAAAGTGGAGAAAAAATGGAGAAATAGTGGAGAAAAAATGGAGAAAAAGTGGAGAAAAAGTGGAGAAAAAATTGAGAAAAGGTGGAGAAAAAGTGGACAAAAAGTGGAGAAAAAATGTAGAAAAAGTGGAGAAAAAGTGGAGAAAAATGTAGAAAAAGTGGAGAAAAAATGGAGAAAAAGTGGAGAAAAAGTGGAGAAAAAATTGAGAAAAGGTGGAGAAAAAGTGGAGAAAAAATGGAGAGAAAGTGGAGAAAAAATGTAGAAAAAGTGGAGAAAAAGTGGAGAAAAAGTGGAGAAAAAGTGGAGAAAAAATGGAGAAAAAGTGGAGAAAAAATGTAGAAAAAGTGGAGAAAAGGTGGAGAAGAAGTGGAGAAAAAGTGGAGAAAAAGTGGAGAAAAAGTGGAGAAAAAGTGGAGAAAAAGTGGAGAAAAAATGGAGAAAAAGTGGAGAAAAAGAGGAGAAAAAGTGGAGAAAAAATGGAGAAAAAGTGGAGAAAAAATGTAGAAAAAGTGGAGAAGTGGAGAAAAAGTGGAGAAAAAAATGTAGAAAAAGTGGAGAAAAAATGTAGAAAAAGTGGAGAAAAGGTGGAGAAGAAGTGGAGAAAAATTGGAGAAAAAGTGGAGAATAAGTGGAGAAAAAGTGGAGAAAAAATGGAGAAAAAGTGGAGAAAAAGTGAAGACAAAGTGGAGAAAAAATGGAGAAAAAGTGGAGAATAAATGGAGAAAAAGTGGAGAAAAAGTGGAGAAAAAATTGAGAAAAGGTGGAGAAAAAGTGGAGAAAAAGTGGAGAAAAAATGGAGAGAAAGTGGAGAAAAAGTGGAGAAAAAGTGGAGAAAAAGTGGAGAAAAAATGTAGAAAAAGTGGAGAAAAAATGGAGAAAAAGTGGAGAAAAGGTGGAGAAAAAGTGGAGAAGAAGTGGAGAAGAAATGTTTGTTCATGCCAGATGGGAGAAAAATATTTTTTTACCGGCGCTGTCATTTACTGTAACGTGATCATCGGTGTACGGTGTATACCTGTGATCACGTGAGCGGGGACCGGAAAAACCGTCCTGAATCATGATCTCCAGGGTCTCAGCTAGCCCTGAAACCCCGGAGATTTTCTGACTCCGGGGGGAGCTATTCACTTATTTCTGCCTGCTGTTTATAAACGGCAGATCAGAATAAGGCTACATTAACACGACCGATCCTTTTTTGCGGTCTGCAAAAAACAGTCCGTTTTTCTTCACGGGTGCATCCGTGTTGCATCCGTTTCCGTTCCGTAGACGGTCCGTATGTCATCTGTTTGTCATCCGTGTGCCTTCTGTTTTTTTGTGTACTGCAAAAAAACTGAAGGAGGGTAAATGCATAAATTTACCCAGGATCCATAGCTTCATCCTGCATGAGGCGGTCACATGTTCACTCCAGTGCCATTTTCTACTGCTTTTCACAGCGTAGAGCGCTCTGGTGATTTTCCTGTGCTTGTACACTTCATATCAGTCTTTTCTGTCATTATAATGGCACAAAGACACATAATGTCCCACTCTCCTGCATTTTGTAATTTTGCACCCTTTGGTGCCTTTCATGTGGCACTAAGGGGTGCTTAGCTTTGTATTTAGCAAAAAAAATGAAAAAAAAAAATGACGTAGGGTTCCCCCTAGTTTTGTAGCCAGCTAGGGTAAAGCAGACGACTGCAGCCTGCAGACCACAGCTGGCAACCTCACCTTGGCTGGTAATCCAAAACTGAGGGCACCCCACGCTGTTATTTTAAATTAAATAAATAATTAAAAAAAAAAACACGTAGGGGTCCCCCCAAAATTGGATCACCAGCCAAGGTAAAGCAGACAGCTGGGGTCTGATATTCTTAGACTAAGGAGGTCCATGGTTATTGGACTCTCCCCAGCCTAAAAATAGCAGGCCGCAGCCGCCCCAGAAGTGGCGCATCCATTAGATGCGCCAAATCTGGTGCTTCGCCCCAGCTCATCCCGCGCCCTGGTGCGGTGGCAAACGGGGTAATATATGGGGTTAATACCAGATGTGTAATGTCACCTGGCATCAAGCCCTGGGGTTGGTGAGGTCAGGCGTCTATCAGATACCCGACATCACCAACTTAGTCAGTAATAAAAAAAATAGACGACAAACACATTTTTATTTGAAAAAACACTCCCCAAAACATTCCCTCTTTAACTAATTTATTAGAAAGAAAAACAAATCCAGGTCTGGTGTAATCCAAGGGGTTGCCATGACGATCCACACTGTCCCAGTCAATGAAGAGCAGGATGTTCCCCATTGGCTGGGAGAGCAATCCAGTGACCTGAGCTAACATCAATGGGTCAGCCCAGGTCACTGCAGGGGATGACAAGTGGTGCTGTCAGCGAGGTACATTACCTGCGCTGATCTCCAGCACACTGACAGCACCTGTCACTGAGTTCAATGACCGCCGCCTTCACAGCCAAGTATCGCGAGAGGCCCGTGACGTCACCGCTAGTCAGTCTCGGGTCGGAAGCGAGAGAAGGTGATGTGACAAGCGGCGGCCATGGAAGACAGTGATAGCGCTGAGGTCGGGATGGCGGGACTTCATCACTGCAGGTAAGCCGAGCGGGACCATGTGTGCAGAGTGTGTGTGCAGAGTGTGTGTGTGTGTGTGTGTGTGTATGTATGTATGTGTACATGCCGCGGGCAGGAGGGGGCGGAGCGAGCTGAGCGGGGAAGTGTGGGCTTCCTGCACGTAACTAGGATAAACATCGGGTTACTAACCAAAGCGCTTTGCTTGGATACCCGATGTTTATCTTGGTTACCAGCTTCTGGCAGGCTGCCAGCGATGGCTCCTGCACACTGTAGCTGTAAAAAGCCCTGCTTTTTGCTGCTAGAACCATTCTCGAACGTATCTAGAACTATCGAGCTTTTAGCAAAAAGCTTGAGTTCTAGTTCGATCTAGAACAGCCCCCAAAATCACTCGAACCGCGAACTGGAGAACCGCGAACCGCGCTCAACTCTAATCAGCACACGAAATAACAGGATTGGACGAAATGAGAGCAAGCATATCAGAACTATCTCTAGCAGGGGTAAGCAGACAGGAGGGGCATTAAAAAGGGTGTGGTGTCTTCCCATAGGCTTTAGCTGAATGATGGTACTTCAGCTAGGAGACACCCGCCACCTACAGTCAGCCAGTGGCACTGCAGATCCCCAGGAATCCCAGACCAGTGGATGAGCGGAGCCTGCGCCCACCGACACCGCTGGCATCGACTCCTCTCCCATCACCAGCACTATCCACGGCAGGAACATGGCGTTGCCTGGTGATCAGAGTAGAAGTTGATTGAGCGGACACCGGTGATGACGCAACAATTCCCTTTTACATAGTGATGAATGAGCTAGTAGACTTACTTTTGAGCCTCTATATTTGAAATCACACAAGAGCTGTGCACATCAAAGGGTCTTTTCTGTGATTGGAATCTATTTTCAGTGACTAAAATAAATACTATATGACCAGCTATGCTCCAAATTCCACTCTCTGTAGTGGTTCACTTTTAATGGGGAGGCATTGCCCCAATGACATCACTGTGCTATGTCTTATGTATTTACAATTTACTGTTGAATATTATGAATGTATGTTTTGATATTTAAATGTTTTTAGAGAAGAATAAGCTCCAGATGTAGCAGAGTTAGCACTATCAATCAGGTTACACTAAACAACAGCAAATTTGGTTCAGACATGAAAACAGTTGGACTTAACTAATGCTGGGTTGCTGAAAAGAAAAATGATGCTTAAATTTTGAAATTATCTCAAGTTTTTATGATACAGGGGTGCATCGATATTTCCCACAGCCTTTGATACAACACTAGGGAAGGAATACATCATCAGCCTTGCGTCATCAGTTTTGCACCATCCAACTAACTAATGGATTGGTTCATCAATATTGCATCATCTCCAAATGACTAATGAATTGAGTCATCAGTTATTTATCATCTCTAAATGACTAATGGTAGATGCCAAAGAAAGAAAGATGATGCAATCCTAATTAAACTTGTATAAAAGGCGCATGTTCTCCCTCTATCAGTCACACAGCATTTTCAGCAGTCGACTGATATCATCACTCAGCTATTCAGTGTTGCCTCGGACTTGCATTAATAAAGCAGATAATTTCTGCTATATCTGTGGTGAGGTGACTATTGAGTCACAAAAGCTAAACTTGACTCATATGGTTAAGAAAGCCTACAACCTGTATTTTGGATGCAAAATAGGAGATCAGGATAAGGATCAGGATCAGGGCCTTTGTGGTGACTTAAAGATGGTTGCCCTCATGCTTGGTCTCCAGGTTGGTTACACAAAGTCCTGTTGTTTCCTATGTGAATGGGACAGTCGAGCAAGACAAGAACACTACAAAAAACTGGGGACTAAAAATGTTCTTCATCCATCACTTATCAAACCACAGAAAATTCTGTTACCTCCATTGCATATCGAAGTGGGCCTCATGAATAACGTTGTAAAGGCAATGGCCAAAAATGCAGAAGCATTAAAGTATCTTATCTGTAAATTTCCAAGGTTGAGTGAAGCAAAGATAAAGAAAGGCGTCTTCATTGGTCCCCAGATTCGTGTGCTTCTGCAAGATGAGGAGTTTCACCATTTACTGCGTGGCTAGGAAAAGGCTGCATGGGTAGCATTCCAATTAGTGGTAAAAAATTTCCTTAGAAACACCAAGTCAGACAACTATAAAGAGCTTGTGGAAAGTCTTCTTCAGGTGTAAGATAATCTTGGCTCTGCACCCCACACCACATCGGGCTCTGCTGTGCACCCCACACCACATCGGTCTCTGCACCCCACACCGCATCAGGCATCGGGCATCGGGCTCTGCACCCCACACCACATCAGGCTCTGCACACCACACACACATATGGCTCTGCACACCACACACACACATGGCTCTGCACCCCACACCACATCGGGCTCTGCACTCCCCACCACATCGGGCTCTGCACCCCACACCACATCGGGCTCTGCACCCCACACCACATTGGGCTCTGCACCCCACACCACATCGGGCTCTGCACCCCACACACATATGGCTCTGCACCACACACATGCACATATGGTTCTGCACCCCACACACGCACATCGGGCTCTGCACCGCACACGCACATCGGACTGTGCACCGCACATGCACATCGGGCTCTGCACCGCACACACATAGGGCTCTGCACCGCACACAGGGCTCTGCACCGCACATGCACATTGGACTCTGCACCGCATACAGGGCTCTGCACCGCGCACGCACATCGGGCTCTGCACCCCACACCACATCGGGCTCTGCACCCCACACCACATCGGGCTCTGCACCCCACACCACATTGGGCTCTGCACCCCACACCACATCGGGCTCTGCACCCCACACACATATGGCTCTGCACCACACACACGCACATATGGTTCTGCACCCCACACATGCACATCGGGCTCTGCACCGCACATGCACATCGGACTCTGCACCGCACACGCACATCGGGCTCTGCACCGCACACACACATAGGGCTCTGCACCACACACAGGGCTCTGCACCGCACACGCACATTGGACTATGCACCGCATACAGGGCTCTGCACCGTGCACGCTTATCGGGCTCTGCACCCCACACCACATCGGGCTCTGCACCCCACACCACATCGGGCTCTGCACCCCACATCACATCGGGCTCTGCACCCCACACCACATTGGGCTCTGCATACCATACGCACATATGGCTCTGCACACCACACGCACATCAGGCTCTGCACCGCACACACACATATGGCTCTGCACCACACACACACACATATGGCTCTGCACCACACACACGCACATCAGACTCTGCACCGCACACGCTCATCGGGCTCTGCACCACACACGCACATCGGGCTCTGCACCACACACACACACAGGACTCTGCACACCACACACACATAGGGCTCTGCACCGCACACACACATAGGGCTCTGCACCGCACATACACACAGGGTTCTGCACCACACACACACACACACACACACACACAGGGCTCTGCACTGCACACACACAGGGCTCTGCACCGCACACACACAGGGCTCTGCACCGCACACACATATGGCTCTGCACCACACACACACACACACATATGGCTCTGCACCGCATGCACACACGGCACTCTGTACCTACCCCCATAGGGAACACATGTAGGGAATACATACTCACCCGTTCTCGGTCCCCGCCACTCCTGCACGTTCGCACGCTGTCTGTGCTCTGGACATATCAGCACAGTAGTGACGTCACCGCTGTGCTGAAGAGAGCACAGACAGCCGGACAGTGATGAGAAGCAGCGCTGCGCTGCTTCTCATCAGCGCTTTCAAATGTACCAGCATCTGTGATCTGTGATGCTGGTACATTTGAATGTGTGATCCTGAGCAGGGGGCCCGATGCTGGCGCTGACAACACGGCAGCTGCCGCCAGGCCCCTCCCCCAGGTCACGGACCCCACAGCAGTGCAGGGGGAGGTTACAGGGAGAGTAAGGAGTGCGGGGGTATGTGTGGGAGGGTGCAGGGAAGGGGGGCTGGGCTTATCCACTGTAGCCGCCCAGCAGGGAGGTGACATGCTGTTCCAGATTTGCATGTCAACATGGTCCTGCCAATGTTGACATGAAATGACCGGAAACAGCAAAATCGTGGCAGGAGCGGTCATATGACCACTCTGAGTCGGGGGAGAGGGGCTGACAGCAGGGCAGGTAAGTGGTCACTATCTACTTACCTGCCCCAATGTAGCATAATAGGGTAATAAAAAAAAGTCAAAAGAAGCCCTTTAAAGATTCATCTCTTGCATTCACATCTAGACTTCTTTGCACCAAACTGCGGAGCAGTGAGTGACGAGCACGGTGAGCGTTTTCACCTGGAAATTGTGACTATGGAAAAAAGATATCAGGGTAATTGGAATCCTTCAATGCTTGCAGACCAGTGTTGGACAATCACCAGAGATATAATCCAATGCTGGAATACAGGAGACAAGTAAAAAGGAGCCGAGTATCCAGTAAATAAGGACATGTTTTGCACTGTGCAAAAAATGTATATCTAATATGTAAAGCTGAGTGTATGTATGTGTTTGTGTGTGTGGGTGTGTATGTATGTCCACTAAAGGAATCAGCACCGTCACATTTACAATCACGAAATTTTGCACATACGCCTCATGTGACCCAGGAAATATCGTAGACTAGGTTTTGATGGGAAAATTTAACCCCGCGTATTACAGTTACTCTCCAAAAAACCTGTCTCCATTAAAGTCAATAGAGCTAGGAGCTACAGGTTATTAATAGGACCTCTTATTGATTGCTATAGGAACAAAGGAAATTCATAGTATAAGAAGCTTATGTGTGATGTAAAAAGATCTTGTTGGGGAGATGGATAGAGACAGACAAGGAAAGAGACAGACAGGGAAAGAGACAGGGAGATAGAGACAGACAGGGAAATAGACAGAGACAGACAGGGAAAGAGACAGGCAGACAGGGAAAGAGACAGACAGGGAAAGAGATAGACAGGGAAAGAGACAGAAAGGGAAAGAGACAGATAATTAAAGAGAAAGAGACAGGGAAAGAGATAGAGACAAGGAAAGAGACAGGGAAAGAGACAGACAGGGTGGAGACAGGGAAAAAGTCAGACGGAGAACAAGACAGACGGGGAAAGAAACAGATGCGGAAAGAAACAGACAGACAGGGAAAGAGACAGACAGGGAAAGAGAAAGAGACCGGGAAAGAGACAGGGTAAGAGACAGGGAAAGAGACAGGTGGGGAAAGAGACAGACTGGGAAAGAGACAGATGGGGAAAGAGACAAACAGACACAGAAAGAGACAGACAGGGAAAGAGAAAAAGACAGAGATTGAGACAGGGAAAGATACAGAGACAGCGTAAGAGACAGGGAAAGAGACAGACAGGGAAAGAGATAGAGAGAGACAGACAGACAGACATAGAGAGAGACACATACACAAACAGACACACACAGAGAGAGAGAGACAGACAGACACAGAGATAGAGACAAATCAAAAAGGTCACTGGAGCCTCTGTTAGGAGTCTCGACACGGAAAATAGACAGATATCCCTCCGGGAAGGACCTAGCCAAGGAGTGGCTGTTTTTAGGAGACCACCTTGACCGCCATGTTAAGTGGCCCTTTTAGTCAATATCCAACTCTTGAGAAGTTTAAAGATATGACAAGGGAAATACCAAGGCCAGGTATCCATCCACAGACAGCTGTTTCAGGGTATTGCCCCTCATTAGTGTGGAGTAAGATTCTGGCCATGTGGGAGCAATGCCTAGTAGACCAACAGGACAAAAAAATCACTGATCTCTGGGAGACCAGCCAGAGAAAACACTGCTGGCAGCCAACAAAGGCGCTCAACACAGTAAAATCCTAGGTGCATTGCCCCAGGCCCTAGGTGCATTACAGAGTCTCTGTAAGGGACCTTTTTCATTTGCGTACTTCCCAGGGGGCCACACTAATGAGGGGCAATACCCCAGAAAAGCTGTCTGTGGATGGATACCTGGCCTTGGTATTTCCCTTGTCATACCTTTAAACTTGTCAAGAGTTGGATATTGACTAAAAGGGCCACTTAATATGGTGGTTATAGTGGTCTCCTAAAAAGAGCAACTCCTTGCTAGGTCCTTCCCGGAGGGATATCTGTCTATTTTCCATGTCGAGACTCCTAACAGAGGCTACACGGACCTTTTTTGATTTGCATACTTCTCAGAGGGCAATCCAAATAGGATTTCACTGTGTTGAGCGCCTTCACTGGCCTTTGTTGGCTGCCGGCAGTGTTTTTTCTGGCTGGTCTCCCCGAGATCAGTGATTGTTTTGTCTTAGAGATAGAGACAGACAGACACAGAGAAAGAGAGAGACAGACAGAGAGACTGATAGAGGAAAAAGAAAAGAACTGCTTATCACGGGAAGCACACCAGATCATTATTAAATAGATAGGATTTTATTGAATCAAAAAAAGAGGTTTTAAAAACATTTAAAAACATATAGCCCACACCTGGGTATCTCCATAGACCATAATTAATCGCGTGAAATACAACTTGCAATAAATCACAGATACAATACAGTGTAAGTCATAGCACACCAACACTTAGTATGGCAGATGAATGAATAGGTTCACTAGAGCATCCAATATATCAAGTCATCATATAGTCCCTAAAATAGAGGGTCAGAATATATTTTCCATTATAGGAATAGACTGATACACAGCTCTGGTCAGTTTGTTGCAACCAAGTAGTGAGCCAAGCTCAATAACATACCAAAAAATGTGAGTCATAGCATGCCAATACTCAGCATTGTAAGTGAGGTTAGGTTCACCATAGAATCCATTGTATTAACCCATCATATAGTCATAGTCATCATATAGAAGAGGGAACATATGTTCCAACAAGGAACCAGCTGGTAAACAGCCCTGAGCAATATGTTACAGACCGATGGTGGACCCAGCCAAATAGGGTAACCTCACTGCATGGAGACCCCGGGACACGCCCCATGCGTATCGCCGCTAGGCTTCCTCAGGGACAGATAGTAGTAGCGATTCAAACACCAATCCTCTTATATAGTGTACACATTATAATTACAATTACGTATAGCCCAACGTCACCTGTGTGCTCTGGTCCGGACCGTTTTCGAGCAAGTAGTGCCCCACGTGTGCGGATCACCGGCCATGGTAACTCCAGCCCATGGCCGATGCCGCGCAGGTATCCATTGCATATAATCAAGTCCCGGCTCCTGTGAGAGAGCTCGTGCCGCGCGCATGCGCATGTGTCCCTCACACCGTCAGCATCTCCGATCATCATAGGTATAGGGTGAGTATACAGAGGGAGGGGACCTGCCGCCTGCGCATGCGCAGTATCGCTGAAATCGTAACATAGAAAGTTTTTCCAAGAAGATGGTCTCATAATACTATAATGAGCCCAAGGGAGAAGGACATGCACGAAATATCTGGTATCGCGTTGTAAGAAATACTCTCAACCTCATATTTCATATATCATATATCCAAGAGGGGACAAACCATGGAATCAACACATATAATATATTATATTATATCGTCCCCATTTGTCCATAGGTTATAACCATATACTGCATAAGGGGACATAATAAAGACACAATATATATATATGTGTGATATCAGATCAATATTATATCCTATGTTGTCAAATGGCACAGCAATAAGATACATTCCTATTCCGCGTTTGTATCATTGTTCAGTATATGACCAATGGTGCATCTGAAATCCATTAAATAGAATACAAGACTATATTGTCCGATATATGACCAAGTGCACATCTGAAGTCCCATAACGCCCATTACTCCCTCAAATTTTAGGTTGTGTAGACATCCTCTGTTATCTTCTCTCTCTGTTTACATCCAGAATCAAGTGAAGAGGTAGGTATAGTCCATCATGGTAGGCCAGTGAACGTTTTGTCTTTCCCAGTTCTTTCATGTAAGATATATATCCCATCCGTCATATCCAATCTTCGTGCCCAGATAACCTCGATGATGTCCTTCATCCAGATCAGCATATATATTGTTTCAACCCAGAAATCCTGTGAAAAGAAGTTCTTCATTAAGACCACACGGTGTGATGGAATTTAATTCAAAGATCCATCTGGATTCTGTCTGCAGCAGCCATTTATGACAAGAACCCCCTCTGCCATTGCCCTTAAACTTCTGTAGCCCCAAGATACGTATTCCTCTAGGATTAGACTTGTGATGTTGAAAAAAGTGGGTGGCTATAGGGGTAAGCAACTTACCCTTCCTTTGGTCCGAGGCTGCTAGATTGATAGTGGAAACATGTTTTTGAATTCGTTTCCTCAGCTCTTGTGACGTTTGGCCCACATATGTCAGGTTACAAGGACAGATTATAGCATAAATGACATTTTTCGATTTACAATTAATATAAGATGTTAATGTATGTTCCTTATTGTCCCGGGGATTACAAAATTTATTTCGGGTGACCTGCATAAATTGGCAAATGTTACAATCACCACAGGGATAAGAACCAATGGGATTGTACCCTCTATTGAGTTTGATCTGTGGTTTCACAAAATGACTGCTCATCAAGGTATCTCGCAAGTTCAGTGCCCTCCGTGCCGTTAAAAGGGGGCGTGCACTAACCACATTACATGTCTGAAGATCCGTGGTTAGGATGGGCCAGTGATCTTGTAAGATATTTCTAATATTGTCCCACTGATTATTATACGTGGTGATGAGTCTCACCTGCCGTTCTTGCTTCTTCAATTTCGTCACAATCAATGACTCTTGAGACTCTTGATTTGCCCTCTGGAATGCTCTTGAGATCACATTCTTGGGATAGCCGCGTGCCCGGAATCTGTGGGTTAAATTTTGAGCTTGTGAGCGGAATTCTTCATCATTAGTACAGTTCCGTCTAACTCTAAGAAACTGACCTGTTGGTACACCAGTCTTTATATGCATAGGATGGAAACTATTAAATTCAAGCAAACTGTTCATCGCTGTTGTCTTCCGGTATAAGTTGGTTATAATTTTGTCGTTGTTTCTTGTTATCTCCAGATCCAGGAAATTAACCTTGGAAGATGACATAGCACAGGTAAGAAATATGTTCAGATCATTGTCATTCAGTTGTGCTATAAAATCCTGACATTCTTCCTCTGTCCCATTCCAGATAAAAAAGACATCGTCTATATATCTGGACCAGTGTGTTATTCGTGTTTTAAACTGGTCCAATCTATAGACCCACAGTGCCTCCCACCATCCTAAAAATAGGTTTGCAAACGCAGGTGCACACTTCACTCCCATAGCCACTCCGGAAATTTGTTTATAGAAATTATGATCAAACAAAAAATAATTATGCTGTAACACAAAATCTAGAAGATCCAACAAAAAAGAATCGTGCATCCGATCTGAATGTGTTTGTTTGTCCAGAAAATACGTGACTGCACGCATCCCGTGATCATGTCCAATATTTGTATATAACGACTCAACATCGCAAGTCACCAAGAGTGACTGCGATGTGAGTTGTACATCTTGACAGATCTTTATAAAATTGGATGTGTCACGAATATAGGAGGGAGTGGATGTGACCATGGGCTGTAGAAAAAAATCCACGGAATTGCTCGCCCTTTCACATAGGCTACCAATACTGGCAATAATAGGTCTCCCCGGATGATTTTCCACAGACTTGTGCACTTTAGGGAGCATATAAAAGGTGGGTATCACAGGATGTTCCACCCACATATACTTTTTCTCCGTGTTGTTAATGATCCCATGCTGAAATGCAGTGTCCAAGATTCTGTGAAATTTGGTTGTGAACACCAAAGTCAGGTCAGAAGGCAACCGGGTATAAAACCTAGGGTTGCCAAGCTGACGCCTGGCCTCCTCCAGATACATCTCTATGGGCCACAACACGATGTTACCCCCTTTGTCTGCCTCTTTTATAACAAAGTTGTTATTCTGTTTGAGGCTTTTAATGGCAGCTTTTTCATAATTCGTTAGATTAGATGTTAGGGGTACATTTTTTAGTTGGAGTATATCTTTTTTGGCCAGTTCGAAAAATATTCGAACCAAAGGAACTAGGGAGAAACATGGTAGCACTGTGGACTTATTTTTAAAGGGAAATCTCTTTCTACCTGGAGTGTCTTCATTTTCTTCCAAGAGATCCAAGAGGTCACGGAAGACTTGTTGATCATCAATTGAGAGGTCATTTAGCATTTCTGGTTTATGATACATCACCTGAAATACAAGATTACGGCAGAAGAGATATAAATCTTTAATCAGCACAAATTTGTCCAAACCCTTCGTAGGAGAGAAAGTTAATCCCCTTTGAAGTATTTTAGTCTCTTGTTCAGAAAGTATGTGGGTAGACAAATTAATGATTTGTAAGGCATCATCTCTCACCTGCAGGACATGGCTCAGTTGGATGTTCTCCGTGGACTGATCTATCGTCTGGCTCGGGCGCCGGTCTTGTATGGCCCCGCCTGTTTTCTTGGTCTGGTCATTCTTCGATTTGTTGTGCCGATGGCGCCCACCTCTACGGGTCCGACATCTGCTTCGCTGCCGGTGGTTGATAAAAAAATCACTTGAGCTTGATCTCTCTATATTTTGTCTATCATAATTGTCTGCACGATATTTGACATTATAGGCCCTGCGGGTATTTCCCTTGTGTTTCCATCTAAAGGCAGACCTGTTCTCAAAATCCACCTGATCTCTTCTAAACTTTTTCCGCTTTTTTTCAATTATTTCCTGCTTATATTTGTCCATAGACTCCTTGAGCTTTTGCTGAAAGGAGGTGACCTGTATAGTGTCCCCATTTCTCGCCAATTTGGCCTCAAGGTCTTTAATATTCATTCTTGTAGTGGCCAAGAGTGTTCTATCATGCTCAAGGAGCATGTTGATCAATATGCCCGAGCATTTTAGGAGCCCTTGTTCCCATGTTTCTTGAAAATCTAGGGAAGGTTCCCATGCAGGAAAGATGGAAACACGCAGCCCTCGAGGAGCAATACCTGCCTTAAGGTACTCCTCGAGGCTGCGTATATTCCACCATAAGCGGATACCAGTTTTATGGGCCGTTGTAAGGTCAGACATAAGCAATGATAATTCATCTGATGTTTCCAACACCGTATTTGTCTGAAAGAACAGTGTGCCAGTTTGCGCCTGCCAGGCGGCTTCTCTAGCATCTTAATCCATGGGCACTACTAGTACAATTATCACACAGGTGAAACACAGGGCAACAAGTAGTCAATATATATACAAGTGTCAACTCCAAAATAGGTTTGCATGCTACCTAAGAAATTCCTGGCAACCACCAAGAAACAAAATCAATTGTATTTAAGGAGAGAGGTGCACAGCAAGGTTGACATTAGTAAAATAGCAGGGTGCTGCCACAAGCAGTTTAATGGTAATTCATAGAGGAAAAAGAAAAGAACTGCTTATCACGGGAAGCACACCAGATCATTATTAAATAGATAGGATTTTATTGAATCAAAAAAAGGGGTTTTAAAAACATTTAAAAACATATAGCCCACACCTGGGTATCTCCATAGACCATAATTAATCGCGTGAAATACAACTTGCAAAACTTTTGATTCAATAAAATCCTATCTATTTAATAATGATCTGGTGTGCTTCCCGTGATAAGCAGTTCTTTTCTTTTTCCTCTATGAATTACCATTAAACTGCTTGTGGCAGCACCCTGCTATTTTACTAATGTCAACCTTGCTGTGCACCTCTCTCCTTAAATACAATTGATTTTGTTTCTTGGTGGTTGCCAGGAATTTCTTAGGTAGCACGCAAACCTATTTTGGAGTTGACACTTGTATATATATTGACTACTTGTTGCCCTGTGTTTCACCTGTGTGATAATTGTACTAGTAGTGCCCATGGATTGGGATGCTAGAGAAGCCGCCTGGCAGGCGCAAACTGGCACACTGTTCTTTCAGACAAATACGGTGTTGGAAACATCAGATGAATTATCATTGCTTATGTCTGACCTTACAACGGCCCATAAAACTGGTATCCGCTTATGGTGGAATATACGCAGCCTCGAGGAGTACCTTAAGGCAGGTATTGCTCCTCGAGGGCTGCGTGTTTCCATCTGTCCTGCATGGGAACCTTCCCTAGATTTTCAAGAAACATGGGAACAAGGGCTCCTAAAATGCTCGGGCATATTGATCAACATGCTCCTTGAGCATGATAGAACACTCTTGGCCACTACAAGAACGAATATTAAAGACCTTGAGGCCAAATTGGCGAGAAATGGGGACACTATACAGGTCACCTCCTTTCAGCAAAAGCTCAAGGAGTCTATGGACAAATATGAGCAGGAAATAATTGAAAAAAAGCGGAAAAAGTTTAGAAGAGATCAGGTGGATTTTGAGAACAGGTCTGCCTTTAGATGGAAACACAAGGGAAATACCCGCAGGGCCTATAATGTCAAATATCGTGCAGACAATTATGATAGACAAAATATAGAGAGATCAAGCTCAAGTGATTTTTTATCAACCACCGGCAGCGAAGCAGATGTCGGACCCGTAGAGGTGGGCGCCATCGGCACAACAAATTAAAGAATGACCAGACCAAGAAAACAGGCGGGGCCATACAAGACCGGCGCCCGAGCCAGACGATAGATCAGTCCACGGAGAACATCCAACTGAGCCATGTCCAGCAGGTGAGAGATGATGCCTTACAAATCATTAATTTGTCTACCCACATACTTTCTGAACAAGAGACTAAAATACTTCAAAGGGGATTAACTTTCTCTCCTACGAAGGGTTTGGACAAATTTGTGCTGATTAAAGATTTATATCTCTTCTGCCGTAATCTTGTATTTCAGGTGATGTATCATAAACCAGAAATGCTAAATGACCTCTCAATTGATGATCAACAAGTCTTCCGTGACCTCTTGGATCTCTTGGAAGAAAATGAAGACACTCCAGGTAGAAAGAGATTTCCCTTTAAAAATAAGTCCACAGTGCTACCATGTTTCTCCCTAGTTCCTTCGGTTCGAATATTTTTCGAACTGGCCAAAAAAGATATACTCCAACTAAAAAATGTACCCCTAACATCTAATCTAACGAAATATGAAAAAGCTGCCATTAAAAGCCTCAAACAGAATAACAACTTTGTTATAAAAGAGGCAGACAAAGGGGGTAACATCGTGTTGTGGCCCATAGAGATGTGGCCCTAGGTTTTAAACCCGGTTGCCTTCTGACCCGACTTTGGTGTTCACAACCAAATTTCACAGAATCTTGGACACTGCATTTCAGCATGGGATCATTAACAACACGGAGAAAAAGTATATGTGGGTGGAACATCCTGTGATACCCACCTTTTATATGCTCCCTAAAGTGCACAAGTCTGTGGAAAATCCTTCGGGGAGACCTATTATTGCCAGTATTGGTAGCCTATGTGAAAGGGCGAGCAATTACGTGGATTTTTTTCTAAAGCCCATGGTCACATCCACTGCCTCCTATATTCGTGACACATCCAATTTTATAAAGATCTGTCAAGATGTACAACTCACATCGCAGTCACTCTTGGTGACTTGCGATGTTGAGTCGTTATATACAAATATTGGACATGATCACGGGATGCGTGCAGTCACGTATTTTCTGGACAAACAAACACATTCAGATCGGATGCACGATTCTTTTTTGTTGGATCTTCTAGATTTTGTGTTACAGCATAATTATTTTTTGTTTGATCATAATTTCTATAAACAAATTTCCGGAGTGGCTATGGGAGTGAAGTGTGCACCTGCGTTTGCAAACCTATTTTTAGGATGGTGGGAGGCACTGTGGGTCTATAGATTGGACCAGTTTAAAACACGAATAACACACTGGTCCAGATATATAGACGATGTCTTTTTTATCTGGAATGGGACAGAGGAAGAATGTCAGGATTTTATAGCACAACTGAATGACAATGATCTGAACATATTTCTTACCTGTACTATGTCATCTTCCAAGGTTAAATTCCTGGATCTGGAGATAACAAGAAACAACGACAAAATTATAACCAACTTATACCGGAAGACAACAGCGACGAACAGTTTGCTTGAATTTAATAGTTTCCATCCTATGCATATAAAGACTGGTGTACCAACAGGTCAGTTTCTTAGAGTTAGACGGAACTGTACTAATGATGAAGAATTCCGCTCACAAGCTCAAAATTTAACCCACAGATTCCAGGCACGCGGCTATACCAAGAATGTGATCTCAAGAGCATTCCAGAGGGCAAATCAAGAGTCTCAAGCGTCATTGATTGTGACGAAATTGAAGAAGCAAGAACGGCAGGTGAGACTCATCACCACGTATAATAATCAGTGGGACAATATTAGAAATATCTTACAAGATCACTGGCCCATCCTAACCACGGATCTTCAGACATGTAATGTGGTTAGTGCACGCCCCCTTTTAACGGCACGGAGGGCACCGAACTTGCGAGATACCTTGATGAGCAGTCATTTTGTGAAACCACAGATCAAACTCAATAGAGGGTACAATCCCATTGGTTCTTATCCCTGTGGTGATTGTAACATTTGCCAATTTATGCAGATCACCCGAAATAAATTTTGTAATCCCCGGGACAATAAGGAACATACATTAACATCTTATATTAATTGTAAATCGAAAAATGTCATTTATGCTATAATCTGTCCTTGTAACCTGACATATGTGGGCCAAACGTCACAAGAGCTGAGGAAACGAATTCAAAAACATGTTTCCACTATCAATCTAGCAGCCTTGGACCAAAGGAAGGGTAAGTTGCTTACCCCTATAGCCACCCACTTTTTTCAACATCACAAGTCTAATCCTAGAGGAATACGTATCTTGGGGCTACAGAAGTTTAAGGGCAATGGCAGAGGGGGTTCTTGTCATAAATGGCTGCTGCAGACAGAATCCAGATGGATCTTTGAATTAAATTCCATCACACCGTGTGGTCTTAATGAAGAACTTCTTTTCACAGGATTTCTGGGTTGAAACAATATATATGCTGATCTGGATGAAGGACATCATCGAGGTTATCTGGACACGAAGATTGGATATGACGGATGGGATATATATCTTACATGAAAGAACTGGGAAAGACAAAACGTTCACTGGCCTACCATGATGGACTATACCTACCTCTTCACTTGATTCTGGATGTAAACAGAGAGAGAAGATAACAGAGGATGTCTACACAACCTAAAATTTGAGGGAGTAATGGGCGTTATGGGACTTCAGATGTGCACTTGGTTATATATCGGACAATATAGTCTTGTATTCTATTTAATGGATTTCAGATGCACCATTGGTCATATACTGAACAATGAGACAAACGCGGAATAGGAATGTATCTTATTGCTGTGCCATTTGACAACATAGGATATAATATTGATCTGATATCACACATATATATATATATATATATATATATATATATATATATATATTGTGTCTTTATTATGTCCCCTTATGCCGTATATGGTTATAACCTATGGACAAATGGGGACGATATAATATAATATATTATATGTGTTGATTCCATGGTTTGTCCCCTCTTGGATATATGATATATGAAATATGAGGTTGAGAGTATTTCTTACAACGCGATACCAGATATTTCGTGCATGTCCTTCTCCCTTGGGCTCATTATAGTATTATGAGACCATCTTCTGGGAAAAACTTTCTATGTTACGATTTCGGCGATACTGCGCATGCGCAGGCGGCAGGTCCCCTCCCTCTGTATACTCACCCTATACCTATGATGATCGGAGATGCTGACGGTGTGAGGGACACATGCGCATGCGCGCGGCACGAGCTCTCTCACAGGAGCCGGGACTTGATTATATGCAATGGATACCTGCGCGGCGTCGGCCATGGGCTGGAGTTACCATGGCCGGCGATCCGCACACGTGGGGCACTACTTGCTCGAAACTGTCCGGACCAGAGCACACAGGTGACGTTGGGCTATACGTAATTGTAATTATAATGTGTACACTATATAAGAGGATTGGTGTTTGAATCGCTACTACTATCTGTCCCTGAGGAAGCCTAGCGGCGATACGCGTGGGGCGTGTCCCGGGGTCTCCATGCAGTGAGGTTACCCTATTTGGCTGGGTCCACCATCGGTCTGTAACATATTGCTCAGGGCTGTTTACCAGCTGGTTCCTTGTTGGAACATATTTTCCCTCTTCTATATGATGACTATGACTATATGATGGGTTAATACAATGGATTCTATGGTGAACCTAACCTCACTTACAATGCTGAGTATTGGCATGCTATGACTCACATTTTTTGGTATGTTATTGAGCTTGGCTCACTACTTGGTTGCAACAAACTGACCAGAGCTGTGTATCAGTCTATTCCTATAATGGAAAATATATTCTGACCCTCTATTTTAGGGACTGTATGATGACTTGATATATTGGATGCTCTAGTGAACCTATTCATTCATCTGCCATACTAAGTGTTGGTGTGCTATGACTTACACTGTATTGTATCTGTGATTTATTGCAAGTTGTATTTCACGCGATTAATTATGGTCTATGGAGATACCCAGGTGTGGGCTATATGTTTTTAAATGTTTTTAAAACCCCTTTTTTTGATTCAATAAAATCCTATTTATTTAATAATGATCTGGTGTGCTTCCCGTGATAAGCAGTTGTTTTCTTTTTCCTCTATGAATTACCATTAAACTGCTTGTGGCAGCACCCTGCTATTTTACTAATGTCAACCTTGCTGTGCACCTCTCTCCTTAAATACAAGAGAGACTGATAGAGAGACAGACAGAGAGATAGACACAGACAGACATGGATAAGGACATGGATAAGGACAGAGACAGACATGGATAAAGACAGAGAGACAGACACATAGAGACAGACACACAGAGACAGACAGGGAAAGAGACAGTCAGAGAGACAGACACACAGACAGACACACAGAGACAGACAGACAGAGACAGACACACAGAGACAGATAGACAGGCAGAGACTGGGAGAGAGACAGAGAGACAGTTACTATGCCGGGCAATGCTGGGTACAAAAGCTAAATAATTAATAACTAAAATTATAATTGTTCAAAGTGCTTAGACATGTGAATTAATTAATTATATAATAGATTTAAATACACTTGAGTCTCCTGTGTATACATCTAATAAAATTTGCTTGACAATACATGGCAGTTTAATATTTGTAGAAGTAATAACTACATGTTATAATTATTTATTTACGTAACAGTAAAACACAAACTCTTCGATTTCATGGAAACTAGAGCCAAATAACAGTTTTCCTTGTCATATTTGAATTCAGCACATCAAACTCATTAAGAAATGGCTAATTTGATTTCTGAACCAGACTTATGAAATTTTGTTGCCTAGTGTTATCAAATACAGTCATCTAGTTGTTGGGTTAGCCAGCAGTGATGCGAGTTTTAGCAGAGATGTTAGATAAGATAGGGTTAAAGCAGTAAAAAGGAGTGCTACGGTCTTCGAGGGGCAGCAAGCATCCGGGGGTGGACTCACTGAGCTGTGCACCGGACTCCCCTGAATGAGCAACCTGCAGCGAACTCCTATACAGGAATTGTTGGCACACCAAAAGAAGATAGGGTTAAAGCAGTAAAAAGGAGTGCTACGGTCTTCGAGGGGCGGCAAGCATCTGGGGGTGGACTCACTGAGCTGTGCACCGGACTCCCCTGAATGAGCAACCTGCAGCAAACTCTTATACAGGAATTGTTGGCACACCAAAAGACCAACTGGCAAGGCAGCCAGTGACCAATGGAGATCATCTCTTAAGGATGGGTACAGTTACTTAATGTCCGATGCTGTTGTCCAAGGACGTAGCAGCACGGTAGTGAGAACTCGGACTTGGCAACATGGAGGTGATGGTTCTGACGTGGCAGCACAGAGATAGAGGATCAGACATGGCAGCACGGAGACAGAGATTCAGATGTGGCATCACAAATGTAGTGGCTTTGACGTCGCAGCACAGAGGTAATGGCTCTGATGTGTCAGCATGGAGGTAGTGGTAGAGAGCAGGCTGTAGGACGAGACAAAGGTTAGGCACATGACACTGGAACTAGGACTCAAAAGCAGAGCTAGACACAGTAACATACAGGGACCTGAGTACTAGCAAAGCAGTAACATGCACTGTTGCTAAGGCGCATCTTGTAATGGAAGGTGGACTTAAATAAGTTAGGAAAACAGGTGAGCTCAGAGGTCATTTCCAGGTAATGGGATGTCGGCCCCTTAAAAAAGGGGGCATGGCCACGTGCGCACCCTACAGAAACTCACAGAAAGATCGTGTGTGGTCTGGACGCAGGAGGCCATGGCAGACCCTGGGACAGGAGAACAGCATGTGGAGCTGTCGGGCAGGTGAGAGGGAAGATGCCTCCGCAAGAGCTAGGGAGCAGGTGCATGCGGGGATACCACACTGAAACTGTGACCGGGCAGGTGAGAAGGAGGGCACCCCTGCTGGAGCCTGGGAGCAGGGCCGTGCATTACAGGGAGGACTGACAGATGGCAGGGGATTATGGTTAGGAGTGAGAACTCCAGAGGAAGTCAGTGGAAAAAATAGGATCAAAGGGGTATGTCACCTTGGTGATAGGACCAATCAGGGAACTCCAAGGTAACCTCTGGAAGTCCAAAGCCATTGGCACCCCCTGACGGGCATAGAGATTCATCTGGCTAGAGAAGCCATTAGGGCCCTGAAGTTGACAAAGGTGTGTGGTATTAAGAGGAAAGAGGCAAAGACCCTCAAGTATTGAGAATGAGGTATGAGGTAGCGAGGAGGAGAGAACGAAGAGTAGAACCCCAAAGGAAGAGGGAATGAAAGAAAACTGGTTGACCTAATGAACTCTGGTGTTGCGTGTCTTACTTCACAATGGCATCAATGATTGGCAGCAGGGATGATGAGCACATATGCATCACCTGCCTGAAGCCATCTTCACACATGAAGGCTACTTGGTGAAGGAGAGTGGCACCTGTGCAACCTTTGGCAGGCTCTTTTGTTTACATTTATACTACGGTAAGGTAGCTTAAAAAGACATTCAATGGTATCATTGTAAAAACTAGGTTCACATTTATACAGTACTATACAAACAGAACTTTGCTGAAATTTCCATCAGATTCCGAGACTGTATTCTGACTGTAACATTGAAAGAGTCCCAATAGAGCAAATCACTTGAGTGGAGCAGACAGAGTCATTTTGGAAACTATATATACTCAGTTCTGGCAGTATTCATCTTTTCTGACATGAACAAAAGCATGGTGACTCCATTGGCTTTTTTAAATTGACTGACTATATTGCTACTCAGATTTCCTGTCAGAATACAGTTTTTAGGCGTATTTCAACAGAAATTCTAATATAATGCTGAGCATCCAGCATTATATAAGTGTAAATCTAGCCTAACACATTGATCCCTTATCACAGTGGTGGTAAAGCTCCAGCCCGCGGGCCGTATGCAGCCCGCGATGACCTTTTCTGCAGCCCCCGGGAATCTGCCGGCCACAGAGTTTTGCCGGCTGCCAGCCCTGTAAATCCCCATGTGCCCTGCCAGGACATGCATTCACTATTGAACGCTGGTCAGTGTCTGTGTACTCAGTAATTACTTTGTGGGCGAGGTGTGTGCTCTGTGCCCTATCCCACAGAAGAAGATCAGGTGCAGTTTTATGGCTTCCAGCGCTGTGTGCCCACTCCCCCTGTGCCCACTCCCACTGTGCTGTGTGCCCACTCCCACTATTCAAGCTCTTACTGTGTTGTGCACCCACTCCCCCTGTGCGCGCTCCCACTGTGCTGTGTATCCACTACCAATGTGCGTGCTCCCACTGTTCTGTGTGTCCACTCCCAATATGCGCATTTCCACTGTGCTATATGCCTGTTTCCACTGTTCTAAGTGCCCACTTTCCAGGTGCCGTGTGCCCACTCTCCTGGTGCCGTGTGCTTTCTCCACCAGTATTATGTGCCTCCCCACCAGGGCTATGTTCTTCCCCTAGTGCTGTGTGCCCCCCTCCCCCAGCGCTGTGTGCCCCCGTCCCCTAGGGCTGTGTGTCCCCCTTCCCCCAAAACTCTGTGCCCCCCTTCCTCCAGGGCTGTGTGACTGCCTCCATTGCTGTGTACCAGCCCCAGTGCTGTGTACCACCCCTAATGCTGTGCCCCCCTTATGTCCATGCTCCCCAATGCTGTTTGTGCTCTGCAACTGTTGTCTGTTTTCCTCAGTGCCCCATGTGATGTTCGTGCCCCCCTAAGATGTGTGTGCCCCCCAGTAATGTTCGTGGCTCCCAGTGCTGTCTGTGCCCCCAGTGCTTTCTGTACCCCTCAGTGCTGTTTGTACTCCCCGAGTGCTGTCTGTGCCCCCCAGTACTGTCTGTGCCCCCTAGTGCTATCTGTGTCCCACAGTGCTGTCTATGCCCCCCAGTGCTGTCTGTGCTCCTTCAGTGATGTCTGTGCTCCTCCAGTAATTACTGTGCTCCTCCAGTGATGTATATGCCCTCCAAATGCTGTCTGTGCACCAATACTATATCTGTTGTGAATATCATCAGAGATGGTGCTGTTCCCGAGAGTGTTTCTGGGCTCCCTCTGCCGGCTAGTGCTGGTAGTGAGCCTGATTCTGCATCTGTCGCTCAGACAGGTGTAGGATATGATTGCTGTTCCAGGAAGCCTATGGAGTCCAGCCTCAGGGAATAAAGGAAGGCAGTTTCTGTCTAGCCTTTGCCAGTGATAATTGTTTCTGCTCCTTGAGAAAATGTCTTGAAGTTTGCGCTCCAGCCTTGAGGCTTTTGCCTCTCCCTGTGTGTTCTGTATTTGCTTTTTTTTCTGATCCTTTTTGGATTCTGCAGGAATGATTTTTTGTTCCTTTACATCGGTTTTGTTTCCATGGCATCCTAGTCTGCAGCTATGCCTGATAAGTTTTTTTTTTTCTCTTCTTAGATTTAATTAGTTCTCATGCACCTTTTGTTTCTTGCATGTGAATGAGAGCTCTCCTTGCACTTTGTTTGGAGGACAATTTATTCCCAGCAAGAAAGGGAGTTTGCTCCCTGTCTGATCTAGAGATTTTATTTTTGTATCTCAAGTGTTTTGGTAGTAAAATCTTTTCTATTATATTTGCATTTTCTATTTAAATGTATTTGCACATGAGTTCCTGATATAGTGGGAGGAAAGATCTTGTGATCTGTTATAGGAATTTTTGATTATCAGGTGTTGGTATGTATTTTTTTAGGGTTTTTACTGGCTGCAACCAGCAAATCTATCCTATCCTGTTGTATCTAGCTAGCAGGGTCTCACTTTGCTCAACACTATATTTACTATCAGTGTGTTGTTTTTTCTTATATCAACATTGTTATATGTTGGGGCTTTTTCCTTTCCTTTTGGGGCCACTCTTAGGCAAGTCAGGGTTCCTAATTTCATCTATGAAGTTAGTTAGTTCTCTGGCTGTGACGAAGCGTCTAGGTTGGTTAGGAATGCTCCACTGCTACTTCTAGTTGTGTTTGTGCAGTTAGTGGATTGCAGCCAGCTAAGTTTTCAACTACTCTTGTGCATTATCTTCTATCATTTTTTATGTTTTTTTGCAAGATCTTTTGCGGTCTACTGACCATAACACATATCTATGCTTCCCAGTGATGCATATGCCCTCACCCCTCCAGTGATATATATGCTTTCAGCTTCCCTTGTGATATATATGCTCCCAGCCCCTCCTGTGATGTATATGCCCCAGCGGCTCCTGTGATGTATTTGCTCGCAGCGTCAATTATGTATATGTCACAGGCAGAGCTGAGCATACACATCACAGGAGACGCTGGGGCATATACATCACATGAGGGGCTTGGGAATATACAGCACATGAGGGGCTGGGGCATACACAACACTGGAGGGGCTGGGGCACATACATTACATTGGAGATGGTGGAGCCATATACATCACAGGAGGGGATTGGGCAAATACATCCCATTGAGACGCTGGGGTCATACACATCAGAGTAGAGGCTGGGACATATATATCACAGGATGGGCTAGGGCATATGCATCACAGGAGGGGCTGGGTCATACAAATCACAGGAGAGGCTGGGGCATATACATCACATTGGAGATGCTGGAGCATATACCTCACAGTGGAGGCGCTGGAGCATGTATATAACAAGAGGGGCTGGGGCATATACATTACAGGAGGGGATGGGGCATCTCCTGTAATGTTTATACAGCAGTCTCAGTGTCTCCTATGTGATGTATATACAGCAGTTCCATAGTCTCATATGTGATTTATATGCCACCAGCCCCTCCTGTGATGTATGTACAGCAGTCCCAGTGTCTGTTATGTGATGTATATGATTTGCCAATCATATTATCACAAAGAGTTGACAACCCAGGAAAAGCAGTTGTGAGAATCAATGTCACTGAAAATTAACCGCCTCACCAATGAGACGCAGCTCCAACCACCACAGTAGGGATGAGTTAATTAATTATTGTACCAAACGTAGCTGTGTAATTTTCACATTGATAATTTTGTGCGCCCCCTGAAGGGTTGTAGAAATTTTCAAATGGCCCCTGGCAATACAAAGATTCCCCACCCCTGCCTTAACATAACATATCAGAACACACTACTCCATGCCTTTCCAGTAATGTAACAATTTCTATTCATTGCCGCAAAGCGGTTCTAACAGTGCTTGCATACTGCACATAGTAGGAGACCTTGTCAGGATGACATAAACAGATTTGGTGCAGAACAAAGTGTAAGAACCCAAGCTCTGATGATGGGCTCCAACAGCATAGATACAAGCCATGCAAGGCGGTCAGAATGTCATATATTTAAGCACAAAGGAGGACCTTCACAAGCTACTGTCATTGTTTCACATCTAGATCTAATTTCCCTACAGTGAACAATCTGACTGCAGTGCACACACCATATAACAGGCTCTCCTATCACAGACAATTGTGTATCTGTGAAAAAAAGTAATTGTCATTGCCAGGAGCAGCATGCTTCTGTAGCTATTTAATTACATCTCTCAATGTCTGAAACTGGCATTTAAAGAGAATCTGTCTACAGGTTTTACTATGTAATCTGAAGAAAGCAGGAGATTAGGCTGAGACACACATTTCAGCCATGTGTCTCTTATCAGGCTGTGTGCTGTTTTTTACTTACAATGAGTGTTTTATCACTGGTATATTATCCTTGCCAAAACTATAGCTCTCATGCATGCTACACCAATCACATCCCCTCTTCTGATAAGCAGCTGCCAATATACAATGTACACAGAAAATGTGGTGTGGCAGGCTTTAGCTTTCTGAGCTCTGCTACATGATATAGCTAAAACTCTGATTTTGTCACAGCTGCTGTACCCAGTAAACTAAGTGGTACATTGTTGGAATCATGTTTTCTTTTCTTACATTATGCTCTTTTCAAATAAAGTAGCGAATATTGCTGACAGTTTCCTTTTAACCCCTTAACGACCATGGGCAGTAATATTACATCCCTGCGGTCATAGTGTTAATCCCCATCTGCTGGTACGGGCTGCAGGCAGGAATCCGAGCACATGTCAGCTGATTTGTACAGTTGACATGTGTGCCTCGCAGGTATGAGTGAAATCGCTATCCACCCATACCTGTTAACCCCTTAAATGGTGCTGTCAATATTTTTTAACGGTGATCGTGGTAAAAGTTTACTTACCGCCTGATACCGGAAGTCATGTGAAGTGATCACGTGGATCCAGTGGTTGTCATAGTAGCACGGGGTCATGTGATCTCTCCTGTAGCTCATATAACTACTGTAAGTACTACAGCTTACAAAAGATGATCATTTCTCCCAGTCTGAGCGATGCTGCTCTGATCGGGCGAAATGAATGAGCGATCAGACTGCTGATCCTTATAGTCCTGTAGGGGGACTAGTAAAATAAAAAAAAGTTTAAAAAAAGTTTTGAAAAATTAAAAAAAAATAAAAAATCCTAAAAGTTCAAATCACTCCTAACGGCCCTATTGCAAATTAAAGGGTTAAAAAAATAAAAATTATACACACATTTGGTATTACTATGTTCAGAAATGCCCGATCTATCAAACTATAAAATTAATTAATCTGCTAAGTAAATGGCGTAGCAGCAAAAAATTCCAAACATAAAAATTCGTTTTTTTGGTCGCCGCTGATTTTGCACAAAATGCAATAACAGGCCATTAAAACCTAGCATCAGCGAAAATATGGTACAATTAAAAATGTCAGCTCGAGATGCAAAAAGTAAGCCATAATTGAGCTATAGATCCCAAAAAATTAAAACACTACGGGTCGCGAAAAATGGTGCAAAACATACGTCACTTTTTTTGGACAAACGTCTGATTCTGATTTTTAACCCGTTAAAAAAAAGTAAACCTATTCATGTTTTGTGTCTACAAATGCGAACCAACCTGAGGTATCACACCAACACATCAGTTTTACCATATAGTGAACACAGTTCATAAAATATCTCAAAAGCAATTGTGCAATCGCACTTTTTTTGCAATTTTTCCGCATTTGGAATTTGTTTGCTATTTTCCAGTACACTATATGGTAAAACTCATGGTTTTATTTAAAAGTACTGCTCGTTCTGCAAAAAACAAGCCCTGACTTGACCAGATTCACTGAAAAATAAAAAGTTACGGCTCTCAGAAAAAAGGCAAAAAAACCCCCGGAAAGCGCAAAATCGGCCGACCGTGAAGTGATTAAGTCACACAGTCCCAGGATGTGTAACTAAAACTCATCCTGCAAAAAAAGTCCTTATTTGACTATAATTATGAAAAAATAATAAAGCTATGACTTCAGGAAGAAAGGAAAGAAAAAACAAAAGCACACAAATGAAAATTCAGCAAGGCATGAAGAGATTAAAGGGAATAGCTCACCAGGTTTTTGACACCTAATATGACATAGGGGCAGAGATCCTCATTTCAGCGGTGTTTCACTAAAGGCCGCTTTACACGCTGCGACATCGGTCAAGCGATCTCGTTGGGGTCACGGAATCTGTGACGCACATCCGGTCGCTTTAGCGATGCCGTTGCGTGTGACACCTTTGAGCGATTTTGCATGGTTGCAAAAACGTGCAAAATCGCTCATCGGTGACATGGGGGTCCATTCTCTAATATCGTTGCTGCAGCGGAAACGAAGTTGTTCTTCGTTCCTGCGGCATCACACATCGGTACGTGTGACACCGCAGGAACGAGGAACCTCTCCTTACCTGTCTCCCGCCTGCAATGCGGAAGGAAGTAGGTGGGCGGGATATTAAGTCCCGCTCATCTCCACCCCTCCGCTTCTATTGGGTGGCGGTTCAGTTACGCAGCTGTGATGTTGCTGTGATGCTGAACGAACCGCCCCTTTAGAAAGGAGGTGTTTCGCCTGTCACAGCGACGTCGCAGGGCAGGTGAGTAGTGTGACGCGTCTGGGTGATGTTGTGCGCCACAGGCAGTGATTTGCCCATGTCGCACAACCGATGGGGGCGGGTAACCCATGCTAGCGATATCGGTCACGATATCGCAGCGTGTAAAGCGGCCTTTACTGGACTGCTTAGTGTGATTTTGATAACAGCACTGTTTAATCAGCAGTAGATTATCATTAGAGGACTACTTGGCCTTCTGCCAGGTAGTCCAGCATATGCTTGAGCTCCATATAACTGCTAGATCTGCAGCAGAGAAAAATTGATTTGATAAAAATGACAGCAAACAGCGCAGTAAGCGACACATTGCTGGAATCAGGTCTCAGCCTCTACATTATGCTGCTCTCTGATGGGGGAGCAAAAACTTGGTTACAGTTTCCCTTTAAGTAAATAGGTAACTATTAAAAAAAATAGAAACAGGCAAGAAAATTAGTATATAGAATACTCAGATATATCTCTGATTATACTCCAGTGCATATTAATAAAAGGGTGTTAAGTAGTCATGGGCGGAGTAGCAGATAACCGGGATTGGCAAATCCTGGTTATCTGGTTTGTGAAAACCAGTTCTGGGCTGGATGCTGGTCTTCATATAAATTTATAAGGACCAGAATCTGGTGATTAAAATGGTGGCAGAAGGGAAAGGAGGATGGAGCAAGCATTCCGTACTTACTAAGGCTCCGTTGCGGCTGTAACAGCTTTCAGGCCACTCATTCACTTCTGGTGTTGAGCATAATTCTTCATTGCATATGCACTGCTTTCCTACCCACCTGCATCTGTGATTGGTTGCAATCTGATGTGCTCCCACCCGGAGTGACAGCATGTCAACTGACTGCTTCCAATCACAGATCCTACATGCGTCTATCGTGGTATAAAATAAATAAAAAAAAAATAAAAAAAGTTGACATAGGTACACCCCCCATATTATGATACACAGCACAGATAAGGTCCATGGCTACATGATACAGTCCCCAGCCGTATGCTTATCTTTGCAGTGTATTAAAATAAGAGAAACTGTTTGCGGCTTTTTTTTTTTTAAACACTATTTCAATAAGTAATTAAAAAAAAATGATATGTGGTGGCCCAATTTTGATACCAGTCAAGATAAAGCAAGCAGCTAGGGCTGTATTCTCAGGCTTAGAGACCCATGCTCATTGAGCTACCCCCAGCCTAAAAATAGCAGACTGCAGCCACCCAGAATTGCTGCATCCATTAGATGTGACAATCCCAGCACTTTAAATGGCTCATCCCAAGTGCCCTGATGCGGTGGCTAGCTAGATAATAAGGAGTTAATATCAGCCCACAGCTGTCACTAAGCCCAATATTAGTAATGGGGATGGTCTATGAGATCCCACATTACTAATCTATAAGTGAAAGTAAATAAACACAAACAGCAAAAAAAAAAAAATGTTTGAAATCTAAAAATATACCTCTTTCACCCCTTTATTAACCCCAAAACACCCCTATAGGTCCGACATAATCCAGACAAGGTCCCACAACAATTCCAGCTCTGCTACTATCTGAAGTCACAGATTGCGATCATGGAACAGAGACTGAACCACACAATCAATGGTGACGTCACTCATGTTATTTGCAGTCACAGCTAGAGATTCCCTTGGTCCTCCACTTGCGACGGCAGGTACCTGACTTTAGTTGATTTCAGTAAAATCAGTGACCTCACCTCAAGTGACATCCGCATTAGTGATGGGCGATCCTGAACTGTAAAGATCAAGGATCATACCGATCACATAGTGATTGAGTATACTATCCCGATCATAAGCTTTCCTGGGAAGTTCATGTTACAGATCGTGTCCGGGGGCTGTAAAAAAAATGCACATTATTAAAAAAACATTGTCATTATACTTACAGGCCCCGCAACGCGTCCTGCTGACTTTGTCTCCCAGCCGCTTCTGCTTGTTCATTGCTGTGCCCCCATGTTAAAAGACCTTCCGACACGTCATGGCCATGTGACCAGTGAGGTGGGAATGTTGTATTACCTCGTTGGTTACAGACTGGTCACATGACTATGACGTCATCAAAGGTCCCGTTAAGTGATTGTCACTGTGGAGTGCCGCATCGCATCACGGCGCACAATCTCCTGACAGGAGCGAGTTATCTCATGTAATTCCATGCAGCTGAGGCACTCCTGTACTGAGAGCATTAGCCTTTGCCGGGTGATGCATTGCAAGATGCAAGTGCAATCATACCCTCACTGTCAGGCTGCTTCTTGCTTTGTATAGAGCATAGTAGCAGAGCTGACAATGCTCTCTCTGCTTCTCATTTTGTATAGACTGTGTCTCTGATGAAGCAGGGACATTGCTCTACCTGTGGATTACGTCGGACTAAGGATTTTTTTTATAATAAAGGTGGAGTCTCTAAATGCTTTTTTTGTTTTATTTCTAATAAAAAAAAATTCTGTGTTGTGTTTTTTTTTACTGTTTACTAGAAATTCATGATGGCCATGTCTAAATTTTTTTTCTCTGTGTTGTTTTATTTTACTGTTAAAATAACAGACAATCACAGACGCTGTCACAGAGTGGGTGTCTGTGATTGGATACTGGATTAAACCTAAACCAGTCCATACATTCTAGCATCTAGAATGTATGGGCAGATTCCAGACACCCATTCTGCATAACAGCGTCTGTGATTGGCTGTTGGGTCCCTAACACTTATAGTAGTGTAAAAATAAATAAATAATTATAAAAAAAATTACGGAGCCCTCTACGGTATTTTTGATTCTCAGCACAGATAAAGCGGATGGCTACGGGCTGCCTACCCCATCTGACAGGCTTTACCTTGGCTGGCAATCAAAATACAGGAAGCTCATTCATTTTTTATTAATTATTTAAAAAAATTAGAAAAGCTACATCTCTGTCTACTCTGCTACATCTGATTGTCTCATTCAGATTTAATAGACCTGAGTGAGTCAAAGATGAGCAAAGATGAGGTGGTCAGAGACACTACATCTGTCTCTGTTCTGCTATATCTGACTTTCTCACACACACATGTAGCAGAGCTGAGATGGTCAGATGTAGCAGAGGCGGTCAAATACACTACATCTGATGAAGCGTTTCTGACCATCTCTGCTCTGCTATATCTCATCATCTCAGCTCTACTACATCTGAGTTACATGATCTGATGTAGTAGAGTCAAATGTAAGAGAGAAAGAGATAACTAACCTGGGGGTGTTTCGTCTCTACAACTCTTAAAGAGTCCATCTGAGCAAGGAATCCCTGCACTCAGCTGGAAAATCACTGCCTTCAGTGGATGGCTCTAATCATTGAAAGAAGCTGCTTCACTGTAACCCGCGCACTTAAGCACCACGCGATACTCGGCAATGCTCGTTAATCCTGGATGAAGCAATATTGAATGTGAAACGTGCGTTGTGTGTGTGGGGGATGCCATCACAATTGTTCTGCTGATTCCCTGTATAGGTAAATACTGTACCATTATGTGACCATTATGTCACCTTCATTTACATGGGTAATTATGTGCCAATGACCAATTGTGTAATGTATTACTGACACACTTGTGTCTTTAGCATTGTGATGATTTGTCTGTTACTATTAGGTAGATACTGTGCCATTATGTGTTTTTCATGTATTTGGGATATGATGTGACTATAGCTACTTTCACACATCAGTGTTTTGGCATCAGGCACAATCCGGCTTGTGCCTGATGCACCGGATCCGTCGCAGATTGTGTAAAAACTGATGCGACAGATCTAGCAAAAAACTGATTCCTTTTTGGGGTTTTTTCCATTCCAAAAGGGAGAGAGAGAGAGAGAGAGACCCCATCATCACCGCACACACTGGCATTACCGCACCCATCATCACCGCACACACACAGGCACTACTGCTCCCATCATCACCGCACACACACTGGCACTGCCGCACCCATCATCAAAACACACACGCAGGCACTACCACTTCCATTATCACTGCACACACCGGCACTATCGCACCCGTCATCACTGCACACTCGCTGGCACTACCACTCCCATCATTACCGCACACACCGGCACTACTGCCCCCATCATCACCGCACACACTGGCACTACCGCACCCATCATCACAGCCCATATGCAGGCACTACCGCTACCATCATCACTGAACACACACAGGCACTACCTGAGTGACGTCTCTGCTAATAACTCGACTCACTTCAGTTGCTCTGTGGAGCGAACAGGAGTGACGGTGTTCTACTGCCTCCCCTGTCAGCTTCCGATGTAGCAGAGCTGAAGGCGACGTGGGACCTTGTGTGGATTATGTCGGACCTAGAGGGGTCTTTGGGAATTTTAATAAAGTGGGGAAAGAGGGTGGTTTTTTGCCTTTTTTTTCAAATAAAGGATTTTTTGGTGTTGTGTTTATTCACTGTCAATATAGGTTAATCATGGAAGGTGTCTCATAGACTCCTGCAATGATTAACTAAGACTTAGTGGCAGCTATGGGTTGCCATTAACTCCTCATTACCCCGATTGCTACCGCACCAGGGATATTCGGGATGAGCCGGGTAGAGTCCTAGGACTGTCACATCTATGGATGTGGCAATTCCAGGTGGCTGCTGGCTGATATTTTTCGGCTGGGGGGCTCCCCACAATGTGGGGCTCCCCATCCTGAGAATACCAGCCTTCAGCCGTGTGACTTTACTTTGGATGGTATCAAAATTGGGGGGGACCACACTCCATTTTTTTCTAATTATTTATTTATTTTTTGTACTGCACGATATAGACCCGCCCACCGGCGGCTGTGATTGGTTGCAGTGAGACAGCTGTCACTCAGCGTGGGGGCATGTCTGACTGCAACCAATCATAGACGCCGGTGGGTGGGGGAAGCAGTGAATACTAGATGGAATAATGAGCGGCCGGCAATTTCAAAAGAGGAGAAGCCGCCAGACCAGTGTGACAGCCGTGCAGCACCGCGCCCGTGATCGGTGAGTATGAGAGAGGGGGTCAGAGGGAGAGACCGACCGACAGAGAGAGATAGAATACGAGAGAGACTGACCGACAGAGAGAGAGAGAGATCGGGAGAGAAAGGCCAGAAATGAATTCACATCTCATCTGAGCATGCTCAGATTAAAAAAACAGATCCATCACAGCAATGCATTTTTTGACGGATGACGACGGATGCGGCACCCATAGGCTTCCATTATACAACATGCCAGACGGCGCCGGATCAGAGACAAAAAACGTTACATCCTGCGTCCTTTCTGGCAGCTGGACGAAGAAATTTCGCCGGATCCTGGCGGACGCCGCATGCAGTGGAGGGCCATCCGACGCTAATACAAGTCAATGGGGAATAAAACGGATCCGGTGCTGGATCCGTTTTACCCGTTTTTGCCGGATTGTGCATGATGCCAAAAAACTGATGTGTGAAAGTAGCCTATGTAATATAATACTGAGACACTTGTGTCTTTAATATTTTGATTCTTAATTGGTCAATTTTGGTCTGGTTTTATTTTCCTATATTTACCATTGTGGGTTCGGCTTGGTGTTACCAATATTTTTCATCTCCCCATCTGTTGGGGTTTAGACAACCTGTTTTAATTATTTTATTATTCTTAATAAATATTTTTTTAAAAAAAAAATGTATGCAAATTGCATCATTTTTGGTGTTTTTCAATGTAGGTTTTGTTTCCACTAGTAAGATTGTAGTATAGGTGTTATTTTTAAGGTCCAGAAATATAAATCAAAACTTCAGATGTATGTGTTACATATGAGGAACGTCAAGGTTTTCTTTTGTTAAAATTAAAATATCACATTTAGTAAATTTCAGAATTCTGTTGTTATGGAGATAAATTGAGAACATGCAAAACACATTAACTAATGTAAATTTTAAATAGCAGATATTGTATTTCAGAAACAACAGTCTGTGTGTAGGGGTTTGTTTGTTTTTTTTCTATCTCACAATTTAATGTCACTTGTCTAAAGACTATTACTAATTGCTGATTTGTTATGATTCTTACTAAATGAGTGCTAAATTAAAAGTGTTATTTGCAATTGTTGCTTATATGTAAATTTTTATTATTCTCAGATGATTTTTTAGACATCCATTAAATTAATATCTTTGTGGCTTTACAGCAGTTACATAACAATACAATACTAAGAGCAACATTAAAGTGCATGAATGGACAAAATTGAGCATTAAAAAAAGCAGGAACAATATAAAAAAAAAACTATAGTCATTTTGAAATTACTGTCCTCTGCTTTATATTTCTACTCCACAGAAAGTTGCTGATCCTTTCATGTTCTAAAGCAAGACAGGAATTTCTCTTTAACCCCTTAATGCAATATAATAAGCAAGTATAGTATCTGATTGCAGGGGTGATAGCAACTGGAGAGGGCTCAGGAGCTGAGTTCTTTTCTCACAACGCAGCTAATAATTGATTAAATAGCTGGCATCTGTCTCTAAATGATGGCAGCATAGTAATGTTGGGCACTTCCCTGTTCCATGTACTGGCTCCTTTAACGTCTTGCAATGCAAAAGGATTATTATTTTCAAACGTTTTTATTAATCGCTAATAAAGAATCAAGTTGTGTTAGCTTCTTAAATTTTTGAATATACATAGGGTTATGAAATCAGAGCAATGGAAATAATTATATTATTAAACACTTTATGAAGGGATGGGTGTGGGGAAAATCAGGAAGGATTAATATTGGGTCAGGATTAGAGATGAGCGAACCGGTCGCGGTTCGGCTCGAGCTCGGTTCGCCGAACCGAGGTCTGGTTCGAGTTCAGTTCGGCGAACCACTCAAACCCATAGGAAACAATGGGAGGCAATCACAAACACATAAAAACGCATTATAAATATACACATACAGTTAATAAGCATTGCCATAACACTTACCTGTCCCCGGGATGCGTCCTGCACTCTTTCTCCTGTCGCTATTCCTCCCGATAATCACTGCATCCTCCTGTTAACCAGCAGTGATGCAGGACCTACGTAATGTCATAAAAATAGCATGTGACCAGTCACGTGTCTGTTATCTCATTGGCTACAGACTGGTCACATGACTATGACGCCTCATGCTAGGACCTGTCATTGCATGTCTCTGTTACACGGTGCACGTTTGTGTATCGCCGTGTCCCGGCGACATGCTCTAGCACACGGCCGACTCCCCGCTCTGCTTTCCCGTTCCCTTAAGGTACCGTCACACTAAGCGATGCTCCAGCAATCCCACCAGCAACCTGACCTAGAAGGGATCGCTGGAGCGTCGCTACACGGGTTGCTGGTGAGCTGTCACACAGGCAGATCTCACCAGCAACCAGTGACCAGCCCCCAGCCAGCAGCGCCGCGTGGAAGAGATGCTGCGCTTGGTAACTAAGGTAAATATCGGGTAACCAACCCGATATTTACCTTGGTTACCAGCGCACACCGCTTAGCGCTGGCTCCCTGCACTCACAATTGATAATTTGTACTGGATAAATAAATAAATACAAAAGTCAACAGGCAAGATTGCATCACCATAAGGGGGGAAAAATTACCCACATATCCCATGCGTCAGGGTACCCAATTGATTGTGGTATATTAATTCCAAAAACCGAAGTTACAAAAACATTTTTTTAAAAATTCAAGGGAACCTCAGAAAAATGCATATCCATGATAAGATCTTGTGATGTACATTGCCTGTATTGACACCAATTTGTAGACTAACATAATAAGCATTACTGACAGAATGTGATCATATCTGATGGCCACATAATGCACATAAAAGAGTAAATGGACATATAAGTACAACATCAACCAGAAAGAGCTATACCATTATGTATGATAGAGGAAAAACTTTTTCTTCATGTTCTATCAATGTGGGTCCCCAATCCAGTATTAAATAGTATGACTAATATAGCCGTAATACCCATATACAAGGGGAAACTTCCACAAAACGTGATAATTATCTGATATAGCACTGTACCTGGAAGAGTTGGTGGTCAGTGGGTGTTGTCCGCGTCCTTCCCGACGGCCGTTTCGGCTAGAAGCCTTCGTCAGGGGGCGTGGACAAGTGGGGGAAACGTGTGGATTAAAAAGCAGCGTCAACCAATCATCGCCGGCTACTGTAATAGTTATGCAGGCAGTAACCAAGACAACATAGGACGCTCGCCGTCAGCCGGGCCACTTCCTGCCCGACAGTTCCGGTCACATGACCGCCACGTGTGCGCATCACGTGGCCGTCATGCAAGCAGACGTCACACCAGGAAGACGGCGCGGCAGCACGATGACGTCCATTGCTCCCAGGACGCCTGCGCACTAACACATAACCGCGTCCCATAAGACATAAGATTGCCACTGGTATAGGAGAGGGAATGTCATGGAAGGGAAAAGGTGCTGTTATGCCTAAATGTGGCCGATATATGTGTATTGCCATAAACATGTAAATACTTCATATATGCAGTCAAACTACCCAAGACTAACAATAAACATGACGTATAGGAAAGCATGATACTCTATGAATATAGACAGTAAACATACATAATGATATTATATCTAAGGGATTAATACCCTATGTGTAGCTAAGAAGCAACCAGTACGATCATACATAACCAGAATATCAAATGCTCCTAAAGCATGATGCAGTCCCGACTCTTCATATAAATATAAAGACTTCATGATGATGTAGAAGATTTTTTATATAAATTCCGTCCTCAATGGCATGTCCAGGAGATGAGAGGAATTATAATGTCATGGAAGGGACAAGATGCTGTCATGCCTAAATGCGGCCGATCTACGTGCATTCCCATATGCATGTGAATACGTCATATATGCCGTCAAACTACCCAAGACTAACAATAAACTGACGTATAGGAAAGCATGATACTCCATAAATATAGACGGTACTATCATACATAATTAGAATATCAAATGCTCCTAAAGCATGATGCAGTCCCGGCTATTCATATGAATATAAAAACTTCATGATGATGTAGGGAATTTTGTATAAATTCCGTCCATAATGGCATATCCAGGAGATAAGAGGAAGACGCCTAAGATAAATAAATTAAAAAAATTAGTAACATGTAAATAAAAACAAAAGATACACACAGAAGACCCCCCTCATGTATATAACAAAGAGAGGACCACAGCTTTCACAAAAAGGATGCATAAGAGATGTTTTCGTTCAGTCCCAGAGGGTGAAGAGTTTTCAATTCCCAGATCCATCTTGTCTCCATCCTGGCCAGTCTTTGGCTAATCTTTCCCCCACGGATGTTAGAGTCAAGGTGGTCAATGCCCCTAACCCGTAACAATGTAGGATCAGATTGATGGTATTGTTTAAAGTGACGTGGGATAGTTTTTAATGATGGAATATCGGAGCAGTTTAGTGCTGCAGCAATTCCATTAACATGCTCCCGAATACGCACTTTAAACTGCTTAGTTGTCAGGCCGACGTATATTTTGGGGCAGGGGCAGATGGCGTAATAGATGACCGCCGACGTTGTGCAAGTAATACATTTTTTGATGGAGAAGATGTGTGTCCCCATAGAGTCCGTAAATGTGTCCGTCCTGTCCAAATTCGGACAGGCCACACAACGACCACATGGTACACAGCCAACACGAGGAGCCACAGGGCCAAATGGAGTCGGCTGAATGTTCTCGTCGTAGTGACTTATAACAAGATGATCACGGAGATTTTTGGATCTCCGGATACTCAACATTGGTCTCTCAGGGATCATCTGAGCCAATATGGGATCAGCCTGCAGGACTGGCCAAAATTTCTGCAGGCAGGATCTCATGGCCGAAAATTGGCCGTGGTAGTAACAAATCTCAGAGTCTCCTGCGATTGAGGTCTCTTGGGGGCGTACAATAGGGAGTGACGAGAAGAGTGTCTCGCCCTGTTGTAGGCTCTCTTCACACATCATTTACTGTAACCTCTCGCATAGAATCTATGCTTGAGGTCCAGAGCTCGTTCTTCAAAATCCAGATCGGTGGAGCAGATCCTGCGAAGACGCAGGAACTGGCCCACCGGAATGCACCGAATCATGTGACCAGGATGTGAAGAGGACGCATGCAACAACATGTTCCCTGCAGTCTTCTTACGAAATATGTCCGTTTGGATAGTATTATGAGGATCTCTTTTGACGATAACGTCCAGAAAGTCGACGGACTGAGCATGGTGGGTGTAGGTGATGTGAATATTGAAATCATTAAAGTTCAGGCTCTTCATGAAGTCATGGAGCTCAGTCTCCGTACCCTGCCAGATCAAAAGATGTCGTCGATGTACCGTGTCCAAAAGGGGACACGGTCCATCGACGGCAGCTGATCCGACAGGAAGAGGTCCCTCTCCCACAGCCCCAGGAACAGGTTGGCATAGGAGGGGGCAAAAGAAGCCCCCATCGCTGTTCCCTGGAGCTGCAGGTAGAAGGACCCCTTGAAGACAAAGAAATTATGAGTTAAAGTGAACTCCAATAACTCCATGATAAGGGCCACCATGTCCGATGATAAATTCGACATCTCTAAAAAGAATCGGGTGGCCCGAAGTCCGTCACAATGTTTTATGCTGGTGTAGAGGGATTCGACATCCCCCGTCACCAGCACAGAATCATCACCAATGGTCAGTCCGTCAACTTTCCTGAGGAAATCGCCAGTGTCCTTAATGAAAGATGGTAAACCCTCCACAAGCGGCTGGAGTTTAGTATCTATCCATCGATTTACGTGTTCCAGGAAGTTCCCTCTACCAGAAACAATCGGTCTTCCAGGAGGGGGCTTACATCCTTGTGCATTTTAGGCAGGAGGAACAGTGTGGGAATTGTCGGCTCAGACACCTGGAGGGCCGAAGCTAGGTCTTGGGTGATAACGTTGCTGGCTAATGCGGTTTTAAGGATCCCCTGAAGCAGAGACGTAAAGGCAGAAAGCGGGTTAAAGGTCAGCTTTTTATAGCAGACCCTATCCCGCAGCTGCCTAAAAACCTCCCTCTCATAAAGATCCTTTGGCCACACCACCACGTTACCACCCTTGTCCGCAGGCTTCAATACCACTCCAGGTAACGTCCGCAACTCCCGCAATCTAGTACGTTCCTGCCAAGAGAGATTGTCATGAGAAATGCCAGCTGGAATCTTATCAAACTCCTTGGAAACCAGTTGTACAAATAATTCCACATTTGGGCATGATGAAAGAGGAGGCAATTTCCTAGAACGTGGACGTATTGAAGGAGGAATCTTACCTCCTTCCGTAGTAATATGTTCCATGGCCAATTCCTCAAGATCACGTAGGGCTACTTGTTCCTCCTCTGTGGGAAAAAGTTTTTTTAGATTAGTGTCAAAAAAATACCTTTTAAAGATTAAGGAACGAGCAAATAAATGCAAGTCCTTAGTAGCCAAAAAGCGATCAAATCTGTTATGTGATTTCAATATGGATATATTATTTACTTGAATAATTGTCTGTACATCATGGTCATTGATTGATTGTCCGTGCCCTCACTTGTACTGTGCCGCCCCGCACCTACCCCTATGCTAATAAAGACCTCACTTTTGCACTTTGGATTTTGGTTTCGTGTTTTCTCCTCGCTTGTTATCAATTACGACTTATCCTCAGTCCCCATCCAGGACCTTATACATACTATGATGGTTATTATCTATATATGTGTCTGGTAAATCATGGTGTGGCTGTGGCTCCTTTTGTATATCGGGTTAATTTAACCCGATGTGTAGTCTGGCTATGTGTGCAGGGAGCAGGGAGCTGGCACTGGCAGCGTGAGAGTGGTGGACGCTGGTAACTACGGTAAACATCGGGTAACCAAAGAAAGGGCTTCTTGGTTACCTGATGTTTACCGCATTACCAGCGTCCGCAGATGCCGGCTCCTGACCGGCTGACACAGCCGGTCAATAACGGAGGTCACCGTTGCCATAGCAACGCGCTTGGTAGCGGTGACGGGGATGCCCCGCTACCAGCACGCAGCCGCACCGGAATCACGGAATCGGAGCAGCGTTGCTATGGCAACCCGTGCCACCGCTTACAACCGGGAGCCTGTGGTCACTCTCACAGAGTGATTTCTGCACGGAGCACAGCGTCTTCCCCCATGCAGCTGTGCTGTCTGATGGAGCAGACAGAGCTGCATGTGTTGAAGGGGAAAGAAGACAGAAGAGCAGGATCGTGGAGGGGTGACAGGGGGTAATAAAGATGGAGTCTCTAAGTGTCTGTGTATTTATTTCTATTAAAGTATTTTTTTTCTGTGTGGTGTTTTTTTTAACCCTTTATTGGAGATTCTTAATGGCCGGGTCAAACGTGCCTGACATTAAGAATCTCTGACTTAATACTAGCTAGTAAAACAAAGCCAGTATTAACTCATGATTACCCAACAAGCCACCCGGCTTCAGGGCTGTTGGAAGAGATGGATACAGCGCCAGATGATGGCGCTTCTATGAGAGCGCCATTTTCTGGGGCGGCTGCGGACTGCAATTCGCAGCAGAGGGGCCCAGAAACCTGGGCTAACCTGTGCTGTGGATTCCAATCCCCCAGCTGCCTAGTTGTACCCGGCTGGACACAAAAATAGGGCGAAGCCCACGTCATTTTTTTTTTTTTTAATTATTTTATAAAATTAATGAATTAAGTAAAAAAAGGGCTTCCCTATATTTGTAGTTCCCAGCCGGGTAGAAATAGGCAGCTGGGGGTTGGGGGCAGCCCGTAGCTGCCTGCTGTACCTGGCTAGCATACAAAAATATGGCGAAGCTCACGTCCTTTTTTTGTAGTTTTTTGGCAAAAAAAATAAAAAATGCTTCCGTGGATTTTCCATTGCCAGTGAAGGTAATACCAAGCAGTGGGGGTTAGCAGCCAGTGGCTGCTTGGATTACCCTAAGCTACCAATACAAAAAAATGCAGCGGGAACCCATATATTTTTTTTTTAATTATTTATTTAAATAACTAAAAACAAATAGGGTTTCCCTGTATTTTGATTGCCTGACATGACAGTGCTGTAAAACTAAATCTTTAAAAAAAATGACGTAGCGCTCCACGGTATTTTTGATTCTCAGTGCAGATAAAGCAGATAGCTATGGGTTGCCACCCCCATCTGCCTGGCGTTACCTTGGCTGGCAATGAAAATACAGGGAAGCCCATTAATTTTTTCTATTTAAAAAATAGTTAAAAAAAAAATGACGTTGGAACCCCCTATTTTTGATAGCCAGCTAGGGTAAAGCAGACGGCTGTAGCCTAAAAACCACAGCTGGCAGCTTTACCGTGGTTGGGGATCCAATGTGGGGGTCACCTCAGGCTCTTTTTTTTATAAATATTTTTTACATATTAATAATTACAAAAAAAAAAGTAGGGTCCCCCCAAATTGGATACCAGCCAAGGTAAAGCGGACAGCTGTGGTCTGGTATTCTCAGAGTGGGAAGGTCCATAGTTATTGGGCCATCACAGCCTAAAAATAGCAGGCCGCAGGCACCCCAGACGTGGCGCATCCAATAGATGCGCCAATCCTGGCGCTTCACCCCAGCTTATCCCGTGCCCTAGTGCAGTGGCAAACGGGGTAATAAATTGGGTTGATACTAGCTGTAAAGTCACGTGAGATCAAGCCCAGCAGTTTGTGATGTCATGGCGTCTATCAGGTACTCGACATCATAAACTGTCAGTACTAACAAAAAAAGTCGACAAAAAAATGTATTTGAAAAGACACTCCCCAAAACATTCCCTCTTTCACCAATTTATTGTAAGAAAAACAATAAGGGGGTCCCACGACGACTCTGGACCGTCTAGAATATGGGGGGAGACACTCAGGGAACGTATCCCCCATTTTCTAGGAGTGCAGACCCTCCATGTGAGGAGTGTGGGTGCAATGAATCTGCACTCACTCTCCCCGGGTCCACAGCAGCAGAGTCCATGTCGTAACGGTTGCTACCAGAGCTGCAATGCCCTGCTCATGAGGTAAGGGAATGCCTAATCAGGAGAACTATTCTACATTTCCAAATATTGGTATTTGCTGATATTATTACTATTCCACCTACTATATATTGGGGATAGGATCTTGGAGATGGAATACCCCTTTAAGTCCAGTTATCCAGCTGAATGAATACTTAACAACAGAGCTCGCTATTTAGATGTGTTTTCTTGTGGCGTATAACGGACTCTCATGTTTGGTAGTCGTTCAGCAGGGCAACTATAAAATCAAATACCTCCATTTGGAAATGTAGTATATAGCTCTCCTGATCAACTATGTTCCTTACCTCATGAGCAGGGCATTGCAGTAATAATAATAATTTATTCATTTATATAGCACTATTAATTCCATAGCGCTTTGCATACATTGGGAACACTGTCCACATTGAGGCTCACAATCTAAATTCCCTATCTGTATGTCTTTGGCGTGTGGGAGGAAACCAGAGTACCCAGAGGAAACCAACGCAAACATGGGGAGAACATACAAACTCCTTGCAGATGGTGTCCTTGGTGGGAATTTAACCCAGGACCTCAGCGCTGGAAGACTGCAGTGCTAACCACTGAGTCACCGTGCCACCCATTAAGCTTAGAGATGCATAACCACCACTCACTGAGTCTGAACACAAGAAGCTGAGTTGACAGCCGCTCTGTGCATGCGGCAGCATCTATTGTGAAGGAGAGGGCCGCGGGGGATCAACGCTGCCCAGGTACCGTGGGAAACCCTGGAACACCGGTGGGGTTATAGGCGGTTACCTGGCAGGGCCTGGGGAGGAGTTTTCTGTCGCATGTGTCATGGCACATGCGACAGAAATTAGAGGAGTAGGGTGAATGCTGTGCGCGCGGCCATCTTGGATTTCCGGGTGGGGGTCAGGGGGGGGCACTTTGGCGACGCCGGGGGACCGGTGAGGAGATTTATCATGTTTGTTCATGCCAGATGGGAGATAAATAATTTTTTACCGACGCTGCCATTTACTGTAACGTGATCATCGGTATACGGTGTATACCAGTGATCATGTGAGCGGGAACCGGAAAAACCGGCCTAAATCATGATCTCCAGGGTCTCAGCTACCCCTGAAACCCCGGAGATTTTCTGACGCTGGGGGGCGCTATTCACTTATTTCTGCCTGCTGTTTATAAATAGCAGATCAGAATAAGGCTACATTCACACGACCGATCCGTTTTTGCTGTCCACAAAAAACGGTTCATTTTTATTATGGGTGCATCCGTGTGGCATCCGTTTCTGTTCCATATATGGTACGTATGTCATCCGTGTGCCTTCCGTTTGTTTGCGTACTGCAGAAAAACTGAAGGAGGGAATATACATAAATTTACCCAGGATCTGTGATGCCCTGGACCCCCAGGGGTCACAGGTAACAACACACAACACCACACACACCCCCACTCCAGTGAGGCACCAGCAGCCAACAAGTCCTGACTAGAGTTGAGCGTGGTTCGCGGTTCGAGGTTCTCCAGTTCTAGGCTCGAGTGATTTTGGGGCCTGTTCTAGATCGAACTAGAACTCGAGCTTTTTGCAAAAGCTCGATAGTTCTAGAAACGTTCGAGAACGGTTCTAGCAGCAAAAAAACAGCTAATTCCTAGCTGGCTTTCCGCTGTAATAGTGTAGATCACTCTGTGACTCACACTATTATGAAATTTCAGTGTATAGTGTGCGGGAACAGCGCCTTCAGATCACTGCTGTTTGTATAATGGCGATCGCCATTTTTTTTTTTTCCTTGTCTTCCTTCCCTAAGCGCGCACATGTAGTGGGGAGGGCCATTATGTCAGCCAATCCCAGACACACACACAGCTAAGTGGACTTTTAGCCAGAGAAGCAACGGCATGTGTAATAGGATGTCCATGTCACATGTGCCTGCATTATAAAAACGAGTATCTGCCCGTCCGGACGCCATTATCTCTTCTGCGTCCTTGGTGTCAGACATCACTGGCGCAGCTCCGTCCTTTGTCCTATCGCCGATACTGCTGTATGCGCTCCATACACAGCGCTGGACAGCTTAGGGATAGCACTTTCTATCAGTCCTTTTAAGGGCTCGTACCGGCAGGGTCAGAGCCATAGGTGACAGGTCCTGAAAACAGAGACAGCGTCTGTGTAGCTAAGGTCAGGGATTTCCTCGCTGCATTTCCCCTTTAGGAGGGAATAGAAAGGCAGGCTTCCATTCCTCTACCCAGAGCCCCACAATCCTGGCACTGTACCCTCCTGTCCTCTGCACGCTCCAACTCATTATAACTAAGCCATTATACTAGCAAACACTGAGTGAACTTAGTGTAATCCTAAACCTGGCTGTTGGACTTCTGTATAGTCCCAGTAGTGCACAGATATTTGCAGCACGTCTGCCTGCATTGCACACTCAAACTGATTTTTACTAAGCCATTATACTAGCAAACACTGAGTGAACTTAGTGTCATCCTAAACGTGGCTGTTGGACTTCTGTATAGTCCCAGTAGTGCACAGATATTTGCAGCACCTCTGCCTGCATTGCACACTCCAACTCATTATAACTAAGCCATTATACTAGCAAACACTGAGGGAACTTAGTGTCGTCCTAAACGTGGCTGTTGGACTTCTGTATAGTCCCAGTAATTCACAGATATTTGCAGCACGTCTGCCTGCATTGCACACTCCAACTGATAGTTACTAAGCCATTATACTAGCAAACACTGAGTGAACTTAGTGTCATCCTAAACGTGGCTGTTGGACTTCTGTATAGTCCCAGTAGTGCACAGATATTTGCAGCACCTCTGCCTGCATTGCACACTCCAACTCATTATAACTAAGCCATTATACTAGCAAACACTGAGTGAACTTAGTGTCATCTTAAACGTGGCTGTTGGACTTCTGTATAGTCCCAGTAGTGCACAGATATTTGCAGCACGTCTGCCTGCATTGCACACTTCAACTGATAGTTACTAATCCATTATACTAGCAAACACTGAGTGAACTTAGTGTCATCCTAAACGTGGCTGTTGGACTTCTGTATAGTCCCAGTAGTGCACAGATATTTGCAGCACGTCTGCCTGCATTGCACACTCCAACTGATAGTTACTAAGCCATTATACTAGCAAACACTGAGTGAACTTAGTGTCATCCTAAACGTGGCTGTTGGACTTCTGTATAGTCCCAGTAGTGCACAGATATTTGCAGCACGTCTGCCTGCATTGCACACTCCAACTGATAGTTACTAAGCCATTATACTAGCAAACACTGAGTGAACTTAGTGTCATCCTAAACGTGGCTGTTGGACTTCTGTATAGTCCCAGTAGTGCACAGATATTTGCAGCACGTCTGCCTGCATTGCACACTCCAACTGATAGTTACTAAGCCATTATACAAGCAAACACTGAGTGAACTTAGTGTCATCCTAAACGTGGCTGTTGGACTTCTGTATAGTCCCAGTAGTGCACAGATATTTGCAGCACCTCTGCCTGCATTGCACACTCCAACTCATTATAACTAAGCCATTATACTAGCAAACACTGAGTGAACTTAGTGTCATCCTAAACGTGGCTGTTGGACTTCTGTATAGACCCAGTAGTGCACAGATATTTGCAGCACCTCTGCCTGAATTGCACATTCCAACTCATAGTTACTAATCCATTATACTAGCAATTTATGCTGCCAGTTTAAGGGCCGTAGTTGCATTGTCAGGGATATTTATTCTTTATTATTCTGCTGTTAATAAAGCTAGACCACCGCTGCAATCTACACCACCTCTCAATTTTTACTACCACATTTTCAGTGCACAATCTTATCGCAATCAACATGAGTGGCAAAATGACAGATGCTGGTGGAAAGGGGAAGAGGCATGGTGGAAAAGATAAAAAAGGGTTTGTCCGTGGGGAAGGTGGCAAAGCTCCATTATCATCTGCTGAAGATAGACCATCTACCAGCAAAAGTAAGATGTCTACTACTTACCGTGGACAATCCGATGTGCTCCCTTTTTTACGGACACGAACAACAGGAACAAAGGTAGATGATGGCCAAAAAAGGAAAATGCTTGAATGGATCTCAAGTGGTCCAACAAGTGCCCTCTCAGCCACTTCAAGTACCGCATCCAAAACACACCAGTCCTCTGAGTTGTCATCCCAATCAAACTTGCTTTCTCCCAGCTCTGAAGTCTCCATCAGCCCTGCACAGTATGGTGGAACTGAGATTGCTGAGTCTGCAGAGCTGTTCAGTCACACTATAGCCTGGGAATCAGAGGTCTGCTCCCAAGCTACAGTGAGTACAGAACAGGAAATGGTCTGCAGTGATGCCCAGAACCTTTGTGACTCTGATTCAGGCCGTGAGGACCAAGTTTCTGAGCATATTGTTGACCCTTTGTCACAAACTGTAACACCTGTGGTTATAGACAATGAGGAACATACTGATGAAGATGAGACGCAGATACCCGATTGGGATGACAACTTAAATATTCGGTCAGGGCAAGAAGAGGCTTGGTCTGAGGGGGAGGGGAGTGAAAACACAACAATTGATGATGAAGTTCTAGATCCCACCTACTGTCAACCCACAGTCAGGCACTCGAGGAGGTCAACAGAGGTGGTGGAGGAGGATGCAACTGATGACGAAGTTATCTTGCGCCTTCCTGGACAGAGTTGGAGTACTGGTAGCACGTTACCAACTGCATCCTCAGCCACCACTCTGCCTCTGAGCACTAGTCGGGGTGGATCAACAGGTCGCATGCCCTCTAAGCCTTGCCTAGCCTGGTCCTTTTTTGACATAGCAAAAGATCACCCAAATTATGTGATCTGTAAAATTTGTCATGGTTCTCTTAGTAGAGGTCAAAACCTCAGCAGTTTGAAAACTTCTTCCATGAATCGTCACATGAATAAATATCATATGTCCCGGTGGGAAGCTCACCGTGCTGCAATGCGGCCTAGCGGAGCGAACCATCCACCGCCTGCCCCTTCCAGTGCATCCGCGCGCTTTTTATCTTCTAGGGCTGTGGGGACAGCTGTCACACCTGTTTTTCCACGCACAACTTCCACCACTGTAACCGCAACAGGCAGTTTGCTTGGTAGGTCGTCAGTTGGTTTGGAAGGGGAAAGAAGTGAGTGTGTACAGCTCTCTCAGACATCGATAGCACCAACGTTGGATGAAGGCAACATCATGTCTCCACCTGCACTTTCCTCACAAACCTGCATTTTTCCAGGGACACCCTACTCAACACCGTCTACACACAGCAGCCAGATCTCTGTCCCTCAGATGTGGTCAAATAAAAGGCCACTTCCTGCGACCCATGACAAAGCTAAGAGGTTGACTCTATCCCTCTGTAAGCTCTTGGCTACCGAAATGCTGCCATTCCGCCTAGTGGACACACAGGATTTTAGAGACCTTATGTCTGTCGCTGTGCCCCAGTACCAGATGCCTAGTCGCCACTACTTCTCTAAGAAAGGTGTGCCCGCGCTACACCAGCATGTCGCACACAACATCACCGCTTCCTTGAGAAACTCTGTGTGTCAACGGGTGCATTTCACCACCGATACTTGGACCAGTAAGCATGGACAGGGACGTTACATGTCGCTGACTGGGCACTGGGTAACTATGGTGATAGATGGTGAAGGGTCTGCTGCACAAGTCTTGCCGTCCCCACGACTTGTGTGTCAATCCTCTGTCTGTCCAAATTCCACCACTGCTTCTGCCTTCTCCATCTCATATGGGTCCTCCACCTCCGCCCCAAGCCTGCCTGGTCAGGCCACCAGCGTTCTCACTGCGCTGAAGGAATCACGCACCCCTCATTACTATGCTGGCAGCAGAGCGCAACGGCATCAGGCGGTCTTTAGCTTGACATGTCTTGGGAATAAGAGTCACACAGCTGAGGAGTTGTGGTCAGCTCTGCGGTCCGAGTTTAATAAATGGTTGTCTCCACTCAACCTGCAGCCTGGTAAGGCCATGTGCGACAATGCTGCAAACCTGGGTGCGGCCCTTCGCCTGGGCAAGGTGACACATGTACCTTGTATGGCTCACGTGTTGAACCTTGTCGTCCAGCAATTTTTAACACACTATCCCGGCCTAGATGGCCTTCTGAACAGGGCACGAAAACTGTCTGCTCACTTCCGCCGTTCAAGCGCCGCAGCTGAGCGACTTGCATCGCACCAGAAGTCTTTCGGCCTGCCGGTTCATCGCCTGAAATGCGATGTGGCAACACGCTGGAATTCAACTCTCCACATGTTACAGCGACTGTGGCAGCACCGCCGAGCCCTGGTGCAATACGTCATGACGTATAGCCTGGGCCAACGAGATGCAGAGGTGGGGCAGATCACCATGATGGAGTGGTCTCAGATCAAGGACCTATGCACCCTTCTGCACAGTTTCGACATGGCGACGAATATGTTTAGCGCTGACAATGCCATTATCAGCATGACAATTCCAGTCATTTACATGCTGGAGCACATGCTAAACACTATTCGGAGTCAGGGGGTGGGACAACAGGAATGGGAGGAACTACAGGAGGATTCATATGCGCAAGGGACAACAACATCACCAAGGTCCAGACGTTCATCATCACCAACGCAGCAGGCATGGGACCATAAGGGACAGGGATCAACAAGGGCGCATAGTAGCAGGCTAAATGTTGAGGAAGGTGCAGGAGAACATGAAGAAATGGAGGACGAACTGTCCATGGACATGGAAGACTCAGCAGATGAGGGAGACCTTGGTCAAATTTCTGTTGAAAGAGGTTGGGGGGAGATGTCAGAGGAAGAAAGAACGGTTAGCACCTCTATGCCACAAACACAGCGTGGACTTGGTCCGCATGGCTGCGCAAGACACATGAGTGCCTTCTTGTTGCACTACCTCCAACATGACCCTCGTATTGTCAAAATTAGAAGTGATGATGACTACTGGATTGCCACACTATTAGATCCCCGGTACAAGTCCAAATTTTGTGACATAATTCCAGCCATAGAAAGGGACGCACGTATGCAGGAGTATCAGCAGAAGCTGTTACTCGATCTTAGCTTGGCTTTTCCACCAAACAACCATGCAGGTGCAGGGAGTGATTCTCCCAGTTGTAACTTGACAAACATGGGACGGTCTCGTCATCTTCAACAGTCTACCCGTACCAGTAGGACCGTATCTGGTGCTGGTAACAGCAATTTTATGGAATCTTTTCATAATTTTTTTAGACCCTCCTTTGCAAGACCACCAGAGACAACAAGTCTGACACATAGTCAACGGCTGGAGAGGATGATACAGGAGTATCTCCAAATGAACATCGATGCCATGACTTTGCAAATGGAGCCTTGCTCCTTTTGGGCGACAAATCTAGAAAAATGGCCAGAGCTCTCCAGTTACACCTTGGAGATTTTGTCATGTCCAGCGGCCAGCGTTGTCTCTGAACGTGTCTTCAGTGCTGCTGGGTGTGTGCTGACAGATAAGCGCACGCGCCTGTCCAGTGACTATGTGGACAGACTGACGTTCATCAAAATGAACAAGTGATGGATCCAGAAGGAATTTACTACCCCTGTGTCATCCTGGGGAGAGTAAATGCTTGTGGATTTGGAATGTGCTTGATGCAAATCATAACATCCTGTTTGCAACTAGGGCACAAGTGCTGCCACTGATGGGGTGTCTGTGTGGCCCAATTTTTGGAAAAAAGGGAGACTCCGCTTGGAGTAACCCTTACTTACATTGTTTTTAAAAATGATCCAAGATGAACAGAGCTGGGATCAGGAACGACTTTGCTACCTACCCCGGTGTCATCCTGGGGACGGTTAAGAATGGCGTATTTTTGAATGTGCTTGATGCAAATCTAGCTGTGAAGTGTACAACTAGGGCACAAGTGCTGCCACTGAATGGGTGGGTGTGTGTGGGGCACAATTTTTGGAAAAAAAAGGGAGACTCCGCTTGGAGTAACCCTTGCTTGCTGTGTTTTTTAAAAATGATCTAAGATGAACAGAGCTGGGATCAGAAAAGACTTTGCTACCTACCCCGGTGTCATCCTAGGGACAGTTAATTATGGCGTATTTTTGAATGTGCTTGATGCAAATCAAAACATCCTGTTTGCAACTAGGGCACAAGTGCTGCCACTGATGGGGTGTCTGTGTGGCCCAATTTTTGGAAAAAAGGGAGACTCCGCTTGGAGTAACCCTTACTTTCATTGTTTTTAAAAATGATCCAAGATGAACAGAGCTGGGATCGGGAAAGACTTTGCTACCTACCCCGGTGTCATCCTGGGGACGGTTAAAAATGGCATATTTTTGAATGCAAATCTAGCTGTGAAGTGTACAACTGGGGCACAAGTGCTGCCACTTAAGGGGTGGGTGTGTGTGTGGCCCAATTTTTGGAAAAAAAAGGGAGACTCCGCTTGGAGTAACCCTTGATTGATGTGTATTTTATAAATGATCCAAGATGAACAGAACTGGGATCAGGAAAGACTTTGCTACCTACCCTGGTGTCATCCTGGGGACGGTTAATTATGGCGTATTTTTGAATGTGCTTGATGCAAATCTAGCTGTGAAGTGTACAACTGGGGCACAAGTGCTGCCACTGAAGGGGTGGGTGTGTGTGTGGCCCAATTGTTGGAAAAAAAAGGGAGACTCCGCTTGGAGTAACCCTTGATTGATGTGTTTTTTATAAATGATCCAAGATGAACAGAGCTGGGATCAGGAAAGACTTTGCTACCTACCCTGGTGTCATCCTGGGGACGGTTAATTATGGCGTATTTTTGAATGTGCTTGATGCAAATCTAGCTGTCAAGTGTACAACTGGGGCACAAGTGCTGCCACTGAAGGGGTGGGTATGTGTGGGGCCCAATTTTTGGAAAAAAGGGAGACTCCGCTTGGAGTCACCTTGTGGTGTTTTACATGATTTTAGAAGGGCGTGCCATGCCTATATCTGTGTGTCCTCCACTTTTTCCTTGTCCTGCTCTTTTGTTTTCGCATGAGTATATGTCCTTGTCACTTTCCCATGTGTTTGTGTTGTGTTGTGAGTTGTTTGTCACCTTTTGGACACCTTTGAGGGTGTTTTCTAGGTGTTTTTATGTGTTTGTGAATGCCTGCCATTGTTTCCTATGCAGTTCGAGTTCGGTTCGTCGAACGTTCGACGAACCGAACTCGAACGGGACCTCCGTTTGGCGAACCGACCTCGAGCCGAACCGGGACCGGTTCGCTCATCTCTAGTCCTAACCACCTCTCTCAGGTCTAGCAAGTCACACCAGGTGGGCGACGCCAGGTGGATAGGCACGCCCTCCGAGGAGTCTGCTGGCCTGAGGCAGAGAAAGGACAAGTGAGTCGAGTGGGGAGAGGAGTAGTGAATGGAGTAAAAGTGGCGAGCTTAGAGTCAGGGGCCTAGGACGGAGCCTAGGACCCCTTGGAACGGTCAGGCAGGCAGACGGTGGTGGCCGTCTGCAGGAGTCCAGTCAGGGACTGAAATGCGGAACTGTAGGGATCGAGAAGAGGGTGGTGACCCTTCGGACCCGAACCGGGGAGCTAACAAGTCAACTGGAGCACCAGGCAGGGTACGCAGACCCCGTTCTAGCCCAGAAGCAACCGGGCTCAGACAAATCTACTGATTGCGGTCTGGACCTCAGGGGTTCATTCCCACCCAAAGTCCCGATAGACGGCAACAGCCCACCGATTCCGGATAAGAGCCACCGCCAAGGGCCAGGAATCCAAAGGGCCAGCGCCTGTGGGCAAAAGGCCTCCTCCGGTACCCAAAAGCCGGGGAGCGGACTACTGTTGCTGAAGCATAGGAGTCACTATAGCAAATTTAAAGGTGCAGGAGAAAGGCGACATCACCAACCTCACTGGGAATACACGCAGCCGGCTGCGGGCACCGATCTACACCGAACTTGGTTTACCATTGACTCTGTGTGGTTTAATCGTGAGTACACCAGTGCCATCAGGCACCGCGCTGCAAGCGATCCCCTGCGTCCTGCAACCCCCCGGTCCTGCCACCTGGCCCCGGGACCAACAAACCCCCTACCCACGAAGGGGTCAACACCTAGCTGCGACCCACCACCGATACCGGACGAGCCCCCGCACCTCACCGCAGTGGTGGTGCCCATCACCTCACCACGACCCGTGTGTAGCGTCACAAACTGTTACCGGTCACTGCGGCTCCGGCCGTGAAACCGGTCCACCCCAAACCAAACAACCAAACACCCCCCTTTCCAGGGCAACGTGGCCCCCGGTCCGGAGGCACTCGAGCCACCAACAACCCGAGCCCGGATCCGAGCGGCTCGGCGGAGAGCAACAGAGCCCCCAGGGCGGTAGAGATCAATAGCTTCAACCTACATGAGGCGGTGACATGTTCACTCCAGTGCCATTTTCTACAGCTTTTCACAGCGTAGAGCGCTGTGGTGATTTTCTTGTGCTTGTACACTTCATATCAGTATTTTCTGTCATTATAATGGCAGAAAGACACATAATGTCCCACTCTCCTACATTTTGTAATTTTGCACCCTTTGGTGCCTTTCATGTGGCACTAAAGGGTGCTTAGCCTTGTATTTAGCCAAAAAAATGACGTGGGGTTCCCCCTATTTTTGTAGCCAGCTAGGGTAAAGCAGATGGCTGCAGCCTGCAGACCACAGCTGGCAGCTTCACCTTGGCTGGTAATCCAAAACTGTGGGCACCTCACTCTGTTATTTTAAATTAAATAAATAAAAAAAAAAAAAAAAACACGTGGGGTCCCCCCAAAATTGGATCACAAGCCAAGGTAAAGCAGACAGCTGGGGTCTGATATTCTCAGACTAGGGAGGTCCATGGTTATTGGACTCTCCCCAGCCTAAAAATAGCAGGCCGCAGCCGCCCCAGAAGTGGCGCATCCATTAGATGCGCCAATCCTGGTGCTTCACCCCAGCTCATCCCGTGCCCTAGTGCGGTGGCAAACGGGGTAATATATGGGGTTAATACCAGATGTGTAGTGTCAGCTGGCACCAACCTTGGGGTTAGTGATGTCACGCGTCTATCACATACCCGACATCACTAACCCAATCAGTAATAAAAAAAAATAGACGACAAACACATTTTTATTTGAAATAACACTGCCCAACACATTGCCTCTTTCACCAATTTATTAGAAAGAAAAACAAATCCAGGTCTGCTGTAATCCAAGGGGTTCCCATGACGATCCACACTGTCCCAGTCAATGAAGAGCAGGATGTTCCCCATTGGCTGGGAGAGCAATGCAGTGACCTGAGCTAATATCAATGGGTCAGCTCAGGTCAGTGCAGGGCATGACAAGTGCTGCTGTCAGCGAGGTACATTACCTGCGTTGATCTCCTGCACTGCTGACAGCACCTGTCACTGACTTCAATGACCTTCATAGCCAAGTATCGCGAGCGGCCGGTGACATCACCGCTAGTCACAGTCTCGGGTCGGAAGCGAGAGAAGGTGATGTGACAAGCAGCGGCCATGGAGGCCAGTGACAGTGCTGAGGTCGGGAGGGCGGGACTTCATCACCGCAGGTAAGCCGAGCGGGGTCATGTGTGCGGAGTGCGAGGTGGTCGGAGCCTAGCAGAGTAATGTGTGCAGAGTGCCAGGTGGGCGGAGCCTAGCGGGGTAATGTGTGCAGAGTGCCAGGTGGGCGGAGCCTAGCGGGGTAATGTGTGCAGAGTGTCAGGTGGGCGGAGCCTAGTGGGGCCATGTGTGCAGAGTGCCAGGTGGGCGGAGCCTGATGGGACCATGTGTGCAGAGTGCCAGGTGGGCGGAGCCTAGAGGGGTAATGTGTGCAGAGTGCCAGGTGGGCAGAGCCTAACGGGGCCATGTGTGCTGGCGGTGGAGTGCAAAGTGGGTGGAGCCTAGCGGGGCCATGTGGCGCTGAGGACATCAGTGTTGTGGACTGCTTGGCTGGGGACAGGTGAGTGTGAGTGTGTGTGTGTGTGTGTGTGTGTGAGTGTGTGTGTTTGTGTACATGCCGCGTGCAGGAGGGGGCGGAGCGAGCTGACTGGGGAAGTGTCTGCTCCCTGCACACGTAACTAGGATAAATATAGGGTTACTAACCAAAGCGCTTTGCTTGGATACCTGATGTTTATCTTGGTTAGCAGCTTACCGCAGGCTGCCAGCGATGGCTCTCTGCACACTGTAGCTGTAAAAAGCCCTGCTTTCGCTGCTAGAACCATTCTCGAACGTGACTCGAACTGTCGAGCTTTTAGGAAAAAGCTCGAGTTCTAGTTCGATCTAGAACACCCCCCAAAATCACTCGAACTGCGAACTGGAGAACCGCGAACTGCGCTCAACTCTAGTCAGGATATAATTTTATTGGGGATAAAAAGGGAACAATAGAGGTAAAATGGTGAGGGAAGGAAAGACGGGGAAAAGGGGCCGACAATCAAGTCCAAACACATTTTACACAATTTGATTTAACAATTATAAGTATTTCAATTGTTGTTTATTTATATTTAAAGGTATTTGAGAACAAAACTATAATTACCAGAAATCAACAAACTAATATTAAAAGACAGAAGAGAAAATAGAAGAAAGAAGAGTAGGAGAAAGGGATGATGCAGAAGTTGCTCCAACATTTCATACCATATGTGGAAGACTTGCTGGAAGAGGCTTAATTATAATGAGAAATATAAGGTGAAATTATATGGTTCTTATGTATTTTGGTTGACAAAAGATTTCCAAGTGCTCCATCTTTTATAATAAGAATGGAAGAGGTTGTTATAGATGGCATTTTGTCTTTCGTAATCATGGTGTGTTGATATCAGGTGAATAACGTCATAGATTTTTGGTACGGTTTCTGATCTCCAGTTTGCAAGAATTATTTCTTTAGTAGTTAGGAAAATATGTGTTATAATTGGTTTATATAAATGATCTATGTCTTCTAGTTCAAGTGAAAGGAGAGCCATTTGTGGTTTGATTTCAATTTTTGTTTTTGTGATACGGAATATCAAATCTGACACCTCCTTCCAGAGTGCTCTAACTTTCGGGCACTCCCATAAAATATGAATCACGGTGCCTTTTTCATTGCATCTTCTCCAGCACAAGTCAGAGTTTTTTTAATCTATTTTATTCAGTCTCACTGGGGTGTAATATCACTTTGTTAGAACCTTATAAAAGGATTCATGTAGCATTGCTGAGAGGTTTGAAGAATAAGTAGTTTTTAGACTAGACTGCCAATCATTGTCTGTGAATTTTTTTTTTAGATCTCCAAACAGAAATAGTGGAGGCTAATGTGGGAAATTTTGGAAGAGAAAGATTTGGATTCAATAAATGCATAGAAAGGAGAGATTTAAGGGAGGAATAGTCATTCAAGGAAAGCTCTAGGTCAAGCCAAGGAAGATGGTAGTTGTTTCGGAACCAATGAATGCTTTGTTTAATAATAATAGTTCTATGATAGTACTCTAAATTTGGCAATCCATAATCACCCCTTATTTTGCGTTTCATTAGTATGTACTTTGAAATTCTAGGTTCCTTATGATATGATATGATAAGCAGGATAGTTCTGAAGTAATATAGTATTTTGGGAAGCACTATCATTTTATAGGACAATATTCTTCCAAGCCAAGTTACTTCCTTTTTTTCTAAAGTAGTGGTTACTTTTTGGGAGATTTCAATGAGATTTTCCATGTTTGTTTTTATCAGAGATGGTATATCATTAGTGATCTGAATTCCTAGATAGGTTATTGAGTTAGTTTCCCAGGCAAATGGTGACAGGCTCTGTATGGTTCGGATGGACTGGCAATCTAAGAAGTAGGGAAGTATTTTGGTTTTGTCTCTTTATAATAAGATACTTCTGAAAATTTGTTTAAAATCATTTGAACATTCAGGAACGATTTTATTGGATTTGACAGTGACAGAATAACATCATCCGCAAATAGACCCAGCTTGTGATGATAATTGTCTGTTTTGATGCCGATGATTTCCGTGTTTGTTCTTATCATTTCAGCCAGAGGTTCCAGTGCAAGTACGAACAATAGGGGTGATAAAGGACATCCTTGTCTAGTACCGTTTGTGATGTTAAATGAGTCGGATAGATGATTATTTGCATATATTCTAGCTGATGGGCATGAGTATAACGCCATAATTGATTTTATTGTATGCTTATGAAAACCAAATTTAGACAAGGTGCCTACTAAATAGTTCCAATTGATCCTATCAAATGCTTTTTCCGCATCCAACGCTATTAAAAGTGATGGTATTTTTTTGCATTAATATATGTTATGAGATTTAGTATCTTTCTGGTTCCATCAGATGTTTGTCTGCCCCTCAATAAAACCCATTTGGTTGGGATTAATGAGTTTTGTTAGTATGTCTTTCAGTCTAGTGGCTATGATTTTTGCATATATTTTAATATCGATGTTAATTAACGAGATTGGTCTATAGTTGGTAACTTGGTCTACTTTCCCTTTGGGTTTAGGGATCAAGGTTATCACCGCCTCTAGCGTTTCCCGGGGAAAGGAGCCAAGCAGAGCAGCTTTGTTGAATGTTTTTGCCAGGTGAGGTGCTAGTGTCATGGAAAAAGCTTTAAAGTATTCATTCCCGAAACCATTGGGTCCTGGAGATTTTCTAAATTTAAGACTAGATATTGTTTTTATTATTTCGCTTTCAGAGAATGGGCGATTTAGGGATTCCAATTTAGTTTGGGTCAGTTGTGGAAGATTGGTTTTGTTTAAAAAATCATTGATTACAATTTCGTTGGGCTGTGGGGTTGAATGGTCATCCTTTAGATTATAGAGCTTAGTATAGTATTTTGCAAATGATTCAACAATATCTCTCGGGTGAATGGCCATGGACCCATCTGAGTTTTTAATTTGTTGAATGCGTTTCTTAATTCTTGCTTGTTTAATTCTCCTTGCCATTAAGGTAGAAGGTTTATTTATAAAGGAAAAGAAGTTAAGTTCATAGAGTGAGTGAAGTTTTCATATTCTTTATTGAGTAGGGCCTAAAGTTTTATTCTAAGAGATAGAATGTCTTTGTGAAGCTCAGGGGAGGGCGCTTGTAGATTTTGAAGTACTTGCTCTTTTTTTGTAATCTCTGTTTGTATCTGGTTTAGTTTTTCTTTTTGTGTTTTTTTGTGGATGGCTGATAGTTGGATCAAGTTACCTCTTAGTACAGCCTTATGTGCAGTCCACAAAGTAAAGGGACAAATGTTTTCAGTGTTATTTTCTTTAAAGTAAATTCTATTGTTTCTTTAATTTTTTGTTGTATTTTGGTGAGTTCATTAGATACGGATTATTTCTCCAAAGTGGTATATTTTGGAAAGAGAAGCCTAATGTCAATTCACAATAGATAGGTGAGTGATCGGAGAATGTTTTTTGAAAAATTGCAATATTTTTAAATTTGGATATTGTTTGAGAGGTAGTTGAGACAAGAGCTATACGAGAAAAGGTCTAATAGGTGTCAGAAAAGTACGTGTACTCTCATGAAGAGGTATTAAGACACCTAAATACGTCCAGAAATTCTTGATTGACTAACCAATTCTTTAAAGTATATCTATTACGTCTAGCAGAGCTGTTGTGTCTAAGTTAATGTCTGGTATTAAATTAAAATCACCTAGTATAATAAGGTCACTGTTACGAGGGGGACCCGGGGAAGCGTGCCAAGATGGTATATGGACAGCTTCCGTCGGTCAAGGTCCACTGTGCGGTGTAAGGGACCGCTGCTATGGTGGGAGAAGAGTGAGCAGGTTGCTGCTAGCGATCGTCTGGAATGTCACAGACGATCTGCGTACACCTGTCCGCCCTAACCCGTGAGGGTTGTATGGCACGGGGCTCACAACTCGGTGTACCTGTTGCACGGGAACGCACAGAGGTGCCTATGCACGTGTGCCAGCGGGAGTCACAGGAATATGGCACGAGGGTAGCACAGAGGTGCCCACGCACGTGTGCTTCAGAAACCAGGTGAGTCCGACAGAGATTCAAGGAGCTCACCTGGGACAGGAACACAGCCTGTTAAACGGAATACTGCCGGAGCAGCAAGGCAGGGGCGAGACTTGCAAAATACAATGACGTCTGTACAGTGGCGTGGCAGCACGCTGCCAGACATCCAAACATAGAAGGACGGTCGCGCGCCGCCATGATGGCAGGAGGGGTTTTTAAGGAGATGTAGCTCCAGCCAAGGGCGGGCGCGAGACGGATGTGACCCAATCATGATCTGTGACGTCCTGGCCCGGCCAGTCAGGATTCAGCACATCACCAGCCTCGTTATCTGGCCGTGTGATACCAGTGAGCGAATCAGAAGACGTCACGTGGGGCACATGCTCAACCTCCTGCCTCTGGGTCATAAAGGCGGGATCTTCGGTTTCACAATGTGCAGAGCTAAGGGAAGTCTTGCTGCCTCCCTGAGCATCTATCCTTTGCACACTGTGCAACCACTCCGACCCTCTGCGATGCCGAGCAAGAGGGCACGTGGCAGGCAAGGGATGGGAGACCACTCCATTCCTTACAAGGAGTAAACCACTAGGTGTCACCCTTCTGCTGCATCTAGGAGGAGGAAACTCCAGCAGTCTCCCAGGCCTTTGGCGCTGCTGAGCAGGAGAGCTCGCGACAGACAAGGAATGGGGGACCACCTCATTCCTTGCAAGAGGAGAGCCACGAGATGTAACATTGCCCCCCCGTCTAGGGCCCCCCCGCCGCCTGTGCTCAAAGGCTGCTACCAAACCCGGAGCGTGGACATGATCCTCCGATTCCCAGGTCCTATGCTTCGGTCCACGACTGACCCACTCCACGAGGAAGTACCTCTTGCCCTGAACGATTTTTGTTTTAACCAACCTCGCTACTTCAGGGTTGTCGGACGAGGAGTCGGCCGTCGGCCACCAATCATGCCTGGCCTCTAGAACTCTGGTCCTTTTGGACCTGAAGAGGCCCACGACCTTGGAGGTATGGTCCCAGGAAAGTACATCGTTCCGTAACCTAGGGGGAACGAGGGTCTGGCCAGGTGGCACCAGGTCTAGGGGAGTGGGTGACTCGGTGGTCCCGAGGTGTTCTTTACATGACCCTGCCCAGGACGAGATCTCCCCTGTTGTCCAGTTGAGTATCGGAGCATGCCGTTTCAACCAGGGGAGTCCTAGTAGGATCTCATCCGTCCCTTCTGGAAGCACCAGAAAGGACACCTGCTCATGGTGGCCTGGTGGTACATCCATCCTGAGAGGGACGGTGATCTGGGTAATGGGTTTGACAAGTAGGGACCCGTTGACTACCTGGACACTGATTGGTTTAGGCAACAGGACCAGGGGAACAGAGTACCTAGTTGCCAGGGAGGCTGAAATGAAATTGCCGTCAGCGCCAGTGTCTAAGCAAGCCAGGGCAGGGAAGACAGTGGTGCCGAACTGCAACTGGGCGCTGAGGGTTAATTTAGAAGGAGAGGCAGCGTCTAGGGTTCCTCCTCTGATGGAAACCAGACACTGTCTCTTTTCCGATGGTTTTGAACATCGGGTAGCTACATGTCCCCTCTGCCCACAGGCAAAGCAAACGACCGGCGGCCGAGAGCCTGTGGTAGAGGAGACCACCTTGGAGACTTCCATGGGCTCCACAGAGTCATCAACAGAACTGGCTGGGAGACTGGTCTGGTGGGGAAGGAGAGTCAGAGGCTCTGTAGGCCAGGTAGACGTGGGTGCCGAAGAGACCTCGAGCCTCTGCTCCGCGTGGCGGATGTCTATGCGAGAAGCAAGCCGTATCAAGGCCTCTAAGGTGGTCGGCACATTACGCGTGGCCAGCGCGTCTTTGACGAACCCTGCCAGACCCTCCCAGAACACAGGGACAAGGACTTTATCTGGCCAGTCCAGCTCTGCGGCGAGTGTCCTGAACTGCACCGCAAAGTCCCCGACTGAAGTGGACTTTTGCCGAAGGCGTAGGAGTCGCAGCACGGAGTCGTGGGTGACTTGAGGCCCGAGGAACACCTTTCTCATGGCCTCAAGATAAACTGGAAGGTGATTCACCACCCGATCTCCGCGCTCCCACAACGGCGTGGACCATTTTAGCGCTCTCCCTGTGAGCAGGGACTGGACGAATGCTACTTTCGCCTTCTCAGTAGCATAAAGAGTGGCGGACATCTCCAAGTAGGTGGTAACCTGGTTTATGAAACCACGGCACTCAGAGCTGTCCCCGTTGAAGCGCTCTGGGAGCGCAAGGCGAGGCGACTTTCCGCTCAATTCCACAGCCTGAGTAGCCGCTTGGGTGGCAATTGTCACTAGAGCATCCTTATCGGGGGAAGACCGCTCCACAGCTGCCAATCGTGACTCCAACTGCTGCACATAACACAGCAACTGCTGCTGCTCTTCTGCCATAGCCAGACCTTTGGCGCGACCGTAATGTTACGAGGGGGACCCGGGGAAGCTTGCCAAGATGGTATATGGACAGCTTCCGCCGGTCAAGGTCCACTGTGCGGTGTAAGGGACCGCTGCTATGGTGGGAGAAGAGTGAGCGGGTTGCTGCTAGCGATCGTCTGGAATGTCACAGACGATCTGCGTACACCTGTCCGCCCTAACCCGTGAGGGTTGTATGGCACGGGGCTCACAACTCGGTGTACCTGTTGCACGGGAACGCACAGAGGTGCCTATGCACGTGTGCCAGCGGGAGTCACAGGAATTTGGCACGAGGGTAGCACAGAGGTGCCCACGCACGTGTGCTTCAGAAACCAGGTGAGTCCGACAGAGATTCAAGGAGCTCACCTGGGACAGGAACACAGCCTGTTAAACGGAATACTGCCGGAGCAGCAAGGCAGGGGCGAGACTTGCAAAATACAATGACGTCTGTACAGTGGCGTGGCAGCACGCTGCCAGACATCCAAACATAGAAGGACGGTCGCGCCCCGCCATGATGGCAGGAGGGGTTTTCAAGGAGATGTAGCTCCAGCCAAGGGCGGGCGCGAGACGGATGTGACCCAATCATGATCTGTGACGTCCTGGCCCGGCCAGTCAGGATTCAGCACATCACTAGCCTCGTTATCTGGCCGTGTGATACCAGTGAGCGAATCAGAAGACGTCACGTGGGGCACATGCTCAACCTCCTGCCTCTGGGTCATAAAGGCGGGATCTTCGGTTTCACAATGTGCAGAGCTAAGGGAAGTCTTGCTGCTTCCCTGAGCATCTATCCTTTGCACACTGTGCAACCACTCCGACCCTCTGCGATGCCGAGCAGGAGGGCACGTGGCAGGCAAGGGATGGGAGACCACTCCATTCCTTACAAGGAGTAAACCACTAGGTGTCACCCTTCTGCTGCATCTAGGAGGAGGAAACTCCTGCAGTCTCCCAGGCCTTTGGCGCTGCTGAGCAGGAGAGCTCGCGGCAGACAAGGAATGGGGGACCACCTCATTCCTTGCAAGAGGAGAGCCACGAGATGTAACAGTCACCTTCCTTGACTTCTAGGATTTTTTTACAAAGGTTATTTAGGAAGCCTATTTGGCCCCAATTAGGAGCATGAAGATTGACAATACTGCATGGACAATTATCAATTGTACAAGTCACTATTAGGAATCATCCTTTATCATCTTTTGTTTCTGATATTAAATTAAATGAGACAGTGTTTTTAATAATTGTTATTACCCCGGCAGATTTTTTCTCATTTAACAAGCTAAATATGTGGGGATAGTTCTTATTCTCAAATTTTGGATGGTGATCTCTAGCTAATTTAGACTCTTGCAAACAGATTACATCCGCATTAGAAAGTCTAACCTCCTTCCATATCTGGTACCTTCGGTTTGGCGAATTTAAGCCTCTGACATTGTAGGATAAAAATTTGATGACCATGGTGATTGAAATTAAGGAGGGGATGAGGACAGGCTGGGTATGAAAGTAAAGGTTTGGGTAAGAGAAGGGTTGGATGAAAGAGAAGAGAGAAGGGAACAAAATAGGTCCAATGTTACCGTAGTAATCTTACTTAATATATAATATAGGTTTGAGCTCTATAGGTATAAGAGAACTTAGTATAGTCTGTAAATAAATTAGAACTTGATATATTTATACAACTATAAATATATCACTAACTGGGTTATACAACAAAAAAAAAAAAAAAACAGATACGAGAGTCTTCTCCCTGATGGCAGTTTTCTCCTAGTTAAATAAACCAGGATGAAATGTGTCTACCTTGGTGAGGCTAAAGTTCTTGAAAGAGCACTGAAGATCCAACAGTCAAAAGGACCAATGTGCTCAGCTGGAAATAAAAATTAAGATTTAAAAACAGTCAGTTGAGAATCCATCGCTGCATCAATATATATTTATGTGGAGGTGTAAATCAAAATTATAGATTAAAAAGCATAGAAATCCGATGACTCATAGTTTTGCATATTAGCTTCCATATATGCTAGGTTGGAGGTGTAAATCCAGATCATTGATCAATTCATTCTTCCTTAGTTTGTGGAATGAAAAGAAGTGTAGATCCTCTTGAGGTGAGTATGAAAATGGCTGGATATTGGAAGTGGAACAGCAATAAGTAGACACCTTTGTAATCCAGATTGAGGAAAGTGGATTATTATGACAGATGGTGGCCTAATGAAGTCCACTCTCACTGCTATCACTGAAGTTCAGCTCTATGCTAAGCAACAAAAGAGACTATGATCTACATACATAATTACCAGTTGCAGATGTAACTGTATCCCACAATGCACTTCGACACTGTCAGTTGCATAGCCGCAGCTCACGCCCACATCATAGCCATGGTAACCAGGGACAACAGTGCAGGCAGAACCCAAATTGTGGGCTGAGTAAGCACAATTCTAACATTGTGCTATCCATACCACATCAAGGTATAATGAGATGTTAGTGTTTTAAATTACACCTTTGATATATCATGGAGAAGTAAGGAGGCATGGTCGGGTATGTCCGCCTTTGCCTGACATCACAATGCCTTGAGCAATGTTGCGGCAAACAATGAGACATGGCGGCATTGACGAGACAAGACAACAATGACGAGACATGGCGGCACTGAAGAGACATTACGACAATCATGTGACATGTCGGCACTGACGAGACATGACGACAATTTCGAGACATGGCGGCACTGACAAGTGCGAAAGAGAGAAAGAAAAAAAATACATACACATTATGTTTATTTACAATAAAAATACAAATAGCCTTTAACACATTTAATTAGCCCCCCAAAAATATCTGTGGATATTCTAGATCAGGCCATGATCTGCTACGATCTCTTGAAGAGAGGGAGAACCGTGAGAGTTCCCAAGTCAGCCTGCTGCCATGACTAACGTTAACTAAGGTCACTCAGTGTAAACACACACACGGCACACAGGGGAGACACTACATAGTGACCACAGCTCAAGAAACACAACACCAAATACCAATATACAGCACACAAGGAAGAGACAGTGCACAAGTGGTCAAATGATGCAACACAAATACAGAGGGATGACATACAACAGATATATTGGAAAGACAATGTCCACTGCTCCTGTCAGCACCACTAAGGATAGACAGAGGTTCATTTCATCGCACTCCCGATGCAATAGCATTGTGCCTATTTCTAGTTTATACTATAAACTGTACTTCAATACTATCATATTGAACTATATAATATAAGCGATTAGATAGTATATAGCTGGGGAAGAAGGAGGGTGTATGACAGTCAGATCAAGATGGTACCTATGCAATGGAACGATTGCTCCTCTGGAGAAATATCCATCCCCTTTATTGTTTTATTATCTCAATGCAGTAAACAAATATAATTCCACTGTTGATACATTGGGCAGCTCAGTCACATTCAGGAAAACATTTCCATAATCAAGCATGAAATGCAGAAAGTTGTGAAGTGTAGCATTGCAGTGGAAGGCTGTGTTATTAAGATGGAGAATCCTTAACCCAGTATATGTAGATATTCAATATCGTACGCATGCAGTGGCAAATTTGATAGCCAAGGCAGATGATCTGGAGAATCGCCAAAGGCAAAGATTGGTTGCAGTGCCTGAGAAAGTGGAAGGGGGGGCTGACAGTTTTTCTGAATAATGCCTACTGGACATCTTTAGCATAGAGGTATTGGTAGCCTTTTTTTCAGTGGAGAGAGCACTTAGGGTTCCTATGAGGCTGGGGGTGGTGGGCATATGCACACTACCTGTACTGATCAAAATCCTGCACTATAAAAGCAGGGACAGTATATTGAAGAAAGCACACAAGAAGCAGGACCTTAGACTTGGCAGGCAAAAAAACCCTCAGTTTTTTCAGACTTTTCAGTAGAAGTCCAGTGCAAAAATCCTTTTCTTGGATTTTAAAAGAAGACTAAGAACACTGCGCCTACGCTATCCTACTATTTACCCCCAAAAACCAAGAGTAATTGCTATTAGTATCACATCTTACATTGAGTCTTCCAATAATGCCCTGAGGTGGTTGGACACTCATGAACAACAGATTCAACAAGATGTGAGAGCTGTGAAGGTATAAGTCAATGTTGGCATTTTCAGTGAAGAAGTTAAAAGAACTTGGATGCCCAGTAACAATGGATAAGTGTGATGTATGGCTGTCTTACCTGGACATTGGATAAATCTTAATTATATGGGAAGTTAAGTTTCAGCGTAATAGTTTTGCTTTTATTTAAACAGTGGAGTGTGTTCTTTTGTGTTGTTCCTGCACCAGGTTACTTGGTTATTTATGTTCTTTTGCATAGTGTATGTTTCTGTGTTTTTTGATCCCCAGCCCTTATAAACTAGGGGAGGTTTGCTTAAAGAGTTTACTTAAAGGTTTTAATATCTAATCTCAGTGCAGCATAACGTAGAGACAGAGATCTTGATTCCAGCCATGTGTCACTTACTGGGCTGCTTAGTGTAGTTTTGATAAAATCACTGTTTAATCAGCAGTAAATTATCATTACAGGACTACTTGGTGTGCTGCAATGTAGCCCAACATATTCATGAGCCCTGTATAAGCACTAGGTCTGCAGCAGAGTTATCATTGATGTTATATAAATTACAATCAAAAGCTCAGTTAGTGACACATTGCTGAAATTAGGTTCCCTGTCTCTATATTATGTTGCTTTTAGATTCGGTGTCAGTCATCGCGCAGCTGTAACAATACTTCTAAGGCCGCTCATTATCCCTCATGCATATGCACATCTCCTACCCACCAGCAGTCCCCTTGTCTCTGATTTGTTTCAGTCAGATGCACCCCCACCCTGTGTGACAGTGTGTCTGACTGCTTTCAATCAGACGTAAATATATATATTTATATATATATGTCTGATATATATGTACATAGATACATATACACGCACACACATTACTTGTATCACCATGCCCTTATCCGGATGTATATGTGTTATGTGTCTTGTGTTACCTGTTGTCTGTGTATTCCACACAATTTTTATTTTATTATGATCATAATACATTTTTTAATATTCTGTCCCAAAACATTTCTGGATATCTCTCATCATTCCTGGGTGGTTTATAGTTATAACCTGTCAAAGTAACAAAAATCAGAATTGAAGAAAATGGCCTCGTTGTGAAGGTGAAAACCAGGCCTAGGGGTGAAAGAGTTAAATAAGACCACATAACCACATGCCAATCAAAACATGCAAAAAAGGGTAATTTTCTTAAAAATAATTTTAATTGTACAGACATTATTTAAAAGCGAAACATTACTCATATTAGGTATACAGATGACCTGAATAATTACTTCAACACGTTTTTTAAATAAATGTTTTTTTCTAAACATTTGCAATAAATTATTAATGGAGTGGCACCCAAAGGGTACTGAAAAATTGCAATATCTCCTTTGTAAAAAATATACTTAATACAGCCACATCATTGTATAAATGATAACGTTTTGATTGCAAAATCTGAAGAGGCAAGGATGCAAAAAATTAGCCTGTCATTATGGCCTTGTTAGGGCCGGTTATTAAGGGAAAATTAAAAACCGTAATTCAATCCAAACAAAAATAAAACTTGTTTGTCTTTTTTTTATACTGTATCCATGTATCCAAATTTAGGATGTATTCTTTTTAGCAATTTTTTTCCCCAATAAATTCAAATAATTCTATAAGAACAATGCATTCAAAGCTGTTGTATAAATAGACTGCAGTGTAACTAATGTTATCAAGCAGCATGTGATTTACTGGCATTATGAATTATTTTTAATATGCTTTTTCTTTTAGTTTATTTTAGATGTTAATGCAGAAAATCTGTATAGGCTAAGAGAAGCGTCTAGAAAAACAATAGGGCTAATCAGCATTTATTTTAAATTAAACCTATTTAGAGACTTTATGGCAATATCATAATCAAAGCAGACAAGAATCCAAAATTGGTCTTCTGTGAAATAACAAAAGTCCAGATGGAGGATGATGAAGTGAAACATTTATTCAGATGAACATACCATACATTTCTTTCAAACATGCCAGTTAACAAGTTTTATTGAATAAAGTTGAGCTTCACTATTTAACGAATAGTTTGAACATGTTCAATCTGTTTCATTGAAAGGTATAAATATATATGTTAATATATACTTTTGGTGAATAATCTAGAGCTAGAGAAATCATTAATTCATGTACTACTATAGTATATATGTTATTACGTTTATGGAATTTCACTCTAAACATACGAAACAGATACTTATAGTGCCATAAATGTAAATAGGAAAATTATTTTGGAGGAATAACTTCTAAAAGAGTCATCATATTTAATTCAGTTGCAGGCCTCATTTCACCCCTTGTATCATTATGTTGCAGTTAGGGTGTTCTAGTATGGAACAGGCTCAGGGACTAGACAAGGCTCAGGAGCATCTTCATATAATAGTAGTGACTTGAGTTAGATCTGCCACACTTGTGAGGCTCTTTTAGACTTGCATTGAGCACTTTGGGATCATTACCTCTGACTTTCAGTCAATCGGAAGTTGCAGTGTCAGGGGGTTCTACTCTGGCCCTTTGACTGTGGGTCCTGCTCTTGCCCGGACCCTGGAGGTACCCTTGATAATAGGGAGGTCCAGGTTACCACCCTAAGCCCTGTCTCCTGTCCTTATAACACCAACTATGGGACGGACAGGACCCCAGGTAACAACCTCCCAAAGGCACAGACAAGGGAGTAAAACTGAAACACACTCACACTGCAAATGACCATAGATGAAAGACAATAGGACACCAGAGGGAATAACCCAAAAGGGGTAGAAGTAATTCACACCAGGGAACTGTCACACCAAGCAGACAATGATTAGCTGGTCAACAAATAGAGGTATGCCACGGACACCAGGATTTCACCACTACAAGCAGAGACTATCTTCAGCGGTCTCCTACTACACACCTCAGCCTTAAATAGGAGAACACCAGCTTTGGAAGGAAATTAGAAACCTGGCTCTTAGCACGCTGCTAAGTAATCTGCGTGCACGGATACAGACGGCACATGACATGCAGTCAAAATAGTAGCATGGGACCGGAGCAGTACCTGGAAGAGCTGAAGATGGCAGGTGGTGAGTAAAGAACTAGATGCAGAGCCCTTACAATAGTAGCACCACTCTAGCTCTACAATTTGAAAGAAAAAAAAAACTTGAGTGGTGCTTAAACATATAACGCATATTTTTATGATTTACAATTAAAAATCAGATTTTAACATCAAGTATGGGATTTCGTTTAAGTTTTAGGACTTTTGCAATGCTGATATTTTTCTATTAAATGGATGAAAAGCAGCACAAAATCTCAACATACCTTACGCTGATTTAATGGCTTTCTCAGAGACTATCGGGATCTGTCGTATGACTGATTTGACACTACACAGGAGCTTCTTTTATGAGTGAAAAAAATATTTCTTGGGGTGGAATGTAGAAATATATAAAGGATGCATTTTCACTACAAATGTTTGAGCTTATTTTTATCCCACTTACAATGCAAAGAAATTATATGTTAAGCCCTGCATGACCAATGACATACTTAAACTCTGACAGCGAGATCTAACACACACAGGCGGGAATCGTGCCATTCCTCACTACCATTGGTGGCCTTGTGACATCATTACAGGGCGCCGATGGGTTGTCATGACAACCGGTGGTCAGCTGTAGACCTTTGTCACTGTCATGACTCACTTCCTGTGAATGCTGGCAGAGCACCGGCACTGACGAAAGATCAGCATTTCAGATGTTTTGAGAAATGCTGAAGCATCGCACTAAACAACAGAAGTGATCAGATAGTGCAGGCTTCAAGTCCCTAATAACTAATAAAAGCAATAAAAAAAATGTAAATACGTTTTTAAAATATGAAAAGAATTAAAAGTTGCAATAACCCCCTTTTGCCTCATTGAAAATGAAACAAAAAATTAAAAACACACATATTTAATGCTGCCATGTATAGAACTGCTCGATCTATCAAAATATAAAATCAATTAATCTGATCATTTAAGTACATATAGAGAAGAAATTAAAACAACAGAATTATGTGCTTTTGGTCTCCGCAATTACCGTATTTTTTGGACTATAAGACGCACTGGACCATAAGATGCACCCTGGTTTTAGAAGTGTAAAATAGGAAAAAAAAATAAGCAAAAAGCAGACCCCCCATCCCAGGATCATCATACTTATCTGCCCCGGGTGACTGTGTGGCTCCCAGATCTCCCTGTGATCTCAGGCGTGTGCTCCATGGAGGTGCGCTGCACGCCATCCCCCCCTGCGTCTGGCCGACACATATACATAAGAACACACACTCACACATCAAAACACACACTCATACATCAGATCACACACTCATATACACATACATATACACAAATTCAGACACACACACACGCAGACACACATAATCAGATTCCACATCATTCCTCCCTGTGATCTATGTGCTGCACGCCGGCCTCCCCTGCGTCTGGCCGACTCACACATCAGAACACATACTTATCAGGACACACACTCATACATCAGATCACACACATATATATATATATATATACACAGACACACACACACACAATCAGATTCCACACCATTCCTCCCTGTGACCTCTGTGCTGCACGCCGTCCTCCCCTGCGTCTGGCCGACTCACACATCAGAACACACACTCACACACATCATAACACACACTCACACATCGGAACACACACTTTAGAACACACACTCACACATCAGAATGCACAGTCACACATCAGAACACATACACACATTGGAATACACACTCACACATCAGAACACACACACACACATCCGATCGCATACACTCATACACACTTACGAAATCGCACAATCACGTGCACACACTCACCACATCCAGTGATAACACGTGCTTCCGGCCATGTGATGCAGGAAAGATCCTGGAAGCTCAATGCTGTGCACAGTGTCACAGGTCCTCACGCTTCTGAGACGCAAGCGATATAGCTGGATGTGGTGAGTGTGTGGATGCGATCTGTAGTGTGATTGTATGTGTGCATTCTCATGTGTGTGTGTGTGTGTGTGTGTGCACATGTGCACAACCCAAACAGGTGAGCAGCCTTAGGTTCATTAATTCCTCCACCACCAGACTATAAGATGCACCCCCCACTTTCCTCCAAAATTTGGAGAAAAAAAAAGTACATCTTATATTCCGAAAAATACGGTATGCATTGAAATGCAATAACAGGAGATCAAAAGTTGCATCTGGAATGATTAAAAACGTCAGCTCAAGATGCAAAAAATAAGCCATCACTTAGTCTAAGATCCCAAAAAAATGAGAATGCTATGGGTTTCAGAAAATGGTGACAAAAGCACAATTATTTTTTTGACAGATTTCTGAAATTTTTGCACCCCTTAGATAAAAGTAAAATTATATATGTTTGGTATCAAATAACTGATACTGACCTGGGAAATCATACTGCCAAGTCACTTTCACCATATCGTGAACAAGGTAAATAAAAATGGCCAAAAACTTTAGTGGAATAGAATTTTTTTGCAATTTCACCGCTCTTGGAAAATTTTTCTCCATTTTGCAGTACAAAATGTGGCAGAATGAATGGTGTCATTCAAAAGTACAACTCGACCTGCTAAAAACAAGCCCTCACATGGCTATATTTACAGGAAAATAAAAAGTTCTGGCTCTTGGAAAAATGGGAGGAAAAAGCAAAACTGAAAAATGCTAAATTGGCAGGGTGTGAAGGGGTTAAATAGTATGGGGCAGGTTCAGCTCGCGTTCTTGCCTTATGCATCAGCATATGACAGTGGACATATCAGAAAGGGGTTTAATAAATAACAATGTTAAAAAAAAATATCATTAACAATTTTGAAGATATATGTATTTTTCATTTGTGTTTATTTTTAGGAAATTGTTGTTCAACTGTGTGTTTTTAATCATTTTTAATCCAAATGGATGGCCAGCATGCCACCGCATCAGTAAAAATCCAAGTGTTTATTATTTAAAATTAAACATATCTTTATGGTTCTTTACATACATCATATAGCAATATATGGCAATGACACCAAGGCCATCTTTAGTCTGTATGCACAGAAGACGAAAATGTTTTTTATTTTACCTAACAAATTCTTAGATATTTACTGATACAGTGGCTTCTGACCGTCCTTTTGGATAATACTTGTGCTTTGGAGTTGAGTTGCATGCAGCAGGTGAGCTGAAGTATTACCATAAAGAAGAATATGCAAATTGCTGACTTTGGGATATAATACAGACATCTGCAAATATGTTTTCTATATACAGCTGCTTATTCTTTTGTAAATTCACTTGCTGGCTTGAGATGTAGATTGCAAGAAATGGATCACCACAAGATAAATCTTTTTTTAGTGATATAATTCCTCTAAATGTTATAATGTCAAGTGATATTTTAAATAGAATTATTATGGCTATGATAAAGGTTATGCTTACTTGTTTATTTCCTGAAACTGTTTCACTGATGCTTTAATATTACTAAAGATGAGCGACTTAATTCAAATGTAATTGAATTCCCCTATCACATTACAAAAACGTGCATTCATTAAATGGCAGATTTTTTGCAATCCTCTTTCATGCCAATTCAAACAAATGGTGGCCAGCTGGTCACCATTTAGCTGATGTGTTAGGATCATGTAAGGCCTGTTTCAGACGTCAGTGATTCTGGAACGTATGTACTTTTTTCATACGTACCAGAATCACTGAGATACGCAGACCCATTATAAGCAATGGGTCTGCACACTCATCAGTGATTTTTAACTGACCGTGTCTCCGTCTGGTGTACACGCATGTCCGTTATTGCTGCACGGAGACATGTTAGTTTTTTTCTGGCATCACTGATGTCCCACGGATCACACTATTGTGTTGTCCATGAAACACGTACCAGAAAAAAATGTACATTGAAAATAATAAACATTTTCAACTCACCCGGCTCCAGCGACACTCTGTGCAGCCTCAGCTCTCTGCAGCTTCCTGCCCGGCTCATTATGACATTCATATTCATTTATGCAGCTGGAGCTGACCCGGACGTAGCTGTACAGAGCAGAGGCAGCGACAGCCAGATTCAGCAGAGCTGGAGTCTTCAGCACCATGGACAGCAGGAACAGAAAAGGAGAGCATACGTCCATATGCAATCATGGATCATGGATCACGGATTGCACATGGACAACCCAAGTCTGCAGTGATTCACAGCACATGGAGGGACATATGCATTTTTTACATGTCAGTGAAAAATGTCTGTGTTTTTCACTGATGTGTGAAACAGGCCTCAAGCAGTGGTTCTCAACCTTTCTGACATTGATAGCCACATCCAGCACTCGCCCTTCACAGTAGTTACAACCAGAGCCCTCACTACCGATGTAATAACAGGCAATGCTTTTTCTCAAATATCAAACTAAGACAATAAAACAAGATCCAGGGGTGTCATGTCCTGCTAAGTTCTCAGGTGGATTGGGGTTCAGAAGGTCTCAGCATTTGGTTGATCTCAGATCCGTTTTGGAATCTCCTCATTGCTATTCTAAATAGGAGTGTATTTAATTCAATTCATTGCTTAAGGGGTTAAGATCTTTTCTCTATCCTGCTGAGATGGATTTGCAGCTGTTAACCTCAACTACAGCCACACCTCACCTACCACAAACTACTATAGGATTATTGATAATATAGATACAGCCCAGCACTAATCTAAATTGTGGTAACAATTAAAATATAACCTTTATTGGTTCATAGTTAAAAATATTAAACCACACAACACATACGGTTGTAAAACAACCAAATAAAATGGAGCAAGTGTAAAAAGCTCCTAATATCACCATGGAAGGACAGACCTCACACAAGGGGGGAGGATAGAGTGACCTCCCACCACGGTGATAGAGAAACAATGCCAAGGCCCAGACATAACATGCTGGAGGTCTGTTTAACTGAAGCTCTCTTTTGACCATAGTCCCCTGAGGAATAAGCATATTATGAAACGCGTTGGGAGGTCTAGGAGCACATCAGGTCAGATGGTTGCCAATTGAGGGGCATTGTGAGGCTGTTGTGTTTGGCCCCCCCCTCTAGATATTGGACAACTAAAACAATTTTTCTTCATACATATTTATGAATTTTGTCCTTTGGACTATACTGTCTTGTATGTATAATCAGTAATTTTCACAACCTGGTTGGGGTTGTTTGTTTCTCTATCACCGTGGTGGGAGGTCACTCTATCCTCCCCCCTTGTGTGAGGTCTGTCCTTCCATGGTGATATTAGGAGCTTTTTACACTTGCTCCATTTTATTTGGTTGTTTTACAACCGTATGTGTTGTGTGGTTTAATATTTTTAACTATGAACCAATAAAGGTTATATTTTAATTGTTACCACAATTTAGATTAGTGCTGGGCTGTATCTATACATATATCGTGAAGCATTTGACAATTTTTGGGAATTACTGATTATTGATAATAGTTAATTTTACTTTATATGATTATGGGTATTGTCATACTCTGTAAATGTACTATGAGAGCCAGATTTTTGTTACTATATGTCAGACCAGTGTAGTAAGTGTTATATCTCCTGCATTGATTAGCAGCCATTGGTTAATATTGTTCAATACTGTGAGAATTTTAGCTCTATTATGTTAATAAATAGGGATCAGATCCTGCAAACCGATCAGATGATATTGGATCCGGATTGGACATCGTGGGACCCTCGACCCAGGACTACAGCAGAGGGGGGGTTCTTTAGCTCAATAAAGGTGGAGTCACTAATTCTGTTGTGTTTCATGTCTAATAAAAATATTTTTCTTCGTGTTGTGCTTTTCTTTTCTCTTTACTATAAATTCATGGTGGCCATGTCTAATATTGGCGTGACATGAATTTTGGGCTTAGGGACAGTTGATTTCTGGGGTTGCTGTGGATTGCGATTCACAGCAGATGAGGCCCAGAAAACTTGGGCCACCCTGTACTGTGAATTCCAGTCCCCAGCTGCTAGTTGTACCTGGCTGAGCACAAAAATTGGGCAAAGCCCACATCATTTTTTTAATTATTTCATGAAATTTATAAAATAATTAAAAAAGAGCTTCCCTATAATTTTCATTCCCAGTTGTATACAAGTAGGCAGCTGGGGGTTGAGAGCAGCCTGTACCTGTCTGCTGTACCTGGCTGGCATAAAAAAATATGGCGAAGCCTATGTCGATTTTTGTTTTAAAAATTCTTTAAAATAAAAAACAAAGCTCCAAACAAATAACTCTAACCCTAGGGTTAGGGTTAGGGGTGAAAAAATTGCATGGTGTCCCACTGCATTTTCTATTGCTAGCTAAGGGTAACCCAAACAGCTACTGGCTGCTAACCCCCACTGTTTGGTGTTACCTTCACTGTCAATGTAAAATCCAGGGATGCCCTTTTTTTAATTTTTTTGCCAAAAAAATAAAAAAAATAAATGACATGGGCTTCACCATATTTTTGTATGCTAGCTAGGTACTGCTGGGAGGTACAGGCTACCCTCAACCCTCAGCTGCCAATTTGTACTTGGCTGTGAACCAAACATATAGGGAAGCCTCTTTTTACCCTCAACCCTCAGCTGCCAATTTGTACTTGGCTGTGAACCAAACATATAGGGAAGCCTCTTTTTAATTATTTCATGAATTTCATGAAATAATTTAAAAAAAATCAACGTGGGCTTTGCTCAATTTTTGTATCCAGCCAAGTACAATTAGGCAGCTGGGAATTGGAATCCACAGCACAGAGTGGACCGAGCCTTCTGCCCCCCCCCCCCCCCCCGCAGCGAATTGTAGTCCGGAGCCGCCCCAGAAAATGGAGTTTTTATAGAAGTGTCATCTACTGGCGCTGTATCCAACTCTACCAGCAGCCCTGGTGCGGGTTGGCATGCTGGGTAATAAGGGATTAATAACAGTTTTGTTTTATCAGCTGGTATTAAGCCCGAGATTCATAATGTCAGGCCAAGTTTGACTCGGCCATTAAGAATCTCCAATAAATGGTTAAAAAAGAGACCACACAAAGAAAAAATACTTTATTAGAAATAAATACACAGACATACTTAGGGATTCCATATTTATTATCCCTCTCACCCTCCACGATCTTAATATTCTGTCTTCTTTCTTCTGTCTTCTTCAACTGATGCGGGTCTACTATATCGGGAACCACAGGGGGAAAAGAATGCTTCTGCTCTCCGTGCTGTCTAATCACTCAATGAGTGAGCAGAGACTGCGGGTTGAAACGCGGGTACTTCAACGCTGCCACTGTTTCCATAGTAACCTAACAAATGGGTTACCACAGCAATGGTGATCTCCGATCAACTGATTACTAGCGCCACTATTCATCAGCTCCTGCATGAGCCAGTGATTAGCAGTGCCGGTAAGCAGGGAGCTAACTCCTGCGGCTCCTGCAAGAGACGGTTAATAGCGGCAATGGTAATCAGGTGATCGGAGATCACCATTGCTATAGTAATCCACGCATTAGGTTACTATGGCAACAGTGGCAGCGGTGACGTCACCGCTTACCAACCCGCAGTCTACGCTCCCTCATTGAGTGATTGGACAGCACGGAGAGCATAAGCATTCTTCTTTTCCCCTTACTTTCTGACACACTAGATCTGTCCCTAGCTCAGCAGCACCTCTCACTACACTAGCTTACCATGGACCAGAGTGATGAGCACAGCGCCGTCAGGTCTTAAATAGACCTGATGATGCTGTGCGGCCAGCCAATCACTGTAATGCCACAACCTACATGGCTGTGGCATTACAGTGCGTGGCAGCCAATCCCTGCATGTAGGCTGACTCTGTAAAGAGTGCCAACATGCAGGCAGGGGAAGCCAAGCATGTGCCCGAGCATCTCACCGGTACTCGGCACTCACTGAGTATCTCAAGTACTGAGGTGCTCATGCGAGCACTGAGTACCGGCGTGCATGCTCACCCATCCTTAATAATAAATATTAAGAGTTTTATAGACTGTGTGAACTATACCTTTAATGTTTGTGCATGCTCTACTATTCCCATACTTGTCCGTCCGAGTCTTTCCTACCCTTGGATATACATGAAAAACCATGGACACATTTATCCATGGTTTTTATTACTAATGTTCTTTCATCTGTTGGAAAAACTGTTGGATAGATATACTAAAATGGCACACTTAATTGCCTTACCCACTCACCCTAATGCTAAAACTTTAGCTCAAGTATTTGTCACTGAGATCATGAAGCTTCACAGGGTTCCCTCTGATGTGGTGTCAGATCAAGGGACCCACCTTATATCTAAGTTTTGGAAAACATTTTGTACTCGTCTGGGGGGTACAACTATCCTTTTCTTCTGCATTCCATCCTCAATCAAATTGTTAGACGGAACATCTGAATCAAAGTGTGCAAACTTACTTAAGGTGTTTTTGTGTCTGATAATTAAGAAGATTTAGCATCTTATTTACCCTTAACTGAGTTTGCATTAAACAATTATAGCAATCAATCTACCGGTAGGTCATTCTTTTTTGGTGCATATGGATTTCACTCTCAGCTCTGTGCTTTCAGTAGAGATTGGTCTTCGGGAGTTCCGGAGGAGAAACACTTATTTTCTTCACTCCCTTCTTGTATTGCAAGGAGGACAAAGCAATCTAAAGGTTATGGGGGACAGATACAAATGCATGGCTCGGTCCTGTATGTGAATGATTATGTATGGCTGTCAGCTAGAACTATTAAATTGAAAATTTCTTTTTTGGAAACTAAGTTCATTGGAACAGATAAGATGACTGCCGTTATAAATTCTATGGCCTTTCTTCTTGAGTTAGCTCAAGCACTTAAAATCCTCAATCTATTTTACAGATCGTTCGTTGCTGAAAAAATATGATGCATCCTCTGAACCGTCACCTCTACAACCACCTCCAGCACTTGTTGATGGAAACTTATAATTTCAGGTGGCCAGGATTTTTGATTCCCATTTTGTATATGGCATATGGTGGCGTACTGGGTGAAGGACTCGTCTAGGGATCTAAGGGAGTACAGGCATCAGCCTCAGATGGCAATACGGTCATCCATTGTATTGTTTCCTTGGTGTACCCTTTCTGTTGCGTTGCTTTCTGGGATCCTCTCCTACCCAGCATGACAAGGTGTTCCTACAATTACCCTATTCAGTATTCTTATATCAAGCATTCCCACCACTCTATCCCATCCAGCTTCAACCACCCCCTCTAACTGTCAGTGTCACTCTATGTCCAGCTTAATAACATTAAATTATACCTAAAACCGGCGGCAACCCTCAGATGTCTGCTTTATCTTGGCTGGTTATCAAAAATAGAGGGGAGTCCACGCTGTTTTTTAAATTTAAATATATAATTTTAAAACACAGCATGAGGTGCCCCCTATTTTTGAAAACCATCCAAGGTAAAACAGACATCTGGGGGCTTAAATTATCAAGCTGGGAAGGCTATTCATCATTTGGCCCTTCCCAGCCTAAGAATAGCAAGCCACAACCACCACAGAAGTGGTGCATCCATTTGATGATCCAATACTGGTGCTTTGTCTGGATCTTTATGATTGCCCTGGTGCAGTGTCAATCAAAGCAATACTTTTGCTGTTGATGATAGCTGTGAATTCACAGCTGGCATCAAACCCAGAGTTTAATAATGTAGAGGCAGCTATTAGACACCACTAGTAATAACCCAACAAGTGTAAAGTTAAGTAAAAGTAAAAAACCTCTCAGACAAAAATAAATTTAGTTTATTTGAATAAAGAATCCCCCCACACTCTCATTCACCAAATTATTAATTAAAAACAAATCTTGGAAAATCCACCGTAATCCTATGGAACTTTGTTCTGAGAACCTTCTCAGAATGAGGCTCCATAGGCCAATCCTAGTCAGCGGTAGTTAGGGAATTTCCCATGAGCATGAGAAATTCTGGACCTCCCACTGACCGGAAGTGAACTAGGAAGCCTCGTTCTGAGAACATTCTCAGAATGAAGCTTCATAGCAATCGAAGGACATAGTGGAACATTACACCATTGCTTCTTCCTGAGTGTGTTTTTTTACTCTACACTTGCCGGGTTAGAAATGGGGGTGTCTGATAGAAATCTATCCACCACAAACCCCTGGGCTTGATGCCAACTGTCAATTCACAGCTGACAGCTGACAGCTGACAGCAAAATACCAGATTTGGCACATTTTAAGGATGTGCAACTCCTGGGGCGGCTGCTGACTGCTATTTTTAGGCTGAGAAGGACCAAATAACATAGTAACAGTACAAGTGTAACAATCAGTGTGTAGCAAACCCCCCCCAAAAAAAACACTCATAGTAAGAACACTCATAGTAAGAACCCCTCAAATGAGGAGAAGTCAATTAATCACAAGTTTCAGATCCGCATAATAAATATTCTACAGGGTCTCAAATTTAATTTTTGGTGATATGGACCCGAATAAAACAGCAGGGTTAATGTTGTTTTACTGTATTATTTGTATTGCTGTGTGTTTCTATGCAATTATACAGTCATATGTAAAAGTTTGGGCACCCCTATTAATGTTAACCTTTTTTCTTTATAACAATTTGAGTTTTTGCAACAGCTATTTCAGTTTCATATATCTAATAACTGATGGACTGATTTGCATCATTTGTCCTTAAACCATAGCCCCTGTATCAAAGGGTCCCACCACTAATTCTATTTTACCACAAAAGACCATATGGGACGGTGTATAACCTTAAAATATTATTATTTTAAGGTTATGCACCGTCCCATATGGTTTTTGTGGTTAAATATAAACTGATGGACTGAGTAATATTTCTGGATTGAAATGAGGTTTGTTGTACTAACAGAAAATGTTCAATCCGCATTTAAACAAAATTTGACCGGTGCAAAAGTATGGGCACCCTTATCAATTTCTTGATTTGAACACTACAAACTACTTTTTACTGACTTACTAAAGCACTAAATTGGTTTTGGAACCTCATTGAGCTTTGAACGTCATAGGTAGGTGTATCCAATCATGAGAAAAGGTATTTAAGGTGGCCACTTGCAAGTTGTTCTCCTATTTGAATCTCCTATGAAGAGTGGCATCATGGGCTCCTCAAAACAACTCTCAAATGATCTGAAAACAAAGAATATTCAACATAGTTGTTCAGGGGAAGGATACAAAAAATTGTCTCAGAGATTTAAACTGTCAGTTTCCACTGTGAGGAACATAGTAAGGAAATGTAAGAACACAGGTACAGTTCTTGTTAAGCCCAGAAGTGGAAGGCCAAGAAAAATATCAAAAAGGCAGAAAAGAAGAATGGTGAGAACAGTCAAGGACAATCCACAGACCACCTTCAAAGACCTGCAGCATCATCTTGCTGCAGATGGTGTCAATGTGCATCGGTCAACAATACAGCACACGTTGCACAAGGAGAAGCTGTATGGGAGAGTGATGCGAAAGAAGCTGTTTCTGCAAGCACGCCACAAACAGAGTCGCCTGAGTTATTTGAGGCCTATTTGGACAAGCCAGTTACATTTTGGAAGAAGGTCCTGTGGACTGATGAAACAAAGAATGAGTTGTTTGGTCATACAAAAAGGCGTTATGCATGGAGGCAAAAAAACACAGCATTCCAAGAAAAGCACTTGCTACCCACTGTAAAATTTGGTGGAGGTTCCATCATGCTTTGGGGCTGTGTGGCCAACGCCGGCCCCGGGAATCTTGTTAAAGTTTAGGGTCGCATGGATTTAACTCAGTATCAGCAGATTCTTGACAATAATGTGCAAGAATCAGTGATGAATTTGAAGTTACGCAGGGGATGGATATTTCAGCAAGACAATGATCCAAAACATCTCTCCAAATCTACTCAGGCATTCATGCAGGGGAACAGTTACAATGTTTTGGAATGGTCATCCCAGTCCCCAGACCTGAATATCATTGAAAATCTGTGGGATGATTTGAAGCGTGCTGTCCATGCTCGGCAACCATCAAACGTAACTGAACTGGAATTGTTTTGTAAACAGGAATGGTCAAATATACCTTCATCCAGGATCCAGGAACTCATTAAAAGCTACAGGAAGTGACTAGAGGCTGTGATTTTTGCAAAAGGAGGATCTCCAAAATATTAATGTGCCTTTTATGTTGAGGTGCCCATACTTTTGCACCGGTCAAATTTTGTTTAAATGCAGATTGCACATTTTCTGTTAGTACAATAAACCTCATTTCAATCCAGAAATATTACTGAGTGCATCAGTTATTAGCTATCAGAAACAAATAGCTGTTGCTAAAACCCAAATTGTTATAAAGAAAAAAGGTTAACATTAATAGGGGTGCCCAAACTTTTTCATATGACTGTATATATCCCACTTTTGCAATATGCCAGCATGCATAGCAATCATATGATATATTTATTATGTACCATTAGACTGACCTCATTGGTAGGTCTATTTCTGATTTCCCTCCTTGTCATTAGGCACTCTTCTTGTTTTTAGTTTATGTATTATGTACTTACAATAAAGTTGCCCACTATTGTCTATATAATGTTCTAGTATCTTTTTACTTCATGTCAAGGTATCTGTAAATGAATATACATATATGTGTGATATATTTGAGAAATCGACGCCTCACAGGTCCTCAACCGGCAGCTTCATTAAATAGTACCCGCAAAATGTCAGTGTCAATGTCTACAGTGAAAAGGTGACTTCGGGATGCTGGCCTTCAGGGCAGAGTGGCAAAGAAAAAGCCATATCTGAGACTGGCTAATAAAAGGTATAGTAAAGTAGCCATGCGCTATGCAATGAATCCACCTATAGCGCCACCAGGTGGAAAACAACGGAGTTAGTATTTTTATCCCAAAAATGGAACGAGAAAGAGAAAAAAAGTGAAGAAAAAAATTGTAGGGCATCATCAATTCAATACGAATCGACACCTTGCATACAGAAATGCTATGATATGAAACCCATGCCCCCCCCCAAAACATTGAATGCTGGTCACGCATATGGCGCTCATTTAACTTTGATGCTCAAAGTGGCCACCGTCAGCTGCACATCTGGACTCTGGACAGCATACTGTATCTTGCTGCACATTATGCAATATGGTAGGTGACACGTTTGCACAAGCATCTGTGATACGTCGTCATAGGTCCTGCAATGTTGGTGGAGGGGTCGCATACACCTGCTGTTTGATGTAACCTCACAGAAAGAAGACCAATGGGGTCAGGTCAGGTGAGCGTGGAGGCCACTCCACGCAGCCACCATACCCAATGACTTGTAGGAAGGTGTCCATGAGGTATCTCTTCATGTCCGCAGCCTTGTGAGTTTTACACGTTCTTATCATTTCATTTCTGTATGCAAGGTGTTGATTCGTTTTGAATTGATGATGCCCTGCAATTTTTAATTTACTTTCTTTCTCTATCTCGTTCCGTTTTCGAGATAAAAATGCTAACTCCGTTGTTTTCCACCAGGTGGCACTATAGGTGGTTTCATTGCGTAGCGCATGGCTACTTTACTATACCTAGACACCACTTCTATTCCTATAGCTGCCGCAGTTCTCAAGCTAATGGTGATGGACAGGATATGGGTGGATACACTATATACATATATATATATATATATATATATATATATATATACATATATTTATATATATATATATATATATATATATATATATATATATATCATGTACTCTCAAGCTAATGGCGGTGGACGGGATATGGCTTTTTCTTTGCCACTCTGGCCTGAAGGCTAGCATCCCGGAGTCGCCTCTTCACTGAAGACATTTACACTGATGTTTTGCGGGTACTATTTAATGAAGCTGCCAGTTGAGAACCTGTGAGGCGCCGATTTCTAAAACTAGAGACTCTAATGTACTTGTCTTGTTGAGCAGTTGTGCACCGGGGCCTCTCACTTCTCTTTCTACTCTGGTTAGAGTCTGTTAGTCCTCTCCTTTGAAGGGAGTAGTACACTCCGTTATAGGAAATATTCAGTTTCTTGGCAAATCTCGCATGGAATATCCTTCATTTCTAAGAACAAGAATAGACTGTCAAGTTTCACATGAAAGTTCTCTTTTTCTGCCCATTTTGAGAGTTTAATGGAACCAACAAATGTAATGCTCCAGATTCACAGCTAGCTCAAAAGGTCACTTTTATAGCTTCTCTAATCAGCAAAACTGTTTTCAGCTGTGCTAACATACTTGCACAAGGGTTTTCATTGGATTTCTAAACATCCATTAGCCTTGTAACACAGTTAGCAAACACAATGTACCAATAGAACACTGGAGTGGTGCTTGTTGGAAATGGGCCTCTATACACCTATGTAGATATTGCATTACAATCCAGAAGCTTGAAACTAGAATAGCCATTTACCACATTAACAATGTATAGAGTGTATTTCTGTTTAATCTGTTAGCTTTATTGAAAAAAAAATGTAACATTTTTATAAAACCCTCAATCTTTGTGAGATGGTTACTTGCGTTTAAATTTCTGGAAGGTTGAGATTTTCCCTTTGTTTTTGTATTAAAAAAACTAATCTAAATTACAAAAAAAAATGGAGACTAAATGAAAAAATGATATTACTTTTGACCTATCTGTCTCCTAATTGAGAAAATACACATCAGACAGTCACGCCTTAGATTCAGTATTTTTCTTTAATAGGAGAATTATGACTAGAGGACCTTAACTCCTCAATGTAATAAGGTGTGCATGTACATTATTGCAGAAGTTCTTGTGTGTGGAGGAGTCTCAGGAGCTAAGATCTTTGCACACAAAGAGGAGATGAGCTTTACTAAACATCTGGCACCTACTTTAAACACCTGTGGCGGGATCTGAGCTCCAATTGCTACTTTTAACAATTTTTGACAGCAGCAATTAATGTATTTTCTTGCATATATCAGCATTCATCGATATACCACAATATGATCCCAGAATGCTCATTGATTACCAGGACAGCCGGAGGACTACTGAAGGCCCTCATGGCTGCAGTCTTGAATCTCTGAAGTTTAGCTACATGCTGATTTTTAAAACGAGACCATGATTTTCATTATATGTTGCAATACCATTGTATTGCAATATGTAGTATAAGTGAACAGCTAATTAAAGATTCAAGTATCCTAAAGGGACTAAACAATAAAAAAAAAATAGAAAATCTATACAAATTTTAATCACCCACTTTTTCCTCTACTAAAATGAAAAAAATAAAAAATTACAAAATTAAAAAAATATACATGTGATATCACCTTCATAAAAGCTTAATTTATCAAAATATAAAATGAATAAACCTGATTGGTAAACATGAAAAAAAAATTAAATCTCCAGAAATACAAATATTTTGACTACTGGTGTTCCAAAAAAAAAAATACAATAATATCTTATTTAATCATCATCCAGCTCAATTGACGTAAAAATATAAATTTTACAAATTTCATAAAATGGCGACACAAGACTGCAATATTTTTTGTTTTACAAATTGTGAATTTTCTTTCTACAATTAAAAAAATGTCATGCAAATTTTGCATCGCATTAATCATAGTGACATGCACAATTATGATTTATTGTAACTTTTACGGCAATAAGTACACTATAAAAGTAAAACTCAGTGACTTGTGGTATTGCATTTTTTCCCAACTTCACTGCACTTTGAATTAATTTATTGTTTTCCAATACATAATACAGTAAAATATATAATGTGATTTAAAACTGCAACTTATTACTAAACTAAAGAAAGAGGCCTCTTTTGTCTTTATAGAGGCAAAAGTGAAAAAAAAGTTATGGTCTTTGGAAGTAGTGGAGGAAAAAAAGAGGGCAATAATGAAAATCGACCACCAAAGTAAAAGGTAAAACTTTCCTCCATGTTTGTAATGTTTGCAGTGCATCAAGAATGAAAAAAAAACAACTTGTATTATATAACCCAGATTAATTAATTTACAGTCACCCAAACTCTGCAGGTCCCGCACTTCCCTGTCACTGTTATATTACACACAAGTTAAGACAACCATTCTGATTTTCTATGGTCTTCAGCACTGAAATAGTGCAGCACATTCCTACAACAAGTTGAAAGGATAGCCAGGCACTGCAGGTTCAGGTGTGTACTTACAAGCATATGGTTCATGTGAATCCCGGATCTCCAGCCTGTTCCAGTGGTGCTCCGCCAGAATATAGGAATCCAATAGAGACTTTAACGAAGGAGGAAAAGCGGCACTTCACTGAAGAACAATTGCAGTATATTTATTGCGCAAAATACAGCACAATTACACCATGGAAGGAGGGAGGAGTGCAGGAACGCCAGCATTCCTGCACTCTCCCCTCCCCATCCATGCTGTAATTGTGCTGTATTTTGCGCAATAAATATACTGCAATTGTTCTTCAGTGAAGTGCCGCTTTTCCTCCTTCCTTAAAGTCTCAACAGCACATTCCTATTTGGCCTTTTTTATCTCTACCTTAATGGAAATCTTTGTTCCCTAAACTTATCCCAAAATTGTAAAACCTTAAAAAGGCCACTGCTTTCCTTGCCTTTATTTTTTATTACTATTGTGCTAGATTTGCTGTGTTACACAAAGCAAGGTGATAGCTGCAAGTTAGTGGTGATCAGATTGTTTTCATGCAAATTGAATTCACATCAAATTCTATGAAGTTTGCAGGTCTCGGCAAATTCAAACAATTTTCATTTCAATTTGATTCTTGTGAATCTCTAAAAGGTGACCGCTGCCTCATTAAATATTGCAGAAGACTGTTTCAGTTGAAGATGGCTGATGTTCCTTCCCAGTGAAAGACCTGGCTAATTTCCTGCCAGTGTTGAGAAACATGTGATGGTGTCTCCGCAGGCTTTCTTGCTTTGAATATTTCCCAGGGGGCAGGGCCGGCTCCAGGTTTTTGTGGGCCCCGGGCGGAAGAGTCCCAGTGGGCCCCATAAACACGCAGACACACGCACATACACAGATACGTACATATACATATTTAAAGACAAACTCACAAAATACATATAAACAGACAAATCTATAGTCATATACACTGACATACATAGATACACATCATACATGCCTACAGACAGACACACACACCTCTGCTGCATACAGACACACACACTGCTCTGCTGCATACATACACACACACACACTGCTCTGCTGCATACATACGGACAGACACACACACTGCTGCTGCATACATACAGTACATACAGACACACACATATTGCTCTGCTGCATACATACATACAGACACAGCTCTGATGCATACATAGACACACACACAGCTCTGCTGCATACATACAGACAGACACACACACTGCTGCTTCATACATACAGTACATACAGACACACACATATTGCTCTGCTGCATACATACAGACACAGCTCTGATGCATACATAGACACACACACAGCTCTGCTGGATACATACAAACACACACACAGCTCTGCTGCACACAGACACACACTGCTCTGCTGCATACATACAGACACACTCACACTGCTCCGGTGGCTTTTCCTCTTTTGAAAAAGCCGGCCACCCATTATTCAATCTCGTATTCACTGCTTTCCACGCCCATCGGCACCTATGATTGGTTGCAGTCAGACCCGCCCCACGCTGAGTTACAGCTGTCTCACTTCAAATAATTACAGCCGCCGGTGGGCGGGTCTATATCATGCAGTACAATAAATAAATAAATAATTAAAAAAAAGGCGTGCGGTCCCCCCCAATTTTGATACCAGCCAAGGTAAAGCCACAAGGCTGAAGGCTGGTATTCTCAGGATGGGGAGCCCCACGTTATGGGGAGCCCCCCAGCCTAAAAATATCAGCCAGCAGCCGCCCGGAATTGCCGCATCCATTAGATGCGACAGTCCCGGGACTCAACCCGGCTCATCCCAAATTGCCCTGGTGCGGTAGCAATCGAGGTAATAAGGAGTTAATGGCAGCAGCCCATAGCTGCCACTAAGTCCTAGGTTAATCATGGCAGGCATCTCCCTGAGATACCTTCCATGATTAACCTGTAAGTGAAAGTAAATAAACACATACACCCGAAAAAATCCTTTATTTGGAATAAAAGACAAAAAAACCCACCCTCTTTCACCACTTTATTAAAATCCCCAAATACCCCTCCAGGTCTGGCATAATCCACATGAGGTCCCGCATCCAGCTCTGCTACATGAAGCTGACAGGAGCTGCAGTAGAACACCGCCACTCCTGTGAGCTCCACGCAGCAACTGAAGTGAATCGCGCTGTCAGCGGGGACGTCACTGAGGTAATGCCGGTGTGTGTGTGCGGTGATGATGGGTGCGGTAGTGCCGGTGTGTGTAGGGTGATGATGAGGGCTGTTGTGTCGGGATGTGTGCGGGGATGTCGGGATGTAAGACCAGGGGAAGGGGTGCACAACTAATATCTAATTATAATATAAAGACGGTCTCAATGCTAACCCATGCAGTAAGAAACAAGCTAGTGTTAGGAGAACAGAACTGCATAATGGGAAGCAGAGTCCAATATTATTATAAAAAGCTATCTTTATTGTAGCCAAAATTACATAAAATCATTTAAAATACAAAAACACACTAAATAGCACGGTATGAATCTCCCCACCAACTCACAATATTATAATGGTATACCATAGTATCATGTAATAAGCTAAAGAGACAAGATATACCCCTTAACAAAAGCCACAATATGCCGTACTGCACATCTAGAGTAATATACACTTTAAATACATAATATAACAAGTCATGAGACCAAGCAAATAACATAATACATAATCTACAGGAGTAGAGAATTGCGTGTGGCTCTGTTATATAAAGTAGCTGACCCAGATTATATTCGGTGGAATAAGGAGTGGATATAGAGGGATTACAACACTATAGGTCCTTGTCCAGAACAGGACAAAGTGGTACTATACCAAGATTAAAGCCGGAGGACCATCCATGCTGTAAAATACCCCACCAAGGGGTCAGTCACAGGGGAAAAAAAAAATCAAGGCTCGATAATAGCGGAGAGGGGAGGAAGAGTCAGAAAAATCCCATAGGTTTGTAATCCCTCTATATCCATTCCTTATTCCACCGAATATAATCTGGGTCTGCTACTTTATATAACAGAGCCACAAGCAATTCTCTACTCCTGTAGATTATGCATTATGTTATTTGCTTGGTCTCATGACTTGTTATATTATGTATTTAAAGTGTATATTATTCTAGATGTGCAGTACGGCATATTGTGGCTTTTGTTAAGGGGTATATCTTGTCTCTTTAGCTTATTACATGATACTATGGTATACCATTATAATATTGTGAGTTGGTGGGGAGATTCATACCGTGCTATTTAGTGTGTTTTTGTATTTTAAATGATTTTATGTAATTTTGGCTACAATAAAGATTGCTTTTTATAATAATATTGGACTCTGCTTCCCATTATGCAGTTCTTTTCTCCTAACACTGGGATGTCGGGATGTATGCGGGGATGTCGGGATGTGTGCGATGATGTCGGGGTGTGTGCGGTGAAGATGTGGGCGGTAGTGTCGGGATGTGTGCGGTGAAGATGTGGGCAGTAATGTCAGGATGTGTGCGGTAATGTCGGGATGTGTGCGGTGATGTCGGGATGTGTGCGGTGATGTCAGAATGTGTGCGGTAATGTTGGGATGTGTGCGGATATGTCGGGGTGTGTACGGTGATGTCGGGGTGTGTGTGGTGATGTTGTGATGTGTGCGGTAATGTCGGGATGTGTGCGGTGATGTCGGGGTGTGTGCGGTGATGTCGGGGTGTGTGCGGTGATGATGGGGGCTCTCTCTCTCGGTTAAAGAAAACTTAACACAACGTGTTATTTCACTGGAATCCGTGGCCTTTATTATTACACTTTTTGCAACGCAAGTATGAAACTAGCTAAGGGACAGCAGCCACATTTTCCTGCTGAGGACTGCGGTCCCCGGAACTTGGCCCGGGGGCAACAGAACTGAAGGAGAGTGGGTATGGCCCGGGGGCAGCTGAAGTGACAAGGCCGAGTGGGCCCCCCCAGCTCTCCAGGGCCCCGGCATTTGCCTGGGTATGCTGGGTGCTGACGCCAGCCCTGCCAGGGGGCATTGCTCTAGAATCACTGCGTTGAGAAACACGTGATGGTGTCTCCGCGGTGTTAGATGTTGATCTCCCTAAGGTCAACCATCCTTGCTTATGTAGTCTTCTACTAGGCATTGCTCCCACTAGCCAGTTTCCTACTCCACACTGATGAGGGGCAAATACCCCGAAACAGCTGTCTGTGGATGGATACCATGTTTGGCATAGGTGGTCTCCTTGACTGGAGACTGCCCTTCCCGTGATTGTTCCTTCCCAGTGAAAGACCTGGCTAGTTTCCTGCCAGCATTGAGAAACATGTGATGGTGTCTCCGCAGGCTTTCTTGTTTTGAATATTTCCCAGGGGGCATTGCTCTAGAATCACTGCATTGAGAAACACGTGATGGTGTCTCCGCGGTGTTGGATGTTGATCCCCCTAAGGTCAACCATCCTTGCTTATGTAGTCTTTTACTAGGCATTGCTCCCACTAGCCAGTTTCCTACTCCACACTGATGAGGGGAAAATACCCCGAAACAGCTGTATGTGGATGGATACCATGTTTGGCATAGATGAGCTCCTTGACTGGAGACTGACCTTCCCGTGGTTGTTCCTTCCCGGTGAAAGACCTGGCTAGTTTCCTGCCAGCGTTGAGAAACATGTGATGGTGTCTCCGCAGGCTTTCTTGTTTTGAATATTTCCCAGGGGGCATTGCTCTAGAATCACTGCGTTGAGAAACATGTGATGGTGTCTCCGCGGTGTTGGATGTTGATCTCCCTAAGGTCAACCATCCTTGCTTATGAAGATGGCTGATGTGACCTCAGACATGACAGTGTCAGCTTCCAGATAATGACTCAGTTTCAGCTGTCACAGCACATGATTTAACAAATCCAAATCAGAGCTTGTATAAAAGCTGAGACAGTAAATGCAGCAGCCATTCTACAAGTACATCTCAATAACTTTGAATATCCTTAAAAAGGTCATATTTTTCAGTAATTCAATACAAAAGGGAAAATACATAAATTATATAAAGTTTTTACTCTTTACAAACAGAGTGATCTATTTCAAGTGTTTATTTCTGTTAATGTTGATGATTATAGCTTACAGCCAATGAAAACCCAAAAGTCATCATCTCAGAAAATTAGAATATTATATAAAACCAACTGAAAAAAATGATTTTAAACTCAGAAATGTTGGCCTACTGAAAAGTATGTACAGTAAATTCACTCAATACTTGGTCGTGGCTCCTTTTGCAAAAAATACTGCATCAATGCGGCGTGGCATGGAGGGTATCAGCCTGTGGCACTGCTGAGGTGTTAAGGAAGTCCAGGTTGCTTTGATAGCAGCCTTCAGCTCATCTGCATTTTTCAGTCTGGTGTCTCCCATCTTCCTCTTGACAATACAATATAGGTTCTCTATGGGGTTTAGGTCAGGCGAGTTTGTTGGCCAATTAAGCACAGTGATACTGTGGTTATTAAACCAGGTATTGGTACTTTTGTCAGTGTGGACAGGTGCTAAGTCTTGCTAATAAATGAAATTCCCATCTTCAAAATGCTTGTTGGCAGAGGGAAGCATGAAGTACTCCAAAATTTCCTGGAAGACATCTGCGCTGACTTTGGTCTTGATTAACACAGTGGACCTACACCAGCACATGACATGGTTCTCCAATCCATTACTGATTGTGGAAACTTCACAGAAGACCTTAAGCAGCTTAGCTTAGATTGTGGCCTCCCCACTCTTCCTCCAGACTCTGGGTCCTAGATTTCCAAATGAAATGCAAAATTTACTTTCATCTGAAAACAACACCTTGGACCACTGAGCAATAGTCCAGTTCTTTTTCTCTTTTTCCCAAGTAAGATGCTTCTGGTGTTGTCTATTGGTCATGAGATGTTTGACACAAGGAATGTGACATTTATAGTCCATGTCCTGGATATGTCTGTGGGGTGGCTCTGGAAGCACTGACTCCAGCAGCAGTCCACTCCTTGTGAATCTTCCCCAAATTTTTGAATGGCCTTTTCTTAACAATCATATTAAGACTGCAGTTATCCCGGTTACTTGAATACCTTTTTCTACCACACTTTTCCCTGACACTCAACTTTCCATTAATATGCTTGGTATAGCACTCTGGGAACAGCCAGCTTCTTTAGTAATGACTATGTCAATGACTGCCTTCTGGACATCTGTCAAGTCAGCAGTCTTCCCCATGATTGTGTAGTTTGATTGTATACTGAATCAGACCAAGGGACCATTGTAAACACTAACAAAGCCTTTGCAGGTGTTTTGTAGTAATTATTCTAATTTTCTGAGATAATGACTAGATTTTTCATTGGCAGTAAGCCATAGTCATCAACATTAACAAAAATAAACCCTTGAAGTAGATCACTCTGTAATGACTCTATATATGTGTTGCACTTTTTGTATTGAATTACTGAAATAAATTAACTTTTTGATGCTATTCTAATTTATTGAAATGGACTAGTAGGTGAGTTTAGGTTATTGAGAGTATGTCAGGACTAAAGAGTGCTTTACACGCTGTGACATCGCTAGCAATCTCGTTAGTGATGTGACAAACCAGATCGCAGATGCGATCTGCCGAGATTGCAAATGTGGCCGGCGCTATAAAAATGACCTATGTGCGATCTCGGCAGATCACATCTGCGATCTGGCATGTCCCATCGCTAACGAGATTGCTAGCAATTTCACAGCTTGCAAAGCACCCTTAAGGGGTTTGTTTGCACATTACGACATTGCAAGCTGATGATAGCGATGCCGAGCGCGATAGTCCCCGCCCCCGTCGCAGCTGCGATATCTTGTGATAGCTGCCGTAGCGAACATTATCGCTACAGCAGCTTCACATGCACTTACCTGCCCTGCGATGTCGCTCTGGCCGGCGAACCGCCTCCTTCCTAAGGGGATTGGTCGTGCGGCGTCACAGCGACGTCACACGGCAGGCGGACAATAGAAGCAGTGAGGCGGAGATAAGCGGGACATAAACATCCTGCCCACCTCCTTTCTTCCTCATTGCAGCTGGGACGCAGGTAAGGTGATGTTCCTCGCTCCTGCGGCTTCACACACAGCGATGTGTGCTGCCGCAGGAACGAGGAACAACATCGTAACATCGGTCCTTCCGAAATTGTAGAAATGACCGACGCTACACCGATCATACGATTTTGATGCTTTTGCGCTCGTTAATCGTAGTAAAAAGGATTCACATACTCCGATGTCGACAGCGACGCCGGATGTGCGTCACTTTCGATTTGACCCCACCTGCGATGTCGTAGTGTGCAAAGTAGCCCTAACAGTTCAGCAATACAGCAATGCAGCAAGAGATAGGAAGTGACAGAGTAAAAATGTATAGACACTTAAAATAACATTTTTATAACTGTACATTTGCAGTCTACACGTAGTCCACATATAATACAAAATAAAAAAGACAATTGCTATTACGCTTTGTTTATAAATGTAATTTTAACACTTGCAACATTTGTCATCTTTCAGGACTTTTATAACCCTATTTGAGTTTTGCATAACAGGTTCAGTATAAAAACAACGAGATATGGAATTAGTGCTAACAAAAACTAAACTCATTGTTTGTTCAAGTTTCTTCAGTTCAGAGATAGAGAGATGAGAATAGTAAGTCCAAAACTCAGAATCTTCCGCATATATGCAATGTTATATAATAACTTTTCTGTAATTGGATGCTTCCATTCTGACCATGAAAATAATATGAATTGTTAGGTTTGCAGGAACAGCAGGTTGTATTTTTACTTCTAGATATAAATACATGCGACTTCATCACTGTTGTCAAGAATATGATTCTTTTGAGATGTTACATAGTCCTCTGTTTTTGCTGAAGTTTTTTTCCATTTTATTTTAAAGCTTTGAGCATCGCCGCTTGACTTAAACAATGAGTTTTCTCTTGTCTGGCTTTACTCTTGGGAGATTCAATTCTCTAGCTAAAACAGGCTTGCCTTGGGAATTGGAAGAGGGAATCTGTCTTTGAAAACTGTACTGTGACTTTGAAGTTAAAGCTGTATATATACTTTCTTTCTTGAACCTGGTGTATTTTTATACTGCACTTGGGACCCATTTGCTTTGTCTTTGAAGAAGTAATTTTTGTCACTTGCCTTTTCTACGCTAGGATTATACATATTTGTGTGCATTTAATCATATAACTCATTATATATTCCATAGTCATTTCAATATATGTTGGTTATGTTTAACAACAGTTGCAGCTGAATCCTTTGGTATTAGCTCATATAGGACGCATACAGTGTTAAAGCACTCAGTGAAAAGTGTGATCAGCGCTGCCATGTCATCATCAGTCACCCATATAAATTAATGGATAGTGCTTTCAAGAGCTGTAAATGTTACTATGCTTGACAGATTCAATTTTGTCACACAGAATGTTTCAAGTCACTTACAGGGTATGTTCCACTATGAGGCTGATGTGATAATTCAGCTTTTGAAAACACACCATATTTTATTCCAGTGGGAAAAAAAGCAAATAATAGATAAATCAGTCACCTTCCATAAGATATTCAGCTATGCAGTGGAATGATTACCTGAAAGCATACTAACAACCAGGTGACAAGAGCAAGATAATTCCTGTAGTCATTGACTTACCAGTCTGGGAGGTTTTAAATTTGTTTCAATGTATATTGTGGGTGGGAATAAATTTATACATTTGAGGACTCATTTGTTATATTTGTTCACAACAGCTATTTAAGATTTATGCAAGATACAAATAAAGGAGTACATGACAGAATGTGATCCACACCTACCTCAACACCCAACTTATGTCACCAGTGTTTTCAATGTCATATTTATTTTATCACTTTTCTTGCCTACTTTACTAGAGTCTTTATTGTGGATAGTAATGTGGGTAGAAAGTTGAGATTATGTATGGTTAAACTATATTATCAGAGATTTTTATTTGCATTGTATAAATAGTATTATTAATTTCCTGATTTCACATACTTCACATATATGTTGATCCACATTTACTAAGTGGATTTTTTTTACTTCATCTGACTAAACAAGGTAAAGACAAAGCCTGTTAGTAAATTTACATTACTGATTAGAGAATCTGACAAATTCAAGAACAGAAGTTTACTTGCATTTGACTGGGAAATTTGATTTGTATCGATTTTAATTTATATAAATCTAGTATGTCTTATTATGCTCCTGAAGGCCTCCAAATAGGCTAAAACAATACCTTCCACCAGAGCTTCCAAAGGCAGTTTCTTAATTTCTCTGCAATGTCCTCTTCCTCCAACTTTACTCTACTTGGATTCTGATGTTCTTAAGTTAGCTGGCTAGACCCTGGGTGCATCATGTGTACCATTGTGTCTTTTGATTTTGTACTTAGTGTGCCATCCTGGTTCTAACCTTAACATTCTTGACAGAGTACAACACCAGCCAGAACCTACTCTAAGGTCTCACACCAAGGCATGTGTATAAATTCACATCCATGTACATGGTTTTAAGAGTAAATGCTAGGGCTTACCTAAGAGTAATTAATTCAAATTCCGTGCTTTAAAGCCTTTCTTAGAACTACCGGTGGACCACTGACAGACCTCCATAACAGTTATTCACATTCAGAAGACAAAACTTACAGTCAATGAGAAATTAATGATGATAATAAACAGGCTGGTCAAGATGACCAACTATCCCAGCAAGGTATGGATAATAAAGCAACAGGGCTGGAAGTTATAGTGCTAAACATAGCAAGTTACATGCTCGATGGCTTATGACATGCCAGGTGTATAGTTAAAAAGAAGCAACAATGGTTACTATTGGATAATTATGCTATTAGTTAAAAAAAAGGTGATTTTTTTTCTGGTCTCCCAAAAGAAGTCAAAATTGGTGCATCATAAGGGTAAACTGTGTTCTCTGCCAGGTGAAGCTTTCATAGGGCAGAAACCTGCTCTGCATTTTAGGCTTCAAAAATGGAAAAGTAGCCTTTGCTTGCCAGTCATGCCTTGGAGGTTTTGTCATGCCCAGCATCCAGCATTTTCTCAGAATGTGTGTTCAGCGCTGATAGATAAGGACGTCTGGTTGTCCCCTGAAAGTGTACAGCACTTAACTTTCATGAAGAGGAACTGTTATGGACATGGTTATGGACTGTTTTGATCAGTATTAAGTATTATATGAAGATATCCAAAACAGGACTCAAAATGGTATTTGAACTGTACTCAGACATGAGACATTCTGATCATAAGACTTTTGTGATTCATGCTGACATAGCTTAATATAAAATGAAGAGACACATATACATATATATATCTCAGAATAAGCTCTTTTTGCTGTTTATCCAATAGAGGGAGTGAACGTATTCTTGGCTCCTATCCAACTGCCACCACCCCAGGGCAATGGGATGAGCTTGTCTGAAGCGCCAGGATTGGCACATCAAATGGATGCACCACTTCTGGGGTGGCTGCTGCCTGCTATTTTTAGGCTGGGAAGTTTTCAATAACCGTAGACATCCCTAGTCTGAGAATGCCAGACTACAGCTGTCCGCTGTACCTTGGCTGGTGATCCAATTTGGGGAGAGCCCACGTTTTTTGTTTTAAATTATTTATGTGATTTAAAATAACAGCGTGGGGTGCTCTCTGTCTTGGATTACCAGCCAAGCTAGAGCTGCCAGCCGCGGTCTGCAGGCTGCCGCTATCTACTCCACATCAGCTGTGTACAAAAAGTAGAGGGGGCACCCGCAATCGTTTTTTGGGAGAAAGTAATTAATTTATGGATAAAAACAAAACTAAACACCCTTTAGAGCCACATGAAGGGCACTAAAGGGTGCAAGATTACAAAATGCAGGGGAGTGGGACATTATATGTCTTTCTATCTATCTAGTTATCTATCTATCCATCTATAAATCCATCCATCCAGCTATCTTTCCCTCTATTCAGCTATCTATCTTTCTAGCTTTTGACTGTATGCAACCCTCCTTCCGGTTTTTTTCGGTCCGCCAAAAAACCCTAAAAAAGGGATGGCACATGGATATAAAAGGGACTTTACACAGAATGGAATGGATGCGGCTGTCACATGGATGTGCATTGTTTAAAATTTAGCCATATGGCCTGAATCATGGTTGACGAAGGGAGTCACCTTCACAAGGTCCTACAATGACAAATAGTAGTTAGGCTGGAGTAGGAGTACTGTCCTGGTTTGTCCGCCACTGCACAATGCGCATAGTGTTTAAAAAACTTAGCCCTATGGGCTGAGTCATGGTTGACGCAGGACAGAAATGATTTTATATGGGAAGGTGAGGATGTTAGGATGAGGTGAGGATGTTAATAGCAGTCAAAATGAATATTTTGGTGGAATTTAGTCTGGCTTGCTCTCATCTGGAGAGATTGCAAACTGTGGAGAAATGCAGTCCTTGTTGAATTTAATCAGAGTAAGTCTGTCTGCATTTTCTGTGGAGGGGCGTGAGTGCCTATCAGTGATGATTGCCTCAGCAGAATTGAAAACACACTCTAATATCACACTAGCAGCCGGGCACGTCAGAACCTAAAAGGCGTATAAGGAGAGGTTGGGCCAAGTGTTCAGCTTGGACACCTAATACACCTAATTATTAAATGGAACTGAAGCATCAAAAAGGATGCAGGTGTGGTCACTTAAGTCCCCCTAGACCATGTTGTGCAACTTCTCCCTCCTTAACATTTTTACAGGCACAGATATCCCTTGCTGATGTCCTGGTTTAATGAAAATGGTTCAGTTTGCGCACATTTTCTCTCCATCTCTGTTAAACCTGGTGTTCATGTCTCTCCCTATTAATCCTTGGTGTTGAAAAGAGCCAGTAACTCTGCCGCCAGCTTTGTCTGAGGGTGATGTTTTCATCAACTGATCTACAATGACCCTCTTGAAGGCTTCCATTATGCAACCCTTTGGTAACTCCAAAAGGAGAGAAGGAAATTTCTCCTTGTACTATGGGTCCAGAAAGGTGGCCAACCAGTATAGGTTGTTGGATAATATGTGTATCATGCAAGTGTCTTGCCACAGACACTTACATATGAACTGTGCCATGTGGGCCAAGCTGCAAACAGGCAAAGGTCATGTATTTCTACCAAGAGGAACAATACCCATCCTCTCCTCATGCTGACTCGCCTCCTCCTCCTCCTCTTCAGCCAATCCATCTTGGACAGACATGAAGCTGGGGTTGAGAGTCCCTTATGTAGCATTGGGAGTCCCCTGGGTAGCAGAAAAAACAAGTATTCTTCCTCCTCATCCGCCTCATCATCACCCAGCGTTGCCTCAGAATATTGGCTGAGCTGGGTAGTATCACCCATTGGGAAATCTGGCTCCATAGTCACATGCTGGGCACTCAAAGCTTCCTCTTTGAGATTATGCAGTGATTCTATCAACAGACACAACAGCGGGATAATTAAGCTGATAACAACCTGATCCCCACTCATGAGCTTGGTGGAGTACTCAAAGATCTCAAGAATCTCACAAATGAAAGCAATCCCCACCCACTCAATAGTTGTTATGTGTGGTGGCTGACTCGCAGTCTGACGGGCATGTTGAAGCTGGTATTTAGCTACTGCCCTCTGCTGCTCAGTAATCCTTGCCCACATATAGAATGTAAAGTTCCAACGCATGGGCAGGTCCCACATGAGTTGGTGACTTGGAAAATTAAAACACTTTTAAAGCGCTATAAGACCTGCAAAATCAGTAGAGGAATGGCGTAAATGGACACTAATACGGCGCACCTTCTCAAGTAGGTACGGCAAGTCAGGGTATGTTTTCTTAAATTTCTGAACAACTTAATTCAGCATGTGAGCCATGCATGGCACGTATACCAGCTTGCCAACCTTTAAAGCCACAACCAGGTTACGCCCATTGTTGCAAATGACCAGGCCAGGTCAGCAGTGCAGCGGGGAGAGCCACTGATCGATCTGCTCATTAATACCTTGCCACAGCACTGCTGCAGTGTGGGGTTTGTGACCTAAACAGATCAGCTTCAGCAGAGCGTGTTGCTGCTTTGCTGATGTACTGCTGCACATCTCCCAGCTTGGCAGTGATGGGGAGGGTAATTCAGCAGAGGATGAAAAGCACGACGAGGAAGAGGGGAGACAGGAAAAGGCATATGATGAGACAGAAACACTAATAGAAGTTGGACCCGCTATTTTTGGCATGAGTAGGATGTGTGATGTTACAGTTTGCGACTTTGTCCCAGCTTCCACCATGTTCCCCCAGTGTGCCATGACAGATAAGTATTGTCCCATTCCACAACAACTTGGCCACATACCTATTAGGTAGACCTTCCCAGTTACGGCGTTGGTCAGAGCACTGTTGAGATTGTTTAACTTGGGCTTGTGTAATGCGGGAATGGCAAAATGGGCAAAATAATGGTGGCTGGGAACACTGTATCGTAGGGCTTCCCCACCAGGAGATCATGGAAACACTGTGTTCCCACAAGCCTAAATGGCAATATCTCCACGGCTATCAATTTGGCAATGTGCGAGTTTGGGTTTTATACCTGTGGGTGCATTGCTGGGTATTTTGGCTTCCTTTCCAGGATCTCAGGCATGGAAAACTTGACGCTTCCCTGGGACAAGGAAGTGGATGTGGTTTATGTTTGCAGTGTCTGTGCAATTTCATCCTGTGGGCAGGATGTATGAACACCTTCTTCCTTGACAGCAGATTGTGAAGGACGTAGCACAGGCAATATGGCAGTGGTTTGAGCCGCAAACACAAATTTGTTATCCTGGTTTTCGATCCATCTACTGGGGTGCTTGGCTGCCATGTGGTTCTGAATACTGGTGGTGCTCAGGTTGTCTTTGCCCTGGTCTCTGCTCAACTTGGTATGACAGATGATTCCACACAGCAGCTGAACACCCCGTTGCCTTGACATGGGCTGCAATGGAGGTGCTCTTGGGAACAGTTGACCCCGTTCTCACTCTGAGAAAACCACTACCCGTTGGTGCCTGTGTTGGTGCTACATATACATCTTACTATGTGTTGCTGTGCTGGCTATTCTAGTCAACGGTCCAGGACAGATCAGTAGACTCATCATCAACCACCACGTCTGCCATCTCATCCTCCTTCCTGTTACGAGGGGGACACGGGGAAGCGTGCCAAGATGGTATATGGACAGCTTCCGCCGGTCAAGGTCCACTGTGCGGTGTAAGGGACCGCTGCTATGGTGGGAGAAGAGTGAGCGGGTTGCTGCTAGCGATCATCTGGAATGTCACAGACGATCTGCGTACACCTGTCCGCCCTAACCCGTGAGGGTTGTATGGCACGGGGCTCAAAACTCGGTGTACCTGTTGCACGGGGACGCACAGAGGTGCCTACGCACGTGTGCCAGCGGGAGTCACAGGAATATGGCACGAGGGTAGCACAGATGTGCCCACGCACGTGTGCTTCAGAAACCAGGTGAGTCTGACAGAGATTCAAGGAGCTCACCTGGGACAGGAACACAGCCTGTTAAACGGAATACTGCCGGAGCAGCAAGGCAGGGGCGAGACCTGCAAAATACAATGTCTGTACAGTGGCGTGGCAGCATGCTGCCAGACATCCAAACATAGAAGGACGGTCGCGCGCCGCCATGATGGCAGGAGGGGTTTTTAAGGAGATATAGCTCCAGCCAAGGGCGGGCGCGAGACGGATGTGACCCAATCATGATCTGTGACGTCCTGGCCCGGCCAGTCAGGATTCAGCACATCACCAGCCTCGTTATCTGGCCGTGTGATACCAGTGAGCGAATCAGAAGACGTCACGTGGGGCACATGCTCAACCTCCTGCCTCTGGGTCATAAAGGCAGGATCTTCGGTTTCACAATGTGCAGAGCTAAGGGAAGTCTTGCTGCTTCCCTGAGCATCTATCCTTTGCACACTGTGCAACCACTCTGACCCTCTGCGGTGCTGAGCAGGAGGACACGTGGCAGGCAAGGGATGGGAGACCACTCCATTCCTTACAAGGAGTAAACCACTAGGTGTCACCCTTCTGCTGCATCTAGGAGGAGGAAACTCCTGCAGTCTCCCAGGCCTTTGGCGCTGCTGAGTAGGAGGGCTCACGGCAGACAAGGAATGGGGGACCACCTCATTCCTTGCAAGAGGAGAGCCACGAGATGTAACATTACCCCCCCTGTCTAGGGCCCCCCCGCCGCCTGTGCTCAAAGGCTGCTACCAAACCTGGAGCGTGGACATGATCCTCCAATTCCCAGGTCCTATGCTTCGGTCCACGACCGACCCACTCCACGAGGAAGTACCTCTTGCCCTGAACGATTTTTGTTTTAACCAACCTCGCTACTTCAGGGTTGTCGGACGAGGAGTCGGCCGTCGGCCACCAATCATGCCTGGCCTTTAGAACGCTGGTCCTTTTGGACCTGAAGAGGCCCACGACCTTGGAGGTATGGTCCCAGGAAAGTACATCGTTCCGTAACCTAGGGGGAACGAGGGTCTGGCCAGGTGGCACCAGGTCTAGGGGAGTGGGTGACCCGGTGGTCCCGAGGTGTTCTTTACATGACCCTGCCCAGGACGAGATCTCCCCTGTTGTCCAGTTGAGTATCGGAGCATGCCGTTTCAACCAGGGGAGTCCTAGTAGGATCTCATCCGTCCCTTCTGGAAGCACCAGAAAGGACACCTGCTCATGGTTGCCTGGTGGTACATCCATCCTGAGAGGGACGGTGATCTGGGTAATGGGTTTGACAAGTAGGGACCCGTTGACTACCTGGACACTGATTGGTTTAGGCAACAGGACCAGGGGAACAGAGTACCTAGTTGCCAGGGAGGCTGAAATGAAATTGCCGTCAGCGCCAGTGTCTAAGCAAGCCAGGGCAGGGAAGACAGTGGTGCCGAACTGCAACTGGGCGCTGAGGGTTAATTTAGAAGGAGAGGCAGCATCTAGGGTTCCTCCTCTGATGGAAACCAGACACTGTCTCTTTTCCGATGGTTTTGAACATCGGGTAGCTACATGTCCCCTCTGCCCACAGGCAAAGCAAACGACCGGCGGCCGAGAGCCTGTGGTAGAGGAGACCACCTTGGAGACTTCCATGGGCTCCACAGAGTCATCAACAGAACTGGCTGGGAGACTGGTCTGGTGGGGAAGGAGAGTCAGAGGCTCTGTAGGCCAGGTAGACGTGGGTGCCGAAGAGACCTCGAGCCTCCGCTCCGCGTGGCGGATGTCTATGCGAGAAGCAAGCCGTATCAAGGCCTCTAAGGTGGTCGGCACATCACGCGTGGCCAGCGCGTCTTTGACGAACCCTGCCAGACCCTCCCAGAACACAGGGACAAGGACTTTATCTGGCCAGTCCAGCTCTGCGGCGAGTGTCCTGAACTGCACCGCAAAGTCCCCGACTGAAGTGGACTTTTGCCGAAGGCGTAGGAGTCGCAGCGCGGAGTCGTGGGTGACTTGAGGCCCGAGGAACACCTTTCTCATGGCCTCAAGATAAACTGGAAGGTGATTCACCACCCGATCTCTGCGCTCCCACAACGGCGTAGACCATTTTAGCGCTCTCCCTGTGAGCAGGGACTGGACGAATGCTACTTTCGCCTTCTCAGTAGCATAAAGAGTGGCGGACATCTCCAAGTAGGTGGTAACCTGGTTTATGAAACCACGGCACTCGGAGCTGTCCCCGTTGAAGCGCTCTGGGAGCGCAAGGCGAGGCGACTTTCCGCTCAATTCCACAGCCTGAGTAGCCGCTTGGGTGGCAATAGTCGATAGAGCAGCCTTATCGGGGGAAGACCGCTCCACAGCTGCCAATCATGACTCCAACTGCTGCACATAACGCAGCAACTGCTGCTGCTCTTCTGCCATAGCCAGACCTTTGGCGCGACCGTAATGTTACGAGGGGCACACGGGGAAGCGTGCCAAGATGGTATATGGACAGCTTCCGCCGGTCAAGGTCCACTGTGCGGTGTAAGGGACCGCTGCTATGGTGGGAGAAGAGTAAGCGGGTTGCTGCTAGCGATCATCTGGAATGTCACAGACGATCTGCGTACACCTGTCCGCCCTAACCCGTGAGGGTTGTATGGCACGGGGCTCACAACTCGGTGTACCTGTTGCACGGGGACGCACAGAGGTGCCTACGCACGTGTGCCAGCGGGAGTCACAGGAATATGGCACGAGGGTAGCACAGAGGTGCCCACGCACGTGTGCTTCAGAAACCAGGTGAGTCCGACAGAGATTCAAGGAGCTCACCTGGGACAGGAACACAGCCTGTTAAACGGAATACTGCCGGAGCAGCAAGGCAGGGGCGAGACCTGCAAAATACAATGTCTGTACAGTGGCGTGGCAGCACGCTGCCAGACATCCAAACATAGAAGGACGGTCGCGTGCCGCCATGATGGCAGGAGGGGTTTTTAAGGAGATGTAGCTCCAGCCAAGGGCGGGCGCGAGACGGATGTGACCCAATCATGATCTGTGACGTCCTGGCCCGGCCAGTCAGGATTCAGCACATCACCAGCCTCGTTATCTGGCCGTGTGATACCAGTGAGCGAATCAGAAGACGTCACGTGGGGCACATGCTCAACCTCCTGCCTCTGGGTCATAAAGGCAGGATCTTCGGTTTCACAATGTGCAGAGCTAAGGGAAGTCTTGCTGCTTCCCTGAGCATCTATCCTTTGCACACTGTGCAACCACTCCGACCCTCTGCGATGCTGAGCAGGAGGACACGTGGCAGGCAAGGGATGGGAGACCACTCCATTCCTTACAAGGAGTAAACCACTAGGTGTCACCCTTCTGCTGCATCTAGGAGGAGGAAACTCCTGCAGTCTCCCAGGCCTTTGGCGCTGCTGAGTAGGAGGGCTCACGGCAGACAAGGAATGGGGGACCACCTCATTCCTTGCAAGAGGAGAGCCACGAGATGTAACACCTTCCCACTTGAGATTTTAGGCTGACCTGACGGCAAATGTGTCTCATCATCATCAGACTCCACCTATGGGGACAGTAAATCATGTTCCTCAAAGTGGCTTTCTTCTGGCTGTAGGTCCTCAAATACTTGTGCATCAACGCATGCCAACTCCTCACGTCCCTCTTTAATGCTGCACAGCGAGAGGCCAGAGCCAACCAAGGGATACATACAACACAGATCTTCCGAGTGGCCAAGCTTGGGGTCATATGTCTCCTGTGACTGATGAAGGGCGTGAAAGGAGGACCAGGTTGGGGATTAAATGGGCCAGCCTTCTGTGTATCCACAGTAGATTGTGTGGTCATGGAAGATTGGTTGCTTCTTAACAAATGCTAATAGGCCTGGTCTGCCATTCAAGAAAGAATCTGCTCTCGCATTTCTGGCTTCCACAGATATTTATATTCCAGATCGGCAAATTTGGCAAGGCACAAAGTGGATGCATCAAGCTTCTTCTGACCTGACACAGACTCAGTGCCTTGTTGCCCACGACTGACAACACCACGCCCATGTCTGTTACGAGGGGGACCCGGGGAAGCGTGCCAAGATGGGAAATGGACTGCTTCCGCCGGTCAAGGTCCACTGTGCGGTGTAAGGGACCGCCGCTAGAGTGAGCGGGTTGCTGCTAGCGATCGTCTGGAATGTCACAGACGATCTATGTACACTGATCTGTCCTAACCCGTGAGGGTTGTATGGCACAGATCTCACGGCTCGGTGTACCTGTTGCACGGGGAAGCACAGAGGTGCCCACGCACGTGTGCCAGTGGAAGCCACAAGAATATGGCACGAGGGTAGCACAGAGGTGCCCACGCATGTGTGCTTTCAATAACCAGGTGAGTCCAATGGAGACTTGAGGAGCTCACCTGGGACAGGAACACGGCCTGTTGACGGGGGTACTGCCGGAGCAGCAAGGTAGGAACACGGCCTGCAAACGAGGTACTGCCGGAGCAGCAAGGGCCAAGCCCACAAGAGACAGTAATGCCTGAGCAGTGGCGTGGCAGCACGCTGCCAGACATCCAAACATAGAAGGACGGTCGCGCGTCGCCATGATGGCAGGGGGAGCTTTTAAGGAGGTGCAGCTCCACCCGAGGGCGGGCGCGAGGCGGAGATGACGGACTTGACCCAATCAGGGTCCACGACGTCCCAGCCTGGCCAGTCAGGATTCACCACGTCACCAGCCTTGTCATCAAGCCGTGTGACGTCAGTGAGCGAATCAGGACCCACCACGCATTGCACATGCTCACCCTCCTGCCTCTGGGAAATAGAGGCGGGATCCTCGGTCTCACAATGTGGAGAGATAACGGGAATCTCACTGCTTCCCTGAGCAGTAAACCTCTGCACATTGCGGTGGGGCCGCTGAGCAGGAGAGTCTGCGGCAGGCCAGGAATGGGAGACCGCTTCACTCCTTGTAACAGGAGAACCACTAGGTGTCACCCTTCTGCTGCCTCTCTGAGAAGGTATCTCCTGCACACTGCGCAGTCTGGCAGACCTTCGGCGCTGCTGAGCAGGAGTGCTCGTGGCAGGCAAGGAATGGGAGACTGCCTCAGTCCTTGCCTCAGGAGAGCCATGAGATGTAACATTACCCCCCCGTCTAGGCCCCCCCCCCCTGTCCGTGCTCGAAGGCCGCTATCAAACCCGGGGCGCGGATATGATCCTCCAACTCCCAGGATCTATGCTCCGGACCACGGCCGGCCCACTCCACGAGGTAGTACCTCTTGCCCTGTATGACTTTTGTCTCCACAAGTTTTGCCACCTCAGGGTCGTCGGACGGTGAGTCGGTTTGAGCCGGCAGGGACCCCGAGAATTTATTAAGTCGTACGGGTTTCAGGAGGGACACGTGAAAGGTGTTGGCTATAGCCCAGCGTGGAGGGAGCTGGAGTCGATATGCCACTGGGTTTACCTGCTGTAGTACTTTAAACGGACCCAGATACCTAGGGGCGAATTTGGCTGCCTGTACCCGTAGGTTAACAGTCTTAGAGGACAGCCATACTAGGTCACCAGGGGTGAAGGATGGTGCAGGGCGGCGGCGAACATCAGCCGTTGTCACCATCCGGTCTTTAGCTCTTTTAAGAGCCTCTTGGGTGTCATCCCAGATCTCCCGGGCCTTGGTCGCCCAATCCTCCACTCTAGTATCGGGTGACGTAATGGGCATCGGAACCGGGATTCTGGGATGTTGTCCATTATTGAGTAAGAACGGAGTCTGGCCAGAGGATTCATGGACCGAATTGTTAATGGCAAATTCGGCCCAAGGAAAGAGGTTAGCCCAGTTGTCGTGGTGCGCGGATATAAAATGGCGGAGGTAAGTTACCAAGGTCTGATTAGTCCTCTCCACTAGTCCATTGGTCTCGGGATGGTATGCGGAGGAGATGTTCAGCTCTATCTGCAGGAGCTTACAGAGCTCTCTCCAGAAGCGAGACGCGAACTGGGGACCCCGGTCGCTCACCACCTTGTCAGGCATGCCATGCAACCTAAATACATGCCGAATGAACAAGGTGGTGAGAGCACGTGACGTCGGGAGTCGTGGGAGAGGCACCAAGTGGACCATTTTAGAGAAGTAGTCCGTGATGACCCATACGACCCTGTGCCCTGCTGACTTGGGCAGATCTCCCAGGAAGTCCATCCCCACCACTTCCCAGGGACGATCCGGCACTGGCAGTGGGTGAAGAAGACCTGCCGGTCTCTGCCGGGACGGCTTACACCGAGCACACGACATACAGGCTCCCACATATTCCTGTATGTCCTGGGGTAGTCTCGGCCACCAATAATGCCTGGTCACCAGGTCTCTGGTCCTTTTGACCCCGAAGTGACCCCCGACCTTGGAGGCATGGGCCCACGATAGCACCTCGTTCCGTAGTTCAGGGGGAACGAGGGTTTTGCCAGGTGGCACCTGGTCAAAAGAAGTGGGAGTGACCATCTTCAAGCTGTCCGGGGGTAGTATAAGACGAGGCTCCTCCTCGTCCTCCTCCAACACAACCATACAACGTGACAAGGCATCGGCCCGTACGTTCTTCTCACCGGCCAGGTGGCGGATAATAAAGCGGAACCGAGAGAAGAATAAAGACCAACGGGCCTGCCTTGGGTTCAGGCGTTGTGCTGTCTGGAGCTTTGTGAGGTTTTTGTGGTCAGAAAAAACCTCAAATGGATGCTTCGCACCCTCCAGGAGATGCCGCCATTCCTGGAATGCTAGTTTCATCGCCAGTAACTCCCTATCCCCTATGGAGTAGTTCCTCTCGGCCGGAGAAAAGGTCTTGGAGAAAAAGAAACACGGATGTTTCCTTCCTCGTTCGTTTTTCTGGTACAGGACTGCACCTGCACCGACCGAAGAGGCGTCTACCTCCAGTAGGAAGGGTTTGGAGATGTCTGGACGATGAAGGATGGGAGCTCTGGAGAAGTGAGTTTTGAGAGTGTGAAATGCCTCTACCGTTTCCCGTGTCCATGCTTTGGGATTAGCGCCCTTGCGGGTAAGGGCAATGATGGGTGCTGCCACCGTCGAGAAGTTGGGAATGAACTGGCGATAATAATTGATAAACCCCAAAAATCGCTGGATCGCCTTCAGCGAGCGGGGCTCATGCCAGTTCATCACTGTCTCCAACTTCCCCGGATCCATTGCTAACCCCTGACTGGACACTATGTACCCCAGGAACGGCAAGGATTCCTGTTCAAAAACGCACTTTTCCAGCTTAGCATATAACGAATGGGTGCGGAGCCTCTTAAGTACTCGGATGACATCCCTCCGATGGGTGGTAAGATCGGGGGAGAAGATAAGAATGTCATCCAGGTATGCAACCACGGAAAGATACAAATCCCGGAAAATGTCATTCACAAAGTCTTGAAATACGGCGGGGGCATTGCAGAGTCCGAAGGGCATTACTAGATACTCGTAGTGACCGTCCCTGGTGTTAAAGGCGGTCTTCCACTCATCGCCCTTTCGGACTCGCACTAGATTATACGCCCCGCGTAGATCCAGCTTTGTGAAGACCTTTGCCCCGCAGAATCGATCAAATAGCTCAGTAATGAGGGGCAAAGGGTATTTGTTCTTGATTGTGATTGCATTTAATCCCCTGTAATCGATACAGGGGCGCAGATCCCCTTCCTTCTTCTGCACAAAAAAGAACCCTGCACCAGCCGGTGAAATAGACTTGCGAATGAACCCCTTCGCCAGGCTGTCCTGAATATATTTGGACATAGCCTCCGTCTCTGGAGCAGAGAGTGGATACACTCTGCCCCTAGGGGGCTCGGAGCCTGGCTTCAGGTCTATTCGGCAATCATATGGCCGGTGGGGAGGAAGAGTATCTGCGGCCCTTTTGGAAAAGACATCCCTGTAGGCCTCATAAGGTGTCGGTAAACCCGGCCCCTCAGTATTCCCTGAGGACCCAACCGACCTAATGGTAGCGGGTGGTTCGGTAGTCACGAGGTGCTCTCTACAGGATCCTGCCCAGGATGAGATCTCCCCTGTTGCCCAGTTGAGTATAGGAGCATGCTGTCTCAACCAGGGAAGGCCCAGTAGGATCTCATCCGTCCCCCCTGGAAGCACCAGGAAGGACACCTGCTCATGGTGTCCCGGTGGTACATCCATCCTGAGAGGGATGGTGATCTGGGTGATAGGATCGAGTAGTATGGACCCGTCGACTACCCGGACCCTGAGTGGCTTGGGCAACAGAACCAGGGGAACTGAGTATCGGGTTGCCAGGGAGGTCGAGATGAAGTTGCCTTCAGCGCCTGAGTCCAAGCAAGCCAGGGCAGAGAAGAGAGTAGTGCCGAACTGCAACTGGGCGCTGATAGTCAACCTAGAGGGAGAAGTAGCGTCTAGAGTCCCCCCTCTGATAGAAACTAGACGCTGTCTTTTCCCGATGGTTTGGGACATAGGGTAGCTATGTGTCCCCTCTGCCCACAGGAAAAGCAGATGACACAAGACCGAGAACCTGGGGCAGAGGAGACCACCTTGGACACCTCCATTGACTCCACGGAGTCGCCTACAGGACTGGCTGGGGGACCTGTCTGATGGAAGACGGGAGTCAGACGCTTTTTAGGCCGAGAAGACGTGGGTGCTGAAGAGACCTCGAGCCTTCGCTCCGCCTGGCGGATGTCTATGCGAGAGGCAACCTGAATCAAGGACTCTAAAGTGGCAGGCACCTCACGTATGGCCAGTGCGTCTTTGACAAACCCTGCCAGGCCCTCCCAAAACACAGGGACAAGGACCTTATCCGGCCAGTCCAGCTCTGCGGCCAGTGTCCTAAAGTGTACAGCAAAGTCCCCGACTGAAGCAGACCCTTGCCGAAGTCGTAGGAGGCGCAGCGCGGAATCGTGGGTGACTTGAGGCCCGAGGAACACCATTCTCATGGCCCCAAGATAAGCTGCTAAGTTATTCACCACACGATCTCCGCGCTCCCACACAGGCGTGGACCACTTCAGCGCTCTCCCTGTGAGCAGGGACTGGACGAAGGCTACCTTCGCCTTCTCAGTAGCGTAAAGAGTCGTGGACAGCTCTAAGTAGGTGGTAACCTGGTTTATAAAACCACGGCACTCAGAGCTGTTGCCGCTAAAGCGCTCTGGAAGCGCAAGGCGAGGAGACCTTCCGCCCAATAGCACAGCCTGGGTAGCCACCTGGGTGGAGACTGTCGTCAGAGTAGTCTTATCGGAGGAAGACTGCTCCACTGCTGCCAATCGTGACTCCAACTGCTGCACATAACGCAGCAACTGCTGCTGCTCTTCAGCCATAGCCAGACCTTTGGCGCGACCGTAATGTTACGAGGGGGACCCGGGGAAGCGTGCCAAGATGGGAAATGGACTGCTTCTGCCGGTCAAGGTCCACTGTGCGGTGTAAGGGACCGCCGCTATGGTGGGTGAAGAGTGAGCGGGTTGCTGCTAGCGATCGTCTGGAATGTCACAGACGATCTATGTACACCGATCTGTCCTAACCCGTGAGGGTTGTATGGCACAGATCTCACGGCTCGGTGTACCTGTTGCACGGGGAAGCACAGAGGTGCCCACGCACGTGTGCCAGTGGAAGTCACAAGAATATGGCACGAGGGTAGCACAGAGGTGCCCACGCACGTGTGCTTTCAATAACCAGGTGAGTCCAATGGAGACTTGAGGAGCTCACCTGGGACAGGAACACGGCCTGTTGACGGGGGTTCTGCCGGAGCAGCAAGGCAGGAACACGGCCTACAAACGAGGTACTGCCGGAGCAGCAAGGGCCAAGCCCACAAGAGACAGTAATGCCTGAGCAGTGGCGTGGCAGCACGCTGCCAGACATCCAAACATAGAAGGACGGTCGCGCGCTGCCATGATGGCAGGGGGAGCTTTTAAGGAGGTGCAGCTCCACCCGAGGGCGGGCGCGAGGCGGAGATGACGGACTTGACCCAATCAGGGTCCACGATGTCCCAGCCTGGCCAGTCAGGATTCACCACGTCACCAGCCTTGTCATCAAGCCGTGTGACATCAGTGAGCGAATCAGGACCCACCACGCATTGCACATGCTCACCCTCCTGCCTCTGGGAAATAGAGGCGGGATCCTCGGTCTCACAATGTGGAGAGATAACGGGAATCTCACTGCTTCCCTGAGCAGTAACCCTCTGCACATTGCGCAGCCTCGCAGACCTTCGGGGCCGCTGAGCAGGAGAGTCTGCGGCAGGCCAGGAATGGGAGACCGCTTCACTCCTTGTAACATGAGAACAACTAGGTGTCACCCTTCTGCTGCCTCTCTGAGAAGGTATCTCCTGCACATTGCGCAGTCTGGCAGACCTTCGGCGCTGCTGAGCAGGAGTGCTCGTGGCAGGCAAGGAATGGGAGACTGCCTCAGTCGTTGCCTCAGGAGAGCCACGAGATGTAACACATGTCCACGTCCCTGTTCCTTAAAAACTGCCTTTTTTGTCATTTTGGGTTTTGCTGACATATCTGCAGGTATTGATAGCCCAAAACAAGCAAACTTTCACCCCAAAATTATTGTGAAAAAATTACAAGTGAGTACTTTGTACTAGGCAGCACAAAATGGTAGAGTCCTGCTTTGTAGCTGCAAAAGCCACTAACAACGTAATATTGTGCTTGATCTGGACACCACAAGGCAGGCTGTGAACCCCTAAATATTGTGGAAACAGGAACGGGGATTTATTGTATCAGGCAGCACTGATTGCTACAGTATTGCTTTGTAATTATTTGCAAAAGCCACTAGCAATGTATTAATGTGGCTGATGTAGACAGACGGCACAATTCAGGCTGTGAACCCCTAAATCTTGTGAAATAGGACCGATACTTTACTGTATCAGGCAGAAGTAAATGCTTGAGTACTGCTTTGTAACTATTTGCAAAAGCAACTAGCAACATATTAATGTGACTGATGTGGACGGATGGCACAGGTCAGGCTGTGAACCCCTATATATTATGGAAACAGGTCCTGATTCCCTATCTAATCCACAATCTCTCCCTCTCTGACTTTGACTTTGTTCAGTGCTATCAGCTCTTAAAAGAGCTATTGTATTCTGGTTTCTGGATGCTACTATGGAGGTAGTGACACACACTGCTTTAAACACTGTCCTTGTTCGTAAATCTGTCCCTCCGTACACTAAACTGACCTACACTGCAGGTAGCCCTGAACATGGCTTTTTGTGTTATTAAGAGGCCTACACTCACCCTAGCAGCTGCTCGTTCTATCTCTATGCTGAAACAACACTGGCTCCAGATGCAATGTTTGCAAAATGGCAGCGGAAGGTCTTTTATAGATCCTATGACACTGAGTAGCCAGCCAATCACAGTGTTACCACAAACAAGATGGCTGCGATATTACTGTGAAGCCCAAAATATTTATTGGCTGCAAATCAGGCGCCAAAATGGCTGGGTAGGACATCTGAATATAGCAAGGTGATTACACCATTACTCGCGATATAACGAATAGCCTGAATACCGTACTATTCTGCGAATAGCGAGTAGGGACCAATACATACGCTCATCTATATTAAATAACCATTGTTTCCAAACTTATTGGTTTTCCCAACAGAGAGATAATTTTGCCATGGCTAACCAAATTGTACTTGCATTCTTCCTTGAACTATGTTAACCTATATACACAAGCATGGCAGTCTTCTGACCTTTACAAGGGGTGATATATCATCCATTTTTACATTTTAAAAATCTTTATTAGCCTACAACCTACAACAGCCCTCAGTCCAGTAGACCACTGCGCAACCAGCTCTGTCCTCACCTATTGTACCATCACCCATTCCCTGTAGACTGTAAGCCCTCACGGGCAGGGTCCTCTCTCCTCCTGTACCAGTCTGTTATGTACTGTTAATGACTGTTGTACGTATACCCTTTCACTTGTAAAGTGCCATGGAATAAATGGCGCTATAATAATAAATAATAATAATAATAATAATAGTGCAGTGAACCATTAACCTCTAAATTAGAGATGAGTGATCCTGATCGACAAAGATCGGAAAATGTTAACATCATACAATCTTTGGCTGGATTGGATTGTCATCAGACATTCGAACATTTACTGCAAAGGTTGCTGATCTTGCCAAGGATTGGTAAATGTTTGGATGGCAAAAATGATCCTCTCCCTGCCCATCACAGCTATGTCAAGTATTACCATGGCTGTGATTGACCACTATAAAAAAGAAAAGGAAGCAAAAGGGATTAAAGCAGTACATAATTACAGAGTCTCCCCATGGCTGCAGCGCTACTTCCAGGGCCAAATTATCCCTAATGCATATCCTCTGCTTTACCCAACAACTGGCATCTCTGATTCACTGCAGTAAGACAGTGCCCTCATCCTCTCTGACACTGTTCTGCTGGTGTAAAATAAATTAAAAAAATGCTTTGTGGTTCCCCTATATATTGATAACAACTCAGATAAAACATTTGGCTACAAGCTGCAGCCCCCAGCTGTGTACTTATCTTGGCTGTGCATCAAAATAAGAGGAACTGCATGAGGGTTCTTTTTAAATTACTTAAATAATTAATTTTAAAAATCAGCATGTGGTTCCCCCCAATTTTGATACCCAGCCAAGATACACCCCAACAGCTGGGGGCTGGCATTCTCATGCTGGGGAAACCCTTGCTTATTGGGCCCCCCAGCCTAAAAATAGCAGCCTGCAGCTGCCCAGGTCCATTTTGATCCACACAAAGTCCCATGACAATTCCAGTTCTGCTAGATCTGAAGGCACAGAGAGCGGCAAGAGAACAATCACCGCCCATTGTGAGCTTCAGGCAGAGACTGAGCCTCAGTGATGAGCTCAGGTTAGTTGCGGTCACAGCTGAAGGTTTCCATAGCCCTCCACCTGTGACCGCAACCTGACTTCAGTGACCCCACCTCAGAAGGTCCCCTGAGCTCACGTTACCTGCAGTCACAGATGGATGGCCATGGCAACCTACAGCTGTGACCACAACTAACCTGAGTTACCACTCATCACTGAGGCTCAGTCTCTGCCTGAAGCTCACAGTGGGCAGTCATTGTTCTATGGCCACACAGTGTGCTTTCAGATCCAGCAGAGCTTGACCAAATCTGAATCTTCTGGCAAAAAAATGCATCAAAATCTGATGCAGTTTTGATTGGGTATTGATGCAATCTTTTTGCAGGAAATGCAGATTTCTTGTAGGAATTTGGTCTATATATTTCAGCAACAAATCTGCATATCCTGGCAGAAAAACTCAAAAAATCTGTTGTGATGCCTCTTCAGTGCAGTTTTCTGCCAAGATATGCAAATTTTGTGCTAAAATGTCTGCACCATATGTCTGCACCAAATTTGCATATCTTGGCATATCTTGGCAGAAAACCACACTGAAATGGTGTCAAACTGTTTTTGTGCGTTTCTTTAATAATAGCACATGTTTTCGATTTACTAAAGTTTCTTGAACAGCACATGGAAAATACAATATTTCTTTCTTAGTGAATCAAATGCAAAAATGTACTTGAATTCACAGTCCAGCAATATTACTATACATTTGTATACTAGACCAGCATTTGGACATTATCTACAATAGCAATGATGGGACAGGTCACCAAATCAACCTAACATATAAGGCAGAAATACCTTAGTCTTTAATACCCTAAAGCAATTCACAGATCCAGATATGTCACTTCATTTATGCTTCATAAAGAATGTAAAACATAAAATACAGCTTTGACTTTCTAGCATTCACTTTGTAATAAAAAGCAAAGTAAGGACAGCACTGAATTTCCAAAGTACATTCCATAATAAAAAGGAAGCTGTTACATATAATTTGAATAAAATTTTCTTAAGTGATCCTCAGACAGGAATACATTTTTGTTAGGGAAATCACTGTTGGAATGTAGTTAGATTTTTACTCCTATATAGCTGCATTCCTGTATTTATATCAAGTAAATCAGGCAAGAAAAATTAAATGTGCACCATATGATGTTTAATTATTTGGAATATATTATCATAAAACTGGTTGTTTAAAGAGAGCCAGTTAGCGGTGTATTAGGTGGTCAATCAGACGTAGTGATTAGGGATGATCGAATACCTCAAATATTCGGCAACGCCCATATTTGCCGAATAGGTTGCCGCTATTCGGCTATTTGAGAATATTCAATGCACAATGTAAGTCTATGGGAAACCCGAATAGTTGCCGAATAGCAACTATTCGGGCTTCCCATAGACTTATATTGCGCATATAATATTGGCATAGAGGTGACCTATTCGTCGGAAATTCGCAAAGCCGACTATTGCTGAATATTTATGATATTCGATCATCCCTAGTAGTGATTTAAAGATCATTGTTTAACAATTAAAACAATATCTTTATAAGGCCCCTTCACACATCAGTGATGTTTTCAAATAACGAGATGACAATCAGGTGTTAGTGGACAACATGTTTTACTTAAAAAAGAGAGATGTATTAATATGATATTCTCAATGGATGTTTGTGAAAGTGTATCATGACACAAATGAAATAAGAAAAACAGTTATTGATGCTCATCTTTATCCCATTTACCACCCAGTCTATTTTCACCTTCCTGACCTGGCCAAATTTTAAAACTCTGAACAGTTTCAATTTTTATGGTAATAACCCTGGAATGCTTCAAAGGATCCCAATGATTTTAAGTTTGTTTTTTTGGGACATATTATCCATGTAAGTGCTAAGATTTGGTCAATATAATTTGCATTTATTTATGAAAACATTAAAAATTTGACAAAAAAGTGCAAATTTCGAATGTTGAATCAGTTACATCCCAAATAATGATGGGCGAACCCCCTGAAGTTCATGTTCGGGAGACTCGCCCGAACATTTTGTAAAGTTTGAGTTCGGGTTCTGAGATAACGCGAGCTTGCATCCGAACACCAAACTCTGACTTTACAGTTATGGGATGGGGCAGGGTTTTCTGTAAAATAAAGAATATAGTTAATAATAAACATTGTCATTACACTTACAGGTCCCACAACGCGTCCTGAATACCCGCTCCACCGCTGTCTCCCGGACGCTTCTGCTTCTGGGTCCAATTATTAACTTTCAGGGCTATTCACTGCACTGCTCGTCACTCAGCAGTTTTTGGCTGTTTTCGGCCGTGTTCGCAGTGACGTCAGGGTTCACCCGAGTCCAGGGCTGCCATGGCTCCCCTGTCCAGAGAGCGTCAGGCCGTGCCAGGTGATACCGATGTGATATGCAAGTGGAATCATACCCTCAGGGTAAGCCTGCTTCCCGCTCTGTACAGAGCGATGAAGCAGAGCTGACATGGCTCTCTTTGCTTCTCGCTCTGTAGAGACATTTGTCTTTATAGAGCATTGAGGCAGAGCTGACAATGCTCTAACTGTGGACTATGTCGGACTAAGGTTTTTTTATAATAAAGATGGAGTCTCTAAATGTTTTTTTGTTTTATTTCTAATAAAAAAAATGTTCTTTGTCTTGTGTTTTTTTACTGTTAACTAGAAATTCATGGTGGCCATGTCTCATTTGGCATGACACCATGAATTTCGGGCTTAGTATCTGCTGAGAATACAAAGCTGGTATTAACCTCTTTATTACCCAGCGTGCCTCCATCAGGTCCACTGGACAGGCCTGGTAAAGCGCCTGGAAATGGCACTAGGAAACAATGCGCCACTTCCAGTGGTGGCTACGGGCTGTGGTTTTTATCATGGGGGGCCCAGACCTCTTGGGCCTTACAACACTGAAAATCCCAGCCCCCAGCTGCCTGGTTTTATCTGACTGGCGACAAAAACACGGCGGGAACGCACACTTTTTTTTTTACTTATCTTTTTAAATAACTAATAAAAAAATTAATGGGCTTCCCTGTATTTTGATTACCTGTCAAGGTAAAGCCAGGCAGATGGGGGTGGCAGCCCGTAGTGTCTGCTTTATCTGCGCTGACAATCAAAAATACCGTGGAGCGCTACGTCATTTTTTTAAATTAGCTATTGTTATACAAGTATATATTGTGTACAAATATATTTTTTATATATATTTATTTATTTTTATATATATATATATATATATATATATATACAGTGTCTACAAGTAGTCTTCAACCCCCTGCAGATTTAGCAGGTTTGATAAGATGCAAATAAGTTAGAGCCTGCAAACTTCAAACAAGAGCAGGATTTATTAGCAGATGCATAAATCTTACAAACCAACAAGTTATGTTGCTCAGTTAAATTTTAATAAATTTTCATCATAAAAGTGCGGGTCAATTATTATTCAACCCCTAGGTTTAATATTTTGTGGAATAACCCTTGTTTTCAATTACAACTAATAATCGTCTTTTATAAGACCTGATCAGGCCGGCACAAGTCTCTGGAGTTATCTTGGCCCGCTCCTCCATGCAGATCTTCTCCAAATTATCTAGGTTCTTTGGGTGTCTCATGTGGACTTTAATCTTGAGCTCCTTCCACAAGTTTTCAATTGGGTTAAGGTAAGGAGACTGACTAGGCCACTGCAACACCTTCATTTTTTCCTTCTTGAACCAGGCCTTGGTTTTCTTGGCTGTGTGCTTTGGGTCGTTGTCTTGTTGGAAGATGAAATGACGACCCATCTTAAGATCCTTGATGGAGGAGCGGAGGTTCTTGGCCAAAATCTCCAGGTAGGCCGTGCTATCCATCTTCCCATGGATGCGGACCAGATGGCCAGGCCCCTTGGCTGAGAAACAGCCCCACAGCATGATGCTGCCACCACCATGCTTGACTGTAGGGATGGTATTCTTGGGGTCGTATGCAGTGCCATCCAGTCTCCAAACGTCACGTGTGTGCTTGGCACCAAAGATCTCGATCTTGGTCTCATCAGACCAGAGAACCTTGAACCAGTCTGTCTCAGAGTCCTCCAAGTGATCATGAGCAAACTGTAGACGAGCCTTGACATGACGCTTTGAAAGTAAAGGTACCTTACGGGCTCGTCTGGAACGGAGACCATTGCGGTGGAGTATGTTACTTATGGTATTGACTGAAACCAATGTCCCCACTGCCATGAGATCTTCCCGGAGCTCCTTCCTTGTTGTCCTTGGGTTAGCCTTGACTCTTCGGACAAGCCTGGCCTCGGCACGGGTGGAAACTTTCAAAGGCTGTCCAGGCCGTGGAAGGCTAACTGTAGTTCCATAAGCCTTCCATTTCCGGATGATGCTCCCAACAGTGGAGACAGGTAGGCCCAACTCCTTGGAAAGGGTTTTGTACCCCTTGCCAGCCTTGTGACCCTCCATGATCTTGTCTCTGATGGCCTTGGAATGCTCCTTTGTCTTTCCCATGTTGACCAAGTATGAGTGCTATTCACAAGTTTGGGGAGGGTCTCAATTAGTCAGAAAAGGCTGGAAAAAGAGATAATTAATCCAAACATGTGAAGCTCATTGTTCTTTGTGCCTGAGATACTTCTTAATACTTTAGGGGAACCAAACAGAATTCTGGTGGTTTGAGGGGTTGAATAATAAATGACCCTCTGAATAAACTTTTCTCAATTTAAAAAAAAAAATAAAAAAGAAATAACATTCTTTTTTGCTGCAGTGCATTTCACACTTCCAGGCTGATCTACAGTCCAAATGTCACAATGCCAAGTTAATTCCGAATGTGTAAATCTGCTAAATCTGCAGGGGGTTGAAGACTACTTGTAGGCACTGTGTATATATTACAAAAAAAGAGCCACAGCCACACCATGATTTACCAGACACATATATAGATAATAACCATCATAGTTTGTATAAGGTCCTGGATGGGGACTGAGGATAAGTCGTAATTGATAACAAGCGAGGAGAAAACACACGACCAAAATCCAAAGTGCAAAGGTGAAATCTTTATTAGCATAGGGGTAGGTGCGGGGCGGCACAGTACAAGTGAGGGCACGGACAATCAATCAATGACCATGATGTACAGACAATTAGTCAAGTAAATAATATATCCATTTTGAAATCACATAACCTCAGTCATTATGCATATGGGAAACAAATTGATGATTTGTACTGGATAAATAAATACAAATGTCAACAGGCAAGATTGCATCCACATAAGGAGGGAAAAATTACCCACATATCCCATGCGTCAGGGTACCCAATTGATTGTAGTATATTAATTCCAAAGACCGAAGTTACAATAACATTTTTTTAAAAATTTAAGGGAACCTCAGAAAAAGCATATCCATGATAAGATCTTGTGATGTACATTGCCTGTATTAACACCAATTTGTAGACTGACATAATAAGCATCACTGACAGAATGTGATCGTATCCAATGGTCACATAATGCACATAAAAAAGTAAATGGACATATAGGTACAACATCAACCAGAAAGAGCTATATCATTGTGTATGATAGGGGAAAAACTTTTTCTTCATGTTCCATCAATGTGGGTCCCCAATCCAATATTAAATAGTATGACTAATATAGCCGTAATACCCATATACAAGGGGAAACTTCCACGAGGCGTGATATAGTAATCTGATATAGCACTATACCTGGAAGAGTTGGTGGTCAGTGGGTGTTGTCCGCGTCCTTCCCGACGGCCGACGTATTGTATATATACAATGCCTTGCAAAAGTATTCAGCCCCCTTGAATTTTTCAACCTTTTCGCACATTTCAGGCTTCAAACATAAAGATAAAAATTTGAATCTTATGGTGAAAAATCAACAAATGGTAAATAATAGTGAAGTTGAACGAAATTTAATCCTTTTTTCAAACTTTTATAAAAAAAAGAATAAACTGAAAATTGGGCGTGCAATATTATTCGGCCTCTTTACTTTCAGTGCAGCAAACTCACTCCAGAAGTTCATTGAGGATCTCTGAATGATCCAATATTGTCCTAAATGACTGATGATGATACATATAAGCCACCTGTGTTTAATCAAATCTCTGTATAAATGCACCTGCTCTGTGATAGTCTCACTGTTCTGTTTAAAGCACAGAGAGCATCATGAAGACCAAGGAACACAACAGGCAGGTCCTTGATACTGCTGTGGAGAAGTTTAAAACCGCATTTGGTTACAAAAAGATTTCCACAACTTTAAACATCCCAAGAAGCATTGTGCAAGTGATCATGTTGAAATGGAAGGCGTATCATACCACTGCAAATCTACTAAGACTCGGCCGTCCATCCAAACTTTCATCGCGAACAAAAAGAAGACTGATCAAAGATGCAGCCAAGAGGCCCATGATGACTCTGGATGAACTGCAGAGATCTACAGCTGAGATGGCAGAGTCTGTCCACAGGACAACAATCAGTCATACACTGCACAAATCTGACCTTTATGGAAGAGTGGCAAGATGAAAGCAATTTCTCAAAGATATCCATAAAAAATGTTGTTTAAAGTTTGCCACAAGCCACCTGAGAGACACACCAAATATGTGGAAGAAGGTGCTCTGGTCAGATGAAACCAAAATTGAGCTTTTTGGGCACAATGCCAAATGATATGTTTGGCATAAAAGCAACACAGCTCATCACCCTGAACACACCATCCCCAATGTCAAACATGCTGGTGGTTTGGGCCTGCTTTACTTCAGCAGGGACAGGGAAGATGGTAAAATTGATGGGAAGATGGATGGAGCCAAAAAAAGGACCATTCTTGAAGAAAACCTGTTGTAGTCTGCAAAAGAGAGACTGGGATGGAGATTTGTTTTTCAACAAGACAATAATCCCAAACATAAAGGAAAATCTGAATGGAATGGTTCACAAATAAATGTATCCTGGTGTTAGAATGGCCAAGTCAAAGTCCAGATATGAATCCAATCGAGAATCTTTGGAAAGAGCTTAAAACTGCTGTTCACAAACGCTCTCCATCCAACCTCGCTCAGCTCGAGCTGTTTGCAAAGGAAGAATGGGCAAGAATTTCAGTCTGTTGATGTACAAAACCGATAGAGACATACCCCAAGTGACTTGCAGCTGTAATCGCAGCAAAATGTGGCGCTACAAAGTATTAAATTAAAGGGGCCAAATAATATTGCACGCTCCAATTTTCAGTTTATTATTTTTCATAAAAGTTTAAAATAAGTAATAAATTTTGTTCAACTTCACAATTGTGTCCCATTTGTTGATTCTTCACCATAAAATTTAAAATGTTTATCTTTATGTTTGTAGCCTGATATCCAGGAAAAGATTGAAAAATTCAAAGGGGCCCAAAACGTTTGCAATACACTTTATATTTACAGTATATTATATATATATATATATATACAGCTCTGGTAAAACTTAAGAGACCACTGCAAAATTTTCAGTTTTTGATTTCTCTCTTGATAGGTATATTTTTGAGTACAAAGTAAATTGTTCTTTTATTCTATAAACTACCGACAACATGTCTTTGAATTTCCAAGCAAAAAATGTTTTATTCATTTTCTGAAAATAGTAGTTCATAGAATAAAACAAAAATTTACATTTTACTCAAAAATATACCTGTAAAGAGAAAAAATCAGAAAAACTGAAAATTTTGCAGTGTTCTCTTAATTTTTGCCAGATATATACATATCTAATATACAGTTAGGTCCAGAAATATTTGGACAGTGACACAAGTTTTGTTATTTTAGCTGTTTACAAAAACATGTTCAGAAATACAATTATATATATAATATGGGCTGAAAGTGCATACTCCCAGCTGCAATATGAGAGTTTTCACATCCAAATCGGAGAAAGGGTTTAGGAATCATAGCTCTGTAATGCATAGCCTCCTCTTTTTCAAGCTCCCAAAAGTAATTGGACAAGTGACTCTAAGGGCTGCAATTAACTCTGAAGGCATCTCCCTCGTTAACCTGTAATCAATGAAGTAGTTAAAAGGTCTGGTGTTGATTACAGGTGTGTGGTTTTGCATTTGAAAGCTGTTGCTGTGACCAGACAACATGCGGTCTAAGGAACTCTGAATTGAGGTGAAGCAGAACATCCTGAGGCTGAAAAAAAAGAAAAAATCCATCAGAGAGATAGCAGACATGCTTGGAGTAGCAAAATCAACAGTCAGGTACATTCTGAGAAAAAAGGAATTGACTGGTGAGCTTGGGAACTCAAAAAGGCCTGGGTGTCCACGGATGACAACAGTGGTGGATGATCGCCGCATACTTTCTTTTGGTGAAGAAGAACCCGTTCATAACATCAACTGAAGTCCAGAACAGTAGGTGTATCTGGCTCTAAGTCAACAGTAAAGAGAAGACTCCATGAAAGTAAATACAAAGGGTTCCCATCTAGATGCAAACCATTCATCAATTCCAAAAATAGACAGGCCAGAGTTAAATTTGCTGAAAAACACCTCATGAAGCCAGCTCAGTTCTGGAAAAGTATTCTATGGACAGATGAGACAAAGATCAACATGTACCAGAATGATGGGAAGAAAAAAGTTTGGAGAAGAAAGGGAACGGCACATGATCCAAGGCACACCACATCCTCTGTAAAACATGGTGGAGGCAACGTGATGGCATGGGCATGCATGGCTTTCAATGGCACTGGGTCACTTGTGTTTATTGATGACATAACAGCAGACAAGAGTAGCCGGATGAATTCTGAAGTGTACCGGGATATACTTTCAGCCCAGATTCAGCCAAATGCCGCAAAGTTGATCGGACGGCGCTTCATAGTACAGATGGACAATGACCCCAAGCATACAGCCAAAGCTACCCAGGAGTTCATGAGTGCAAAAAAGTGGAACATTCTGCAATGGCCAAGTCAATCTCCAGATCTTAACCCAATTGAGCATGCATTTCACTTGCTCAAATCCAGACTTAAGACGGAAAGACCCACAAACAAGCAAGACCTGAAGGCTGCGGCTGTAAAGGCCTGGCAAAGCATTAAGAAGGAGGAAACCCAGCGTTTGGTGATGTCCATGGGTTCCAGACTTAAGGCAGTGATTGCCTCCAAAGGATTCGCAACAAAATATTGAAAATAAAAATTTTTTGTTTGGGTTTGGTTTATTTGTCCAATTACTTTTGACCTCCTAAAATGTGGAGTGTTTGTAAAGAAATGTGTACAATTCCTACAATTTCTATCCGATATTTTTGTTCAAACCTTCAACTTAAACGTTACAATCTGCACTTGAATTCTGTTGTAGAGGTTTCATTTCAAATCCAATGTGGTGGCATGCAGAGCCCAACTCGCGAAAATTGTGTCACTGTCCAAATATTTCTGGACCTAACTGTATAAAGCTAAATGTGTGTATGTGTGTATATCCGGCATTGGCATCTGCACCGTCGCAGCTACAGCACAAAATTTTGTACACTCAAACATCTGGAACCCGAGAGCATCATAGGCTATGTTGTGAGGCGAACTTTTAACCCCGCGTGTTCCAACTTACCAATCAATTTTTCCCCTCTCTACATAATGGGGAAAAAGTGAAACAAAAAGTGTTGGAAGCAAATTGACAGCTGCCAGATGTGAACAAGGGGGACTTAAAGAATGAAAGCGATGGTGCTAAACAGTATATACCATACAGTTGCTAAGGTGGGACCCTGACATGGTATACTCACCACACTCGGGGATAGGAACACACACAAAATGCACCACACATTACCATGTGCTTGAGCACATATACCACCCTCAGCACATATTTCGCCACAGATACACCAACTTTGCCATATAATCGCCCTAAAACACACACAAGTCTGGTATTATCCTTCAAAAAGAAAAATCTGATTAATAAGCAGCCAAACTACAAGAACAACAAATGTACCATATAGGAAATACGGTAGCTGTCAGTCACATGACCTGTCTATTATGTGTATGTGTGAGCTAATATATACTGTCAGGGGGAGGGATTTCTGTTGCCTGGGGATTTATCAGGTTGCCAATAGCAACCAATCACAGCTAAGCTTCTATTTTGCTACAGTTAATTCATCTGAGCTCTGATTGGTTAATATAGGCAACAAAGGACATTCTCAGTATAACAAAGCTTGTGTGAGGTAATAGGATGTCAGTTAGGGTGTGTTTGTGGAAAGGCTGATGTCGGTCACATTACCTCTATGTGAGAGAATATAGAAACTGTCAGTTACAGACTATGTTTACCACAATAATGCCTCATAAGAAAAGGAATTCCTTGGCACGAATGTCAGCTGATGTTAAAAGAAAAGCTGCATTACGGGCGAATGAAAAATGTGAAGATTGAGAAACAAGGCTGACACACATGAGAACAGCAGCTACTTCCTCAAGAGCCAATGAATTTTCTGAGGAGAAGGAAGCGAGGCTTGCAGAAAAGAGAACAAGAGCTGCTTCCTCAAGAGCCAATGAATTTTCTGAGGAGAGGGAAGCAAGGCTTGCAGACATGAAAACAAGAGCTGCTTCCTCAAGAGCCAATGAACTTTCTGATGAGAGAGAAGCGAGGCTTGCAGACATGAAAACAAGAGCTGCTTCCTCAAGGGCCAATGAACTTTCTGAGGAGAGGGAAGCGAGGCTTGCAGACTTGAAAACAAGAGCTGCTTCCTCAAGGGTCAATGAACTTTCTGATGAGAGAGAAGTGAGGCTTGCAGACAAGAGAACAAGAACTGCTTCCTCAAGAGCCAATTAACTTTCAGAGGAGAGGGAAGAGAGGCTTGCAGATAAGAGAAGAGCTGCTTCCTCAAGGGCCAATGAGTCATCTCATCAGAGAGAAGGCTGACTTGCACTAAGAGAATTGCTATTTCTTCCACCAGGGCACAGGAAATGGTTGGAGATTTGAAACATGCTGCCTTTTGTTACAAGTCAGACATAATCTATCAGGATCATCTTAAAGTTCAGACAGGAAAAATGGATGCGGTCTGCATGTACTGCAGTGCCCTGAAAGATGAACAACCAGGTTTATGCTGTGCAAATGGCAAGATAAAACTTCCACCTCTCCTGTCACCACAAGATCCCCTAAAGTCTCTGATGACAGGTACCAGTACAATATCAAAGCATTTCTTGGACAACATTAGGAAGTACAACTCCTGCTTCCAAATGACATCATTTGGTGCAACAAAAGAAATGTTTACAACAGGATTTATGCTGACATTTAAAGTTCAAGGACAGGTTTACCACTCAATTTGGTCACTGCTTCCATTACAAGGAGAAGAACCTCAATTTACCCAACTCTTCTTCATGGGAAATGCAGAAGCAGAGACTCAGCAGAGATGCTCGTTAATTCCTAACACTTGCCTTGATATTGTCACTATTTTGCAGCAGTTCCTTCACTTCAACAATCCATATGTTCAACTTTTCAAGACTGCACTTGAATGCATGCCAAATGACGATTACAAGGATGTCATTCGAGCTGACAAAACACCACAAGGTGAACATCAGCGACGTTTCAATGCTCCCACATTTGATGAGGTAGCCATCTTAATTTTAGGTAATGATTTTTAAAGCCGTGACATTGTGCTTCAGAAAATGAACAATAGTTTGCAACGAGTAGCAGAAACTCACAGGTCCTATGATGCTTGCAATATCCAATCATCTTTTGGCAGGGACAGGATGGCTATCACTTTGTAATACCTCATACAGATCCTACAACAGGCAACCCTTCAGGAAAAAGTGTCTGCCTTGGACTTCTATGCATATAGGATCATGACAAGATTTGCAGAGGAAAATCACATCTTGAAATACAGACACCTCTTCCACCAATTTATTGTTGACATGTATGCAAAGATTGAGAGTGAACGTCTTTTATATATCCAACTAACCCGGGCGAAGCCGGGTAGTACAGCTAGTTGTTTATACGGTATGTTTATGACTGCAGCTTTGATAGTATTTTGATCTTGATATTTGCTATGGGTGTATTATTTATATGAGGGGTTTCTTTTTACCATGATTAGGGCCATTGGCAACAGATTATCTTAATATAGTTTCGATGCACAATCTGTATGATGGACTAAATTGGGTATTTATATGTACAGTCATATGAAAAAGTGTGGGCACCCCTATTAATGTTAACCTTTTTTCTTTATAACAATTTGGGTTTTTGCAACAGCTATTTCAGTTTCATATATCTAATAATTGATGGACTGAGTAATATTTCTGGATTGAAATGAGGTTTATTGTACTAACAGAAAATGTGCAATCCACATTTAAACAAAATTTGACTGGTGCAAAAGTGTGGGCACCTCAACATAAAAGTGACATTAATATTTTGTAGATCCTCCTTTTGCAAAAATAACAGCATCTAGTTGCTTCCTGTAGCTTTTAATGAGTTCCTGGATCCTGGATGAAGGTATATTTGACCATTCCTGTTTACAAAACAATTCCAGTTCAGTTAAGTTTGATGGTCGCCGAGCATGGACAGCACGCTTCAAATCATCCCACAGATTTTCAATGATATTCAGGTCTGGGGACTGGGATGGCCATTCCAGAACATTGTAATTGTTCCTCTGCATGAATGCCTGAGTAGATTTGCAGCGGTGTTTTGGATCATTGTCTTGCTGAAATATCCATCCCGTGCATAACTTCAACTTTGTCACTGATTCTTGCAAATTATTGTCAAGAATCTGCTGATACTGAGTTGAATCCATGTGACCCTCAACTTTAACAAGATTCCCGATGCCGGCATTGGCCACACAGCCCCAAAGCAAGATGCAACCTCCACCAAATTTTACTGTGGGTAGAAAGTTCTTTTCTTGGAATGCAATGTTTTTTTGCCTCCATGCATAACGCCTTTTTGTATGACCAAACAACTCAATCTTTGTTTCATCAGTCCACAGGACCTTCTTAGTAAATGTAACTGGCTTGTACAAATGTGCTTTTGCATACCTCAGGCGACTCTATTTTTGGCGTGCTTGCAGAAACGGCTTTTTTCGCATCACTCTCGAATACAGCTTCTGCTTGTGCAAAGTGCGCTGTATTGTTGACCGATGCACAGTGACACCATCTGCAGCAAGATGATGCTGCAGGTCTTTGGAGGTGGTCTATGGATTGTCCTTGACTGTTCTCACCATTCTTCTTCTCTGCCTTTCTGATATTTTTCTTGACCTGCCACTTCTGAAATTAACAAGAACTGTACCTGTGTTCTTCTATTTCCTTACTATGTTCCTCACAGTGGAAACTGACAGTTTAAATCTCTGAGACAACTTTTTGTATCCTTCCACTGAACAACTATGTTGAATAATCTTTGTTTTCAGATCATTTGAGAGTTGTTTTGAGGAACCCATGATGCCACTCTTCATAGGAGATTCAAATAGGAGAACAACTTACAAGTGGCCACCTTAAAAACCTTTTCTCATGATTGGATACACCTGCCTATGAAGTTCAAAGCTCAATTAGGATACAAAACCAATTTAGTGCTTTAGTAAGTCAGTAAAAAGTAGTTAGGAGTGTTCAAATCAAGAAATTGATAAGCGTGCCCATACTTTTGCACTGGTCAAATTTTGATAAAATGCGGATTGCACATTTTCTGTTAGTACAATAAACCTCATTTCAATCCAGAAATATTACTGAGTCCATCAGTTATTAGATATATGAAACTGAAATAGCTGTTGCAAAAACCCAAAATGGTTTAAAGAAAAAAGGTTAAAATTAATGGAGGTGCCCAAACTTTTTCATATGACTGTATTTATAGCCTAATGCACTAGGTGGAATAGTATATATTTGGGTACACTGGGACTTACTTTATTCTTTCATATTTCCTGTGTATAATTATATCCATGTAAATGGAGACCATACATGTACTTTTTTTTTTTTCTAGTTTCTATGCATATCTTGTATGTAATTATCTTCCAGAATTATATTCATATGTAACTATATTTTGTGGTTTTCTGATAGATTTGATACAATTGGGTTTCTGCATATATATTGCTTAGTCCTATATGAGCAAATTATTTCTTAGGCATATTTCAACCCAGTGCCCATAACTAGAGTTGAGCGGATCGGCTATAATCTGGTTCCGACGGATCCGGATCGGGTTGACGTCGAAGTCCGGATCCGATCCGGAATCCGCGGCTATGTAAATCAATGGGGAGTCGGATCCGGGGAGAGAGAGAGAGAGAGAGAGAGAGAGAAAATAAACGAATCCGGATCGTGCATCCCGGGTACTGGTCGGACTCGGATTGGAACCTCGAACCGTGCGGATCCGGATTTTTCAGATCCGTGTCCGCTCAACACTACCCATAACATTTAATTATCGTCTCTCACAATCGGGAGTCGCGGCTGATTAGCACACATGCGTGCGGTGTCCCTAGAATACCCGTCGGCCTGCGCCATATCAATGTGCCGAGTGACGTTGGACAACACGAGTCTGACCTCTCATGTGGGTCAGACGTCACTTGTCTCATGATGCGGCCATTGACTGGCTTCCCTGGTGACCCTGCCTACTGGTGCATCACCACCAATCTAGCCGAGATGTAAATTGGTAACTGCCGCTTTTTAAACCTTCTCTTCCCTTTTGTGATACCGCCCCTGAAAAAGGTGTGCAGCCGAAACGCGTGTCGGGGCAAACATCTTCCCTGTAGACCACGTTTCCTCTCTGTCTCTGTACAGGTAATCTATGGACATAATATCAGCCTTAGCTACAATGCCTTGATGATTGGCTCTGCATTGGCACTAATGAAAATTACAATTTGCTCTTTCCACACCATGTCCTTTATGGGTGGCATTCCTAATGATTATTATGTAAATGCTCTTGCACTGTTGGGTCTATTAGTCACTCATTTGTGACAGGTTTTTACAGAGCAGACTTACATTAGACCCAATAGCCTTTTAGCATTTATTTATGTCAATGTCTTCTGCTTCATGGATATGTGGATTTCTCACACAGTGGATTATTAGTCTGTTCTTTCCCTACCCCACCTCTTTATATTTTACCACCACACTGGTCTATTGGTATAATTAATAAATAAAATACTATTTTTATACATTATAGACATTTGATCACCTGCTTTCTCTTTTTTTGTTACACTTGTCTCAGCCTTTTGTCCTTAATTTTTCTATTCAGTCCTATTACTTAATGGCAATATTTATAGTCTGTTATTACAGTGATATATTTATCCTCTAATTATGCCATTGTGGTCCCTGAGCTACACTTATGAATATCTTCACATGTTTTATATATTAAAAAGAAAATATAAAGTTTCAGTTGTCATGTATTATTTTTTCTATTCCTCTGTTTCGTCATATGATGCTTATTTTACTCATTCTAATATATTTCATACGATTGTAGTGGACTACTTTCTTCAAATGTTCAATAATCCTAATGGAGCCCAGTGGTCTAGCAAGTCCAAAAGCTTCCAACTGAGAACTCCTGTGAATAATATGGCCTTAGCCTGGTCAATAATAAATGACTTCTGGCCTTATTTGTTCTGTAACTCAAAAAGTAAGTGGTTCCAATCAGCCGCAGTGAAACAAACAAAAATTAAATACCAAATAATTAGAACAAAAGTTGACAAATAAATATATGCAAAGATAATTTAATTATAACAAACTTTAACTTTCGCATCAGAATTAAAAAATGAACAAAATCAAGCTAAAAAGGAAAATTCTAAACGTTATGCATAGTTATATATACAGTATCTACGTCCAATGTGTCAGAGGTACAGATTATTTCAGTGCAGTATGAAAAGCCATGTAAGTTGCAAGGGTAGATACAGTTAGGTCCAGAAATATTTGGACAGTAACACAAGTTTTGTTATTTTAGCTGTTTACAAAAACATGTTCAGAAATACAATTATATATATAATATGGGCTGAAGTGCACACTCCCAGCTGCAATATGAGAGTTTTCACATCCAAATCGGAGAAAGGGTTTAGGAATCATAGCTCTGTAATGCATAGCCTCCTCTTTTTCAAGGGACCAAAAGTAATTGGACAAGTGACTCTAAGGGCTGCAATTAACTCTGAAGGCGTCTCTCTCGTTAACCTGTAATCAATGAAGTAGTTAAAAGGTCTGGGGTTGATTACAGGTGTGTGGTTTTGCATTTGGAAGCTGCTGCTGTGACCAGACAACATGCGGTCTAAGGAACTCTGAATTGAGGTGAAGCAGAACATCCTGAGGCTGAAAAAAAAGAAAAAATCCATCAGAGAGATAGCAGACATGCTTGGAGTAGCAAAATCAACAGTCGGGTACATTCTGAGAAAAAAGGAATTGACTGGTGAGCTTGGGAACTCAAAAAGGCCTGGGCGTCCATGGATGACAACAGTGGTGGATGATCGCCGCATACTTTCTTTTGGTGAAGAAGAACCCGTTCACAACATCAACTGAAGTCCAGAACACTCTCAGTGAAGTAGGTGTATCAGTCTCTAAGTCAACAGTAAAGAGAAGACTCCATGAAAGTAAATACAAAGGGTTCACATCTAGATGCAAACCATTCATCAATTCCAAAAATAGACAGGCCAGAGTTAAATTTGCTGAAAAACACCTCATGAAGCCAGCTCAGTTCTGGAAAAGTATTCTATGGACAGATGAGACAAAGATCAACCTGTACCAGAATGATGGGAAGAAAAAAGTTTGGAGAAGAAAGGGAACGGCACATGATCCAAGGCACACCACATCCTCTGTAAAACATGGTGGAGGCAACGTGATGGCATGGGCATGCATGGCTTTCAATGGCACTGGGTCACTTGTGTTTATTGATGACATAACAGCAGACAAGAGTAGCCAGATGAATTCTGAAGTGTACCGGGATATACTTTCAGCCCAGATTCAGCCAAATGCCGCAAAGTTGATCGGACGGCGCTTCATAGTACAGATGGACAATGACCCCAAGCATACAGCCAAAGCTACCCAGGAGTTCATGAGTGCAAAAAAGTGGAACATTCTGCAATGGCCAAGTCAATCACCAGATCTTAACCCAATTGAGCATGCATTTCACTTGCTCAAATCCAGACTTAAGACGGAAAGACCCACAAACAAGCAAGACCTGAAGGCTGCGGCTGTAAAGGCCTGGCAAAGCATTAAGAAGGAGGAAACCCAGCGTTTGGTGATGTCCATGGGTTCCAGACTTAAGGCAGTGATTGCCTCCAAAGGATTCGCAACAAAATATTGAAAATAAAAATATTTTGTTTGGGTTTGGTTTATTTGTCCAATTACTTTTGACCTCCTAAAATGTGGAGTGTTTGTAAAGAAATGTGTACAATTCCTACAATTTCTATCAGATATTTTTGTTCAAACCTTCAAATTAAACGTTACAATCTGCACTTGAATTCTGTTGTAGAGGTTTCATTTCAAATCCAATGTGGTGGCATGCAGAGCCCAACTCGCGAAAATTGTGTCACTGTCCAAATATTTCTGGACCTAACTGTATAGAGACATGTATGTATATCCAAACCTCATAGACAGCACATACAGAAGATATACAAAGAAAAATTAATTTGGGCAGATAAATTATTTAGGGTATAGCCCCTAGGTGTATTTTGCTGCTGTCTTGAACAACTATAGTCTATTTACTTAAAAAAGCATGTTGATTGTGGTAAAACTATTTGCATAGGAATAAGTTAAAAAAAAGTAAAAGATAAAAACATTTTATTGGGCAAACTATGATTTTGAGTATTCTTTGAATAGGCATGATTCATCAAACATGAGAAAATGAATCAAGATGGGCAGTCTTAGTGGAATATAAAATATAAAATTAAAAGGAGAAACTTATCCCAAAAGGTATAAGATTACATTTCACTTCAAATTTTTTCTAAATAATTAACTTTCTCCTAACACAAATTAGAATATGTTTGCTTTTGATCTGATCATGCCAACTATTGAGTTCATGCAGATTAAAGTGATTGATATTAAGAACAAAGTTACCTATTTTGAGGAAAAATGTAAGAAGTTACTGACAGCTCAACAATATCAAGAATATTGTGATAAATTGCAGAATAACATGCATAAATGCAAACTAAGACATGAAAATGTAATGAAGACTTGGACTACTGTAATATAATATATGTCAATGTTTGAATCATAATCATCTTACTTTTTACTCAATAGTCCCATTCTTAAGTGGCACTCCACTTTCCTATCACATTTCCTCTAGTTCATTTTCAACTTTTGAAATAGTGACACAAAATACCACAGTAAATAGTGTAAATATTAGTATTCTTTTGAGGCTCAGCATATACTTTCAGCAGACATTCTACTATAGTAACCCATCGGCATCCTATGAATGTGTCCTGAATGCCATTGGGAGCCAGAAAGCATGAGCAGTAGCAAGCGTTCCATTTAAATGCCAATGTCAGATTATACAAATCAAAAAAGTCCATGAAGCCTCTGTTAGGAGTCTCAACACAAAAACCAGCCAGATATCCCTCCGGGAATGACCCAGCCAAGGGGTGGCTCTTTTTAGGAGACCACCATAACCACCATATTAAGTGGCCCTTTTAGTCAATATTCAACTTTTTGATAAGTTTAAAGATATGACAAGGGAAATACCAAGGCCAGGTATCCATCCACAGACAGCTGTTTCTGGGTATTGCCCCTCATCAGTGTGGAGTAGGATTCTGGCCAGGTGGGAGCAATGACTAGTAGACCAACAAGACAAAACAATCACTGATCTCGGGGAGACCAGCCAGAGAAAACACTGCCGGCAGTCATCAAGGGCGCTCAAGACAGTGAAATCCTAGGTACATTGCCCCCTGGGAAATATGCAAATCAAAAATGTCCATGGAGCCTCTGTTAGGAGTCTCAACACAGAAACCAGCCAGATATCCCTCTGGGAAGGAACCAGCTGTTTTGGGGTATTGCCCCTCATCAGTGTGGAGTCAAATTATTGACAGTGGCATTTATATGCTTAACAGCAAGGGCTGGAAGGGAGTCTGATAGAGGCACATGCCGGATATTTAATTTAGCAAGTTTTTGACAATTGTTGCAAGAGCTTTGCTTATGAGTCCCCCTGACTCTCGATCACCTCTAAAATCACATACAAAAGGGTTAATGAAACCTCAGAAGGTTCAACGATTCAACCATATCAAACCTTTTTGAACACCTTGTGACTTTTATTAATATTTAAAAAAGTTACAAGATAAATATTCCCTAAGAATGGTGAACCAAGTATACTTCATAGATATAGTACCAGAACCAAGATGACTGCCTAGAAAGAGTAGAGGAATCAGATTTAAAAAGGTTCTCTAAGAGAATAAGATACAATGGTGTCCCTTATATAAGTCATACTGCAGCCTGACCAAATCATGTGTAAGTATAGGCAGCAGACTGAAGGCACAGGTCTGTGTTTTAATTCAAAAGTGCTGTATCACCTATACCTCAATCAGTGTCTGGCTGTGATGTCTATAGAAATATTTTACTACATGATGTGTTTGACGAGGGGATCTCTAGCTTTATATATCCATAGTCTGATAGCTTTATATACGTGCAAGCAGACTGAATGCGACCAACTGTAAAATAAATACACAATGAGAATGAATTTAGGTAATGAAGGTAAGCCCCCAGTTGTGCTCAGCAAGGAAGATATATTTCTTCACCTGTATCAGCCTGTGCTCCCTACCGCTGACTGACGTATATGTTATAGAGCTCATATCAGTTGATAGACTGGTCTTGCGAGCTATATATCTTCAGAAAGCAAGCTGTAGTGACAAGTGACTAAAACTGCAGTTTATAACAGACAAAGATGTCAGTTTATCTCATTGTTAGAGAACTCCTTTAATGCATGGTAACAGCCATACTTTCTTTATGGATAAAATAGCGTAACTAATCTCAATACATATAGTATATCACAAAAGTGAGTACATCCCTCCAATTTTTGTAAATATTGAATTATATCTTTTATTGGGACAACACTATAAAAAAAATTACACTTTGATACCTTGTAAAGTAGTCAGTGTACAGCTTGTCTAACAGTGTAAATTTAGTGACCTTTAAATAACTCAATACACAGCTATTAATGTCAAAACCATGGCAAAAAAGTGAGTACACCCCATAAGTGAACATAGCCAAATTGTTTGGATTGGATTGTCTCGAGAAGGCCAAATGTTGTCCCTATTTTCAAAAAAGGATAGATGATGGAGCCCTGAAATTAGAAACCTTTGTGCCTTACTTAAAAACCAGGAAAAATCTTTGAACAACACATTCATACATACATAACATACAGCATGTATGTAAGTACTTGTATAAGAATAGAGTAATTAACTAGAGTCAGCATGGGTTTATATCAAACAAGTCATGCCAGACTAATCTAATTTCCTTCTATGATAGAATCATTTAAAGACGTTTTCCACTACTAATGTGACCCCCTTTCTTTTAGTGTGGCTCTTTCAATCCAAACTAAGACTTTCTTAATAAACGTCTGCTATACACTTTGCTACTGTAATCTTATCTGTATGTACGTGCTCTGTATATGAGTTTACGTGCACTTATATGCTCTGTTTGTGCATGCATCTGTATGTTCTCTGTATATACATGTATCTGTGTATGCATATGTTCTATGTATGTGTGAAGCCCCACAGGTGTTGTGTCGGTGCATTACCTTCAGGGACTCCACTCAGCTGGATCTGGTCACAGGTAGGAGATCTTCTTCTTGTCGTGACGCCACTCTCAGTATTGCGGCCAGTAGGGACCGCCACTGCAGGTTGAGGGACGCCTGGGGCTGATGGTGAGTGCAGTTAGTTGGAATAGCCTCCTGAGAGTGAGGCAAGCCCCAGGGCCCTGTGTAGGTGCGTAGAACCACAAGGCGCAGAATAACTCCACACAGGCAGAATGTCTTTCAGGGTTTTTACTCACTTCAGGTGGCAGGGTGAGTAACCCGGGCGTAGCTGGGATGAACCAGGCGGGAACCAGGTATCCTTCAGGCTGACTTCTGATGGTGACTACCAACTCGCCTTCCTTAGCCCTTGGTGGTTTGGGGTGACCCCGACTTTTAGTCCCTATGGGGGTCACCCAGGGAAGTTGCTGAAGCCTCTCTCCCCTTCGTTTGCCGTTTGCTTGTTGCCTGGGCCAGATCACTCCAGCTGCTTGCCTCCTGTGAGCTATGGGCCCTAACTGTGGCTACGTGGCTGCGGCTTTTGTGGTGTTGTGGTGTGGGCTTTGAGGGCCCCACACCGGCAGGTTTAGCAGGGAAAGGTGGATCTATCCCCGCTCCGGGATCTGCCGCCCGTTTGGGCCTGGTTCTCCCTAGCAGTCTCCTTACTTCCCACTCTGTGCTCTCTCTCTAGCTGGAGATGGGTTTCGGGTAGCCCTCCTAGGTGACCGTTCTCCCCCGTCGGTAGCCACTGCGCGGACGCTGTCAGACTACAGCAGCCCAGGGGAAGGGGTCAGCTCTCCTCGGAGCTCCCTGGACTCTGCTCTGAACCGGCTCACATCTGGGACCTTCACTGCTGCTCCTGTCAGAGCTTCACTTTCCTGCTCCTCACTCCTCCACACTCTGCTGCAGACTGTTTACTCCTCCTTCTCTTTTCCCTTTTGTGCCTGCCTACGCCACCTAGCAACCAGATTCTCTTACCACACCCCTTGAGAGGAGATGGAGGCTTTTGGCCCCCTCCACTATTCCAGTGGAGGTGAAGGCTTTTCCCCCTCCTGGGATCCCCAGGGGTCCTCTCATAGGTACATGTGTGAGACCTGATCACTATGCGCCTGTGTAGTCACACCTCGGTCAGCCTTCTGGATTACCTGTATTGTACTGTCCCCAGCATGGGTGCAGTACTCAGTGGTGCCTGACCAGGTCAGGGGCGCCACATTCCCCCTTAGTTATCACCAGCACGTCCTCGGGCTGCAAGACAACATTTTAAAATGCATAAAACATTAAAACATGTAAAACATTTTTTTAAAAGCACCAGGTACCATACATCACCACCCTCCACCCACAAGTCCGTTAACCCACCCAAACCCTTTCACGTCGGCCGCGCCTTCAGCCACTTCTGGCAGGATGTAGAGGCGGCTTTCATGGGCTGGTGGTTTCAGGGTATACCTGGCCTGGTGGATCCGCGCCTTCAGCCTCTTCTGGCAGGATGTAGAGGCGGCCTCCACAGTTGGTGCTGACCAGGTACCCTCTTTGTGGTGGAGAGCCAGGCCCCATAAACAGGCATGCTCTCTGGTTGCAGGTGAGCCAAGGCCCTATATACGGACGTGCTCCCTGGTTGCAGACGAGCCAAGCCCCTAAACAGGCTGACTCTGGTGGTGGTGGTGCCCTCTGGTGTAACTATTTACACTGCGAGAGTTTGTGGCTATAGCCAGTTCATAGCCTTAAGGTTCATTTCTCACATCAGTTTATGTGGGCACATTCTTAAACTTGTAACGTTGCAAAACTTCAAAACTGGTAACTTGCTGTATTTCTTATGTTATTTACATGGATTCCTCCTCCATACCAGGGCTTGGGCCTGTAGGGCTGCGGCACCTGTTGCTTTCTTGGCCTTTTTCTTCATCTTGGTCATCAATGGGTTCCTTTTCTTTTCTTTCCTCTGTATCTTCTGTATCTGTTTCTTTCTCTGTATCTGTTTCTTTCTCTGTAGGACATGGTGTTACATCTAGCGCATACCAGCCTCTTTCTCCTTGATGCATGGTAAATTGTACGGAGTCTCCCGTACGCAGGTTCCTTCCAGGATGTCCTCTGGGCAGATGAGCTCTCACATCTCTTCTATTGACGAAGATACCTTCCTTTATGCCAGGTGCAACGATGAATCCATATCCTGACTTCAGGCTAAAGTCTTCCACAATTCCTCTACAAAGGGGTCCTCTGACCTGTGCTTTGGCTCTTCTCAGGAACCTTTTTTCTTCTAGGTCTCGGGCCGTGACTTCTCTCTGCTCTGGGGATGGCGGAGCAGGTGACAACTGGTTTCTGCTACGGCGCCGTGTCTTGCGGGCTTGATTCTGCGAGGTACAGCTTACCAGCTCCCAGGTGAGGCTTTTGGGTAAATCTTCTTCTTCATCCCAGCGAGAATATGGCAACATCTCCGGCTCTGGGCATGGATCCACTGCTGGTATCTCCGGGGTCAGCTCCTCAGCCTCCTGGCCTCCTCTCCCCCTTAGTTCTTCTGAGCACTCCTTTGGTGGCAGTGCTGGGGATGGACTTTCTTCAGCAGGCCCAGGCGGGGGTCTCTTTGGCATGATTGCTGCAGGAGTCGTCTTGGGGGTATGCGGAGGGAGTATGTACTGGTCCACCAACCATTGTGGAAACTTGGCCTCCATGTCAGCCTTCAGCTGCCAGTATGCAGGGTCCTCCCCCAGCGTGGGCTTCCTAGCAGGGACCTCCTTGGACTGGGGAGCGGTGTCTGCTCTGGCCTTGCAGGCCGGGGAAAATGGTGATGCAATCTTATCTTGGCGGGCCGCGCCCGATATGGCGGCGGCCTGGTCTTGGCGGGCCGCGCCTGACATGGCGGCGACCTGGTCTTGGCGGGCCGGGCAGGGCATCGCTGCGGCGATCGGAGCTTGGCGGGCCGCACCTGGCGGGGCTGCGGCCTGGTTCAGCACCTCACTTGCGGCGCGGACGAGCGTTGCTGCTGCGGTGGGGTCTCGGCGGGCCGGGCCTAGCATGGCGGCGGCCTGGGTTAGCGTCACACCTGCGGCGTGGATGAGGGTCGCGGTGGCGGCCGGTTCTTTGCGGGCCGGACTGGGCGTTGCTGCAGGGACCGGGTCTTGGTGGGCCGAGCAGGGCATCGCTGCGGCGGCCGGGGCTTGGCGGGCCGCACCTGGCGTGGTTGCGGCCTGGCTCAGCGTCGCCGCGCCGGGCGCCTCTTCAGGGACTGCGGGCGTGGCAGCAGGGGTCGAGGCACTCGCGCCGGCAGGGGCATCACTGGACTCACCCATCGGTGGCAGCATCGGGGTCTGAGTCGTCACCGCCCGGTCTGGCACTCGGCGCGCGGCTCTCCCCTCATAGGCCTGAACCGCGGCAGCCATCTCCATAAGTTCCATGCGTTCTTCTCTGATCTGCTCCACGACCCGGGTCTCCAGTCGGTCGCAGAACTGGGCCAGCTCCCGATACCACCAGGCAGCGGAGCCCGGTTCTGGGTTTCTGCGGTCAGACGCCATTTCTTCTGCGCCCTCTTCTGTACGATTTCCCAGCAGTGGACTCGTCGTTGCCTCTAGTAGCAAGCTGTTCAGTTTCTGCTCTGCCTCTTTCAGCAGCTCCTCTCCCAGCAGCAGGCTTCTGGCTCCCTTTCTGTCCCGACGTCTCTGGACGCCTCCGCTCTCTTCACAAGCGAGGTCAGAACTCTGCAGGGGATCTCTGGGTAGCCACACCTCTTCGTGGGCGGTAACTTCTCCCAGCGCGGGCTGCTGTTGTTTTTCAGCGCGCTTTTCATGGTGGCAATATGGCGGCGCTTCCAATTTTCCAAGCGGACCGCCCAGGCACATGGTCACCTGTCTGAACAGGTCTAGTCCTTATCCTGTTCGTGACGCCAGATGTGAAGCCCCACAGGTGTTGTGTCGGTGCATTACCTTCAGGGACTCCACTCAGCTGGATCTGGTCACAGGTAGGAGATCTTCTTCTTGTCGTGACGCCACTCTCAGTATTGCGGCCAGTAGGGACCGGCACTGCAGGTTGAGGGACGCCTGGGGCTGATGGTGAGTGCAGTTAGTTGGAATAGCCTCCTGAGAGTGAGGCAAGCCCCAGGGCCCTGTGTAGGTGCGTAGAACCACAAGGCGCAGAATAACTCCACACAGGCAGAATGTCTTTCAGGGTTTTTACTCACTTCAGGTGGCAGGGTGAGTAACCCGGGCGTAGCTGGGATGAACCAGGCGGGAACCAGGTATCCTTCAGGCTGACTTCTGATGGTGACTACCAACTCGCCTTCCTTAGCCCTTGGTGGTTTGGGGTGACCCCGACTTTTAGTCCCTATGGGGGTCACCCAGGGAAGTTGCTGAAGCCTCTCTCCCCTTCGTTTGCCGTTTGCTTGTTGCCTGGGCCAGATCACTCCAGCTGCTTGCCTCCTGTGAGCTATGGGCCCTAACTGTGGCTACGTGGCTGCGGCTTTTGTGGTGTTGTGGTGTGGGCTTTGAGGGCCCCACACCGGCAGGTTTAGCAGGGAAAGGTGGATCTATCCCCGCTACGGGATCTGCCGCCCGTTTGGGCCTGGTTCTCCCTAGCAGTCTCCTTACTTCCCACTCTGTGCTCTCTCTCTAGCTGGAGATGGGTTTCGGGTAGCCCTCCTAGGTGACCGTTCTCCCCCGTCGGTAGCCACTGCGCGGACGCTGTCAGACTACAGCAGCCCAGGGGAAGGGGTCAGCTCTCCTCGGAGCTCCCAGGGGAAGGGGTCAGCTCTCCTCGGAGCTCCCTGGACTCTGCTCTGAACCGGCTCACATCTGGGACCTTCACTGCTGCTCCTGTCAGAGCTTCACTTTCCTGCTCCTCACTCCTCCACACTGTGCTGCAGACTGTTTACTCCTCCTTCTCTTTTCCCTTTTGTGCCTGCCTACGCCACCTAGCAACCAGATTCTCTTACCACACCCCTTGAGAGGAGATGGAGGCTTTTGGCCCCCTCCACTATTCCAGTGGAGGTGAAGGCTTTTCCCCCTCCTGGGATCCCCAGGGGTCCTCTCATAGGTACATGTGTGAGACCTGATCACTATGCGCCTGTGTAGTCACACCTCGGTCAGCCTTCTGGATTACCTGTATTGTACTGTCCCCAGCATGGGTGCAGTACTCAGTGGTGCCTGACCAGGTCAGGGGCGCCACATTTGCATGCATTAGTATGTATGTCCTCTGTGTATAAAATCATAGAATCATCTCAGTGCAGACTTCACTCTCTCTCTCAGTCTGCTTTACAGTGCGATGATTTGATGTGACAAGCGCTGCAATATGACAATCATTAGATAATAAACTACATTGCATTATCTGCATATGGCAGCGCTTGTCACATCAAAGCACCACACTGTAAAGCAGGCTTAACCCCTTAACGACCCATGACGTACTAGATACGTCATGGATCGTTTTCCGGTAAGCCCCGCCCCCTGCCGCCGGCGGGCGGCGGCGATCGGCGCACATATCAGCTGTTATCAACAGCTGATATGTGTGCCTGCTAGCCGCGGGTGGAATCGCTTCCACCCGCGGCCATTAACCCCTTACATTTCGCTGCCAAAGTCTTGGCAGCGATATGTATATGGGCGCCGCCATTACAGTGACTTACCCCGCCCCCGCCGGAAGTCACGTGACATGATCACGTGACTTTCGGCGGTTGCCATGGTAGCACAGGGTCATGTGATGACGCCTGTGGCTAACATGAGTCACTTCCTCTCAATGCCGGAATACAGCCGGCATTGAAAGTGAAGCAGCAAATCTGCAGTTCTCAGCTCTGTAGCTGAGATCTGCAGATTGTGCAAAGCGATCAGATTGCTGATCGCTATAGCCCCCTAGGGTGACTAGTAAAATAAAAAAAAAAAGTAAAAAAAAAAGTTTTAAAAAATTAAAAAAAAAATAAAAAAACCTAAAAGTTCAAATCACCCCCCTTTCAACCCATTGAAAATTAAAGGGTTAAAAAAATAAAAAATACACACATATTTGGTATCGCCACGTTCAGAAATGCCCGATCTATCAAAATATAAAATCAATGAATCTGATCAGTAAACGGCGTAGCGGCAAAAAAATTCCAAACGCCAAAATTACGTTTTTTGGTCGCCGCAAATTTTGCGCAAAATGCAATAACAGGCGATCAAAACGTAGCATCTGCGCAAAAATGGTACCGTTAAGAACGTCAGGTCAAGACGCAAAAAATAAGCCATCACTGAGCCTCAGATCCTGAAAAATGAGAACGCTACGGGTTTTGGAAAATGGCGCAAAACGTGCGCCACGTTTTTCGGACAAGCTTGTGAATTTTTTTTAACCCCTTAGATACAAGTAAACCTATACATGTTTGGTGTCTACAAACTCGCACCGACCTGAGGCATCATACCCACACATCAGATTTACCATATAGTGAACACGGTGAATAAAATATCCCAAAAACTATTGTACAATCCCAGTTTTTTTGCAATTTTTCCGCACTTGGAATTTTTTTGCCATTTTCCAGTACACTATATGGTAAAACTTATGGTTTCATTTAAAAGTACAACTCGTCCCGCAAAAAACAAGCCCTCATATGGAAAGATTGATGGAAAAATAAAAAAGTTACGCCTCTCGGAAGAAGGGGAGCAAAAAACAAAAACGCAAAAACGGAAAGTGCCCGGGGGCTGAAGGGGTTAAAGGAAAGTCAAGTGGGATCTGGGCATATGCGCCCACACTGCTGTTATTCACAGAGAGGCCAAACTGAAGCTACCAATGACTAGAGTTGAGCGCGGTTCGTGGTTCGTGGTTCTCCAGTTCGCGGTTCGAGTGATTTTTGGGCTGTTCGAGATCGAACTAGAACTCGAGCTTTTTGCTAAAAGCTCGATAGTTCTAGATACGTTCGAGAACGGTTCTAGCAGCAAAAAGCAGGGCTTTTTACAGCTACAGTGTGCAGGAGCCATCGCTGGCAGCCTGCCACAAGCTGGTAACCAAGATAAACATCGGGTATCCAAGCAAAGCGCTTTGGTTAGTAACCCGATGTTTATCTTAGTTACGTGCAGGAAGCCCACACTTTCCCGCTCAGCTCGCTCCACCCCCTCCTGCCCGCGGCATGTACACATACATACACATACACAAACACACACACACACACATCCACCCCCCCCCCCCCGCCCGCCCCCCCCCCCCCGCCCGCCCGCTCGCTCGCTCGCTCGGCTTACCTGCGGTGATGAAGTCCCGCCATCCCGACCTCAGCGCTGTCACTGTCCTCCATGGCCGCCGCTTGTCACATCACCTATCGCTTCCTACCCGAGACTGACACTGGCGGTGACGTCACGGACCTCTCGCGATACTTGATGTGAAGGCGCCGGTCATTGACCTCAGTGACAGGGGCTGTCAGTGTGCTGGAGATCAGCGCAGGTAATGTACCTCGCTGACAGCAGCACTTGTCATCCCCTGCAGTGACCTGGGCTGACCCATTGATGTTAGCTCAGGTCACTGCACTGCTCTCCCAGCCAATGGGGAACATCCTGCTCTTCATTGACTGGGACAGTGTGCATCGTCATGGCAACCCCTTGGATTTCACCAGACCTGGATTTGTTTTTCAATCTAATAAATTGGTTAAAGAGGGAATGTTTTGGGGAGTGTTTTTTCAAATAAAAATGTGTTTGTCGTGTATTTTTTTTTTATTACTGACTGGGTTGGTGATGTCGGGTATCTGATAGACGCCTGACCTCACCAACCCCAGGGCTTGATGCCAGGTGACATTACACATCTGGTATTAACCCCAAATATTACCCCGTTTGCCACCGCACCAGGGCGCGGGATGAGCTGGGGCGAAGCACCAGGATTGGCGCATCTAATGGATGCGCCACTTCTGGGGCGGCTGCGGCCTGCTATTTTTAGGCTGGGGAGATTCCAATAACCATGGACCTCCCTAGTCTGAGAATATCAGGCCCCAGCTGTCTGCTTTACCTTGGCTGGTGATCCAATTTTGGGGGACCCCTACGTGTTTTTTTTTTAATTATTTATTTAATTTAAAATAACAGCGTGGGGTGCCCTCAGTTTTGGATTACCAGCCAAGGTGAGGTTGCCAGCTGTGGTCTGCAGGCTGCAGCCGTCTGCTTTACCCTAGCTGGCTACAAAACTAGGGGGAACCCTATGTCATTTTTTTTTTCATTTTTTTGGCTAAATACAAAGCTAAGCACCCCTTAGTGCCACATGAAAGGTACCAAAGGGTGTTCCACTTTTTCTCCATTTTTTTCTCCACTTTCTCTCCACTTTTTCTCCACTTTTTCTCCATTTTTTTCTCCACTTATTCTCCACTTTTTCTCCTCTTATTCTCCACTTTTTCTCCACTTTTTCTCCACTTTTTCTCCTCTTATTCTCCACTTTTTCTCCACTTTTTCTCCACTTTTTCTCCATTTTTTTCTCCACTTTCTCCACTTTTTCTCCACTTTTTTCTCCACTTTTTCTCCTCTTATGCTCCACTTTTTCTCCTCTTAATCTCCACTTTTTCTCCACTTTTTCTCCACTTTTTCTCCACTTTTTTCTCCACTTTTTCTCCTCTTATGCTCCACTTTTTCTCCACTTTTTCTCCACTTTTTCTCCACTTTTTCTCCACTTTTTCTCCACTTTTTCTCCTCTTAATCTCCACTTTTTCTCCTCTTATGCTCCACTTTTTCTCCACTTTTTCTCCACTTTTTCTCCACATTTTCTCCACTTTTTTCTCCACTTTTTCTCCTCTTATGCTCCACTTTTTCTCCACTTTTTCTCCACTTTTTCTCCACTTTTTCTCCACGTTTTCTCCACGTTTTCTCCACTTTTTTCTCCACTTTTTCTCCTCTTATGCTCCACTTTTTCTCCACTTTTTCTCCTCTTAATCTCCAGTTTTTCTCCACTTTTTCTCCACTTTTTCTCCACTTTTTCTCCACTTTTTTCTCCACTTTTTCTCCACTTTTTCTCCTCTTATGCTCCACTTTTTCTCCACTTTTTCTCCACTTTTTCTCCTCTTATGCTCCACTTTTTCTCCACTTTTTCTCCACTTTTTCTCCTCTTATGCTCCACTTTTTCTCCACTTTTTCTCCACTTTTTTCTCCACTTTTTCTCCTCTTATGCTCCACTTTTTCTCCACTTTTTCTCCACTTTTTCTCCACTTTTTCTCCTCTTATGCTTCACTTTTTCTCCACTTTTTCTCCATTTTTTTCTCCACTTATTCTCCACTTTTTCTCCTCTTATTCTCCACTTTTTCTCCACTTTTTCTCCACTTTTTCTCCTCTTATTCTCCACTTTTTCTCCACTTTTTCTCCACTTTTTCTCCATTTTTTTCTCCACTTTCTCCACTTTTTCTCCACTTTTTTCTCCACTTTTTCTCCTCTTATGCTCCACTTTTTCTCCTCTTAATCTCCACTTTTTCTCCACTTTTTCTCCTCTTAATCTCCACTTTTTCTCCTCTTATGCTCCACTTTTTCTCCACTTTTTCTCCACTTTTTCTCCACGTTTTCTCCACTTTTTTCTCCACTTTTTCTCCTCTTATGCTCCACTTTTTCTCCACTTTTTCTCCACTTTTTCTCCACTTTTTCTCCACGTTTTCTCCACGTTTTCTCCACTTTTTTCTCCACTTTTTCTCCTCTTATGCTCCACTTTTTCTCCACTTTTTCTCCACTTTTTCTCCTCTTAATCTCCACTTTTTCTCCACTTTTTCTCCACTTTTTCTCCACTTTTACTCCACTTTTTCTCCACTTTTTTCTCCACTTTTTCTCCACTTTTTCTCCTCTTATGCTCCACTTTTTCTCCACTTTTTCTCCACTTTTTCTCCACGTTTTCTCCACGTTTTCTCCACTTTTTTCTCCACTTTTTCTCCTCTTATGCTCCACTTTTTCTCCACTTTTTCTCCACTTTTTCTCCTCTTAATCTCCACTTTTTCTCCACTTTTTCTCCACTTTTTCTCCACTTTTTCTCCACTTTTTCTCCACTTTTTTCTCCACTTTTTCTCCACTTTTTCTCCTCTTATGCTCCACTTTTTCTCCACTTTTTCTCCACTTTTTCTCCACTTTTTCTCCTCTTATGCTCCACTTTTTCTCCACTTTTTCTCCACTTTTTCTCCTCTTATGCTCCACTTTTTCTCCACTTTTTCTCCACTTTTTTCTCCACTTTTTCTCCTCTTATGCTCCACTTTTTCTCCACTTTTTCTCCACTTATGCTCCACTTTTTCTCCACTTTTTCTCCACTTTTTTCTCCACTTTTTCTCCTCTTAATCTCCACTTTTTCTCCACTTTTTCTCCACTTTTTCTCCACTTTTTCTCCACTTTTTCTCCACTTTTTTCTCCACTTTTTCTCCACTTTTTCTCCTCTTATGTTCCACTTATTCTCCACTTTTTCTCCACTTTTTCTCTACTTTTTCTATGGTCGGTCTACCCATTAGCTCTGCCATGCATAGTGTAGCTCTACACCTACTGCACATGTTACTTTATGATTGACATCTCTTTCGTACCAGAGCTGTCTAAGTCTACTCTGACTCCATATTTGTCATTACTATATTGTCCTTGTACTGTATTATGACATTTGTATCATGTGTTTCATTTCTTGCTGTGTTGCAATTTTTTTGCTGCATCCCAATTGTACCTCTACATTGTTCGAGTTTATGTTATTGTTCTCTCACTCTTATGTGATACTGATTATTGTCATTTTTCATGATTACATGCAGATAAGTCCAATCTGATGAAGGCTCAGGCCGAAACGTCATTTGTAACTTGTTTTGGACAAAAACATATATGCTTATGAAAAAAAAATTTTCTTAATACGGACCAATAAAGAGTGATTTTGCATTACTATCCGTTGTGACTTACTGACTTAGTCTGGGAGATATAGAGTGCCGAGGTTACTCACTAATTTTATCTATTATTACCTCTGAGCACCTATATACCAGTGAGCAGAGCTTCCTCTACAGTAGTTCTCCTGATTAGGCATGCCCTTACCTCATGAGCAGGGCATTGCAGCTTTGGTAGCAACCATTACGACATGGACTCTGCTGCTGTGGACCCGGGGAGAGTGAGTGCAGATTCATTGCACCCACACTCCTCACATGAAGGGTCCGCACTCCTAGAAAATGGGGGATACGTTCCCTGAGTGTCTCCCCCCCATATTCTAGACGGTCCAGAGTCGTCGTGGGACCCCTTTATTTTTTTTCTTACAATAAATTGGTGAAAGAGGAAATGTTTTGGGGACTGTTTTTTCAAATAAATTTCTTTTGTCGATTTTTTGTTTTTGTTAGTACTGACAGTTTATGATGTTGGGTATCTAATAGACGCCATGACATCACAAACTGCTGGGCTTGATCTCAGGTGACTTTACAGCTAGTATCAACCCGATTTATTACCCCGTTTGCCACTGCACCAGGGCACGGGATGAGCTGGGGTGAAGCGCCAGGATTGGCACATCTAGTGGATGCGCCATGTCTGGGGTGCCTGCGGCCTGCTATTTTTAGGCTGTGAAGGCCCAATAACTATGGACCTTCCCACCCTGAGAATACCAGACCACAGCTGTCCGCTTTACCTTGGCTGGTGATCCAATTTGGGGGGTCCCCTACTTTTATTGTGTAATTATTAATATTTATAAAATAATTATAAAAAAGAGCCTGAGGGGACCTCCACATTGGATCCCCAACCACGGTAAAGCTGCCAGCTGTGGTTTTCAGGCTACAGCCGTCTGCTTTACCCTAGCTGGCTATCAAAAATGGGGGGACCCAACGTAATTTTTTTTTTTTAACTATTTTTTAAATAGAAAAAATTAATGGGCTTCCCTGTATTTTGATTGCCAACCAAGGTAACGGCAGGCAGATGGGGGTGGCAACCCATAGCTGTCTGCTTTATCTGCGCTGAGAATCAAAAATACCGCGGAGCGCTACGTCATTTTTTTAAAGATTTATTTTTACAGCACTGTGATGTCCAGCAATCAAAATACAGGGAAGCCCATTTTATTTTTAGTTATTTAAATAAATAATTAAAAAAAATATATGTTAGCTCCCACTGCATTTTTTGTATTGCTAGCTAAGGGTAATCCAAGCAGCTACTGGCTGCTAACCCCCACTGCTTGGTGTTACCTTCACTGGCAATGGAAAATCCAGGGAAGCATTTTTTTTTTTTTTTGCCAAAAAGCTACAAAAAAAGGACGTGAGCTTCGCCATATTTTTGTATGCTAGCCAGGTATAGCAGGCAGGTGCTGGAAGAGTTGGATACAGCGCCAGAAGATGGCGCTTCTATGAAAATGCCATTTTCTGAGGTGGCTGCAGACTGCAATTCGCAGCAGTGGGGCCCAGAAAGCTCAGGCCAACCGGTGGTGCGGATTCCAATCCCAGCTGCCTAGTTGTACCTGGCTGGACACAAAAATGGGGCAAAGCCTACGTCATTTGTTTTCTAATTATTTCATGAAATTCATGAAATAATAAAAAAAGGGCTTCCCTTTATTTTTGGTTCCCAGCCGGGTACAAATAGGCAACTGGGGGTTGGGGGCAGCCGTACCTGCCTGCTGTACCTGGCTAGCATACAAAAATATGGCGAAGCCACATAATTTTTTCAGGGGGCAAAAAACTTCTGCATACAGTCCTGGATGGAGTATGCTGAGCCTTGTAGTTCTGCAGCTGCTGTCTGTCTGTATGGAGAAGAGCAGACAGCAGCTGCAGAACTACAAGGCTCAGCATACTCCATCCAGGACTGCATGCAGAAGTTTTTTGCCCACCAAAAAAATGACGTGGGCTTCGCCATATTTTTGTATGCTAGCCAGGTACAGCTGGCAGCCACGGGCTGCCTCCAACCCCCAGTTGCCTATTTGTACCCGGCTGGGAACCAAAAATATAGGGAAGCCCGTTTTTTTTAATTATTTCACTTATTTCATGAAATAATTAAAAAACAAATGACGTGGGCTTCGCCCTATTTTTGTGTCCAGCCGGGTACAACTAGGCAGCTGGGGATTGGAATCCGCAGCACAGGTTAGCCCGAGGTTTGTGGGCGCCTCTGCTGCGGATTTCAGTCCGCAGCCGTCCCAGAAAATGGCGCTCTCATAGAAGCGCCATCATCTGGCGCTGTATCCAACTCTTCCAACAGCCCTGGAGCCGGGTGGCTTGTTGGGTAATCATGAGTTAATACTGGCTTTGTTTTACCAGCCAGTATTAAGCCAGAGATTCTTAATGTCAGGCACGTTTGACCCGGCCATTAAGAATCTCCAATAAAGGGTTAAAAAAAGACACCACACAGAGAAAAAATACTTTAATAGAAATAAATACACAGACACATTAGAGACTCCATCTTTATTACCCCTGTCAGCCCTCCACGATCCTGCTCTTCTGTCTTCTTTCTTTCTAGTGTAGTAGTAGTGACGATTGTAGTGAGGGGCATCACTTGGGGCTGGGGAACCTCCATCCTAACTACAATGCTCACTACAATCGGGAAGCAGCGTGCAGCCTTCACTCCGTGAGTGATCACTGCTGGCTGCTAGCGGTAACAGCGGTAACGCTGACAGACGCGTTACCATAGCAACGGTGCTCCCGGAGCCGCGGTTAGCGGTGACGTCACCGCTAACTGCGTTGCTATGGCAACGGTGATCTCCGTTAATGACCGGCTGTGTCAGCCGGTCCCTAACGGAACGGGGAGTCGACCGTGTGCTAGAGCATGTCGCCGGTACACGGCGATACACATATGTGCACCGTGTACCGGAGAGATGCACTCGCAGGTCCTACATGACGTGTCATAGTCATGTGACCAGTCTGTAGCCAATGAGATAATAGCCACGTGACTGGTCACATGGCTATTTTGACGTCACGATAGGTCCTGCTTCTCTGCTGGCAGTGCAGGTCACCGGGAGGATTCAGCGATCATCGGATGGAATAGCGGCAGGAGACAGAGTGCAGAAGGGATCGCGAGGACCGGTAAGTGTTATGGCAATGTTTATTAACTGTTTGTGTACATTTATAATGCATTTTTATGTGTTTGTGATTGCCTCCCATTATAGCCTATTGGTTCTAGTTCGGTTCGTCGAACGTTCGACGAACCGAACTCGAACGGGACCCCCGTTCGGCGAACCGGCCTCGAGCCGAACCGGGACCGGTTCGCTCATCTCTACCAATGACGTGCCCTGCACAGTTGGTGAAGACCAGAAGGAACAAAGCTAAATAAACAGCATAGGAATATACACACTGCAGAGAGATTGTTTTATAGAAGCAGGGTAGGTAGCAGTAGTATAATAGGAAAGTATTAGTTTGCAAGCTTTAGGATAACTGAAAGAGGTCATCTTAGTAGTGGAAAACCCCTTCAAATATTCAAACAGAGGCTGGACAGACATCTTGTTCACACTTCCGATTTTTACACTCTGCTCAATGGTTTCTCTGGTGTTTCTAATCCTCATAGGCAGTCTCAGACATCAATCAGCATTGTGATCAGTAATAGACAGGCTTGCAAGAGTTAACCTCTGCTAGCCTGCTTGCTAGGCTTCTGGGGTCACATGTTGTAAGGAGGCCTATCCCATCTGCTCCTCTCATACTTAGGTTGGCGATCTTCCACCTCCATCGATTATATTTTCTGATTTATTGGTCTGTGTGCTGTGGTCTTCCAGATTTGCCGGAGAAAGTTGCTTTGTGCTTGGTGTTGTTGCGGAATTTACCCGTCTTCTTGTTTTTTCCACTCTTCTTTTGTTTTCCTCCTAATTTATTTAATTTAACATAATTCAGTCCTATACCTCTGTGTGTGCTTACTGTGTGACAGAATTTTCTTTTCCCCTGTTCTATTTCTGTGGGTTAAATCACACTCCTGTCCTGGCCTCCACTGGGGGGGATGAGGGTATAAGATCAAGGCTGATAAGAACCAGGCTCAGGAAAGAGACTCAGACATTCCCACCATTAGGGGTATCTCTTAGATGACTGTAAAGAAGGCGTAGCCAAAGTGCATCTCATTTTCACTCCTTGCAGATCATTTTTTTCCCCTGTCTGACTGTATGTATGTGAATATATAGAAAAAAAATTCCGGCACACTTAATGAGAATTTATAAAAGGAGATTGCTTTCAAAATTCTTTAATTCTTGTATTATTCTTGTGAGGGCATAAAAATCAAGATTTTCAAGTGCAACGTTACAACCACAATCTTTGGTCTTTTTCAAGGACTATTAACCCCTTCATGAATGGCTGATTTTTCGCTTTCCGTTTTTTTTTTCACCATTCTTTTTCCGAGAGATGTAACTTTTTTTATTTTTCAGTCAATATGGTCATGTGAGGGTTCATTTTTTGTGGAATGAGCTGTACTTTTAAATAAAACCATAAGTTTTACCATATAGTGTACTGAAAAGTGGTAAAAAAATTCCAAATGCAGAAAAATTGCAAAAAAAGTGCAATAGCACTTTGGTTTTTGAGATATTTTATTCACTGTGTTCAATATATGGTAAAGCTGATGTATGGGTGTGAAGCCTCAGGTCAGTGTGAGTTTGTAGACACCAAACATGTATAGGTTTACTTTTATGTAAAAAGTTAAAAAAAAATCGAAAGTTTGTCCAAAAAAAGTGGCGCACATTTTACGCAATACGTGACCCATAGTGTTCTCATTTTTTGGGATCTATGGCTCTGTGACAGCTCATTTTTTGCATCTCAAGCTGACGTTTTTAATGGCACGATTTTTGAGCAGATTCTACTTTTTGATCGCCTGTTATTGCATTTTGCGCAAAATTTGTGGTTACCAAAAAACGTAATTTTGGCATTTGAAATTTTTTTTGACGCTACGCCGTTTACTGATCAGATTAATTGATTTTAGATTTTGATAGATCGGGCGTTTCTGAATGCGGCGATACCAAATTTGTGTATATTTTTTATTTTTTTAACCCTTTAATTTTTAATGGGGCGAAAGGGGGGTGATTTGAACTTTTAGGGTTTTTTTTAATTTTTTAAAACTTTTTTTTTACTTTTTTTTATTTTACTAGTCCCCCTAGGGGACTATATGTATCAACAATCCGATCCCTCTGCCACATCTGCTGATCTCAGCTACACAGCTGTAAACAGCAGATATGCTCATTTTCTGCTTCACTCGGGTCCGGGCCGAGTGAAACCGAAAGTAATTCATGTCAGCTACAGGAGTCATCACATGACCCTGTGCTACCATGACGACCACCAGAAGTCACGTGATCACGTCACGTGACTTCCGGTATCAGCCGGTAAGTAAATGTTTACCGCCGATGCCGTTATAATGGCGCTGTCACATATTGACAGCAACATTTAAGGGGTTAAATGGCACGAGCAGATAACGATTCTGTTCGTGCCTAGCAGGCACACATCTCAGCTGTGAAAATCAGCTGAGATGTGCCCCGTTCGCGGCATGCTGCCGGCGGCAGACCGCAGGCAGTAATACTATGACTGCTAGGATGAAATATTACTGCCTGCGGTCATTAAGGGGTTAAGTCTCGGTGGACTATAGGATTGCACGTGTCACATGCAACTGTCTATTGCAATTGTCTAGAGATCTTTTTATAACATGCCTTTTCACCCTCGCATTAATGTTCAGAATTGAATATTTCTCTTATCCACTTTGAATATAGAATTCTGAGAGAACCGGATTATCACCTATGCAGACATATAACGGATACACCTCAGAAACCATCACCCACCCGGGCTTTTCATTATACAGTCCTGGTTTCCAGAGGGCCCTTGTTTTTCGTTATAAATAGACCTCAATATACAAAGACTTGAGCCAGAAAATAATCCGGTTCTCTCAGAGTTCTATATTCAAAGTGGATAAAAGAAATATTCAATTCTAAAAATTAATGCGAGGGTGAAAAGGCATGTTATAAGAAGATAACATCTCTAGACAATTGAAATAGACAGTTGCATGTGGCACATTTGTTAAGGCGGCTATAAATTTACAGTGATGTAATCTAATTATGCATCTACCTTAACCCCATCTGCATCCAATTCATGAGTCATTTGTTAGTAGCATGCATACTATTCTTCCATACAGACCAGAGAAATGAACACGGATCTGCATAGAAAATATGACTGGTTTAATTACGGAAGTTGACATACGTTTAACGGAATAAGTTGGTTAGGAGCCAATAATACGTAACACGTCTCCTATTGGGCAACCCGTACAATAGCCTATTCTGTGAAATACAGTATACTGTAATGTACAATGCATTTCCTCATTTATATTAAGCTATGTCAGCATGATTCACTTGTCACATGAAAGTCCAGTCTGTCTGATGAGTCTTATGATGTCTGAATGCAAATATAGGTGTGGTACACAGTTCAAGCACTATCTTAAATACTGGTTTTTGGATATCTTCATATACTGTAACTCTTAATACTAATAATAGTTCATAAGCTTGTCCATAACACGTGCAATCCTATAGTCCATCAAGACTTAATAGTCCTTGAAAAAGTCCAAAGTTTGTGGTCATAATGTTGGACTTAAAAAAATCTTGTTTTTTATTCCCTAACAAGAATAATGCAAGAATAAAATAATTTTGAAAGCAATCTCCTTTTATGGATTCTCATTAAGTGTGCCGGAATTTTTTTCTATATATTCGGATACTATTTTTCCGAGCACCTTGTATCATATAGTTCAGCCAGCTCTAAGTTTAGTATTACTATATGTATGTGGACTTCTTTTATACCTTTTGGAATAAAGTATTTACCGGTTTTTTCATCCTCTATGAGCTCACTGGAAAATTTTCCTTGATCTCTTTCATATCAAATGCGGCTCCTGATCCTTATCCGTTTCTGAGCCTTTAACGGGGAGAATGCTATATATTATGGACATTTACTAATTTACTAGCTGTAAGCTTTCAATTTCTGTTTTTTTCATTATCTCTTAGGGTACCTGCCCATGATCAGTGTTTGCAGCGTTTTGCATGTAGCATGCTTCAGCTGCGTCCAAAACGCTGCTTTGTACAGTACAAGCACATTGGATGGGATTTCTAGAAATCCCGTGCCCACTGTGCTTGTTTTTTTATGCAGCAAACACTGATTTGTGGTGCGGCTTTCCAGACCACAGCATCTCAATTGTTTGCTGCGGATTCGCATGCGTCCTTGGTAGGGAGAACAAAAGCGAGAGACCACAATACACTGAGCCCTGATCGTGGACACAGGCAGCTGCGGTCTCCTGCGTTCTCCTGCAGAGGAGACTCACGGCCCCGCAGGTCAGGACCCGCTGCTTCCACGATGCAGTGAGTCTTGATCGTAGCCACATACCCTTAGAATAGGTATAGCACAGGGCCCCCTAGCAAGAGGATCTGCTTAGGGTCCCTGGTATCCCATGGCAATGCCAAAAATGTTTATTTTTACACTCTTTATTTTTTATGTTTGAAAAGGGAAAAAGGATGTGATTTATGCTTTTAAAGATTTTTTTATATTCTTTTAAAACATTTTCTTTTTACCTTTAAATTATCTTTGTTTCTTTAGGAATCCTGAACCACTAGTTGTTTGGTCACTATTAATGTCACAGTATACAGTGAAAACATGCTTCCCCAATGAGAACCAAGATGGCAGTTACGAGGGCCATCAGTATCCCATCTGTTTTCCACAATCCTGTTCTGATCAATCACAGTCTGAGATTTACAGCAACATTTCAGAGGATAAATTACAGTAATTAGGACAAGCTCTGGTCACTGTTGTTACAGGCAGATACTGACTATGTAATACAATTGTCCTCTGCTGCATCTCCTGAGTCTGGCTTCTTATAGTACTTAGCTACCATTGCTGAAAATGTACATCATAGGAGGAAAAGAAGTTACAAGTAATCTGTTACCAAGCTTTTGTTACCTCATCCGATAGTTGCGTACAGTAGGGTTACTATTTTACCTGTTGTAGTTCTCTTAATCCTCTCTGTGATAGTCTTCAATAATAATAAGCACTGGATATATTTGCCTCTACCACTGATTGGCAGCTTTCTGCCTATGCACAGTAAAGGCAGAAAGCTGTCAATCAATGTTGTGAGTGGGTTTAGTAAGAGTTTTTTTAGGCTGGGGTCACATGGGGATTACTGCTATCCCCTCGCATGACACTCGGCTCACGCTGGCAGTAAAGCAGAGCCGAGTGTCATGCGAGTGTCCCTGTGAGTGAGGTCCGTTTGTGCGAGCGGACCTCAGCTGCGGGGGGCGGGACGGCACTGAGGAGGGCAGACCAGCGCTGTGGAGGGGCGGGCCGGCATGGAGGAGGGGAGGGAGAGATTTCTCTCCCTCTCTCCTTCGCAATTGTCTACTGTCATTCTCTCCCTGCACATGTGGTACACCAGTGTACCGCGAGTGCAGTGCGATTTTTCTCTCGCCCCATTCACTTGAATGGGTGCGAGAGAAACAATGATCACATTACAAGCGCAGCAAGCTGCGATTGTTTTCTTGGTCCGATTAGGGCTGAGAAAATAATCGCTCATGTGTGCTGACACACAGGCTAATATTGGTCCAAGTGTAAGGGGTGCTTCAAACACAGCGAGATCGCTACTGAGATCGCTGCTGAGTCACGGTTTTTGTGACGCAGCAGTGACTTCATTAGCGATCTCGCTGTGTGTGACACTGAGCAGCGATCTGGCCCCTGCTGTGAGATCGCTGCTCGTTACACACATCCCTGGTTCGTTTTTTTATTGTTGCTCTCCCGCTGATAATCACACATCGCTGTGTGTGACAGCGAGAGAGCAACAATCCTGAATGTGCAGGGAGCAGGAACCGGCATCTGATAGCCTGCGGTAAGCTGTAACCAAGGTAAACATCGGGTAACCAAGGTGGTTACCCGATATTTACCTTCATTACCAGCCTCCGCCGCTCTCACGCTGCCAGCGCCGGCTCCCGGCTCTCTGCACATGTAGCTGCAGTACACATCGGGTAATTAACCCGATGTGTACTGTAGCTAGGAGTGCAGGGAGCCAGAGCTAAGCAGTGTGCGCAGCTCCCTGCTCTCTGCACATGTAGCTGCAGTACACATCGGGTAATTAACCCTATGTGTACTGTAGCTAGGAGAGCAGGAAGCCAACGCTCAGTGTGCGCGGCTCCCTGCTCTCTGCACATGTTGCAGCACAGCGATGCGTGTCGTTATGATCACTGCTGCGTCTGCTGTGTTTGACAGCTAAGCAGCGATCATAACAGCGACTTACAAGGTCGCTGTTACGTCACAGAAAATGGTGACGTAACAGCAACGTCGTTGTCGCTGTCGCTTAGTGTGAACCCAGCCTAATGCCATTTTTTATTGCACTCCACTCGCACTGTTTTTCTCACCCTGTTTCTTAGGCCTTATTGAGAGGATTAAAAGATAAAACTGTGATATTATCAAAACTGATCCCAGTAGGTGATATTCAGCTGATCCCAGGGTCTGTGTTTCTATTGTTTGCATCCTTTGGACTGAGAATGATAAACCTGCTAACATATTTTCTTTAAATATTTCATTTTAACAGAAGCTGTCTGAATGTGCCAGTAAGTATAAAGTGATACATTTTGAAACAGTGTCTGCTATCAAACTATATGGTCATAGGAGTTAAGTAAAATAGTTATTTTTCTATTTAACATTTTTTTGTAAATCAACATTATGAAATTTCCTGTTGTTAGAGGTGTAAATTTCCCAAAAAATTGTCCAGGTGAAATTTTAGAATGTGAACTGACTTAAAATGTTTATACTTAATATCTGTCCTGATCTCTATTCTTTTTAAATTGTAAAAGGCATGTACACGTTCCTAAGGTCTATTATTTACATACACCACACTTCACTGTTTAAAAAAAATGGCATGCAATAACAAGTGGGGCTACAAATATCTTTCTCCACGGCGTGACAAGTAAAGATGTCATTCCATTTATTTGTTGTCAAGGTTTATGCAATACACTTTTCTGCCTTACTTCTAGGTTGTTAAAACCTTGAAGTTTTTTTCTACTTAATCCATTATAAACCTTGAAAGTATTTGTTAAAAGCATAAGGATAAAAGATTATATTTATGACTTGCACTCAGTTTTCAGACAATGCCTTTCCACTAAATCTCTTCAAATTAAAAATACAGATAACCTCAAATATAAGGTGTTAACTCTAACATTCCTTAACATGCTTACTTGGGTTTCAATTTGATGAAAAAAAGTATTTTCAACATTTTGCTAAAAAAAGTGTATTTTTTATTTTATATTTTACTTGTGTGCACAAAATTATATGAAAACCTGCATGCCTTTTTTATTCTTTATTGTTTATGTTTTAATTTACACTGTAAAGAACATTTCTCTTATACAAAGTTTTGCACGAACTTCACAGACTGTCATGGTGGCATTGGGCACTGTTCAGATTCCAGATTTTCACAAATGGGTATGTTTCCACTTGTGTTTTGCATGTACGAGTGCAATCTGATAAAATATATGGTTGCACTGACTGTAGTACAAAACTATGAGGCAATGTCCATCTGCAATTGATTTCTCATGCCATATTGGCCTGAGAATGGAATCGCAGCATGCTCCATTTGGCAGTGATTCTTGGCTCAAGCACCCCCGTACAAGTCTATGGGAGTGTGTGAAACATCGCACTGCATTCGCATGTCATCCGATCGCAGTGTGATGTATGCAGAGACAGCCAGCAGAGGAGATGGGGAGAAAGTGCTCCCCCTCTTCTCCGCAGCTGTGACCCGATCACAATCGCATGACCCTTGGCTCACGCTCACAGCAGAAGGTCATTAGTATTTCGCTCTTGCATTGGAAGCTATGCGCAAATGGAACCATACCCACTGCCTGACCTGATAGTTTCTCTGGTATCTGGCATCAACAAAGGCACACTTGGGCATCGACCTGCTAAGTGCTGATTCATAGGCAGGTGAGCAAGAGTTAATCTCTGCTGGTTTTCTTGTTCATTTGGTCACATGTTGTGGGGAGGCCTATCACATCTGCTCCCCTTCTATTTATGCTGGTTGAAACCTTCCACCTATGCCAGCTATAGCTTAGTCTGTGTTGGTCTGTGAGGTGTGGTGTCCCAGATTTACTGGTGAAAGTTGTGCTCATTGCAATGTGGCATTTACTCCTGTTGTTTTGTAGCCTCCTTCTTGTCCTTGTTTTTCCTCCTGACACTTATTGCCTTTATCTTTGTGCATGCATGCTGTGTTGGTTTTCACTAACCTGTCTTAATCAGTGGGTTTCATCACAATACTGTCCCTTCCTGCCCTTAGGGGAGAGGGTATAGTGTTAAGGTGGCTTTACACACTGCAACATCGCAAACGACATCGCTGTAACGTCACTGGTTTTGTGACGTAATAGCGACCTCCCCAGCGAAATTGCAGTGTGTGAAACACATCAGCGACCTGGCCCCTGCTGTGAAGTTGCAGATCGCTACAAATCGTTCAGGACCATTCTTTGGTCCTTTGTTTCCCGCTGTACAGCATGATCGCTAGAAAGTTTCAGTGTGTAAAGGGGACTTAAAACACTGGAAACAAGTGATGTGTCACAATATCTGTCAATCACTATTCTCTGTCAGTCGGTCTCTCCCTCTCGGTCTCTATTCTCTCTCTGTCGGTCCGTCACTATCTCTGTCCCTCTCTCACAGTCTGTCGGTCATTTTCCCCTCCTCTCTCATACTCACCGATCCCCGATCCCCGGCGCGGCGCTGCACGGCATTCACACTGCTGCGGCGGCTTTTACTATTTTGAAAAAGCCGGCCGCTCATTAAACAATTTCGTATTCCCTACTTTCCCCGCCCACAGGCGCCTATGATTGGTTGCAGTGAGACATGCCCCCATGCTGAGTGACAGGTGTCTCACTGCACCCAATCACAGCAGCCGGTGAGCGTGTCACTATGGAGTATAGAAATAAATAAATAAATAATTAAAAAAACGGCGTGCGGTTCCCCCCAAATTTAATACCAGCCAGATAAAGCCATACGGCTGAAGGCTGGTATTCTCAGGATGGGGAGCTCCACGTTATGGGAAGCCCCCCAGCCTAACAATATCAGTCAGCAGCCGCCCAGAATTGCCGCATACATTATATGCGACAGTTCTGGGACTGTACCCGGCTCTTCCCGATTTGCCCTGGTGCGTTGGCAAATCGGGGTAATAAGGAGTTATTGGCAGCCCATAGCTGACAATAAATCCTAGATTAATCATGTCAGGCGTCTCCCCGAGAAACCTTCCATGATTCATCTGTAAATTACAGTAAATAAACACACACAACTGAAAAAATCATTTATTAGAAATAAAAAACACAAACAAATTCCCTCATCACCAATTTAATCAGACCCAAAAAGCCCTCCATGTCCGGCGTAATCCACGGACCTCCAGCGTCGCATCCAGCTCTGCTGCATGAAGGTGAAAGAAGCTGCAGAATACACCGCCGCTCCTGTCACCTCCACGCAGCTAATGAAGACAGCCGCGCGATCGGCCGAGCTGTCACTGAGGTTACCCGCTGTCACTGGATCCAGCGGTGGATGCAGCGGTGGCCTCGGGTAACCTCAGTGACAGCTCAGCTGATTGCGCTACTCACCGCCGCTCCGGTCAGCTCCACGCAGCAACTGAGGTGAGTAGCGCAATCAGCTGAGCTGTCACTGAGGTTACCCGCGGCCACCGCTGCATCCACCACTGGATCCAGTGACAGCGGGTAACCTCAGTGACAGCTCAGCCGATCGCGCGTCTGTCTTCATTAGCTGCGTGGAGCTGACAGGAGCGGCGGTGTCCTCTGCAGCTCCTGTCACCTGCATGCAGCAGAGCTGGATGCGATGCTGGAGGTCCGTGGATTACGCCGGACATGGAGGGCTTTTTGAGGCTGATTAAATTGGTGATGAGGGAATTTGTTTGTGTTTTTTATTTCTAATAAATGATTTTTTCAGTTGTGTGTGTTTATTTACTGTAATTTACAGATTAATCATTGAAGGTTTCTCGGGGAGACGCCTGACATGATTAATCTAGAACTTATTGTCAGCTATGGGCTGCCAATAACTCCTTATTACCCCGATTTGCCAACGCACCAGGGCAAATCGGAAAGAGCCGGGTACAGTCCCAGAACTGTTGCATATAATGTATGCGGCAATTCTGGGCGGCTGCTGACTGATATTGTTAGGCTGGGGGGCTCCCCATAACGTGGCGCTCCCCATCCTGAGAATACCAGCCTTCAGCCGTATGGCTTTATCTGGCTGGTATTAAATTTGGGGGGGATCGCACGCCGTTTTTTTTAATTATTTATTTATTTCTATACTCCATAGTGACACGCCCACCGGCTGCTGTGATTGTGTGCAGTGAGACACTTGTCACTCAACGTGGGGGCGTGTCTCACTGCAACCAATCATAGGCGCCTGTGGGCGGGGAAAGCAGGGAATACGAGATTGTTTAATGAGCGGCCGGCTTTTTCAAAATAGTAAAAGCCGCCGCAGCAGTGTGAATGCCGTGCAGCGCCGCATCGGGGATCGGTGAGTATGAGAGAGGAGGGGAAAATGACCGACAGACTGTGAGAGAGGAGCAGAGATAGTGACGGACCGACAGAGAGAGAATAGAGACCGAGAGGGAGAGACCGACTGACAGACAATAGTGATTGACAGATATTGTGACACATCACTCGTTTCCAGTGTTTGACTAGCTAGGTCGTTCTGCAGGTCCGGATCGCTGTTCCGTTGTTGGCCAGGTTTGCCTGTTTGACAGCTCACCAGCGACTCACCAGAGACTTTGTAGCGATCCCGGCCAGGTTGGGATCGCTGGTGGGATCGCTGAAAGTCTCAGCGTGTAAAGGGGCCTTTACACAGAGTTTTGCACAAACTTTGCTGATTTTCATTGCGGCATTGGGTGCTGTTCAGATTGCAGATTCTGACACTCTGCCCAATTGTTTCTCTGGTGTCAACACAGACAGACTTGAGCATCGACCTGCTGTGTCCTGATTCATAGTCAGGCTAGCAAAAGTTAATTTCTGCTTGCTCCTTTGGACACATGTTGTGTGGAGGCCTAAAACATCTGCTCCCCTCCTATTTATGCAGGTTATTCTGTGTTGGTCTGTGAGGTGTTGTGTCTAGAGTTGAGCGCGGTTCATGGTTCGTGTATCTCCAGTTCGCGGTTCGAGTGATTTTGGGGACTGTTCTAGATCGAACTAGAACTCAAGCTTCTTGCTAAAGCTTGATAGTTCTAGTTACATTCGAGAACGGTTCCAGCAGCAAAAAGCCAAGCTAATTACTAGCTGTCTTTCCGCTGTAATAGTGTAAGTCACTCTGTGACTCACACTATTATGAAATTTCAGCATATAGTGTGCAGGAACAGCGCATTCAGATCACTGCTGCTGGGATAATGGCGATCGCCATTTTTTTTTCCTTGTCTTCCTTCCCTAAGCGCGCACGTGTAGTGGGGCGGGCCAGCATGTCAGCCAATCCCAGACACACACAGCTAAGTGGACTTTTAGGCAGAGAAGTAACGGCATGTGTGATAGGATGTCCATGTCACATGTCCCTGCATTATAAAAACGGGTATCTACCCATCAGGACACCATTATCTGCCTTCTGCATCTGGGTGTCAGTCACCGTTGGCGTAGCTCCTGTCTCCGATACTGCTGTGTCCGCTCTACACACAGCGCTATACAGAAAAGGGATAGAAGTTTCTTTTAGCCCTTGTAAGGGCTAATAAAACCAGGCTCAGAGCCATAGGTGACAGTCAGGTCCGTGGATACAGATTTTAACAGCTACAGAAGATAACAGCGTCTGTGTAGCTAAGGTCAGGGATTTCCTCGCTGCATTTCCCCATTAGGAGGGATATAAAAGTGAGGCTTCCTTTCCTCTACACAGACCTACGACCCTGCCACTGTACCCTCCAGCCCTTTGCACACTCAAGTTACTAAGCCATTATACTAGCAAACACTGAGGAAACTTAGTGGCATCCTAAAAGTGGCTGTTGGACTTCATTATTGTCCCACTGGTGCAAAAGCTATTTGCAGCACCACTGCATTGCACACTCAAACTCATTTTTACTTAGCTATTACACTAGCAAACACTGAGGAAACTTAGTGGCATCCTAAAAGTGGCTGTTGCACTTCATTAGTGTCCCACTGGTGCAAAGATATTTGCGGCAACTCTGCATTGCACACTTAAACTCATTTTTACTAAGCTATTATACCAGCAAACACTGAGTAAACTTAGTGGCATCCTAAAAGTGGCTGTTGCACTTCTATTAGTGTCCCATTAGTGCAAATCTATTTGCAGCACCTCTGCATTGCACACTCAAGCTCATTTTTACTAAGCCATTATACTAGCAAACACTGAGGAAACTTAGTAGCATCCAAAAAGTGGCTATTGTACTCCATTTGTGCCCCACTGGTGCCAAGCTATTTCTAGCACCTCTGCATGACACCCTCCTGCTCTATTTTTAATAAGTAATAGCAAAAAATGCTGCCAGTTAGTGGCATCCAAAAAGTGTCTGTTGTACTCCATTTGTGCCCCACTGGTGCCAAGCTATTTCTAGCACCTCTGCATGACACCCTCCTGCTCTGTTTTTAATAAGCTATAATAATAGCAAGAAATACTGCCAGTTAGTGGCATCCAAAAAGTGGCTGTTGTACTCTATTTCTGCCCCACTGGTGCCAAGCTATTTCTAGCACCTCTGCATGACACCCTCCTGCTCTGTTTTTAATAAGCTATAATAATAGCAAAAAATGCTGCCAGTTAGTGGCATCCAAAAAGTGGCTGTTGTACTCCATTTGTGCCCCACTGGTGCCAAGCTATTTCTAGCACCTCTGCATGACACCCTAATGCTCTGTTTTTAATAAGTTATAATAATAGCAAAACATGCTGCCAGTAAGTGGCATACAAAAAGTGGCTGTTGTACTCCATTTGTGCCCCACTGGTGCCAAGCTATTTCTAGCACCTCTGCATGACACCCTCATGCACATTTTGCAACACTATTTTTATAGCAAACTCAGGGAATTCCTTGCTGCATTTCATCATTAGGAGGGATAGAAAGTGAGGCTTTCTTTACTGTCCTGGTACACACAGAACACGGCCACTGTACCCACCTGCCCACTTTTGCCACGCTATTTAATTTGCCCAAAGAGCTGACACTTTTTCTGCCATCCTAAAATTGTCTGGAATACTAAGTTAGTGTTCCTTTGCTGCCAAGCAAGGTACAACATATGTGCATTCTACACTCCTTTCCATTTCTGTAATGCAATTATTAACTGCAGGTAGTCCAGCCAATCTGTTACGAAGGTGCAGGCGTGGATATAATGTTGCCTTCATCCAATGGTGGTTCTCTCGATGTCTGACAGCTCAACAATACCATCTGTTTCCACTTCCAAAACAAGTGACGACCTGCCAATCACACTCCCGCTTACGGGTAAAGGGGTGGAAGTTCATCGTGAAAAAGCATGTGTGACTGTTGTCCCCACAGTCACAGAAGATGAAGAGCACGCAGATGCACTTGATGGAGCAGGCGGTGGTTGCACAGCCTCGCTAGGCCTCATTGTAGCACAGTGAAATTCCCTTTGTGACTTATGCTTCAATTTAAGTCTTATATTTGGTGGGATCCACAGTATGCAGCAATACCACGCAACATGAAAAGCACTGTTTGTAGTTGGGTTCATAAATGATTCTTTCACTTTCCCAAAACAAACAATAAGAACCATGCATTAAATTAAAATAATAGAACAATCTATTCAGTGGCCTACTGCTTGCTAAGCCCTCTGCGTAGCAGCAGTAATTGTGTGTTTGTGTGTGTTTGTGTGCGTGTGCGAAGACAACTTACTAGTGGCGCATCACAAGAGCTTCCCAGTTATCTACCTAAACATAGACAAAACACATCGCTCACCCTAAATACCCTTGTTAGCTGAAGCCTCACAGATAAGGCAGATGTTAACAGTGTGAATGCAAACCACACAGCTCTGCAACACAGTCATGTAAATCTTGAAAAGCAACATTCAATGCAAACATGTGTCGCTGTCCCGCTATGATTTAAACTGTACGTGACAATTTGACAGTGCAGAGGCAGCAAGTGTGATTGTCTATATAGTCGTCCTACCCAGAACAGATATGTGTTTTCATAATAAAACAAAGTGTTGCGTGCACGCATTACTGTCTGGGCACAGCCTACCGTTCCCAGGTAATGTGATGTCCTGTTGCCATAAATACAGACTTTACGCTCCTATCATGGTTAACAGTATAGACAGCACCGGAAGAATGTTGGTCTGTGGCACAGGATGCTGCTCACTGGCGTTACGGTACTCCTCACCAAACTCCAAAATGACTCCCCTCACAATTGAACGAAGTGTTTCCGCGGTTGCTCCTTCCTGTGTGCCGAATTACCCCAGCCGCAGCCTAACTCCAGTGTTTCGCCAACTGAGTATGCTCTGCCTGACTGTGTCATTCCTGAGGCAAAGTCTTAATTTTGGGCTACAGCGCATGCTCATTTGGACTGTTCCTGAGTCATTCTGCGACCTGCGGCTAAACACACTTACACAGGGCCCTGGTGCTTGACTCACTCTCAGGAGGCCAATAAAACTAACTGCACCCAACATCAGCCTCAGGTGTCCCCTTACACTGCAGTGGCGGTCCCCACTGACCGCAATACCGAGAATGGCATCACGAAAATACATATAAGGAAGCAACCTAAGTGTGACCAGACTCTTCCTCCACGTGGAGTTCCTGAAGGTAATGCACCAACACAGCACCTGTGGGGCTTCACACTAACTGAGAAAAGCCTCTTTGCACAGGTACTTGCACTTAGTGCCGGGTCTAAGTCCTGTGTTGTGCCTAGACAGCATGCTGAAGCGGATAGTATTTTTTTCAGAAACTGTATTTCATGCTACTGAACATGCTCAGGCACTTACTGCATCAGAGGCTAGGTCGGGTAATTAACTCTTTGGCCCTGCCCCTGATGTGGGGGGCCCATATAGATCACAAGGCATCAGGTGTCCTGACAATTTGGCCAGGCCATTCCCAACAGGCTTGCAGAGGGCCACCCCTATGACTTGTCACCTCATTGTTGTTGGTCAGACGATGACTGTTGAGGTGTTTTGGCTGTGGTAGCCATGAGGTCATCATTCAAGTGGCAGTTCAAAATAGGATGCTAGTTATGCCACTCATGACGTGTCACTCTGCTTTTGTCTCCAGGAGGTGCATTGTGGTCCACCCTGGTTTGGGCAGACCCAGGTTATAAAAGGGGCTGGAGCCAAAAAGAAGGTGCCCAGTCTTCTATTATGTTCCAAAAGAGCACACCTCCATGTGTTGAACCCATTGCGGCTTTAGGCCAGAGGTAGGCAGGGATAGGTCATCGATGCAGGCCGCCACCACAGTTGGTAACGCAGAACGTTTAAGAACAGCTCCTGTCCTACCAGTCCTGCTAGTGCAGCCCAGTGGCATAAACAGGCCTGCTGCTGTTGATGCGCCTGCTGTCCACAGGTGTGTCCCCTACGCACATGGACAGTGTAACCAATGGCCCCTGTGTTGTTAACAGGGAGTTCCGGGGCTGGGTGGTCATGTGGACCCTGTCACGCTAACAGGGCTGCAAGTCTCGAGATCTGAGTGACGTCTAACTCGGTTCAGGCCACTATTTTTTTCAGAGTCAACCTGCTCTGTATCCTCCACCTAACCTTCCAGTTGCCAACCTCTCCTTTTCCATCTGTGAGCACGGTGGACACCGAATGGCGATTGGGATATCTACCTTTCTCTTTCTTTTCTTCTTAATATTTTTTATATAGCGGTAACATAGTATATACCACCTTATCCAAATCTGCCAGTCCCACCATAACAGATGTTGTTTCTTCAGCAAATGTTACTGTTGCTTAACCACCATATCCATGGACACAAACTTTTTTAACCTTTCCAACACGCCTGTTCCCCTTTGCACCAGCATCTGTCCTTTTTCAACTCAGTTTGTATATGACCAAAAGTGCAACTCTGCAGAGACACCATACTCAATACCGTCTCAGCACAGCAACCAGCCCTCGGTCCCTCAGATGTGGACAAGTAAGACCATTTCCTCCTATCGATGAAAAAGTGTTGAGATTCACTCTGTGCACCACTGGTGTTTAGTGGAAAAGCAGATAGAAGATTGCGTAACACCTTCTGCTGATACTCCTGCATACGTGCGTTCCTTTCTATGGCAGGAGTTATTTCACAAAATTTTGTGTTGTACCGGGGATCTAACAGTGTAACAACCTAGTAGTCAGCATGACTTGGAATTCATACAATCCGAGGGTCATGTTGCAGGTAGTGCAGCAAGAAGGCGCTCATGTGTCTTGAGCATCCAGGAGGACCAAGTCTTTAGTGTGTTGGTGGCGGAGAGGTGAGAATCGTGCCTCCTTCCTCTGCACTCTCCCCATAACCTTGCAAAACCGAAATGTGAGTAATAGAGTTGAGCGCGGTTCGTGGTTCGTGGTTCTCCAGTTCGCGGTTCGAGTGATTTTGGGGTGTGTTTTAGATCAAACAAGAACGCAAGCTTTTTGCTAAAGCTCGATAGTTCTAGTTACGTTTGAGAACGGTTCTAGCAGCAAAAAGCCAAGCCAATTACTAGCTGGCTTTCTGCTGTAATAGTGTAATAGTGTACTCAGCGTGGGGGCGTGTCTCACTGCAACCAATCATAGGCGCCTGTGGGCGGGGATAGCAGGGAATACGAGATTGTTTAATGAGCGGCCGGCTTTTTCAAAATAGTAAAAGCCGCCGCAGCAGTGTGAATGCCGTGCAGCGCCGCGCCGGGGATCGGGGATCGGTGAGTATGAGAGAGGAGGGGAAAATGACCGACAGACTGTGAGAGAGGAGCAGAGATAGTGACGGACCGACAGAGAGAGAATAGAGACCGAGAGGGAGAGACCGACTGACAGAGAATAGTGATTGACAGATATTGTGACACATCACTCGTTTCCAGTGTTTGACTAGCTAGGTCGTTCTGCAGGTCCGGATCGCTGTTGCGTCGTTGGCCAAGTTTGCCTGTTTGACAGCTCACCAGTGACTCACCAGAGACTTTGTAGCGATCCCGGCCAGGTTGGGATCGCTGGTGGGATCGCTGAAAGTCTCAGCATGTAAAGGGGCCTTTACACAGAGTTTTGCACAAACTTTGCTGATTGTCATTGCGGCATTGGGTGCTGTTCAGATTGCAGATTCTGACACTCTGCCCAATTATTTCTCTGGTGTCAACACAGACAGACTTGAGCATCGACCTGCTGTGTCCTGATTCATAGTCAGGCTAGCGAAAGTTAATTTCTGCTTGCTCCTTTGGACACATGTTGTGTGGAGGCCTAAAACATCTGCTCCCCTCCTATTTATGCAGGTTATTCTGTGTTGGTCTGTGAGGTGTTGTGTCTAGAGTTGAGCGCGGTTCATGGTTCGTGTATCTCCAGTTCGTGGTTTGAGTGATTTTGGGGACTGTTCTAGATCGAACTAGAACTCAAGCTTCTTGCTCAAGCTTGATAGTTCTAGTTACGTTCGAGAACGGTTCCAGCAGCAAAAAGCCAAGCTAATTACTAGCTGTCTTTCCGCTGTAATAGTGTAAGTCACTCTGTGACTCACACTATTATGAAATTTCAGCATATAGTGTGCAGGAACAGCGCATTCAGATCACTGCTGCTGGGATAATGGCGATCGCCATTTTTTTTCCTTGTCTTCCTTCCCTAAGCGCGCACGTGTAGTGGGGCGGGCCAGCATGTCAGCCAATCCCAGACACACACAGCTAAGTGGACTTTTAGGCAGAGAAGCAACGGCATGTGTGATAGGATGTCCATGTCACATGTCCCTAAATTATAAAAACGGGTATCTACCCATCAGGACACCAATATCTGCCTTCTGCATCTGGGTGTCAGTCACCGTTGGCGTAGCTCCGGTCTCCGATACTGCTGTGTCCGCTCTACACACAGCGCTATACAGAAAAGGGATAGAAGTTTCTTTTAGCCCTTGTAAGGGCTAATAAAACCAGGCTCAGAGCCATAGGTGACAGTCAGGTCCGTGGATACAGATTTTAACAGCTACAGAAGATAACAGCGTCTGTGTAGCTAAGGTCAGGGACTTCCTCGCTGCATTTCCCCATTAGGAGGGATATAAAAGTGAGGCTTCCTTTCCTCTACACAGACCTACGACCCTGCCACTGTACCCTCCAGCCCTTTGCACACTCAAGTTACTAAGCCATTATACTAGCAAACACTGAGGAAACTTAGTGGCATCCTAAAAGTGGCTGTTGGACTTCATTATTGTCCCACTGGTGCAAAGCTATTTGCAGCACCACTGCATTGCACACTCAAACTCATTTTTACTTAGCTATTACACTAGCAAACACTGAGGAAACTTAGTGGCATCCTAAAAGTGGCTGTTGGACTTCTATTAGTGTCCCACTAGTGCAAATCTATTTGCAGCACCTCTGCATTGCACACTCAAGCTCATTTTTACTAAGCCACTATACTAGCAAACACTGAGGAAACTTAGTAGCATCCAAAAAGTGGTTATTGTACTCCATTTGTGCCCCACTTTTTTATAGCACCTCTGCATGACACCCTCCTGCTCTATTTTCAATAAGTAATAGCAAAAAATGCTGCCAGTTAGTGGCATCCAAAAAGTGTCTGTTGTACTCCATTTGTGCCCCACTGGTGCCAAGCTATTTCGAGCACCTCTGCATGACACCCTCCTGCTCTGTTTTTAATAAGCTATAATAATAGCAAGAAAAACTGCCAGTTAGTGGCATCCAAAAAGTGGCTGTTGTACTCCATTTGTGCCCCAATGGTGCCAAGCTATTTCTAGCACCTCTGCATGACACCCTCCTGCTCTGTTTTTAATAAGCTATAATAATAGCAAGAAATGCTGCCAGTTAGTGGCATCCAAAAAGTGGCTGTTGTACTCCATTTGTGCCCCACTGGTGCCAAGCTATTTCTAGCACCTCTGCATGACACCCTCCTGCTCTGTTTTTAATAAGCTATAATAATAGCAAAAAATGCTGCCAGTTAGTGGCATCCAAAAAGTGGCTGTTGTACTCCATTTGTGCCCCACTGGTGCCAAGCTATTTCTAGCACCTCTGCATGACACCCTCCTGCTCTGTTTGTAATAAGCTTTAATATCAGTAAAAAATGCTGCCAGTTAGTGGCATCCAAAAAGTGGCTGTTGTACTCCATTTGTGCCCCACTGGTGCCAAGCTATTTCTAGCACCTCTGCATGACACCCTAATGCTCTGTTTTTAATAAGTTATAATAATAGCAAAACATGCTGCCAGTAAGTGGCATACAAAAAGTGGCTGTTGTACTCCATTTGTGCCCCACTGGTGCCAAGCTATTTCTAGCACCTCTGCATGACACCCTCATGCACATTTTGCAACACTATTTTTATAGCAAACTCAGGGAATTCCTTGCTGCATTTCATCATTAGGAGGGATAGAAAGTGAGGCTTTCTTTACTGTCCTGGTACACACAGAACACGGCCACTGTACCCACCTGCCCACTTTTGCCACGCTATTTAATTTGCCCAAAGAGCTGACACTTTTTCTGCCATCCTAAAATTGTCTGGAATACTAAGTTAGTGTTCCTTTGCTGCCAAGCAAGGTACAACATATGTGCATGCTACACTCCTTTCCATTTCTGTAATGCAATTATTAACTGCAGGTAGTCCAGCCAATCTGTTACGAAGGTGCAGGCGTGGATATAATGTTGCTTTCATCCAATGGTGGTTCTCTCGATGTCTGACAGCTCAACAATACCATCTGTTTCCACTTCCAAAACAAGTGACGACCTGCCAATCACACTCCCGCTTACGGGTAAAGGGGTGGAAGTTCATCGTGAAAAAGCATGTGTGACTGTTGTCCCCACAGTCACAGAAGATGAAGAGCACGCAGATGCACTTGATGGAGCAGGCGGTGGTTGCACAGCCCCGCTAGGCCTCATTGTAGCACAGTGAAATTCCCTTTGTGACTTATGCTTCAATTTAAGTCTTATATTTGGTGGGATCCACAGTATGCAGCAATACCACGCAACATGAAAAGCACTGTTTGTAGTTGGGTTCATAAATAATTCTTTCACTTTCCCAAAACAAACAATAAGAACCATGCATTAAATTAAAATAATAGAACAATCTATTCAGTGGCCTACTGCTTGCTAAGCCCTCTGCGTAGCAGCAGTAATTGTGTGTTTGTGTGTGTTTGTGTGTGTGTGTGTGTGCGTGTGCGAAGACAACTTACTAGTGGCGCATCACAAGAGCTTCCCAGTTATCTACCTAAACATAGACAAAACACATCACTCACCCTAAATACCCTTGTTAGCTGAAGCCTCACAGATAAGGCAGATGATAACAGTGTGAATGCAAACCACACAGCTCTGCAACACAGTCATGTAAATCTTGAAAAGCAACATTCAATGCAAACATGTGTCGCTGTCCCGCTATGATTTAAACTGTACGTGACAATTTGACAGTGCAGAGGCAGCAAGTGTGATTGTCTATATAGTCGTCCTACCCAGAACAGATATGTGTTTTCATAATAAAACAAAGTGTTGCGTGCACGCATTACTGTCTGGGCACAGCCTACCGTACCCAGGTAATGTGATGTCCTGTTGCCATAAATACAGACTTTACGCTCCTATCATGGTTGACAGTATAGACAGCACCGGAAGAATGTTGGTCTGTGGCACAGGATGCTGCTCACTGGCGTTACGGTACTCCTCACCAAACTCCAAAATGACTCCCCTCACAATTGAACGAAGTGTTTCCGCGGTTGCTCCTTCCTGTGTGCCGAATTACCCTAGCCGCAGCCTAACTCCAGTGTTTCGCCAACTGAGTATGCTCTGCCTGACTGTGTCATTCCTGAGGCAAAGTCTTAATTTTGGGCTACAGCGCATGCTCATTTGGACTGTTCCTGAGTCATTCTGCGACCTGCGGCTAAACACACTTACACAGGGCCCTGGTGCTTGACTCACTCTCAGGAGGCCAATAAAACTAACTGCACCCAACATCAGCCTCAGGTGTCCCCTTACACTGCAGTGGCGGTCCCCACTGACCGCAATACCGAGAATGGCATCACGAAAATACATATAAGGAAGCAATCTAAGTGTGACCAGACTCTTCCTCCACGTGGAGTTCCTGAAGGTAATGCACCAACACAGCACCTGTGGGGCTTCACACTGACTGAGAAAAGCCTCTTTGCACAGGTACTTGCACTTAGTGCCGGGTCTAAGTCCTGTGTTGTGCCTAGACAGCATGCTGAAGCGGATAGTATTTTTTTCAGAAACTGTATTTCATGCTACTGAACATGCTCAGGCACTTACTGCATCAGAGGCTAGGTCGGGTAGTTAACTCTTTGGCCCTGCCCCTGATGTGGGGGGCCCATATAGATCACAGGGCATCAGGTGTCCTGACAATTTGGCCAGGCCATTCCCAACAGGCTTGCAGAGGGCCACCCCTATGACTTGTCACCTCATTGTTGTTGGTCAGACGATGACTGTTGAGGTGTTTTGGCTGTGGCAGCCATGAGGTCATCATTCAAGTGGCAGTTCAAAATAGGATGCTAGTTATGCCACTCATGACGTGTCACTCTGCTTTTGTCTCCAGGAGGTGCATTGTGGTCCACCCTGGTTTGGGCAGACCCAGGTTATAAAAGGGGCTGGAGCCAACAAGAAGGTGCCCAGTCTTCTATTATGTTCCAAAAGAGCACACCTCCATGTGTTGAACCCATTGCGGCTTTAGGCCAGAGGTAGGCAGGGATAGGTCATCGATGCAGGCCGCCACCACAGTTGGTAACGCAGAACGTTTAAGAACAGCTCCTGTCCTACCAGTCCTGCTAGTGCAGCCCAGTGGCATAAACAGGCCTGCTGCTGCTGATGCGCCTGCTGTCCACAGGTGTGTCCCCTACGCACATGGACAGTGTAACCAATGGCCCCTGTGTTGTTAACAGGGAGTTCCGGGGCTGGGTGGTCATGTGGACCCTGTCACGCTAACAGGGCTGCAAGTCTCGAGATCTGAGTGACGTCTAACTCGGCTCAGGCCACTATTTTTTTCAGAGTCAACCTGCTCTGTATCCTCCACCTAACCTTCCAGTTGCCAACCTCTCCTTTTCCATCTGTGAGCACGGTGGACACCGAATGGCGATTGGGATATCTACCTTTCTCTTTCTTTTCTTCTTAATATTTTTTATATAGCGGTAACATAGTATATACTACCTTATCCAAATCTGCCAGTCCCACCATAACAGATGTTGTTTCTTCAGCAAATGTTACTGTTGCTTAACCACCACATCCATGGACACAAACTTTTTTAACCTTTCCAACACGCCTGTTCCCCTTTGCACCAGCATCTGTCCTTTTTCAACTCAGTTTGTATATGACCAAAGGTGCAACTCTGCAGAGACACCATGCTCAACGCCGTCTCAGCACAGCAACCAGCCCTCGGTCCCTCAGATGTGGACAAGTAAGACCATTTCCTCCTATCGATGAAAAAGTGTTGAGATTCACTCTGCGCACCACTGGTGTTTAGTGGAAAAGCAGATAGAAGATTGCGTAACACCTTCTGCTGATACTCCTGCATATGTGCGTTCCTTTGTATGGCAGGAGTTATTTCGCAAAATTTTGTGTTGTACCGGGGATCTAACAGTGTAGCAACCTAGTAGTCAGCATGACTTGGAATTCATACAATCCGAGGGTCATGTTGCAGGTAGTGCAGCAAGAAGGCGCTCATGTGTCTTGAGCATCCAGGAGGACCAAGTCCTTAGTGTGTTGGTGGCGGAGAGGTGAGAATCGTGCCTCCTTCCTCTGCACTCTCCCCATAACCTTGCAAAACCGAAATGTGAGTAATAGAGTTGAGCGCGGTTCGTGGTTCGTGGTTCTCCAGTTTGCGGTTCGAGTGATTTTGGGGGTGTTCTAGATCAAACAAGAACGCAAGCTTTTTGCTAAAGCTCGATAGTTCTAGTTACGTTCGAGAACGGTTCTAGCAGCAAAAAGCCAAGCCAATTACTAGCTGGCTTTTTGCTGCAATAGTGTAAGTCACTCTGTGACTCACACTATTAAGAAATTTCAGCGTATAGTGTGCGGGAACAGCACATTCAGATCACTGCTGCTGGGATAATGGTGATCGCCATTTTTTTTTTCCTTGTCTTCCTTCCCTAAGCGCGCACGGGTAGTGAGGCGGGCCAGCATGTCAGCCAATCCCAGACACACACACAGCTAAGTGGACTTTTAGGCAGAGAAGCAACGGCATGTGTGATAAGATGTCCATGTCACATGTCCCTGCATTATAAAAACGGGTATCTGCCCGTCAGGACGCCATTATCTGCCTTCTGCGTCTGGGTGTCAGTCACCGCTGGCGTAGCTCCTGTCTCCGATACTGCTGTGTACGCTCTACACACAGCGCTATACAGAATAGGGATAGAAGTTTCTTTTTGCCCTTGTAAGGGCTAATAAAAGCAGGCTCAGAGCCATAGGTGACAGTCAGGTCCGTGGAAACAGATTTTAACAGCTACAGATAAGAGCGTCTGTGTAGCTAAGGTCAGGGACTTCCTCGCTGCATTTCCCCATTAGGAGGGAAATAAAGTGAAGCTTCCTTTCCTCTACACAGACCCAGAACCCTGCCACTGTACCCTCCAGCCCTTTGCACACTCAAGCTCATTGTTACTAAGCCATTATACTAGCAAGCACTGAGAAAACTTCGTGGCATCCTAAAAGTGGCTGTTGTACTCCATTTGTGCCCCACTGGTGCCAAGCTATTTGCAGCACCACTGCATTGCACACTCAAACTCATTTTTACTAAGCTATTATACTAGCAAACACTGAGGAAACTTAGTGGCATCCTAAAAGTGGCTGTTGGACTTCATTATTGTCCCACTGGTGCAAAGATATTTGCAGCACCTTTGCATTGCACACTCAAACTCCTTTTTACTAAGCCATTATACTAGCAAACACTGAGGAAACTTAATGGCATCCTAAAAGTGGCTGTTGGACTTCATTACTGTCCCACTGGTGCAAAGATATTTGCCGCACCTCTGCATTGCACACTGAAACTCATTTTTACTAAGCCATTATACTAGCAAACACTGAGTAAACTTAGTGGCATCCTAAAAGTGGCTGTTTGACTTTATTATTGTCCCACTGGTGCAAAGATATTTGCGGCACCTCTGCATAGCACACTGAAACTCATTGTTACTAAGCCATTCTAATAGCAAACTATGATGCCAGTCTAAGTGCCATAGTTGCATTGTCAGGGATAGTTATTTGTTTATTCTGCTGTTAATAAAGCTAGACCACCGCTGCAATCTACACCACCTCTCAATTTTTACTACCACATTTTAAAATGTCTACTACTTATCGTGGACAATCCGATGTGCTCCCTTTTTCACGGACACGAACAACTGGAACAAAGGTAGATGATGGCCAAAAAAAGAAAATGCTTGAATGGATCTCAAGTGGTCCAACAAGTGCCCTCTCCGCCACCTCAACTACCACATCCAAAAAACACCAGTCCTCTGAGTTGTCATCTCAATCACACTTGCTTCCTCCCAGCTCTGAAGTCTCCATCTGCCCTGCACAGTATGGTGGAACAGAGATGGCTAAGTCTGCAGAGCTGTTCAGTCACACTATAGCTTGGGAATCAGAGGTCTGCTCCCAAGCTACAGTGAGTACAGACTAGGAAATGGTCTGCAATGATGCCCAGAACCTTTGTGACTCAGATTCAGGCCGTGATGAACACGTTTCAGAGCATAATGTTGACCCTTATTCACAAACTGAAACACCTGTTGTAGCAGACTATGAGGAACATACTGATGATGATGAGACGCAGATACCAGATTGGGATGGCAACTTAAATATTTGGTCAGAGCAAGAAGAGACTGAGGGTGAGGGGACGGCAAACACAACAATTGATGAGGAAGTTCTAGATCCCACCTACTGTCAACCCACAGTTAGGCACTCGAGGAGGTCAACAGAGGCGGTGGAGGAGGATGCAACTGACGACGAAGTTACCTTGCGCATTCCTGGACAGAGTCGGAGTACTGGTAGCACGTCTACAACTGCATCCTCAGCCACCACTCTGCCTCTGAGCACTAGTCGGGGTGGATCAGCAGGTCTCATGCCCTCTAAGCCTTGCCTAGCCTGGTCCTTTTTTGACATAGCAAAAGATCGCCCAAATCATGTGATATGTAAAATTTGTCGGGAATATGTTAGTAGAGGGCAAAACCTCAGCAGTTTGACAACTTCTTCCATGAATTGTCACATGAATAAATATCATATGTCCCAGTGGGAAGCTCACCGTGCTGCAATGCGGTCTAGCGGAGCGAACCATCCACCACCTGCCCCTTCAAGTGCATCCGCGCGCTCTTCATCTTCTAGGACTGTGGGGACAGCTGTCACACCTGGTTTTCCACGCACAACTTCCACCACTGTAACCGCAACAGGCAGTTTGCTTGGTAGGTCGTCAGTTGGTTTGGAAAGGGGAAACAAGTGCCTGTGTACAGCTCTCTCAGACATCGATAGCACCAATGCTGGATGAAGGCAACATCATGTCTACGCCTGCACTTTCCTCACAAAGCTGCATTTTTCCAGGGACACCCTACTCAACACCGTCTATACACAGCAGTCAGATCTCTGTCCCTCAGATGTGGACAAATAAAAGGCCATTTCCTGCGACCCATGACAAAGTTAAGAGGTTGACTTTATCCCTCTGTAAGCTCTTGGCTACTGAAATGCTGCCTTTCCGCCTGGTGGAAACACAGGATTTTAAAGACCTTATGTCTGTCGCTGTGCCCCAGTACCAGATGCCCAGTCGCCACTACTTGTCTAAGAAAGGTGTGCCTGCGCTACACCAGCATGTCGCACACAACATCACCGCTTCCTTGAGAAACTCTGTGTGTGCACAGGTGCATTTCACCACCGATACTTGGACCAGTAAGCATGGACAGGGACGTTACATGTCGCTGACTGGGCACTGGGTAACTATGGTGATAGATGGTGAAGGGTCTGCTGTACAAGTCTTGCCGTCCCCACGACTTGTGTGTCAATCTTCTGTCTGTCCAAGTTCCGCCACTGCGTCTGCCTCCTCCACCTCATCTGGGTCCTCCACCTCCACCCCAAGCCTGCCTGGTCAGGCCACCTGTGTTCAAACTGCGCAGAAAGAATCACGCACCCCGCATTACTATGCTGGCAGCAGAGCGCAACGGCATCAGGCGGTCTTTAGCTTGAAATGTCTTGGAGCTAAGAGTCACACAGCGGCTGAGTTGTGGGCAGCTCTGGAGACTGGGTTTGGTAAATGGTTGTCTCCACTCAACCTGCAGCCTGCTAAGGCCGTGTGCAACACTGCTGCAAACTTGGGTGCGGCCCTTCGCCTGGGCAAGGTGACACACGTGCCTTGTATGGCTCACGTGTTGTACCTTGTTGTCCAGCAATTTTTAACACACTATCCCAGCATAGATGGCCTTCTTAACAGGGCACGTAAACTGTCTGCTCACTTCCACCATTCAACCACCGCTGCTGAGCGACTTGCATCGCTCCAGAAGTCTTTTGGCCTGCCGGTTCATCGCCTGAAATGTGATGTGCCGACACTCAGGAATTCGACTCTCCACATGTTACAGCGACTGTGGCAGCACCATCGAGCCCTGGTGGAATACGTCATGACGTATAGCCTGGGCCAACGAGATGCAGAGGGGGGGCAGATCACCCTGATGGAGTGGTCTCAGATCAAGGACCTATGCACACTTCTGCACAGTTTCGACATGGCGACGAATATGTTTAGCGCTGACAATGCAATTATCAGCATGACAATTCCAGTCAATTACATGCTGGAGCACACGCTAAACACTATTCGGAGTCAGGGGGTGGGACAACAGGAAGGGGAGGAACTACAGGAGGATTCATATGCGCAAGAGACAACAACATCACCAAGGTTCAGATGTTCATCATCACCAACGCGGCAGGCATGGGACCATGGGGGACAGGGATCGACAAGGGCGTATGGTAGCAGGCGAAATGTAGAGGAAGGAGCAGGAGAACATGAAGAAATGGATGACGAACTGTCCATGGACATGGAAGACTTAGCGGATGAGGGAGACCTTGGTCAAATTTCAGTTGAAAGAGGTTGGGGAGATGTCATAGGAAGAAAGAATGGTTAGCACCTCTATGCCACAAACACAGCGAGGACTTGGTCCGCATGGCTGCAGAAGACACATGAGTAGAGATGAGCGAACCGGTCCCGGTTCAGCTCGAGGTCGGTTCGCCGAATGGAGGTCCCGTTCGAGTTCGGTTCGTCTAACGTTCGACGAACCGAACTTGAACCGCATAGGAAACAATGGCAGGCATTCACAAACACATAAAAACACCTAGAAAACACCCTCAAAGGTGTCCAAAAGGTGACAAACAACTCACAACACAACACAAACACATGGGAAAGTGACAAGGACATATACTCATGCGAAAACAAAACAGCTGGACAAGGAAAAATAGGAGGACACACAAATATATGAGTATATGCAAGGAAACATCGATTCCATTATTGTGCAACTTGAGCCCTGCTCATTTTAGGCTTCCAATCTTGATAAATTGCCTGAGCTCGCCACGTACGCCTTGGAGATCTTGTCGTGTCCTGCAGCCAGCGTTCTCTCGGAACCTGTCTTCAGTGCTGCTGGGGGTCTGCTGGCAGATAAGCACACGTGTCTGTCCACTGACAATGTGGACATGGCTCTCAGAGGACTTTTCTTCCCCTGGGTCAGCCAGGGGAGGCGAAAGGCATGCGTATTTTTGAGAGTGCTTCATGCAAAGCATCTTTTTCATCTTGAAAATTGGGTCAACTGATGCCAGTCAAGTGGGGTTTGTGTGGCCCAATTAGTGGCAACGAGGGAGACTGTGGTTGGAGTCCCCTCGCTGTGTTTCTAAAAGAACCAAGATGAACAAGTCATGGCTCTCAGAGGACTTTTCTTCCCCTGGGTCAGCCAGGGGAGGCGAAAGGCACGCGTATTTTTGAGAGTGCTTCATGAAAAACATCTTTTTCATCTTGAAAATTGGGTCAACTGATGCCAGTCAAGTGGGGTGTGTGTGGCCCAATTAGTGGCAACGAGGGAGACTGTGGTTGGAGTCCCCTCGCTGTGTTTCTAAAAGAACCAAGATGAACAAGTCATGGCTCTCAGAGGACTTTTCTTCCCCTGGGTCAGCCAGGGGAGGCGAAAGGCACGCGCATTTTTGAGAGTGCTTCATGCAAAGCATCTTTTTCATCTTGAAAATTGGGTCAACTGATGCCAGTCAAGTGGGGTGTGTGTGGCCCAATTAGTGGCAGCGAGGGAGACTGTGGTTGGAGTCCCCTCGCTGTGTTTCTAAAAGAACCAAGATGAACAAGTCATGGCTCTCAGAGGACTTTTCTTCCCCTGGGTCAGCCAGGGGATGGGAAAGGCACGCGTATTTTTGAGAGTGCTTCATGCAAAGCATCTTTTTCATCTTGAAAATTGGGTCAACTGATGCCAGTCAAGTGGGGTGTGTGTGGCCCAATTAGTGGCAACGAGAGAGACTGTGGTTGGAGTCCCCTCGCTGTGTTTCCGAAAAGAACCAAGATGAACAAGTCATGGCTCTCAGAGGACTTTTCTTCCCCTGGGTCAGCCAGGGGAGGCGAAAGGCACGCGTATTTTTGAGAGTGCTTCATGCAAAGCATCTTTTTCATCTTGAAAATTGGGTCAACTGATGCCAGTCAAGTGGGGTGTGTGTGGCCCAATTAGTGGCAACGAGGGAGACTATGGTTGGAGTCCCCTCGCTGTGTTTCTAAAAGAACCAAGATGAACAAGTCATGGCTCTCAGAGGACTTTTCTTCCCCTGGGTCAGCCAGGGGAGGCGAAAGGCACGCGTGTTTTTGAGAGTGCTTCATGCAAAGCATCTTTTTCATCTTGAAAATTGGGTCAACTGATGCCAGTCAAGTGGGGTGTGTGTGGCCCAATTAGTGGCAACGAGGGAGACTGTGGTTGGAGTCCCCTCGCTGTGTTTCTAAAAGAACCAAGATGAACAAGTCATGGCTCTCAGAGGACTTTTCTTCCCCTGGGTCAGCCAGGGGAGGTGAAAGGCACGCGTGTTTTTGAGAGTGCTTCATGCAAAGCATCTTTTTCATCTTGAAAATTGGGTCAACTGATGCCAGTCAAGTGGGGTATGTGTGGCCCAATTAGTGGCAACGAGGGAGACTGTGGTTGGAGTCCCCTCGCTGTGTTTCTAAAAGAACCAAGATGAACAAGTCATGGCTCTCAGTGGACTTTTCTTCCCCTGGGTCAGCCAGGGGACGGGAAAGGCACGCGTATTTTTGAGAGTGCTTCATGCAAAGCATCTTTTTCTTTTTCAAAAGGGGGGTCAACTGATGCCAGTCAAGTGGGGTGTGTGTGGCCCAATTAGTGGCAACGAGAGAGACTGTGGTTGGAGTCCCCTCGCTGTGTTTCCGAAAAGAACCAAGATGAACAAGTCATGGCTCTCAGAGGACTTTTCTTCCCCTGGGTCAGCCAGGGGAGGCAAAAGGCACGCGTATTTTTGAGAGTGCTTCATGCAAAGCATCTTTTTCATCTTGAAAACTGGGTCAACTGATGCCAGTCAAGTGGGGTGTGTGTGGCCCAATTAGTGGCAACGAGGGAGACTGTGGTTGGAGTCCCCTCGCTGTGTTTCTAAAAGAACCAAGATGAACAAGTCATGGCTCTCAGAGGACTTTTCTTCCCCTGGGTCAGCCAGGGGACGGGAAAGGCACGCGTATTTTTGAGAGTGCTTCATGCAAAGCATCTTTTTCATCTTGAAAATTGGGTCAACTGATGCCAGTCAAGTGGGGTGTGTGTGGCCCAATTAGTGGCAATGAGAGAGACCGTGGTTGGAGTCCCCTCGCTATGTTTCCGAAAAGAACCAAGATGAACAAGTCATGGCTCTCAGAGGACTTTTCTTCCCCTGGGTCAGCCAGGGGAGGCGAAAGGCACGCGTATTTTTTAGAGTGCTTCATGCAAAGCATCTTTTTCATCTTGAAAATTGGGTCAACTGATGCCAGTCAAGTGGGGAGTGTGTGGCCCAATTAGTGGCAACGAGGGAGACTGTGGTTGGAGTCACCTCGCTGTGTTTCTAAAAGAACCAAGATGAACAAGTCTTGGCTCTCAGAGGACTTTTCTTCCCCTGGGTCAGCCAGGGGACGGGAAAGGCACGCGTATTTTTGAGAGTGCTTCATGCAAAGCATCTTTTTCATCTTGAAAATTGGGTCAACTGATGCCAGTCAAGTGGGGTGTGTGTGGCCCAATTAGTGGCAACGAGAGAGACTGTGGTTGGAGTCCCCTCGCTGTGTTTCCGAAAAGAACCAAGATGAACAAGTCATGGCTCTCAGAGGACTTTTCTTCCCCTGGGTCAGCCAGGGGAGGCGAAAGGCACGCGTATTTTTGAGAGTGCTTCATGCAAAGCATCTTTTTAATCTTGAAAATTGGGTCAACTGATGCCAGTCAAGTGGGGTGTGTGTGGCCCAATTAGTGGCAACGAGGGAGACTGTGGTTGGAGTCTCCTCGCTGTGTTCCTAAAAGAACCAAGATGAACAAGTAATGGCTCTCAGAGGACTTTTCTTCCCCTGGGTCAGCCAGGGGAGGTGAAAGGCACGCGTATTTTTGAGAGTGCTTCATGCAAAGCATCTTTTTCATCTTGAAAATTGGGTCAACTGATGCCAGTCAAGTGGGGTGTGTGTGGCCCAATTATTGGCAACGAGGGAGACTGTGGTTGGAGTCCCCTCGCTGTGTTTCTAAAAGAACCAAGATGAACAAGTCATGGCTCTCAGAGGACTTTTCTTCCCCTGGGTCAGCCAGGGGAGGCGAAAGGCACGCGTATTTTTGAGAGTGCTTCATGCAAAGCATCTTTTTCATCTTGAAAATTGGGTCAACTGATGCCAGTCAAGTGGGGTTTGTGTGGCCCAATTAGTGGCAACGAGGGAGACTGTGGTTGGAGTCCCCTCGCTGTGTTTCTAAAAGAACCAAGATGTACAAGTCATGGCTCTCAGAGGACTTTTCTTCCCCTGGGTTAGCCAGGGGAGGCGAAAGGCACGCGTATTTTTGAGAGTGCTTCATGCAAAGCATCTTTTTCATCTTGAAAATTGGGTCAACTGATGCCAGTCAAGTGGGGTGTGTGTGGCCCAATTAGTGGCAACGAGGGAGACTGTGGTTGGAGTCCCCTCGCTGTGTTTCTAAAAGAACCAAGATGAACAAGTCATGGCTCTCAGAGGACTTTTCTTCCCCTGGGTCAGCCAGGGGAAGCGAAAGGCACGCGCATTTTTGAGAGTGCTTCATGCAAAGCATCTTTTTCATCTTGAAAATTGGGTCAACTGATGCCAGTCAAGTGGGGTGTGTGTGGCCCAATTAGTGGCAGCGAGGGAGACTGTGGTTGGAGTCCCCTCGCTGTGTTTCTAAAAGAACCAAGATGAACAAGTCATGGCTCTCAGAGGACTTTTCTTCCCCTGGGTCAGCCAGGGGACGGGAAAGGCACGCGTATTTTTGAGAGTGCTTCATGCAAAGCATCTTTTTCTTTTTCAAAAGGGGGGTCAACTGATGCCAGTCAAGTGGGGTGTGTGTGGCCCAATTAGTGGCAACGAGAGAAACTGTGGTTGGAGTCCCCTCGCTATGTTTTACATGATTTTCGAAGGGCATGACATGCCTAAGAGGTTGAGTTACATCATCTGCAACTTGTTGGCAACAGAAAGGCTGCCTTTACACCCTTTTGAGACCGAGGATTTTCGAGACCTTATGCCCATTGCAGTGCCCCAAGAGCCGATGGCCAGTCGTCACTCCTTCTCCAAGAAAGGCGTGCCCGCGCTACCACAGTAGGTCGCACACAACCTCACCAATTCCTTGAGAAACTCTGTGTGTGACAGGGTGCATTTCAACACAGATACTTGGACCAGTAAGCATGGACAGGGGAGTTACATGTTGCTGACTGGGCACTGGGTAACTATGGTGAGAGATGGAGAAGGGTTTGCTGTACAAGTTTTGCCGTCCCCACGACTTGTGTGTCAATCCTTCCTCTGTATGTACAAGTTCCTCCACTGCTTCTGCCTCCTCAACCTCGTGTGGGTCCTCCACCTTGGCCCAAACCCGGTGTGGTCAGGCCACCCTTCCTTGTAACTGCGCCCAATGAATCCCACACACCTCCTTACTATGCTGGCAGCAGAGCTCAAGGCCATCAGGCGGTCAAATGTTTACTTTGAAATGTAGGGGAAATGTGAGACACCGCTGAGGAATTGTGGACGGTTAGCTCTGGAGAGTGAGACCGAGTTTCATCAATGGTTGTCTACAGTCAACCAGCAGTCAGGGAAGGTCGGGTGCGACAATGATGCAAACCAGTCTGCGACTCTTCTTCAGGGCAATGTGACACACGTGCCTTGTATGGCTCACGTGTTGAACCTGGTTGTCCAGCAATTTTTAAAATACCATCCCGGCCTACATGGCCTTGTGCAGCGGGCACGCTGCTGTGTGCTCACTTTCATCCTTCGCACCCAGCAGCTCAACAACTGTCATCGCTCCGGAAGTCTTAGGGTCTGGCGGTTAAACGCCGGAAATGCGATGTTCCGACACGCAGGAATTGGAATCTGCACATGTTGCAGCATGTGTGGCAGCACCGCAGAGCCCTGCTGAAATACGGTATGACGTATACCCTGGGCTAACTTGATCCAGAGGTGGTGCAGATCACGCTGCTGGAGTGGTGTCAGATCAAAGACCTATGCACCCTTCTACACAGTTTACAAATGTCGACGAAGATGTTTAGCACTGGCAATGCCATTCTCAGCGTGACAATTCTGGTCATCTACATGATGGAGCACACTGTAAGCATTATTCGGAGTCAGGTATTGGTCCAAGAGGAAGTTGAGGAAGTACAGGAGGAGTCATATGCAGAAGGGATAATAAGATCTACAAGGTCCATACGGTAAGCGGCACCTAGGCAGCAGTTATGGTGGGGGATAGGGATTAACAAGGGCGCATAGTATCAGCAAAAATTGTTGAGGAAGGTGCAGGAGCCATGAAGAAATGGAGGACGAACTTGCGATGGGCATGGAAGACTCAGCAGATGAGTGAGAGCTTGCTCACATTTCAGTTGTGCGAGGTTGGGGGGAGAGGGCAGAGGAAGGAGGCACGATTCTCACCTCTCTGCCACCAACACACCAAGGACTTGGTCCTCCTGGATGCACAAGACACATGAGCGTCTTCTTGCTGCACTACCTACAACATGACCCTCGGATTGTAGGAATTCGAAGTAATGCTAACTACTGGGTTGCCACACTGTTAGATCCCCGGTACAAGACAAAATTTGGCGAAAAAATTCCTGCCATGTAAAGGGACGCACGTGTACAGGAGTATCTTCAGAAGGTGTTACGCAATCTTCGATCTGCTTTTCCACTAAACACCAGTGCTGCACAGAGTGAATCTCAACGCTTTGTCATGGATAGGAGGAAATGGTCTTTTACTTGTCCACATCTGAGGGACCGAGGGCTGGCTGTTGTGCTGAGATGCCATTGAGTACGGTGTCCCTGCAGAGTTGCACTTTTGGTCATATACAAAATGAGTTGAAAAAGGACAGATGCGGGTGAAAAGGGGAACAGGTGTGTTGGAAAGGGGAAAAAAGTTTTGGTCCGTGGGTTTGGTGGTTAAGCAAAAGTAACATTTGATGAAGAAACACCATCTGTTACGGTGGGACTGGCAGATTTGGATAAGGTGGTATATACTATGTTACCGCTATATAACGTAAATTAATAAGAAAAGAAAGAGAAAGGTATATATCCCCATCAGCAGTCAGTGTCCACCGTGCTCCCAGATGGAAAAGGAGAGGTTGGCAACTGGAAGGTTCGGTGGAGGATACAGAGCTGTGTGGCTATGAAACTAATAGTAGCCTGAACCAAGTTAGACGCCACTCGGATCTTGAGACTGCGAGCCCTGTTAGCGTAACAGGGTCCACACGCCCACCCAGCCCAGGAACTCCCTGTTAACATCACAGGGGCCATTCAGGACGCTGACCGTGTGCATTGGGGCCACACCTGTGAACAGCAGGCGCATCAGCAGCAGCAGGCCTGTTAATGCCACTGGGCTGCACAAGCAGGACTTGTAGGACAGGAGCTGGTCTTAACCGTTCTGCGTTACTAACTGTGGTGGCGGCCTGCATCGACGCCCTATCCCTGCCTACCTCTGGCCTAAAGCCGCAATGGGTTCAACACATGGAGGTGTGCTCTTTCGGAGCATAATAGAAGACTGCGCACCTCCTTGTTGTCTCCAGCCCCTTTTATAACCTGGGTCCACCACAAACTAGGGTGGACCACAATGCACCTCCTGGAGACAAAAGCAGAGTGATACGTCATGAGTGGCATAACTAGCGTCCTATTTGGAACCGCAACTTCAATGATGACCTCATGGCTGTCATGACCCAAACACCTCACCAGTCATCGTCTGACCAGCAATAATGCGGTGACAAGTCATAGGGGTGGGCCTCTGCAAGCCATTTGGGAGTGGCCTGGCCACATCGTCAGGACACCTGATGCCCTGTGGTCTAAATGGGCCCCCCACATCAGGGGCAGGGCCAAAGAGTTCATTACCGGACCTAGTTTCTGATGCAGTAAGTGCCTGACCATGGTCAGTTGCATGAAATACAGTCTCTGAAAAAAGACTATCAGCTTTAGCATGGTGTCTAGGCACAACACAGGACTTAGACCCGGCACGGAGTGCAAGTACCTGTGCAAAGAGGCTTTTCGCACTAAGTGTGGGAGCATGCGCTGTAGCCCGAAATGAAGACTTAGCCTCAGGAATGGCACAGTCAGGCTGAGCATACTCACTAGGCGAAACACTGGAGTTAGGCTGCGGCTGGGGTAAATCGGCACACGCATGCGCACTAGCTGCCTCTCCACACTTAGACGTGGAGGAGAAAGCAGCCAGCTGGACAACCCGAGGCACAGGCCTAAATGGCAGCTGATGCCTGGGCGCAACTGAAACCGCAGCAGGCTGCTTGCGTTTAAGGCGTCACCGTTTTGTAACAACAAATAACATCAAAAAGAACAGGTGTACTTCTTCCCATGGATAATCTGATATGATCCCTTTTTTCATGGACACGACCATCGCTAACAAATGTAGATGAGGCCAAATCAGCAGCTGCTTCAATGGATCTGAATTGCTCCATAAAGTGGCCTCTCCTCCACCCCAATTTCAAGATCCCAAATACTCCATTCCTCTGTGGTGTCAATCCAATCGCACTTGCTTCCTAACAGCTCTCAAGTTTCCACCAGCCCTGCTGAGTATGGGGTGACACAGATGGTTGAGTTTGCATAGCTGTTCAGTCGCACTATAGCCTGGGAATCAGAGGTCTGCTCCAAAGCTGCAATGAGTACAGACAAGGAAGTTATTATTATTTTTATTATTATTGATTTATAGAGCACCATTGATTCCATGGTGCTGTACATGAGAAGGGGGTTACATACAGAATACATATACAAGTAACTATAGACAGACTGGTACAGAGGGAAGAGGGCCCTGCCCTTGCGGGATTACATTCTAAAGGATTTTTGGGAGGAGACAGTAGGAGTTGTTTAGGTTGAGCGTCAAGTACGTACGGTGGTGGTGTCATTGAAGGTTATAGTCATTTCTGAACAGATGAGTTTTCAGATTCAGTTTGAAGCTTGCGTGTGTAGCATATAATCTAACGTGTTGAGGTAGCGAGTTCCATGAGACAGGGGAAATGATCTGCGCAGATAGCCTGAAGCTTTGTGACTGGGATCCAGGCCCCGATGAAGAAGGTGCTGTGCCTAATCTACACCCTCATTTCCAAAAATTAAATCCTCCTGGTGGAGACAATGGGGAACATGATGAGGAGCACAGATACCTGATTGGAAGGACAACTTTACTATTCGAACAGGGCAGGAAGAGGTTGTCTCGGAGGACTCAGGACGAGGGGAATGAAAACACACAGGGTTATTGATGAGGTTGGAGACAACACTTACTGTCAAACCTAAGTCAGCCAGTCGATGAGGTCAGCAGAGGAGGTGGAGGAGGATGCTACTGACGACGAGGTTACGTTGCGTCTTCCTGGCCAGAGACAAAGTACTGGAAGCACGTCAACAACTGAATCCTGGACCACAACTTTGACTCTGAGCAGATGTCGTGTTGGCTATGCAGGTCGCATGGGCTGTAAGCCTTTCCTAGCCTGTGAATTTTTGGACATCGCAAAGGATCACCAAAGTCATGTAATCTGTAAGATTTGTCAACAATCTGTAAGTAGAAGGCAAAAACTCACACTTTTGAGTACTTCCTCCATGAAGTATCACATGGATATGAATTGACAGCGTGAAGGTGTATTGCTCAGCTTTAGCAACTGTCAACGCAATATGCTTATTTGCCGTTCATTGCATGCATTGTTGCAGACTACACACAAGGGGCTGCTGTTTTTTTGGATCTGCCTTTGGTCACTATAGCAATATAAAATTGCTCTTCGGGTGTGGACTTGGAGATGCTGTCTATGAACAGAAGGAAAAGCTAAAGGTGTGTGTTACAGCAAGGAGCCACCGCGGAAACACTTCGTTCAATTGTGAGGGGAGTTGTGTTGTACTTTGATGATGAGCACTGTAACGTCAGTGAGCAGCATCCTGTGCCACAGACCAACATTCTTACGGTGCTGTCTATACTGTTTACCACGAGAGGAGCGTAAAGTCTGTATTTCTGGCAACTGGACATCACAGTACCCGGGTACGGTAGGCTGTGCCCAGACAATAATGCGGGCACGCAACACTTTGTTTTATTAGCAAAACACATATCTGTTTTGGGTAGGCCGACTATATAGACAATAAGACTTGCTGCCTCTGCACTGTCAAATTGTCACGTACAGTTTAAATCATAGAGGGACAGCAACACATGTTTGCATTGACTGTTGCTTTTCAAGATTTCCATGACTGTGTTGCAGAGCTGTGTGGTTTGCATTCACACTGTTATCATCTGCAATATCTGTGAGGCTTCAGCTAACAAGGGTATTCAGGGGGGGTCATGTGTTTGTCTATGTTTAGGTAGATAACTTGTAAGCTCTTGTGATGCGCCACTGGTAAGTCGTGTTCGCACACACACACACACACACACACGCAAAAACACACAATTACTGCTACACAGAGGGATTAGCAGGTAGTAGGCAACATAATAGATTGTTCAATTATTTTATTTGTATGCATGGTTCTTATTGTTTGTTTTGGTAAAGTTAAACAATCATTTATCAACCCAACTGCCTAGAGTCCTTTTCCTTTTGCCTGGTTTTGCTGCATACTGGGGAGCCCACCCTGTACACGACTTAAAATGAAGCATAAGTCGCAATGTGAACTTCACTGGGCTACAATGCGGCCTAGCGTGCCTGTGCAACCACCGCCTGCCCCATCAAGTGCATCTGCGTGCTCTTCATCTTCTGTGACTGTGGGGACAGCAGTCACACATGGTTTTTCACACTGAACTTCCACTCCTTAACCCGCAACAGGGAGTGTGATTGGCAGGTCATCACTTGTGTTGGAAGTAGAAACAGAACGTATTGTTGAGCTGTCAGACATCGAGAGAACCATCATTGGATGCAGGCTACATTATGTCCACGCCTGCACCTTCGTCACAGATTGCCTTGACTACCTGCAGTTAATAATTGCATTCCAGAAATGGAAAGGAGTGTAGAATGCACATGTGTTGTACCTTGCTTGGCAGCAAAGGAACATTAACTTAGTATTCCAGACAATTTTAGGAAGGCAGAAAAAGAGTCAGCTCTTTGTGCAAATTAAATAGCGTGGCAAAAGGGGACAGATGTGTACAGTGGCCGTGTTCTGTGGGTACAAGGACAGTAAAAGAAGCCTCACTTTCTATCCCTCCTAATGATCAAATGCAGCAAGGAATTCCCTGAGTTTGCTATAAAATTAGCATAGCTAAATGTGCAGGAGGGTGTCATGCAGAGGTGCTAGAAATTGCTTGGCACCAGTGGGGCACTAATGGAATACAACAGCCAGTTCTATGATGCCACTAAATGGCAGTATTTTTTGCTATCATTATAGCTTATTAAAAACAGAGCAGGAGGGTGTCATGCAGAGGTGCTAGAAATAGCTTGGCACCAGTGGGGCACTAATGGAATGCAACAGCCAGTTCTATGATGCCACTAAATGGCAGTATTTTTTGCTATCATTATAGCTTATTAAAAACAGAGCAGGAGGGTGTCATGCAGAGGTGCTGCACATAGATTTGCACCAGTGGGGCACTAATGGAGTACAACAGCCACTTCTTGTATGCCACTAGGTACACTGAGTGTTTGCTAGTATAATGGCTTAGTTATAATGAGTTGGAGTGTGCAATGCAGGCAGAGGTGCTGCAAATATCTTTGCACTAGTGGGACTATAGCAAAGTCCAATAGCCACATTTAGGATGCCACTAGGTACACTGAGTGTTTGCTAGTATAATGGCTTAGTTATAATGAGTTGGAGTGTGCAATGCAGGCAGAGGTGCTGCAAATATCTTTGCACTAGTGGGACTATAGCAAAGTCCAATAGCCACGTTTAGGATGCCACTAGGTACACTGAGTGTTTGCTAGTATAATGGCTTAGTTATAATGAGTTGGAGTGTGCAGAGGACAGGAGGGTACAGTGCCAGGATTGTGGGGCTCTGGGTAGAGGAATGGAAGCCTGCCTTTCTATTCCCTCCTAATGGGGAAATGCAGCGACGAAATCCCTGACCTTAGCTACACAGATGCTGTCTCTGTTTTCAGGACCTGTCACCTATGGCTCTGACCCTGCCGGTACGAGCCCTTAAAAGGACTGATAGAAAGTGCTCTCCCTAAGCTGTCCAGTGCTGTGGATGGAGCGCATACAGCTGTATCGGCGATAGGATTTAGGACGGAGCTGCGCCAGTGATGTCTGACACCAAGGACGCAGAAGGCAGATAATGGGGTGCTGTCCGGTTTTATAATGCAGGGACATGTGACATGGACATCCTATCACACATGCCGTTGCTTCTCTGGCTAAAAGTCCACTTAGCTGTGTGTGTGTCTGGGATTGGCTGACATGCTGGCCCTCCCCACTACACGCGCACGCTTAGGGAAGGAAGACAAGGGAAAAAAAAAAAATGGCGATCGCCATTGTACAAACAGCAGTGATCTGAAGGCGCTGTTCCCGCACACTATACACTGAAATTTCATAATAGTGTGAGTTACAGAGTGACTTACACTATTTCAGCGGAAAGCCAGCTAGGAATTAGCTGTTTTTTTGCTGCTAGAACCGTTCTCGAACGTTTCTAGAACTATCGAGCTTTTGCAAAAAGCTCGAGTTCTAGTTCAATCTAGAACAGGCCCCAAAATCACTCGAGCCTAGAACTGGAGAACCTCGAACCTCGAACCGCGCTCAAGTCTACAAATGAGTGCCTTCTTGCTGCACTATTACAACATGATTCTCGTATTGTCAAAATTAGAAGTTATGATGACTACTGGCTTGCCACACTATTAGATCCCCAGTACAAGTCCAAATTTTGTGACATAATTCCAGCCATAGAAAGGGACGCATGTATGTAGGAGTATCAGCAAAAGCTGTTACTCGATCTTAGGTCGGCTTTTCCACCAAACAACTGTGGTGCAGGGAGTGAATCTCCCAGTTGTAACTTCACAAACATGGGACGGTCTCGTCATCTTCAACAGTCTACCCATACCAGCAGCACCGTATCTGGTGCTGGTAACAGCAATTTTATTGAATCTTTTCATAATTTTTTTAGACCATCCTTTGCAAGGCCACCTGAGACAACAAGTCTGAAACATAGTCAACGGCTGGAAAGGATGATACAGGAGTATCTCCAAATGAACATCGATGCCATGACTTTGCAAATGGAGCCTTGCTCATTTTGGGCTTAAAACCTTGAAAAATGCCATGAGCTCTCCACTTACTCCTTTGAGATTTTGTCGTGTCCAGCTGCCAGCGTTGTCTCTGAACGAGTCTTCAGTGCTGCTGGGTGTGTGCTGACAGATAAGCGCACGCGTCTGTCCAGTGACAATGTGGACAGACTAACGTTCATCAAAATGAACAAGTCATGGATCCACAAGGAATTTACTCCCCCTGTGTCATCCTTGGGAGAGTAAATGCTTGTGGATTTGGAATGTGCTTGATGCAAATCTACCTGTGAAGTGTACAACTAAAGCACAAGTGCTGCCACTAAAGGGGTGGGTGTGTGTGTGGCCCAATTTTTGGAAAAAAGGCAGACTCCGCTTGGAATAACCCTTGCTTACATTGTATTTAAAAATGATCCAAGATGATCAGAGCTGGGATCAGGAAAGACTTAGCTACCTACCCCGGTGTCATGCTGGGAACGGTTAAGTATGGCGTATTTTTGAATGTTCTTGATGCAAATCTACCTGTGAACTGTACAACTGGGGCATAATTGCTGCCACTAAAGGGGTGGGTGTGTGTCTGGCCCAATTTTTGGAAAAAAGGGAGATTCCTCTTAGAGTAACCCTTGCTTGATGTGTTTTTTAAAAGGAGCCAAGATGAACAAGTCATGGTTCAGCAAAGACTTTGCTACCTACCCCGGGGTCATCCTGGGAACGGTTAATGATGGCGTAATTTTGAATGTTCTTGATGCAAATCTACCTGTGAAGTGTACAACTGGGGCACAAGTGCTGCCACTGAAGGGGTGGGTGTGTGTGTGGCCCAATTTTTGGAAAAAGGAAGACTCCGCTTGGAGTAACCATTGCTTACATTGTTTTTAAAAATGATCCAAGATGAACCGAGCTGGGATCAGGAAAGACTTAGCTACCTACCCCGGTGTCATCCTGGGGATGGTTAAGTATGGCGTATTTTTGAATGTTCTTGATGCAAATCTACCTGTGAAGTGTACAACTGGGGCACAAGTGCTGCCACTGATGGGGTGGGTGTGTGTGTGGCCCAATTTTTGGAAAAAAGGAAGACTCCGCTTGGAGTAACCCTTGCTTGATGTGTTTTTTAAAAGGAGCCAAGATGAACAAGTCATGGTTCAGCAAAGACTTTGCTACCTACCCCGGGGTCATCCTGGGAACGGTTAAGGATGGCGTAATTTTGAATGTTCTTGATGCAAATCTACCTGTGAAGTGTACAACTGGGGCACAAGTGCTGCCACTGAAGGGGTGGGTGTGTGTGTGGCCCAATTTTTGGAAAAAAGGAAGACTCCGCTTGGAGTAACCATTGCTTACATTGTTTTTAAAAATGATCCAAGATGAACCGAGCTGGGATCAGGAAAGACTTAGCTACCTACCCCGGTGTCATCCTGGGAATGGTTAAGTATGGCGTATTTTTGAATGTTCTTGATGCAAATCTACCTGTGAAGTGTACAACTGGGGCACAAGTGCTGCCACTGATGGGGTGTCTGTGTGGCCCAATTTTTGGAAAAAAGGGAGACTCCGCTTGGAGTAACCCTTGCTGTGTTTTTTAAAAGGAGCCAAGATGAACAGATCTGGGATCAGTAAAGACTTTGCTACCTACCCCGGTGTCATCCTGGGGACGATTAAGGATGGCGTATTTTAGAATGTGCTTGATGCAAATCTACCTGTGAAGTGTACAACTGGGGCACAAGTGCTGCCACTGAAGGGGTGGGTGTGTGTGTGGCCCAATTTTTGAAAAAAAGGGAGACTCCGCTTGGAGTCACCTTGCAGTGTTTTAAATGATTTTAGAAGGGCATGCCATGCCTATATCTGTGTCTCATCCTCTTTTCCTTGTAACGCTGTTTTGTTTTCGCAGGAGAATTTGTTCTTGTCACTTTCCCATGTGTTTGTGTTGTGTTGTGAGTTGTTTGTCATCTTTTGGACACCTTTGAGGGTGTTTTCTAGGTGTTTTTATGTGTTTGTGATTGCCTCTTATTGTTTCCTATGCGGTTCGAGTGGTTCGCCAAACCAAACTCGAACGAGACCTCCTTTCGGCGAACCGAACTCGAGCCGAACCACGGCCGGCTCGCTCATCTCTAGTGAGCAAGCTCTCACTAATCTGCTGAGTCTTCCATGCCCACCGCCAGTTTGTCCTCCATTTCTTTCAGGGCTCTTGCACCCTCCTAAACTGTTTTGCTGATACTATGCGCCCTTGATAGTTCCTCTCCCCCACCGAACCATGACTACCGCCAAGGTGCCGCTGACCGTCTGGACCTTGTAGATCTTGTTATCCCTTCTGCATATGACTCCTCCAGTACTTCCTCCCTTCCTCTTGGACGAACACCTGACTCTGAATAATGCTTACAGTGTGCTCCATCATGTAGATGACCAAAATTGTCACGCTGAGGATGGCATCGCCAGTGTTAAACATCTTCGTCGACATTTGTAAACTGTGTAGAAGAATGCATAGGTCCTTGATCTGACACCACTCCAGCAGCATGATCTGCAGCACCTCTGGATCAAGTTATCCCAGGGTATACATCATAACGTATTTCAGCAGGGCTCTGTGGTGCTGCCATAGATGCTGCAACATGTGCAGATTCCAATTCCTGCGTGTCGGAAGATCGCATTTCAGGCGTTTAACCGCCAGACCTTAAGACTTCAGGATCTATGAAAGTTGTTGAGCTGCTGGGTGCGAACGATGGAAGTGAGCACATAGCAAGCGTGCCCGCTGTACGAGGCTATGTAGGCCGGGATGTTGTTATAAAAATTGCCAGAGAATCAGATTAAACACGTGAGCCAAACAAGTCACGTGTGTCACATTGCCCTCACGAATGCCCACAGACATGTTTGCATCATTGCCGCACACGGCTGTTAAGTCACCAATGGAGTCCGCTACGTCAATTTGTACTCCTGTCGCAAGGTGACAACATGTTCATTTCGTGCATAGTGCTGATGATGGGAGAGGAGTTGACGCCAGCGGCGCAGGTGGATGCAGGTTATTGTCACCCACTGGGCTGCGTTACCTTGACAGATGCAGAACCAATGGCTGAATGCAGGTGGTGGGTATCTCACAGATGAAGTACCATCATTCAGAAACAACCAATGGGAAGACACCACACCCTTTTTTAGGCCCCTCCTGTCTGCAGACCACTGCCAGACATAGCTATGAACCTCTGGTTACTGTTACCCCCCCGTTCAGTTTTATGATTTTATGTGCTTGTTACCTGACTACTTTTCCTGCTTGCTGTTTATGTACCTCGTTGGCCGATTCGCATTTCATCTCTGCTTGTTTTCTGATTAAGTCCTCTCCCTCCCATTCTGTTCCTCTTCCTCAATTAATGTTTTGACCCTGCATGACTACTATTCTCTGGAACTGCAGCCTTCCACAGGTATTGATCAATTTGGGCCCTGTGTCATTCAAAATCACTGTATAGAAGTTAAAGGGTTTCAGGGTTCTTGGAGTCCAGCTTGGTGAGTGGCTTCCCTCTAGCCTATTCTTTACAGCCTGTCTGAGTGTGTCGACTCAGGCAGGTGTTACACCGTGCCTTCTGCAGAAGGCCATGTGGGCCGGGATAGTGTTTTAAAAATTGCTGGACAACCAGGTTCAACACGTGAGCCATACAAGGCACGTGTGTCACCAAGTCCTGAAGAAGGGCCGCAGACTGGCTTGCATCATTGTCGCACCCGGCATTCGCTGGCTGCTGGTTGAGTGGAGACAACCATTGATGAAACTCGGTCTCACTCTATAGAGCTAACCGTCCACAACTACTCAGCGGTGTCTCACATTTCCCCTACATTTCAAAGTAAACATTTGACCGCCTGATGGCCTTGAGCTCTGCTGCCAGCATAGTAAGGAGGTGTGTGGAATTCCTTGGGCGCAGTTACAAGAAAGGGTGGCCTGACCACACAGGGTTTGGGCTGAGGTGCAGGACCAACACGAGGTTGATGAGGCAGAAGCAGTGGAGGAACTTGTACATACAGAGGAAGGATTGACACACAACTCGTGGGGATGGAAGGACTTGTACAGCAGACCCTTCTCCATCTCTCACCATAGTTACCCAGTGCACAGTTAGCAACATGTAACTCCCCTGTCCATGCTTACTGGTCCAAGTATCTGTGGTGAAATGTACCCTGTCACACACAGAGTTTCTCAAGGAATCGGTGATGTTGTGTGCGACCTGCTGTGGTAGCGCGGGCACCCCATTCTTGGAGAAGGAGTGGTGAATGTCCATCGGCTCTTGGGGCACTGCAATGGGCATAAGGTCTCGAAAATCCTCGGTGACAAAAGGGTGTAAAGGCAGCCTTTCTGTAGCCAACAAGTTTGAGATGCTGAAACTGAACCTCTTAGGCATGTCATGCACTTCGAAAATCATGTAAAAAACAACGAGGGGACTCCAAACACAGTCTCCCTCATTTCCACTAATTGGGCCACACACACCCCACTTGACTGGTATCAGGTGACCCCCAATTTCAAGATGAAAAAGATGCTTTTCATGAAGCACTCTCAAAAATACGCGTGCCTTTCGACGCCCCTGGATCAGCCAGGGGAGGAGAAGTCCTTTGAGAGCCATGACTTGTTCATCTTGGTTCTTTTTTCAAAAGCGAGGGGACTCCAACCACAGACTCCCTCGTTTCCACTAATTGGGCCACACACACCCCACTTGACTGGCATCAGTTGACCCCCCTTTTCAAAATTAAAAAGATGCTTTGCATGAAGCACTCTCAAAAATATGCATGCCTTTCGCCTCCCCTGGATGACCCAGGGGAAGAAAAGTCCTCAGATCCATGTCCACATTGTCAGTGGACAGACGCGTGTGCTTATCTGTCAGCAGACTCCCCAGTAGCACTGAAGACAGGTTCCGAGAGAACGTTGGCTGCAGTACACGACAAGATCCCCAAGGCGTACGTGGCGAGCTTAGGCAATTTATCCAGATTGTAAGCCTAAAATGAGCAAGGCTCAAGTTGCACAGTAATGGCATCGATGTTCCCTTGCATATACTCATATATCTGTGTCTCCTCCTCTTTTTCATCGTAGCGCTGTTTTGTTTTCGCATGAGAATTTGTTCTTGTCACTTTCCTATGTGTTTGTGTTGTGTTGTGAGTTGTTTGTCACATTTTGGACACCTTTGAGGGTGTTTTCTAGGTGTTTTTATGTGTTTGTGATTGCCTCCCATTGTTTCCTATGCTGTTCGAGCAGTACGCCGAACGGGTTCGCCGAACCGAACTCAAACCAGACCCCTGTTCGGCGAACCGAACTCGAGCCGAACCACGGCCGGTTTGCTCATCTCTAGTTGTGTCCCATACTTACTGGTGAAAGTTGTGCTGTTTGCTTGGTGAGGTTGTAGAGTTTTGTAGCTTTCTTCCTGTCCTTGTTTTTCCTCCTTATCCTTTTTTTGTCTACCTTTCTGTGTGCGTGCTGCGTGACAGAGTTTTGGTTTACCCTTGTCTGTATTTATCTGTGGGTTTGATCACACTAATGTCTGGTACCTACCTAGGGGGAGGGGGATAGGGGAATCAGATCAAGACTGGTAATGAGCAGGGCCTGGAAAGACATTGGGGTCTCTCTACCATCAGGAATATCCCTGAGGTTATGGATAGCTAGGGCCCCATGACTTGGAGGATTGCCTATGAGCCTCAGTTCCCCTCTATTCCATAGTCATCATGACATACTCTTGGTTTATTGAATGAATACATTAAGGGATGCTATGTAAGCAATTCAATTATATAATGTATATATAATATAATACAACTAATTGCTTCCTTTACCAACAGAAGCAATGTCATTATACAAAACGGAAGCATTAAGAAAGCATCTTAGAAAGTTACATAAAAACAAAGGTATTCTTTATTGCTACCTGTACTCACATATTCTGTTATGCCATTGATCAGAAGTGCAAACAGAAATCATGAGCCCTACAGAAATACTAAGAAGGGGCCCATCCAACACTAAGAGGTCAAAGAAATCTACAAATATTTGAATAAATATAATATCTGGTTTGAAAAATAGTGTGATATTTCTTTTAAAAAGATATCTGGATTAGGAAGCTTTGTTTGTTTTCTGACTTCCGCTACATGTAGTTGTCATAAGTGCACCTTACTAGAAATGGATTAATTCTACTGGTATTGATATAAATGGAAACTGTTTACATTAGTAGAGTGATTGGATATTCATGACGGAAGGTTGCTGCTATAACTCAGCATGGGTCCAATATTAATTGCAGGAGCTTACTTCTATTCACAGAAAATTGACTAATATTATTCAACTTGCATTATATCCTGGGCTGCAGAAAGGAAATTTGTTTCCTAAATACTGTTCTCCATTTCGGACTCTGTTTGTAAATCTATCTTCTGTAGAAGCTTCAAGGTTTTAACCGTTTCATGACCGAGGATGTACCCATATGTCCTAAATCATGAAGGTGTAATTTCCGCCGGCTGCTGTGGTGAGCCTGCAGCGATCCCGCACGTATCTGCGGATTTGTACAGCAGACATGTGTGCCTCACAGGCGCAGGTGGATCCGTGATCCACCCGTGCCTGTTAACCTCTTAAATCGCACTGTCAAAATATGACAGAGTGATATAACTGCCCAGTGCGGGCCACTGCCATCAGAAATCCCCTGCGTTGATCACGGGGAGCCGATAGTTGCCATGGTAACACAGGGTCACACAGCGCTGGTTGTTACAGAAGACGAACAGTTCCCTGGTCTGAGCTGAACAGCTCTGATCAAGAGAAATGAATGAGCGATCAGATTGCTCATCCTTACAATCCCCTAGAGGGACTAGTAAAATAAAAAAACTAAAAATAGTTTTAAAATATTTAAAAAAACCTAACAGTTCAAATCACCCCCCATTCGCCCCATTGAAAATGAAAGGGTTAAAAAAAAATTGCATACATTTGGTATCAACATGTTCAGAAATGCCCGAACTATGAAAATATAAAGTCAATTAGCCTAATTGGTAAATGGCGTAGTGGCAGAAAAAAATCCAAACACCAAAATTACGTTACGTTAAATCTCACCGGTACTCGGAGCTCGCCGAGTATACCGAGTACTTAGATGCTCGGATGACCACCGAGTATTGGTGAGCATGCTCGCTCATCCCCAGTCATCACAAATTTTGTGCAAAATGCAATAATATACGATCAAAAAGTATCATGTGCACAAAAATAGTACCATTAAAAAAGTCAGTTCGAATCACAAAAAGTAAGCCATCACAGAGCCCTAGATCCCGAAAAATGAGAACGCTATGGGTCACGGAAAATGGCTCAAAAAGTGCGCAACTTTGTTTGAACAAAATTCAGATTTTTTTATCCCCTTAGAGAAAAGTAAAAGTATACATGTTTGATGTCTATGAACTCATACTGTCCTGAGGCATCACACTGACACATCAGTTTTACCATATAGTGAACACGGTCAATAAAATATCACAAAAATTATCATGCAATTGCACTTTTTTTGCAATTTTTCCACACTTGGATTTTGTTTGCTGTTTTTCAGTACACTATATGGCAAAATATGTGCCTTCTTTTAAAAGTACAATTTCTCCCGCAAAAAAAACAAGCCCCCATATGGCATTATTGATGTAAAAATAAAAAAGTTACAGTTCTCAGAAGAAGGTGAGCAAAAAAAACAACAAAATGAAAAACGGAAAATCGCCCGGGGGTGAAAGGGTTAAAGCTCACCTGATCACTGACTCCTGAGTTTGTTATGCTTATGGCATTAGGAAGATTAATCCAAAACAGATGATTTTTATTGAAAGTGGCTATATTTTCCTGTTGAATAGGAAAAATTATTAACATCAAAAAAACAAAAATATCCTATGATATCTGTCCACATTCCCATGAAATTTTTACAGCATCCAAAAAACAACAGCTTTATTTAAAGAATGACACTCCAGAGAAAAAAATGCAGAATTAAGAATGGGGAAAAAACCTCAGTTTAAAAAAAACGTACACAAAAGCTGAATGAACAAATGCAAGTAAACTAAGGTGCGAAGATGGTGCAGAAATTCTGCAGAGTCAAAAACTCAACTGATCCTGATAGAGGGCACTTAACTGTATATTACTTTTTCCTAGATAAGATGAACCACACAGCACAATAAACCACTTTATTCTTAACACACAAAAGCGTGCATGCTTGTGTTCTGTAGTCCCATGCTAATAAAAGTTCTAATTTCAAAATTTACTCAGCCTTCCTCTAAAGATGCCTAAGTAGACAGCCAAACATAGAGACTGTCTGTATTGTATGGAGACAAAGATCGGTAAAGATTGGCTTTGTTCGATAACTATTCATGGTTGCACTATTGCTTTTCTTCTACTTTATTATCACTTCGGCTAGCATAGTGGTGCTGTATGAATGTGTTTGATGATGGGAGTGGATGGAGAGAGGTCAGAAGAGCAACGGACTGGTTTTTTTTATGTGTGGGTATTCTATCAGCCAATCAGGGCTCAGAAAACTTCCACAATGTTCAGACACAATATTGCAAAATCTGTGGTCCAGCCATAAATTGCCATTTCATCATCTAAATAGTAATTCCTAATTTAGTGACAGATGACTGGCAGGTGTGGGTCTAGGGTTGTGAAACAGCTGGTTAAAGGGAGAAGGGTACATCAAACATGTGTAGGAAATCCAAGGTCGTGGTGAAAGGGGGAATAGGCGTGATGTTGGGGTTGTATGTGGGGTAGATGCTAATGTTACTAAAAGCTCTACTGAACAAACACTGGCTCATCCTATCCAAAGACTTCTATTACTGGATGGGCTACTCAACTGCATTTTTTTTTACAGCCACACAACTTGTAGATGAGGGCCAAAAAGAGAATGTGCTACAGTGGATGGCAAGCACTGCATCATGTGGCCTCCCCTCTTCTTCCTCCACCTGAACATCGCACATAGTACAGTTCTCCTTGTTTCCCCCCACATCACAAATTTCTAACCATTCAACTCACTATGGGGAACAACAGACGGGTGATTCTGCAGAGTTTTTCCACATATTCTATTTCATGGGCATCAGAGGTCTTCTCCAGAGATTCACAGACTCAAGAGGAGGATATCATCTACACCGATGCCCAACATTTTTTGTCAGTTGGATCTGGGGTCAGACAAAGTAATGTCTTAGAAGAATCCAGACCCTCGTTACTAGATGTTAACTCCCGGGGCTCGGAGGTGGAGGTGATGATAATAAGTCTGAGATACCTGAGGTGCCCACATACTGTGTACTGTGCTGTTAGGGCAAGAAGGAGGTTAACTGTTAGGGAAAGAAGTGGGACAACAAAGGGGATGACGATGAGGTTCTATCCCACGTGGTTAGAACCCAGAGGCACGCAACTGAGTAGCTCGGTGGAGGAGGTGGCAGAAGATGAAGAGGTTACATTGCCGCTTCCTGCACAAGCACCTAGTAATGCAACTATGACAAGCAATACAACCCCAGCCAAAACTCTGGTGGCCAGAAGCGGTCTTGGGTCTGCAGTTTGAATGGGCAGCAAGGGTTGCTTAGCCTGGGCATTTTTTGAGACCACAAAGGATGATCAAATTTTCGTTATCTGTCAACATTGTAACAAACAACTCAGTAAAGGCAAAAATTCAAATAATTTGACTACTACATGCATGAACTGGCACATGCACAACCAACATGCTTTTTACTGTGGGAATCTTACTGCATTAAAATGCGGACTACCGGGCCTACGCAAACACCAGCTGACAAATCTACCATGTCTGCTGCTTCTTCCTCCTCCTGCATCACCATCTAAACTATTCTCTCACAGGTTTCCGACCGCAGAACTTTCACTTTTTCACTTGCTACAGTCAGGGTGAGTGACAGCCTGTTAGCTGTTATGGAAGTGACCTTAGCTGGTGTTTTTGACCCATGTGAGACACCGAGATCAAATCCTGTGTGTTACATGGACCATATCTCCATGCTGTTCAAAGACATTATTGGAAAATGTGGGTGCAATTATCTGCCAGCTTTGTAAAAAAAACTTAGTAGAGGCAGAAATTCAAATAATTTAATTACTGCATGCATGAAACGGGACAGGCGCAACTGACGTGCAATATTGTGGGAATCTCACTGTGCTAAAATGCAGCTCTTCGAGCTTTGCTAACCACCAGCTGCCCCACCAGCATTGTCTGCTGCTTCTTCCTCCTCTGTCGACATAGGAAATGTTGAAAAAAATAGATAATATTGCACTGCCGAAGATTAGACATAAATTGTCTGCTGTGGAAGGTGGTGGTCCCAGAAGAAGAGAAGGATGCACAGGAGGATGCAATAGGGATATGAATATCTGTAAGGTCTGTACTGCATCATAAAGATAAGTAGCATGGGAGTAGAGCAATAAAATGGGTCTCAAGGTATCATACAAACTGTTAGTGAATGTGCAGCAGCCGAGGAACAAATGGAGAATGATGAGGAGGAAGAGGTGATGGGCGTGCTGAAGATCAAGAAGATCTTGATCCCCTCAATGTTGTCTCTGGTTGGTTGGAGGGGATGGAGGAAGCAAGCTTGAGTATTACCCCACCACCAACACACCATGGAGTTGGACCTCACTGAAGTGCCCGACCATGAGAGCCTTTTTGCTGTACTATCTGCAACATGATACTAGAATTGTTAGGATTAGAAATAGGGCTAAGTACTCTGTTATGTTACTGCATGTTCTCAGACACAAAATATCAGTCAATTATTTTATTCCTTATGAATGGAGCTATGTGCCAGCTGTATTTTACTGCACAAGCTGTTGTTTTTTTTTTTTCATTTTGGGTTTTATGTAACTTTTGAAAATGTGCACCATATCCCCTGTGTGTCATTGAATTATATTATTGATTTTGTCTTTAATTGAAATCCAGTAAAGTGGCTGGTGCAGGACTTACTGGTAAGTGAGGTTCACTTGTAATTTGATGTCTTTAAAATATTGCAGTGACTTTCACCTGAGTTACTAAAAAAAAATTGAAATTACTTGCCTATTGCTAATGACTAGTGATGGGCGAACCCAAACTGTAAAGAACAGGGTATGTACCGGACATCTAGTGTCCATGCTTGGGAGCAGTGTAACAGCCAGGCAGAGACTCAGTGAGTATATTTTTCCTGCTTTAATCCTTGTTTTGATTCCTTTTTAAAAAAAAAAAAATTCAGGTGTCTGAACCTACACAGACTAGGGAATCATGTTTAAAAATAAAAGTAAAACCACCCTTCCCAAAATCCAAGTTTATTCAATAGAAAGATTGTTCAATCAGAAAAAAAAAATTGCTGAAAAGTGAGACATAATTGTTATTGCTGTATCAAAAACATTACTTACTTACAGATCGGGTACCTCAACAAAGCCAGCTACACACACTATGAGGCATAAACTATCACTGGCTGGAGCTGGAAGATACCACAGCAGCAGATACTGACCTGGATCATGAAAAGTATATTTTACTGTTCCACCATTAGTTATAGCAGTGCTCTTCTCTATGAGGCCTGAAACACACATCCTTGAAAACCACATGCGTGTAATACGGGTCGTTTTCCGGGTCCGTTTTCCGTTTTTTAGGTCTGTTTTTATGGTATGTGTGGCCTGCTTTTGTATTCCGTATGCTAGCCGTATGTGCGTGTGAAATGTCCATGTGTGCGTGTGAAACTTAACTGACATGTGTTTGTGTTTTCCGAGAGAAATGTTGCATGTGTGATGCAAAATGTCGTTACTACATGTCGGCTGACAGCAGACAGAGTTGCGCAATGAGAATGAACTCGGGTGAACTTCACCCGAATTCATTGTCATGCTGCAGCTCTGTCTGTGTGCCGCGTACTGATTAGCGGTCACCCATGAAGGATTCACCGGTGACCGCTGATTCCCCGAGTGACGGAAGTGAGCAGCCCTCTCTCATACTCACCAATCCCCGATCACCAGCGTGGCGCTGAACGGCATTCACACTGCTCTGGCGGCTTTTATTATTTTGAAAAAGCCGGCGCTCATTAAACAATTTTGTATTCTCTGCTTTCCCCGCCCACCAGCAAATATGATTGATTGCAGTGAGACACGCCCACACGCTGAGTGACAGCTGTCAAACTGCAACCAATCACAGCCGCCGGTGGGTGTGTCACTATGGAGCAGAGAAATAAATAAATAATTAAATAAACCGGCGTGCGGTACCCCCCGATTTTAATACCAGCCAGATAAAGCCATTCGGCTGCAGGCTGGTATTCTCAGGATAGGGAACCCCACATTATGGGAAGCCCCCAAGCCTAACAATATCAGCCAGCAGCCGCCCAGAATTGCCGCATCCATTTGCTGCGACAGTTCTGGGTCTGTAACCGGCTCTTCCCGATTTGCCCTGGTGCATTGGCAATCGGGGTAATAAGGAGTTAATGGCAGCCCATAGCTGCCACTAAATCCTAGATTAATCATGTCAGGCGTCTCCCTGAGATACCTTCAATGATTAATCTGTAAGTTACAGTAAATAAACACACACACCTGAAAAAATCCTTTATTTGCAATAAAAACCACTAACAAATACCCTCATTCACCATTTTATTCAGCCTGAAAAAGCCCTCCACGTCCGGCGTAATCCACGGAGTTCCAGCGTCGCTTCCAGCTCTGCTACATGGAGGTGACAGGAGCTGCAGAAGACACCGCCGCTCCTGACAGCTCCATGCAGCAACTGAAGAGGGTCGCACGATCATTATTTCCGATCGGGAAGAGCTGGGTACAGTCCCAGAACTGTCGCAGCAAATAGATGCGGCAATTCTGGGCAACTGCTGGCTGATATTGTTAGGCTGGGGGGTTCCCCATAACGTGGGGCTCCCCATCCTGAGAATACCAGCCTGGAGCCGTATGGCTTTATCTGGATGGTATTAAAATTGGGGGGTACCGCACGCTGGTTTATTTAATTATTTATTTATTTATCTGCTCCATAGTGACACGCCCACCGGCGGCTGTGATTGGTTGCAGTTAGACAGCTGTCACTCAGCGTGTGGGCATGTCTTACTGCAACCAATCATATTTGACGGTGGGCAGTGAAAGCAGGGAATACGAGATGGCCGGCTTTTTCAAAATAGTAAAAGCCGCCGGAGCTTTTATAACAGCAGTGCAGCGCTGCACCGGAGATCGGGGAACGGTAAGTATGAGAGAGGGGGGGGGGAACTGACCGACAGACAGCGAGAGGGACAGATAAGACAGAGAGACCAACCGACAGACAGCGAGAGGGACAGATAAGACAGAGAGACCGACTGACAGACATAGAGAGAGACCGACTGACCGATGGACTGAGGGAGAGAACAACACAGAAAAAAAAAATAACTGACATCACATGAAAAAAGCACAAAACGTACAAGGAGCATACAGAGATGCGTCCGTGTCACTTAGGCGTGCACACAGACCCATTGACTTTCATTGGGTCCGTGTGTGCGTGTTCCGTGATGAAAACGGACATGCTACCGTGCAAAACGGAGACACAAATGTAGCACGCACACGGACACACGGACCTTAATGAAAAACGCACATGTGTCCTCAAACATTAAATAGCATTGGTGCACGTTTGCACGTGTCTCCGGTATACACGGAAACGGACCAAACACGCACGTATTTCACGGATGTGTGTTGGAGGCCTCACACACGGTTGTAGCAGAGTTTTCTCCTTTTCAAAGTAAAACCAGAGTCTTCCCTTCCCCGAGTACTTACTGGTGGACCTTATCATCTCACCATATGCTCACCACAGTAAACCCTAACATTGTGTCTTTTTTCATGTGAGCCTTCTGGCTAGTTCATAAAAACTCTTGCTAAGGCATTTATCTATGCTAACAAAAATTGATGTGGGATAAACAGAAATCATCTGTTGTAGTTGCTGTTGTATCCTTGCTCTGTCCAACATTAGTGGTTTATGGCAACCTCTGCTGGCATGCTTTAAGTAGGCCAGTACTTGCCTAGTGTGAAATCAAAATTTGACCTTGAAAACAACATTATGGTTTTTGATGTGAATTATTTTTTAGAAACTTGGAGATGATAATAATCAGATAGTTTTGTTTGTGAAATCATGTTATGAAATACAGAATCTATATTAAAAGAGTATGAACTACATTCACGTGGAAAAGATTTACATGATAGTATATGATGTACCCTGTATTCCATTGCAACCAACTGGAGAACAATAAAATTGCCCAATATTGCAATTATATGTAAATATAATGTTATCACATTGCATCAATCAATAAACACATATTATTAAGATTATATTTAACACAATAATAGAGATGTATTTGTCCCTATTGGCATAAAAATAATACAATTCAGTCAATAATTTCACAAAGCAAGTGAACATGCGACTGTTCTGCCAAGCAATTGGCACCAATATAAGCACTGGCAAGCAAACTGGTGTATATGAAGCCTTTGCTGCAATAATCTCCCTCATGACATGCAGTCATTGTGTAAATGGTTATGTTTTTACTAGGCAATTGGCATCAGAATGGGCACTGCAATTAGACAACTGGCAGGTATTTGAAATCTCTTAAAAAAAGGTAAAACGAAAATGCAGAATGCAAATGTTCAATATACTTGTGGAAAATTATAATGTGCTCACATGCCACTGTAAAGAAAGGTGCCTCAAAACAAAGAAAAAAGTCTATTTATGTATCTTTATTTATCATCAGTTCCACTCTTTTAAGTTACAGATTTAGAAGTTAATGTGGCTGATGTTAAAGATAGCCCCACCTTTTAGATGATCACTTAACCAATTTATGACATAGATACAACCTAGGACACATACAGTTAGGTCCAGAAATATTTGGACAGTGACACAATTTTCGCGAGTTGTGCTCTGCATGCCACCACATTGGATTTGAAATGAAACCTCTACAACAGAATTCAAGTGCAGATTGTAACGTTTAATTTGAAGGTTTGAACAAAAATATCTGATAGAAATTGTAGGAATTGTACACATTTCTTTACAAACACTCCACATTTTAGGAGGTCAAAAGTAATTGGACAAATAAATTAAACAAAAAAAAAATATTTTTATTTTCAATATTTTGTTGCGAATCCTTTGGAGGGAATCACTGCCTTAAGTCTGGAACCCATGGACATCATCAAACGCTGGGTTTCCTCCTTCTTAATGCTTTGCCAGGCCTTTACAGCCGCAGCCTTCAGGTCTTGCTTGTTTGTGGGTCTTTCCGTCTTAAGTCTGGATTTGAGCAAGTGAAATGCATGCTCAATTGGGTTAAGATCTGGTGATTGACTTGGCCATTGCAGAATGTTCCACTTTTTTGCACTCATGAACTCCTGGGTAGCTTTGGCTGTATGCTTGGGGTCATTGTCCATCTGTACTATGAAGCGCCGTCCGATCAACTTTGCGGCATTTGGCTGAATCTGGGCTGAAAGTATATCCCGGTACATTTCAGAATTCATCCGGCTACTCTTGTCTGCTGTTGTCATCAATAAACACAAGTGACCCAGTGTCATTGAAAGCCATGCATGCCCATGCCATCACATTGCCTCCACCATGTTTTACAGAGGATGTGGTGTGCCTTGGATCATGTGCCGTTCCCTTTCTTCTCCATACTTTTTTCTTCCCATCATTCTGGTACAGGTTGATCTTGGTCTCATCTGTCCATAGAATACTTTTCCAGAACTGAGATGGCTTCATGAGGTGTTTTTCAGCAAATTTAACTCTGGCCTGTCTATTTTTGGAATTGATGAATGGTTTGCATCTAGATGTGAACCCTTTGTATTTACTTTCATGGAGTCTTCTCTTTACTGTTGACTTAGAGACAGATACACCTACTTCACTGAGAGTGTTCTGGACTTCAGTTGATGTTGTGAACGGGTTCTTCTTCACCAAAGAATGTATGCGGCGATCATCCACCACTGTTGTCATCCGTGGACGCCCAGGCCTTTTTGAGTTCCCAAGCTCACCAGTCAATTCCTTTTGTCTCAGAATGTACCCGACTGTTGATTTTGCTACTCCAAGCATGTCTGCTATCTCTCTGATGGATTTTTTCTTTTTTTTCAGCCTCAGGATGTTCTGCTTCACCTCAATTGAGAGTTCCTTAGACCGCATGTTGTCTGGTCACAGCAACAGCTTCCAAATGCAAAACCACACACCTGTAATCAACCCCAGACCTTTTAACTACTTCATTGATTACAGGTTAACGAGGGAGACGCCTTCAGAGTTAATTGCAGCCCTTAGAGTCCCTTGTCCAATTACTTTTGGTCCCTTGAAAAAGAGGAGGCTATGCATTACAGAGCTATGATTCCTAAACCCTTTCTCCGATTTGGATGTGAAAACTCTCATATTGCAGCTGGGAGTGTGCACTTTCAGCCCATATTATATATATAATTGTATTTCTGAACATGTTTTTGTAAACAGCTAAAATAACAAAACTTGTGTCACTGTCCAAATATTTCTGGACCTAACTGTAGGTACGACCTGTCCCTTTAAGGCCTCTTTTACACATCCGTGAAAATCATGCATGTTTTTCACAGACGTATCAAAGGTGCATATTGCCCTCAGTGTGCCGTGTGTATGGCACACGTGTGTTCTGCATGTGTTATCCGTGATAACACACGGAGAATGGGAACTTTCTGCTCACCTGTCCCTGGCGTCGCTGTCCGTGGTGCTGATCTTCGGTCTCCGGTCCTGCCAACTGCCCGCTGCTGCTGCTTCCGGCCACAGTGAAGTGAATATTCAATCAGCATAATGAGCGGCGGTCAGCAGCAAGTGACAGCAGTGGCAGAGACAGCAGGGCAGGAGAAGGTGAGTAAAGATTTGTTTTTTTTCTCTCACAGACACATGTCTTTTCTCCGGTGCATGTCACAATGAACACATCTGTGTGGTCCATTTGCATTATGTGTGACACGTTTGCATTCCTTTTGACACCCGTGATGCTGGAGATAAAACAGACATGTTGCCGTGAGGAACACACGGACACACGTAAGTATGGAACGGACACACGCGCCGAGCGAAAATAGTTACGTGTGTCCAAAACCATAGGAATCAATAGGTCTACATGTGTACGTGTCTCTGGTACGTGGGAAAACTGCCAAACACATACCGGAGGCACGTGCGTGTGAAAGAGGCCTAAGGTGGGCTCGCGTGATGAGACTGCATTTTTCCGCCATATATCTGCTGATCTGATCAGCTGACATGTGCAGCTAACAGGAGCAGGTGGATCAGAGATCCATCCGCACCTGTTAACCAGTTACATTGCACTGTCAAACTCAGACGGCGCAATCTAACACACTCCAGCGGATATTGCACCGTTCCCTGCAGTCATCGGCAGCCATAAAATGAGATCACAAGGCATCAATAGGTTGCCATGACAGCATGGGGTCAGCTGATGACACCTGTTACTGTCATAAGTCACTTCCTATGTATGCTGGCAGGCCCCCGGCATTCACAGGGGAACAGCATTACTGCTGATCAAAGCAATGCTAAAGCATTACTTTGAGCAGCAAATGTGACCAGACAGTGCAGGCTTCAAGTCCCCTAAGGGGAATAAAAAAATCAGTAAAAAAGGTAAAAAAATGTTTTAGAAAAAATATGCAAAAATAAAACAACTAAAAGTTCAAAAGTTTTGCCCCATTGAAAATAAAACAATTACAAAAAAGTACCCACATTTGTATCTCCACGTTCAGAAATGCCCGATCTATCAAAATATATCAATTAATCAGATTGGTAAAAGACATAGCGAGAAAAAAATCAAACCGCCAGAATTATGTTTTTGTTCGCACAACAATACAATTTAAATACAATAACATGCGATGAAAACATCAAATTTACTCAACAATGGTTTAATTAAAAATGTCAGCCCTCACGCAGCCCCGGATCCTGAAAAATAGAACTTTAAGAGTCTCAGAAAATGGCGACAAATTTGCAATTCTTTTTTTTCCTCAAATTTCTGAATTTATTTTCACCACTTAAGTAAAAGTAAAACTGTGCATGTTTGGTATCTATGAACTCATACTAATCTGGGGAATCATATTGTCAGGTAAGTTTTACCATATCGTGAACATTATAAATAAATAAATAAATAATAAAAAAAAACACAATAATTCAATTGCACTATTTTTGCAATTCCATCACACTTGGAATTTCTTCCCAGTTTCCAATACAATATGTGGCAAAATGAATGGTGTTATTCAAAAGTACAACTTGTCCCACAAAAAAGTATAGCCATCATTTGACTATATTGAAGGAAAAATGTTATAGCTCTTGGAATAAAAGAAGGAAGAAAGGAAAACGGAAAATTGCGGACGGATGATGGGTTAAATTTCCCAGTATCTAAGCTCCTCTAAACTATTAGGGGTACTTTGCACACTATGACATCGCAAGCCGATGGCAGCGATGCCGAGCGTGATAGTCCCCGCCCCGTCGCAGCAGCGATATCTTGTGATAGCTGCCGTAGTGAACATTATCGCTACGGCAGTTTCACATGCACATACCTGCCCTGCGACGTCACTCTGGCCGACAAACCGCCTCCTTCCTAAGGGGGCGGGTCGTGCGGCATTACAGCGATGTCACATGGCAGGCGGCCAATAGAAGCGGAGGGGCGGAGATGAGCGGGACGTAAACATCCCGCCCACCTCCGTCCTTCCACATAGCCAGCGTGAGCCGCGGTGACGCAGGTACGCTGATGTTCCTCGCTCCTGCGGCTTCATACACAGCAATGTGTGCTGCCGCAGGGGAACGAGGAACAACATCATACTGTCGCTGCAGCGAAATTATGAAAATGTCGGACACTACACCGATGATACGATTACGACGCTTTTGCACTCGTTAATCGTATCAAAAAGGATTCACATACTCCGATGTTGACAGCGACGCCGGATGTGCGTCACTTTCAATTTGACCCCACCGTCATCGCACCTGCGATGTCGTAGTGTGCAAAGTACCCCTCAGTGCCACAAGTAGAAATGAGTGGATCAAGCAAAATTTCAATTTTCATATTTTTTCCAGGAAACTCAATTTATGGAGAAGTTTTTCTCTGCAAATTTAATGTCCCTTATTATGCCCAGTAGCATAAACACCTTAATGTGCAAAGAATAATACAAATATTTCTAGTCACCTCTCCACTTAACTCTAGAGCCATTGTTATCCTTACAGCCACCTGTCCAGTTCTTGTCGTATCTAAAGATCAGTGTTGGGTTGTGTGCATGCACCTGCAAAGGTTGTGGCACACACTGTGACATGGGTTGTGGCCTGTGTGGTCACATGCCCAGAATACTCCCAGGCATAGCAATCCAGGACACAAGTGGCCTAGAGATCGAGGATTTGATGTCTGCCATTGGTGATCTGAAGATCCAACGTGGACTAGAAAGATGGGGTTGAGGAGCAGAGAGTCCAGAGAGGTGACTTAAGTTTTATTTTAATTTGATTTATTTTAATTCTTTAAATGGATTTTGTCAGCAGGTTTTTACCACTTAATCTGAGAGTAGCATAAAGTAGAGATTGAGACCTGATTCCAGCAATGTGTCACTTACTGAGCTGTTTGCTGTCATTTTGATAAAATCAATGTTTTCTCTGCTGCTGATCTAGTAGTTATGCAGAGCTCATGAATATGCTGGACTACCTGGCAGAAGTCCAAGTAGCCCTTTAATGATAATCTACTATTAATTAAACAGTGATTTTATCAAAACTACACTAAGCAGTCCAGTAAGTAAAACATTGTTGTAATCAGGATCTCTGCCCCTATGTTATGCTGCTTTCAGATTAGGTGGAAAAAACCTGGTGACAAAATCCCTTTAAATAATTAAAACAAAACTTATAATCACCTCTCTGGACTCTCTGCTCCTCAACCCCATCTTTCTAGTCCTCGTTGCATCTTCGGATCACCAAAGGCAGACGTCAAATCCTCAGTCTTTATGCCACTTCTTTCCTAGATTGCTATGTCTGGAAGGATTCTGGGCATGTGCCTGCACAGGTCACTGCCCATAATGTCACGGAGTTGCTTTAACAGTTTGATGCCCTTTTATAGTTTGGCAAAATAGCGTCTAGCAGATGCGTATTGGAATGTGGGCACTGTCGCTGCCATAGTGGGTTGTTATAAAAAAAGAGAGCAAAAGACAGTGGGTATATCTGCGGTGCCCTCTACACTATTTTGCAACTGCATTGTGGGTTGTTAATCAGGCTTTTTCAATCAAAGCTCAGACTAAAGGGTGCTTTACACGCTGCGTCATTGTTAACAATATATCGTCGGGGTCACGGTGTTTGTGACGCACATCCAGCGTTGTTAGCGACATCACAGAATGTAACACCTCTGAGTGACCTAAAACTATCGCAAAAGAGGTCAAAATCGTTGGTATTGGAGAGGTCGCTCCAACACCAAAAATCGTTGACAGGTGAGTAGCGAGGTTCTTTGTCGTTCCTGTGGCAGCACACATCGCTATGTGTGACACCGCAGAAATGAGGAAACTCAACGTACCTGCGTCCCGCCGGCAATGAGGAAGGAAAGAGGTGGGCAGGATGTTTGGCCCGCTCATCTCTGCCCCTCCTCTGCTGTTCGGCAGCCACTTAGTGACATCGCTATGACACCGAACAAACCGCCCCCTTAGAAAGGAGGCAGTTCGCTGGTCACAGCGACGTTGCTAGGCAGGTAAGTAGTGTGACGGGTGTAAGCGATGTTGTGCGCCAGGGGTAGCAATTTGCCCATGTCGCACAACCGACGGGGGCGGGTACGCTCGCTAACGATATCAGTACCGATATCGCAGCATGTAAAGTACCCTTTAGTTTAAGCAAAAAAGTCAAAACAAAATCAAAATCAATAGTCCAGGAAAGTTCCAGCTACCTTTGGCTCAAGTTTTCATCTGAACTGATAAAGCCCAAATCATCTTCTACCAAATGCCAATAAATACACCCGATACCATTACCCAGAATTACATAGTCTTAAAGGCATACACCTGGACTCAAGTGATAAAAAATTACATAGATCATAACTCATCTAAAGAGAAAAAGGGGCTTATGATATTTTTACAAATCAAGAAAAGTCATAACCCCCTCCCCCAAAGTATATATTTATTTGTCTGCAGCTCTTCCTCACTTAGCATTAATCATGTGCAGATGATTTAAACCCTTCATACCCTGCACTCAAGTTTCGTTACATGCAAGTAACATGGTAATGCTGGGTGTCAGTGGGGAAGGCGGAATCAGTTTGCCTGTAGAAGCAATGGTGGAAAGAGAGGAAAGTTAACTGGCCAGCATAAGAAAAACCAACATGCACACTGCTTTTACACCATTCCACACTTTCCCAAGCACAGCCATGTAACTGCTTCCTTGCGGAAGTGAATTCCAAAAAATCTATATTTTGACAAATGAGGATTTTTGTAAAATTAAAGTAGAAAGAAACCTGAATTCACCATTACATCAAGCACAGAGATTATGCAGTTACTTAGTTACAAATGAACTTTCACCTTTGGGCATTTTAACTGAAAATAAAATAATTTATTTTTTTTAATTTCTCCTCTCTGTTGTGGTTATATTAGCTAGTAAAGTTTAGGGTTTTATTTATGAGTCTAACGGAGGGTTAACAAAGATTTTTTATTGCAGGCGTGTAATTTTTTCTCCTGTATGAGGTTATCCAATCATAAGCAGGCAGCAACATAAAAAGGGAAGAAGAACATGTCCCAACAATAGGTTAGAACAGGCTTTTTTCTCCGTGAGACATCTAATGACAGACAGTCTCCTCACTGGTCTCACCGGAAAATTTGTGTGTGACTAAACAGTGAAAGAGCAGAACAAAGAAGAGTGTCTTATGAACCCTTCTTCAGCTTTCATCTCTTGGCACTCAGTGTTGAGGGGTGAAAGGTAAAGCAAAGCTGACAAGATTGAACAAGCAGAGCTGCTAGAAATGTTTGTAATGAGACAAAGCTGAGCATTGATGCACTACCCCTTCCCCTACACTGATTTTGTAATCAAACTCAGCCTTGCAATAAAACCAGTTAGGAGATCAGACTGTCTATCATTACATGTCTCACTTTGGAAAAAACTTTCTTACAGTTGTTGTGGTGGCATGTTCTTCTTTCCCTTGTATTTTGATGCCTGATTATAATTGATCAACCTCATGCAGCCCCCCCTTACATTCCCCAATAAAATGTTTGTGGTAACACCCAGTTGAGATTATCATAAGTTATAATCAAAGCTTTCAAACTATTTTATCTGCAATGGAGAGGAGAATTATAAAATTGTAAGTAGCTTTTCTTCGGCTCTGTAGCCACTTTTTTTACAATGTGGACAATTTAACATGCTCAAACTGGTGAAAAGTTCTATAAAATGCAGTTGAATAAGGTCAAATTTCATTCAAATTTAAAAAAGTTATTGGAAAAGACAAATGGAAAGGGCTCATGCACACCCACAATGCAAGATCCAGTACAATCTAGAAAAGCTAATCTTTCGCTACTGATCCCAATTTTTTGAATCCATCAATAGTTCCTGTTGTGACTAGCTCATTAGGTGTACTATTACATGGATTCATAGTTCTTATACTGTAGTAAAAAGAGACCTGTATCCTCTGGAGATTGAACCTTTTTTTCTTCAGGAGGAAAGAGTGCCCTTGTCTGTTGAAGATATGTTACATGAAAAAGCTTTTGACTATACTTTTTCTATGGGCTATTTATGTACTTGTTCAATTCATCATGCCAACATTTAGATGTCTATTCTCCAGACTATATACATGCAATTCCTGTAATTTTGCCTCATATCTAATATATTCCTTTTCCCTTTTCAGTTTTGTGGTTCTTTTTTGATCCTTGTATCTCTAGGGCATCTTTTTTATAAACTGACCTGCATTTTTAGATGAGGTTGCAATAATGCTTCAGAAAGTGGTAGCATTTCTTTCCTATCTACTGTTTCCATATAAAGGACAATATCCTGCTGGCTTTTGGAGACGATGATTGACATTCAATGCTTATATTCATTTTTTGATACATATGTACAACCAGATACTTTTCTACAAGTAGCTCTCCTAGTTGTTCTCATGGCTGAACATATTTTTCCCACATATTATTACTGTCTAGGTGGATAACTTTACATTTCTGCACAAAACATGATATGGCACATGGATGTCTAAACACTCAGTTTGTCAAAGTCAGCTTGTAACTTATGAACATTTTCCATAGACTGCGCTAAACTACATAGTTTGGTGTTATCTTCAAAAATAGAAACAACGCTATTAATTAATGACAGTGGGCAGTAAAATTACATCTTATATGGTCATAGTGTAATCCCCGCCGGCTGCTGCCGGCAGCCGGTGGGGATCTGTGCACATGTCGACTGATTAGTATAGCTGACCTGTGTGCCTCACAGGTATGAGTGGATCCACGTTCCACCCGTGCCTGTTAATCCTTTAAGCGGCGGTGTTAAAATGTGTCAGATCCATTTAAATTCTCACTGCTATAAATCTTCACTGTGAGCTGATGGTTCTCATGGTAGCACAGGGTCATGTGATGACTCCTGTAGCTCATATGACTCCCTTCCTGTTTCACCGGCCGGCTGCTGCCAGTGACAAGAGATGAGTGTTTCTGGTGATCACAGCTGTGTAGCTGTGAGCAACAGAAATAAATGAGCGATCATACTGCTGATCATTATAGTCCAATAGGGGGACAAGTAAAATAAAAAAAAGTAAAAAAAAGTTTTAAAAAATTGAAAAAAATTAAAACCCCTAAAGTTTAAATCACCCCCTTTCACCCGATTTAAAATTTAAGGGTTAAAAAAAAAATGTATACATATATTTGGTATTGACGCGTTCAGAAATGCCCGAGCTATCAAAATATAAAATTACTTAATCTGATCGGTAAACAGCGTAGCGGCAAAAAAAAATACAAACGACAAAATTACGTTTTGTGGTTGCCACAAATTTTGTGCAAAATGCAATAACAGGCAATTAAAACTTAAGCATCTGGGCAAATATGGTACAATTAAAAACGTCATCTCAAGACGTAAAAAATTAAGTAATTACTGAGAAATAGATCCATAAAAATGAGATCGCTATGGATCGCAGAAAATGGCGGTAAAAATGCGCCACTTTTTTGGACAAAATTTAGGTTTTTTTTAACCCCTTAGATAAAAGTAAACCTATGCATTTTTGGTGTCTACGAACTTGTGTCAACCTGAGGCATCAAACCAATACATCAGTTTTATCATATAGTGTACATGGTGAATAAAATATCTCATACAGAATCAAACATTTTTTTTTGCAATTTTTATTCACTTGGAATATTTTTGCCATTTTCACACTATATGGTAAAACTTACGGTTTTATTTAAAAGTACAACTTTTCCTGCAAGAAATAAGCCCTTATATGGCAAGATGGACAGAAAAATAAAAAAAGTTATCGCTCTCGGAAGAAGGGGATCAAAAAAAAATGTGAATATCAGAAAATCGTCCAGGAGTGAGGGGGTTATCATTGTCTTCTATATCATTAATATATAGGTTCAATTGAAGCAGACTGAGCATTGAATCTCGGGGTACACCACTTACATATAGATACCATTCAGAGCATTAGTCAATCGCCACAATTATCTGGCTGTGGTTGTTAAGGCGGTTTCCGATCAAATTAAAAAACTTAGTATCTGAATAAGTATCAACCATCTTTGCAAAGTCCAAAAACACTATATACACAGCTCCTCTATGTCCAGGTACATACTTACCTCTTCATAAAAAATAATCAGTTTAGTTTGAGAATTTCTGTCCTTAGTTTGACAATTACTGCCCTTTAAGGTCCCTTATGCTTTTGAAGATATTAACCTAAAAACTGTAGCCAAATTGTTCCTGAACTAGACATTGTATGTCATAGTGGCGGAAAAGCCAAAATATTTTTTATCAATTAAAGCATTTGTGATGTATTTAGTTAGCTTGTTTTACTTCCAGGTGGGTGTTATAATATATTTCTCACTGCGGACGTGTACTTATTCTCCCTATATGATGCTTACCAATCATAGGAAGGCAACAGCACTCAAAGAAAGGAAGAAAACAGAACTCTATAGCTAAAAAGCTAAAAACAGATTTTTCAGTGTGTGAGATGTGAGACAATGATTGCTAATGTCATGATGATGACATTAAATTTTGGAATTAAAAAAACCTTTTTTTCACACATATGATGAAAGGTCCTCTTTAACCCCTTCACCCTTGGCAATTTTCCATTCTTCATTTTTCTTTTTTTTGTCCCCTTCTTCCAAGAGCTGTAACTTTTCTTATTTTCTGTCAATATTGTCATATGAGGGCTTGTTTTTTTTGCAGGATCAGTTGTACTTTTAAATCAAACCATTAGTTTTTACAAATAGTGTACTGTAACGTGGGGAAAAAATTCCAAGTGCGGTGAAATTGCTAAAAAAGTGTAATTGCATGATTGTTTTGGGGGTATTTACCATGTCCACTATATGGGAAAACTGACATGTCAGTATGATCCCTCATGTTGGTATGAATTTGCTTATACTAAACATGTATACTTTTACTTTTATCTAAGTGGTGAAAAAAAATTCTTAAGTTTGTCCAAAAAAATATTAGCACCATTCCATGTTCGATCAGATTAATTGATTTTATATTGTAATAGATCAGGCATTTCTGAATGCAGTGATACAAAATATGTGTATTTTTTATTTTTTAATTGTTTTATTTTCAATGGGGCAAAAGGTGGGTGACTTGAACATCTAGGTTTTTTTATTTTTTCATATTTTTTTAAAATTTTTTTTACATTTTTTAGTGATTTTACTAGTCCCCCTGGGGGACTTTGTGATTCAACAATCCAATCGCTTCTCCTGATCAGAGCGATGGTACAGGATCACTCTGATCAGGAGAAATGCTTATCTCCTGTGAGTTCTGGCGGTCTGTCGGCTCTCATGGGAAATGAGTAATGGCAGTGTCAAGGGTCATCAGCTGACCCCACCTCACCATGACAACGCATTGGCTCCCTGTGATAGCATCACGTGGCCGCCGATGGTGCTGGGGAACGGTGCGATCGCCGCCTCAGCCCTTTAAATTGCGCTGTCAGTGTTTGACAGCGCAATCTAATTGGTTAATAGGTGTGGGTGGATCTCTGATCCACCTGTGCCTGTTAGCCACACATGTCTGCTGATCAGATCAGCCGACATGTGTGGAGAATAACACGGACATGCCGCTGGAGACCACAGTAACTGGAGGGAGTACCAGTATGTCCTTGGTCATTAAGAGATTAAATGGGATATCCTGAACTTTTTTTAAAAAAATTACCTGCCTTTTGTGCTAGCACTGTTATTTACCCGTACAGATTGGTCCTGCTGGTGATTCAGCTGCATCTGTTGGTCAAGTTATCAGAGCTTTGGCTTTTTTTACCATTGTCATGCTGATTGACAGCCTGGGGTAGTCAGTCTTTGTCAACAGAGCAGAGCAGAAAATCAGCCGCCGTTCTGTAAGGCTAAGTGCACACACTGCGTTTTTTTGACGCTGCATTTTTGTGCGTTTTTTGTTGAAGATATGTTACATGAAAAAGCTTTTGACTATACTTTTTTTATGGGCTATTTATGTACTTGTTCAATTCATCATGCCAACATTTAGATGTCTATTCTCCAGACTATATACATGCAATACCTGTAATTTTGCCTCATATCTAAGATATTCCTTTTCCCTTTTCAGTTTTGTGGTTCTTTTTTGATCCTTTTGTATCTCTAGGGCATCTTTTCTATAAACTGACCTGCATTTTTAGATGAGGTGTCAATAATGCTTTAGAAAGTGGTAGCATTTCTTTCCTATCTAGTGTTTCCATATAAAGGACAATATCCTGCTGGCTTTTGGAGACGATGATTGACATTCAATGCTTATATTCATTGTATGATACAGTTAGGTCCAGAAATATTTGGACAGTGACACAAGTTTTGTTATTTTAGCTGTTTACAAAAACATGTTCAGAAATACAATTATATATATATAATATGGGCTGAAAGTGCACACTCCCAGCTGCAATATGAGAGTTTTCACATCCAAATCGGAGAAAGGGTTTAGGAATCATAGCTCTGTAATGCATAGCCTCCTCTTTTTCAAGGGACCAAAAGTAATTGGACAAGGGACTCTAAGGGCTGCAATTAACTCTGAAGGCGTCTCCCTCGTTAACCTGTAATCAATGAAGTAGTTAAAAGGTGTGGGGTTGATTACAGGTGTGTGGTTTTGCATTTGGAAGCTGTTGCTGTGACCAGACAACATGCGGTCTAAGGAACTCTCAATTGAGGTGAAGCAGAACATCCTGAGGCTGAAAAAAAAGAAAAAATCCATCAGAGAGATAGCAGACATGCTTGGAGTAGCAAAATCAACAGTCGGGTACATTCTGAGAAAAAAGGAATTGACTGGTGAGCTTGGGAACTCAAAAAGGCCTGGGCGTCCACGGATGACAACAGTGGTGGATGATCGCCGCATACTTTCTTTGGTGAAGAAGAACCCGTTCACAACGTCAACTGAAGTCCAGAACACTCTCAGTGAAGTAGGTGTATCTGTCTCTAAGTCAACCGTAAAGAGAAGACTCCATGAAAGTAAATACAAAGGGTTCACATCTAGATGCAAACCATTCATCAATTCCAAAAAAAGACAGGCCAGAGTTAAATTTGCTGAAAAACACCTCATGAAGGCAGCTCAGTTCTGGAAAAGTATTCTATGGACAGATGAGACAAAGATCAACCTGTACCAGAATGATGGGAAGAAGAAAGTTTGGAGAAGAAAGGGAACGGCACATGATCCAAGGCACACCACATCCTCTGTAAAACATGGTGGAGGCAACGTGATGGCATGGGCATGCATGGCTTTCAATGGCACTGGGCACTTGTGTTTATTGATGACATAGCAGCAGACAAGAGTAGCCGGATGAATTCTGAAGTGTACCGGGATATACTTTCAGCCCAGATTCAGCCAAATGCCGCAAAGTTGATCGGATCGGACGGCGCTTCATAGTACAGATGGACAATGACCCCAAGTATACAGCCAAAGCTACCCAGGAGTTCATGAGTGCAAAAAAGTGGAACATTCTGCAATGGCCAAGTCAATCACCAGATCTTAACCCAATTGAGCATGCATTTCACTTGCTCAAATCCAGACTTAAGACGGAAAGATCCACAAACAAGCAAGACCTGAAGGCTGCGGCTGTAAAGGCCTGGCAAAGCATTAAGAAGGAGGAAACCCAGCGTTTGGTGATGTCCATGGGTTCTAGACTTAAGGCAGTGATTGCCTCCAAAGGATTCGCAACAAAATATTGAAAATAAAAATATTTTGTTTGGGTTTGGTTTATTTGTCCAATTACTTTTGACCTCCTAAAATGTGGAGTGTTTGTAAAGAAATGTGTACAATTCCTACAATTTCTATCAGATATTTTTGTTCAAACCTTCAAATTAAACGTTACAATCTGCACTTGAATTCTGTTGTAGAGATTTCATTTCAAATCCAAAGTGGTGGCATGCAGAGCCCAACTCGCGAAAATTGTGTCACTGTCCAAATATTTCTGGACCTAACTGTACATATGTACAACCAGATATTTTTCTACAAGTAGCTCTTCTAGTTGTTCTCATGGCTGAACATATTTTTCCCACATATTATTACTTTCTAGGTGGATAACTTTACATCTTGCACAAAACATGATATGGCACATGGATGACTAAACACTCAGTTTGTCAAAGTCAGCCTGTAACTTATGAACATTTTCCATAGACTGCACTAAACTACATAGTTTGGTGTTATCTTCAAAAATAGAAACAACACTATTAATTAATGACAGTGGGCAGTAAAATTACATCTTATATGGTCATAGTGTAATCCCCGCCGGCTGCTGCCGGCAGCCGGTGGGGATCTGTGCACATGTCAACTGATTAGTACAGCTGACCTGTGTGCCTCACAGGTACGAGTGGATCCGCGTTCCACCCGTGCCTGTTAATCTTTTAAATGGCGGTGTTAAAATGTGTCAGATCCATTTAAATGTATAATGCCTCAAGCATATGGACAAATATTGGAATATACAATGAAAAATGCTACTTGCTAATTTGAACATGTGAATAATGAATTGCATACCTGCCATGAATATTAGGAAAAAGGAGATATTTAGCAATCGCATTGATCAATGTAACTAAGCCCCAAGGCCTCGTCAAGGCATATCTCTATATTGGGGTCCCTAGCTCTGTGACCCTAACTGTGTGTCATCTCATTGCAATTAAAAACTGCTATGGGTGGAGAGGGGTAACTAAGGACTTTCTTATATAGGAGATGGAAAAAACATGTCCGAAAGGGGCGGAGCTGTGTTCACATTCAGAAAAAAAAAAACTACATATAACTGAATAGGATAACTGAAGTGAGCACTAATATATATATTATGAGTGCAAGCCAAAAATTACATACTGTATACGGATAAGGCTGCACATCAAACTTAGATAATAGTATAATGCCTCAAGCATATGGACAAATATTGGAATATACAATGAAAAATGCTACTTGCTAATTTGAACATGTGAATAATGAATTGCATACCTGCCATGAATATTAGGAAAAAGGAGATATTTAGCAATCGCATTGATCAATGTAACTGAGCCCCAAGGCCTCGTCAAGGCATATCTCTATATTGGGGTCCCTAGCTCTGTGACCCTAACTGTGTGTCATCTCATTGCAATTAAAAACTGCTATGGGTGGAGAGGGGTAACTAAGGACTTTCTTATATAGGAGATGGAAAAAACATGGCCGAAAGGGGCGGAGTTGTGTTCACATTCAGAAAAAAAAAAAAAAAAAAACTACATATAACTGAATAGGATAACTGAAGTGAGCACTAATATATATATTATGAGTGCAAGCCAAAAATTACATACTGTATACGGATAAGGCTGCACATCAAACTTAGATAATAGTATAATGCCTCAAGCATATGGACAAATATTGGAATATACAATGAAAAATGCTACTTGCTAATTTGAACAGGTGAATAATGAATTGCATACCTGCCATGAATATTAGGAAAAAGGAGATATTTAGCAATCGCATTGATCAATGTAACTGAGCCCCAAGGCCTCGTCAAGGCATATCTCTATATTGGGGTCCCTAGCTCTGTGACCCTAACTGTGTGTCATCTCATTGCAATTAAAAACTGCTATGGGTGGAGAGGGGTAACTAAGGACTTTCTTATATAGGAGATGGAAAAAACATGGCCGAAAGGGGCGGAGCTGTGTTCACATTCAGAAAAAAAAAAAAAAACTACATATAACTGAATAGGATAACTGAAGTGAGCACTAATATATATATTATGAGTGCAAGCCAAAAATTACATACTGTATACGGATAAGGCTGCACATCAAACTTAGATAATAGTATAATGCCTCAAGCATATGGACAAATATTGGAATATACAATGAAAAATGCTACTTGCTAATTTGTTCAAATTAGCAAGTAGCATTTTTCATTGTATATTCCAATATTTGTCCATATGCTTGAGGCATTATACTATTATCTAAGTTTGATGTGCAGCCTTATCCGTATACAGTATGTAATTTTTGGCTTGCACTCATAATATATATATTAGTGCTCACTTCAGTTATCCTATTCAGATCCATTTAAATTCTCACTGTGTAAATCTTCACTGTGAGCTGATGGTTCTCATGGTAGCACAGGGTCATGTGATGACTCCTGTAGCTCATATGACTCCCTTCCTGTTTCACCGGGCCGGCTACTGCCAGTGACAAGAGATGAGTGTTTCTGGTGATCACAGCTGTGTAGCTGTAATCAACAGAAATAAATGAGCGATCAGACTGTTGATCTTTATAATCCCATAGGGGGACAAGTAAAATAAAAAAAGTAAAAAAAAGTTTTAAAAAATTGAAAAAAATTAAAAACCCTAAAGTTTAAATCACCCCCTTTCACCCCATTTTAAATTTAAGGGTTAAAAAAAATATATATAGATACATATATTTGGTATTGCCGCGTTCAGAAATGCCCGAGCCATCAAAATATAAAATTACTTAATCTGATCGGTAAACAGCATAGCGGCAAAAAAACAAATCCAAACGACAAAATTAAGTTTTGTGGTTGCCACAAATTTTGTGCAAAATGCAATAACAGGCAATTAAAACTTAAGCATCTGGGCAAATATGGTACTATTAAAAACATCATCTCAAGATGTAAAAAAATAAGTAATTACTGAGAAATAGATCCCGAAAAATGAGATCGCTATGGATCGCAGAAAATGGCGGTAAAAATGCGCCACCTTTTTGGACAAAATTTTGTTTTTTTTTAACCCCTTAGATAAAAGTAAACCTATGCATTTTTGGTGTCTACGAACTTGTGGTAAATGCAGGTTGAGCTTAATGTTCAGATAATGGATTTGTTCTATGATGAATAGACTTGCCCTACTATAGAGTTTTCCCTTCCACAAACCCCCCCCCCTTTTCCTGTAATTAAGAGGTCATTAATATGTAGAAGCACGAGAAGTAGGGAAAAAGAGAGGCATGGTTCAGCCTGTAAAGAAACTGTAATTTGTTACTTACACAGGATTGAGCAGGCTTTAGAAGAAAATGGGAACTGATTGATGTTTTAATTCATGGAATATCTGTTGATTTATTCATTAGTTGATTCATTCTGAGTTTCAGGATTATAAATCATGTCTATAAATCATGTTGATCCCCTTCTAAAGAAAAATAAAGGGCAAAATGACGTGGTGCTTAATATACGTACGGCTTGTCTGCCAGGAGTAGTAATGGAGTATGGGTGTGATGACGCCGGCTCTTGATGAGCTGTTCCTGGCAGTGATATAGTAGTCTGAATCGCCCCTGTCAGGAGCTGAACTAGTTAACTATTACAACTGGGAAGGGGGCGGAGTAATGAGATTCTAACCTCCGAGACCAGAAGTGGGGAAATCCCACAGGAATCTCGGAGTACGTAACAGCTGATAGCTGGGACTGGAAGTGCGGTATTGAGCATCACGTATAGGAGGAATCAGCTGACGATCAAAACATTGGGGATGAGGTATGCTAACGCCCCCTCCGTAGCGTGCCTGTCACTAAGTAACAAGCCGGAAGTGAGGTGATATGACGCTGCAACTGGAGGGAGATCCAAATCACTGGGTGTTCTGAAGCGTGCCTGTCACTAAGTAACAAGCCGGAAGTGAGGTGATATGACGTTGCAACTGGAGGGAGATCCAAATCACTGGGTGTTCTGAAGCGTGCCTGTCACTAAGTAACAAGCCGGAAGTGAGGTGATATGACGTTGCAACTGGAGGGAGATTTAAATCACTTGGCGTTCTGAATGTATCAGACGCCATTATACTCCATACCATTGGCATGCGTCCTGCCTGTGAAGACATCTGAGTGAGTACTACTATAAGTGGTTTCTTGACCTAAGAGAGGAAGGAAGGAAGGGGGGCTGATATATATACGTATTTTGTTGGTTTTTAGCTGATTACAGCACGTTATCTGAAGGATCCGTTCTACATTCTGTGACACTAATAAGATGTATACATGTGGACAGTGAAATTTGTAAGTAAATACGAGTGGATATGGAATTTTACTGAATGTAAATGTAATATGTGATGGATTTATGTATCATATGTTATTTCACAGCCGGGTACTGCACCTCATTGGAGGATCAATTTTGTGGCATAATAGTAATGTGAGTAATGGATTATATGTGGAATTCGGGATTGTTTTTTGCTCTATGGTAGGGTGGTTAGTCCTCTAATGGAGACATATTGATGTTTTCAGTTTTGCCATCGATGCGATTACGCTATGGACAGCCCCTGATGAACCTCCGGTCGATCCATGGTCCGGGAGGAGAAACGCGTCGGGCAGTGAGCTACGCATGGGAGCGAAGCAGTGGTCATCTGGCTACATCATTTTTGATTGACATCTATTAATTCTGATGCATAGGCGACATGGACTGTGTCTCTAGGCTAAAAATCTGATTATGTGCTGTTTATAACAGTGAATTCAAGTATAGATAAGGGTAACACCTGGAATATCTATCTAACCTAGGGCTCTTGAGAGTGTCTGAATGGATGTATGAGATTCTCACTGAGATAAGATACTGAGGCCCACAATTTTCAGCAGCACTTTATAAGACTGCCAGGTCAGGGCCTGTAGGGTCAGTCCACGTCGAGCGGGGGCGCCATTGCGTATATTATAATAGGGTGCCAACCCCCGCGGTCAGGAAGGGAGAGAGTAGGGATTTGCCCAGAATCATCCCTGTGACCTCAATATGCAATCCGAATGATATTGGTTTTAATTTGCACTTTGTTTTGGTTTTGATTAATAAAATATTGGATTTTATGGGGTTCTTTGTTGGGTTTTAATACAATTAAAACTTAAGCATCTGGGCAAATATGGTACTATTAAAAACATCATCTCAAGATGTAAAAAAATAAGTAATTACTGAGAAATAGATCCCGAAAAATGAGATCGCTATGGATCGCAGAAAATGGCGGTAAAAATGCGCCACCTTTTTGGACAAAATTTTGTTTTTTTTAACCCCTTAGATAAAAGTAAACCTATGCATTTTTGGTGTCTACGAACTTGTGTCAACCTGAGGCATCACCTCGATTCATCAGTTTTATCATATAGTGTACATGGTGAATAAAATATCTCATACAGAATCAAACATTTTTTTTTGCAATTTTTATTCACTTGGAATATTTTTGCCATTTTTCACACTATATGGTAAAACTTACATTTTTATTTAAAAGTACAACTTTTCCTGCAAGAAATAAGCCCTTATATGGCAAGATGGACAGAAAAATAAAAAAAGGTATCGCTCTCAGAAGAAGGGGATCAAAAAAAAATGTGAATATCAGAAAATCGTCCAGGAGTGAGGGGGTTATCATTGTCTTCTATATCATTAATATATAGGTTCAATTGAAGCAGACTGAGCATTGAATCTCGGGGTACACCACTTATATATAGATACCATTCGGAGCATTAGTCAATCGCCACAATTCTCTGGCTGTGGTTGTTAAGGCGGCTTCCGATCAAATTAAAAAACTTAGTATCTGAATAAGTATCAACCATCTTTGCAAAGTCCAAAAACACTATATACACAGCTCCTCTATGTCCAGGTACATACTTACCTCTTCATAAAAAATAATCAGTTTAGTTTGAGAATTTCTGTCCTTAGTTTGACAATTACTGCCCTTTAAGGTCCCTTATGCTTTTGAAGATATTAACCTAAAAACTGTAGCCAAATTGTTGCTGAACTAGACATTGTATGTCATAGTGGCGGAAAATCCAAAATATTTTTTATCAATTAAAGCATTTGTGATGTATTTAGTTAGCTTGTTTTACTTCCAGGTGGGTGTTATAATATATTTCTCACTGCGGACGTGTACTTATTCTCCCTATATGATGCTTACTAATCATAGGAAGGCAACAGCACTCAAAGAAAGGAAGAAAACAGAACTCTATAGCTAAAAAGCTAAAAACAGATTTTTCAGTGTGTGAGATGTGAGACAATGATTGCTAATGTCATGATGATGACATTAAATTTTGGAATTAAAAAAACCTTTTTTTCACACATATGATGAAAGGTCCTCTTTAACCCCTTCACCCCTGGGCAATTTTCCATTCTTCATTTTTCTTTTTTTTGTCCCCTTCTTCCAAGAGCTGTAACTTTTCTTATTTTCTGTCAATATTGTCATATGAGGGCTTGTTTTTTTTTGCAGGATCAGTTGTACTTTTAAATCAAACCATTAGTTTTTACAAATAGTGTACTGTAACGTGGGGAAAAAATTCCAAGTGCGGTGAAATTGCTAAAAAAGTGTAATTGCATGATTGTTTTGGGGATATTTACCATGTCCACTATATGGGAAAACTGACATGTCAGTATGATCCCTCATGTTAGTATGAGTTTGCTTATACTAAACATGTATACTTTTACTTTTATCTAAGTGGTGAAAAAAAATTCTTAAGTTTGTCCAAAAAAAGATTAGCGCCATTCCATTTATGATCAGATTAATTGATTTTATATTGTAATAGATCAGGCATTTCTGAATGCAGTGATACAAAATATGTGTATTTTTTATTTTTTAATTGTTTTATTTTCAATGGGGCAAAAGGTGGGTGACTTGAACATTTAGGTTTTTTTATTTTTTCATATTTTTTTAAACTTCTTTTTACATTTTTAGTGATTTTACTAGTCCCCCTGGGGGACTTTGTGATTCAACAATCCAATCGCTTCTCCTGATCAGAGCGATGGTACAGGATCACTCTGATCAGGAGAAATGCTTATCTCCTGTGAGTTCTGGCGGTCTGTCGGCTCTCATGGGAAGTGAGTAATGGCAGTGTCAAGGGTCATCAGCTGACCCCACCTCACCATGACAACGCATTGGCTCCCTGTGATCGCCTCACGTGGCCGCCGATGGTGGTGGGGAATGGTGCGATCGCTGCCTCAGCCCTTTAAATTGCGCTGTCAGTGTTTGACAGCGCAATCCAATTGGTTAACAGGTGTGGGTGGATCTCTGATCCACCTGTGCCTGTTAGTCACACATGTCTGCTGATCAGATCACCCGACATGTGTGAAGAATAACACGGACATGCCGCTGAAGCCCACAGTAACTGGAGGGAGTACCAGTATGTCCTTGGTCATTAAGAGATTAAATGGGATATCCTGAACTTTTTTAAAAAAAAACTACCTGCCTTTTGTGCTAGCACTGTTATTTACCTGCACAGATTGGTCCTGCTGGTGATTCAGCTGCATCTGCTGGTCAAGTTATCAGAGCTTTGGCTTTTTTTACCATTGTCTTGCTGATTGACAGCCTGGGGTAGCCAGTCTTTGTCAACAGAGCAGAGCAGAAAATCAGCCGCCGATCTGTAAGGCTAAGTGCACACACTGCGGTTTTTTGACACTGCGTTTCTGTGCGTTTTTTAGTGCTAAAAACGCACAGAAATGCAGCGTCTTTAAAAACGCATGAAAAACGCATGCGTTTTTAACGCATTTCGGTGCATTTTTGGCTGAGTTTTGCTGCGTTTTTTCTCACTGCGTTTTTTTATCAGTGAACATTGCCATTAAATATTGTTGAAAAAAAAAAAAGGTCTGATGTCATTTCCTTCTTCCATATGTTCTTCATTCTCCACTAGTGTATGCACGAGAGCAGAGAGCTGCAGAACTACAAGGCTCAGCATGCTCCATCTACTTGTGGATGCAGGAGAGCAGACAGCAGCTGCAGAACTACAAGGCTCAGCAAGCTGCATCCAATAGTGTATGCAGGAGAGCAGACAGCAGCTGCAGAACTACAAGGCTCAGCATCCTCCATCCAATAGTGTATGCAGGAGAGCAGACAGCAGCTGTCGAACTACAAGGCTCAGCATCCTCCTTCCAGGACTGTATGCAGGATTTCTTTGCACCCCCAAACAAAAAAAATGACGTGGGCTTCGCCATATTTTTGTATGCTAGCCAGGTACAGCAGGCAGCTACGAGCCGCCCCCAACCCCCAGCTGCCTATTTGTACCCGGCTGGGAACCAAAAATATACGGAAGCCCTTTTTTTTAAATTATTTCATGAATTTCATGAAATAATTAAAAAACAAAATGACGTGAGCTTCGCCTAATTTTTGTGGCCAGCCGGGTACAACTAGGCAGCTGGGGATTGGAATCCACAGTGCAGGGTGCCCATGCTTTCTGGGCACCCCCGCTGCGAATTGCAGTCCGCAGCCACCCCAGAAAATGGTGCTTTCATAGAAGCGACATCTTCTGGTGCTGTATCCAACTCTTCCAGCTGCCCTGGTAACGATGGCTCGCTGGGTAATAATGGGGTTAGGGCTAGCTGTATATTATCAACTGGCCCTAAGCCCGAAATTCATGGTGTCACACATTAGACATGGCCACCATGAATTTCTAGTAAAGATAAAAAAACCACAACACACAGAAAAATATTTTTATTAGAAATAAAACACAACACAATTAGTGACTCCATCTTTATTGAAATAAAGAATCCCCCCTCCGCAGTTTTCCTGGGTCAAGGGTCCCGCGCCGTCCAATCCGGATCCAATATCATCTGATCGGTTTGCTGGAAGGCAAAGTGATCCAGGGCTGCTACTAGGAATTTCAGGGCCCCATACTGGCAAAAGTTCGGGGCCCCCTTGAGGCTCTGCCCCAGCTCCACCTCCGCCATAGCTCCGCCTCCACCCCTGCTCCGCCTCCACCCCATGAATCTTTCACAGTCCCACCGCCACTCTTGGAAAACTTCACTTCTGCACTACAGCCTCACCAATCACACATTGACCCTTTACATTGAACACCATATCACACACGCAGCCATCAGATTTTGTTTTGGCCAAAAGATTTTTTTAAGCCTGCCTCCACGACAAGGTGGACTCTTTTCGCCGGGCCCTACTTTACTCTAACTTTTTTTTTTCTTTTTAAACCTAACTTCTTTGGTATACATTTATTTTTGGTATATCTATTTTTTTTCTTTAAGGGAATGTGTCACATACAGTTTTTAAACTAATTGAAACCAAATTGTGATAATGCAGACTTGTGGATTTAGACCTAAATAACAACCCCTTTAAAGGGAATCTGTCACCAGGTTTTTAACACCTAATCTGAGCGCAGCATAACATAGGGGAAGAGATCCTGATTCCAGCAATTGTCACTTATTGGGCTGCTTAGTGTAGTTTTGACAACATTACTGGTTAATCAGCAGGAGATTATCATTACAGGGTTACTTGTCATGCTGCAGGTAGTCCAGCATATTCATGAGCTCTGTATAACTGCTAGATCTGCAGCAGAGAAAACATGGATTTTATCACAATGAAAGCAAACAGCCCAGTAAGTGACACATAGCTGGAATCAGGATATATATTTCTACTTTATGCTGCTCTCAGATGGGGGAGGAAAAACCTGCTGGCAGATTCCCTTTAAGACTCTTTCAGCAGATAGATAGATAGAATCATAAATAGATGGCTAGATAGATAGATAGATAGATACAGTTAGGTCCAGAAATATTTGGACAGTGACACAATTTTCGCGAGTTGGGCTCTGCATGCCACCACATTGGATTTGAAATGAAATCTCTACAACAGAATTCAAGTGCAGATTGTAACGTTTAATTTGAAGGTTTGAACAAAAATATCTGATAGAAATTGTAGGAATTGTACACATTTCTTTACAAACACTCCACATTTTAGGAGGTCAAAAGTAATTGGACAAATAAACCAAACCCAAAAAAAAATTTTTTATTTTCAATATTTTGTTGCGAATCCTTTGGAGGCAATCACTGCCTTAAGTCTGGAACCCATGGACATCACCAAACGATGGGTTTCCTCCTTCTTAATGCTTTGCCAGGCCTTTACAGCCGCAGCCTTCAGGTCTTGCTTGTTTGTGGGTCTTTCCGTCTTAAGTCTGGATTTGAGCAAGTGAAATGCATGCTCAATTGGGTTAAGATCTGTTGATTGACTTGGCCATTGCAGAATGTTCCACTTTTTTGCACTCATGAACTCCTGGGTAGCTTTGGCTGTATGCTTGGGGTCATTGTTCATCTGTACTATGAAGCGCCGTCCGATCAACTTTGCGGCATTTGGCTGAATCTGGGCTGAAAGTATATCCCGGTACACTTCAGAATTCATCCGGCTACTCTTGTCTGCTGTTATGTCATCAAGAAACACAAGTGACCCAGTGCCATTGAAAGCCATGCATGCCCATGCCATCACATTGCCTCCACCATGTTTTACAGAGGATGTGGTGTGCCTTGGATCATGTGCCGTTCCCTTTCTTCTCCAAACTTTTTTCTTCCCATCATTCTGGTACAGGTTGATCTTGGTCTCATCTGTCCATAGTATACTTTTCCAGAACTGAGCTGGCTTCATGAGGTGTTTTTCAGCAAATTTAACTCTGGCCTGTCTATTTTTGGAATTGATGAATGGTTTGCATCTAGATGTGAACCCTTTGTATTTACTTTCATGGAGTCTTCTCTTTACTGCTGACTTAGAGACAGATACACCTACTTCACTGAGAGTGTTCTGGACTTCAGTTGATGTTGTGAACGGGTTCTTCTTCACCAAAGAAAGTATGCGGCGATCATCCACCACTGTTGTCATCCGTGGACGCCCAGGCCTTTTTGAGTTCCCAAGCTCACCAGTCAATTCCTTTTTTCTCAGAATGTACCCGACTGTTGATTTTGCTACTCCAAGCATGTCTGCTATCTCTCTGATGGATTTTTTCTTTTTTTTCAGCCTCAGGATGTTCTGCTTCACCTCAATTGAGAGTTCCTTAGACCGCATGTTGTCTGGTCACAGCAACAGCTTCCAAATGCAAAACCACACACCTGTAATCAACCCCAGACCTTTTAACTACTTCATTGATTACAGGTTAATGAGGGAGACGCCTTCAGAGTTAATTGCAGCCCTTAGAGTCCCTTGTCCAATTACTTTTGGTCCCTTGAAAAAGAGGAGGCTATGCATTACAGAGCTATGATTCCTAAACCCTTTCTCCGATTTGGATGTGAAAACTCTCATATTGCAGCTGGGAGTGTGCACTTTCAGCCCATATTATATATATAATTGTATTTCTGAACATGTTTTTGTAAACAGCTAAAATAACAAAACTTGTGTCACTGTCCAAATATTTCTGGACCTAACTGTATGTGGCACCCCTGAGGCTTCAGTCACCACAGCGTACTGTACCTCACTTAAGGTGCAGTACTCATCCTGGATCCAGAGGAGGTCGGTACCAGTTCCTCAACACAAACTCATATACACAACCAGGTTGCCCTCCCCATTGGGGACCAGGCTAGGGTCGGGTCTTAAGCTAGTCACCAAACATGGGGGGCAGCCACCCACTAGTGACAGGGAACCGGGGGAGGAGCAGCCACCAGGGGGAGTTAGGAGCTTACACAACAGTTAGAGTGTTCTCCAGCAGGAGAGAACAGGAGTGGGACCGGTGCGGTTCACGGTGCAGAGCCTTAGGGTGGAATAGACTTCATCTTGTATCACCAGAATCTGCAGGACAGGGGGATTGCAAGTCCCTCTGACCACCAAGAGATCCCGGAGCACAGTGCCACATAGGGTCCGGAGTCGTGATTACAGTCAAGCCCCACAGCGGCCCCGCGTCACCTACACACGGGACAGGAGCAAACACTACACGAACTGGGATCCCCAAGCAGCATCAGGCTCGGGGATCCATCTGTAAAGGCGCAAGAAGGAAGGGCCCATCGACCACCGTACTGGTTCTAACCTCCAACGGATCCGGGATCAGCTGGGGCCCATCACGGCTGGAACCACAGCAGCTGATTCAGCCTTTTGATTGCCGTCGCCTCGTGCTTCGGCACCAAAGGCCACTACTCTCCTCATCATTCTCCCCGGGGCCCCGCTCCACCTGTGGGGAACAGAAACATCCTTGCTGCAGCACCATCCGCCCCGGAGGACAGAGACAGCAGCGGCGGCTAATCCCTGGCCACGTACCACAGGTGGCGTCACAAGACTATCATCCTCATCATTCCCCCACCATCATACAAATCCCCTTTTATTGTACACCTCGGGGCCATGAAGCCGGGCAGGGCCACCTGTGACATCCCCCTGACCCGACATCACCGGCCCGGCGACGAGTAACATTTAACCCCTGTCCCATGGGTGCTACAGATAGATGAGAGATGGAGGGACAGAGGGACGGAGGGACAGAGGGACAGAGGGACAGAGGGACGGAGGGATGGAGGGACAGCGGGACGGAGGGACAGCAGGACGGAGGGACAGCGGGACGGAAAGACAAAAGGACGGATAGACGGTGGGGGGTCTCACAGCAGGTGGGGGGTCTCACAGCAGGTGGGGGGGTCCTCACAGCAGGTGGGGGGTCTCACAGCAGGTGGGGGGGTCTCACAGCAGGTGGGGGGTTCACAGCAGGTGGGGGGTCTCACAGCAGGTAAGGGGTTCTCACAGCAGGTCAGGGTCTCACAGCAGGTGGGGGGTCTCACAGCAGGTGGGGGGTCTTACAGCAGGTGGGGGGTCTCACAGCAGGTGGGGTCACAGCAGGTGGGCGTGGAGTCACAGCAGGTGGGGGTGGGGTCACAGCAGGTGAGGGTGAGTTCACAGCAGGTGGGGGTGGGGTCACAGCGGGGGGGTGGGTCACAGCAGGTGGGGGGTGGGGTCACAGCAGGTGGTGAGATCACAGCAGATGGAGGAAGGTGAGAGGTGGGAGTGGCGCAGCAGATGAGGGAGGGGGGGCGGCGGCTGATGAGGGGGGCAGCGGCTGTTGAGGGAGGGGGGGCAGCGGCTGATGAGTGGGGGGGCAGCGGCTGAAGAGGGAGGGGGCAGCAGCTGATCGGGGGGCAGCGGCTGATCAGGGAGGGGGGGGCAGCAGCTGATGAGGGAGGGGGGGCCAGCGGCTGATGAGGGAGGGGGGGCAGCCGCTGATGAGGGAGAGAGGGGCAGTGGCTGATGAGGGAGGGGGTGGCAGATGTAGGGGACGCAGCAGATGGGTTCAGTGCTGCTGGATCAGGGGCAGTGACTGCTGCACCCAGGAGCTGAAGGGTGGGGGCTGGGGCAATGGGGGCGGCTGAAAGGAGACAGTGTCTTTAAACTTACCGATCGCTCCCCTCACCTTCCACAGACGCTGGAGTGAAGCTGAGGGGAGTGCTCACCGGCCCCAGATACACAGTGATTGGAGAGATCGGTCACAAGGCCGATCTCTCCAATCAGAACTGGGGGTGGGTGAAACTGAGGTCACCCAGCTCCAGCCAATGATCGGTGCTACAGCTGCACTGATCAGGGCTGGATTTTGTTTCAGCCATTTTCAATGGTTGGAACATTACAGTGGCTGTGATTGGCTGACGAACGCCGCTCAGCCAATCACAGCCTCCTTAGGTCCAGGGAGGAGACACCACCCCTCCTGAGGTCAGGCAGAGGGCCCCTCCTCCCCGAATCTAAGATATTTGCAGTGATTGCAGCCACCGGGGCCGCGATCTCGCCATGACGTACTGGGTACGTCATGGGTCCTTAAGTACCAGGGAGCTACGACGTACCCAGTACGTTTTCAGGCTCTAGTGGCCCACTCCCGCTTGGCGCCCCTGTGCGACTGCAGGTGCTGTCAGTGCAACTTCCCCACCCCCTGCCCATGGGGCCCGGTGAGCAGAGAAATGAAAGGGGAGGGGCCCGGGCTGTCAGCATGTTCAGGCCCCGCCTCCTGCTCACTGCACGACCAGCCTGCCCTGCAAAGTGTACTGTCAACCCCCCCTGCGCTGGGGCCCGGGGAGCAGAGTAATGAAAGGGGAGGGGCCTGTCAGCGTGTCCGGGCCCCCCTCCTGCCTGCTGCTCACCGGGCCCGCTACAGGAGTTCCACTAGTAATGCCCTGATGGCGGCCCTGAAGTGATCAGATGATGTGTCAGGATCAAGGAAGTGAATCACATCACACATCGGCTGATTGTATAAAAGCCGTTTATACAATCAGATGATGCATCAGTGCAAAAAAAACCCCTCACTTATGTGCTGATTACCGGCAGCTCCTGGAACGAGTCTGATCCTGTCCGATCTCTGCAGGAGCTGCCGGTAATCAGTGATGAAGTCTCCTGATGGCATCCGCTGATAGGTTAAACCGGCCGGGCGCCGGCGTCACCCCGAGACTTACGATCAGGTGATGCGTCAGGTGACTGCATCAGGTGATCCATCGCTAGGTCCTGCAGGCATACGTACCTGGGGAGACTGTACACAGCCGGAGCTGCGGTACCGGGAAGAGGAGCTGAGAGTGGGCATGGCACCGGGAGTCTGCAGACAGGTGAGTATGACATTTTTTTTTCTACTGTTCACTTTTGATTTCACAGCTGCCTCCACCTCCCGCCCAGACATGGTACCGCACGGCAGCAGACATGCACAGGACTGGAGGTGGAAGCGGCGGTGATGGTACCGGGAGGATTCACGCTTCTGTGTTTACTGACAGAAGGAATCCTCTTCCTGTACATGTCACTTTACTACCCACCTCCTGCGTTTATAGCTATAATAACAATTTGTGTTTCTCATTGCGTCTTTCAACATCCCATTGCACTCAATGGATGAAAAACGCGGTGAAAAAAGGGGGAATAATTGACATGCTGCGTTTTTGTGGTCACCACAAAAACGCAGCTGAAAAAAAACGCTGTGTGCAGACAGCAAAAATGAAAACTCATAGACTTTGCTGGAGGAAGCAAAGTCATACAGTTTTCTGGGCAAAAACGCACCCGAAAAACGCACTGTGTGAACTTACCCTTAATGTAACATCTGCAGAAGCAGCTAAATCACTATCAGGAGCTCTCTTTGACCGCTTTGTGCTGGTGAAGAATGGCGCCAGGCTCATCAGGTAGGTAGTTAGCAACTTCCTACTTGTTAGTGCTTAGGCACATTTTTTTTTTTGCTTTTTATAAAGTCCTGGTTATCCTGTTTAAAAATTAAATAGCTCAGAATTTTGAACTTAATGAGTAAATCCCTGAATAGCCATAAATTGGATTAACATCTGGTATTCAGCTAAAGACATTGAAAATACCCAGCTGCTGAAATAAAAAAAATTGTGAATCTTTTCTCAGGTACATAAAAGGAAAGAATTCTGAAACTATTTTCTGTACATGGATCAAAGAAGTCATTGATATTCTTTGTACCTTAGAAAACAAAGGCCATTTTAAGTTATTTTATTTTCATTCTCCTAGACCACAGATTGTGCTAATACTAAAGGTAAAAGAAAAACAGAAATGTATTCTTATTTTTAGTATCTAAAAATTTCCATTGGTCTCATTCAGCTTGAAAGGGGTCAGGCGGGTTCCATGGGTGCACCAGGAAAGATGGTAAAATGAACACTAACTCTGGTATAGTCATATTATTTTGTTGTTTTATGACTTCTGGTGGGTTATGATACTTTTTTGTTGTAATCACACTTTCTAATCATATCATATGTTATATAATTTTATGTAAACTAGAAGAATTATTTAAAAAGCAGAAATGGCTTGAAGTGAGAACTTTGCTCCTAATTACAAAAGTCATCTTTGCAAGAAGGATTTCATGAAAAAAAAGGATTTTTTTTAAGTTATAAGAACCAATTTATGACTAGAATTAAATTGCTTAGGGATACAATTTAAATATTGTAGAAATACAGAGTGTATTATATTTATATGCTTGAGAAACTATTGAACACATTTTGTATTGATAATTTAAATGTAGTGGGAGTACAGTTGTTTTATAAATTATTGCATAACTTTTAATTAAGTTTAACTTTTCCAGAAGAATTATATTTTCTTTTACGTGGTTCTTGTGAAGTATTTGTTTTATATTATTATTGTTTAACATATTGGCTATTTTTTCTTACAAATAAAGTAAATTTATAATTAGATGTTCAGTTATATGTACATATATATATATAGAGAGAGAGATATCTATATATATATTTATATATATACATATACAGTATATATATATATATATATATATATATATATATATATATATATATATATATATATATATATATATATATATATGGTTTGTTGTATATATATGCCTTATATTGAGATCTCTGGTCAATAGGAAAATAGATATACTATGTAACTTTACACGCATATACAGTACTGTGCACAAGTTTTAGGCAGGTGCATCAAGAATGCAACAAAATAAAAATGCTTTCAAAAATAGAAGTGGTAAATTTTTTATCACTTAATAAAGCACTAAGTGGATGAACATCAGAGAAATTAAAATTAAATCAGTATTTTTTGTCTAGAAATATCTAATTGTTTGTGTTTTAGGATACGTCAATGACTACCATATCTTTCAGACTATAAGACGCATTGGACAAGGAGATGCACTTAGGTTTTAGAGGAGGATAATAGAGGAAAATAATTAAAGCAAAAAATGTGGTCATGAGGCACTGTTATGGGGACTTCTGCTGCTGACACTATTATGGGGTAATGTCCCTTAATTCTGCGCTAAAGACCCCATCCTGGGCCACCTCAAGGTTTACGTGTCCCCCATCCTGGTGTATATGTCTTCCATTCTGGTATATATGTTCACAATCCTGGTATATCTGTGTGGCGCCCCTGAGTATATCAGGGTGCCCACAGGGAACTGCATCCTGTCACCCAGGGTGGTTCCAGGTTAATAAGAAACCAGTTCACTACTATCAGCACCACAAATCCCAATTGCACCTCACATCATGACCTGTCAGACATACCAGTGGGTTGGTTAAGCTGGAATAGGGCCACCCATCTAGGGGTCAGGCAGACTGGTGGGACGGAGGAAGAGGGCAGAGAAGTGAGAGCCCTCAAAGAGTGAGGAGCTGAAATAGTAGCTCCCGGGAAGCTAGACCGAGATTGGGTCGAAGACGGTGGTCCGGGACCAGAGGAGGCGGGGACTGGTGGCAGAGACATTGGAAAAGGGTGCGACGGACATAGTCTAGGAGGACTGTCGGCAGCAGAAACCCAAAATAACTGACCAGTACCGAGCACGACGGGGTGCAGGACCCTAGGTCAGAAGGTGATTCAACATCCTGATAATTAACCTGGGAGGGAGAGTATCTTTATGAACTTCCCTAAGAGCTCAGAGATTGAAGGTGACATCACACCGCGGGGGATAGGGCTTTCCAGTAAAGTGGTCCACCAAAATCTCAATTGCCAGCCATCAAGAGCACAGCTACACTAAATATAGATGAGCGGGGCACCAACAGCTTCAAGCCAAGGGGCCACAACAGAGAACTAAATTGTGCACGGAGACGGCTCCGAATTACCAAGTGACACCGGTGGGAGCAGACACATGGACGGGCTCCCCCTAGTGACTGTGATTCACAGAGACTTTTTTTTATCTTCAGTGTGTGTGTCTGCTTTATAATCCTCATCCAGCACCACGACTAACCATAGTGAGTACCCTGGTTCCCCTGCACCCTGCGCTCCCAAATATCCCACCAAAACCCCAGAGGCCGGGGCCTTCCCTACCTGCGGAGGGACTGACACCTTGCAGCTCCACACCATCTGCCCCGGTATTCCTTCCAGCAGCGGTGGTACTCCCATTACCGCAACTCGCAGGTTGTGTCACGAACTTCTCCCCTGTAAATAATCCCCTTTCAAGGATCGGAGTGTCTGCCGAGCCCGGGTCCAGATGCCTCGAGCCATGACCACCCCAGATCCGAGCACCTCATCATCCTGGTATATATGTCCCCATTCTGATATATATGGCCCTCATCCTGGGCCCATGTTGGTAGATATGATCCCCATCCTGGTATATATGATCCCTGTCCTGGACTCATCTTGGCATATATGTTCCTCATTTTGGTTTATGCCCCCATCATGGTCCCATGCTGGTGCATATGCCTCCCATCACGAGGCACACATAAAAAAATAAACAAGTACACTCACCATCCCTCTGCTCCTCTGGTGCATGGTGTCCTCTTCTTTGCCTGTAACTAACATCAGCGTGTAAGCAACTCAGATGTTATCGATTTCAAGTATCCCCAGCATCCCCAGTTACATCTTGATATCAGCTGCCAGAATATTCACTGCAGCAGCTGGGCAATGATGTATGCACACTGTTAAAGAGAATGAATATTCACTGGTCCCCATGCCTATGATCCAAGGCATGGAGAGCATTTTCTTTAATAGTGTGCATACATGATTGCCCAGCTCCTGCAGGAACCCAGAGGCTGGGTGATCACCTTCATCCATTGTTAAAGAGAATGAATATTCACTGCTCCCCAGTGCCAAGAGGAGGGCAGGATTATGGGCATGGAGAGCAGTAAATATTTATTTTCCTTATTAGAGGTCACATTGTTAGCCCCAGCTCCTTCCTCTTGTGACCCTGCTTCTGTCTCTTTTGACCCACAGCTCTCGCATCGTCCTCCCACAACAATCATAGCCAGGTATATCTGGACCATAATACACACCCATCACTTTGCTCAAAAATTTTTTGGGACACAGTGTGCCTTATAGTCCGAAAAATAAGGCAATTGAACAATGTGGAAATATGTTGATTGGAAAAATGTCACATTTTTTATACCATAGGTGTATGAGGGCTTGTTTTTCTTGTAGGATGAACACCTGTATTTAATTGTTAGACTCTGCTCATGTGTCCATTTCTCCTTTTTGTTTTTTCCATTTAGAAGAGAAAAATTAGAACAGGTAAATGGAATAAAGACCCCGTGCATTACTGTTCAATTGGTGGTGCCTTGTTGATTAATATGGGGTCTAGCTAGTTTCCATTTGCTGTTTATATAGAAGAAAAAAGTTCTTGTAGGACTTTTTGTCTGTTCTTAAAAATTGACTTTAAACAAAATCTAGATAACACCATATCAATGGGGCTACCTCTGCTTCTGTCTGAAACAGGAATGCACATGATCCTAATTCTATTTATCATTTACTTTTTTCCCCTTCCTAGACCGTACAGAGTTGCTATTATTCCATAAATATTAAAGATGCCTATATTTCTTCCTGTTTTGTAATGAATAGTGTATTAAAAATGTATTTACTGTAATTATTTTTAGTCGTTTACACTATTGCATTTAATTTTTTTAGGAATTCTAGTTATCTTTTCTCCAAAAACAAATGCAGAATTTTTAAATCTAAGTTACAGTGCTTTAACTACAGCATATGATAATACAGAAATATATCTTAGGGCAGAAAGCTGTGAGGAGACACTTAATATGGCAATATTCATTGAACTTGTCACGTTAGCTGTTGAGTTACACTTTTCTACATGGGGACATCTTGCTGCATAATGATATGTGTATCATGTTAAGAAATGGTATATCTGTATAATAAATAGTCATATTGAAATACATATTTATGTACCAGAACAATATGACTGTGAAGTAGTAAACTACTAATGCTTTAAGTCAAAGAAATTCCTGACTTAACAAATAGATCTGAAGTTCAACCCTGGTGATTCTGTCTTTAATACTGCACATGCTGAGATTGTGTCTGTTCAGAGACATGGAATTAGAAGTAGCAGATAATTTATTAACCCCTTCTTTACATGTGACTTAATAGTTTATTACATGTATTGTGCCGAAGTGTGGTGAGGCTTAAGGAGCTGAGCCTTCACAATGCACAGGTGTAAAACAGCCTATATCCTTCTATAAAAGGATGCTTGCTCTCTTCATTGTTGTTTTACCATTTAAATGTTGACAGAAGCATTTTAATAACAAGATCATCTGTGTTGTCACAAGGAGTCAATTGGATGGGTTTTCACAGCAGATGAGGTCCTACTGAAGTGGCTGAGATAACCCTATATTTCGGACTGTAAGATACACATTTTAACAAAAAAAGCTGACGAGGTTAAGAACCTTCCAACCGATTATCTCAAGGACCTTTCAGGTCATGTGACTGATCACATAATCTGAAAGGTCCTTGATTTAATTGGGTGGAAGAGCCTTCCACTTCTTAGCTCATACAGGCGTAATTCAGGTCCCAATCAAAAAGTGGAAAAAGTGGTTATATACCTTAGTAAAAATTAGAAGTAAAAATCAGAAATCCTTAAAAACAGGAGTTTATTATTTACAGTTTATTAACTGATATAAAGATGTTCTGGTGCATAGTGTGTGTAGATCTACATCTCTGCACTACTTACTTTCCCTTCCTGCAGGGATGCACTGTTACCCACCGCCGTGGCCGACTCCCTCTATGTTGCCCAACCTCCATGCACTCCTAAATGTGGGTACCTCCTCCTTCCCCCTCCCGGAGTCTTGCACATGTCACAGAACCTCAGGGAAAGGTCCTAGAGAGTGTGCACATGCCGCTGCCCTTCCCTTAGAGGGCAAGTGCCACTCATAGGAAGTGCCTCTCAGCCTATTGCTTAGAGGCCCTTGGTATTTATGACATTTCTGTCTGATTGGCTCCCTCTTGCCAGAGGCCAATTGTTTTTTTTGAATCCTGTTTCTGCGCTTGTTCCTGAGCCTATAGAAGTGACAAGCGTCCATACAGCTGATCTCTTATGTGAGAATCTTCAAGCTAGTGTGAAGCTGTGGTGGTGCATTTCCAAACTCCCATCCAATGCGTTCTGAAGCCTTTGTAGGTGTTGTGCATGGAAACCCACATCCAATGCCTTCTGAAGCCTTTGTAAGTGTTGTGCGTGGACAGCCCCATCCAATGCTTTCTGAAGCATTTGTCAGTGTTGTACATGGATGGAATGCTCCTATCCGAACTTGGAGGCATTGTTCCTGAACCCGTGGTGCATCTCCATACTCCCATCCATTGCTTTCTGAAGCCTTTTGTCGGTGTTGTGTGTGGATGGAATGCTTCAATCTGAACCTGGTAAACTCATCATCTCTAAACTCCCATCTGATGCCTCCTGAAGCCCTTGCTGGTGTCGTGCATGAATGGAATGCTCCAATCTGAACCCGGATGCCTTGTTCTTAAAACTGTGGGAGATACTGTACATATTTGGAAAAGATTTCCGTCTTTGTTTTGTCATGTCTCTCTTGTCTGTTTTTTCTAGGTTTATCTTGGATCTGTATGAGTTTGTCTTGCCAGCCAGTCTGTATTTCCGCCTGTCTGCCGACTACCATTGCCTTTGATGTGATTTTGTCTTGCCAGTCTGTCCTGATTTCTACCTGTCTGCCGGCTACTATCGACTTCAAGTAAAGAAGCCCTTCTTTAGCCCTAAGGAAGAGGGGGCATAAGGGGGTTACTGTAGCGCTGTGTCCCTGCACTCCTTTCCCCTCCTGCAGGGACGTGCTATCTATCACTCACCACCGCGGCAGGCTCCTTCTATACTGACTGGCATCCCTGCACCCCTCCACATGGGTGCCTACTAATTCCCCCTCCCTGAGTCTGTGCATGCATCACAGGACCTTTGGGAGCACTCCTAGGGAGTGCACATGCCGCTGACACTCTCTTAAATGCCAGCACGCCACTCCTAGGAAGTGCCTCTAAGCCTATTGCTGAGAAGCACTGAGTATTTAAGGCATGCTCCCACTAGGGGAGGTGCCTGTTCAACACACTAAGTTTAGTCAGTTGAGTTCCATCTAGTTAGTTGTCAGGTCACCCTGTCTGTCCAATCTTGTCCATCCGGTCCTGTCCTTTTCCTTCTTCTACATAGTCCCAGCCCATCCTGACTTTTGGCACCTGGTTCCAGTCCTGTCCCTGCCTTTGCCTGGCCCCAGCCCATCCTGCCTATTGGCACCTGGTTCCAGTGCTGTCCTACCTCTACCTGGCTACCAGCTCTTCCTGTCCTGTTGGCACCTAGATTCAGTCCTGTCACTGCCTGTAACGAGTAGCAGCCCTTCCTGAACTGTTGGCACCTGGTTCCAGTCTTGTCCCTGCCTGTACCTGCTTCCAGTCTGTCCTGCCTGCTGGGACTAGAGACTTTGCCTGCCCATCCTGGCCGTGCCATCTGCTTTGCTAGTGACTTTACCTGCCCATCCTGCCCTGCTAGAGATAGAGACTCTGCCTGTCTGACCTGTCTGTGCTGTCTGCCTTGACCCACCCTCGTGGTCCCTGTCTGCACTTGAGACTTAGTCCTGTCCACCCGTGTCCTGGGGGTCAGCTGCAACAATGCCGGTCCTCTACCCCACGTTAGGGTAGGTCCAAGGTTCCCCTGCAGTCCAGTGGGTCCATTTCAGCTTATCCCTTCACCATCCTTGGCAGTGAGCGTTAAAGTGTGTAAGTGTGTAAATGTGCATGTAGCAGAGATTTTTATTTTTATAGGTACATCTGTGTTGTTTCTATTTGTCTTTAGTTAAAACTGTTATTTAATGTTTTTCATGCTTGTCTCTGCTGCCATCTACTGGTCAGACCTTTCGGCTCCTCTGTTTCTTTTGTCCAGCCCATGGGAGTGTCTGATGACCCTCTTGCATCACATCCTGGTATGTTCATTCCAAATCAGAGTTTGTGAGAACAACATCCCTTATTGGAGCTGCTAGAAGCAAAGTCTTCTGACCGTAGTAGCTTCAGAGACAAGCATCACAGGAGAACTACAATGCCAAGTACTTGGACCGCAGTACTTCTGCATGTCCTTAACCTTTGGAGAAAATAAACCACCATTGTTTCATCTCAGCATGTGCATGTTTATCTCTGGAGCGCTCTGGTCCTGTCTGCCTCACCTATAGGAAAAACGAAGGTAAGATTCTCACAACCTCTCACAACTACGCGCCTTCAATCGCCTTTAAGTTGGGACAGAACAGTCAGAAGACTGCTTAACAGCCCAAAGTCAAAACTTCCTTGAGAGCCCAATCAGACAGAAGACTGCTTAACAGCTCAATACCCCGGCTACAGATCCCTAAGAACCCTGTAACTTCACTTGTAATCTGCCTAGCAACAAGCCTTGTGCACTAGTCTGCCTGCAACAGTGCATGCCTGGTCAAGCCTAAGGGGAAGCTCTCCCATCTGCCACATCCTGTGTCACTTCTGCTTGCATTGTAAAGGGACAGTTTATGCACCTGCTGTTTCTCTCTTGCTATACCCCTTCTGAAGACTTGCAGTACATTATACCTCATTACTGCACATTGCTGGACTGCGAACCCGAAGTTTTGCTAAATACACCTTGGGAATTTCATCAGGGAGTCCTTGCAGAGCTGCACAACAATTTTCGGGCCCCTATTCAAAAGTCAAGTTTCTTAAAGAGACAGTACACCTTAAATCAAAATGGCCGAAAAAGACCTCGGACAGTTCCCCAATGCTGAAACAGAGCAAATACAATCTGATACTGTCCATTATGAAGCCCAGGAGGCAGATACCGCGCTTCCAGCAGACCAAGTTGTCCGACCGAAGCGCTCTTCCAAACCCACGATAAAGGCCTTTGAAAACTATCACACTATGAAAGATGAGCTATGTGAACACCTGGAAGAACAGTGGGAACGAGTCACCTATTACATGTTTAGACTTGAATCCTCAACACTTGATGCCGCATGCTTACTAGCCGCTATGGAACGGCTGAACACAGCTCATGAAAGATACAAGAGACTGTCAACAAGTTACATTACCTTTCTAAAAGACTCTAAAATTGATGAAGCTTTTTCAGACCTGAGCAAGGCAGAAGAGGTGGACAAGGAAAGAGATACCAAGTTGCAAGATGCCATAGACAAGACCGAACACCGTATCTCTCACCAGCAAGAAACTAGATCACACTGATCAAACTCATCTAGACGTTCCTCTCGGTCATCCGGGTCATCATCCTCAAGAAGCTCAGCCCTGAGCGACAGGATACTAGAGGCCCGCATAAGAGCAGAAGAATCCAAGGTGAGACGTTCCTTCACAGAAAGAAAAGAGGAAGAAGCAAAAAGGGCAGAAGCCCTTGCAAAAACAGAAGCTGCTAAAGCAGAAGCCAAAGGGGCAGAAGCAGAAGCTCTTGCAAAAACAGAAGCCGCTAAAGCAGAAGCCAAAAGGGCAGAAGCAGAAGCCTTTGCAAAAGCAGAAGCTGCTAAAGCAGAAGCCACAAGGGCAGAAGCGGAGGCTCGGATAAAGATTCTTCGGTCACAGATGGAAGAGGAAGTTGCACTAGCTAAAGTGAGACTACTTGAGCAAGCATTGATCCAAGGTCCTGATCCAGCTCACTTGCCACCACTGGAAGCAGACAATCCAGTTGATCGCACAAGAGACTATGTACTGAATCAGTTACCTGTAGCAACCCTGGTTTGCAGTACCGTCCAAGCCGACAACACCGAAACCTCCAACTTACCTCTACCAGTGCCAGTACCACCTAAAGCACACGAGCAAATTAATAACAGTCACCAAGAGGTGCCCTCTCAAACACAGTCACCACGGCAAGATGGCAACCAAGTGTTTCCTGACCCACTTCCACAGCTCAAGCAGCGGTCATCAGAATCTACAGAGGCTAAATCACAGCTCAACCCTGCAGCAACGTCATTCTACCCGGGAAAATCTCATCCATTCACGCCAGGCAGTCCATACGCCCCAGGGGCATCACGAGTCATCGTGGCAACAAGTGGTGAGAAATCAGATATGTCTGAGTTTGCCAGGTTCATGGTGAGCAGAGAGCTAATCAACACTAGTCTCACAAAATTCAATGATCGTGCAGAGAGCTACAGGGCCTGGAAAGCAACTTTCAAGGCGGCCATTGCCAATCTCAACTTAACTGCAGAACAGGAGCTCGACCTCCTGATCAAGTGGTTGGGCCCAGGCTCTACAAACCGTATCAAGAGCCTAAGAACCGTCTATGTGGGATAAGCAGAAGCAGGTCTCGCTGCTGCATTGCAAAGACTAGAACGCATCTTTCGCAGCGCAGAAGCAATAGAGAAAGCCCTATTCAAGAGACTGCAGGACATCCCAAAGATCAACCTTAAAGAAGTCCACAAGCTTCAAGACCTAAGTGATCTGCTCATGGAGCTGGAGCTCGCCAAAAGAGATCCTCGTCTGTCTGGGCTGTGCTACCTGGATACAGCCCATGGAGTGAACCCAATCGTGGTGAAGCTGCCATACAGTCTGCAGGAGAAATGGGCAACGTCAGTCTCAAGGTACAAAAGAGTGCATGACGTCACCTTTCCCCCATTTATTCACTTCTGCAAGTTCATCGACGAGCAGGCCCAGATGAGGAACGACCCCAGCCTCGACTTCCTAGAGTTCAACACTTCGGCAGCTGCAACAACATCATCATCAAGGTATGAAGGTGCCATACACAAACGCAGAGACATTAAGAACACTGTGAGTGTCAGGAAGACTGAGCTACCATCACCTGCAGTACCCACAGATAAACAGTACACCATCTCATCACGAGATAAGTCTTTCGATCAAGAATGTCCCATCCATAAAAAAACGCATTCACTGAACAAGTGCAGAGGGTTTAGATCCAAAACCCTACAGGAGCGCAAGAAAGTCCTCACAGAGCTTGGGATCTGTTTCAAATGCTGCGCATCACTTGAGCACATGGCCAAGAACTGTAAATCGTCAAGTGTGAGGAGTGTAATAGTGAAAAACACATTTCAGCCATGCACCCAACCCAGCTAGCTAGAGACACACCGGCTGCAGTCACCACCACTCCCACTCCAAGTCATGGCGGGGAGTCCAAGAATCAGACTGACTCCACCATTGCCGTCTCCTGCTCATGCTCAGAGGTATGTGGAGAGGGCCAAACGCAGAAATGTTGTGCCCGAATATGCCTCATCAAGGTTTATCCCGAGGGACATCCAGAAAAGGCAATGAAGGTGAATGCCATCATAGACGACCAAAGCAACCGGTCCCTGGCAGGAACCAAATTCTTTGAAGCCTTCGGAATTAATGGACCATCAGAACCCTACACCTTAAATACCTGCTCAGGTTGCATAGAGACTAGCGGCAGAAGAGCCCAGGGATTCAATGCTTCTCCTATCAATGGGAAGACAAAAATACCTCTACCAACGCTCGTTGAATGTGACCAAATACCTAGCCACAGGAATGAAATTCCTACCCCAGAAGCTGCATTTCATCAACCTCACCGAAGACACCTCGCTAGTGTTGTCCCACCTCTGGACAATAACGCAGAGATTCTACTCCTGCTCGGCAGAGACAATCTAAGGGTACACAAGGAGCAACAGCAGTGTAATGGGCCTGACTATGCACCATATGCCCAGAGACTGGACTTGGGATGGGTAGTCATAGGAAATGTGTGCGTTGATCGATCAGAAATTGAATCTTTCAAGACTTACGTGCATGGAGATGGGCGCACAACCTGCCTAAAGCCATGTCCTCATCACTATGGAGTGAAAGAGAAGTCTCCAGACACAATACAGCTACTTGACATCGCTTCTTCTCTGCATATCGACAACTTGGGAAGATCAGTTTTTCTCACAATCAAGGACGACGATAAAGTAGCCTTGTCAGTAGAGGACAGAGAATTCATCGGAATAATGGACTGTGAGTTTTCTAAAGACAAAACCAACCACTGGGTCTCTCCATTACCCTTCCGATCTACCAGGGTAAGGCTATGTGCCCACGCTGCGGATTTACCACGGATTTGCCGCGGATTTCCCGAAAATCTGCAGCAGCGGCACTTCCAAGCCATTTCAATGGCATTTTGGAAATGCTGTGTCCATGCTGCGGATTTTTCCGCTGCGGATTTGCCGCGGATTTTGATCCGGAAAAATCTGCAGCATGTCAATTGTTTGTTGCAGATTTGGTGCGGATTTTGGGTATAGAATGGGGAAAAAAAAAAAAAATCCGCATCAAAATCCGCGGCAAATCCGCGGGTGCGGATTTGCCGCGAAAGTCGCGGATTTTCATGCAGAAAAATCCGCAGGTACATTCTACCGTGGACACATAGCCTAAGGCGGGCTTTGCACGTTGCAACATCGGTAACAATGTGTTACCGATGCTGCAGCGATAGTCCCGCCCCCGTCGCACGTTCGATATATAGTGAAAGCTGCCGTAGCGATTATTATCGCTACGGCAGCTTTACACGCACATACCTGCCGTGCGACGTCCCTCTGGCCGGCGACCCGCCTCCTTCCTTAGGGGGCGGGTCGTGCGGCGTCACAGTGACGTCACACGGCAGGCGGCCAATTGAAGTGGAGGGGCGGAGATGAGCAGGATGTAAACATCCCGCCCACCTCCGTCCTTCTCATTGCAGCCGGGAGGCAGGTAAGGTGAAGTTCCTCGCTCCTGCGGCTTCACACACAGCGATGTGTGCTGCCGCAGGAGCGAGGAACTACATCGTACCTGTCGCTCCCCCGGCATTATGGAAATGTCGGAGGCTGCAGCGATGATACGATGACGACGATTTTGCGCTCGTTCATCGTATCATCTAGGATTTACACACTACGACATCGCAAGTGACGCCGGATGTGCGTCACTTTCGATTTGACCCCACCGACATCGCACCTGCGATGTCGTAGTGTGCAAAGCCCGCCTAAGACTCCCAAACAACCGACATCAAGCTCAGACTAGGTGTAACTCTCTTCAGCGTTCCATGAACAGCAAGCCTGAAATGAGAGAACTCAGCGTCGCCTTTATGGACAAGGAAGTCTGCAACAACCTAGCAGAACCTGTACCAACCGAACTGAATCCTGCAGATCACGCAACTAGACCTATGTCTATAAGTTCTTTTGCTAACTCTTCTTGGCTTACAGGTCCAGAGTTCCTGCTGAGACAGTCAGAAGAAGGTGTCCAGGAAGCCTTCAGCATCCTAGATCCAGACAACGATCCAGATGTCTGAGCTGAAGTCAATACCCTGGCCACCGGTGCAGAAAAAACTTCCAACCTCGGTTGCCAACGTTTTGAACGTTTCTCCAGCTGGATGAGGCTCGTCAGGGCTGTCGCTAAGTTAGTGCACATCACCACATGCTATCATACGGACCTTAAAAACAAAGACTGTCATCGCTGGCATGTCTGCCACAAACCCCTTTCTGCTGAGGACATCTCCCATAGCGAGTCCCTCATAATACGCCACCTCCAACAGAGTGAATTTGCCATAGAATGGAAGTGTTTATACAACAAACAGCAGATTCCATTAAGAAGTCCTCTCGCCAATTTAAACCCAGTCATCGACAGTTTCGGCTTACTGAGAGTTGGCGGTCGTTTAAATCAGGCTCATCTTGGAGTTGCAGAACAAAATCCTCTCATCATTCCCAACAAACACCATGTTACAGTCTTGCTAATCTGACACAAAAAGGAAATAGGACGCTGCTTCACCATATAGGTGCTCAGGAGAAAAAAGCGGAGAATAATAAGGAGAGAGCTCCGGCACACTACCTCAATGTAGTCAGACACAAAAAGGTTTCTTTTTGTATATTATTTTATTTTTGAAAAAAAGAATTCATGCATAATGATGTCCAAAATTTAACGTTTCAACCATATTATGGTCTTCATCAAAAGGACCATCTGTGGTAAGTAGGCAAGGTGAGCTGTTACTAGGCGATGCGATGCGGCGAGTACCGGGGAAAGGATACTCAAGAGTATAAATAACCATAAAGTCTTAAGCCCACTTTACACGTTGCAATTAGTTGTACAATCGCATTTGCGATGTGACACGCCCAGGTTGCATGCGGGATCTATCAGATTTCACGTTGGTCGTTCATTTGCTGTCACACGAGCGTTAGTAGTCTATGTTAAATTGGTCAATTTTGTGTGCGATCCTTTAGATCATGTGTTCTGTGACGTATGCATTGAGCACCTTTTTTTTTTTTAATTTATTGACTTGCCAAGCGTGTGTAATGTGGGATGCGTTTTTACTATGTCATCTGCCATTCAGCTCTGCTACATGGCCGCTAACAGCAGACACAGACAGCCATGCAGCAGAGCTGAATGGCAGATGACAGCAGACACAGACAGAGCCGCACTGTCAGAATGAACTCGGGTGAACTTCACCCGACTTCATTGTGATGCTGCGGCTCTGTCTGTGTCGCGTCCTGATTAGCGGTCACCAGTGAAGACTCACCGGTGACCACTAATCCCCTGAGTAACTGAAGTTAGCAGCCCTCTCTCATATACTCACCGATCCCCGGCGCCGCGTTGCACGGCATTCACACTGATCCGGCGGCTTTTACTGTTTTGAAAAAGCCGGCCGCCCATTAAACAATTTCGTATTCCCTGCTTTCCCCGCCCACCAGCGCCTATGATTGGTTACAGTGAGACACGCCCCCACTCTGAGTGACAGGTGTCACACTGCACCCAATCACAGCAGCCGGTGGGCGTGTCTATACTGTGTAGTGAAATAAATAATTAAATAATTAAAAAAAACGGCGTGCGGTTCCCCCCATTTTTAAAACCAGCCAGATAAAGCCATACGGCTGAAGGCTGGTATTCTCAGGATGGGGAGCTCCACGTTATGGGGAGCCCCCCACCCTAACAATATCAGCCAACAGCCGCCCAGAATTGCCGCATACATTAGATGCGACAGTTCTGGGACTGTACCCGGCTCTTCCCGATTTACCCTGGTGCGTTGGCAAATCGGGGTAATAAGGAGTTATTGGGAGCCCATAGCTGCCAATAAGTCCTAGATTAATCATGTCAGGCGTCTATGAGACACCCTCCATGATTAATCTGTAAGTTACAGTAAATAAACACACACACCAGAAAAAAATCCTTTATTAGAAATAAAAAACACACACATATACCCTGGTTCACCACTTTAATCAGCCCCAAAAAGCCCTCCTTGTCCGGCGTAATCCAGGATGATCCAGCGTCGCTTCCACCGCAGCTGCATGGAGGTGACCGGAGCCGCAGCAGACACAGCCGCTCCGGTCACCTCCACACAGCAAATGAACACAGCCGCGCGATCAGCTGCTGTCACTGAGGTTACCCGCTGTCACCGGTGGATGCAGCGGTGGCCGCGGGTAACCTCAGTGACAGCAGCTGATCGCACGGCTGTGTTCATTAGCTGTGTGGAGGTGACCGGAGCGGCTGTGTCTGCTGCGGCTCCGGTCACCTCCATGCAGCTGCGGTGGAAGCGACGCTGGATCATCCTGGATTACGCCGGACAAGGAGGGCTTTTTGGGGCTGATTAAAGTGGTGAACCAGGGTATATGTGTGTGTTTTTATTTCTAATAAAGGATTTTTTTCTGGTGTGTGTGTTTATTTACTGTAACTTACAGATTAATCATGGAGGGTGTCTCATAGACGCCTGACATGATTAATCTAGGACTTATTGGCAGCTATGGGCTCCCAATAACTCCTTATTACCCCGATTTGCCAACGCACCAGGGTAAATCGGGAAGAGCCGGGTACAGTCCCAGAACTGTCGCATCTAATGTATGCGGCAATTCTGGGCGGCTGTTGGCTGATATTGTTAGGGTGGGGGGCTCCCCATAACGTGGAGCTCCCCATCCTGAGAATACCAGCCTTCAGCCGTATGGCTTTATCTGGCTGGTTTTAAAAATGGGGGGAACCGCACGCCGTTTTTTTAATTATTTAATTATTTATTTCACTACACAGTATAGACACGCCCACCGGCTGCTGTGATTGGGTGCAGTGTGACACCTGTCACTCAGAGTGGGGGCGTGTCTCACTGTAACCAATCATAGGCGCCGGTGGGCGGGGAAAGCAGGGAATACGAGATTGTTTAATGGGCGGCCGGCTTTTTCAAAACAGTAAAAGCCGCCGGAGCAGTGTGAATGCCGTGCAGCGCCAGGGATCGGGGATCGGTGAGTATATGAGAGAGGGGGATAGACTGACATGGACTGAGAGTGAGGGACAGAGATAGTGACGGACTGACAGAGATTAGTGCATGACAGACATTGTGAGGCGCTTCAGAACGCAGCTTTTTAGCTGCGCTCTGAAGCAGACCTTTTTTAAGCTGTGGTGCAGAGCGCACACCTGCGCACATAGCATCAGACAACAAAATCGTATGAGGGATGTCACACGTTACAATTGACTAGGTTCGTGCAACAAAACGCTCAATTCTAGAGAATGATACGATGTGTTTGCGATCAACGGTTTTGCGTTCAATCCTGATCGCATGTAGCTGTCACACGCAGATACCTCACAAACGATGCCGGATGTGCGTCACTTACAACTTGACCCCAACGACGGATTGTGAGATATATTGAAGCGTGTGTAGCGGGCTTTAGAGCTACGGATCATAAGTTATATGTAAGACCGCTATATTGGTTCAACCCAGTCATATTCTATACTCAGGTATAGCCACCGTTTTATCTGTTCAGGTTCCTAAGTAGTTAATGGATATCACCTAAAGGGTACCGGACTGAACCTGTGTGGTATGGCAATAGGACCTGCTCCCCCTCCGCCACTCAGAGGGAGCAGGTCCTATTGCCATACCACGCAGGTTCAGTCCGGTACCCTTTAGGTGATATCCATTAACTACTTAGGAACCTGAACAGATAAAACGGTGGCTATACCTGAGTATAGAATATGACTGGGTTGAACCAATATAGCGGTCTTACATACAGTCAGGGCCAGAAATATTTGGACAGTGACACAAGTTTTGTTATTTTAGCTGTTTACAAAAACATGTTCAGAAATACAATTATATATATAATATGGGCTGAAAGTGCACACTCCCAGCTGCAATATGAGAGTTTTCACATCCAAATCGGAGAAAGGGTTTCGGAATCATAGCTCTGTAATGCATAGCCTCCTCTTTTTCAAGGGACCAAAAGTAATTGGACAAGGGACTCTAAGGGCTGCAATTAACTCTGAAGGCATCTCCCTCATTAACCTGTAATCAATGAAGTAGTTAAAAGGTCTGGGGTTGATTACAGGTGTGTGGTTTTGCATTTGGAAGCTGTTGCTGTGTCCAGACAACATGCGGTGTAAGGAACTCTCAATTGAGGTGAAGCAGAACATCCTGAGGCTGAAAAAAAAGAAAAAATCCATCAGAGAGATAGCAGACATGCTTGGAGTAGCAAAATCAACAGTCGGGTACATTCTGAGAAAAAAGGAATTGACTGGTGAGCTTGGGAACTCAAAAAGGCCTGGGCGTCCACGGATGACAACAGTGGTGGATGATCGCCGCATACTTTCTTTGGTGAAGAAGAACCCGTTCACAACATCAACTGAAGTCCAGAACACTCTCAGTGAAGTAGGTGTATCTGTCTCTAAGTCAACAGTAAAGAGAAGGCTCCATGAAAGTAAATACAAAGGGTTCACATCTAGATGCAAACCATTCATCAATTCCAAAAATAGACAGGCCAGAGATAAATTTGCTAAAAAACACCTCATGAAGCCAGCTCAGTTCTGTAAAAGTATTCTATGGACAGATGAGACAAAGATCAACCTGTACCAGAATGATGGGAAGAAAAAAGTATGGAGAAGAAAGGGAACGGCACATGATCCAAGGCACACCACATCCTCTGTAAAACATGGTGGAGGCAATGTGATGGCATGGGCATGCATGGCTTTCAATGACACTGGGTCACTTGTGTTTATTGATGACAACAGCAGACAAGAGTAGCCGGATGAATTCTGAAATGTACCGGGATATACTTTCAGCCCAGATTCAGCCAAATGCCGCAAAGTTGATCGGACGGCGCTTCATAGTACAGATGGACAATGACCCCAAGCATACAGCCAAAGCTACCCAGGAGTTCATGAGTGCAAAAAAGTGGAACATTCTGCAATGGCCAAGTCAATCACCAGATCTTAACCCAGAGCATGCATTTCACTTGCTCAAATCCAGACTTAAGACTGAAAGACCCACAAACAAGCAAGACCTGAAGGCTGCGGCTGTAAAGGCCTGGCAAAGCATTAAGAAGGAGGAAATCCAGCGTTTGGTGATGTCCATGGGTTCCAGACTTAAGGCAGTGATTGCCTCCAAAGGATTCGCAACAAAATATTGAAAATAAAAATATTTTGTTTGGGTTTGGTGTATTTGTCCAATTACTTTTGACCTCCTAAAATGTGGAGTGTTTGTAAAGAAATGTGTACAATTCCTACAATTTTTATCAGATATTTTTGTTCAAACCTTCAAATTAAACGTTACAATCTGCACTTGAATTCTGTTGTAGAGGTTTCATTTCAAATCCAATGTGGTGGCATGGAGAGCCCAACTCGCGAAAATTGTGTCACTGTCCAAATATTTCTGGACCTAACTGTATAACTTATGATCCGTAGCTCTAAGACTTTATGGTTATTTATACTCTTGAGTATCCTTTCCCCGGTACTCGCCGCATCGCATCGCCTAGTAACAGCTCACCTTGCCTAATTACCACAGATGGTCCTTTTGATGAAGACCATAATATGGTGGAAAAGTTAAATTTTGGACATCATTATGCATAAATTCTTTTTTTCAAAAATAAAATAATATACAAAAAGAAACCTTTTCGTGTCTGACTACATTGAGGTAGTGTGCCGGAGCTCTCTCTTGCTAATCTGACACCACCATGAAAAGACTGAACACCAAGGCAGGCAAATTACAGAAGGTGCTTTACGGTCTGCAGGCTTCTGGATTATTGGGATGAAGAGACGTTTAGCACAAATACTACACGATTGTGTGCACTGTCGTAAAGCGAGAGGAAAACAACTGTACCAACAAATGGCTGACCTGCCTACAGACAGACTTTCTACAGAGCCACCTTTCACCTACGTGGGCCTAGACGTTTTCGGACCATGGATGGTGTCCACACGTAGAACTCGCGGCGGCCAAGCAAACAGTAAGCGGTGAGCTGTGTTATTCACCTGCATGAGTATTCGAGCCGTTCACATTGAGGTGTTAGAGTCCATGGATACCTCCAGCCTAATCAACGCCTTGAGAAGGTTCCTTGCCATCCGAGGACCAGTGAAACAGCTGAGGTCTGACCGTGGAAGCAACTTCATCGGTGCATGTAGAGAACTGAACATTGACACCAAGCCTATCCAAGATCAGCTGGCAGAGAAAGGTTGCACCTGGATCTTCAATCCCCCTCACAGTTCTCACATGGGAGGCTCCTGGGAGAGGATGATCGGGATTTCACGCAACATGTTGAACTCCATGCTAATGGACGTCAATTCCTCAAGACTCACACATGAGACTCTAGTCACTCTTTTAGCTGAAGTCTCAGCCATTATCAATTCAAGACCCCTTGTGCCGGTGACCATGGATCCAGAAACACCAACCATATTGACTCCGACTATTCTTATTACCCAAAAAACTGACAACGCGGTAATGCCCAGCGGAGAGTTCACCCACGCGAACGCTTATCAAAAACACTGGAAACGGGTTCAATACTTGGCTAACTACTTCTGGAACTGATGGAGGAAGGAATACCTCACCATTCTTCAAGGAAGAAAGAAATGGCGCCATCCCCAGCCGAACCTCAAAGAAGGAGACCTAGTCCTCATGAAAGACCAGACCACAGAAAGGACTGACTGGCCTATGGGACTGATTAATAGGATACTGCCTAGCCAGGACGGAAATGTTCGGAAGGTAGAGCTAAAGGTCATCAGGAAAGGTAAGACGAAGACCTTTGCAAGGCCAATCCACGAACTTGTTCTGCTGTTGCCCATATAGAGCGTCCCTATGGGATGAACGCTACCGGACCTGAACTTTGAGCCATCCTCCTTGTTTGGACTCAATTGATCTTGTTTTTGCATTTAACATGCCTTTCCTTTCAGATTGTATTATGGACTCAATAGTGAAATCCCCAAAGTGAATTTCAAATGGGGATTGTGCTGTTTCTATTTGTCTTAGTTAAAACTGTTATTTAATGTTTTTCATGCTTGTCTCTGCTGCCATCTACTGGTCAGATCTTTCGGCTCCTCTGTTTCTTTTGTTCAGCCCATGGGAGTTTCTGATGACCCTCTTGCATCACATCCTGGTATGTTTATTCCAAACCAGAGTTTGTGAGAACAACATCCCTTATTGGAGCTGCTAGAAGCAAAGTCTTCTGACCGTAGTAGCTTCAGAGACAAGCATCACAGGAGAACTACAATGCCAAGTACTTTGACCGCAGTACTTCTGCATGTCCTTAACCTTTGGAGAAAATAAACCACCATTGTTTCATCTCAGCATGTGCATGTTTAACTCTGGAGCGCTCTGGTCCTTTCTGCCTCACCTATAGGAAAAACGAAGGTAAGATTCTCACAACCTCTCACAACTACAAGCCTTCAATCGCCTTTTAGTGGGGACAGAACAACATCTACTGTGCACATAGTAGACCTGTGTGTCTCTATACCATATATATGCATGTTGTGGAGCTCTGCGTGTGTATATATATATATATATATATATATATATATATATACATACATGTAGCAAAGCTGTGTGTGTCTATATCTGCAGGTTGTAGAGTTGTGTATGTGCAAATGTAGCAGAAACATATCAATGCATATGAAGCAGAGCTGTGTGTGTTTAATACAAACTACAGAGAGACAATAACAGTAGATGTATTGGCTCCCTATTATACCCTGGTGCTTTAAAAATTAGTGATAGTGACCTGCCCACTTTAACAAGGGAAGTTTTAATTAATAGGTAAAATGTTTTCCTTTTTTTCTGCTGTCTATACATGGGGTGGGACTTTTGGTAAGGGGAATTTTATAGTCTGAAAATCAGTACATTTTAACTATATACTGCAATACAGTAGTACTGCACATAGAACAAGCAATTAAATGATCGCATGTTGAAATTTTAGGAAGCTAACAAATGAATTAAAAAACAGTTTCAACTGCATGACATTTTTAAAAAAGTTTTAATTAACATTATTTTCAATAGTAATAATATAAAAATAAGTATTTTTGTAATCAACACATGTGTACACATCTGTTTTAATAACAAATACATTTAATTAACCCACATGGTAAATGTGGTAAAGAAAGAAAATTAAAAACTGTAGAAAAGTGTTTTTTTTGCTGGAAAAATCACTTTAAATGGCAATTTCAGGTTTCAAAAGATTTGCTCATTTCTACTAGACACTGACAAATGTACCAGCACACATGAGAAATAAATATGACAATTATACAGCTTAACTTTCAGCAATTACTTTTTTCCTTGACATATACAGCACATCTCTTATGCTGATAGCATGTCTCCTACTGCACTTATTCTACTACAATAAGCAATGTGCTATTCTTGCCTGCTATATTTGCAATAAAATATATTTTGAGAGTATTACATTTTGTAGTTATATGTTTATATTCACCTACAGATTAACATTATAAAGGTTGTAAAAATATATATCTAATATGTTTTATTTATTTATTTTTTTTTTTCAAAAAAAAATTAAACATCTATTCTGACCTTACCATTTAAAACACAGTATAATTCCACATCTAGGACTTTCAGGAGTTAATACGATGAAAATTACATTTTTCCAATTAGAACATTGTCTGATAGAAAGTTGAGGTTGATATGAAAAAAGATCCTTCAAACAACTGAGGATTTATTGCAGGTCCTTAGCTATTTTGCTCCGTACTTCGATCTTCAGATGTAAGTCAGAGTCATGGACACTAGATTATTTATTGGTTGTTGTGTGTAATAAAGAGGTTTATGTCTCATTTACCACTCATCGTGGCAGTTCAAATTACTTTCCTCCATTTGGCTCTACGGGGAATAGTAATCTAGATATTTTATCTCTTTCATAAAGACTAGTTGTTAAGTTGATATATAGATAGCACAATATAGCATCTGTTATTTTTCTCTATAGATAATGCCTCATTATGGTTTAATTTAATACACCAGTATATTATTTCATCATTAAACTTTAGTCTTGTCCCTTCTTTTAGATGTAAAAAGGATATCAAAATATGTTTTATACTGTACATTAATCACAAAAATAGTGAGTCATGAAATGTAACATAAGAACTGATAACTATAGATTTCTCCCAATTAAAAATAGAAAAAAAACATTGATAATACCCAAATAAGAATATAGTCACATTCACTTTAGGCACTATCATGATCCGCAGTGCACTGCTCTCCAGCAGAGCCAAAGTTCTGTATTATGCTCCAGGTCACAGGTTGCTTCTCAGCCTTTCGGTCCTGCGCTGGTGCAGGGAGGGGCATGTGTTCAGATGCCTCATTCTGGGTGAATACTCTGCTTCATTAGAGAGCAACTTCACCCGGAATGCTGCCTGTCATAGTTCCTGCTCTGTAGTGAGTTTTCTGGCTTACGTGAGTTTTATTGCTCTGATCTTGTATCCCTACCCCAGACCTTTGTTACCCTTCCTTCTCTGCCCATGCCCCTTACCATGATATTATCCCCCTGGCCTCTGACCTCCAGCTTGTACCTTGACCTCAGCTCCACTCACTCCCTGTGTACCTTATCTCATTTCCTGGCTTCTGACCTCCGGCTTTTACCCTGAACTTGGCTCCTCTCTCTCCCTGTGTACCCTATCTGACTTCCTGGCTTCTGACTACCAGCATATTTGACTTCCCTGTCTCTAGTAGTTTCAAGTGACACCTAGTGGCGTATCGTCACAGGCATTACTTTCAGTGAATATGTTGAATATGTCCAGCAATTCTATTTTTGCATATATCTAATGTTCCTTTAAAATGTCATTAGCCAAACTTATGCAAACATGTTTTTTTTCTGTTCTTTCCTTTGTTTTTCTTTCCTGTGTCTTCCTCTTACAACTTTTCTACTACCATTCTGTTTCCCTTTAGTACCAGATAAGTGTTAACTAGAGATGAGCGAACCGGTCCCGGTTCGGCTCGAGGCGGTTCGCCGAACGGGGGGTCTGGCTCGAGTTCGGCTCGTCGAACGTTCGACGAACCGAACTCGAGCCCATAGGAAACAATGGCAGGCAATCACAAACACAGTAAAACACCTAGAAAACACCCTCAAAGGTGTCCAAAAGGTGACAAACAACTCACAACACAACACAAACACATGGGAAAGTGACAAGGACATGTACTCATGCGAAAACAAAACAGCTGGACAAGGAAAAAGAGGAGGACACACAGATATAGGCATGGCACGCCCTTCTAAAGTCATGTAAAACACCGCAAGGTGACTCCAAGCGGAGTCTCCCTTTTTTCCAAAAATTGGGCCCCACACACCCACCCCTTCAGTGGCAGCAGTTGTGCCCCAGTTGTACACTTCACAGCTAGATTTGCATCAAGCACATTCAAAAATACGCCATTCTTATCCGTCCCCAGGATGACACCGGGGTAGGTAGCAAAGTCTTTCCTGATCCCAGCTCTGTTCATCTTGGCTTCTTTTAAAAACACAGCAAGCAAGGGTTACTCCAAGCGGAGTCTCCCTTTTTTCCAAAAATTGGGCCCCACACACACCCACCCCTTCAGTGGCAGCACTTGGGCCCCAGTTGTACACTTCACAGCTAGATTTGCATCAAGCACATTCAAAAATACGCTATTCTTAACCGTCCCCAGGATGACACCGGGGTAGGTAGCAAAGTCTTTCCTGATCCCAGCTCTGTTCATCTTGGCTTCTTTTAAAAACACAGCAAGCAAGGGTTACTCCAAGCGGAGTCTCCCTTTTTTCCAAAAATTGGGCCACACAGACACCCACCCCATCAGTGGCAGCACTTGGGCCCTAGTTGCAAACAGGATGTTTTGATTTGCATCAAGCACATTCAAAAATACGCTATTCTTAGCCGTCCACAGGATGACACCGGGGTAGGTAGCAAAGTCTTTCCTGATCCCAGCTCTGTTCATCTTGGCTTCTTTTAAAAACACAGCAAGCAAGGGTTACTCCAAGCGGAGTCTCCCTTTTTTCCAAAAATTGGGCCACACAGACACCCACCCCATCAGTGGCAGCACTTGGGCCCTAGTTGCAAACAGGATGTTTTGATTTGCATCAAGCACATTCAAAAATACGCTATTCTTAGCCGTCCCCAGGATGACACCGGGGTAGGTAGCAAAGTCTTTGCTGACCCATGACTTGTTCATCTTGGCTTCTTTTAAAAACAATGTAAGCAAGGGTTACTCCAAGCGGAGTCTCCCTTTTTTCCAAAAATTGGGCCACACAGACACCCACCCCATCAGTGGCAGCACTTGGGCCCTAGTTGCAAACAGGATGTTTTGATTTGCATCAAGCACATTCAAAAATACGCTATTCTTAGCCGTCCCCAGGATGACACCGGGGTAGGTAGCAAAGTCTTTGCTGACCCATGACTTGTTCATCTTGGCTTCTTTTAAAAACAATGTAAGCAAGGGTTACTCCAAGCGGAGTCTCCCTTTTTTCCAAAAATTGGGCCACACAGACACCCACCCCATCAGTGGCAGCACTTGGGCCCTAGTTGCAAACAGGATGTTTTGATTTGCATCAAGCACATTCAAAAATACGCTATTCTTAGCCGTCCACAGGATGACACCGGGGTAGGTAGCAAAGTCTTTCCTGATCCCAGCTCTGTTCATCTTGGCTTCTTTTAAAAACACAGCAAGCAAGGGTTACTCCAAGCGGAGTCTCCCTTTTTTCCAAAAATTGGGCCACACAGACACCCACCCCATCAGTGGCAGCACTTGGGCCCTAGTTGCAAACAGGATGTTTTGATTTGCATCAAGCACATTCAAAAATACGCTATTCTTAGCCGTCCCCAGGATGACACCGGGGTAGGTAGCAAAGTCTTTGCTGACCCATGACTTGTTCATCTTGGCTTCTTTTAAAAACAATGTAAGCAAGGGTTACTCCAAGCGGAGTCTCCCTTTTTTCCAAAAATTGGGCCACACAGACACCCACCCCATCAGTGGCAGCACTTGGGCCCTAGTTGCAAACAGGATGTTTTGATTTGCATCAAGCACATTCAAAAATACGCTATTCTTAGCCGTCCACAGGATGACACCGGGGTAGGTAGCAAAGTCTTTCCTGATCCCAGCTCTGTTCATCTTGGCTTCTTTTAAAAACACAGCAAGCAAGGGTTACTCCAAGCGGAGTCTCCCTTTTTTCCAAAAATTGGGCCACACAGACACCCACCCCATCAGTGGCAGCACTTGGGCCCTAGTTGCAAACAGGATGTTTTGATTTGCATCAAGCACATTCAAAAATACGCTATTCTTAGCCGTCCCCAGGATGACACCGGGGTAGGTAGCAAAGTCTTTCCTGATCCCAGCTCTGTTCATCTTGGCTTCTTTTAAAAACACAGCAAGCAAGGGTTACTCCAAGCGGAGTCTCCCTTTTTTCCAAAAATTGGGCCACACAGACACCCACCCCATCAGTGGCAGCACTTGGGCCCTAGTTGCAAACAGGATGTTTTGATTTGCATCAAGCACATTCAAAAATACGCTATTCTTAGCCGTCCACAGGATGACACCGGGGTAGGTAGCAAAGTCTTTCCTGATCCCAGCTCTGTTCATCTTGGCTTCTTTTAAAAACACAGCAAGCAAGGGTTACTCCAAGCGGAGTCTCCCTTTTTTCCAAAAATTGGGCCACACAGACACCCACCCCATCAGTGGCAGCACTTGGGCCCTAGTTGCAAACAGGATGTTTTGATTTGCATCAAGCACATTCAAAAATACGCTATTCTTAGCCGTCCCCAGGATGACACCGGGGTAGGTAGCAAAGTCTTTGCTGACCCATGACTTGTTCATCTTGGCTTCTTTTAAAAACAATGTAAGCAAGGGTTACTCCAAGCGGAGTCTCCCTTTTTTCCAAAAATTGGGCCACACAGACACCCACCCCATCAGTGGCAGCACTTGGGCCCTAGTTGCAAACAGGATGTTTTGATTTGCATCAAGCACATTCAAAAATACGCTATTCTTAGCCGTCCCCAGGATGACACCGGGGTAGGTAGCAAAGTCTTTGCTGACCCATGACTTGTTCATCTTGGCTTCTTTTAAAAACAATGTAAGCAAGGGTTACTCCAAGCGGAGTCTCCCTTTTTTCCAAAAATTGGGCCACACAGACACCCACCCCATCAGTGGCAGCACTTGGGCCCTAGTTGCAAACAGGATGTTTTGATTTGCATCAAGCACATTCAAAAATACGCTATTCTTAGCCGTCCACAGGATGACACCGGGGTAGGTAGCAAAGTCTTTCCTGATCCCAGCTCTGTTCATCTTGGCTTCTTTTAAAAACACAGCAAGCAAGGGTTACTCCAAGCGGAGTCTCCCTTTTTTCCAAAAATTGGGCCACACAGACACCCACCCCATCAGTGGCAGCACTTGGGCCCTAGTTGCAAACAGGATGTTTTGATTTGCATCAAGCACATTCAAAAATACGCTATTCTTAGCCGTTCCCAGGATGACACCGGGGTAGGTAGCAAAGTCTTTGCTGACCCATGACTTGTTCATCTTGGCTTCTTTTAAAAACAATGTAAGCAAGGGTTACTCCAAGCGGAGTCTCCCTTTTTTCCAAAAATTGGGCCACACAGACACCCACCCCATCAGTGGCAGCACTTGGGCCCTAGTTGCAAACAGGATGTTTTGATTTGCATCAAGCACATTCAAAAATACGCTATTCTTAGCCGTCCACAGGATGACACCGGGGTAGGTAGCAAAGTCTTTCCTGATCCCAGCTCTGTTCATCTTGGCTTCTTTTAAAAACACAGCAAGCAAGGGTTACTCCAAGCGGAGTCTCCCTTTTTTCCAAAAATTGGGCCACACAGACACCCACCCCATCAGTGGCAGCACTTGGGCCCTAGTTGCAAACAGGATGTTTTGATTTGCATCAAGCACATTCAAAAATACGCTATTCTTAGCCGTCCACAGGATGACACCGGGGTAGGTAGCAAAGTCTTTCCTGATCCCAGCTCTGTTCATCTTGGCTTCTTTTAAAAACACAGCAAGCAAGGGTTACTCCAAGCGGAGTCTCCCTTTTTTCCAAAAATTGGGCCACACAGACACCCACCCCATCAGTGGCAGCACTTGGGCCCTAGTTGCAAACAGGATGTTTTGATTTGCATCAAGCACATTCAAAAATACGCTATTCTTAGCCGTCCACAGGATGACACCGGGGTAGGTAGCAAAGTCTTTCCTGATCCCAGCTCTGTTCATCTTGGCTTCTTTTAAAAACACAGCAAGCAAGGGTTACTCCAAGCGGAGTCTCCCTTTTTTCCAAAAATTGGGCCACACAGACACCCACCCCATCAGTGGCAGCACTTGGGCCCTAGTTGCAAACAGGATGTTTTGATTTGCATCAAGCACATTCAAAAATACGCTATTCTTAGCCGTCCCCAGGATGACACTGGGGTAGGTAGCAAAGTCTTTGCTGACCCATGACTTGTTCATCTTGGCTTCTTTTAAAAACAATGTAAGCAAGGGTTACTCCAAGCGGAGTCTCCCTTTTTTCCAAAAATTGGGCCACACAGACACCCACCCCATCAGTGGCAGCACTTGGGCCCTAGTTGCAAACAGGATGTTTTGATTTGCATCAAGCACATTCAAAAATACGCTATTCTTAGCCGTCCCCAGGATGACACCGGGGTAGGTAGCAAAGTCTTTGCTGACCCATGACTTGTTCATCTTGGCTTCTTTTAAAAACAATGTAAGCAAGGGTTACTCCAAGCGGAGTCTCCCTTTTTTCCAAAAATTGGGCCACACAGACACCCACCCCATCAGTGGCAGCACTTGGGCCCTAGTTGCAAACAGGATGTTTTGATTTGCATCAAGCACATTCAAAAATACGCTATTCTTAGCCGTCCACAGGATGACACCGGGGTAGGTAGCAAAGTCTTTCCTGATCCCAGCTCTGTTCATCTTGGCTTCTTTTAAAAACACAGCAAGCAAGGGTTACTCCAAGCGGAGTCTCCCTTTTTTCCAAAAATTGGGCCACACAGACACCCACCCCATCAGTGGCAGCACTTGGGCCCTAGTTGCAAACAGGATGTTTTGATTTGCATCAAGCACATTCAAAAATACGCTATTCTTAGCCGTCCCCAGGATGACACCGGGGTAGGTAGCAAAGTCTTTGCTGACCCATGACTTGTTCATCTTGGCTTCTTTTAAAAACAATGTAAGCAAGGGTTACTCCAAGCGGAGTCTCCCTTTTTTCCAAAAATTGGGCCACACAGACACCCACCCCATCAGTGGCAGCACTTGGGCCCTAGTTGCAAACAGGATGTTTTGATTTGCATCAAGCACATTCAAAAATACGCTATTCTTAGCCGTCCCCAGGATGACACCGGGGTAGGTAGCAAAGTCTTTCCTGATCCCAGCTCTGTTCATCTTGGCTTCTTTTAAAAACACAGCAAGCAAGGGTTACTCCAAGCGGAGTCTCCCTTTTTTCCAAAAATTGGGCCACACAGACACCCACCCCATCAGTGGCAGCACTTGGGCCCTAGTTGCAAACAGGATGTTTTGATTTGCATCAAGCACATTCCAAATCCACAAGCATTTACTCTCCCCAGGATGACACAGGGGTAGTAAATTCCTTCTGGATCCATGACTTGTTCATTTTGATGAACGTCAGTCTGTCCACATTGTCACTGGACAGACGCGTGCGCTTATCTGTCAGCACACACCCAGCAGCACTGAATACACGTTCAGAGACAACGCTGGCAGCTGGACACGACAAAATCTCCAAGGCGTAAGTTGCGAGCTCTGGCCATTTTTGTAGGTTTGAAGCCCAAAAGGAGCAAGGCTCCAGTTGCACAGTCATGGCATCGATGTTCATTTGGAGATACTCCTGTATCATCCTCTCCAGCCGTTGACTATGTGTCAGACTTGTTGTCTCTGGTGGCCTTGCAAAAGAGGGTCTAAAAAAATTATGAAAAGATTCCATAAAATTGCTGTTACCGGCACCAGAAAAGGTCCTACTGGTACGGGTAGACTGTTGAAGATGACGAGACCGTCCCATGTTTGTCAAGTTACAACTGGGAGATTCACTCCCTGCACCTGCACGGTTGTTTGGTGGAAAAGCCGAGCTAAGATCTAGTAACAGCTTCTGCTGATACTCCTGCATACGTGCGTCCCTTTCTATGGCTGGAATTATGTCACAAAATTTGGACTTGTACCGGGGATCTAATAGTGTGGCAATCCAGTAGTCATCATCACTTCTAATTTTGACAATACGACTGTCATGTTGGAGGTAGTGCAACAAAAAGGCACTCATGTGTCTTGCGCAGCCATGCGGACCAAGTCCATGCTGTGTTTGTGGCATAGAGGTGCTACCCGTTCTTTCTTCCTCTGACATCTGACCCCAACCTCTTTCAACTGAAATTTGACCAAGGTCTCCCTCATCCGCTGAGTCTTCCATGTCCATGGACAGTTCGTCCTCCATTTCTTCATGTTCTCCTGCACCTTGCTCAACATTTCGCCTGCTACTATGCGCCCTTGTCGATCCCTGTCCCCCATGGTCCCATGCCTGCTGCGTTGGTGATGATGAACGTCTGGACCTTGGTGATGTTGTTGTCCCTTGCGCATATGAATCCTCCTGTAGTTCCTCCCCTTCATGTTGTCCCACCCCCTGACTCCGAATAGTGTTTAGCGTGTGCTCCAGCATGTAAATGACTGGAATCGTCATGCTGATAATGGCATTGTCAGCGCTAAACATATTCGTCGCCATGTCGAAACTGTGCAGAAGGGTGCATAGGTCCTTGATCTGAGACCACTCCATCAGGGTGATCTGCCCCACCTCTGCATCTCTTTGGCCCAGGCTATACGTCATGACGTATTGCACCAGGGCTCTGCGGTGCTGCCACAGTCGCTGTAACATGTGGAGAGTTGAATTCCAGCGTGTCGCCACATCGCATTTCAGGCGATGAACCGGCAGGCCGAAAGACTTCTGGAGCGATGCAAGTCGCTCTGCTGCGGCGCTTGAACGGCGGAAGTGAGCTGACAGTTTTCGTGCCCTGTTCAGAAGGCCATCTAGGCCGGGATAGTGTGTTAAAAATTGCTGCACGACAAGGTTCAACACGTGAGCCATACAAGGTACGTGTGTCACCTTGCCCAGGCGAAGTGCCGCACCCAGGTTTGCAGCATTGTCGCACACGGCCTTACCAGGCTGCAGTTTGAGTGGAGACAACCATTTATTAAACTCGGACCGCAAAGCTGACCACAACTCCTCAGCTGTGTGACTCTTATTACCAAGACATGTCAAGCTAAAGACCGCCTGATGCCGTTGCGCTCTGCTGCCAGCATAGTAATGAGGGGTGCGTGATTCCTTCTGCGCAGTGAGAACGCTGGTGGCCTGACCAGGCAGGCTTGGGGCGGAGGTGGAGGACCCAGATGAGGTGGAGGATGCAGAAGCAGTGGCGGAACTTGGACAGACAGAGGATTGACACACAAGTCGTGGGGACGGCAAGACTTGTGCAGCAGACCCTTCACCATCTATCACCATAGTTACCCAGTGCCCAGTCAGCGACATGTAACGTCCCTGTCCATGCTTACTGGTCCAAGTATCGGTGGTGAAATGCACCCGTTCACACACAGAGTTTCTCAAGGAAGCGGTGATGTTGTGTGCGACATGCTGGTGTAGCGCGGGCACACCTTTCTTAGAGAAGTAGTGGCGACTAGGCATCTGGTACTGGGGCACAGCGACAGACATAAGGTCTCTAAAATCCTGTGTGTCCACTAGGCGGAAAGGCAGCATTTCGGTAGCCAACAGCTTACAGAGGGATAGAGTCAACCTCTTAGCTTTGTCATGGGTCGGAGGAAGTGGCCTTTTATTTGACCACATCTGAGGGACAGAGATCTGGCTGCTGTGTGTAGACGGTGTTGAGTAGGGTGTCCCTGGAAAAATGCAGGTTTGTGAGGAAAGTGCAGGCGGAGACATGATGTTGCCTTCATCCAACGTTGGTGCTATCGATGTCTGAGAGAGCTGTACACACTCACTTGTTTCCCCTTCCAAACCAACTGACGACCTTACAAGCAAACTGCCTGTTGCGGTTACAGTGGTGGAAGTTTTGCGTGGAAAAACAGGTGTGGCAGCTGTCCCCACAGTCCTAGAAGATGAAGAGCGCGCGGATGCAGTGGAAGGGGCGGGCGGTGGATGGTTCGCTCCGCTAGGCCGCATTGCAGCACGGTGAGCTTCCCACCGGGACTTATGATATTTATTCATGTGACGATTCATGGAAGAAGTTGTCAAACTGCTGAGCTTTTGACCTCTACTAAGAGAATCATGACAAATGTTACATATCACATGAGTTGGGCGATCTTTTTCGATGTGAAAAAAGGACCAGGCTAGGCAAGGCTTAGAGGCCATGCGACCTGTTGATCCACCCCGAATAATGCTCATAGGCAGAGTGGTGGCTGAGGATGCAGTTGTAGACGTGCTACCAGTGCTCCGACTCTGTCCAGGAAGGCGCAAGGTAACTTCGTCGTCGGTTGCATCCTCCTCCACCGCCTCTGTTGACCTCCTCGAGTGCCTGACTGGGGGTTGACAGTAGGTGGGATCTAGAACGTCATCATCAATTGTTGTGTTTGCACTCCCCTCCCCCTCAGACCGAGCCTCTTCTTGCCCTGACGGAATATTTAAGTTGTCATCCCAATCGGGTATCTGCGTCTCATCTTCATCAGTATGTTCCTCATTGTCTATAACCACAGGTGTTACAGTTTGTGACAAAGGGTCAACATTATGCTCAGAAACTTGGTCCTCACGGCCTGAATCTGAGTCACAAAGGTTCTGGGCATCACTGCAGACCATTTCCTGTTCTGTACTCACTGTAGCTTGGGAGCAGACCTCTGATTCCCAGGCTATAGTGTGACTGAACAGCTCTGCAGACTCAGCCATCTCAGTTCCACCATACTGTGCAGGGCTGATGGAGACTTCAGAGCTGGGAGAAATCAAGTGTGATTGGGATGACAACTCAGAGGACTGGTGTTTTTTGGATGCGGTACTTGAAGTGGCTGAGAGGGCACTTGTTGGACCACTTGAGATCCATTCAAGCATTTTCCTTTTTTGCCCATCATCTACCTTTCTTCCTGTTGTTCGTGTCCGTAAAAAAGGGAGCACATCGGATTGTCCACGGTAAGTAGTAGACATCTTACTTTTGCTGGTAGATGGTCTATCTTCAGCAGATGATAATGGAGCTTTGCCACCTTCCCCACGGACAAAACCTTTTTTGCCTTTTCCACCACGCCTCTTCCCCTTTCCACCAGCATCTGTCATTTTGCCACTCATGTTGATTGCGACAAGATTGTGGACTGAAAATGTGGTAGTAAAAATTGAGAGGTGGTGAAGATTGCAGTGGTGGTCTAGCTTTATTAACAGCAGAATAATAAAGAATAAATATCCCTGACAATGCAACTTAGTTATAATTAGTTGGAGTGTGCAACGCAGGCAGACGTGCTGCAAATGTCTTTGCACTAGTGGGACTATAGCAAAGTCCAATAGCCACGTATAGGATGCCACTAGGTACACTGAGTGTTTGCTAGTATAATGGCTTGGTTAGAATGAGTTGTAGTGTGCAACGCAGGCAGACGCGCTCTGCAAATGTCTTTGCACTAGTGGGACTATAGCAAAGTCCAATAGCCACGTATAGGATGCCACTAGGTACACTGAGTGTTTGCTAGTATAATGGCTTGGTTAGAATGAGTTGTAGTGTGCAACGCAGGCAGACGCGCTCTGCAAATGTCTTTGCACTAGTGGGACTATAGCAAAGTCCAATAGCCACGTATAGGATGCCACTAGGTACACTGAGTGTTTGCTAGTATAATGGCTTGGTTAGAATGAGTTGTAGTGTGCAACGCAGGCAGACGCGCTCTGCAAATGTCTTTGCACTAGTGGGACTATAGCAAAGTCCAATAGCCACGTATAGGATGCCACTAGGTACACTGAGTGTTTGCTAGTATAATGGCTTGGTTAGAATGAGTTGTAGTGTGCAACGCAGGCAGACGCGCTCTGCAAATGTCTTTGCACTAGTGGGACTATAGCAAAGTCCAATAGCCACGTATAGGATGCCACTAGGTACACTGAGTGTTTGCTAGTATAATGGCTTGGTTAGAATGAGTTGTAGTGTGCAACGCAGGCAGACGCGCTCTGCAAATGTCTTTGCACTAGTGGGACTATAGCAAAGTCCAATAGCCACGTATAGGATGCCACTAGGTACACTGAGTGTTTGCTAGTATAATGGCTTGGTTAGAATGAGTTGTAGTGTGCAACGCAGGCAGACGCGCTCTGCAAATGTCTTTGCACTAGTGGGACTATAGCAAAGTCCAATAGCCACGTATAGGATGCCACTAGGTACACTGAGTGTTTGCTAGTATAATGGCTTGGTTAGAATGAGTTGTAGTGTGCAACGCAGGCAGACGCGCTCTGCAAATGTCTTTGCACTAGTGGGACTATAGCAAAGTCCAATAGCCACGTATAGGATGCCACTAGGTACACTGAGTGTTTGCTAGTATAATGGCTTGGTTAGAATGAGTTGTAGTGTGCAACGCAGGCAGACGCGCTCTGCAAATGTCTTTGCACTAGTGGGACTATAGCAAAGTCCAATAGCCACGTATAGGATGCCACTAGGTACACTGAGTGTTTGCTAGTATAATGGCTTGGTTAGAATGAGTTGTAGTGTGCAACGCAGGCAGACGCGCTCTGCAAATGTCTTTGCACTAGTGGGACTATAGCAAAGTCCAATAGCCACGTATAGGATGCCACTAGGTACACTGAGTGTTTGCTAGTATAATGGCTTGGTTAGAATGAGTTGTAGTGTGCAACGCAGGCAGACGCGCTCTGCAAATGTCTTTGCACTAGTGGGACTATAGCAAAGTCCAATAGCCACGTATAGGATGCCACTAGGTACACTGAGTGTTTGCTACTATAATGGCTTGGTTAGAATGAGTTGTAGTGTGCAACGCAGGCAGACGCGCTCTGCAAATGTCTTTGCACTAGTGGGACTATAGCAAAGTCCAATAGCCACGTATAGGATGCCACTAGGTACACTGAGTGTTTGCTAGTATAATGGCTTGGTTAGAATGAGTTGTAGTGTGCAACGCAGGCAGACGCGCTCTGCAAATGTCTTTGCACTAGTGGGACTATAGCAAAGTCCAATAGCCACGTATAGGATGCCACTAGGTACACTGAGTGTTTGCTAGTATAATGGCTTGGTTAGAATGAGTTGTAGTGTGCAACGCAGGCAGACGCGCTCTGCAAATGTCTTTGCACTAGTGGGACTATAGCAAAGTCCAATAGCCACGTATAGGATGCCACTAGGTACACTGAGTGTTTGCTAGTATAATGGCTTGGTTAGAATGAGTTGTAGTGTGCAACGCAGGCAGACGCGCTCTGCAAATGTCTGTGCACTAGTGGGACTATAGCAAAGTCCAATAGCCACGTATAGGATGCCACTAGGTACACTGAGTGTTTGCTACTATAATGGCTTGGTTAGAATGAGTTGTAGTGTGCAACGCAGGCAGACGCGCTCTGCAAATGTCTTTGCACTAGTGGGACTATAGCAAAGTCCAATAGCCACGTATAGGATGCCACTAGGTACACTGAGTGTTTGCTAGTATAATGGCTTGGTTAGAATGAGTTGTAGTGTGCAACGCAGGCAGACGCGCTCTGCAAATGTCTTTGCACTAGTGGGACTATAGCAAAGTCCAATAGCCACGTATAGGATGCCACTAGGTACACTGAGTGTTTGCTACTATAATGGCTTGGTTAGAATGAGTTGTAGTGTGCAACGCAGGCAGACGCGCTCTGCAAATGTCTTTGCACTAGTGGGACTATAGCAAAGTCCAATAGCCACGTATAGGATGCCACTAGGTACACTGAGTGTTTGCTACTATAATGGCTTGGTTAGAATGAGTTGTAGTGTGCAACGCAGGCAGACGCGCTCTGCAAATGTCTTTGCACTAGTGGGACTATAGCAAAGTCCAATAGCCACGTATAGGATGCCACTAGGTACACTGAGTGTTTGCTAGTATAATGGCTTGGTTAGAATGAGTTGTAGTGTGCAACGCAGGCAGACGCGCTCTGCAAATGTCTTTGCACTAGTGGGACTATAGCAAAGTCCAATAGCCACGTATAGGATGCCACTAGGTACACTGAGTGTTTGCTAGTATAATGGCTTGGTTAGAATGAGTTGTAGTGTGCAACGCAGGCAGACGCGCTCTGCAAATGTCTTTGCACTAGTGGGACTATAGCAAAGTCCAATAGCCACGTATAGGATGCCACTAGGTACACTGAGTGTTTGCTAGTATAATGGCTTGGTTAGAATGAGTTGTAGTGTGCAACGCAGGCAGACGCGCTCTGCAAATGTCTTTGCACTAGTGGGACTATAGCAAAGTCCAATAGCCACGTATAGGATGCCACTAGGTACACTGAGTGTTTGCTAGTATAATGGCTTGGTTAGAATGAGTTGTAGTGTGCAACGCAGGTAGACGCGCTCTGCAAATGTCTTTGCTCTAGTGGGACTATAGCAAAGTCCAATAGCCACGTATAGGATGCCACTAGGTACACTGAGTGTTTGCTAGTATAATGGCTTGGTTAGAATGAGTTGTAGTGTGCAACGCAGGCAGACGCGCTCTGCAAATGTCTTTGCACTAGTGGGACTATAGCAAAGTCCAATAGCCACGTATAGGATGCCACTAGGTACACTGAGTGTTTGCTAGTATAATGGCTTGGTTAGAATGAGTTGTAGTGTGCAACGCAGGCAGACGCGCTCTGCAAATGTCTTTGCACTAGTGGGACTATAGCAAAGTCCAATAGCCACGTATAGGATGCCACTAGGTACACTGAGTGTTTGCTAGTATAATGGCTTGGTTAGAATGAGTTGTAGTGTGCAACGCAGGCAGACGCGCTCTGCAAATGTCTTTGCACTAGTGGGACTATAGCAAAGTCCAATAGCCACGTATAGGATGCCACTAGGTACACTGAGTGTTTGCTAGTATAATGGCTTGGTTAGAATGAGTTGTAGTGTGCAACGCAGGCAGACGCGCTCTGCAAATGTCTTTGCACTAGTGGGACTATAGCAAAGTCCAATAGCCACGTATAGGATGCCACTAGGTACACTGAGTGTTTGCTAGTATAATGGCTTGGTTAGAATGAGTTGTAGTGTGCAACGCAGGCAGACGCGCTCTGCAAATGTCTTTGCACTAGTGGGACTATAGCAAAGTCCAATAGCCACGTATAGGATGCCACTAGGTACACTGAGTGTTTGCTAGTATAATGGCTTGGTTAGAATGAGTTGTAGTGTGCAACGCAGGCAGACGCGCTCTGCAAATGTCTTTGCACTAGTGGGACTATAGCAAAGTCCAATAGCCACGTATAGGATGCCACTAGGTACACTGAGTGTTTGCTAGTATAATGGCTTGGTTAGAATGAGTTGTAGTGTGCAACGCAGGCAGACGCGCTCTGCAAATGTCTTTGCACTAGTGGGACTATAGCAAAGTCCAATAGCCACGTATAGGATGCCACTAGGTACACTGAGTGTTTGCTAGTATAATGGCTTGGTTAGAATGAGTTGTAGTGTGCAACGCAGGCAGACGCGCTCTGCAAATGTCTTTGCACTAGTGGGACTATAGCAAAGTCCAATAGCCACGTATAGGATGCCACTAGGTACACTGAGTGTTTGCTAGTATAATGGCTTGGTTAGAATGAGTTGTAGTGTGCAACGCAGGCAGACGCGCTCTGCAAATGTCTTTGCACTAGTGGGACTATAGCAAAGTCCAATAGCCACGTATAGGATGCCACTAGGTACACTGAGTGTTTGCTAGTATAATGGCTTGGTTAGAATGAGTTGTAGTGTGCAACGCAGGCAGACGCGCTCTGCAAATGTCTTTGCACTAGTGGGACTATAGCAAAGTCCAATAGCCACGTATAGGATGCCACTAGGTACACTGAGTGTTTGCTAGTATAATGGCTTGGTTAGAATGAGTTGTAGTGTGCAATGCAGGCAGACGCGCTCTGCAAATGTCTTTGCACTAGTGGGACTATAGCAAAGTCCAATAGCCACGTATAGGATGCCACTAGGTACACTGAGTGTTTGCTAGTATAATGGCTTAGTTATCAGTTGGAGTGTGCAGAGGACAAGAGGGTACAGTGGCAGGATTGTGGTGCTCTGGGTAGAGGAATGGAAGACTGCCTTTCTATTCCCTCCTAATGGTGAAATGCAGGTAGGAAATCCCTGACCTGGGCTACACAGACGCTGTTGCTGTTTGCAGGACCTGTCACCTATGGCTCTCTGACCCTGCCGGTTGGAGCCCTTAAAAGGACTGCTATAAAGTGCTCTCCCTAAGCTGTCTAACGCTGTGTATGCAGCGCATACAGCTGTATCGGCTATAGGACTCAGGAAGACGGAGCTGCGACAGTGATGTCTGACACCAAAGACGCAGAAGGCAGATAATGGCGTCCGTGAAGAAAATGTCCGGTTTTATAATGCAGGGACATGTGACATGCAGATCCTATCACACATGCCGTTGCTTCTCTGGCTCAAAGTCCACTTAGCTGTGTGTGTGTCTGGGATTGGCTGACATGCTGGCCCGCCCCACAAGACGCGCGCGCTTAGGGAAGGAAGACAAGAAAAAAAAAAAAAAAAAATGGCGATCGCCATTATAGAAACAGCAGTGATCTGAAGGCGCTGTTCACGCACACTATACACTGAAATGTGATAATAGTTTGATTCACAGAGTGACTTACACTATTACAGCAGAAACCAAGCTATGATTTAGCTGTTTTTTGGCTGCTAGAACCGTTCTCGAACGTTTCTAGAACTACCGAGCTTTTGCAAAAAGCTCGAGTTCTAGTTCGATCTAGAACATGCCCCAAAATCACTCGAGCCGCGAACTGGAGAACCACGAACCACGAACCGCGCTCAACTCTAGTGTTAACTCACCAAGAACATGTCATTGCACCTGGAAATACATATTATAAATGAAAGGCATTAGAAATTAGTAAGGATAACAGATCCATCAGTAAGGATGACAGATGAATAATTATTGATTTAACACTTTTTTAAAAATATTTCTGAAGATTTGGTGCTATCACACACTTTTTTTTTGTCTGTCAAATTGTCTCCTATAATTTTCTTTATTCCTTTCTTTTTTTAGTTTATATAGTAAAATAACTTCTAGTCTTAGAATAATTTTCCAGGAAAACAGAGGATCAGTTGGTTCATATTACCATCAATTGGTACTTTCCAAATTGTCATTCTTGCCAGGCTACCTCTACCGCCCCTGCTCACTATTTAATTGTTTCTGTTTCCAAATAAAAAAAATAAAGATTAAATATATAATAATAATTTTTTTTATTGCTAAGACGCCAACATATTCCGCGGCACTTTACAATTTATAGGGGACATGTATGGACAATATAAGACATTAGAGAGTAACACAATTCAACAGATGCCAAGAATAGTGAGGGCCCTGATCAGTTTCAAAATAAATAGGTTAATATATATATATACATAAATTATATTCTGCATAACTCCATTTCATATCTAACATATACTAGTTCAATGAAAACAAAGTCTGCCTTTGTCATTAAAAGAGATGATGAGATTGATTAAAAAATAATCCAATTTGAGTCTAATTTCCTGAAATTCACAGGACCTCGTAATTTCAAACAGTTTGTTATTTGATTTGTGTGTATTTGCCCCCCAAAAAAGCCTGATGTAACCACACATACTGATGAAAAGTTCCAAAGTGGGCTAATGACATCTGGCAAGGACTGGTACACTTCCCCATAATGCCTTGGAGCTATTTCTCTGCATGGTCCAACACATCCAATCTATATCAGCCAGTATAAAAGTTGATGCTGGGCATTCAGTTCCATTTCCTACTTTTATAGCGCTGAAATAGAGGTAGTGCACACAACTGATTCCACACACACACAAAAAAAAAATGGATTGTTTTGTACTACTATAATAATGATTAAGACATTGAAAATGGAAGTGTTAAGTCATTTTAAGGGTATGTGCCCACACTGAATGTTTGGTACAGAAATATTCTGCATGAAATTTGTACCTTCTGGCAGAAAAAATGCACAAAAAATACAACTAAAAATTGATGTGTTTTGTGCCATGCATTTTCTTAATGAAGTCAGTAGATAGAAGTGCTACAAAACGCAGGAAAAAATGCACCAACAGTTGACATGCTGCAGTTTATTTTCTGCATCAAATTTGCAGGTAAACAGTAAGCATCGCAGATTGATGCTTGGATGGGCATGACTGTGGTATATATATCATAATGGAAATCAATGGAGGACTGAAACATTTTTCAAGATTTCCCAGAAAAATGTTAGAGTCCCCCCAACATTATACTCAGGTACTCGAGTTGCACTCATTGAATCACCAACTGCTCATTATGAGTACCTATCATGATAGTGCTTACTCATCACTAATAAAAATCCCAAAATACAAGTGACATAGGGAAAAGCTGTTTCTACATAGCTGGTTTGACTTTGAAAACCTTGTGAAGCCCCTGTTACCTAAGCAAAAGGGTCTCATAGGATTATAATGCCTGAGTAGTTGTGAATGTCTATTTTTAGCTTAATCATATTTTGTTTTCTGAGTCTTCTTGAAGGATTAAGTTTACTCTCCATGGAGCTTTGTGGGAATGCCTGGTTAGTGAACACAAAAGGAACTTCTTGACATACATTCCTGTCTGGTTTTAAACCCTTGGGATTTATGGAACAGCTGGAAGGCACGATGTTGTCTCATATTAAGCCTCCCCAGATGCCTGAAGCAAAGCATTCGTTACTGTGCATCTGAAGATTCTTATTAGGATTAAAGAGCTGATTGGTCATCTGATGGTGAGACCCAGGTCATCACGTGGAGAAAAATGGCTGTGCCACTGCCTGGATGGTGATCAGACTTTAGCCTGCAGAAGCAATATATTTCCAAGGTATTACCACACGTTGCAATACATCATGTCAAAGGAAAAGGAAGGTTCTGAGTTATGAGTGCCTGTCAGGTATAGGACTCACCAGCTTTACCTGAGAATCGCTGTCGCAAGAAACAGGAGACAGCATCAGAGGCAAGCGGAGTCTGGGAGTAGAGCAATGGTGTTGATCCTCTAGCTTAAATGCCATCTGGCATCAGACTTAATCGATGCACCAAAACATGTGTCCAGATCATTTTATTGGCAGTAGGGAAATCATAGCACTGCTGGAAGACAGGAACATCAGCTGCTTAAGTGACAAGCTCCACAAGCCTCTTGAACACAAGGTTATTTAGTGTGGCTGGAAGCAATGTGGAAGCAGATGATTGGTTCCTTGGGTTTAACCCTTCCCCTGCCTCCAACTCAGGTCGCTGTGTAACTGAAAGGCAGGCTGGCTCTGAATGAGGTCCAGTATCCAAGGTATTTAGTCAAATGCCTGAAGAACTTGCAATGGTGTCTGAGCATTAAGAAGGCATGGAACAGGGTATGTTAATTGGGGGTCTTCCACTGCTTGAAAGGAAGATATAAATAACCTATTGTTACAGGATGTACTTAAATACATTGGTAATGCTTTTGTTAGATATGTGCCTAGCACTGCTAATAGAGTGAGGGCTGACAGGGTTAATACTTTGGAATCTACTTCTGCTGCACTTCATGATAGCTTAGTTATCCCTAAAAGTGGTGTTAATGTGGCTTGTTTGAAGGTAGCTTTGTCTTGTGACATATCTCCCCTTGGTTTTCATCTTTGATTGGTTATTAAAAACAAAATTTTAAATTATTTTATTGATTTACAGTGGGGGGAAAAGAGTATTTAGTCAGCAACTAATTGTGCAAGTTCTCCCACTTAAAAAAGATGAGAGAGGCCTGTAATTGACAACATAGGTAGACCATAACTATGAGAGACAAAATGAGAAAACAAATCCAGAAAATCACCTTGTCTGATTTGGCAAGATTTTTTTTTTTTTTTTTGCAAAATATGGTGGAAAATAAGTATTTAGTCATCTAAAAGCATGCAAGATTTCTGGCTCTCACAGACCTGTAACATCTTCTTTAAGAAGCTCTTCTGTCCTCCACTCATTACCTGTAGTAACGGCACATGTTTGAATTTGTTATCAGTATAAAAGACACCTGTCCACAACCTCAAACAGTCAGACTCCAAACTCCACTATGGTGAAGACCAAGGAGCTGTCTCAGGATACCAGAAACAAAATTGTAGCCCTGTACCAGGCTGGAAAGCGTGAATCTGCAATAGGCAAGCAGCTTGGTGTGATGAAATCAACTGTGAGAGCAATAATAAGGAAATAGAAGACATTCAAGACCACTGAAAATCTCCCTTGATCTGGGGCTCCACGCAAGATCTCAACCCATGGGGTCAAAATGATCACAAGAACGGTGAACAAAAGTCCAGAACCACACGGGGGGACCTAGTGAATGACCTTCATAGAGCTGGGACCACCGTAACAAAGGCTAACATCAGTAACACACTACGCTGCCAGGGACTCAGATCCTGCAGTGCCAGATGTGTACATATCTGGGCCCGTCTGACGTTTTCTAGATAGCATTTGGATTATCCAGAAGAGTATTGGGAGAATGTCATATGGTCTGATGAAACCAAAGTAGAACTGTTTGGTAGAAACACAACTTGTCATGTTTGGAAGAGACAGAATGCCGAGCTGCAGCCAAAGAACACCATACCTACTATGAAGCATGCGGGTGGCAACATCATCTTTTGGGGCTGTTTCTCTGCAAAGGGAATAGGATGACTAATCCATGTACATGAAAGAATGAATGGGGCCATGTATCGTGAGATTTTGAGTGCAAACCTCCTTCTATCAGCAAGGGTATTGAAGATGAAACATGCCTGTTTTTCCAGCATGATAACTATCCCAAGCACACCCCCAGCGCAACAAGTGGCTTCGTAAGAAAGCCAAAACATCACTGCTCTAGAGGAGATCTAATTGGACGAATAGGCCAACATACCACCAACAGTGTGTGTCAACCTTGTGAGGACTTACGGAAAACAATTGATCTCTCTCATTGCCAACAAAGGATATATGACAAAATAGTGAGATGAACTTTTGTTATTGACTAAATTCTTATTTACACCATAATTTGGCAAAAAAAATCTTGCCAAATCAGACAAAGGGATTTTCTGGATTTGTTTTCTCATTTTGTCTCTCATAGTTGTGGTCTACCTATGATGTGAATTACAGGCCTCTCTCATATTTTTAAGTGGAAGAACTTGCACAATTGGTGGCTGACTAAATATTTTTTTTCCTCCACTGTAGTATCATTATTATTAATGTAAACAAGATAGTCATTTAAGCTGGATAAAAACCAGATGAAAAAGATGAGGAACATAGGAGAGATGCTTCTAGAACTTTCCATAATTAGCTTCAGGCACTTTGTATATTTACATCAATTTTAGGTGCAAAGTTCCTAAGTAAATGTAGTCGTTTCTTTCATCATATGGATAGCATTCTTGAGACTTATAAGAATTTCGGTGAAATGGCTCAGTTTAGTTATGTTGAGCAATTCTGACAAAAAATGTCAGTTCATAGAAATTTAAAATGGGGGTAAAAGATGTGGGTTTATGGTGGAACCTCTTGCTCCCCCAAAACTCACCATTAGTTTTTAGGCAGCAAAGTAATCTGTCATTAACTATAAAGATCTGCCTTTTGTGAATTTCATAACATCTTCTCTAGGTATGGTTCCCAAAAAGGAGTCCAATAGTTTTCAAAAAATAGCCTCATTGAATGACTATATTGACAAATCAATGTCCTGAGTCAAATATTGACTATGCAATTGATATGATAAGGTGTGGCGGCAGAGGCTCTTTAATGGCACAAAGTAGATATCAAATCTTTTCTTGGGAAACTACCAATTAACCCCATCCATTTTATCTCATTGGGTTTTCATTTTGGCTGCTATTTTTTCTTTTACAAAAGCCTTCCTATAGGTTTTACGCTCTCCTGTTTATATTTGGAAGCAGTTTCATCTTTTCTGCATTGGCTCATCTTGTTTGGCAATGTTTAAGATGGTTTGCTTCATTATATTGACGATTTTTTTTATTCGTTAGACCTCCTGACTCTCCAGTAAGTTCTCATGTGTTGCAAAAAAAATTCTTTAAATTAATTTAAAATTTCTTTAATTACTTAATTTTTTTGGTTTTCCAAAAAAAGATGTTTCTTCCATGCTGTTCTATTAAGTTTTTGGTTGTCAAGCTTGACAGCTTGTCTAATTTTTTAATGTTTTTTATGTTTTAATATTTTTATATTTATTGGTTTTAAAGTGTTAATTATTTAATTATTTACAATTTAGCCCCTTATTAAAGCATTGCTGCCTGTTTCATCCACAATTCTTTTCATTATTTTTCTTTATTTAAGTTAGAAGTGGAATGTAGCATGTATAGTCCTATAATCTGTGATATAGTACACATGTATACATCTCTTATCTCACAACAGGATGATGTGACCTCTGCTTGAGTCAGTGTTCTTACACAGTCCACCTTTCCCACCACCAAAACACTCAAAGTTGTACAAAACAGAATTTTATTCTATCAAGGAGACCTGATTTTTCTCAGCCGCTTAGTCCTCTAATTCACAGTGCTCCCAGAACTATGGGGATGCTACTAGAGCAATTACTTCTTGTTGATTTATTGTAAGAGATGAACAATCAGTCTTTTGAACTTAGAAGATAAAGGGCCAGAGGAAATGGAGGACAAAAATCGAATGCCAAGTGTTATTGCTTGCTCTTCAAGCCATGATAGTAGGGTTACAATGGTAACAGCATTTTGAGCCAAAGCAAATAGCAGTCATGAGGGAAAGTGGGAAATAAGTTCATGCCATTTCCCACACAGGGGCAACTGTCAGCCGAATCTGGGATGATGATGATGATAATAATGATAACTATTTTATGGTGGACAAGAATTGTGAACCATGCAAGGGTGCCAAGAAGGTGCTGTCCTCAGAGGATGAGTGTTGGTGTTGTCACCAGAGGTGATGAGTGGCTAAAATAGGCTCTGGGCCAAAATCTGCTTGTTTTTCAGTCAGCTCTGGAGCAACTGATTTTGTTACTGTTATTGAGATAGAAGTCTTTACAATTCCTGAAAGCTGTGGTGGTGATGGTGGTGGTAATTCCTTTATGCTGGCTTTTTCGCTATAGAATTTTTTCCACTTTGCCAATAAACTAATCATTTGTAGTTTCCAGGCTGTGCTGTTGGGAAAAAGAGCTGAGTATATCCTGGCCCACATTGACTGGGAAATATGTCACTCAATCAGCTCATGAAATTACATAACCTGCTCCTGTGGGGAAAGCAAACTGACCAGCAAAATGAGTAAGGCCAAGCTATGCTCCATCTTTTCCTTCTGTTTGTTTACATTATGTCATCTCTACTTTACTACTGCTGCTGCTGGGGCAGCCATTGCTGACCCTACACTGACAGATATCTCCTTGACTGACCCATCATAATTCTGTACTATGCAACTTCTTTTGCTGCCACTGCATCTGCACATTAATTTCCTGATTGCCCACTGTTCTTTATAGTGCCAAACCGTACTGCGGATTTCAGTGCTCAGGTGACCCATTATAGCTAGATATCTCCTTAACCAGTCTTAATTCTCTGCAGTGAAGCATCTGCCACTGCCACTGCATAGCAGCACCAATCAAAAATCTCTTGACTGCCTGCCCACTCTGTCATAGTGCTAGACTCTATAGCTGCTGCTTTGGCTGCTATTGTAGGCCCTATGCTATAAGACATCTTTTTGTTAGCCCCAACCTAATACTTTACTGTGTAGCGTCTGCCACTACCACTGTCACTGCACAGCCTCACCAACCACACTTCTGCTGTCTGCCCACCATGTTTCATAGTGAAAGACTGTGCTGCTGATGTGAAACATGCATTTTTGAGGGTACACAAACATCATACAGCTCACAAAACCAGGTGAATATTTTTAAAGGCATGCTTGATATATGCAGAATGGCGGGTAGTGTTGTGGAATTATGCTTTGACTGCACAAATAGTTTTAATAAAAATAAGAAAAAATAGAGTAAATTACCTTCAAAAAAGTCAAGAGTGCCAATGAAACCTATTGATAAGTACGAAAGGTATTTTTTAATGGAAACATAAAAAAATAGTGAAAACCTAATAAATATCCATAAAAAGTTGTAGCGGGTCAAAAGTGACACAAACTTAGACAACGCAAGGTACAAGTAAGTTGAATAAATAGTAGGGTAGCAATGTATAAATACACACATGATAAGAAGTAAACCAATAATAATGGATCTGATTAAGGGCTCATTCACATGACCGTTCCGTTTGTTCTGTTAAGTTCCTGTTTTTTTGCGGACCCACGGACAGGACCATCTTTTCAATGTCTTTTGTGTAGGATCGGATGACACATTTAAACACCTCCGTGTGCATCCGATCTTACAACAAAACAGATCGGATGCCGTATGTCCGTTCCGTTATTATGGAACATGTCCTATTCTGTTCCGTAATAGCGGACCGTGACTCAATGCAAGTCAATGGGTCCACAAAATCCACAGAAGCCGCACGGAAGCACTTCCGCGTGACCTCCGACGGGTGCCCGTGCAGTCTGTGTCCCGCTCCCTGCCATCCCCGCAGCTGCTCGCTTAGCAGCGTGTCAGTGTCTGCCCGCCCCCCCTCTGCAATATCAGCAGCTCCTCACACTGCAGCGTGTCAGCATCTCCCCGCACAGCAGTGCGAGTAGCTGCGGGGCTGGCAGGGAGGAGGACACAGACTGCACGGGCAGTGATGAGAAGCAGCGCTCGTCATCCCCGTGTCTGCCCGCAGAGTGTCAGTGTCGCCCCACCCCTGCAGTGTCAGCAGCTTCTCACAGCAGTTCGTGCAGCCACAAGGATGACAAGCGCTGCTATGAGGAGGTTAGATGAGATCATTACCTGCTGTGACAATCTCCTCCTCTGGTGACGTCAGCGCTATCACTGCCTTCTATGCCCACCGCGTTCTCACATCACGTCTCGCGGGCGGCCCGAGACTGTCACTAGCGGTGACGTCACAGGCTCCCGCGATTCTTTGCTGAGAACGCGGTGGGCATAGAAGTCAGTGACAGTGTTGACGTCAGCAGAGGAGGAGATCCTCACAGCAGGTAATGATCTCATCTATCCTCCTGACAACAGCGCTCGTCATCCCCTGCAGTGACCTGGGCTGACCTATTGATGTTAGCTCAGGTCACTGCATTACTCTCCCAGCCAATGGGGTTGACTGGGACATTGACTATGGTATGGATCGCCGTGGGAGCCCCCCTTATTGGATTACACTGGACCTGGATTTGCTTATTCTTGTCAATAAATTGGTGAATGAGAGAATGTGGGGAGTGTTTTTTCAAATAAAACTTTTTTTGTTGTCTATTTTTTTTTTATTACTGACTGGGTTGGTGATGTCGGGTATCTGATAGACACCGTGACATCACTAACCCCAGGGCTTGATGTCAAGTGACATTACACATCTGGCATCAACCCCATATATTACCCCATTTTCCACTGCACCAGGGCATCGGGATGAGTTGGGGGAAGCGCCAGGATTGGCAAATCTAATGGATGCGCCACTTCTGGGGCGGCTGCGGCCTGCTATGTTTAGGCTGGGGAGTGTCCAATAACGGTGGACCTCCCTAGTCTGAGAATACCAGACCACAGCTGTCTGCTTTACCTTGACTGGTGATCCAATTTGGGGGGGACCCCATGTTTTTTGTTTTAAATTATTTATTTAATTTAAATTAACAGTGTGGGGTGCCCTCTGTTTTGGATTACCAGCCAAGGTGAAGCTGCCAGCTGTGGTCTGCAGGCTGCAGCCGTCTGCTTTACCCTAGCTAGCTACAAAAAATAGGGGGGCCCCATGTCGTTTTTTTTTATTTTATTTTTTTTTGGCTAAATGCAAGGCCAAGCACCCTTTAGTGCCACATGAAAGTCACTAAAGGGTGCCAGCTTAGAATATGCAGGGGGGTAGGACATTATATATGTCTTTCTCATCTATCTATCTATCACTCTGTTCATTCATCCAGTCATTCATTCATCCCTCTATCTTTCTGTCTCTATATCTATCTATCCATCTCTATATCTACTCATCTATTTATCTTTGTTGATGCTTCCGTTTTTTGCGGTCCGCAAAAAAACGGAAGTCACACGGATGACACACGGACCGTATACGGAACTGAATGGATGTCACACGGATGCCACACGGACACATCCGTGAAAAAAACGGACCGTTTTTGCGGACCGCAAAAACGGAACGGTCATGTGAATGTAGCTTAAACATTATAACAGTAGCACTATGATGTAACCACTAGGCGGCTTCCACAGACAAAAGTACAAGGCTTACATATTGAACTATCAAGACCATTAATACAAAGTGAAAAAGGTCAATGTATATAAATTAATACATGCAAAGTTTTAATGTGAAAGATGGTATAATGACAATAGTAGAAACCAGAATATCGTCATGTGTAAAGTGACAAGTGTTTACCCATACAGAGACATATCTGGACATACTATATGTCAGTAGTTCCAATATGTGTTTCGTGTAGGATTTCTTGGGGGGCTATGTAGGCATTCATGAAATAAGTATACATGCCATCAGGTGTATGGGATTACCGCTACAATGATAAGGCCCATGAGAGGCAGGACTCCGACTGCATGTCTCTTACTTTCAGGAATCCTGTTATTATGGTGAGGCTGCCTGATAGGATAATAGATGGGAATATACTCCTATCAGCAGTCAGGGTCCACCGTGTAGTGGTGTCAAAGCTGCAGCTGGAGGTACAAGGCCAGGGAAGGAGTCAGAAGAACACCTAACAAAGATGTACAGCTATCGTGTTAAATGTCACATGATTGTTGTCTAGCTATAGTACCTGAACCTCTGTTACCTCACAGAGGGTGGTATAGCACACACACAGTATGTATTAGGCAATATTAATAGAGCACTAACCATATTCCACTAAGCAGAGGAGTCAGAATGAGCTCAGGAGAAGCTTGGGGATTGATCCCTAAGACATTCAGTAACTACCTGGCTGACTAGCCTCTAGGCACTATCAGCTAACCACTATCTATGACAGGCTTAGTCAGATCTCGGCACCTAACTCTCAACCAAAGGACTGGCCCTGTATTGGTCCTGTTGGACCTCAGTGCCTGACTCTGAGCCTGAGCACTGACCCTGCACCAGTCCTGTTGGACCTCGGTGCCTAACCCTGAGTCTAAGTGACGACTTGGCAAGTGTGTTGCTAGAAGTGTAAAGCTCCACACAATGACGACTGCACACTCACATGCGATCTCCTAGGATTATTAAAACCTCCACTCCACCCCAAACAAGGAGGAGCCATATCCCAGCCAGGACCTTGGCCAATAAGCGGCAACCACATGTCACTGACTTCAGCGGTGATGTCCGTGGCAAAAAAATTAGATGACAGTGTGTCAGTAGTGACTTCACCTATAACCAATAGCATGGCAGCGCGTCAGCGGTGATGTCACCTGCTACCAATCTGATACTGCCACCTGGTACATATGTGCATATAGTATAGAGGTAAACACAGCACTAGACTCCCGCGCATGAGCAGTAGCGCTTTTCCACTCTTAGACTCAGAACACCAAAATGTCCTACCCACACGATGGGCAGCAGCCAACTACGTAGAATGCCTTCAGGCATGAAACAGGGACTCAGGTGTCAACCTAGGAACGGCAGGGGTCCTAATAGGAGACGACCGAGGCACCGCTGCACCTCAGTGCGTAACACCCGGAGACAATGCGGGTAAAGGATAAAGTTCCTTTAATGTCAGAGGACACATGTAGATGTCATTAGAAACACAGGTAGATTGGAGCATTGATGCAAATGTGCAACTAACTGGCTATATTTGAAATGGGATAAAGTGAGGGCAAGTCATAATAATGTAAATCATGACAACATGAAAGGAGAACAAAAAAGAGGGAAAAGGAAAATTAAGTGAAGGCTTTCTAGAAATAATAATGGATAAAATACTAATGATAAAGGTTTTTGTATGCAAGTTTGTATGTATTTATATTTATCAGCAATGAATAATGGAGGACAAACATGAGACAAAATTGTTAAAAATAAAAGAAAAATAAATGATGCAGTATAGGGTGCAATATCAAACAACAATGAAAAAGGAAAACTGAAAAATAAAAAAGGTTGGAGGGCAAAGGGAAGATTAGGAATAAAGGAAAATAAGGAAAACAGGAAGAGAAAGTAAAAGAATATAAGAAAACAAAAATGATGAAAAAAATATTAGAGGTTGAGAAAATTCCATATCGAAAAACGAAAAGCTGAGGCTAAAATGCAGATTGTCAATCTGGATGATGAGAAGAATGGATGGGAAAAAATAGCAGTGTCCATACCATAGGTCATATTCAACGAACAACTACTGGAATAATAAAGGAGAGTAAAACACAAATAAAATCCAAAAGAGCAGCTGAAAGTCAGAACAATTAGATGAAACTCAGATTCTCATTGAAGCCGGAAGGGGTCATTGTGCCCAAAGTAACAATCCAATGACCTTAAGCTGCACCAGTACATGCTTGATATCGCCTCCCCTATAACCACAATGTACCCTGTGAATGGCACTTAAGTTTACGTCACTGGTGTTGCAATTATGGCACAACTTGAAATTCCTGGGAACAGTTTTAATGTTGTTGTCCGGTCTAAAATGATAAGTCTGCAGCCACTTCATGTGACTGCAAACTTGCGTATGATGACACGCATGCTATACCCATCGCAGTGCCGCATTTCTGAAATAAGCCCTATCTATGAAAATTAAATAATTATGGGCTAAAATGAATTGTAAAAGTTACAAAATCGGAGTGCACAGTGAGCTATCTAAATTACTAATATTCAGGTAAAACTCAACAGCCTCTCATCCATCAAAATGGTTAATGATAGTGTGGTGCCCCCTGAGGCTTCAGTCGCCACAGTGTACTGCGCCTTACCACAGGTGAAGTATTCATCCTGGGTAAGGAGGAGGTCGGTACCGTTCATTCACAATCCACCAAAACACACAGTCAGATACCCTCTCACTGGGACTGGGCTAGGGTAGAGACATTGGAAGGTGGCCATCACTAATGCAGTGGACCTTCTGCTCACTAGTTCAGGAAGCTGGGGGGGGGGGGCAAGCACCACAGAGAAAGAGGGAAGTGGTGAGTCAGCAAACTCACACACTCAGACAGTCTGAGGAGGCAGAAGGAAGCATAGTTGCAAGAGAGAGGACCTGAGGACTGGCAGCTGGAGGAATTTGTCCCAGAACCAGGAGTGAGTACACTCCAGGGGAGAGAGGATTCACACACACAGGCAGAGAATAGAGGGACTCGAGAGACTTGAGAGTCAAGATATCACCAGAAACCAATTGAGATGCAGGAGAACATGGTCACTGAGGAAAGAGTTAATAGCTGCCTCAGGACCGGCGCACATCTCAGGGTGTGCACCCCAAGGCTGGTGAACTCTTCATAGCCTGCCAGCAGAATCCGCCTGGCAGAGGATTTCAAGTCTTCTGGCCCACAACAACGCCCGGAGCACAGCAGCATATTGAGCCAGGAGCCGTGACCATAGGGTGGCCTCAACGGAATCAACGGACTCTCGCTGCCTGCTATGCAGGACGGGGAACATAACCACCCCAAGGACTCGAGTCCCTGTGTAGCTTCAAGTTGCAGGGACTCACACAACAGAGCTCAGGGAAGAAGCACTCATGAAGTATCCCACCGGTACCAGCCCCAAATTATACGGGATCATCTGCAGCCCATAACAGTGGAGTCTGGCAGTCCAACGGCAGGAGCAACTCAGTGAGTAAACTTCTTAAACTGCAATCGCTGTGTCATCTGATAATTCCCGCGCCCTGTACTTCCCACACTGGGGTAGACAACTACTCCCAACATCCTCCCTGGGGCCTAGCTCTGCCTGTGGAGAGCTATAACATCAGACCTGAGTTACCATTCGCCCCAGCAGAGAGAGACATTGCACAGCGGTGGCTTCTCTCCTGGCCGCATACTACAGGTGTTGTCACAAAAGATAACTACTCCCATCATAACCATCATCCCCTCCATCACTTGCTTGACACTTGATCACAGAGCCGGACCAGGCCACTGTGACAACCCAAAACCCCAAAACCGGCCCAGTAATAAGTGACTCCCCAAAGACCCCGCGGGCGCATTAATAGCGTATAAGTACTCCACATCTGCAGTCACCAGTGACATGTTTGCTTCCAGGGAGAGACCATCAATCCTCCTGAGTTTTTACCCAGAATGTATGACATAGGAGGCTAAGGTTTCTAATAATGGGTGTAAGTACTGTTCAAGAAATTTACACACTCAATCACAAACCCATTCCATGCTAGAGATAATCATATCCAGGAGGTTTGGAGGGTCCTTATGAACTTAGGAAACATAGTAAAAGGTGGTAATCACTGGACACTTTACACTTAAACCTTCCCTTTTTACGGATAATACCCTGAGAAAATGCCCTGTCAAAAATTTAAAAGAGTACTCTAGAGAAGGTAGTTTGTGGATTATATGATAAGGGAGGGTACTCATCCCAATCCTTAAGTTGCCTGAATGCTTCTCTTTCATACTTCCCAATGGGTCAGATAATCACATGGTCCTCTCTATATGCAAATTTAAATACTAAATTCCCAAGACACCTTAATTTTCTAAGTGCTTTGCGGTGTTCCTGAGTTACATTGTCACCCACTCCTGTATGGCCCTGAATTACTCTGACCAATTTATTGAAAATTTGAACCTGAGGTATAGTGAAAAGGAAGGGAATGTTATGGATCTGTGAAAGATATAAACAGGAAAAATACCTTTGGGTGTTGTAGAACTCTCCCTCTCTAACACCTCCAAGATCATAATTTCCACTTGTTCAGCTCTAGTATTTATGCCTAAATCCACAGCAGTAATTTTTGTAAAATAGGTTTCCAGGAGAAGAGATGCAAGTCTATCATTGCTGTGACAAAATCATAATTATTCTTGGGAACCTAGTCCCAAGACTATAAGTTAAGCAACAGAAACAACATGGGTAGACAAATTAAGTGGAAACGCTATGCAGGAGACCCAAGAAGACCCCACTGCTGACACAGACACACCAAAAAGCTAGAATGCAGTCTGCCAAAATGTACATGAGTAAGCCAAAATCTTTCTGGGAAAGTATCTTGTAGATAGATGCAACCAAGATAGAGCTTTTTGGTAAACCTCATCATTTTGCTGTTTATTAAAATAGGAGTAAAGCCTACAAAGAAAACAACACAGTACCTACGGACATATATGCTGAAAGTTCAAAGATGTTTTGTGGTTGTTTTACTGCCTCTTGTACTGGGTGCCTTGACTACGTACAAGGCATCATAAAATATGAAGATTACCAAAGGAGTTTGAGTTACTATGTAGTGCCCACTGTTAGAAACTCATGGATCCTACAGCAGGACAATGACCCCACAGATGCTTCAAGAAGCACTCAGAAATAATTGGAAATAAAGTTATGGAGAGTCCTGAAGTGACCAGCAATGAGTCCAGATCTAAATCACTTTGTTGTTGGGAGAAGGAACCTTTTACAAATAAGTGGTCCAAAATTCCAGTTGAGAAGTGGAAGAAGCTTCTTGATGGTTATAGAAAGTTGCTGATTGCCATTATTTATTCGAAAGGGTATGCAACCAAATATTATTATGAGGATGCCAACAATTTTGTGAGGCCCATTTCTTGGAGTTTTGTGTGAAATTATGACCAATTTGTCTTTTTTGTCTCAGCTTTTTTTGCTGTTCCAATACATACAAAATTAATAACCATGTCTAACAAATGTGTAATGGCAATAAGTTTCTCTGAGAAATACTTCATTTTCTGGATCATCATTCGGGAACAATTTTATATATACTGACCTCTATAATGGTAAGGCTATGTGGCCACGGGAGTTTGTACCTGCAAATATATCCGCAGGTTTTCCGCAGTAGCTCCCCGGAATCCGCAGCTATCCATAGTTGCGGTATTCCAGCAAAATAGCTGAGTTAAACCTGCGGACATTCATGCGACTTACCTGCGGAAGTCCAGGCCTCTATTTCCATTGTGGAGAGCCGGGATTTCCGCAGGTAATTCCGCAGAAATAATTAACATGCAATTACGTGCAGCTGCGGGACATCCGCAGCAAGTTTCACAGCTGCACGTATCCGCAGCATGGACACAGCACTCCCCATGTCCCATAGGATAACATGGGGAGTGTCTGTACATGCTAAAACCTGCAGATTTATCTGGAAAATCCAGAAAATCCGTGGATTTCCCGCAGATAAATCCGCAGGTTTAATCTCCCGTGGGCACATAGCCTAATCCTCCAGTTTGTCATATTTTTTCTCTATAGAGTGGCAAAAAAAAAAGTTTTATATACTTATCTCATTAAAATAGTTTTGTTTCACAATATGAAGTTTTCAATTACAATAGATACAGTATGGTTGTTATCGTAAAATACCAATTTGAGGCAAAACTGCTAATAGTGTCACATTCATATGCTGAAATAGATATGTATGTGCTATTCTGCTTCATGATTGTATCTAAAGGATCATTATAAAATATATTCTCCACATGTCTTGTAAACAATTTGCAATTTTTTATTTAGATATTTGGAATATTTGTAACTGAGCAGATTCACTCTCCAAAGTCATGATCTAAAGTATATTATATACACTTGGATTTATCATTTTTTTTTCTCCCTGAAGCCTCTAAACTCATGTTCAGTGTATTCTAGTTTCATACATCTTCCTGCATGATAAAGCATCTGCCAGTTATACTGAAACTGCTGGCACATATTTGTGTTTTGCCCAAAGCATATTAGAGCCGGCTGTGTCATCGTTGATAATGGAGTTCTGATATTCTATTACATTTGCAATTGAAGACAGATGCTCTCTTTGTTTTGTTAGAAAGAAATATCCTTTCAATAGACAATAATTATAAAGATATAGTCAAAACAAATAAATATACTACATTATATGCCACAAACTTTTGCAGTGCTGAGTTATGCTTCACACACTTGTAAAATCAGTCAATCATTTACATCTATAAAGTGATAAGAACAATATTATTTTTTGCAAATTAGACCTATAACCCATTACAGATTCTGTGATACAAACTAGGTTAAAGTATCTGCCAGAACAACTTTCTTCCGATAGTTATATGCATGATATAAATAAGAATGTAGTTATTTTCTTACATTTCACTAATAAATCATCTGATCCATTGTCTTCACTCCGTAGTGAAAGTCAAATTCTGTATGCATTGATATTGGAGTCAAATCCAGCTTGTAAGGTTCTTATTTATTTCATTTTTATCTACAATGGCATCAACAATCCATTTTTAGCAATTTTAAATCGTTCTCACCTTAGCAGAATTACAATGTACACCAGGAAACTGAGGTCTGCCTGAGTGTTAGAAGAAATATCAATATTTCTACGGCAGCTCACAATATTGTTAGAAAAATAAATTGACAAAAAGTTAAAGTGCACCAATCACCAGGATTGTCCTATATAAATTAAAGTCAGTACTATACTGGCACTATCAGGCTGATTCTATACATACCTTTAGTTGTCAGATTGGATGTATAGTTTATGAAATACAGGCAAGTAAAATTACAGAAATGTACAGCTTTTTGATTTGCAGCAGCTGCCAACTAGCTAATATGTGGGTCGGGTTTTGCTATCTATTCCCGCCTGTCTGCTGCCTGGCCTCTGTAGATGCTTGACTGTATAGGCTGCATTTCTAACATGCCCCTATCACATGACAGACATGACTCATACCTGAAAGATATGACAAGGAGGAAAAAGGAGAGATGCGCTGTGTGATACCTGGTGGTATTGGTGAATTAGCCCAGGGGCTGCTCACGTATTAGAGTTGTGCACCCTTGCATAACCTCGGGTAGGGCAGAAGATTAATCCATGGGAGCTGGTGATGTCCTGTGCTGGCTGTAGATCCTGGGGAACCCCGTGAAGATACAACTTCTGGGTAAATTACATGACCGTGAGTTACCAGACATGCATCACCGCAGGTCCTGTCACACAGCCAACGAAAGCCCGGTATCCCAGCAACTGCAGATCCTATTGGTGAGAAAAACTCTATTCCCCAGAGCTGCTCCTGACGTTAATCCGTCGGGCGGGATAAAATATAAGAAGAAATGCAGGATGGTGGTCAGATAGGAGAGCTAGGAAGCAAAAAGAAGTTTGTTGTTGAGGTAAAATAAACAAACCTTTTATTGTTAATAACCCTCTAATGGCCACTAAGCATTTCAACAGCTCCTTAATCACCTGATGAAGACAGCAAATAGCTGTTGAAATGCGTAGTGGCCATTAGAGGGTTATTAACAATAAAAGGTTTGTTTATTTTACCTCAACAACAAACGTCCTTTTGCTTCCTTGTGCTCCTATCTGACCGCCACCTTGCATTTCTTCATACCTGAAAGGAGCCCATATAGTCTAGCATCTACAGAGGCCAGGCAGCAGAATGGGGTGGGAATAGATAGGAAAACACCACCCACATTTTAGCTATTTGGCAGCTGCTGTCAATCAAAAAGCTGTACATTTCTGTAACTTTACTTGCCTGCACTTCACTTAAATATACAGTATATAGAATCAGCCTGATAGTGCCAGTATAGCACTGGCTTTAGGCTATATAGGAAAATCCTGGTGATTGGTGCGCTTTAATATACGGTAGGTCAGCAAGCATTTAATTACAGGAAGAGTTGAGCCATATGTAACTAGCGGCATGTGTCTTTGGCAATCGATGGGAAGGAGTCTAAGATGCTGATGTTCTTGATAGACAGAATAATGGAATTTCTACTGTAACGTAATAATGCTTTAAATGACAATATTTGTATTTTAACATGCAGACAGTCTTCCACAATGTTTATGTAAATTCGTATACAAAATGAGAATGTCATTTCAACTGTTGCCTTAGGCAGCAGAGTGGCTAGACACACAGCGGCAGCAGCGTTACATTATTATAATAGTGATTTAATGATAGCTGGTTTACCATTGCTGCAGATAAATAGAGGAGACATAGGTTTTATATTGCTAAACTTAAATGTACTAGATACTCACGAGAAGGCAGTGTCATAATCACTGTAACAGCTTATAGGCAATTATGATATTTCAGCCTTGAAATTTGGAAAATGAACTCGATGACCTTACTGGTTACTGCTTGATTATATTTATTTTAGGGATATTAAGCATTCGGTTATAAAATGGATATTCAGTGCTATGTCAGGTCTAAATCAATATGATTTGGTATAAGATGATACAACATAAATCTAATTGACAGTTACTTATCTAAACTCAGACAAAATAAAATTTTAATTAACCATAGAAGCATCAGTTATTTTGATTGTAGAAATAACATTATTGTTAGCACTATCAAAAATACCAAAATCTAAATAATAATCTGATCGACTCCAATATGAGGCTTGATGGGATTCACTAAGCAACTGAATCTGTAATAACCATCATGGCTCCATTAAACAGAATGTTATGATTGAAGTGTGAACAGAGGCATAGTCTAAAAGGAGAATGCAACCCACATAATTATAAATATCCTGATTGTGATGTTAGTCATTGCAAGGACCAGTCAACAGGCAGGATAATCAAATGTTCCACAGTCAGGAACCAAGAGAGCATGTCAAGATTAAGAGGATAGATATAGACATATCTCGGAGGCACCTAACCTATTTGTGAGCCAGATTCTACTCTATGTAATAGACATAATCAGGTCACAGTCTCAAGTTAGAAAACCCGTAGGGTAGGGGATCAGAGCGAAGGAAAAAGGCAAAAGTACGGTCAAGCAAAGTCCGAGGTCTGGAAGCAAAAGATCAGCAACTGAGGCAAACTAGCGCCACTAAAAAGAAGGATAAGACGGGCTATACTCTGGGATAAACTGCTCAGCTAAGGAGCTTATCAATTACTGGCAACAGGGAACACCCACAGAAACCCAGCACCTCCCAGTATGAGGTTAGATGACTGAGCTTTCACTCAAAATTTTGACAGCTCAACATGCCCCAGCTCCAGGATGGACAACTGAGCTGTCACTCCTATTACTAATAGCTTTTTCCCAACTTTTTATTGTTTTTACTCGTACCCTTGAGGGGCTTGAAGCTGCAATCTTAGAGCATCAGCAGTGCTCTGCACAGCAGAAATGATGACATCTTATGAATGCCTATTCGCAGCCATCGTTCACAAGAGATTTGTTATGATAGTGACAGTGTTATGACAACCCATCAGCACCCCAAAATCACATCACGGGGCCGCCAATAGGAATGAGGAATGGTGCTCTTCCCTCAGGCACGTGTTAATTCCTACTGTCAGAAGTTAATAGTTAACAGCAAAGAGAGGATCTCCAATGTGTCCACTTCTGTTAAGGGCACATGACGGCTGATCAGATCTTCTAACATGTGCAGAGAAGTGGTTAAATGGGAAATCTAATAACATGTCAGCCTTATGAATATGTTTATTATAATTAAGGCTGGGTGGACCTGGACTGAAAAAGTCTGGATCCGCACGTTTTCAAAGTTGCCCGGGTGTCGGACCTGGACTTGGGATTCCGGGTGTTTGTTCCGGATCGGGGTCTCGAGAAAATAAAAGAAATAAAGGAAAAAAAAATAAAATAAGAATATAGAGAGCACTTCATACTTACCCATGCTCCAGCGCTGCTGTACGCTGCTCCTGTTGCCTGCTTTGGCCGCTCATTTCATATGCACGGCTTTCCCCACCCACCAGCTGGCCTGCGCTCTGTGATTAGTTGCAGTCAGACGCACGCCAGCCTGTGTGACGGCGTCTGCCTGCAGTCATCACTAATCGCGGCTCATTCATTCGCTGGCACTCACAGCAGGCAGTCGTGTTCTATGGCTGCGCGCTGTGATATCCAGATGTAGCAGAGCTGGAATTGCCATGGGACCTCGCGTGTATTTCGTTGGACCTGCAGAGTGTTGGGGGTTAATAAATGGGTGAAAGAGGGTGGTTTTTGCATTTATTCCAAATAAAGGATCGTTTGGTTGTTTGTGTTTGTTTACTTTAACCTGCAGATTAATGATAAGGGGGTGTCTCATAGATGCCTGCAATCATTAATCTAGGGTTTAGTAACAGCTGTGTGCTGTTATTAACCTCTCATTACCCCGATTACCACCACACAAGGCATTCGGGAAGAGCCGGTAAACCTCCGAACTTGACACATGTAATGGATGCCAAAATTCCGAACGGTTGGAGGCTGATATTTTTAGGCTGTGTTTCTCCAGCCTGAGAATACCAGCCCCAGCTGTTGAGTTTTATCTTGACAGGGTATCAAAATTGGGGGGGACCGCACATCATTTTTTAAAAAAATTATTTATTTAAATAAAAAAAAGCTGCATGTTGTTCCTCTCTTTTGATACACAGCGAAGATAAGCACAGGGCTGGGGCTGCAGCCTGCTTATCTGTTCTAGGTATCAGAATACCAGGGGGAGGACCCTGCAACAATTGTTTTATTTTTTTTATATCAAAATACTGACAGTACATGCTAGCGTGTATGGGCTCCTTTCAAATATGACGCCATTTCCACACTCCCCCTATCACATGATAGGGACGTGTTTAAAATTTCGTCCGATGTTTTCAGCGAGAACAAACATTATTTTCTTAACCCTAGAATGCATGACGGTAAAAATATACATATTAACTTATTGGGGGCCTTTTAGGCCCCCCATGCAAATAATATAGAAAAACACACTTAAATAACTTTCACAAGTTTATTTCAAAATTGCTAAATAAAATATGAATAGTGGACAAAATTTTAATTATAATTTTTCACAGAAAACACCAAAAAAATCTTTTTTTTTTTTTACAAATTTCACACAAAGATATGAAAACACACACAACAACGCATAGAAATCTACAGCAAACTAGCTGCAGCTACATTTGTATTCTAACTTTCTTTTCTATTATATTAGTGTTCCAAACAATTCTGACATGTTTTTTTTTCAGAAGAATGTTCTTTGCAAACATTTTCCTTACAAGTGGAACAATATTGCTCAGTTTTCCTCTCTATGTTTCTTGGACACATGAAACGTTTTCGTTTTCTTTCTCCTGGCTCTGTAATAATCTGAAACTGTACGTCACACCGTTTCATTGCTTCTTTAGTTTGCTTTGGCAAGCATTTCAAGTTACTTCGCTCTATCATGTGAGGCATTACAAGTTCATGACAATCATCCTTCAAGAATATGCGTCTCCTTTTCTTCCTCTGTGCATGAAATTCCAGATGAGTTTCTGTATAAATAATGAATGAATTTAGGGCTGCTACATCAAGCATATTTGAAAAAAGTACTACAGGCCATCGTTTTGTTTGCCTCTTACACGAATATTCTCCCACCACCTCATCCATTTTATCTACACCTCCTTTTGTTGTATTGTAATGCAGGATGATTTCTGTTTTCAATTTTTTGTCATTGCTGTCAACACTGCAATCGTGATGCATGGTACTGAGTAAAATCACAGATTTCTCCTTCTCCGCCTTGTAAGATACCAAAGTCGCTTTGTTATTGAATCCAAAGACTCTCTCATAAAGTGCTCGCTGACGATTGTGTTTGAGTGGTGCTGGAATTTCTCGTCTGATTTGCTTTATAGTACCAACAAGTGTAATAGCTTTTGCAAGCAGAAAATTGCCTAGTTCAACATTGGTGAAATAATTGTTCATGGTGATGTTTCTACCTGAATTGAATATTGGAACAGCAATAGTTTTCACTATTTCAGACCCCAGATCCTTCTGTACTGGTGCACCAACCTCTTTGCCACAGTAGAACACGCCATTTATGCCATAATAATTTGCCGAATCACACATCCAGAAGATTTTTATTCCGTACTTGGCTGGCTTGCTGGGCATGTATTGTATGAACTTGCAGCATCCTCTGAATGGTACAAGTTGCTCATCTACAGTAACATTAGTACTAGGATTGTAAAGTTTTGTGCAATTTTTGATAAATATGTTCCAGATATAACTGATAGGGGCTAATTTGCACAAATAAAGTAACTTGAGACACAAACACTACTGAGAACATGATACTGAGACATACTTGAGGAATACCTTGAGTTTCAAAATTCTAACTAAAGTAATTTTGAAGATAATAGCAAAAATGTAAGCATGGGGGCCTAAAAGGCCCCCAATATGCGTTCTAGGGTTAAGTTCACATGGGCATGGAGTTGTTTATAATAGAAGTGGTGGTCTGGGGTTGAGACCCCCAGATAGACGGGTGCAAGGGGGGGCGAAGCCCCTCCTTAAATGGTTATGGTGGACGAGAGGAGACATCACCATGCCCACTAACCAAGCCAGTCACGCCCACAAACTTGGATGGAGCCCATACATTCTAGGCTCATGGTTTATGCTAAAATGTACAGGCTTCTTCAGTTACACTGCTTTCCCCTCCCACCGGCTGTCCTGGTGCATGTGATTGAATGCAGTCAGCTCACATGCTTCCACTCAGGGTGGGGGCATGTCTGACTGTAATCAGTGGCCCAGGCAGTGAATGTGAGGCCTGGGGACAGCGTACAGCCATGCCAGAGCCCTGGTAAGTACAGTGCGCTTGCTCCTATTCCCCTATCCCTTCTACCACCATTTTTAATCTCCGGATTATGCTCCCAATAGACTTATATAGGGGTGGATTCTGTATCTGGATTTTTTTAATAAAAGAGAAGGTCCCGTTTTTTTGCGAGTCCACCCAGCTCTAATTGTAATCATTATATTTTCGACTTGTAGCAAACAATTTGTATGTTGTAAAAAAATTCCGTTAGTTTAACTTGTTCTAAGTCCATCAGTCTGCAGTCACTCTATGTGTTACTCTTTGCGACTGTAGACTACAGAATCCTCATATTGCACAAGTTATGCACTGTGAGGATTGGCCAGTTTCATAGCCGGGAATGGTGGCCATGTTGCTGCGAGTATGTGGTATGCAGACTCCCGGCCCTATTCTGTTTGGAGGGCCATGACTTCTCTTAATATTAATGTTTTGAGCGAGACCGCCACCTTCTAGTCAGATTCTGGTCAGGAGTTGAATTTTCCATACTCTTGGCCATGTGACAGCTGTTCCCACCTTTGAAACTGGTAAATAAAGTGACTGGAGACTTATGGCTTTAGACTAGAGAAATATTAATATCAGTTGTTGATACTATGTGTAAGTGCCCCAAAATTTTCACAGTGATTAAAAGTGAGAAATAAAGCAAAAAATCCCAAGCAAAGTTCTTTGGAGGTAATCTGTCAACAGCTTTTGCTATGTAATCTGAGGACAGCATAATTTCAATGAGATGCAGATTTCAAGGATGTGTCTTATCTTATGTTAAGTTGTGTGTTGTACAATGAACGTTTTATCAGTAAGAGATGATCACTGCCAGGACTACAGCTTAGGTGCCTGCTAGACTGACCATGTCCTCTCCTCTGATAAGCAGTTCACTGTCAATAGACAACGTACTCAGAAAGCCTGGGATGGGCAGCATTAACTTTTTGAACTTTGCTACGTGCCACATCTAGGAAATCTGATTACATCACAACTGCTTCACCCAGTAAGTAAGTGATATATCATTGGAATTGGAGTCTCTTTTCCAACATTTTGCTGCTCTAAAATGAGGTAGCAAAACCTGGTGACAGATTCCCTTTAATTCTATATCGGGTTTCTTATTCATGATTGATAAACTATACAGGACCATAATGGTTTTTGTACATATTGGTTTTCATGAACTGAAGTATTCTGTGAACCTGTGACCTATTAAAATATATCAGATTAACTACACTATGCAAGGATGAAGAAATAAGTGATGTTTAACAGGAATTAGCGTGGAATATTGTATATAGCACAAAGATGAAATTATTTAACAATAATAAAGAATTGTGTAAATGACAAACCCCTTCATTTTACACCCGTAGAATAAAACAACACCTTTATATCTGTTTCCCTAAATATTCAACAAATCAGATCCTTAAATTCTATATAGAAAAGATAGACAACTGGAAAAAAAGACTAATTGTGGATTTTTATTTTCATCATAGGAGTAAATGGAGTCTAAATGTATCGATCACTATAATAGTCCAATAACTTTTATGTAGATAATATAATTGATCTATTCTCTCTAGGGAATACTCATAGCAGTCAATGGAATTTAAAAATGCTGCTTTCTAGGGAAGAATACTGATATGTATGAAATAATGATTTCCTCTCCTGGACTCCATTGCTCAATTGCCTTTTATAGAGAGAACACATTTAAAATACAAATTCACTGACCCTAGTGAAGACAGCAGACTATAAAATATGATCCATATTTAAGAAAGGATTCACTTCCATAGTGAGAACAAGAACCCACATTGCAAAAGTATATTTTTAGACTGGATTATTGAATGCTCGCTTCTGAACACAATTACTACAGTATGTCAGATTCGTAGGCGATTCTACATGGAGCAAACTGCTTCACTCATTATTATTGGTGCATGCTACCAATAGAGGAATGTGAAATGCAATTGTTAAACTATTAAAAGAGGCTGTCAACCTTATCTTTAACCTTTTTAAAATGTTTTGATCATTCTTATTGCATTTTTCAGGCAGGAATGGTGACCAAAAATAAAAGTTTTGTTGTTTTGATATTGCTCTTGTTACAGTGTTTACTGATAAGGTTAATTCATTTTATGCTTTGATAGACTGAAGGTTTAAGGTCATGGCGATTAAAAGTATTATTTTATTAATTTGTTTATTTATTATTTAAATGAAATTTTGATATGAGAGGCTGCTGATAAGTCTTTGGCTTTACCCAGAGAAAAACGAGATAGAATGATGAAACTTTACATTTATTCCACATACTCTCCACTGATGTCAACACACTTCTTACATTGGTATTCCAAGTTCTGTAAGCCTAGCAAAAAGAAGCATTTCAGATGTGCCTCAAACCAGACATCCGCAGTAGCCATGGCATCAGAAATGGTGTGAAATTTGGTACCCTTGAGGTGTTTCTTCAGGTTTGGAAACAGATGATAGTTGGATGGAGCTAGATCTGGTGAATAAGGTGGGTGGTCAACCAGCTGGAAGCCCAGCTCTGTTAGTATGCTGTTAGAGTTAAAACAAAGAATTCAGTCCTGCATCTCTTATCTCACTGTCTTTTTTTTGTTTACCTCCAATTTAAGTTTAAGCTTCTTATCTTTATCATTAGTGGGTCTCAGCAGCACATGAGCTGTAGTCTGACTCTGCCACCTTTTGTGTTTAGAAGCTCTGTCTATGGAAATGTACATTGAAAGCCTGGTGTGGGCAGGGGCAGCTCTCCCAGCACTGCTAGGTACAAAATAAAAAATCTTTCACTTTTTGACTACGCCATGCTGCTCTCAGATTAGATAGCAAAAAACCTGGTGATAGACTCCCTTTAAAACAAAAACTGCTGGTCATAGAAAACACCGAATATTAAGCTCACAATAATAATACAAGAGAACTCTAAATGTAACAGAGCAACAGTTCCTATGTAGACCAAAGGTAGATAAAATATGTTAAAAAAGTAATTACCCATAATATGTCAAGATGTACCCCTCCAGCACTACAACGCGCATTTCACAAAAGCTTCCTAGGGGGTATATACGTTGTACATACATGTAACCTTAAATGGTATATGTATAAATTGGACAACTATTAAAGTAGATTCTGTTCTTTTTGCAACTATCTTTGTGTGGTGAAGTTATTTTTGATCTGCCAATACATCCATACCAGCACTGCACATGGGAAGCGACATGGGACGCCCTGCAAAATAACCCCCTATATACAGCATGAGTTCTCAACCTCCCTAACGTAACCTCATATACAGTAAGTGCCCCCACATAGCACCACTCATATACCATATGATCCCTCACATATGCAGTATGAGCTCACACACTATCCTCTAAGTAGAGTATGAGCCCACACAGCCCCTATATACAGTATGAAGTCCTACAAAGTCCCCTACATACAATATGATCCCCACATAGACTCTCTGTATACTGTAAGAGTCCCCATATAGCCCAACGTTTTACAGTATGAACCCTCACATAATCACCCTGTCTACATTACAAGCACCCCCATAACCCCCCAAATAACCTCCTGTAGCCCCATGCATACAGTATGAGCCATCTCATAGTACCCTATACACAGAGTACGTCTCATATAGACACTCTATACACACATCCCATATTCATATATAAAACTACATATACTCACTTTGCACTCGTTCCACTGGTGCTCTGCTCCTGTCTGTAGTGCACTGACTCTTTGCAAAGCAAACATGACATAGAGCCATCATCCTGTCTGCTGCTTCAGTGGCACATGATGATTTGTGGAAAAAGGGTATTACATTGCTATCCATATCCTCCACCACTTTCTATTGTAATTTCTTACTGTTATATGCACCATGCTCTTTTTGATGTCAATTTTTGCTGTCATTTGCATAGATAGAATAGTCACAGAAGTATCCTGCTGACAATATTGCTATCACCTCAACAAGACATTTTTTAGAGGTTGAGATCAGTAATAGAAAAGAGTTGGTATTTCATCATTGTAAATAAGTATTTTTTTAACATTGCCTCAACTCATGGTTATGTACAGTAATTGAAAAATTATGTTGCATCTATAGTATTGTAAGTCATTTAATGAATAAGATACGGTATATACAATGTACCTTGCAAATAATATGATTCAATAACAATACAAAATTGTGTTAAAATATATCTGTAGGCATTTTTTTCCGACCTCAAAAGATGCTTCATAACATTAAATTGTAATTTATTGTACTACAATCTCAAGACCATTCCTATATCAAAGTGTTTATTTACATCCTCTATTGTTATCAAATTGATTATTGTCTGTTTGTTGTAATATTTAATAAAATTCACTTTTTATCATATGTTGTTTCATTCTCGGTATTTGAGTGTTATTTTGGAGACCTGGTGTTGATTGTCTGAGTATTCCCAGACACACACAAGAATAAGATTTTTTTGTTGAGCTATGTCAAGTAGAGCACAAGCAAGAGCACTACCAACTTAAACACCACCAGCATGCTCCACCACATCTCAGTCAAGCACCCCACTAATGGTCAGAATTCCTATGTAGAAAACTAGTGTCTGAGGATAAAACCACTGCCACTTCCAATGCCTCCTCCCCTGAAAATGTTGTTGCACATACACAATTAACATTAGGAACCACATCCACTTGTCCAACATTCGAATGGAAGAGGAAATACTCAGTCAGCCAAACATAGACCCCAACAGTAAATGGCCACATTGCCAGACTGCTTGTCCTGGAAATGTTGCCATTTAGGCTTGTGGAAACTGAGGCTTTAAGCAAACTCTTTGTATTCAGTCCTCAGCTGCCACTATTTCTCCCTGTGTGCCATCCCCTTCTTATACAAGCATGTGTCCAAAAACAACACCCTTGCTCTGACCAATGCCGTTACTGGAAAGGTCCACTTAACCATAGACACGTGGACAAGTGCTTGTAGACAGGGAAGCTACATTTCCCTGATGGCAAACTGGGTGAACCTGGTGGAGGCAGGGACGGAGTCAAACCCTGGGACACCGCATGTTCTTCGGTTGCATAGAATAGCAGGCGCAAGTTCCATTAGGATTTCCTTCTCTTTGACCTCCAGTTCCTGCACCCCTTCCTCCTTCTCCACCTACTGCACCTCATTCTCGGCTGAATTAACCTCCCCATCAGTCCCAAGCTGGGAGAGCTGCAGCACTGCCTTGATGAAGCGATAACAGGCTCTGCTGAAACTCATCTCTTTAGGTGATAAGCCATACAACACAGTAGAGCTGATGAAAGGTCTAAAAGACCAGACCAATAGGTGACTCTCACCACTGAACTTAGAAACCGGCCTGGTCATCTGCAATAATGGGCGTAACCTTCTGCCTGATCTTAAGCTTGGCAACCTGAAACACATTCCATGTAGAGCCAATGTGCTTATATTAGTTGTACAGGGGTTTCTGAAAACATACCCAGACTTGCTATTTGTCAGGGTACACTGCATCTGCACCTATTTCAAAAAGTCACCTACCGCTGCCGCCGGTCTGGCAATGCTGCAACAGAACTTTCAATTGCCACCTCTCCAAATGCTGTGCAACCTGCCCACATGCTGGAACTCAACATTACACACGTTGGCAAGGCTTGGTGAGCAGCAGAGGGCAGTAGTTGATTACCAGTTCCAACATGCCCACTGGACTTCCAAACAGTTTCCGCACATAAAAACTGCAGAGTGGGCAGGATGTCTGTCAGCTGTGAGGTTCTCTAAATCTTTGAGGACTCCACCAAGATGGTGAGCAGTGATGATGCTATAATCAGCCTAACCATACTGCTGATGGGTCTACTGAAACAGTCACTGCTTAGGCTATGTGCGCACAGTGCGTTTTTCGCGGCGTTTTTGCGCATTTTTCGGGTGCGTTTTTGGCCTCAAAACTGCAGGACTTTGCTTCCCCAGCAAAGTCTATGAGTTTTCATTTTTGCTGTCCGCACACAACTGTTTTTTTAAGCTGCGTTTTTGAGCTTGAAAAAAAAAATGGACATGTCAATTCTTTCCTGCGTTTTTCTGCGTTTTCCGCCCATGCAATGCAATGGAAAAATGCAGCAAAACGCAGAGATCAAAAACGCAGCAAAGTGCAACCAAAAACGCACCAAATCTCGGTAAAAACGCATGCGTTTTTGATGCGTTTTTTCGACGCAGGTGCGTTTTTGTGCGTTTTTAGCAGCCAAAAACGCAGCGTCAAAAAAAACGCAGCGTGCGCACATAGTCTTACTCTGAAAGAGGAAGCTTTGCATGCCGATAAGGTGGCTATGGAGCAAGAACTTATACTGGGTGGGTAAGATATTAAATACTATTTGTATAGAGTTTAGTGTAAGGGTACAAGGGAACACATGAGACACAGGTTTACAAAAGAGTTCATGTTTTGCTTCATACAAGTGTGCACAAAACAGGAGAAGGGTTAAACACAGTTTCCTGGGTGCAGAGGCTGGAAACAAGGCAACAGGAATGGATCCACACAGTTCAGGAAAAGTCTCGAAAAGTCTCCAGATATATTTCACAGTCTCTTTTACATTCCTTGCAAGTGGCGATGGCAAGCAGGATTCTGTGAAGACACGGGTTCCAGGGATCCGAAGCAGAGGATGGCTGTTGGTAGTTATTCCAACAGACTACAAAAGGCTAGGTTACAGACAGACTGCAAACAGGATTCAGAAGCACTGATTAAAAAGCTGAAGCTGCTTAAGAATGCAAGTGGCAGAGAACAGGGAGGGAACATAGAAGCTGAGGAGTCCATACTGATTGAGGGCAAGGTGGATACAGCAAGACAGGAAACAAGATGGCCAACGGAAAAAAACAGATTTAAACAAAAATTACAGCAGACATGGCAAAACGTCTGAAAACCTCACAGGGTGATACTAACCAGTTCAGCATAATCCCATCTTCTCAGCCCAAATTGGGTGAAAATTATGAGGAGGATGCTGAAGAGGACGAGAACCAGGATTTACTTATTTGGGCTACAGAAAGGACTACCAATACTAGCTTCTTGTATGTTCAGCATGGCTGGCATGAAGAGGAGGCAGGAGGAGATGATGGATAGTCTTCGTTTTGGTAAGGACACTGAAAGTTTGCCTCTTGGTGGTATGGCACGCATGGCAGAGTTTATGTTCCACTAGCTTTCCCAAGACTCTTGCAGGATACTCATTTTGGCCACTGCCTATTGCTGGTTGTACACCTTTTTTGACTGATGGTACAAGAAGAAATTTCCATCTCTCCTTCCATTGTCAGATAAGGCTAAAATGTACAATATCAGAAGGCCATTGTGGAACAGCTTCTAAAAATATTCCCCTCATACAACACTAGAGGCAGAGCTCCCAATTCTTTGGCCAACCTAGGATTAGAAAGAAGGGACACAAGGGACACACAGAACAGCATCAAGGGACAGCTGTGCAGGGTGCTATGACAAGGAGGAAAAAGTTGACGGTGATGGTGAAGGAGAACCTATGAGCGTTCTTCATGATTCTTCAGTGCCATATAGCTATTGAGTGTCTAAGCTGGACACATGGCACAAACATTCCTTGTACACCATGGAATTTCTGACCTGCCCTGCGCTAGCATTTCATCTCAGCAGGCTTACATATACATATACTAGCTGTACTACACTACAAAAATTTGTTCTGCACACAAGAGACACATGAGGTGTCTGTGCAAAATTTCGTGATTGTAAATGCGACGGTGCGGATTTCACTTTTTCCCCATCATGTAGATAGGGGCAAAATTGATCGGTAAATTGGAACGCGCAGGGTTAAAATTTCACCTCACAACATAGCCTATGACGCTCTCGGGGTCCAGAAGTGTTAGTGTGCAAAATTTTGTGGCTGTAGCTGAAATGATGCAGATCCTAATCCCGGACATACACACACATATATATATATATATATATATATATATATATATATATACCCCGCAGGGGTATTTTGTTTTGTCCGGCCTTGCATTGGCTCTGACACTCCTTATCAAGGGTATCAAAATGCTTTCTGAGGCCCTCCTCACTGTCTATTCTTGTGTGTATTAGAGAACCCCCAGGGGGTATTTTTTTTTCTCCAGCCTTGCACATTGTGCATTAGCTCTACCCCTCTAGAAGTGCAACTCCTTATCAATGGTTACACAAACTCTTCTGAGGCCTTCCTCACTGTGTCTTCTAGTGTATATCAGAAAACCTCCTTCTAAATTTTTGATCTACTCTTGCACATTGTGGAACACTAGCTTTGGCATTAGAGATGAGCGAACTGGCCGTGGTTCGGCTCGAGTTCGGTTCGCCGAACGGAGGTCTTGTTCGAGTTCGGTTCGTCGAACGTTCGACGAACCAAACTCGAACCTATAGGATATAATGGGAGGCAATCACAAACACATAAAAATGCATGATAAATGTATACAAACAGTTAATAAACATTGCCATAACACTTACCGGTCCCCGCGATCCCTCCTGCACTCTGTCTCCTGCCGCTATTCCATCCGATGATCGCTGAATCCTCCCGGTGACCAGCACTGCCAGCAGTGATGCAGGACCTATTGGGACGTCAAAATAGCCATGTGACCAGTCACGTGGCTATTATCTCATTGGCTACAGACTGGTCCCATGACTATGACGCGTCATGTAGGACCTGCGAGTACATCTCTCCGGTACACTGTGCACATTTGTGTATCGCCGTGTACCGGCGACATGCTCTAGCACACGGTCGACTCCCCATTCCATTAGGGACCAGCTGACACAGCCGGTCATTAACGGAGATCACCGTTGCCATAGCAACGCAGGTAGCGGTGACGTCACCACTAACCGCGGCTCCGGGAGCACCGTTGCTATGGTAACGCGTCTGTCAGCGTTACCGCTGTTACCGCAGCAGCACTGATCTCTCACGGAGTGAAGGCTGCACGGGAAGCAGCGTCTTCCCCCATGCAGCAGTGATGGAGCAGAGCTGCATTTGTTGAACGAGAAAGACAGAAGACCATGGATCGTGGAGGGCTGACAGGGGGTAATAAAGATGGAGTCTCTAATGTGTCTGTGTATTTATTTCTATTAAAGTATTTTTTCTCTGTGTGGTGTTTTTTTTTAACCCTTTATTGGAGATTCTTAATGGCCGGGTCAAACGTGCCTGACAATAAGAATCTCTGGCTTAATACTGGCTAGTAAAACAAAGCCAGTATTAACTCATGATTACCTAACAAGCCACCCAGCTCCAGGGCTGTTGGAAGAGTTGGATACAGCGCCAGATGATGGCGCTTCTATGAGAGCGCCATTTTCTGGAGCGGCTGCGGACTGCAATTCGCAGCAGAGGCGCCCAGAAACCTCGGGCTAACCTGTGCTGCGGATTCCAATCCCCAGCTGCCTAATTGTACCTGGCTGGACACAAAAATGGGGCGAAGCCCACATCATTTGTTTTTTAATTATTTCATGAAATAAGTGAAATAATTAAAAAACGGGCTTCCATATATTTTTGGTTCCCAGCCGGGTACAAATAGGCAACTGGGGGTTGGAGGCAGCCCATGGCTGCCTGCTGTACCTCGCTAGCATACAAAAATATGGCAAAGCCCACGTCATTTTTATGGTGGGCAAAAAACTTCTGCATACAGTCCTGGATGGATATACCAAGTAGTCTACAGACAATTGTTAGCGCTTGACCCCAATAACCATTAAATCTGCAGCTAGGTTTGTAGGCAAAAAATCCCCTTTAATTTACCTGGAATCAGAAATGAATTTTAATTGAGATTTTTTAAAATAAAAAATCCCCAATAAACCAGCGCTGATAAGAGGTTTTTTTATTAATATTTTATACTTTTTATTGCTATCCTTGTTTTAGACACAAATTTATTCAAAGCAATTCACACAATAGAACAAGGAAAAAGAAAGAAGAATAAACCACATATGGTAGAATTAAAAATAAAAGTAAAAATAAAGAATAAGTAATTGATAGTGCAGCAAACAGATACCAGGTATCTGGTTGCAGTACCCCGGCCGTTAGTAGAGCAATTATTAAATCTAGTATAGTATATTAAGTGATGCTTCAAGGCATATGATATTTAATGCCAATTGAAACTATCACTGCAATATGATTTTTCAGATACCTGGAGAGTTTTTTTCAATCCATAAGCAAAAAGGTTTTTAATAGAGGCTTAAATTATAAGCAGCAATTTCAGCATTCCAAGTGCCTTTAAATGAATTTGAAGAAACTGCACTTCAGGATTGTAGTGAGGATGAGGTGCCCCAGCTCATCAAGTGTTCCAATAGGAGTTTACCTCATCCTCACTACAATCCTGAAGTGCAGTTTTTTCAAATTCATTTAAAGGCACTTGGAACGCTGAAATTGCTGCCTGAACTTGACTGCAGGTAAACTCCTATTGGAACACTTGATGAGCTGGGGCACCTCATCCTCACTACAATCCTGAAGTGCAGTTTCTTCAAATTCATTTAAAGGCACTTGGAACGCTGAAATTGCTGCCTGAACTTGACTGCCGGTAAACTCCTATTGGAACACTTGATGAGCTGGGGCACCTCATCCTCACTACAATCCTGAAGAGCAGTTTCTTCAAATTCATTTAAAGGCATTTGGAACGCTGAAATTGCTGCTTATAATTTAAGCCTCTATTAAAAACCTTTTTGCTTATGGATTGAAAAAAACTCTCCAGGTATCTGAAAAATCATGTTGCAGTGATAGTTTCAATTGGCATTAAATATCATATGCCTTGAAGCATCACTTAATATTCTATACTAGATTTAATAATTGGGAAAGGATGTGTCGTTGCTTACCAATTAATCAGATATTCAGCAAAGCAAAGGTACTAACAATTGTGGTCACAATTAAAAAATAACTTTTAATATTTAAATTTTAAAAAGATTTTCTTACCACACAACATAAATGGTTGTAAAACCAACCAGCTAATTGGAGCTAGTATTTAGGCTCCTAGCATTACCCGGTTAAGGACACTGTATAACCGGTAGTAATAGTTCCACCGGAATAACACCTATTGAGACAACGTTGTCCCGTATGTGACATGTAGATTAGTAATCCATAGCATAAACAAACATTAGGCAGGAATGATCCCGCTAAGATGGCAATATTAGAGACCAAGGTTGTTGCTGTCTCCCGAATATTATACATAAACTACAAACTACAGCGATAAATAACCAAAGTATGGTCTCCCTGTAAAAAATGAAGCAAAAACTTGTTTCAAGTTGTCCAGTAACATGGGGGGGGGGCACACCAATCCGCCTCACAATACCCCTTAGCTGGCAACAATCTGACCTGATGTTTTCTTAGACCTCCCGATGCGTTTCTTAATTTATCTTAATCCTCAGGGGACTGTGGTCAAGAAATTACAACTGTGAAAAATAAACAATATAATCAGACTAAAACAATGCAAGGGTTTACCAAAAGGTTCACAAAGCATTCTCAGATATACCTCCTACCTACCTTCATTAGGGAAGCGGACAACCAACATGCTGTGTCCGGGCTGATAACAAGCACTGGGCTTTCAAATTTGCCACCCTTAAATATCCTGTGGGCGGGACGCCCAAATTATCATAATTAAGGATGATCGGCCGTAAGCCAATGATCAAGGAAGTGTGACGCCCACCATGGTGTCTAGCCACAACAGGTGGTGGACGTCATAAAGGCCTCGCCCACAGCGACCAATCGGCGCCAAAAACGAAAAAACCCCGTCCCCCAATGGCGTCCCCGCATGTGGCGATCATGTGATCTCTGACATCACGCCATCACCGCCCATCACATCCATGCTAATCGTACCATGTGACCGGAACTACAATGTTTAGCAAGCGTACGGAGCGGCCAGCTAAGCCGCCCATGTGACACACAATCGTCCACGTGACCGCAGGCCGGCGTCACTCAAACTTTCTTTTACCAAAATGTGACCGGAACCGTGCAGCGCACATCCGGGCGCCTGACAGCATGCCCACGGCGCCAGTCTTATTAGTATTCATAATACCGTGTGACCGGAACTACATAGAATTTCCGGGCACACATAGCGGTCACATGATCCGCCCCTGTGACGTCCCGATACAGCAACAATCAGCACGTCACCAGGGCTCCGCCCATTACCAAATCACCTGACCGGTCATCAGGACCACTGTCATGGTGTACTTAGAACATTCATAGTAAAAAAGAGAGCCGGAGACACACAAACAGTGTCCGTGTCCCCCCAACTATCATCTGGGCTAAAGGCTTGTCACATAAAGGACATTATAAGTACTAGAATGTTTTAACAGAGGGGCATATCGCGTGGAGTGAGCTTGGGGGAAGGGGTGGGGGGGGGAGGGGGGGAGGAAATGGTGTGTAGGAGGGTTTGAGAATGCTAAACTGTCCTGAAAAACAAAGGACACACAAATTGGATTCAGGCAGGCACCCACAACGGGCACAGTCAACACGGACACGAGGCAAGTGGCAGATAGATGAAATACCCAAATGTAGATTTAAGATGGGGGAGGAGGGAGGAAAGTATGTTCAAAAACGGGGGGCCCCCTGCAACAATCCCTACTCGGCCCTGTCAATCCTCTACCTACCAACGGAGTGTAACAACACCTTAAAGTACCGGGTGCCCCCGCTCCACGGTGGCTGTCCCTAAAAGTCCCTTACATGGCCCTAGGAACTACAGGAAGCACCCAAAAGTAAGTGTCTCATTAAGACCCCACGGTGTCTGGGTCTTCAATGTGTAAATCCATTTACATTCCCGTTGGAGGATCAACCGATCCCAATCTCCCCCTCGGGTCGGGTAGTTAATGAGATCAATTCCCATGAAAGTTAGCCCTGAAATGTCACTATTGTGCACAACTTCCATGTGTTTAGCTAGGGGGGTATCCCTCTTATTGGCTATATCTCTAAGATGTTCCCCCACCCTTCTCCTGAACTCCCTTCTCGTCTTGCCTACATACTCCAATCCACAGCCACATCTTGCTTTATAGACAACTCCTCTCGAGCGACAGTTTATGAAATTCCTGATGTCAAAAGAGTGACCAGTCGCAGAGCTAGAAAAGGTCCTACCGGTCTCGATGTGCGGACATGCCACGCACCCCTTACATCTAAAACACCCCTTGAGCTCAGTTCGTAGCCAAGTGTTATCTTTTGGGCGAATGAAGTGGCTGTGGACTACTCTATCACCGATAGAGCGACCCCTCTTATAGGTACATTTTGGATGGTTACCCACCACATCACCAATGTCCACATCCATCTTGAGGATTGGCCAATGCCGTTCCAAGATCTTACGTATTTCGGCGGACCCATTGGTGAAGGTGGAGATGAAATGGAATTTACCATCCATTGTCTCGTTCTTTTTGTACGAGGGGACTAGTAGGCTAGATCTTTCCCTGGATTGTGCCGCTTGAAAGGCTTTGGAAAGGACATGATCAGGATATCCCCTTTCCCTAAACCGGCTGCGTAAATCATCCGCTTGTCGGGAAAAGTTTAAGGGGGTAGAACAGTTCCGTCGTGCCCGCAGATACTGTCCCTTGGGGATGCCTGCCCTGAGAGGTAGAGGGTGATTGCTCTCCCAGCGTAGAAGTGCGTTGGAGGAAGTGAGTTTGCAAAATGTGTTAGTCGTTAGGGTTCCATCAACATTTTTTGTCACCAGAATGTCCAAAAAAGGTAGCTCTCTCTCATCACATTGGGCTGTGAAGCCCAACCCCAATGGATTGTGATTAATCTCAGAGACAAATTGTAAAAATGTCTCCTTGGTACCCCGCCATAGCACGAATACGTCGTCTATGTAGCGGGTCCATAATACAATCCTGTCCAAATCATAAGGGGAATCTTCCCCAAAAATGAGGTTCTCTTCCCACCAACCCAGGAGCAAATTGGCGTAAGATGGTGCACATGGACAGCCCATGGCCGTGCCCCTGAGTTGGTGGAAGAAGAACCCGTCAAAAAGAAAAAAATTTTTCATGAGACAAAAAGAGAGCAATCTGATTAACCACGCATTATGTCTCATGAAGTGACAGCCTCGCCCCTTCAAGAAATATTCCACCGCTCTCAATCCATCCTCGTGCACAATCGAGGAGTACAAGGCCTCTACATCCACCGAGCACAGGATGGTATCGTTATCAAGCACCACATCTTCAATCTTCCTCAAAAAGTCCGTCGAATGAATGAATTAATTCAAGGCACTAACAAACGGTTTGAGGATATGATCGAGATAGGTACCAATGTTCTGACAAAGGCCTCCAACCCCAGACACAATTGGTCTGCCTTTGAGGGGTGTGAGGCCTTTGTGCACCTTGGGGAGACAATAGAAAGTGGCCAGTGTAGGAAACGGAGGAAAAAGGAAATCATATTCATTTTTGTCTATGAGTTTGGCTTCCAAGCCTTCTAATAGAAGTACTTTCAATTCTGCTTTGAATTCATTAAGAGGGTTGTATTTCAATCTCTTATAGTTACTGGTGTTATCAAGAATAGTCAAACAAATATTCCTGTAGTCCTCCAGGTCCTGTACCACTATGTTGCCCCCTTTGTCTGAACTTTTTATTATGATCGAGCGGTCTCGTTCCAAGGTCTGCAAGGCCATCACTTCAGATCTAGTCAAATTGAACATTTTGCCTTTTTTCTGGCGGGCCAAATTTTCAAAGTCCTTTGAGACTTGCTCGACAAAAACATCTATCGTAGACTGATCAAACAGATTAGGAGGCATACGACGACTCTTGTTCTTAAGAGACGTAAACGGACCTTCGCCACTAAGGTTTGGGTCCGCGTCTGACAGGTGGTAAAGCAGTCGTATGTCTCCTAAAAGGGCCTCAGGTACCCCCAATTCTTTGCTCGTACGTTTTTCTTCCTTCACAAAATGTTTGTGCCACTTCAGCTTCCTAGCAAATAGATGTAGGTCTTTAATACTATCAAATAGTTGGAAGTCTGAAGTGGGAACAAAGGAAAGACCTCTGCTCAACACGCACATCTCCTCGACACTCAAAACACGTGAGGACAAATTCAAGACCTGTGGTTGTCTGTCTGATTGGATGGGCGCGATTGGCTTCTCAGGTAATACCCCTGATCTAAAAAACGCACTCCTGAGTTGTCGTTGTGGAACCCCCTTCCCCTTCCTCTCCCTCCTCTACCACGCTGCCTTCCTCTAGAGTTCTTGTTACGTTTTTCACTATCCGAGGCCTCAGTATCCTTTGAAGAAAAGTCAATTTCAAGACCAGCAGGAGTGTTCCTGGGGTTAGAAAAAAGGTACGCCCTCCTGTCCTTGAATTCCTGCAGGTCTCGGACGAAATATCTGTGCTTGCGTTCCTTCAAGTGGTACTGAAACCTCTCCAATTGACCTTGTAAAGACGCTTCTTTAGAAGAAAAGTCCGGTTCACTAGAAAATTTTTTTGTAATTTCAATCTGCTCTTTCAATTGAATCAAAAGAACAGAAAGTGTGGATTTCTCTTCTTCTAATAATAACTTCATAAATTGTACGGAGCTATTAGTGGCCTCCCTTTCCCATTTATCCAGCACTGTTGAGTTTTTATATCTGAGGCCTGGAAGAAGGGAAATTCTCAGATGGCGAGGGACAATGTCAGATTTTATATAACTTTCAAGACTTTGAACCTCCCACCAAGATGTAATTTGATTCTTATATACTCTAGTAAGCTCTTTGAAGGCAGCGGTATAAGTAGGAGTATACTTGGGTTGCGAGAAATCTTTCTCTGAAAAAATATCCTTGGCCTCTTGTGCCCAGTTACCCGTGTCGAGGCCAGTTGTAAGAAAACCTGCCATTCCAATGATTACAATTGGGAAAGGATGTGTCGTTGCTTACCAATTAATCAGATATTCAGCAAAGCAAAGGTACTAACAATTGTGGTCACAATTAAAAAATAACTTTTAATATTTAAACTTTTAAAAAGATTTTCTTACCACACAACATAAATGGTTGTAAAACCAACCAGCTAATTGAAGCTAGTATTTAGGCTCCTATCATTACCCGGTTAAGGACACTGTATAACCGGTAGTAATAGTTCCACCGGAATAACACCTATTGAGACAACGTTGTCCCGTATGTGACATGTAGATTAGTAATCCATAGCATAAACAAACATTAGGCAGGAATGATCTTGCTAAGATGGCAATATTAGAGACCAAGGTTGTTGCTGTCTCCCGAATATTATACATAAACTACAAACTACAGCGATAAATAACCAAAGTATGGTCTCCCTGTAAAAAATGAAGCAAAAACTTGTTTCAAGTTGTCCAGTAACATGGGGGGGCACACCAATCCGCCTCACAATACCCCTTAGCTGGCAACAATCTGACCTGATGTTTTCTTAGACCTCCCGACGCGTTTCTTAATTTATCTTAATCCTCAGGGGACTGTGGTCAAGAAATTACAACTGTGAAAAATAAACAATATAATCAGACTAAAACAATGCAAGGGTTTACCAAAAGGTTCACAAAGAATTCTCAGATATACCTCCTACCTACCTTCATTAGGGAAGCGGACAACCAACATGCTGTGTCCGGGCTGATAACAAGCACTGGGCTTTCAAATTTGCTGCCCTTAAATATCCTGTGGGCGGGACGCCCAAATAATCATAATTAAGGATGATCGGCCGTAAGCCAATGATCAAGGAAGTGTGACGCCCACCATGGTGTCTAGCCACAACAGGTGGTGGACGTCATAAAGGCCTCGCCCACAGCGACCAATCGGCGCCAAAAACGAAAAAAACCCCGTCCCCCAATGGCGTCCCCGCATGTGGCGATCATGTGATCTCTGACATCACGCCATCACCGCCCATCACATCCATGCTAATCGTACCATGTGACCGGAACTACAATGTTTAGCAAGCGTACGGAGCGGCCAGCTAAGCCGCCCATGTGACACACAATCGTCCACGTGACCGCAGGCCGGCGTCACTCAAACTTTCTTTTACCAAAATGTGACCGGAACCGTGCAGCGCACATCCGGGCGCCTGACAGCATGCCCACGGCGCCAGTCTTATTAGTATTCATAATACCGTGTGACCGGAACTACATAGAATTTCCGGGCACACATAGCGGTCACATGATCCGCCCCTCTGACGTCACGATACAGCAACAATCAGCACGTCACCAGGGCTCCGCCCATTACCAAATCACCTGACCGGTCATCAGGACCACTGTCATGGTGTACTTAGAACATTCATAGTAAAAAAGAGAGCCGGAGACACACAAACAGTGTCCGTGTCCCCCCAACTATCATCTGGGCTAAAGGCTTGTCACATAAAGGACATTATAAAGTACTAGAATGTTTTAACAGAGGGGCATATCGCGTGGAGTGAGCTTGGGGGAAGGGGGGAGGAGGGGGGGGGAGGAAATGGTGTGTAGGAGGGTTTGAGAATGCTAAACTGTCCTGAAAAACAAAGGACACACAAATTGGATTCAGGCAGGCACCCACAACGGGCACAGTCAACACGGACACGAGGCAAGTGGAAGATAGATGAAATACCCAAATGTAGATTTAAGATGGGGGAGGAGGGAGGAAAGTATGTTCAAAAACGGGGGGCCCCCTGCAACAATCCCTACTCGGCCCTGTCAATCCTCTACCTACCAACGGAGTGTAACAACACCTTAAAGTACCAGGTGCCCCCGCTCCATGGTGGCTGTCCCTAAAAGTCCCTAACATGGCCCTAGGAACTACAGGAAGCACCCAAAAAAAGTGTCTCATTAAGACCCCACGATGTCTGGGTCTTCAATGTGTAAATCCATTTACATTCCCGTTGGAGGATCAACCGATCCCAATCTCCCCCTCGGGTCGGGTAGTTAATGAGATCAATTCCCATGAAAGTTAGCCCTGAAATGTCACTATTGTGCACAACTTCCATGTGTTTAGCTAGGGGGGTATCCCTCTTATTGGCTATATCTCTAAGGTGTTCCCCCACCCTTCTCCTGAACTCCCTTCTCGTCTTGCCTACATACTCCAATCCACAGCCACATCTTGCTTTATAGACAACTCCTCTCGAGCGACAGTTTATGAAATTCCTGATGTCAAAAGAGTGACCAGTCGCAGAGCTAGAAAAGGTCCTACCGGTCTCGATGTGCGGACATGCCACGCACCCCTTACATCTAAAAAACCCCTTGAGCTCAGTTCGTAGCCAAGTGTTATCTTTTGGGCGAATGAAGTGGCTGTGGACTACTCTATCACCGATAGAGCGACCCCTCTTATTTTGGATGGTTACCCACCACATCACCAATGTCCACATCCATCTTGAGGATTGGCCAATGCCGTTCCAAGATCTTACGTATTTCGGCGGACCCATTGGTGAAGGTGGAGATGAAATGGAATTTACCATCCATTGTCTCGTTCTTTTTGTGCGAGGGGACTAGTAGGCTAGATCTTTCCCTGGATTGTGCCTCTTGAAAGGCTTTGGAAAGGACATGATCAGGATATCCCCTTTCCCTAAACCGGCTGCGTAAATCATCCGCTTGTCGGGAAAAGTTTAAGGGGGTAGAACAGTTCCGTCGTGCCCGCAGATACTGTCCCTTGGGGATGCCTGCCCTGAGAGGTAGAGGGTGATTGCTCTCCCAGCGTAGAAGTGCGTTGGAGGAAGTGGGTTTGCGAAATGTGTTAGTCGTTAGGGTTCCATCAACATTTTTTGTCACCAGAATGTCCAAAAAAGGTAGCTCTCTCTCATCACATTGGGCTGTGAAGCCCAACCCCAATTGATTGTGATTAATCTCAGAGACAAATTGTAAAAATGTCTCCTTGGTACCCCGCCATAGCACGAATACGTCGTCTATGTAGCGGGTCCATAATACAATCCTGTCCAAATCATAAGGGGAATCTTCCCCAAAAATGAGGTTCTCTTCCCACCAACCCAGGAGCAAATTGGCGTAAGATGGTGCACATGGACAGCCCATGGTCGTGCCCCTGATTTGGTGGAAGAAGAACCCGTCAAAAAGAAAAAAATTTTTCATGAGACAAAAAGAGAGCAATCTGATTAACCACGCATTATGTCTCATGAAGTGACAGCCTCGCCCCTTCAAGAAATATTCCACCACTCTCAATCCATCCTCGTGCACAATCGAGGAGTACAAGGCCTCTACATCCACCGAGCACAGGATGGTATCGTTATCAAGCACCACATCTTCAATCTTCCTCAAAAAGTCCGTCGAATCCAAGGTGAATGAATTCAAGGCACTAACAAACGGTTTGAGGATATGATCGAGATAGGTACCAATGTTCTGACAAAGGCCTCCAACCCCAGACACAATTGGTCTGCCTTTGAGGGGTGTGAGGCCTTTGTGCACCTTGGGGAGACAATAGAAAGTGGCCAGTGTAGGAAACGGAGGAAAAAGGAAATCATATTCATTTTTGTCTATGAGTTTGGCTTCCAAGCCTTCTAATATAAGTACTTTCAATTCTGCTTTGAATTCATTAAGAGGGTTGTATTTCTATCTCTTATAGTTACTGGTGTTATCAAGAATAGTCAAACACATATTCCTGTAGTCCTCCAGGTCCTGTACCACTATGTTGCCCCCTTTGTCTGAACTTTTTATTATGATCGAGCGGTCTCGTTCCAAGATCTGCAAGGCCATCACTTCAGATCTAGTCAAATTGAACATTTTGCCTTTTTTCTGGCGGGCCAAATTTTCAAAGTCCTTTGAGACTTGCTCGACAAAAACATCTATCGTAGACTGATCAAACAGATTAGGAGGCATACGACGACTCTTGTTCTTAAGAGACGTAAACGGACCTTCGCCACTAAGGTTTGGGTCCGCGTCTGACAGGTGGTAAAGCAGTCGTATGTCTCCTAAAAGGGCCTCAGGTACCCCCAATTCTTTGCTCGTACGTTTTTCTTCCTTCACAAAATGTTTGTGCCACTTCAGCTTCCTAGCAAATAGATGTAGGTCTTTAATACTATCAAATAGTTGGAAGTCTGAAGTGGGAACAAAGGAAAGACCTCTGCTCAACACGCACATCTCCTCGACACTCAAAACACGTGAGGACAAATTCAAGACCTGTGGTTGTCTGTCTGATTGGATGGGCGCGATTGGCTTCTCAGGTAATACCCCTGATCTAAAAAACGCACTCCTGAGTTGTCGTTGTGGAACCCCCTTCCCCTTCCTCCTTTTTCGTTTTTGGCGCCGATTGGTCGCTGTGGGCGAGGCCTTTATGACGTCCACCACCTGTTGTGGCTAGACACCATGGTGGGCGGCACACTTCCTTGATCATTGGCTTACGGCCGATCATCCTTAATTATGATAATTTGGGCGTCCCGCCCACAGGATATTTAAGGGCGGCAAATTTGAAAGCCCAGTGCTTGTTATCAGCCCGGACACAGCATGTTGGTTGTCCGCTTCCCTAATGAAGGTAGGTAGGAGGTATATCTGAGAATGCTTTGTGAACCTTTTGGTAAACCCTTGCATTGTTTTAGTCTGATTATATTGTTTATTTTTCACAGTTGTAATTTCTTGACCACAGTCCCCTGAGGATTAAGATAAATTAAGAAACGCGTCGGGAGGTCTAAGAAAACATCAGGTCAGATTGTTGCCAGCTAAGGGGTATTGTGAGGCGGATTGGTGTGCCCCCCCCTGTTACTGGACGACTTGAAACAAGTTTTTGCTTCATTTTTTACAGGGAGACCATACTTTGGTTATTTATCGCTGTAGTTTGTAGTTTATGTATAATATTCGGGAGACAGCAACAACCTTGGTCTCTAATATTGCCATCTTAGCGGGATCATTCCTGCCTAATGTTTGTTTATGCTATGGATTACTAATCTACATGTCACATACGGGACAACGTTGTCTCAATAGGTGTTATTCCGGTGGAACTATTACTACCGGTTATACAGTGTCCTTAACCGGGTAATGATAGGAGCCTAAATACTAGCTCCAATTAGCTGGTTGGTTTTACAACCATTTATGTTGTGTGGTAAGAAAATCTTTTTAAAAATTTAAATATTAAAAGTTATTTTTTAATTGTGACCACAATTGTTAGTACCTTTGCTTTGCTGAATATCTGATTAGATTTAATAATTGCTCTACTACCGGCCGGGGTACTGCAACCAGACACCTGGTATCTGTTTGCTGCACTATCAATTACCTATTCTTTATTTTTACTTTTATTTTTCTTTCTACCATATGTGGTTTATTCTTCTTTCTTTTTCCTTGTTCTATTGTGTGAATTGTTTTGAATAAATTTGTGTCTAAAACAAGGATAGCAATAAAAAGTATAAAATATTAATAAAAAAACCTCTTATCAGCGCTGGTTTATTGGAGATTTTTTATTTTAAAAAATCTCAATTAAAATTCAATCTTGGATGGAGTATGCTGAGCCTTGTAGTTCTGCAGCTGCTGTCTGCTCTTCTCCATACAGACAGACAGCAGCTGCAGAACTACAAGGCTCAGCATACTCCATCCAGGACTGTATGCAGAAGTTTTTTGCCCCCTGAAAAAATGATGTGGGCTTCGCCATATTTTTGTATGCTAGCCAGGTACAGCAGGCAGGTACGGCTGCCCCCAACCCCCAGTTGCCTATTTGTACCCGGCTGGGAACCAAAAATAAAGGGAAGCCCTTTTTTTATTATTTCATGAATTTCATGAAATAATTAGAAAACAAATGACGTAGGCTTCGCCCCATTTTTGTGTCCAGCCAGGTACAACTAGGCAGCTGGGGATTGGAATCCGCAGCACAGGTTGACCTGAGCTTTCTGGGCCCCACTGCTGCGAATTGCAGTCTGCAGCCGCCTCAGAAAATGGCACTTTCATAGAAGCGGCATCTTCTGGCGCTGTATCCAACTCTACTAGCACCTGCCTGCTATGCCTGGCTAGCATACAAAAATATGGTGAAGCTCACGTCCTTTTTTTGTATTTTTTTGGCAAAAAAAAATAAAAAATGCTTCCCTGGATTTTCCATTGACAGTGAAGGTAACACCAAGCAGTGGGGGTTAGCAGCCAGTAGCTGCTTGGATTACCCTTAGCTAGCAATACAAAAAATGCAGCGGGAGCCCATATATATTTTTTTTAATTATTTATTTAAATAACTAAAAACAAAATGGGCTTCCCTGTATTTTGATTGCTGGACATCACAGTGCTGTAAAAATAAATCTTTAAAAAAAATGACGTAGCGCTCCGCGGTATTTTTGATTCTCAGCGCAGATAAAGCAGAGAGCTATGGGTTGCCACCCGCATCTGCCTGCCGTTACCTTGGTTGGCAATCAAAATACAGGGAAGCCCATTAATTTTTTCTATTTAAAAAATAGTTAAAAAAAAAATGACGTTGGGTCCTTCCATTTTTGATAGCCAGCTAGGGTAAAGCAGACGGCTGTAGCCTGAAAACCACAGCTGGCAGCTCTACCGTGGTTGGGGATCCAATGTGGAGGTCCCCCCAGGCTCTTTTTTTAAAATTATTTTATAAATATTAATAATTACACAAAAAAAGTAGGGTCCCCCCCATATTGGATCACCAGCCAAGGTAAAGCGGACAGCTGTGGTCTGGTATTCTCAGGGAGGGAAGGTCCATAGTTATTGGGCCTTCACAGCCTAAAAAAAGCAGGCCGCAGGCACCCCAGACGTGGCGCATCCACTAGATGCGCCAATCCTGGCGCTTCACCCCAGCTCATCCCGTGCCCTGGTGCAGAGGCAAACGGGGTAATAAATCGGGTTGATACTAGCTGTAAGGTCACCTGACATCAAGCCCAGCAGTTTGTGATGTCATGGCGTCTATTAGATACCCAACATCCTAAACTGTCAGTACTAACAAAAATCGACAAAAGAAATTTATTTGAAAAAACAGTCCTCAAAACATTTCCTCTTTCACCAATTTCTTGTAAGAAAAAAATAAAGGGGTCCCACGACGACTCTGGACCATCTAGAATATTGGGGGTGGAGACACTCAGGGAACGTATCCCCCATTTTCTAGGAGTGTAGACCCTTCATGTGAGGAGTGTGGGTGCAATGAATCTGCACTCACTGTCCCCGGGTCCACAGCAGCAGAGTCCATGTCGTAATGGTTGCTACCAAAGCTGCAATGCCCTGCTCATGAGGTAAGGGCATGCCTAATCAGGAGAACTATTCTACAATTCCAAATATTGGTATTTGCTGATATTATTGCTATTCCACCTACTATATATTGGGGATAGGATCTTGGAGATGGAATACCCCTTTAAGTCCAGTTATCCAGCTGAATGAATACTTAACAACAGAGCTCGCTATTTAGATGTGTTTTCTTGTGGCGTATAACGGACTCTCATGTGTGGTAGTTGTTCAGCAGGGAAACTATAAAAGCAAATACCTCCATTTGGAAATGTAGTATATAGCTCTCCTGATCAATTATGTTCCTTACCTCATGAGCAAGGCATTGCAGTAATAATAATAATTAATTCATTTATATAGCGTTATTAATTCCATAGCACTGTATGTTTTTGGAGTGTGGGAGGAAACCGGAGTACCTGGAGAAAACCCACACAAACACGGGGAGAACATACAAACTCCTTGCAGATGGTGTCCTTGGTGAGAATTGAACCCAGGACCTTAGCGCTGCAAGACTGCAGTGCTAACCACTGAGCCACCGTGCTGCCCATTTAGCTTACAGATGCATAACCACCACTCACTGTGTCTGAACACAGGAAGCTGAGCTGACAGCCGCTCTGTTCATGCGGCAGCGTCTATTGTGAAAGAGAGGGCCGTGGGGGGATCAACGCTGCACAGGTACCGTGGGACACCGGGGAACACCGGTGGGATTATAAGGGGTGACCTGGCAGGGCCTGGGGAGGAGTTTTCTGTCGCATGTGTCATGGCACATGCGACAGAAATCAGAGGAGTATTGTGAATGCGGCCGGCACGCTGCTGTGCGCGCGGCCATCTTGGATTTCTGGGAGGGCATCAGGGGGGGCACTTTGGCGACACCGGGGGACCGGAGGGGACCGGGGAGGAGATTTATCATGTTTGTTCATGCCAGATGGGAGATAAATAATTTTTTACCGGCGCTGTCATTTACTGTAACGTGGTCATCGGTGTACGGTGTATACCTGTGATCACGTGAGCGGGGACCGGAAAAACCGTCCTGAATCATGATCTTCAGGGTCTCAGCTAGCCCTGAAACCCCGGAGATTTTCTGACGCTGGGGGGCGTTATTCACTTATTTCTACCTGCTGTTTATAAACGGCAGATCAGAATAAGGCTTCATTAACACGACCGATCAATTTTTGCGGTCTGCAAAAAACAGTACGTTTTTTTTCACGGGTGCATCCGTGTGGCATCCGTTTCCGTTCCGTAGACGGTCCGTATGTCATCTGTTTGTCATCCGTGTGCCTTCCGTTTTTTTTGTTTACTGCAAAAAAACTTAAGGAGGGTAAATGCATAAATTTACCCAGGATCCATAGCTTCATCCTACATGAGGCGGTCACATGTTCACTCCAGTGCCATTTTCTACTGCTTTTCACAGCGTAGAGCGCTCTGGTGATTTTCTTGTGCTTGTGCACTTCATATCAGTCTTTTCTGTCATTATAATGGCAGAAAGACACATAATGTCCCACTCTCCTGCATTTTGTAATTTTGCACCCTTTGGTGCCTTTCATGTGGCACTAAGGGGTGCTTAGCTTTGTATTTAGCCAAAAAAATGAAAAAAAAAAAAAATGATGTAGGGTTCCCCCTATTTTTGTAGCCAGCTAGGGTAAAGCAGACGGCTGCAGCCTGCAGACCACAGCTGGCAACCTCACCTTGGCTGGTAATCCAAAACTGAGGGCACCCCACGCTGTTATTTTAAATTAAATAAATAATTAAAAAAAAAACACATAGGGGTCCCCCCAAAATTGGATCACCAGCCAAGGTAAAGCAGACAGCTGGGGTCTGATATTTTCAGACTAGGGAGGTCCATGGCTATTGGACTCTCACCAGCCTAAAAATAGCAGGCCTCAGCCGACCCAGAAGTGGCGCATCCATTAGATGTGCCAATCCTGGTGCTTCGCCCCAGCTCATCCCGCGCCCTGGTGTGGTGGCAAACGGGGTAATATATGGGGTTAATACCAGATGTGTAATGTCACCTGGCATCAAGCCCTGGGGTTGGTGAGGTCAGGCGTCTATCAGATACCCGACATCACCAACCCAGTCAGTAATAAAAAAAAATAGACGACAAACACATTTTTATTTGAAAAAATACTCCCCAATACATTCCCTCTTTAACCAATTTATTAGAAAGAAAAACCAATACAGGTCTGGTGTAATCCAAGGGGTTGCCATGACGATCCACACTGTCCCAATCAATGAAGAGCAGGATGTTCCCCATTGGCTGGGAGAGCAGTGCAGTGACCTGAGCTAACATCAATGGGTCAGCCCAGGTTACTGCAGGGCATGACAAGTGCTGCTGTCAGCGAGGTACATTACCTGCGCTGATCTCCTACACTGCCGACAGCACCAGTCACTGAGTTCAATGACCGCCGCCTTCACAGCCAAGTATCGCGAGAGGCCCGTGACGTCACCGCTAGTCAGTGTCGGGTCGGAAGCGAGAGAAGGTGATGTGACAAGCGGCGGCCATGGAGGACAGTGACAGCGCTGAGGTCGGGACTTCATCACCGCAGGTAAGCCGAGCGGGACCATGTGTGCAGAGTGCCAGGAGGACGTCAGTGTCGTGGACTGCATGGCTGGGGACGTGTGTGTGTGTATGTATGTGTACATGCCGCGTGCAGAAGGGGGTGGAGCGAGCTGAGCGGGGAAGTGTGGGCTTCCTGCACGTAACTAGGATAAACATCGGGTTACTAACCAAAGCGCTTTGCTTGGATGCCCGATGTTTATCTTGGTTACCAGCTTCTGGCAGGCTGCCAGCGATGGCTCCTGCACACTGTAGCTGTAAAAAGCACTGCTTTTTGCTGCTAGAACCGTTCTCGAACGTATCTAGAACTATCGAGCTTTAGCAAAAAGCTAGAGTTCTAGTTCTATCTAGAACAGCCCCCAAAATCACTCGAGCCGCGACTGGAGAACCTCGAACCGCGAACCGCACTCAACTCTAATTGGCACTCTTGGCACCAGAGCTTTGTACCAGTTTTGCAAACTGCATAATAGGGTCCACACATTTCTTCTCTCTGAGTGATATCCTCCGATTTGTTCTCGGTACAAAACTCTTCAAGGGACATGTTTTTTCATTTGAGAAGAATGAGTGACAGCTGTCTCACTGCAAACATTCACAGCTGCCGGTGGGCGTGTCTATATCGTGCAGTAAAATAAATAAATAATTAAAAAAAACCCCTGCGGTTCCCCCCAATTTTGATACCAGCCAAGATAAAGCCACACGGCTAGAGGCTGGTATTGCCAGGATTAGGGAGCGCCACGTTATGGGGAGCCCACCACCATACCAATATCAGCCAGAAGCCACCCGGAAATTCCGCATCCATTAGATGCGACAGTCCCAGGACTCTACTCGGCTCATCCCGAATTGCCCTGGTGCGGTGGCAATCGGGGTAATAAGGGGTTAATCATGGCAGGCATCTCCCCGAGATACCTTCCATGATTAATGTGCAAGTGAAAGTAAATAAACACACACAAGGAAAAATCCTTTATTTGGAATAAAAAGACAAAAAAAACCCTCATTTACCTTTTTATTAATCCCCAAACAACAATCCAGGTCCGAAGTAATCCACACGATGCTTTCAGCTCTGCTACATGAAGCTGACAGGGAGCGCCGTAGAACACGAGCGCTCTGTGTCAAGTCTACGCAGCAACTAAAGTGAGCCACGCTGTCACCGGCGACTTCCCTCAGGTAGTGCCTGCGTGTGATATATCTCTACTGCATTACAGAGGTCAAGATTACCAAATCTTCCTATGCTTTTCATTAGAGGCAGTGCCTCAATGGGTAGAGCTACTGCCTAAGGAGAATTACTTCCCGAGCTCGAGTCCTGGCCGTCCCGGTAAAGAATTTAATTTATTTTTAAATTTAATTATTATTTATTTATAATTTAATTATGCACTGAGGGGAGGACATCAGCTGTGAGCTGCGAGACACACCTCTAAAATCGGAGCAGTTCACGGAATGAGGCTGCATTGCTCTCTCTTCTCTCTCTATTCTCTCTACTCTCTCTCTCTTTTTCTCTCTCTCTTGTTCTCTCCTTTTCTCTCTTTTTCTTTCTCTTTTTCTCTCTCTCTCTTTTTCTCTCTCTATATCTCTCTCTATATCTCTCTCTTTTTCGCTCTCTTTTTCTCTCTCTTTCTTTTTCTCTCTTTTTCTCTCTCTCTCTTTCTCTTTGTTTTTCTCTCTTTCTCCCTCTCTCTCTCTTCTCTCTCTATTCTCTCTTCTTTCTCTCTCTTCTCTCCTCTTCTCTCTCACCTCTCTTCCTCTTCTCTCTTTCTCTCTCCCTCTCTCTCTTCTCTTTTCTCTCTTCTGAGAGGAGTGGCCCCCTTCTTAGTGAGCTGGACATTTCATTCTTTGAATCCCCCTGACTGTGTGTGTCCTGTTGGGACCCGGTCGCTCTCAGCCCTTAGCCACATTGAGGCCTATTTTAGACCCATGGTAAGGTTTTAATATTAGAGAGTGTAGGTACTATCCCAACTGGGTACACCTTGATGTTTGGTGGGATAGCTTTATGCTTTTTTTTTATCAAAAACAGTGTTTACTAAGTACCCTATGTTCATATGCACTATGCTTTTATTTAGTTACAGCAGGGTATGTTTTCACAATTTTTTCCTTGGTTTCTCTTTGTCTGATAGCCAGTGGGAACATGGTCTCACAAGTTTCATGTATACCGTCTCATACTCCGGCTCACTTTTTTGTTTTTATGTAGTTTTTTTTTGTATTCAGTACAAACAGGGAGTGGCCCCCTTCTCAGTGAGCTGGGCATTTCATTCTGTGCATCCCCTGACTGTGTGTCCTGTTGGGACCCGGTTGCTCTCAGCCCTTAGCCACATTGAGGCCTATTTTAGACGCATGGTAAGGTTTTAATATTAGAGAGTGTAGGTACTATCCCAACTGGTAGAAAAATTGGATCCAGCAGCACGTCCAAGATAAATGATAAAATATAACTTTATTTCAAAAGACTAAAAACATGTTGGATGGACATCCAGGGTTGATTAAAAAACATCTTACGCGTTTCTGGCCCTTAATCTTAGACATATTACAACCAAATAGAACACAATATATACAAGAGTACCCAGCTACTCCTTCAAACAGAAAAAAAAAAAACCCCACAGCATTTCCGATTTAAACGTGCCCAGGTTGAATCAATCAGGCTGTTGAAAAAAATCACAGCATGGGAAAATCCAATTCATGGTTCCCATGCTGGCAAATTAACCCTTCCATTGATTGTGTCGGGTCCATGGATCATATTATATAAGCTTGTAAATAATTCCAGTTGTTGTATTTAATTTTCAATTGTTTGTTAATATTTTTTTCTATATTTTGTTTATTTAATTTTGTTCTGTTATCTTTTCTATAACACCAAATAAATAAATAATTATAATTGGTAAAGAATAATAATAATCCACGGATATCAACAACTGAATTGGCTACAACCCGTTATGACAATCATGTTTTAACGTTTAACATTGTTTAACATTTTTAAATCGGAAATGCTGTGTTTTTTTTTTTTTGTTTTTTTTTCTGTTTGAAGGAGTAGCTGGGTACTCTTGTATATATTGTGTTCTATTTGGTTGTAATATGTCTAAGATTAAGGGTCACTAGGCCAGAAACACGTAAGACATTTTTTAATCACCCCTGGATGTCCATCCAACATGTTTTTAGTCTTTTGAAATAAAGTTACATTTTATCATTTATCTTGGACGTGCTGCTGGATCCAATTCTTCTACCGGTTACTGCTTTCTCCTGCACCTGGAGCCCACCTCCTTGCACCGTCCTGAATAGAGGAACCCAGGATCATTAATCGGGTGAGCTGGAAAAAAATTTCTTTTCGTATTGCTTGGTGTTTATTCTGAGCTCCCCGCTTCTTTACTTCCACTATTATGTGACTGGATTTTTTCATGAACTGTGAATTAATAGACTGGTTCCTTAAATTATTGAACAAGACTTATTGAACGTGTTTTAAGTTTGGGTACCCCACTGCTCCTTGCCTAATATGGCTTTCTTTAATCCTGACAACACGGACAGATTGAACAAAGCAGCGGCTATTTTTTCTCTGGATAGCACTGCTGCTGGTGTTGCAACCACAGACCTTAAGGAGTGCATGCAGAAAATGGAGAATTGGTGTCTTCCAGAGTGTGCACTTGGTGGGACTGCATAACATTACAGAAATATATTGAAAGTTCTATGATCCCGCGGGTCTTACGTTTAAAAAAACAGCCCACCTTCGTGTTTGATCCAGATTTTTTGAAATCATGGAATGACATACTCACGGACTGTTCCACAAAATTGATGAAGCTTATTGTGAACAGGGAACAATCACGGATCACCACATTGGAGAATGAAATAAAAGAACTGGATGTTTCCCTGCTTAAATTTAAGGATGATGCATCTTATACAAAATTGAAAAAAGATGTCTCCGACTGTCAAGACAAGCTAGAAAGTAACATAACAGAGACTAAGCAGAGGAAGTTTTCCTGTGACAGAAAAAACTATGATAACGACGAAGTTTACACCTGGTGGGACGTAAGGGCTCTGAGATAACCCAGACCTATTTTTAAAAACACCTCGGATGTTTATAGATCTAACTGTCATGACTCTCGTGTGAGTTTTTTGTCCACGGAGCTGGACACTATGGAAGGGGAGTCAGAGCCCGAATGCTTGCCCACAACATCTGATAGGATTTTTTTCGGCCAAGGTTGAAGAAAATCAAAAAACCCACAAGGAGGTCGGGCAGGAAACACAAGTCAAATAAAGACACACAGTTACACGTTCAGGAATCGCAAATAACGGAGGGAAATGAATTTACAGTTTTAAACCTATCAGCCACCATTTTGTCTGCTGACCAGATCAGTGTACTTAAGAAGGGTCTGAATTTTGCGCCTATGAGAAATTTTGACTTGTATTCTACCTTTAAAGACGTAAACAGGTTTATTAGACAACTAACTGTGAAAAAAACATTTTTTTCAATCTTCTGTGGAAAATGATGGGAAAGCTGACAGAAGAAAAGAAGGTTTTATTAACCAGTATGACAATTTATTGTTTAAAGAGCAGATGGCCTTGCAGAACCTGACTTCCCTCAATACTACAGGTGACAAGGAAGATCTCATTACTGACACGGACTTTTCCAGGATGGTTCCGAATCCGGAATTTTACCCCCTGGCCTCACGTTCAACTGTCATGAACGATTATCAGTATGTTGTTTTTGAGGAATTAAAAAAACTACATGCTGTAAGTGCTAAAACCGCAGGTCGCAGTAACCTGACGTATTCTGAGCGAACTGCCCTTGGTCAATTAAAATCAAATGACCGAATTATTATAAAAAATTCTGATAAGGGCGGCTCAGTCACGGTTTTAGATCAAGGCTTATATGAAAGGCAGATACAACTTATGCTGGAAGACAATCAAACGTATCGTAAGATTGATGGGGATCCGACATGTCATATACGTACCATGTTACAGGAATTATTGCAGAGGGGAGTGGATTTGGGTCTGTTAAATGAGAGGCAGATGGAATACATGACCCTGGAACATGCCAAAGTCCCTTTGTTTCATGCATTGCCCAAGACCCATAAGGACACCTTCCCTCCATCCTTTAGACCCATTGTGTCTGGGGTGGGTGCCCTCTTGGAGAACATTGGGGCATGGGTTGATGAAAGGCTACAGCCTCTCATGAAATTATCTCCTGCCTATATTAGGGATTTCCAACATGTTTTAGTCACAATGCGGGGCATTGAATGGAAGGACAGCTATTCCTGGATCTGCAGTGATGTGACGGCGTTATATTCTTCCATACCACATGCTCTTGCCATGACTGCACTCCAGGAACAGCTGTTGATGTGCACTGCTTATTCCGAAATTCTGCAGGATTTTATTATAGATGTCACCTCCTTTTTGCTGAGAAACAATTATTTTATTTTTCTGAAGCAATATTATATCCAGGTTTGTGGATGCAGTATGGGGGCGAGATTCTCACCTTCATTGGCGAACATCTATATGAATTGGTGGGAAAAACAGTACATCTACAACATCTGGAATCCTTTCTTATCTGATATTCTCTGGTATGGTCGCTTCATAGACGACATTTTGATTGTCTGGAGGGGACATGAGGTGACCATACCGGAATTTTTCGGATATCTGAATTCAAACGACTATAATCTTAAGTTTGTTTCTAATCATCAACATAAAATCATTTCTTTCCTAGATCTAACTCTAACAGGGGACCCAGTTAATAACCGGGTCAACTCAAAGCTTCATAGAAAGATTATTGCAGGTAACTCTATCTTACACGCTACCAGTAACCATCTGAACCATGTAGTGAAAAACATTTCAACCGGTGAATACACCAGGGCAAAAAGATCCTGCAGCACCCAAAGTGCTTATAACAAAGAATGTGAGCGTATTGGTAGGAGATTATCTAGTAGGGGTTATGATAAAGCTCTTATTGACAGGGCTAGAATGAAAGTGGATCTTAAGCCAAGAACACATTACTTGCGACAAGTGAGCTCCTGTAAAGAACTATATGATGATAATAGCTTGGTTTTTTCCACTCAATATAGCCACAGTTTTTTTAGAATTGTAAACATCATTTGCAAGAATTTGCCCCTTTTATATGTTGATGAGAATCTTGGTAACATCTTGGACACGGGCTGCCGGTTTATTCCAAAACGTGCGGCCATGGTTGGCAGCATAGTTTCCCCTAGTGATTGTTTTCTGAGAAAATCTATGTGCATTAATGGAGGGAACTGGTTGCCTACATGTGGCTCGTACAGATGTGGTAGGAAGGCGTGCGGCACATGTCCATATATGTATAGCACTAGGGAAAGTGTCAATTTAAACACTGGAGCACATTATGAGATTAAATCTTTTATAAATTGCGGTACTGAGTATTGTGTCTATGCCATTACTTGCGAAAAATGTCATAAACAGTACATAGGATCTACGAGTCGCACCTTGAGAAAGCGCATTGGTGAACACCTCTACGATATTTTGAATCCTACTTCTAGAAGTCTGTCCAGAGCATCAAGACATTTTCTTTATGAACATGATGGCGATGTTAGCTCTTTCCGGGTTAATGCTATTGAGCAGATCCCCTTTCCTAGAAGAGGAGGGGATCGCTCCCGCATTTTGCGGGATAGAGAAGCCAAGTGGATTCTGATGTATAATTCTTGTATGCCCAACGGCATGAATATTAGAAATGTCCTTATGTATATTTACTAGTTTTTTCACTGCATTGGTTGTTCACATGTTGCGTTTACTCAGGGTGCGGCTTTTTTGGATTTACATGGTGCCTAATATGGCATTTCGTGTTTTATGGTTGGAAAATCATGTTAGTGTCCTTTTCAACCTTGTGGCAGACTGTGTTGTCATTGCCTTTATTATATGAATTATGTATATAGGGTTTTTTGTTTTTTTTTGTTATAGATCGTCTAGCTGGTAACAAACCAATAATATTTTGAAATGTTGTCTGTTAAAACATGATTGTCATAACGGGTTGTAGTCAATTCAGTTGAGTTCAGTCACAAAATATAGAAAAAAATATTAACAAACAATTGAAAATTAAATACAACTGGAATTATTTACAATCTTATATAATATGATCCATGGACCCGACACAATCAATGGAAGGGTTAATTTGCCAGCATGGGAACCATGAATTGGATTTTCCCATGCTGTGATTTTTTTCAACAGCCTGATTGATTCAACCTGGGCACGTTTAAATCGGAAATGCTGTGTTTTGTTTTGTTTTTTTTTTTTCTGTTTGAAGGAATAGCTGGGTACTCTTGTATATATTGTGTTCTATTTGGTTGTAATATGTCTAAGATTAAGGGTCACTAGGCCAGAAACGCGTAAGACATTTTTTAATCACCCCTGGATGTCCATCCAACATGTTTTTATTCTTTTGAAATAAAGTTACATTTTATCATTTATCTTGGACGTGCTGCTGGATCCAATTCTTCTACCGGTTACTGCTTTCTCCTGCACCTGGAGCCCACCTCCTTGCACCGTCCTGAATAGAGGAACCCAGGATCATTAATCGGGTGACCTGGAAAAATTTTTCTTTACTATCCCAACTGGGTACACCTTGACGTTTGGTGGGATAGCTTTATGCTTTTTTTGATCAAAAACAGTGTTTACTAAGTACCCTATGTTTATATGCACTATGCTGTTATTTAGTTACAGCAGGGTATGTTTTCACAATTGTTTCCTTGGTTTATCTTTGCTTAGTTGTACCTGGCTGGACACAAAAATTGGGCGAAGCACACGTCATTTTTTTTTTTTTTTAATTATTTCATGAAATTCATGAAATAATTAAAAAAAAAAGGGCTTCTCTATATTTTTGGTTCCCAGACGGGTACAAAAAGGCAGCTGGGGGTTGGGGGCAGCCCCCAGCTGCCTGTTGTACCTGACTTGCATACAAAAACATGGCGAAACCCACATAATTTTTTTGGGGGGCAAAAAACTCATGCATACAGTCCTGGATGGAGTATGTGGAGCCTTGTAGTTCTGCCGCTGCTGTCTGCTGTCTGTATGGAGGAGTGTATGCAGGAGAACAGACAGCAGCTGCAGAACTACAGGGCTCAGAATGCTCCATTCACTAGTGTATGCAGGAGAGCAGACAGCAGCTGCAGAACTACAGGGCTCAGAATGCTCCATTCACTAGTGTATGCAGGAGAGCAGACAGCAGCTGCAGAACTACAAGGCTCAGCATACTCTATCCAGGACTGTATGCAGGAGTTTTTTGCCCACCAAAAAAATGACGTGGGCTTCGCCATATTTTTGTATTCTAGCCAGGTACAGCAAGCAGGTACGGCTGCCCCCAATCCCCAGCTGCTTATTTTTACCCGTCTGGGAACTAAAAATATAGGGAAGCACTTTTTTTAATTATTTCATGAATTTCATGAAATATTTAAAAAAAAAACGACATGGTCTTCGCTCCATTTTTGTGTCCAGCCCGGTACAACTAGGCAGCTGGGGATTGGAATCCATAGCACAGGTTGGCCCGAGCTTTCTGGGCCCCTCTGCTTCGAATTGCAGTCCGCAGCCGCCCCTGAAAATGGAGTTTTTAAAGAAGCACCATCATCTGGCACTGTATCCAACTCTACCAGCTGCCCTGGTGACGGGTGGCTCGCTGGGTAATAATGGGTTAATACTACCTTTGTTTTACTAGCTAGTATTAAGCCAGAGATTCTTAATGTCAGGCAAGTATGACCCGTCCATTATGAATCTCCAATAAAGTGTTAAAAAAAGACACCACACAGAGAAAAAAAACTTTATTGGAATTTTTATTACTCCGTCTCACCCATCCACGATCTTGGTCTTTCTCCTTCAACCCATGCAGCTCTGCTACATCAGACAGCACTGCATGGGAGGAAGACACTGCTGCTCCCGTGCAGTCTAATCTCTCAGTGAGTGAGCAGAGGCTGCAGGTTGTAAGCGGTGATGTCACCACTGCCACCATTGCAATAGAAATCTGACAGGCGGGTTACTATAGCAACGGGGATCTCCGTTATTCACCGGCTGTGGCATCCAGTCCTTGCATGTGGGCTGACTCTGTAAAGAGTGCCCACATGCAGGAACGGGGAGCTAAGCATGTGCCCAAGGATCTCGCCGGTACACAGGTATGATCAAACGAGCACCGCGTACCAGAGAGATGCACTGACAGGACCTAGCATGAAGTTTGGCCATGTGACCAGTCTGTAACCAATGAGATAATACACACGGGACTGGTCACATGCTATTTTGACGTCAAGGATGGTCCTTTCATTAGTGCTGGTTACCTGGAGGGCGCAGAGATGATCGGAAGAAAAAGCGGCGGGAGACAGAGTGCAGGACGCATCGCGGGGACCTTTAAGTGTGATGGCAATGTTTATTAACTGTATGTGTACATGTATAATGTGTTTGTATGTGTTTTTGCTTGCCTGCCATTGTTTTCAATGGGTTTCGAAGGTGTTCGTCGAACCTTCATCAAACGTTCTCTGAACTAAGCCGCCGTTCGACGAACCGAACTCGAACACCTGGGGGGTGGCTCAACACTAGTCTTTACTAAATACATGCAGTATATGAACTAAAGTTATGCCAAACCCTACCTTCAGGCAGGTACATATCAGGGTCAGGTTTAGGGAACTCCATGTTTTTATTATGGTTCTTGGATTAGAGCGCCCCTGATTTGTCCATCCTTATGTGTATAAGGATGCAGTGGTAAAAGAAACATAGCACCCAGGAACACAAGCACTTATTCACATGTTGGTTGCTATGTTGACGTTCCCATTAACTGGTCAGGACGTCGGTGATGTTGTAAGACACCTGCTGGTGAAGGGAAAAATATAGTGGCAGTTGGGGAGCTAGTACTGAAGGACAACCGCTGCTAGGAGGTTGCAGCAAGCATTGGTGTCCACAAACATACAGTAAATGGCACACTTTCCAGGGAAGCCGGTAAAAATTGGCCTATTTAGTGTTTAGACCTGTTGGTGGGTGGCCTGCTAAGTATTTTTTTTTGTCTTTCAGAGCATGGTTAGGGCCTACTGAATGCTTGGCTGAGACAAAAAATAATGTTTACCAATGGTTTTCTTGTTGACAGTGGTCCGAGCTGCCTTGAGATCATCAACAAGTTCCCCCATGTAGTTTTAGGCTGATCTCTCACCTTCCTCATGATCCTGGATACCCCACAAGATGAGATTTTGCATGGTGTCCCTGATCGATGTCAATTGACACTCATTTTGCATTTCTTCCATTTTTTTACTATTGCACCAACAGTTGTCTACTTCTCACCTATCATCTTACTTATTGTTTTGTAGCCCATTCCTAAATTGTGCAGGTCTATGATCTTGTCCCTGGCATCCTTAGAAAGCTCTTTGGTCTTGCCCATGTTGTAGAGGTTAGAGTCTGACTGATTAATTGAGTCTGTGGACAGGAGTCTTTTATACAGGTGACAATTTAAGACAGCTGTCTAACGCATTTAACAAGTTGATTAGGAGCGTCTAAGTGATCTATAGGATCCAGAACGTTTAATGGTTTTCCGGTGGATCAAATACTTACTTATGTCTACAAAATGCAAATAAATTTATAGAATTTATACAATGTGATTTTCTGGATTTTATTTTGGATAATCTATCCCTCACTGTTAAAATTAACCTACCCTTAAAATTATAGACTGTGCATGTCTTTGTCCGTGGGAAAACTTACAAAATTAGTACGGGTTCAAATACTTATTTCTTTCATCATATATAAAAGAAAGAATGAACGAATACACAAATAGTACAAATTTTTTGGCGTTAATATTCTGAATCTGAGTATTTTGCTATTCACCCATCACTAATTATGACATTAACTAGATAAAGTTTAGTATGAAAATTAAATTTAATTTTGAACCAACCCTTTAAGTACTTCAAGTACTATAAACTAAAACTTGAATACTATAAAGAGTATTGAAGAGAATTAGAGCTGATCTGCAGTTCTTGGCTTGTACATTGAACAGAGCAGTGCTGTTCAGCTATGTTTGTGTTTTAATCGGGCTGCCACCAGATTTATTAACAATCACCGTAGCCTAGCAGAATATATTTTATATTTGCAATGGTGTACAAACACTAGTGGCTTTTTCAAAAAGATTATAATAGAACAACAGTTTGATTACTTGCATTATGGAAAGTAGGTTGTCAATGCTTTTCCCTTTTATTTCATACACTACTGTATACTATTGAATTTTTTTACCCTTACATAGAGTACCATTAAAGCTCAGGAGGATATAAGGAGGCCTGCGGGTACACAATACTAATTATATTTATATATATATACTATATCTGGTTGCCAAAAGGCATGTGAAAAATGAAAATTAACAGGTTAGGGTTCTTAGAAAAGTATACAAGTTTACATTTATTCCCCTGCGGATATTCCATATTTATAATAATAATCATTTTATGCTCACAACATGCTCCCAAAACATGCAAGTGTACTGCATTCATCTGTATATAATGTAATTTATAGAAAGTAACAATTTATTTCACAGCTACTCTCTAAATTCCATAACCTTTCATTTCTTTCTCCAGCATTTGTTTGTACTAACATCATTATCTTATCACCGTACATGTTTAATTCACAAGTTACTGTAATTTAGTCACATATGTTGCTTTACTAAAATGACACACATTCCCTGATGCACTAAGATATCTTGATGCGAAGAAAATAATGACAGCATATATTTACCCACCTATTTAAAGCATTCACCTGACTCCTTTCACCACCTCCACTGCAGCTTTCCTAGTTATCTGTGTGGTCTTGTACTCTCTTAGTGTCAAAGCTCAGATGGTCATATAGGAGGCGACATACATCACTGAAGTCATGAGCCTCAAATAGAGAAGAACCTAAAATTAAACAAAGGACCAGGAAAGCTGAAGTGGAGGTGGCATAATTAGATACACTGATGAGCAAAAGGGTAACAATGTTTTGAACTATTGATTTTCAGTCTCCATATCTCACAACCACTACAGCTTTGAACATGACACTACCTCCATTTTATAGACAATCATCTTGGTTATCTCATATATAAATTTGACTTACAACTATTTAGCATATGATTAGTTATGTAGATTCTTGTCATGATACTGCATTCTTACTGTTTTGTTTCTAAAAAACTAAATTTAAATTTGTATTATTATGTTAATCTAATATATAAAGCTGAATGTGTGTATGTATGTGTGTATGTCCGGAATTGGCATCTGCACCGTCGCAGCTACAGCCACAAAATTTTGCACACTCACACATCTGGACCCCAAGGGCATCATAGGCTATGTTGTGAGGCAAAATTTTAACCCCGCGCGTTCCAATTTACCAATTAATTTTGCCCCTATCTACATAATGGGGAAAAGTGAATAAAAAGTGTGTCCGCACCGTCGCATTTACAATCACGAAATTTTGCACGGACCCTTCATGTGACCCAGGGAACGTCGTAGACTATGTTTTGACAGGAACATTTAACCCTGTGCTTTACAGTTACTCTCCAAAAAACATGCCTCCATTAAAGTAAATGGAGCCTAGAAATACAGGTTATTAGAAAGAGTTGTGATTGGTTGGTATAGGAACAAAAGACATTCATAGTTTAAGAAGCTTATATGTGAGGTAATAAGATGTCGGTGGGGAGACGGATAGAGAGAGACAGAGAGACAGACAGAGCGAGAGACAGAGAGACAGACAGAGACAGACAGGGAAAGAGACAGACAGAGACAGACAAAGAGAGAGAGACAGACATGGAATAAGACAAACAGTGAAAGAGACAGACAGAGACAGACCTGGAAAGAGACAGACCTGGAAAGAGACAGACCTGGAAAGAGACAGACGGGGAAAGAGATAGACGGGGAAAGAGACAGACGGGGAAAGAGACAGACCTGGAAAGAAACAGACCTGGAAAGAAACAGACCTGGAAAGAGACAGACCTGGAAAGAGACAGACCTGGAAAGAGACAGACCTGGAAAGAGACAGACGGGGAAAGAGACAGACGGGGAAAGAGACAGACAGGACACATCACTGTCCAATTTAGTTAAATCTGTGTGGAAAATCTGTGGTGTTGAAATATATGTTGTGAAATGCTTCTATTAGCTTAGTTTTTGCCTTTTAATAATTACATTTCTATCTATTAGTTTTGTGGTTTTTGTGTGCAGAATACATTTTTGTTAATACATTCTATTTTGTTAACAGCAGTTATTAACCCGGGTGAAGCCGGGTAGTACAGCTAATATTTTATAAATTCACCTTTGGCTTTCAACACTGCATAAATCTTTCTGGGCATGTTCTCGGTTGGATTCAATCTAAATCTGATCCCAGGTCTCTACTACATGTTCCCAATGTTGGTGAATAATGGTCAACTCACTTAAGTATGTATACAGCTTTTTCTTCAATCTACGCATAAGTGTTTGTTTGGTTAAGGTGTAAGGATTGTGGGGGTAATCCAGCACCTCTACTTCATGGTCATTGAACCTTTTCTTGCAAATCTCGACTATGATTTGGGTAAGTGTCCTGCTGGAACACTATCATCCAATTCCTACCCATAGTACTCAAGTGTACTAACTAAGTAATCCATCTTGAAGGATTCTCACATATAGCTCAGCATTGGGACCACCATGGATTCAGATCAAGTATCCAATGTCTTGTGCCCATGAAACAACCCCCATATCATCAGGCTTCCTCCACCAAACTTGATAGTTCCTTTAATTACTCTATCCGTTAGCCTCTTTTTCCATACCCTTTAGAGACTAGTCTCATCACTTCAAGTCACCTGTTTCCAATCTTCTACTTTATTTTTTTTGACAAACTCAGGTTCATGCTTCTTATAATGATATTAATGTTGAGGTTTCTTCACGTTTTTTGAACAGTGCATGCATGGACATCTGTGATCTCATTATTACAAACCATAGGAGCCACCTGCACTGCCTTATTTGTCACACCAAAACTGATAGATTTTGTAAAGAACCGACTTGTTGACTCTTATATTTTTCCTGGACATCCACAATTTTCAAAAAGGCCACTGCAGAGCCTATTTTCCTACTTCACCCACACAGGTAGAGTTCCCACTCAGAGCAACAATTGCCCAAAATGCCCCTACAGAGCCTGTTTTCAGAGTTTACTCCCACAGTCAAAATTGTTATAGTTCCCCCACTGAGCACCAATTCTCAGAAAGGTCCCAACAGAGTCTGTTTTTCCTGTTTCCTCACATAGTAAAGATTGTTAGTTTTCCCACAGAGCAATATGCCTCAAAGAGATACAAACAGAGCCAGTTCACCCACACAGTAAAGACTGTTAAAGATCCCCCACAGAGCAACAATTCTCAAAAGGCACCTACAGAGCCTAAATTCCCAGTTTACCCACAAAGTTAAGTTTATTAGATTTCACTCACAGAACAACAGCTCTCAAAAAAGCCCCTACATAGCCTGTTTTCAGAGTTAACCCATACAGTCAATATTGTTAGATTTCCCCCAGAGAGCAAAATTTCCTTAAAAAGGCCCCAACAGAGTCGGTTTTCCAAGTTCATGACATAATTAATATAGGCAGAGCTCCTCCATAGAGCAAAAATGACAATACATAGCCAGTTTTCAAAGTTTACCCACAGAGCCATGATTGTTAAGGGGGCTTTACACGCAACGATATCGTTAATGTTTTATCGTCGGGGTCACGTTGTTAGTGACCCACATCCGGCGTCATTAACAATATCGCAGCGTGCAACATTTACCAGTGACCTTAAGCGACCTCAAAAATGGTGAAAATCGTTCACCATGGACAGGTCGTCCCAAAACCAAAAATCGGTAATGGTTGATTATGGATGTGGTTCGTCGCTCCTGCGGCAGCAGACATCGCTGTGTGTGACACTGCAGGAGCGAGGAACGTCTCCTTACCTGCCGCCGGCCGCAATGCGGAAGGAAGAAGGTGGGCGGGATGTTCGTCACGCTCATCTCCGCCCCTCCGCTTTGATTGGCCGGCCGCTTAGTGACATCGCAGTGACGTTGCTGTGATGCCGAATGTCCCTCCCCCTTGAGGGAGGGATTGTTCGGCAGTCACAGCGACAACGAAGACCAGGTAAGTGCGTGTGACGCTGCCGTAGCGATAAGGTTCGCTGCGGCAGCGATCACACGATATCGCATGCACGACGGGGGCGGGTGTTTTTGCGTACGATATCGCTAGCAATTGCTAGCGATATTGTAGCGTGTAAAGCCCGCTTTAGTGTTCCCCCACAAAGCAACAATTCTCAAAAAGACAGCAACAGAACCTATTTTCCTAGTTCACCTACACAGTCAAGGTTGTTAGAGTTCCCCACAGAGCAACAATTCTTAAAAAATACCCAACAGAGTTTGTTTTCCAAGTAGTTCACACACACAGTCAAGATAGACAGAGTTCCCCCACAGAGCAACAATTCTCAAAAAGGCCCCTACAGAGAATATTTTCCCAGCTTACCCACACAGTCAAGAGTAGCCGACTTCCCCCACAGAGCAACAATACTCAAAACGTTCCTACAGAGTCAGTTTACATACTTCACCCATACAGTCAAGTCAGCAGGTCTAACGTCAGTAAAATCACTGAAATAAAATAGAAATAGTGCTCAAATGGAATGGGAACACCATGTTGAAGATGCCTTGATGCATCTCTGACTCCCAGGTCCCTGCTGGGAGCAATGTAGTCAGAGTTTTACACTACTTTGGATCTTACAGAAAAAAATGCTAGGAAACATTTTTTCCTTTAAAATGACATGAATATAAGGAAAATAAAAAAAAATGCCTCCTCTTACCCTTAGGTTATGTTCACTCAAAACGTTTTTGCTGCTTTTTGCACCTTATCATTGCTTTCAATGTTAAAAAAAAGTTGAAAAAAATGCTAAAAGAATTGGCATGCTGCTTCTTTCAGAAATGCAGCAGTTTCTATTTCAGTCAGGAAAAAGAAGCAACCATGTGCATTAGATTTATTAAATCTCCCAGCTTTTGCTGGTACTGTAAAAATCAACTTTTAATTTGCATAGTAAATGCAGCAAAAATGCTACATATGAACATATCCTTAATGGCCAGGCTATCTCTTACCAAATTAATTTAAAGGAGAGATTGCAATACTCCCTGAAAGACAAGTAAAGGAGGCACTTCTGGAGGGACAGGAGAAAGACTCAGGAACAGACACAGGTGCAGGCCAGTGCAGGTGGGCTAGGTGAGGCCAACAGGAAGGCACGGACAGATATGTACAGGAAAGCAGACTCAGGAATAGTTAAATGGACAGCAGCATGGGACCTGGCAACTAGCTGGCAGACTGGTAGACTACCTAAAGGAATGACATAGGCACCTCCTCTAGTGGAAGGATGCCTTAACCCAAGAACGCGCAACCATAGAAATGGGGTGTGCAACCATAGAAAGCACTCCTTTTTTACAGCGGCATGGTCTACCAGAACATCTATCTCCTACTTTTCCTTTTTAAAAATTTAGAACAGAAAAAGGGAGATAAGTGCAAAGCCCATATAGGGTAATAGTGTATTTGTAAAGTGAAATCGAGGGTGGTGGGTTGCTCACTTGATTGAGTTGTGTATGCCACAACTCCAATGAATGTCCATAGATTATTCAGATCCTTCATTCACATCTGCAGATAAAATAAGATCTTCTTCTGCACATAAATTGAGGAGAAGTAGGAAATAGAAGTTCTGGAAGAACGCGCTGCTGTAAAAGAGGAATAGTTCTATGTCTGGCAATGCTTCAAGTAGCTTTTATTTATGTGTTTCAGATCCCTACCGAATCCTTTTTCAAAACAGAACTACTTATGATATAAACACAATCTACTTGAAGCATTACCACACGTGGAACTTCTTCTCTTTCACAGCAGCGTGGTCTGTTAGAACATCTATTTCCTACTTCTTTTTTAAAATATTCCTGTGGGTATCAAGGACACATAGGAAATAAATTAGAGAAGTTTTGAGGTTTCAATAAGTCAGTAGAATTGTAAAATGGAATTTTGAAAGAATTGTACCTTTACACCACTTTTGAAGGTTTAGAAGTACTTCATGTCACATTAACTGAATCTTGAAGAAATTCACAATAGTTGTGGTTAAAAGGCAACTATGAATCACTTTTAAGTTATTTTATAACTCGTGTTTATTTTTGCTTTCTTTTTAGATCATTAAAAATGCATGAATCATATTCCTTCTTTACCAGAAATACCAATTTCTCTTAATGAAAATTCAGATAAACACAACCTTTGAACAATAATTTTTCCATGAAAACCTAAAAAAATTGCCATAATTGTACATCTACGTATGTCGTAGCTTGGAGATAAGGGAAAAGTGCAAATGAGATTTTTGAGTATTTAGAATTAAGGTCTGAAATATTTAGCATATGATCATGTGAATGATCTAATAAATTATCAATAGATCTCAGTCCCATTTTATAGCAAAGGTAAAATGTATGATGAGATTGTCCATGTTTGATGGTAGGGTTTTGAATTAGGGAAAGGTGGGTGAAATAGTTAGTGTGTAATGATAGCTATTGTTTGGTCTTCTGCCATGCTCTCCAGGTTAGTATTAATAAGGTATTAATTCAGAAGTTTTTAGGCATTTGGGAAAATGGCAGGTGAAGAGATATATGAGAGACAAACTGTTGGTCACTGGAATAATCTGTCTAATCACTAATAATCACAATACTCTGTCTAATCACTCTAAGGCAGGGGTGAGAAACGTTTTTTGTGCCAAGGGCCAATTGGAAATTTCTACCAACTTTTGGGGGTCGCACAAAATGATCAACTTTAAGATCCCCCTGCTACATTTGGTCAAACAATTAATTATTTAACCCCTACTGTGGTGGCTGTAGCTGCTTGTCTTTGGTGTGGCTATGATGTTAAGTTATATTGATAATGTTGCTTCTCACAACTGCATTTGCAGGTTTGTCTCGATCAGGAGTGCAGTCAACTCTTTGTGAAGATAAGTTTGGTAAATCCTATATATGACATAGAAGATGGGGGCACATATATCACAGGATAGGCTCAGACATATACAGTGCCTACAAGTAGTATTCAACCCCCTGCAGATTTAGCAGGTTTACACATTCAGAATTAACTTGGCATTGTGACATTTGAACTGTAGATCAGCCTGGAAGTGTGAAATGCACTGCAGCAAAAAAGAATGTTATTTCTTTTTTTTTTTTTTTTTTTTTTTTTAAATTGTGAAAAGTTTATTCAGTGGGTCATTTATTATTCAACCCCTCAAACCACCAGAATTCTGTTTGGTTCCCCTAAAGTATTAAGAAGTATTTCAGGCACAAAGAACAATGAGCTTCACATGTTTGGATTAATTATCTCTTTTTCCAGCCTTTTCTGACTAATTAAGACCCTCCCCAAACTTGTGAACACCACTCATACTTGGTCAACATGGGTAAGACAAAGGAGCATTCCAAGGCCATCAGAGACAAGATCGTGGCGGGTCACAAGGCTGGCAAGGGGTACAAAACCCTTTCCAAGGAGTTGGGCCTATCTGTCTCCACTGTTGGGAGCATCATCCGGAAGTGGAAGGCTTATGGAACTACTGTTAGCCTTCCACGGCCTGGACAGCCTTTGAAAGTTTCCACCCATGCCGAGGCCAGGCTTGTCCGAAGAGTCAAGGCTAACCCAAGGACAACAAGGAAGGAGCTCCGGGAAGATCTCATGGCAGTGGGGACATTGGTTTCAGTCAATACCATAAGTAACGTACTCCACCGCAATGGTCTCCGTTCCAGACGAGCCCGTAAGGTACCTTTACTTTCAAAGCGTCATGTCAAGGCTCGTCTACAGTTTGCTCATGATCACTTGGAGGACTCTGAGACAGACTGGTTCAAGGTTCTCTGGTCTGATGAGACCAAGATCGAGATCTTTGGTGCCAACCACACACGTGACGTTTGGAGACTGGATGGCACTGCATACGACCCAAAGAATACCATTTCTACAGTCAAGCATGGTGGTAGCAGCATCATGCTGTGGGGCTGTTTCTCAGCCAAGGGGCCTGGCCATCTGGTCAGCATCCATGGGAAGATGGATAGCACGGCCTACCTGGAGATTTTGGCCAAGAACCTCCGCTCCTCCATCAAGGATCTTAAGATGGGTCGTCATTTCATCTTCCAACAAGACAACAACCCAAAGCACACAGCCAAGAAAACCAAGGCCTGGTTCAAGAGGGAAAAAATCAAGGTGTTGCAGTGACATAGTCAGTCTCCTGACCTTAACCTAATTGAAAACTTGTGGAAGGAGCTCAAGATTAAAGTCCACATGAGACACCCAAAGAACCTAGATAACTTGGAGAAGATCTGCATGGAGGAGTGGGCCAAGATAACTCCAGAGACCTGTGCCGGCCTGATCAGGTCTTATAAAAGACGATTATTAGCTGTAATTGCAAACAAGGGTTCTTCCACAAAATATTAAACCTAGGGGTTGAAGAATAATTGACCCACACTTTTATGTTGAAAATTTATTAAAATTTAACTGAGCAACATAACTTGTTGGTTTGTAAGATTTATGCATCTGTTAATAAATCCTGCTCTTGTTTGAAGTTTGCAGGCTCTAACTTATTTGCATCTTATCAAACCTGCTAAATCTGCAGGGGGTTGAATACTACTTGTAGGCACTGTATATCACAGAAGGAGCTGGGGGCATATATACATCACAGGAGACACTGGGGGCATATACATAGCAGGAGGGGTTGTGGGCATATATATATATCACTAGAGGGGCTGGGGCATATACATCACATTGGAGACACTTGGACATATACATCCAAGGAGACACTGAGGCATATACATCACAGGAGGGGCTGAGGCATTATACATCACAGCAGGGGCTGGTAAATACATTACAGGAGGAGCTGGGGGCATATACATCACAAGAAGAGCTTGGGCTTTATAAAACTCACAGGAGATGCTGGGAGCATATACATCAAAGGAAGAGCTTGGGCATTTACATCACAGGAAATGCTGGGGGCATATACATCACAGGAAGGGCTGAGGGAATGAACATTACAGGAGACAATGGGGGCATATACAACACAGGAGGAGTTCACAGGAGATGATGGGGCAAATATATCACCAAAGAGGCTGGGGCATATACATTACAGGAGGAGATGGAGCATATATAAGTCACGGAAGGGCTTGGGGTATATATACATCACAGGAGATGCTGGGGGCAAATACATCACAGGAGATGCTGGGGGCATATACCTCACAGGAGATGGAGGGGCAAATACATCACAGGAGATGCTGAAGACATATACATCACAGGAGGGGCTTAGGCATATACATCACAGGATATCCTGGGGCTTAAATAACACTAGAGACACTAGGGCATGTACATCACAGGAGACACTGGGACATACACATCACAGAAGGACACTGATATCACTGGGAGTCATAGACATGGAGACGGACAGCCCTAGGGGAGCTCGGACAGCACTGTGGGAGCATGCACAGCACTGGGAGGGCAAAGGCATAACTAAAAGGGCACAGACATAACTAGGAGGCACACAGCACTAAGGGGCTCAGACATCAGTGGGGAGCACAGACTTTACTAGGGGGGCATGGACTGCAATGTGGGCATGGACAGCACTGGGGGAGCATAGACAGCTCTGGGGGACCACAGAAAGCAGAGGGGGAGCACAGGTAGCACAGGGGGAGCACAGACAGCCCTTAAACTAGTGGGGCAAAGAGATCACTAGGGGGCACACAGCACTGAGGGCACAGTCATCACTATGGGAGCATGGACAGCACTGGGAGCACAGATGGCTCTGAGGGAGAATAGATGGCACTTGGGGAGCACAGACTGCCCTGGGGGCATTCAGTGAGCAAGAGCATCCACTCAAAATGCATATGAATAGTTATACTCTGCCCTACCCATATTTTATGGATTAAATAAAATAAAGCAGGATTTTTTATTTACAGAGGACCCGGATTTCTTCCTTTTTTCTTCCTTGTTGTATTGCCGTTTGTTCTGCGGTGAAGAAGTGGGCTCCATCGAATACACTACCACAGAAGGATATTACCTGCACTTTGTGATCATACATCTTTTTTTCTTTACCTGCTCTGGGGACATATTCTTAGTTTGGGGTGCATAGACATCACCAGGGGAGCACACAGTGCTCAGACATCACTAGGGGGGCCACAGACGGCACTCGGGGGCATGGATAGCACTGCGGAGCACAGACATCATTAGGAAGGTATGGACACTACCACTACTGTGGGCACAGAAAGAGCTGGGAAGCACAGACATCACTAAGGGGGCATGGCACTGGGGACACAGATGTCACTAGAGGAGCATGGACAGCACTAGGGGAACAAATGGCACTGGGAGCACGGATGGCACTGGGGTGCACTGACAGCACTGGAGGCCACAAATGGCACTGGGGGAGCACTGACATCATTAGGGGAACAAATACATAACTGGGAGAGAACAGACATCCTTAGGGGGCACAGATAGCACTGGGGGCACTGACAGCACTGAGGGCACAGACATCACTGTGGAGCACATAAATTACTGGGGGAGTATGGACTTCATAGGGGGAGCACATACATCACTGGGAGCATAGACATCACTAGGGGGCACAGCATTGGAGGGTATGGACAGCATTGGAAGTCAAGGATAGAACAGGCAGAGGGCCCACAGCACTAGGGGGGAGGACACACAGCACTCAGGATGGTGACACTGCCGCTCCTCTTTTGTGGGATAGAAGTACATCGCTTACTATCCCGACTCACAAAGTATGTGCTCCGCAAACTGGCATTGTCCAGCACAAGGACTTAGTGTTATGATCATGCAGTGTTCAGTAGTCAAAACTGCGTGCACCTCCTTGCACTGCATGTGGGGATTGGCATGATGTGGCTGTTGGTCCAAGAACTATGGTCCTTAGCAATCTGCCCTGGGGCCACAGAAAAGGTCGTAGATTCCTAATCCCTGCTCTAAGGAGAGAGGCCAAATTATATAAGTTTGTGTTATTAAAATTTATGCCACCATTTACTTTAGGTTGGGATAACATATAAAAAGGGATTTGAGGATGCCTTACTCCACTCAAAAAAAGCATCAGTATAAATAATTGATTTGTTTTACATCTTTTGGCTTTAGGTAAAAGTAATAGGGATTGGAGTAGGTAAAGCAATTTTAGAAATTCAACCTTTTTAATTTCATTTGCTTTAAATAAATAAAAGAGTATAATGGTGCTATATCAGTAACATGAATTCTAGTGACTTAATCTAGTGCTTAATTCAGCAATCTCAAACTTGGTTGGATAGATGGGCCGCACATAGAAAAAAAATGAATTTGGGAGGCTGCATTTTTTCACGACAAAGTAAGATATTAAGTGATACCTCATATTTTTTATACACCTTTGGTTCACTTTTTTAACATTTTTGGCTAGTTTATTTTATCTCTTTTAATGGCGTTTACCATATTGGTTATGGTACAGTTTTATAGCTTAGTTCATTACGGATGTGATGATTAGAGATGAGCGTACCGGCCGTGGTTCGGCTCGAGTTCGGTTCGTCGAACGGAGGTCCCGTTCGAGTTCGGTTCGGCGAACGTTCGACGAACCACTCGAACCGCATAGGAAACAATGGCAGGCAATCAAAAACACATTAAAACACCTAGAAAACACCCTCAAAGGTGTCCAAAAGGTGACAAACAACTCACAACACAACACAAACACATGGGAAAGTGACAAGGACATATACTCATGTGAAAACAAAGGAGCTGGACAAGGAAAAAGAGGAGGAGACACAGATATGAGTATATGCAAGGGAACGTCGATGCCATTACTGTGCAACTTGAGCCCTGCTCTTTTTAGGCTTCGAATCTGGATAAATTGCCTGAGCTCACCACGTACGCCTTGGGGATCTTGTTGTGTCCCGCAGCCAGCGTTTTCTCGGAACGTGTCCTCAGTGCTGCTGGGGGTGTGCTGACAGCTAAGCACACGCATCTGTCCACTGACAATGTGGACAGACTAACGTTCACCAAGATGAACAAGTCATGGCTCTCAGAGGACTTTTCTTCCCCTGGCTCAGCCTGGGGAGGCGAAAGGCACGCGATTTTTGAGAGTGCTTCATGCAAAGGATCTTTTTCATCTTGAAAATGGGGTCAACTGATGCCAGTCAAGTGGGGTGTGTGTGGCCCAATTAGTGGAAACGAGGGAGACTGTGGTTGGAGTCCCCTCGCTTTTGAAACAAGAACCAAGATGAACAAGTCATGGCTCTCAGAGGACTTTTCTTCCCCTGGCTCAGCCAGGGGAGGTGAAAGGCACGCGTATTTTTGAGAGTGCTTCATGCAAAGGATCTTTTTCATCTTGAAAATGGGGTCAACTGATGCCAGTCAAGGGGGGTGTGTGTGGCCCAATTAGTGGAAATGAGGGAGACTGTGGTTGGAGTCCCCTCGCTTTTGAAACAAGAACCAAGATGAACAAGTCATGGCTCTCAGAGGACTTTTCTTCCCCTGGCTCAGCCAGTTGAGGTGAAAGGCATGCGTATTTTTGAGAGTGCTTCATGCAAAGGATCTTTTTCATCTTGAAAATGGGGTCAACTGATGCCAGTCAAGTGGGGTGTGTGTGGCCCAATTAGTGGAAACGAGGGAGACTGTGGTTGGAGTCCCCTTGCTGTGTTTTACATGCTTTTAGAAGGGCATGACATGGTTTAGAGCTTGACTTTCAGCATCTGCAAACTGTTGGCTACCAAAATGCTTCCTTTCCAACTTTTTTAACCGAGGACTTTCGAGACCTTATGCCCATCGCAGTGCCCCAAGAACCGATGCCCAGGCGCCACTCCTTCTCCAACAAAGGTGTGCACGCGCTACACCAGCATGTCGCACCAAACATCACCGCTTCTTTGAGAAACTGTGTGACAGGGTGCATTTCACCACAGATATTTGGCCCAGTAAGCATGGACAGGGGCGTTACATGTCGCTGACTGGGCAATGGGTTACTATGGGGAGAGATGGAGAAGGGTCTGCTGTACAAGTCTTGCTGTCCCCACGAGTTGTATCAATCCTTCCTCTGTATGTAGAAGTTAATACACTGCTTTTTCCTCCTCAACCTCGTGTGGGTCCTTCACCTCGGCACAAACCCTGTGTGGTCAGGGCACCCTTCCTTGTAACTGCGCACAAGGAAAACCACACACCTCCTTACTATGCTGGCAGCAGAGCTCAATGCCATCATGCGGTCAAATGTTTACTTTGAAATGTATGGGAAATGTGAGTCACACCGCTGAGAAGTTGTGGACCCTTAGCTCTGGAGACCAAGTTTCATCAATGGTTGTCTCCACTCAACCAGCAGCCAGGGAAGGCCGGGTGTGACAATGATGCAAACATGGGTGCTGCCCTTCGCCGTGACAATGTGACACACGTGCCTTGTGTGGCTCACGTGTTGAATCTAATTCTCCAGCAATTTTTAAAACACCATCCCGGCCTACATAGCATTGTGCAGCGGGTACGCTCGCTATGTGCTAACTTCCATCGTTCGCACACAGCAGCTCAACAACTTTCGTCGCTACAGAAGTCTTTAGGTCTGGTGGTTAAATGCCTGAAATGCGATGTGCTGACATGCAAGAATTTTAATGTGCACATGTTGCAGCGTTTGTGGCAGCACCGCCGAACCCTGCTGCAATATGTTATGACATATAGCCTGGCCTAACTTGATCCAGAGGTGGTGCAGATCACGCTGCTGGAGTGGTGTCAGATCAATGACCTATGCACCCTTCTACACAGTTTACAAATGTCGACGAAGATGTTTAGCACTGGCAATGCCATTCTCAGCATGACAATTCTGGTCATCTACATGATGGAGCACACTGTAAGCATTATTCGGAGTCAGGTGTTGGGACAAGAGGAAGGGGAGGAAGTACAGCAGGAGTCATATGCGGAAGGGATAACAAGATCTACGAGGTCCTGATGGTCAGCGGCACCTAGGCGGCAGTCATGGTGGGGGAGAGGGATTAACGATTAACAAGGGCACATAGTATCAGCAAAAAGTGTTCAGGAAGGTGCAGGAGCCCATTAAGAAATGGAGGACGAACTGGCGATGGGCATGGAAGACTCAGCAGATGAGTGAGAGCTTGCTCACATTTCGGTTGTGCGAGGTTGGGGGGAGAGGACAGAGGAAGGAGGCACGATTCTCACCTTTCTGCCACCAACACACAAAGGATTTGGTCCTCCTGGACGCACAAGACACATGAGCGCCTTCTTGCTGCACTACCTACAACATGACCCTCGGATTGTACGAATTCGAAGTAATGCTAACTACTGGGTTGCCACACTGTTAGATCCCCGGTACAAGACAAAATTTGGCAAAAAAATTCCTGCCATAGAAAGGGACACACGTACACAGGAGTATCTGCAGAAGGTGGTACGCAATCTAAGATCTGCTTTTCCACTAAACACCAGTGCTGCACAGAGTGAATCTCAACGCTTTGTCATGGATAGGAGGAAATGGTCTTTTACTTGTCCACATCTGAGGGACCGAGGGCTGGCTGCTGTGCTGAGATGGCATTGAGTACGGTGTCCCTGCAGAGTTGCACTTTTGGTCATATACAAAATGAGTTAAAAAAGGACCGATGCTGGTGGAAAGGGGAACAGGTGTGTTGGAAAGGGGAAAAAAGTTTTTGTCCGTGGGTTTGGTGGTTAAGCAAAAGTAACATTTCCTGAAGAAATACCATCTGTTACGGTGGGACTGGCAGATTTGGATAAGGTGGTATATACTATGTTACCGCTATATAACGAAAATTCATAAGAAAAGAAAGAGAAAGGTATATATCCCCATCAGCAGTCAATGTCCACCATGCTCCCAGATGGAAAAGGAGAGGTTGGCAACTGGAAGGTTAGGTGGAGGATACAGAGCTGTGTGGCTATAAAACTAATAGTAGCCTGAACCGAATTAGACGCCACTCGGATCTGGAGACTGGGAGCCCTGTTCGCGTCACAGGGTCCACACGCCCACCCAGCCCAGGAACTCCCTGTTAACATCACAGGGGCCATTGAGTATGCTGACCGTGTGCATTGGGGACACACCGGTGGATAGCAGGCACATCAGCAGCAGCAGGCCTGTTAATGCCACTGGTCTGCACAAGCAGGACTGGTAGGACAGGAGCTGGTCTTAACCGTTCTGCGTTACCAACTGTGGTGGCGGCCTGCATCGACGCCCTATCCCTGCCTACCTCTGGCCTAAAGCCGCAATGGGTTCAACACATAGAGGTGTGCTCTTTCGGAGCATAATAGAAGACTGCGCAACTCCTTGTTGGCTCCAGCCCGTTTTTTAACCTGGGTCCGCCCCAAACCAGGGTGGACCACAATGCACCTCCTGGAGACAAAAGCAGAGTGACACGTTAGGAGTGACATAACTAGCGTCCTATTTGGGACCGCAACTTCAATAATGACCTCATGGCTGCCACGACACAAACACCTCACCAGTCATCGTCTGACCATCAATAATGAGGTGACAAGTCATAGGGGCGGGCCTCTGCAAGCCATTTGGGAGAGGCCTGGCCACATCGTCAGGACACCTGATGCCCTGCGGTCTATATGGGCCCCCACATCAGGGGCAGGGCCAAAGAGTTCATTACCGGACCTAGTCTCTGATGCAGTAAGTGCCTAAGCATGCTCAATAGCATGAAATACAGTCTCTGAAAAAAGACTATCAGCTTATAGCATGGTGTCTCGGCACAAAACAGGACTTAGACCCGGCACAAAATGCAAGTACCTATGCAAAGAGGCTTTTCGCACCAAGTGTGGGAGCATGCGCTGTATCCCAAAATAAAGACTTAGCCTCAGGGATAGCACAGTCAGGCTGAGCATACTCACTAGGCGAAACACTGTAGTTAGGCTGCGGCTGGGGTAAATCGGCACACGCATGCGCACTAGCTGCCTCTCCACACTTAGACGTGGAGGAGAAATTGCTCTTCGGGTGAGGACTTGGAGATGCTGTCTATGAACAGAAGGAAAAGCTAAAGGTGTGTGTTACAGCAAGGAGCCACCGCGGAAACACTTCGTTCAATTGTGAGGGGAGTCATTTTGGAGTTTGGTAAGGAGTAACATAACGGCAGTGAGCAGCATCCTGTGCCACAGACCAACATTCTTACGGTGCTGTCTATACTGCTTACCGTGAGAGGAGCGTAAAGTCTGTATTTCTGGCAACTGGACATCACAGTACCCGGGTACGGTAGGCTGTGCCCAGACAATAATGCAGGCACGCAACACTTTGTTTTATTAGCAAAACACATATCTGTTCTGGGTAGGCCGACTATTTATAGACAATAAGACTTGCTGCCTCTGCACTGTCAAATTGTCACGTACACTTTAAATCATAGAGGGACAGTGACACATGTTTGCATTGACTGTTGATTTTCAAGATTTCCATGACTGTGTTGCAGAGCTGTGTGGTTTCCATTCACACTGTTATCATCTGCCTTATCTGTGAGGCTTCAGCTAACAAGGGTATTCAGGGGGGGTAATGTGTTTTGTCTATGTTTAGGTAGATAACTGGGAAGCTCTTGTGATGCGCCACTGGTAAGTCGTGTTCGCACACACACACACACGCACACGCACAAACACACAATTACTGCTACACAGAGGGATTAGCAGATAGTAGGCAAAAGAATAGATTGTTCAATTATTTAAATTGTATGCATGGTTCTTATTGTTTGTTTTGGTTAAGTTAAACAATCATTTATCAACCCAACTGACTAGAGTCCTTTTCCTGTTGCCTGGTTTTGCTGCATACTGGGGAGCCCACCCTGTACACGACTTAAAATGTAGCATAAGTCGCAATGTAAATTTCACTATGCTACATTGCGGCCTAGCGTGCCTGTGCAACCACCGCCTGCCCCATCAAGTGCATCTGCGTGCTCTTCATCCTCTGTGACTGTGGGGACAGCAGTCTCACATGGTTTTTCACACTGAACTTCCACCCCTTTACACGCAACAGGGAGTGTGATTGGCAGGTCATCACTTGTTTTGGAAGTGGAAACAGATGGTATTGTTGAGCTGTCAGACATCGAGAAAACCAACATTGGATGCAGGCTACATTATATCCACACCTGCACCTTCGTCACAGATTGGCTGGACTACCTGCAGTTAATAATTGCATTCCAGAAATGGAAAGGAGTGTAGAATGCAAATGTATTGTACCTTGCTTGGCAGCAAAGGAACACTAACTTAGTATTACAGACAATTTTAGGAAGACAGAAAAAGAGTCAGCTCTTTGGGCAAATTAAATAGCGTGGCAAAAGTGGACAGGTGGGTACAGTGGCCGTGTTCTGTGGGTACCAGGACAGTAAAGGAAGCCTCACTTTCTATCCCTCTGAATGATCAAATGCAGCAAGGAATTCCCTGAGTTTTCTATAAAATTAGCGTAGCAAAATGTGCATGAGGGTGTCATGCAGAGGTGCTGCAAATAGCTTTTCACCAGTGGGACACTAATGGAAGTTTAACAGCCACTTTTAGGATGCCACTAAGTTTACTCAGTGTTTGCTAGTATAATGGCTTAGTAACAATGAGTCTGAGTGTGCAATGCAGAGGTGCTGCAAATAGATTTGCAATAGTGGGACACTAATGGAAGTCCAACAGCCACTTTTTGTATGCCACTAAATTGCAGCATTTTTTGCTATTATTATAGCTTATTAAAAATAGAGCAGGACGGTGTCATGCAGAGGTGCTAGAAATAGCTTGGCACCAGTGGGGCACTAATGGAAGTCCAACAGCCACTTTTAGTATGCCACTAAATGGCAGCATTTTTTGCTATTATTATAGCTTATTAAAAACAGAGCAGGAGGGTGTCATGCTGAGGTGCTAGAAATAGCTTTGCACCAGTGGGACAATAATGAAGTACAACAGCCACTTTTAGGATGCCACTAAGTTTCCTCAGTGTCTGCTAATATAATGGCTTAATAACAATGAGTTTGAGTGTTCAATGCAGTGGTGCTGCAAATAGCTTTGCACCAGTGGGACAATAATGAAGTCCAACAGCCACTGTAAGGATGCCACTAAGTTTCCTCAGTGTTTGCTAGTATAATGGCTTAGTAACAATGAGTTTGAGTGTGCAACGCAGAGGTGCTGCAAATAGATTTGCACTAGTGGGACAATAATGAAGTCCAACAGCCACTTTTAGGATGCCACTAAGTTTCCTCAGTGTTTGCTAGTATAATGGCTTAGTAACAATGAGTTTGAGTGTGCAATGCAGAGGTGCTGCAAATAGATTTGCACTAGTGGGACAATAATGATGTCCAACAGCCACTTTTAGGATGCCACTAAGTTTCCTCAGTGTTTGCTAGTATAATGGCTTAGTAACAATGAGTTTGAGTGTGCAATGCAGTGGTGCTGCAAATAGCTTTGCACCAGTGGGACAATAATGAAGTCCAACAGCCACTTTTAGGATGCCACTAAGTTTCCTCAATCTTTGCTAGTATAATGGCTTAGTAACAATGAGTTTGAGTGTGCAATGCAGAGGTGCTGCAAATAGATTTGCACTAGTGGGACAACAATGAAGTCCAACAGCCACTTTTAGGATGCCACTAAGTTTCCTCAGTGTTTGCTAGTATAATGGCTTAGTAACAATGAGTTTGAGTGTGCAATGCAGTGGTGCTGCAAATAGCTTTGCACCAGTGGGACAATAATGAAGTCCAACAGCCACTTTTAGGATGCCACTAAGTTTCCTCAGTGTTTGCTAGTATAATGGCTTAGTAACAATTAGTTTGAGTGTGCAATGCAGTGGTGCTGCAAATAGCTTTGCACCAGTGGGACAATAATGAAGTCCAACAGCCACTTTTAGGATGCCACTAAGTTTCCTCAGTGTTTGCTAGTATAATGGCTTAGTAACAATGAGTTTGAGTGTGCAATGCAGTGGTGCTGCAAATAGCTTTGCACCAGTGGGACACTAATGGAAGTCCAACAGCCACTTTTAGGATGCCACTAAGTTTCCTCAGTGTTTGCTAGTATAATGGCTTAGTAACAATGAGTTTGAGTGTGGAAAGGGCAGGAGGGTACAGTGGCAGGGTTGTGGGTCTGGGTAGAGGAAAGGAAGCCTCCCTTTCTATCCCTCCTAATGGGGAAATACAGTGAGGAAATCCCTGACCTTAGCTACACAGACGCTGTCATCTTGTGTAGCTGTTAAAATCTGTTTTCACGGACCTTACTGTCACCTATGGCTCTGACCCTGCCGGTATTAGCCCTTACAAGGGCTGAAAGAAACTTCTATCCTTATTCTGTATAGCGCTGTGTATAGAGCGTACACAGCAGTATCGGAGACAGGAGCTACACAAGCGGTGACTGACACCAAGACGCAGAAGGAAGATAATGGCGTGCTGGAGGAAAATGTCCGTTTTTATAATGCAGGGACATGTGACATGGACATCCTATCACACATGCCATTGCTTCTCTGGCTAAAAGTCCACTTAGCTGTGTGTGTGTCTGGGATTGGCTGACATGATGGCCCGCCCCACTACACGCGCGCGCTTAGGGAACGAAGACAACGAAAAAAAAAAAAAATGGCGATCGCCATTATCCAAACAGCAGTGATCTGAATGCGCTGTTCCCGCACACTATACGCTGAAATTTCATAATAGTGTGAGTCACAGAGTGACTTACACTATTACAGCGGAAAGCCAGTGTTACAGGGGGACCGGCAGATTAGGACCAGGGGTATATATCCCAATCGCCTGTCAGGGCCTACCGTGCTCCAGATTGTAATGGAGCTGCTGGCACCCTGTGAGTTAGGCGGAGACTATAGAGCTGGATGGCTCTGAGATAACTCAAGGAACTGGTCACGTGTGTAGGGACACGTCAGACCGGACGACAACCCAGTTAGCGTTTCGGTGGAGCGGATGCTCCTCCGACCACGTGTGTAGGAACACGTCAGGCCAGATGGTAACCAGTTAGCGTTGACCGAGAAGACCGCTGCGACAGCGCCCTGTCGGCCACGTGTGATAGACACGTCATTCCGAGCGGTCCTCTGATTAGCGTTTCTGACCACCACTCGACTGGCCACGTGTGTAAAGGACACGTCAGACCAGGTAGTCACACCAGTAGCATTTGACTGGGAAGCCGAGGAGGATAATAGGGTTCACACACCCAATCCAGGAACACCCTGTTAACTTCACAGGGGTTCTGGGGTACACTGTCCGTGTGCGTAGAGGGCACTCTCGGACAAGTGACGCAACAGGTATTCTGTCCGTATGCGTAGGAAGCACAACTGAACAGGTGACGCAGCAGCCGCAGCCCAGTTAACGCCACTGGACTGCTCTAGCACAACAGGAACGGTAGCAAGGAAGCACGGCGCCTGACCCTCATGTGCTGAGCCACGAATCTTGGCGTGACAGGCACCGTTCGCCTAGCCCTACCTACCGCTTCCAACAAGGCTTATGCCACCAAGAACTCTAAATGAAGACTGCGCACCTCCATGTTGTCTCCAGCCCCTTTTATAACCTGGATCCGCCCCAAACCCAGGGTGGAACTACCAAGGTCCAATAGCAGAGTGCCATGTCATCAGTGACGTCACATGTGACCTATCCGGAACTGCCACGTCATTGATGACCTCATGGCAGCCACGCCCCAAACACTACACCAGTCATCGTCTGACGACCAATGATGAGGTGCTAGATCATAGGGGCGGACCTCTGTGAGCCAGTCCGGAGTTGCCACGTCATCGGGACACTTGACACCCTCTGCCCTATCAGGGCCTGCCACCTCACGGACAGGCTCAATGAGGTCCTTACCGGACCTAGCTTCTGATGCACTAAGTGCCTGAGCATGCTCAGTAGCCTGAGCAACAGGCTCAGAAAGCAGACTATCAGTTTGAGCATGCTCAGTAGGCACATCCCAGAACTTAGACACAGCACGAAGTCCAAGTACCTGTGCAAAGAGGCTGTTAGGGTTAATTGTGGGAGCATGCTCAGTAGCCTGAACTGAGGACTTAGTCTCAGACATAACACAATCAGGCTGAGCATGCTCACTAGGCAAAACACTGGGCTTAGACTCTGGCTGGGGTAAATCGGCGCATGCATGCGCACTAGCCGCCTCTCCACACTTAGACGTGGTGGAAGGAGCAGCCAACTAGACGACCCGAGGCACGGCCAAGAACGGCAGCCGGCGCCTGGGCGCAACAGGAACCGCAACAGGCTGCTTGCGGCTATGGTGGCGCCGATTCGTAACAGTGCCCCCCCTCTAGCGGCCCTCCCACTCGAATGATCTATAGTCGCCACAGATACCACTAAGCGACGGGCGGACGATGGAGACATGCCATGGGAGCTACAAGACTCGCTCCACCGCATAATCCCCCCAGACGACCAGTCGATATGTGGGGAATGCCGCTTTAACCAAGGAATACTCAGCAGAATATCATCTGCACCCTTAGGGAGAACCAGAAATGAAATGGTCTCCCTATGCCCAGATGACATGGCAAGGGTAATGGGCACTGTCCGCTGGTGAATTACCTTGGGCAACAAGGATCCATCCACCACATGGACTCTCACTGGCCTTGGCATTTGCACCAACGGGATGGCATGCCGCCGGGCAAAAGAGGAGGAGATGAAACTATCCCCAGCACCTGTGTCAACACTTGCCCTTGTGGACCATGTTGACCCCTTAAAGGAAATGGACGCGGGAAACGTCACCCTAATGGATGACACAGAGTCCAGTCTACCTCCAGCTATGGTCACCAATCGCGGTCGCTTACCCTGACGCTTTTTGCAACGGTTGGCATAATGACCATACTGCCCACAAACGAAACAGGAAATGCCCTTGCGACTCGAAGACCTAGCAACACCAACCCTAGCGATGTCCATAGGGACAGAGATGTCCTCTAAGGGAGGTGCAGTAGGAGAGACCACTATAGTGGCTGAACGACCCTCTGACTTGCGCTCCAACTGACATTCAGAGGTCCGCAGGTCAATGCGGGTAGCCAGAGTCATGAGGCCCTCAAGGGTAGTTGGCACCTCACGCGACGCTAATGCATCCTTCACGGGCGAGGCTAATCCCCTCCAGAACAGTGGAATGAGAGTCCTCTCTGACCACCCCAGTTCTGCAGCAAGTGTCCTGAAACTCACAGCATATTGACTTGAGGAGGTACGCCCCTGCTCCAAAGTCAGTAGCTGTAGGGCCAAGTCGTGAGTGACCTGAGGCCCCAGGAACACTTGTCGCAAGGACTCCAAAAACTCCTTAGAGTCCTATACTACGGGGTCATTCCTCTCCCACAATGGTGTAGCCCACTCCAGTGCTCTATCAGAGAGCAAGGAGATGATAAACCCCACCTTTGACCTCTCTGTAGGAAGCCGTGCAGCCAACAGCTCTAGATGGACTGAGCACTGGTTCATGAATCCCCTACATGCCTTGCTGTTCCCCGTAAACTTGTTGGGCAGCGAGAGGTGAGGGAGGGTTGGAGAAGGCCTGGTGACGGACACCATTGCAGCCACTTGGGCCACCACATCATCCATATCAGCAGCAAGAGCAGACTTCTCCAGAGACCTCACTCTGGCCTCAAGCTGCAGTATGAACTGACGTAGCTGCTCCATCTCCGCCATGCCAGCCAGACCCTGGCGCAGTCTTACTGTTATGGGGGGACCGGCAGACTAGGACCAGGGGTATATATCCCAATCGCCTGTCACCGTGCTCCAGATGGTAATGGAGCTGCTGGCACCCTGTGGGTTAGGCGGAGATTATAGAGCTGGATGGCTCTGAGATAACTCAAGGAACTGGTCACGTGTGTAGGAACACGTCAAGCCGGATGGTAACCAGTTAGCGTTGACCGAGAAGACCGCTGCGACAGCGCCCTGTCGGCCACGTTTGTAAGACACGTCAGGCCGAGCGGTCCTCTGATTAGCGTTTCTGGCCACCACTCTACTGGCCACGTGTGTAAAGGACACGTCAGACCAGGTAGTCACACCAGTAGCATTTGACTGGGAAGCGGAGGAGGATAATAGGGTTCACACACCCAATCCAGGAACACCCTGTTAACTTCACAGGGGTTCTGGGGTGCGCTGTCGGTGCGCGTAGAGGGCACAACCGGACAGGTGGCGCAGCAGGTACACTGTCCGTGTGCGTAGAGGGCACTCTCGGACAGGTGACGCAACAGGTATTCTGTCTGTATGCGTAAGAGGCACAACTGAACAGGTGACGCAGCAGCCGCAGCCCAGTTAACGCCACTGGACTGCTCTAGCACAACAGGAACGGTAGCAAGGAAGCACGGCGCCTGACCCTCATGTGCTGAGCCACGAATCTTGGCGTGACAGGCACCGTTCGCCTAGCCCTACCTATCGCTTCCAACAAGGCTTATGCCACCAAGAACTCTAAATGAAGACTGCGCACCTCCATGTTGTCTCCAGCCCCTTTTATAACCTGGGTCCGCCCCAAACCCAGGGTGGAACCACCAAGGTCCAATAGCAGAGTGCCATGTCATCAGTGACGTCACATGCGACCTATCCGAAACTGCCACGTCATTGATGACCTCATGGCAGCCACGCCCCAAACACTTCACCAGTCATCATCTGACGACCAATGGTGAGGTGCTAGATCATAGGGGCGGGCCTCTGCGAGCCAGTCCGGAGTTGCCACATCATCAGAACACCTGACACCCTCTGCCCTATCAAGGCTTGCCACCTCACGGACAGGCTCAGTGAGGTCCTTACCGGACCTAGCCTCTGATGCACTAAGTGCATGAGCATGCTCAGTAGCCTGAGCAACAGGCTCAGAAAGCAGACTATCAGTTTGAACATGCTCAGTAGGCACATCCCAGAACTTAGACACAGCACGAAGTCCAAGTACCTGTGCAAAGAGGCTGTTAGGGTTAATTGTGGGAGCATGCTCAGTAGCCTGAACTGAGGACTTAGTCTGAGACATAACGCAATCAGGCTGTGCATGCTCACTAGGCAAAACACCGGGCTTAGACTCTGGCTGGGGTAAATCGGCGCACGCATGCACACTAGCCGCCTCTCCACACTCAGATGTGGTGGAAGGAGCAGCGAACTGGATGACCCGAGGCATGGCCAAGAACGGCAGCCGGCGCCTGGGCGCAACAGGAACCGCAACAGGCTGCTTGCGGCTATAGCGGCGCCGGTTCGTAACAGTTAGCTAGCAATTAGCTTGTCTTTTTGCTGCTAGAACTGTTCTCGAATGTATCTAGAACTATCGAGTATTAGCAAAAAGCTCGCGTTCTAGTTCGATCTAGAACAGCCCCCAAAATCACTCGAGCCGCGAACTGGAGAACCTCGAACCGCGAACCGCGCTCAACTCTAGTGATGATAACAAACATGCACTTTTTTATTATTGTACTTATTTTGATTTTTGTATTTTCATTTCATTTTTTACGTTTTATCCTCTTCTTGTAGGTAATATTGTCTTACAATTAGCACCATATAGTAATTTTGGTGGCCAACATCTTGTAGTAATGTTTCAATCCTGGTTTTCATCTTATAGTAATGTAATAGTAATGTAATCTTATAGTAATCCTGTAGTAATGTGCCCATCCTGTACTAAAAGAAGGACATGATTCCGAGGGGCTTGAGATTCAGAATAATACCGACATTTGTATGTGATGAGGAAGTGGGAGCCTATATTGAGTAATTCTTCTCTGCAATGAATTAATATGATAATCTCTTAAGAGGAAAAATCCCTAAAGAAAGTCAAAATGGAGATGGAAATGTCCCAATAGTCTCTACAATCTGTCTATTAATAAGGAGTTTGTGGAATTAGATGATAAAATGAGGGCTTATATAAAGAAATTGGAAAACTGTTGAACAAATGAAGAATAATAAATTAACTACAGATCTGCATGACTATGAATTGGACAAGGTTAATTCTTGGAAATCATTCCAGAATGTAGAATATACCCTGAGATCTATCATGAGATCCCAAAAAAATGGTTTCTATAATAGAAGTCATGTGAGCTTTAGCTCAAAATATTTTTAATCATTAGAGGGATGTCATGATGATTCAAATGATCTGTCGTCCAATGAAAGACAATCAAAAGGATTTCCTAAAGAGAGAAAAACATCAAAAAACGGATCAGGAGAATAGGGATGAAAAATATTCTCACCAACTGGAACGCCGATATTGAATGCTTCATGGAATGTGATTAGTCTTTCTTAATCTTTCTTCCTATATTCTGTCACAGGATCAATTGGACTTGTTGGTAAAAGGTCTAGGGTTTGTCCCTACGTCAATACCATACTTGATGTGAATAAATTTGTTAGAACACTTACGATGAAAAGGCATTTCCTTTCAGCATCCGCTGATGATGGGCCCCTGACTCCTCAAATTTCAGGGACCAGGAATGCTTTGGGGTTCAAATAACATTAAAAACATTAAAAAAATCTACAATTGGCTACAGAAAAAGATTGGGTTACTATTTGTACTGATCATTCTGAAAAGTTCAATGTATGTAACCCTTATTTTTACCCTGTACAATCGAAAGTTCCTATTCTAGATAGATTTCAGAATTTTGTTCAGGGTGAGTTAAAAAACTATTATTATCAATAGGATAGAAATAAATGTAATTATTTACACCACTAAACCCTTTAAAAACGATATCTTTATTATAAACTGCAAACTCACACACCAAATACTAGTGTAAAAAAAGAATATTATTGCACACAAAATGGAAGGAGCCCAGGGAAAATTCCCTAGTGTCTCCCTTCCTGTCCATGAAGTTGTAGTGGAGCGCAGCACTATTGTATGGAAGGTGAATGAATCTGTGAGAAATTGAAGAAAAGATGCTATCAGAGTTGGGTTCTTGATAGAGCTAAGAAAATAAATAATAGAGCTAAGGAAGTAAAAATATGGAGTGGAGGGAATTTGCTAATAAACCAGTATTTGTGATGAGATTTAGCAAGGAATTAATCAAATTAAATAAATTGTTAGCAAATATATCCCAATACTGAGAGGTGACCAGGATTTGTATCAGATAATAGGAAATATCGAGTTTTTTTCTGTCAGAAAATTCCTAAGTCTGAGGAATATTATTTTCCTTAGTTTGATTTTGGAAAGCAAAGAACCAGTTAACACTTTAAGGTTTTCACAGGTGAGAGGTTGACTAATGTGTGACTTGTAAGTATCTTAAAAAAAATCAACATGGTCCAAATGGAGGGGAATAAGAATAAAACCTATGAAATTAGACAGTTTATTAATTGTGGTACAACTTTTATAGTCTATTGTATAGCGTGTACAGTTTGTGATAAAAAATATGTGTGATGTACCACCAAAAAATTAAGACCAATATAAATGAACAAGCTAGGGACACAAGGAATGGAGATGCTGCTAACTCTTCTATTGTCTGAAGGCATTTTTTTTTATATACATGGAGGGGATATGAAAGGATAATTATTTCATGGTATAGAGAGAGATAATCGTTCGCCAAGAAGAGGGGATAGGAGAAGAGCACTTTTAAATACAGAAGTGTACTGGATATTAATGCTTGACTCATCCTGGCCTCGGTGTATGAACAAATGCACTGAATTGATATTGCATTATTAACTAAATGTGCAATCCTTTTTGTTTATATATCTGTATATTATCTAAAGAAAAGAAAGGGACTATTGTGATGTTTTGATCTAATTGGATTCACCTGTATGATGTTTGAATCGGAGATTTTTGTCTGTTTTTAAGACTGTTACTTGCCTTAGAATTCAGGTTATGAATACAGGGTATATTCCCGAAATACAGTATCTGTATACTGTATCTGGGACATGTGTTGATACTTTGGATTATGATATGGTTATCTTCTTTGTTTGATTTTATAATAGAACAATAAAGGATTGATTTTACTGATATCATTGATGGATGTGCTGGCCTTTTCTAGTTTGATCTCCTAGTCCTTATCCTGTAGTAATGTGACCCATCCTTGTCCTCATCCAGTAGTAATGTGACCTATCTTTGTCCTCATCCTAAAGTAATATCATCCTCCTGTGGTAATGTGCCCATCTTTGTCCCCATCCTTTAGTAGTGTGCCCATCCTTGTACCCATACTGTAGTAAGGTTCCCATCCTGTAATATTGTGCTCATCCTATAGTAATGTGCCCATCCTGTAGTAATGTGCCCATCCTTGTCTCCATCTTTTAGTAATTTTCCCATTGTTTTCCCAATCTTGTAGTAATGTATCTATCCTGCATTAATGTTCCCTTTCCTATGCCCCTTCTTGTAGCAATGTCCCATCTGGTTGTAATGCCCCCTATAGTGTCATTCTTCACATACACATACAAAAGATCCTTCTCACCTGTCCTTCTTTCCCTCGGCATCCTATTTTCTGCCTCTTGTGGCCCGCAGACCCCTTGACAATTGCGGCCACCACAGGGGCCACCGCCAACAGAACTTTACTTCATTTGAATGTATTCATTGCACCGCGCAGAACCATATAAATAATTTAAAACACAGCAAAAATAGCGGGAATCCCATATAATTTTTTTTTAATTATTTAGTTTATGGCTAAACACCCATTAGTGCCTCATAAAAGGCACTAAAGGGTGCAACCCTTTTCACACAAACCAAATGCACACAATCAGGGTTTGCAGGGTTTTGAACACAACATGTTTACGCTGCATTCAAAACCCTGTGTTGTACAGTAGAAGAACAGTGGATGGGATTTTTAGAAATCCCATGCCCACTTTGCTTCTTTTCTCCACAGCACAAACTGACATGTGGTGCGGCTTTCCAAATGTTCTCTGAACGGAGAATAAAGTCCGCAGCAGCCCGAACCCTGATCGTGGGCACTGACCACTGCATTCTGCCTTGGAAAGCACTCGCATCTTCGCCTCCCACATGCAGTGTCACTGGATAGTGGGCCTAAATGAGAGAAATTTGGTGCAAAAAAAAATTGCTTGTTAAAAAAATGAAAATTTTCAGTATGATGACCTAATGTTATCAAATACTGTGAAGTACTTGTCGGTTCAAAATGCTCACTATACCCCTGAATAAAATCCTTGAGAGGTATGGTTTCCATAATTAGGTTATTTTGGGGGTTCTGCTGTTTATGTATCTTTTGGGCCCCGCAATTACAACATAGGGCCAGCAATCTCTTTCAGCCAAATTTGTGTTCTAAAATTCAGATGGTGTTTCTTCCATTCTTTGAAGCCCCTGAAGGGTTAATAAGCTTCTTGCATTTGGTTTTGAGCACTTTAAGGGGAGCAGTTTTTAGAATAGTTTCACTTTTGGGTATTTTCTGTCACCTAGGTTTCTCAAAGTCACTTGATGTGGTCTCTAAAAAATGGTTTTGTGAATTGTGTTGGAAAAATGAGAAATTGCTGATGAAGTTTGAACCCTTCTAACTTCCTAACAACAAAAAAATATGTTTCAAAAATTGCACTGATGTAAAGTAGACAAGTGGGAAATGTTATTTATTAACTATTTTATGTGACATAACTCTGGTTTAAAAGCATAAAAATTCAAATATTGAAATATGTGAAATTTTTGCCAAATTTCAGATTTTTTCACAAATAAATCCAAAAGATATCATCCTTAATTTACCACTGTCATGAAGTATAATATAACAGGAAAAACAATCTTAGAATTACTGGGATGCATTGTAGCATTTCAGAGTTACAACTAGAGATGAGCGAACCGGCCGCGGTTCGGCTCGCCGAACTGAGGTCTGGTTCGAGTTCGGTTCGGCGAATTGCTCGAACCCCATAGGAAGCAATGGAAGGCAATCACAAACACATAAAAACACATTATAAATGTACACATACAGTTAATAAACATTGCCATAACGCTTACCTGTCCCCGTGATCCGTCCTGCACTCTGTCTCCTGCCGCTATTCCATCCGATGATCGCTGAATCTTCCCGGTAACCAGCACTGCCAGCAGTGATGCAGGACCTATCAAGACGTCAAAATAGCCATGTGACCAGTCACGTGTCTATTATCTCATTGGCTACAGACTGGTAACATGACTATGACGCCGACATGCTAGGACCTGTCATTGCATCTCTCTGTTACGCTCCAGCGATCCCACCAGCAACCTGACCTGGCAGGGATCGCTGGAGCGTTGCTACACGGGTTGCTGGTGAGCTATCAGGTAGTTCTCACCAGCAACCAGTGACCAGCCCCCAGCCAGCAGCGACGCGTGGAAGCGATGCTGCACTTGGTAACTAAGGTAAATATCGGGTAACTAACCCGATATTTACCTTGGTTACCAGCGCACACCGCTTAGCGCTGGCTCCCTGCACTCCTAGCCAGAGTACACATCAGGTTAATTTTACCCGATGTGTAGTCTGGCTATGTGTGCACGGAGCAGGGAGCCGGCACCGACAACGTGACAGCGGCGGACGCTGTTAACGAAGGTAAACATCGGGTAAACAAGGAAAGGGCTTCTTGGTCACCCGATGTTTACCGTGGTTACCAGCATCCACAAAAGCCGGCTCCTGACCGGTGACACAGCCAGTCAATAACGGAGATCACCATTGCCATAGCAACGCGCTTGGTAGTGGTGACGGGAACGTCCCGCTACCAGCACGCAGTGGCACCGGAATCACGTGATCGGAGCAGCGTTGCTATGGCAACTCGTGCCACCTCTTAGAGCCGGGAGCCTGTGGTCACTCTCACAGAGTGATTTCTGCACGGAGCACAGTGTCTTCCCCCATGCAGCTGTGTTGTCTCATGGAGCAGACAGAGCTGCATGTGTTGAAGGAGAAAGAAGACAGAAGACCATGGATCGTGGAGGGCTGACAGGGGGTAATAAAGATGGAGTCTCTAAGTGTGTCTGTGTATTTATTTCTATTAAAGTATTTTTTCTCTGTGTGGTGTTTTTTTTAACCCTTTATTGGAGATTCTTAATGGCTGGGTCAAACGTACCTGACATTAAGAATCTCTGGCTTAATACTAGCTAGTAAAACATAGCTAGTATTAACTCATTATTACCCAGCAAGCCACCCGGCTTCAGGGCTGCTGGAAGAGTTGGATACAGCGACAGAAGATGGCGATTCTATGAGAGCGCCATTTTCTGGGGCGGCTGCGGACTGCAATTCACAGCAGAGGGGCCCAGAAACCTTGGGCTAACCTGTGCTGTGGATTCCAATCCCCAGCTGCCTAGTTGTACCCGGCTGGACACAAAAATGGGGCAAAGCCCATGTCGGTTTTTTTTTTAATTATTTCATGAAATTCATGAAATAATTAAAAAAAAGGGCTTCCCTATATTTTTAGTTCACAGCCGGGTACAAATAGGCAGCTGGGGGTTGGGGGCAGCTGTACCTGCCTGCTGTACCTGGCTAGCATACAAAAATATGGCGAAGCCAACGTCATTTTTTTCAGTTTTTAGGCAAAAAAATGCTTCCCTGGGTTTTCCATTGCTAGTGAAGGTAACACTAAGCAGTAGGGATTAGCAGCCAGTAGCTGCTTGGATTATCCTTAGCTAGCAATACAAAAAATGCAGCGGGAGCCCATATATATTTTTTTAATTATTTATTTAAATAACTAAAAAAAGGGCTTCCCTGTATTTTGATTGCCTGACATGACAGTGCTGTAAAAATAAATCATTAAAAAAATGACATAGCACTCCACGATATTTTTGATTCTCAGCGCAGATAAAGCAGACAGCTACGGGTAAAAAGTAGGGTCCTCCCCAAATTGGATCACCAGCCAAGGTAAAGCGGACAGCTGTGGTCTGGTATTCTCAGGGTGGGAAGGTACATAGTTTTTGGCCCTTCACAGCCTAAAAATAGCAGGCCGCAGGCACCCCAGAATTGGCGCATCCACTAGATGCGCCAATCCTGGCGCTTCACCCCAACTCATCCCGTGCCCTGGTGCAGTGGCCATCGGGGTAATAAAATGGGTTGATAATAGCTGTAAAGTCACCTGACATCAAGCCCAGCAGTTTGTGATGTCATGGCGTCTATCAGATACCCGACATCACAAACTGTCAGTACTAACAAAACAAATATATGAAAAAAAATATATTTGAGAAAACACTCCCCAAAACATTCCCTCTTTCACCAATTTATTGTAAGAAAAAAAAATAAAGGGGTCCCACGATGACTCTGGACTGTCTAGAATATGGGGGCACATGCTCAGGGAACGTAACCCCCATTTTCTAGGAGTGCAGACCCTCCATGTGAGGAGTGTGGGTGCAATGAATCTGCACCCACTCTCCCCGGGTCCACAGCAGCAGAGTCCATGTCGTAAGTGTTGCTACCAAAGCTGCAATGCCCTGCTCATGAGGTAAGGGCATGCCTAATCAGGAGAACTATTCTACATTTCCAAATATTGGTATTTGCTGATATTATTGCTATTCCACCTACTATATATTGGGGATAGGATCTTGGAGATGGAATACCCCTTTAAGTCCAGTTATCCAGCTGAATGAATACTAAACAACAGACTTTGCTATTTAGACATGTTTTCTTGTGGCGTATAACGGACTCTCATGTTTGGTAGTCATTCAGCAGGGCAACTGTAAAAGCAAATCCCTCCATTTGGAAATGTAGTATAGCTCTCCTGATCAACTATGTTCCTTACCTCATGAGCAGGGCATTGCAGTAGCCTACAGATGCATGGTTACCACCACTAACTGTGTCTGAACACAGGAACTTGAGCTGACAGCCGCTCTGTGCATGCGGCAGCGTCTATTGTGAAGGAGGGGGCCGCGGGAGATCAAAGCTGCACAGGTATGGGGGTCACCGGGGAACACCAGTGGGGTTATAGGGGGTGACCTGGCAGGTCCTGGGGAGGAGTTCTCTGTCACATGTGTCATGGCACATGCGACAGAAATCAGAGGAGTAGGATGAATGCGGCCGGCGCGCTGCTGTGCTCGCGGCCATCTTGGATTTTCCGGGAAAGGGTCGGGGGGGGCACTTTGGCGACCCTGGGGGACCGGGGAGGAGATTTATCTCCCATCTGACATGTTTGTTCATTCCAGATGGGAGATAAATAATTTTTTACCGGCGCTGTCATTTACTGTAACGTGATCACCGGTATATGGTGTATACCTGTGATCACGTGAGCGGGGACCGGACAAACCAACCTGAATCATGATCTCCATGGTCTCAGCTACCCCTGAAACCCCGGAGATTTTCTGACGCTGGAGGGCGCTATTCACTTATATCTGCCTGCTGTTTATAAACGGCAGATTAGAATAAGGCTACATTCACACGACCGATCCGTTTTTGCGGTTTGCAAAAAACGGTCCATTTTTTTCACGGGTGCATCCGTGTGGCATCCATTTCCGTTCCATATTGTTAGGTCCGGGTGGTGGATCCACTGGGCCGTACACCCAACCGGAGGCCTGGGTGCACGGTATCCGGAGCACTAGCCTGGCAGGGACTGCGTCCCACAGGGGATGGGTAGAACAGTCACTGTGGCTTCAGAGTTCCTGGAGACAGTGCAGGAATCTGGCACAGGTGCCGGGTAGGACTGTCAGGCAATAGTATGATCACAGGACACGGCACAAGGGGGACCTGAGCACCTAGCTTTCAAGACAAGGCTTACAAGACACGTTGATCAGGCCCCGCCCACATGGCAAGGACAGTCTTATATACCCAGCACAGCCTCATGTCCTATTCTGCTGCAGCAGTGCTGGGCCCATAAGACCAGGTGAGTGGGCGCGGCCCGACCCTATACAGAAGCATGAGTCAGACACATGAGACTGGGGAAAGGACACAGGAGAGCACGAGCGGGTGCGGCAGCCGTGACCGGTGGACACGTGGACTGGATCAGTGGGTAAGGAGCGGTGTCGAGGCATTGGGAGCGTGACACGTATACGGTCCGTATGTCATCTGTTTGTCATCCGTGTGCCTTACGTTTTTTTGGCGTACTGCCAAAAAACTGAAGGAGGGAAAATACATAAATTTACCCAGGATCCATAGCTTCATCCTACATGAGGCGGTCACATGTTCACTCCAGTGCCATTTTCTACTGCTTTTCACAGCGTAGAGCGCTCTGGTGATTTTCCTGTGCTTGTACACTTCATTTCCATCTTTTCTGTCATTGTAAAGGCAGAAAGACACATAATGTCCCATTCTCCTGCATTTTGTAATTTTGCACCTTTTGGTGCCTTTCATGTGGCACTAAGGGGTGCTTAGCCTTGTATTTAACAAAATAAATAAATAAATTTAAAAACAAAATGACGTGGGATTCCCCCTATTTTTGTAGCCAGCTAGGGTAAAACAGACGGCTGCAGCCTGCAGACCACAGCTGGCAGCTTCACCTTGGCTGGTAATCCAAAACTGAGGGCACCCCACGCTGTTATTTTAAATTAAATAAATATTTTTTTTTTAAAAAAAAAACCACGTAGGGGTCCCCCCAAAATTGGACCACCAGTCAAGGTAAAGCAGACAGCTGGGGTCTGATATTCTCAGACTAGGGAGATCCACTGTTACTGCACACTCCTAAGCCTAAAAATAGCAGGCCGCAGCCGCCCCAGAAGTGGCGCATCCATTAGATGCTCCAATCCTGGTGCTTCGCCCCAGCTCATCCCGCGCCCTGGTGCGGTGGCAAACTGGGTAATATATGGGGTTAATACCAGATGTGTAATGTCACCTGGCATCAAGCCCTTGGTTTGGTGAGGTTGGGCATCTATCAGATACCCGACATCACCAACCCAGTCAGTAATAAAAAAAAAAAAATAGACAACAAACACATTTTTATTTGAAAAAACACTCCCCAACACATTGCCTCTTTCACAATTTATTAGAAAATCCAGGTCTGCTGTAATCCAAGCGGTTCCCATGACGATCCATACCATAGTCACTATCCCATTCAATGAAGAACAAAATGTTCCCCATTGGTTGGGAGAGCAATGCAGTGACCTGAGCTAACATCAGAAGGTCAGCCCAGGTGACTGCAGGGCATGACAAGTGCTGCTGTCAGCGAGGTACATTACCTGCGCTGATCTCCTGCACTGCTGATATTGCACACTGAATTCAATCACCTTCACAGCCAAGTATCGCGAGCGGCCCATGACGTCACCGCTAGTGACAGTCTCGGGCCACAGTGACAGATGTGAAGCGGCAGCCATGGAGGTCAGTGTCAGCGCTGAGGTCGGGAGGGCAGGACTTCATCACTGCAGGTAAGCCGAGCGGGGCCATGTGTGTGGTGCGAGTGGGCGGAGCCTAACGAGGTAATGGGTGCGGGTGCGAGGTGGACGGAGCCTAGCGAGGTAATGTGTGCGGTGCGAGGTGGGCGTAGCGTAGCGGGGTAATGTGTGCGGGTGCGAGGTGGGCATAGCGTAGCGGGGTAATGTGTGCGGGTGCGAGGTGGGCGGAGCCTAGCGGGGTAATGTGTGCGGTGCGAGGTGGGCAGAGCCTAGCGGGGCTATGTGTGAGGTGGGTGGAGCCTAGCGGGGTAATGTGTGCGGGTGTGAGGTGGGTGGAGCCTAGCAGGGTAATGTGTGCGGGTGCGAGGTGGGCGGAGCCAAGCGGGGCCATGTGTGCGGTGCAAGGTGGGCGGAGCCCAGCAAGGTAATGTGTGCAGGTGCGAGGTGGGCGAAGCCTAGCGGGGCTATGTGTGCAGTGTGAGGTGAGCGGAGCCTAGCGGGGCTATGTGTGCGGTGTGAGGTGGGCGGAGCCTAGCAGGGCTATGTGTGCGGTGCGAGGTGGGCGGAGCCTAGCGGGGCTATGTGTTCGGTGTGAGGTGGGCGGAGCCTAGCGGGGTAATGTGTGGGTATGAGGTGGGCGGAGCCTAGCAGGGTAATGTGTGCGGTGCGAGGTGGGTAGAGCCTAGTGGGTCTATGTGTTCAGTGCGAGGTGGGCAGAGCATAGTGGGGTAATGTGTGCGGGTGCGAGGTGGGCAGAGCCTAGCGGGGTAATGTGTGCGGGTGCTAGGTGGGCGGAGCCAAGCGGGGCCATGTGTGCGGTGCGAGGTGGGTGGAGCCTAGCGGGGTAATGTGTGCGGGTACGAGGTGGGCGGAGCCTAGCGAGGTAATGTGTGCAGGTGCAAGGTGGGCGGAGCCTAGCGAGGCCATGTGTGCGGGCGGCGGAGTGCGAAGTGGTGGAGCCTAGCGGGGCCATGTGGCGCTGAGGACGTCAGTGCCGGGGACTGCATGGCTGGGGACAGGTGAGTGTGAGTGTAAGTGTGTGTGTGTGTGTGTGTGTACATGCTGAGTGCAGGAGGGGGTGGAGCCTAGCGGGGAAGTGTCGGCTCCCTGCACGCGTAGGGTAAATATTGGGTTACTAACCAAAGCGCTTTGCTTGGATACCCGATGTTTATCTTGGTTACCAGCTTACCGCAGGCTGCCAGCGATGGCTCCCTGCAAACTGTAGCTGTAAAAAGCCACGCTTTTGCTGATAGAACCGTTCTCGAACGTAACTAGAACTATCGAGCTTTAGCAAAAAGCTCGAGTTCTAGCTCGATCTAGAACACCTCCCAAAATCACTCGAACCGCGCTCAACTCTAGTTACAACGTCATAAAGTGACACTGGCCAAAATTGTAAAATTTGGCCTTAGCATTAAAGTCAAAATTGGCTTTGTTACTAAGGGTTAAAGGGATTGTTCAAAATTAAAAAACATAATTGATTAACAAGTAGCAGCACAACTATCCATAGATTTCTGTTTTGTACTGACTATTGAATGAAACTGGAATTTATCTTTCCTTTGAATAAAGGAGCTATTTTTTATATCCTTGATTTGTGTGTGGCCTAGATAACAATTTCAGCTTTTTAGAATAGATGCATTTTTAATATTTCTAGACGTTATACTAATTGATGTAAAATTCCTCCATCAATCAATTTCTAATAATATCTGTTAACTCTAATGCTACATTTTTACAGATTTTGAAAAAAAAAATCTTAAACACCTAATAGAAATGATGTGTGTTTTTTGATGCGCTTCTATTCACTTAACCACGTGTATTCTCAGTTTGATACATACCGTATCTGCTGTTATATTTTTATTCAAAACTTACAAGGAAATAGCAATAATTTTAAAGAGTACAGGTTAGACGGAAGTTCAGATCTCATTCAACACAATTTCCTCTCTCAAGAAAGCACATCTGCCATTACAATTGTACAGAATTGGCCTCCTGACTAAATTTACTACTAAATTGCTTTCTTAGACTTCCACTATGTAAGCTCTGCTGATTTGCTTAGTACCTATCAGAGGAACAATATGTGCAATGATTCTCCCTCAGACTTCCCATTACGTTACAGCAGTTTAGGACAATGCAAACTGCCCATCCTATCTATGTGAGTATCTGACAGCATTCTGTTTCATTTTTACACTGAATGCATTAATGGTTTACACACACACACACACACACACACACACACACACACACACACACACACACACACACACACACACATATATATATATTTTATATTTAAAGCGAAGCATTTATATACACATATGCATGTTGTTCTCACTATCTGATATAAAATCAGAATAAACCTTTCCTGTTTTAGGTCAATTAGGAACTAAAATTATTTCTGTTTGCCAAATGTCAGAGCAATGAGAGAGAGATTTTAAGGCATTTTTTATTACTTTCTGCAAAGTCAAAAGTTCACATAGACTGAAAGTACTAGGCCTTTAAGCAATAGTGACAGCCTATATGATGATGTCATGTCTTTTGAAGCTTCTGATAGGTTTACTGACAACATCTGAGTTAATTAGAGACACACCTCGCAACTATAGAAATCAACCATAGAAAACAAGTAACCTAGCAGGTCTGTGAGGAGCCAGGTATGCGTTCTAGAGGTAATACACACCTGAGACACACTGTTTCTTTGTGTAGCATCATGGGAAAGTCAAAATAAATCAGCTGAGACCTATGGAAGAGAATTGTGGAACAGCACATGTGTTAGGGCCAGGTGGACGGGCAGACCCAGGAGGTGGATCCACTGGGCCGAACACCTTAATGAAGGCAAGGGGTCCGGTAGCCGGAGCACTACGGGTAGCAGGACAGTCCGTGCAGAAGAGTGGAATAGAGAAGTCCCTGGGACCACGGAGTCACTGATGGTAGTCCGGGTGACGGAGCTCAGGTTCGGAGGCCGAGATGTTGTCAGGCAGGGTCCGGAACCGATGGAGCGAGAGGACGGGTCACCACAGGGATCAGAGATGGTACAGACTGACGAGATGGCAGATAGTCAGCGTGCGGGGTTTGGGAATCGGCAGGACCGGATGGCGAGGCAGGAGCGGCTCTAGAAGAGAGATAGGTGAGTATATCACAGAGACACAAGGAGACCTGACTCCTAGCTTAGGAAACACGAAGAACAGGCCCCGCCCACTTGAACATTACACCCCTTTATACCCTGTACCTGTGTGATCAATATCCTGTCTGTGGACGCTGGCCCTTTAAGAAAGGGTCAATGACCGCGCGCGCGCCCTAACGCGCATGCGCGAGGCCCGGGTGCCAGAAGCCAGTGCAGGGAGCGGCGAACAGGAGGCAGGGGAGCCGGGCTGGAGCGAAGCTGCCGGCGGACGCTGGGAGCGGGGACCGGGACGCCTGGGGATCCTAGGTGAGGAGGCCTGGAGGCTGTGGAGCGGGGAACGCCGGACAGAGGAGCCGGGGAGCGAGCCAGGGAAGCCGGAGAGCATGGCAGGGGAGCCGGGGAGCTGGACAGGGGACCCGGGGAGCGTGACAGTACCCCCCCCCACGCCCCCCTCCCCGCAACCGGGATAGGAAGGCACGTATCAGAGGAGTACCCACATTCTCCCGGGGTTCCCAGGACCTATCCTCAGGACCATACCCCGCCCAGTCCACCAAGAAGAACTGCCGGCCCCGTACGGTTTTCATGGCCACGATATCCCTTACCGCATAGATGTCGTCATCGGCAATAGGAGGAGGAGCCGAACTGGCAGCAGCGGAGAAGGAACCAAGGACAACCGGCTTGAGCAGGGAGACGTGGAAGGAGTTGGGTATCCTCATCGTGGCCGGGAGCTGCAGCTTGTAGGAGACCTAATTTATTCTGCTGAGGACTTTAAACGGCCCGATGTAGCGAGGACCCAGCTTGTAAGATGGTATCTTCAATCGGACATACTTGGAGGCAAGCCAGACCAGATCTCCTGGAGAGAAACATGGGGGATCCAGACGCCTCTTGTCTGCGTGTCTCTTCATCCGAAGGGAAGCACGTCCAAGGGACGTCTTGACAGAGTTCCAAATCGTTGCAAAGTCACGTGCTACAGCATCAGCAGCAGGGACATCCGAGGAAGAGGATACAGGCAATGGGACGGAAGGCTGAAGCCCGTAAACAACATGGAAGGGAGAGCTGGAGGAGGACTCACTGACATGGTGGTTATGGGAGAATTCAGCCCAAGGAAGAAGCGTGGACCAGTCGTCGTGATGGGCGTTGACGTAGTGACGTAAGAAGGAGGTCAAGATCTGATTGACTCGTTCCACTTGGCCATTCGACTGAGGATGGTAGGCTGAAGAAAAGTCCAGAGTCACTCCCAGATGTTTGCAGAGAGCCCTCCAGAAGCGGGAGGTGAACTGAGTCCCTCTGTCGGACACAATGTGGGATGGAAAGCCATGCAGCCGGAAGATGTGCTGTATGTAGGCGTCAGCGAGTTCCTGGGCTGAAGGCAGTCCAGCCATAGGGACGAAATGAGCCATTTTGGAGAACCGATCCACCACGACCCATATGACTGTGTGACCGGAGGACAGGGGCAAGTCCGTAATGAAGTCCATTGCAATGTGTTGCCACGGAACAGAGGGTATAGGCAGAGGCAGAAGACGGCCATATGGCAGATGTTTGGGCGTCTTATTCCTGGCACAAGAGGAGCAGGCTGAGACAAAAGAAGCGACGTCTGTGCGAAGGGATGGCCACCAGTAGTGACGCACAATTGTACTCCATGTTCTCTTCTGACCAGCATGGCCGGCTGTTTTCGAGGCATGGCCCCAGTGCAACACTTTTTGCCTGTCGGTCTCAGAGACATAGGTCTTCCCAGGCGGTATCTGGGCCAGAGTGACCGGAGCCACCGGAATGATTTTACTAGGGCAGATGATGGGCTGGGATGTCTCCTCCTCCTGCTCCAGGGGCAAGAATGACCTGGACAAGGCGTCTGCGCGTACATTCTTATCCGCAGGTCGGAAATGGAGCTGGAAATCGAACCTGGCAAAGAACAAGGACCATCTGGCTTGCCGTGGGTTCAGTCGCTGAGCAGACCGCAGGTATTCCAGGTTCTTGTGGTCCGTGTAAATGATCACGGGGTACACTGCTCCTTCCAGAAGGTAGCGCCATTCCTCCAGAGCCAGTTTGACTGCCAATAGCTCTCGGTCACCGATGGTGTAGTTGCGTTCAGGCGCTGAGAAGCTCTTGGAGAAGAAACCGCAAGTCACCATCTTCCCGGAGGAGGACTTCTGCATGAGCACTGCTCCGGCTCCCGAGGAGGAGGCATCCACCTCCAAGGTGAACTGTCGGTTTAACTCCGGACGGTGGAGCACAGGGGAGGAAGCAAATGCCCGCTTCAGGGAGCCAAACGCGGCGTCGGCCGCAGGTGACCAGTCCTTTGGATTAGCCCCCTTCTTGGTCAAGGCGGAGAGAGGTGCAGTCAGAGCAGAGAAGTGAGGGATGAACTGACGGTAATAGTTTGCGAATCCCAGAAAGCGTTGGATTTCCTTCAGTCCAGAAGGAGGGGGCCAGTTGAGAATGGCAGAGACCTTCTCCGGATCCATCTGCAGACCGGTATCGGAGATCACGTAACCCAGGAAGGGAAGAGAAGACTGCTCGAAGACACACGTCTTGTACTTGGCGTACAGACGATTCTCCCTCAGTCTTTGAAGTACCAGCTGCACGTTCTCTCTGTGGGTCTGGAGGTCCGGAGAAAAGACCAGGATGTCATCAAGGTACACCACCACACAGACGTAGAGAAGGTCTGAAAACACGTCGTTCACCAATTCCTGGAAGACTGCTGGTGCGTTACACAGGCCGAAGGGCATCACACAGTATTCATAGTGCCCATCGCGAGTATTGAACGCGGTCTTCCATTCGTCCCCTGAGCGGATGCGGACCAGGTTGTAGGCACCCCGAAGATCCAACTTGGTGAACACACGAGCTCCTCTAAGCCGATCAAACAATTCAGGGATGAGCGGCAGGGGGTACTTATTTTTCACGGTGATTTGGTTCAATCCCCGGTAGTCTATGCATGGGCGTAGGTCGCCCTCTTTCTTCTTAACGAAGAAGAAGCCTGCTCCAGCAGTAGAGGAGGATCTCCGAATGAATCCCCTTGCCAGGTTCTCTGTGATGTAGGTAGACATGGCCCTTGTTTCGGCAGGAGACAACGGATATATCCGTCCTCGAGGTGGTGTAGTTCCTGGGAGCAGGTCGATGGCACAATCGTAAGGACGATGTGGCGGAAGTACCTCTGATTCCTTTTTGTCAAAGACGTCCGCGAAGGACCAATAGGCCGAGGGCAGTCCCGGTAGGGACTCTGGAACCGGAGGTCGTCGGATGGGTTGTATAGTCTTCAGACAGTTCTCGTGGCAAGAGGAGCCCCATCGGGTGATTTCACCAGTGCCCCAGCTAACTGACGGGTCGTGTGTCCGTAACCAGGGGAGTCCCAGCAGGATTTGATGGGACATGTGTGGGAGGACGTAGAGAGCGATGTTCTCGGTGTGCAGGTCACCGATACGCAGTTCCACCGGCTTGGTGATCCACGAGATGGTGTCAGAGAGGGGTCTCCCATCCACAGAGGCAATCACGAGGGGTTTGTCAAGTGGAGTAACAGGCACCTGGTACTTGTCCACCGTGGCCTGCTGGATGAAATTGCCTGCTGCCCCGGAATCGAGGTACGCCTCGGCCGTGAACCGAGTCTCTCCCGTTGTCACTTGAACGGTCCACGTAACCGGGTCTGAGAGAGTCCCAGCACCTAGGGTGGCCTCTCCTACCAACCCTAGGCTTTGGAGTTTCCCGGCCTCTCTGGACAGGAGCGTAGAAGGTGTGTGCCCTCTCCGCAGTAGAAGCAGAGGCCCTTGGCGAGCCGTTCTGCTCGGCGTTGTTCAGACTGACGCAAACGGTCGATCTGCATGGGCTCGTGGACGGAGACACCAGATGGAGTTGACTGAAGTGCGGCGGGCTTCTGCGGAGGAGAGGAATGCCGTATCGGACGTCTCTCACGGGACACCTCTTTGGAACGTTCCTGAGAACGAATGTTCACTCGAGTTGCTAGGGTAATCAGGGCATCCAGGGTGGACGGAACATCACGACCAGCCAGCTCGTCTTTAATTCGACCCGAGAGACCTTCCCAGACGGCGGCAGTTAGAGCCTCATTGTTCCACCCGAGTTCCGAAGCCAAGGTGCGAAAACGGATGGCATACTGCCCCACCGTCATGGTGCCCTGACGTAGCCTGAGGAGAGATGAGGCAGACGCAGAGGCGCGTAAGGGTTCGTCAAAGGTGCCACGAAATGCCTGCAGGAAGTCCTGGATGTTGGTGGTCACCGGATCCTCCTTCTCCCACAAAGGGTTCATCCAGGCCAGCGCCTCACCCTCTAGATGGGACATCATGAACGCGACCTTGGCTTGGTCAGAGGGAAAAAGGTGCGGCAGCAGCTTGAAATGGAGAGAGCATTGGTTGATGAAACCCCTGCAGGTCTTGGGATCTCCGGCGTACCGGGGTGGTGAGGCCAAACGAAGTCTGGAAGCATCCGAGGAGGCTGCCACGGGAGCTGTGGCCGTGGATTGTATAGTGGAAGCTCGAGATGCCGAAGATGTGACCGACGCTTGCAGCGTGTTCAGACGGGCGTCCACAGAAGTCATGAAGTTCAGCATGCGGGTCTGGGTCTCACGCTGGCGTGTGAGTTCTTCCTGCAAGGCCGCTAGTGATTCGGCGGGATCCATGGCCTGTTCTTACTGTTAGGGCCAGGTGGACGGGCAGACCCAGGAGGTGGATCCACTGGGCCGAACACCTTAATGAAGGCAAGGGGTCCGGTAGCCGGAGCACTATGGGTAGCAGGACAGTCCGTGCAGAAGAGTGGAATGGAGAAGTCCCTGGGACCACAGAGTCACTGATGGTAGTCCGGGTGACGGAGCTCAGGTTCGGAGGCCGAGATGTTGTCAGGCAGGGTCCGGAACCAATGGAGCGAGAGGACGGGTCACCACAGGGATCAGAGATGGTACAGACTGACGAGATGGCAGATAGTCAGCGTGCGGGGTTCGGGAATCGGCAGGACCGGATGGCGAGGCAGGAGCGGCTCTAGAAGAGAGATAGGTGAGTATATCACAGAGACACAAGGAGACCTGACTCCTAGCTTAGGAAACACGAAGAACAGGCCCCGCCCACTTGGACATTACACCCCTTTATACCCTGTACCTGTGTGATCAATATCCTGTCTGTGGACGCTGGCCCTTTAAGAAAGGGTCAATGACCGCGCGCGCGCCCTAACGCGCATGCGCGAGGCCCGGGTGCCAGAAGCCAGTGCAGGGAGCGGCGAACAGGAGGCAGGGGAGCCGGGCTGGAGCGAAGCTGCCGGCGGACGCTGGGAGCGGGGACCGGGACGCCTGGGGATCCTAGGTGAGGAGGCCTGGAGGCTGTGGAGCGGGGAACGCCGGACAGAGGAGCCAGGGAGCGAGCCAGGGAAGCCGGAGAGCGTGGCAGGGGAGCCGGGGAGCTGGACAGGGGTCCCGGGGAGCGTGACAACATGTCTGGTTCATCCTTGGGTGCAATTTCCAGATACCTGAAGGTGCCTCTTTCATCTGTACAATCAATTGTACAAAAGTACAAACAAGATGGGAATGTCCAGCCATCATACTGCTCAGGAAGGAGATGGGTTCTCTGTAACAGAGATGAAAGTGCTTTGGTCAGACATGTGCATATCAACCCAAGAACACAAGCAAAAGACCTTGTGAAGATGCTGGTGGAAGCTGTAAAGATTGTGTCATTATACACAGCAAAATGAGTACTGTATCAACATGGCCTGAAAGGCCACTCTGCCAGGAAGAAGCCATTACTTCAAAAGAAATATAAAAAGAGCTAGACTAATGTTTGCAAATGCACACAGGAACAAAGACCTTAATTTTTGGAGACATGTCCTGTGGTCTGATGAAACTAAAATTAAAAATCTGACCATAATGATCCTCATTTGTTTGGAGGAAAAAAGGAAAAGCTTTGAAGCCTAAGAATACCATCCCAAATGTGAAACGCATGGATGGCAGTATTATGTTGGGAGGTTGTTTTGCTACAGGAGGGACTAGTGCATTTCACAAAATAAACGACATGATGAGGAAAGAAGATTATGTGCCAATACTGTAGCAACATCTTATGATATCAGCCAGGAACTTAAAGGTAGGGTCTCACTGTTTTTTATTTTTGCATTAATAATAGTGATAATAATAGTGATTATGAAATCAAGTATTTTTAATACAAAAATAAACTCACTTTTTATTTAGTTTTTATTTAATTCTACTTTTACTGACACACTGGGGGCTGCCATCTTGGATTTGGTGTTTGTAATGACAATTACTCACCTCCTCTATGGCAGCCCCTTTGCATAGAGAACAGTGGTCAGGATCCAACCCCATAGACTAACATAGAGTAGGCATCCGCTGTGACCTGGATGCGCCCCCTGGGCTGTCCAGATCACAGCAGAGGGATGGAGATAAGCGCGGGATTTGTGTGGGTTTGTTTTTTGTGGAATGAGCTGTAGTTTTTATTGGTACCATTTTTTGTCACTTAACAATTTTTGATTGATTTCTATTCCACTTTTTGTGAGGCAGAATCAAGAAGAAACAGTAACTCAGGAATAGTTTTGTTCTTTTTTTTTTTTTTTTTTTACACTGTTCACCATGCCGTAAAAGTGATGAGATAGTTTTATTGTTCAGGTCAGTACGATTACAGCAATACCATATTTATATAGTTTTGTTTTTGGTTGCAGCTTTTACACCATAAAAACTATTTTATAGGAATAAAACAGTTTTTGCATTGTTGCATTTTGAGAGCTATAAATCAAAAAGGGGGCCACTTAATAATTAAAATGGCAACAACTCAAACAATGAATGAAACCAAAGAGAAAGAGTCTTTAAACTTGCCAAATAGCAAAATATACCCACACAAGCAATATTATGAAATATAAATTATTTTATTGTAAATGCTGTAGGGAAATCAATTGTAGGCATACATACATAAATATAGGACCAAGGGAATTGGTGCTGGAGGGGAAAACCCCACGTGTACCAGGCATTCATTCAGGAGAACAAGTCTCTACTGAGTAACGGCAGACATACCATAGTTAATCACTCCAGGCAGACAAGGCTCAAAAGGGTAAAGTGCGGCCACAGAGGCCAATACAGATAAAAACCAAAGGCAGAGCAACCTACCAGGAGAATATGTCGCCGGGGGCCGGGATAACACGTGGGGACCAACGTCCCAAAACGTGTTTCGCTCCGTGTGCTTCGTCGGGGGACGACTAAAATAGTGCAAAATGTGGAACTTATATAGAGGGTCCAACCCCAATGAAAAACGCCCCTTCATTAAGTTAATCCTGAGAAACAGGGTATACCGGATCACGCCGCAATGGATCCTCAGCAGCGGAAGCCGGGGGGAAGAAAACTTCCTGTGACGTCACAGCACTTCCGGTATTCCGCTGCTAAGGACGCCAACCGCGGCCGCGTCAGGGGAAGGGACTTCCCTCTGGTGCGTCATCGGGTAAGTCCGCCACAATAGAAGGCGCAAAACCGTCCATTATTAAACAGGGCAACAGTGCCCACAGTTGTAAAGAAAACGGGAGGTATATTATAGGAACGTTCCGTAAAAAGGATCTCAATATACCACCAGTGAGGATGAATACAGATGGGACATAGAAGAAAGAGAAAAGTACATTAGAGAGAGAAGGAGGGGAATGGTGTTGGCCAATCTAGAACCACATGTTCAAAGCCACATATACAGAGATAAGATATAATATAGATAATACGCATACATACATAAATAGTGAGACTACATATACAAAAATAAAGCATCACAAAAATAATGAGCGCATATATACATCAAAGGAGATCTATCAATTTCATAATTATGGCAAAACATGCATGTATCTAAATTAATCCGACGTCAAAAGACTCCATGTCTCAAATGACTTGTAAGAAGAGAAGTTGCCATCTTCCACAATAGGTGTCCCAAAACTGTAGGGGCTAAGACATAATAGGGGTAGGACCAAAACTAGAAAAGACAAAAAACACTGTTAAAATTGAGAAACAGATACATGCAATAGAACCAAACCAATCAACCTAAAAATAGAATAAAAAAGTCTAAGACTAATGAGACTGTCAAAAGGCAGTAGATACCTTAAAAGCCAACATATTAAAGTTCGAAAACCCGGACCACGCAAGGCAAAGGGTCGTCATAGACACTACTATCCCAAGTAACCAAGATGACTACAAAAAAGGAGCGAAAGTAAGACGTTCATTAAGTCCTCGTGGGGACATGGTGCCAAGGGTAAATATCCATCGGCACTCCACCTGTGCCAGGCGTTTTTTCAAATCTCCACCACGGATACCAAGATGCACGCGATCGATCCCACGGACCTTCAGGGAGGTTGGATCACATTTATGAATCTCCCTGAAGTGGCGGGGGATCGTCTTGAGGGTCTCCGGGTTAATAGCCTCTTTGGCGGCCAGAATATCACGTACATGTTCCCTTGTACGGATACGGAGTTCCCGAGAGGTTAATCCGATGTATATTTTGTCACAGCCACATGTGGCGTAATAAATTACGCCAGATGTGTTGCAAGAGATATAAACACGGATTGAATACTCTCTCAGGCCATCAGCGGAACAAAAAGTAGTGGCCCTGACGATGTTTTTGCAACCCCGACAACTACCACATGGATAGCAGCCAACTCGTTGCGGACCACATCCAAAAAGGGGGGGAGTTTTAGCCACATGGTGGCTGTGCACCAACATATCTTTAAGGCTCCTACCTCTTCTCGCTGTCATCATGGGGCGGTCAGGCAGGTATCCCTCAAAAGAGGGCTCCATTTGAAGAATTGCCCAATGTTTATTTAGCACCCCCCTTATCTGCTCCCACTGTCGACAGTAGGTGGAGATAAACCTGGCCACATAACCAGTTGGCTTCACTGTTGAAGCTCTCCCAGACAATAGATGGTCACGGTTAGAGGATTTAGCCCGTTGGTATCCATGTTTAATGGATCGGTTACTGTAACCCCTGCTTATAAATCTCTCCCTCATATCACTAGATTCAGCCTCAAAGGTATTACCCGAGGAACATAGTCTCCGCAGCCGCAAAAATTGGCCAGTGGGGATGGCATTCACCGTTGACCTAGGGTGTCCCGAAGTGGCATGGAGGAGGGAATTAACCGCGGTGGACTTACGAAAGATGATAGTAGACACAGCACCGCCCAGCTCTATAGTAACTCTGATATCTAAAAAATCAATGGATCTCTGTCCGATCTGATGGGTGAGGAAGATGTTCCGGTCGTTGGAGTTGAGTCGACGCACAAAATCCTCCAGTTCATGGCCGGTTCCCCCCCAGACGACAAGAATGTCGTCTATATAGCGGAGCCAGCACTGCGCATGGGAGCTTGCCGGCACGCCGCCCCCGAAAACCTCCCTCTCCCAGAAACCGAGAAAGAGGTTTGCGTAGGACGGCGCGCAAGCCGCCCCCATCGCAGTGCCGCGCCGCTGGAGGAAGAACCGGTCCCGAAAAACGAAGAAATTGTGCGTCAACACAAACTCCAACAACTCCATAATCAGACCGGACAGAGATTGATCCAGATTGCTAGAATCCAGAAAGAACTGGGCGGCCACAAGTCCATCGCGGTGATCAATGCTAGAATAAAGGGCCTCAACATCCATGGTCACCAATGATACCCCCTCCTCCAAGATCAAACCCTCCAATCTCCTAAGGACGTCTGAAGTGTCTCTGACATGGGAGGGCAGAGTCTCCACAAGTGGGTGCAAGTAATGTTCAATAAATTTGCAAGTAACGTCGCAAAGCTCCCCGATGCCAGAGACAATGGGACGTCCAGGAGGCACTTTCGGGTTTTTATGGATCTTGGGGAGGAGGTAAAACGTTGGAACCATGGAGATTTGACTAAGAGGCCCTCATAGATTTTCTTAGGAATAATTCCCTCCTCAAAAGCCCGTAATAAAATTGCCTCTAGGTCATTGGTGTAGCCACGTACAGGATTATGGTGGAGAGATTCGTAAGCATCCCGATCTCTAAGTTGTCGCCATGCCTCCCTTTCATATAGTTCCACCGGCCATATTACCACATTACCGCCTTTATCGGCGGGTTTGATGACCACATCCTCCAGAGACTGGAGTTCTCTGAGTGCCGATTGTTGCTGTCTTGTCAAGTTGTTATTACCGCCCTTAAAAGAGATACGTCGTATGTCTCTTGTCACCAACTCCCCAAAGATTTGAATCGGGGGACATAGTGACAGAGGCGGAAATGTGGTGGATCTTGGTACGGTGTGTTGTGGGAAATTACCTGGTGGATGGTGGGTGGACTCCGCCTCCAGTTCTTCAAGGGTGGCAATAGCCTCCTCTTCAAGGGTGGACAAAGAAGATTCATCTGAGGTTTTTCTATGGTGCAATTTATGTAGCACCAATTTCCGTAGAAACAGGTGAAGATCTTTAATCACTACAAAAAGATTAAAATTAGCCTCTGGCACAAATGAAAGTCCTAGTTTCAGGACTTCAATCTGAGCGGGAGTAAGTACATGTTTAGATAAATTAATTACCTCTAGGTGCTGATCCGTCCCTTTCTTCTGAACTGGAGGAAGAGTACCACGTCCACCACCCAAACCAGGGCCTTGTCTATTGCGAACATTAGTGGCTCTGGTATTGGGTCTCATGTTCCGTGTTTTATCACATGTAGATTCCTCATCCAGTGAGGACAGTGATGATGCTGATACTGACGTCATAGAGACATGGTGTTTCTTTCTAGGCTGTGACACCCCTCTCCACCTGAATACTTGGCCATTTTTGTAGTCCATAACATCCCGTTGGTATTTTTTTGTTTTAGTATTCAGGATTTCTTTCTCCCATTTGGAGAACTCCTTGTCCAATGATTCATGGTATTTGGACAACTCATCAGGGGTCAGCTCCGAGGAAAGGAGGGCCTGGGTCTCCCCAATCTCCGTCTCTAATTCACAAATAGATTTCTCATTCAATTCTATGAGAAGCCGCATAAAGACCTTGGAACAGCCTGCCGCGGCTTCCTCCCATTGGGTTTTTATATTCTCATCGGAGACGGTAAAAGAGGGAAAAACCCTGACCCTCAGTCCCCTCGGAACCAGCCCTCTGTCCAAATACCTCTTCATGAAGGCCACGTTCCACCAAAGGCGTGTTTTTCTATTGAGCATAGACTTTAGGTTGTTCATATGTTCCAAACCAGTTCTGGAACTCAAAGAAGGTAAATCATCCCCGCCAACTTCAAAAGCCCGGTCCAATTGTGTCTCCCACGCTTTTTCGCGGGCTTTCAGATCCATGGGACCCTGAGAAAAGTCTGTGGTAACCACAGTAGCACTGAAATAAATCAAAAAGGGGGCCACTTAATAATTAAAATGGCAACAACTCAAACAATGAATGAAACCAAAGAGAAAGAGTCTTTAAACTTGCCAAATAGCAAAATATACCCACACAAGCAATATTATGAAATATAAATTATTTTATTGTAAATGCTGTAGGGAAATCAATTGTAGGCATACATACATAAATATAGGACCAAGGGAATTGGTGCTGGAGGGGAAAACCCCACGTGTCCCAGGCATTCATTCAGGAGAACAAGTCTCTACTGAGTAACGGCAGACATACCATAGTTAATCACTCCAGGCAGACAAGGCTCAAAAGGGTAAAGTGCGGCCACAGAGGCCAATACAGATAATAACCAAAGGCAGAGCAACCTACCAGGAGAATATGTCGCCGGGGGCCGGGATAACACGTGGGGACCAACGTCCCAACACGTGTTTCGCTCCGTGTGCTTCGTCGGGGGACGACTAAAATAGTGCAAAATGTGGAACTTATATAGAGGGTCCAACCCCAATGAAAAACGCCCCTTCATTAAGTTAATCCTGAGAAACAGGGTATACCGGATCACGCCGCAATGGATCCTCAGCAGCGGAAGCCGGGGGGAAGAAAACTTCCTGTGACGTCACAGCACTTCCGGTATTCCGCTGCTAAGGACGCCAACCGCGGCCGCGTCAGGGGAAGGGACTTCCCTCTGGTGCGTCATCGGGTAAGTCCGCCTCAATAGAAGGCGCAAAACCGTCCATTATTAAACAGGGCAACAGTGCCCACAGTTGTAAAGAGAACGGGAGGTATATTATAGGAACGTTCCGTAAAAAGGATCTCAATATACCACCAGTGAGGATGAATACAGATGGGACATAGAAGAAAGAGAAAAGTACATTAGAGAGAGAAGGAGGGGAATGGTGTTGGCCAATCTAGAACCACATGTTCAAAGCCACATATACAGAGATAAGATATAATATAGATAATACGCATACATACATAAATAGTGAGACTACATATACAAAAATAAAGCATCACAAAAATAATGAGCGCATATATACATCAATAGAGATCTATCAATTTCATAATTATGGCAAAACATGCATGTATCTAAATTAATCCGACGTCAAAAGACTCCATGTCTCAAATGACTTGTAAGAAGAGAAGTTGCCATCTTCCACAATAGGTGTCCCAAAACTGTAGGGGCTAAGATATAATAGGGGTAGGACCAAAACTAGAAAAGACAAAAAACACTGTTAAAATTGAGAAACAGATACATGCAATAGAACCAAACCAATCAACCTAAAAATAGAATAAAAAAGTCTAAGACTAATGAGACTGTCAAAAGGCAGTAGATACCTTAAAAGCCAACATATTAAAGTCCGAAAACCCGGACCACGCAAGGCAAAGGGTCGTCATAGACACTACTATCCCAAGTAACCAAGATGACTACAAAAAAGGAGCGAAAGTAAGACGTTCATTAAGTCCTCGTGGGGACATGGTGCCAAGGGTAAATATCCATCGGCACGCCACCTGTGCCAGGCGTTTTTTCAAATCTCCACCACGGATACCAAGATGCACGCGATCGATCCCACGGACCTTCAGGGAGGTTGGATCACATTTGTGAATCTCCCTGAAGTGGCGGGGGATCGTCTTGAGGGTCTCCGGGTTAATAGCCTCTTTGGCGGCCAGAATATCACGTACATGTTCCCTTGTACGGATACGGAGTTCCCGAGAGGTTAATCCGATGTATATTTTGTCACAGCCACATGTGGCGTAATAAATTACGCCAGATGTGTTGCAAGAGATATAAACACGGATTGAATACTCTCTCAGGCCATCAGCGGAACAAAAAGTAGTGGCCCTGACGATGTTTTTGCAACCCCGACAACTACCACATGGATAGCAGCCAACTCGTTGCGGACCACATCCAAAAAGGGGGGGAGTTTTAGCCACATGGTGGCTGTGCACCAACATATCTTTAAGGCTCCTACCTCTTCTCGCTGTCATCATGGGGCGGTCAGGCAGGTATCCCTCAAAAGAGGGCTCCGTTTGAAGAATTGCCCAATGTTTATTTAGCACCCCCCTTATCTGCTCCCACTGTCGACAGTAGGTGGAGATGAACCTGGCCACATAACCAGTTGGCTTCACTGTTGAAGCTCTCCCAGACAATAGATGGTCACGGTTAGAGGATTTAGCCCGTTGGTATCCATGTTTAATGGATCGGTTACTGTAACCCCTGCTTATAAATCTCTCCCTCATATCACTAGATTCAGCCTCAAAGGTATTACCCGAGGAACATAGTCTCCGCAGCCGCAAAAATTGGCCAGTGGGGATGGCATTCACCGTTGACCTAGGGTGTCCCGAAGTGGCATGGAGGAGGGAATTAACCGCGGTGGACTTACGAAACATGATAGTAGACACAGCACCGCCCAGCTCTATAGTAACTCTGATATCTAAAAAATCAATGGATCTCTGTCCGATCTGATGGGTGAGGAAGATGTTCCGGTCGTTGGAGTTGAGTCGACGCACAAAATCCTCCAGTTCATGGCCGGTTCCCCCCCAGACGACAAGAATGTCGTCTATATAGCGGAGCCAGCACTGCGCATGGGAGCTTGCCGGCACGCCGCCCCCGAAAACCTCCCTCTCCCAGAAACCGAGAAAGAGGTTTGCGTAGGACGGCGCGCAAGCCGCCCCCATCGCAGTGCCGCGCCGCTGGAGGAAGAACCGGTCCCGAAAAACGAAGAAATTGTGCGTCAACACAAACTCCAACAACTCCATAATCAGACCGGACAGAGATTGATCCAGATTGCTAGAATCCAGAAAGAACTGGGCGGCCACAAGTCCATCGCGGTGATCAATGCTAGAATAAAGGGCCTCAACATCCATGGTCACCAATGATACCCCCTCCTCCAAGATCAAACCCTCCAATCTCCTAAGGACGTCTGAAGTGTCTCTGACATGGGAGGGCAGAGTCTCCACAAGTGGGTGCAAGTAATGTTCAATAAATTTGCAAGTAACGTCGCAAAGCCCCCCGATGCCAGAGACAATGGGACGTCCAGGAGGCACTTTCGGGTTTTTATGGATCTTGGGGAGGAGGTAAAACGTTGGAACCATGGAGATTTGACTAAGAGGCCCTCATAGATTTTCTTAGGAATAATTCCCTCCTCAAAAGCCCGTAATAAAATTGCCTCTAGGTCATTGGTGTAGCCACGTACAGGATTATGGTGGAGAGATTCGTAAGCATCCCGATCTCTAAGTTGTCGCCATGCCTCCCTTTCATATAGTTCCACCGGCCATATTACCACATTACCGCCTATATCGGCGGGTTTGACGACCACATCCTCCAGAGACTGGAGTTCTCTGAGTGCCAATTGTTGCTGTCTTGTCAAGTTGTTATTACCGCCCTTAAAAGAGATACGTCGTATGTCTCTTGTCACCAACTCCCCAAAGATTTGAATCGGGGGACATAGTGACAGAGGTGGAAATGTGGTGGATCTTGGTACGGTGTGTTGTGGGAAATTACCTGGTGGATGGTGGGTGGACTCCGCCTCCAGTTCTTCAAGGGTGGCAATAGCCTCCTCTTCAAGGGTGGACAAAGAAGATTCATCTGAGGTTTTTCTATGGTGCAATTTATGTAGCACCAATTTCCGTAGAAACAGGTGAAGATCTTTAATCACTACAAAAAGATTAAAATTAGCCTCTGGCACAAATGAAAGTCCTAGTTTCAGGACTTCAATCTGAGCGGGAGTAAGTACATGTTTAGATAAATTAATTACCTCTAGGTGCTGATCCGTCCCTTTCTTCTGAACTGGAGGAAGAGTACCACGTCCACCACCCAAACCAGGGCCTTGTCTATTGCGAACATTAGTGGCTCTGGTATTGGGTCTCATGTTCCGTGTTTTATCAGATGTAGATTCCTCATCCAGTGAGGACAGTGATGATGCTGATACTGACGTCATAGAGACATGGTGTTTCTTTCTAGGCTGTGACACCCCTCTCCACCTGAATACTTGGCCATTTTTGTAGTCCATAACATCCCGTTGGTATTTTTTTGTTTTAGTATTCAGGATTTCTTTCTCCCATTTGGAGAACTCCTTGTCCAATGATTCATGGTATTTGGACAACTCATCAGGGGTCAGCTCCGAGGAAAGGAGGGCCTGGGTCTCCCCAATCTCCGTCTCTAATTCACAAATAGATTTCTCATTCAATTCTATGAGAAGCCGCATAAAGACCTTGGAACAGCCTGCCGCGGCTTCCTCCCATTGGGTTTTTATATTCTCATCGGAGACGGTAAAAGAGGGAAAAACCCTGACCCTCAGTCCCCTCGGAACCAGCCCTCTGTCCAAATACCTCTTCATGAAGGCCACGCTCCACCAAAGGCGTGTTTTTCTATTGAGCATAGACTTTAGGTTGTTCATATGTTCCAAAGCAGTTCTGGAACTCAAAGAAGGTAAATCATCCCCGCCAACTTCAAAAGCCCGGTCCAATTGTGTCTCCCACGCTTTTTCGCGGGCTTTCAGATCCATGGGACCCTGAGAAAAGTCTGTGGTAACCACAGTAGCACTGAAATAAATCAAAAAGGGGGCCACTTAATAATTAAAATGGCAACAACTCAAACAATGAATGAAACCAAAGAGAAAGAGTCTTTAAACTTGCCAAATAGCAAAATATACCCACACAAGCAATATTATGAAATATAAATTATTTTATTGTAAATGCTGTAGGGAAATCAATTGTAGGCATACATACATAAATATAGGACCAAGGGAATTGGTGCTGGAGGGGAAAACCCCACGTGTCCCAGGCATTCATTCAGGAGAACAAGTCTCTACTGAGTAACGGCAGACATACCATAGTTAATCACTCCAGGCAGACAAGGCTCAAAAGGGTAAAGTGCGGCCACAGAGGCCAATACAGATAATAACCAAAGGCAGAGCAACCTACCAGGAGAATATGTCGCCGGGGGCCGGGATAACACGTGGGGACCAACGTCCCAACACGTGTTTCGCTCCGTGTGCTTCGTCGGGGGACGACTAAAATAGTGCAAAATGTGGAACTTATATAGAGGGTCCAACCCCAATGAAAAACGCCCCTTCATTAAGTTAATCCTGAGAAACAGGGTATACCGGATCACGCCGCAATGGATCCTCAGCAGCGGAAGCCGGGGGGAAGAAAACTTCCTGTGACGTCACAGCACTTCCGGTATTCCGCTGCTAAGGACGCCAACCGCGGCCGCGTCAGGGGAAGGGACTTCCCTCTGGTGCGTCATCGGGTAAGTCCGCCTCAATAGAAGGCGCAAAACCGTCCATTATTAAAAAGGGCAACAGTGCCCACAGTTGTAAAGAGAACGGGAGGTATATTATAGGAACGTTCCGTAAAAAGGATCTCAATATACCACCAGTGAGGATGAATACAGATGGGACATAGAAGAAAGAGAAAAGTACATTAGAGAGAGAAGGAGGGGAATGGTGTTGGCCAATCTAGAACCACATGTTCAAAGCCACATATACAGAGATAAGATATAATATAGATAATACGCATACATACATAAATAGTGAGACTACATATACAAAAATAAAGCATCACAAAAATAATGAGCGCATATATACATCAATAGAGATCTATCAATTTCATAATTATGGCAAAACATGCATGTATCTAAATTAATCCGACGTCAAAAGACTCCATGTCTCAAATGACTTGTAAGAAGAGAAGTTGCCATCTTCCACAATAGGTGTCCCAAAACTGTAGGGGCTAAGACATAATAGGGGTAGGACCAAAACTAGAAAAGACAAAAAACACTGTTAAAATTGAGAAACAGATACATGCAATAGAACCAAACCAATCAACCTAAAAATAGAATAAAAAAGTCTAAGACTAATGAGACTGTCAAAAGGCAGTAGATACCTTAAAAGCCAACATATTAAAGTCCGAAAACCCGGACCACGCAAGGCAAAGGGTCATCATAGACACTACTATCCCAAGCTATAACTTTTTGAGAGCTATAACTTTTTTATTTTTTGGCTGACAGAGCTGTATGGCCATTTGTTTTTTGAGGGACAAGGTAACGTTTTCATCAATACCATTTTTATTTATATATGACTTTTTGATTGCATTTTATTCCACTTTTTTGTCAGCTGTATGTTAAAAAGACATAGTTTCTTATACATTTTTTATTTCCTTTTTTTACCATGTTCACTGAAAGAGTAAACTGTAGTGTGAAATTTTTATAGCTTTGATTGTTACGAATGCGTTTGTTTATTTTTTCACACAAATATAACTATTTATAGAATACATATATTTTTTGTTCTTTATTTTCTGATTTTTTTTAAATATTGTAACTTTTTTTAACTTATTTTTTACTTTTTCACTTACAGTAGTTCCTTTATGAGACATCACCCCACAGTGCTTTGATTGCAGCTGCAATGTACGGCAGTGCTCAATCACTGCATGACATCGCAACTGTCAGCGATGCAATGAGAGACGGTGTGTGATCATGCTACAGACATGATCACACAGGCTCTCCGTAGGCTCCCAGTAGTCAGATGACCAATGACGATCTCAGGTCAGCATGACAACGATTGGGCTCTCGCAATTGCATCACGAGGTTGTGATGAGAGATGAGAGGTGAGAGCGAGTGCGATCCTTCTCCTAATCCCGTAAGTCTCACGTTCGGAATTGATCACAGCAATTAAGGGGTTAAACAGCCGGAGATGGTGTAGACTCTGTCCGTGGCTGTGGAGCAAATGACTAGGTTGTCGGTTAAGCCGAGTCACCGGCCGCGATCGAAAGAGCACAGCCCCTTGTGTCCCTGCAATTTTTTGGACCTACCGGTACGGCCTGCAGTCGTGAAGGGGTAAAAACATTCTCTCTCTCTCATTATTCTAGCATTTGGTAACTATGAATAATATTGGTAATCCGAATTGACCTAACTTGGGAAAATTTGACTCTGATTTCATATCACATATTGATTAAACATGCATATGTGTCTTTCTTGATAGTGTGTGTAATCTTCTGGTTTTACTATTTTATAATTACGGAGTTCTGTTATGATATATTTACTCTTCACTTTACACTATCAAGTGATGCCCTACATGGACCCCCAAAAATATAATCAGAATTCGACACATACACTTTATCCTTTTTGATAACACAGACTCACCAACTGAGTGGGCTCTCACATGTTAAAAGCAGTTGTGCACTCAAAAACAAATCCACTTTTATTGGGCTACATAACTACTAATCCATGTGCTGATGTTGACATATTCTGACCACTGTATTTCCCCCCACAGAGATCATCATACATTTATAAAATTACCTTTAGTGACAACCAGTCACAAGTTACATATAGGTGTACACTAGAGATGAGCGAACCGGCCTTGCTTCGGCTCGAGTTCGGTTCGTCGAACGGAGGTCTCGTTCGAGTTCAGTTCGGCGAACGTTCGACGAACCGAACTCGAACCAATAGGATATAATGGGAGGCAATCACAAACACATAAAAACACATTATAAATGTACACATACAGTTAATAAACATTACCATAACACTTACCGGTCCCCGCGATCCCTCCTGCACTTTGTCTCCTGCCGCTATTCCATCCGATGATCGCTGAATCCTCCCGGTGACCAGCACTGCCAGCAGTGATGCAGGACCTATCGTGACGTCAAAATAGCCATGTGACCAGTCACGTGGCTATTATCTCATAGGCTACAGACTGGTCACATGACTATGATGCATCATGTAGGACCTGTCATTGCATTCTTCGGTACACGGTGCACATTTGTGTATCGCCGTGTACCGGCGACATGCTCTAGCACACGGTCGACTCCCCGTCCCGTTAGGGACCGGCTGACACAGCCCCATGAAGCAGTGATGGAGCAGAGCTGCATTTGTTGAATGAGAAGGACAGAAGACCGTGGATCGTGGAGGGCTGACAGGGGGTAATAAAGATGGAGTCTCTAATGTGTCTGTGTATTTATTTCTATTAAAGTATTTTTTCTCTGTGTGGTGTCTTATTTTTAACCCTTTATTGGAGATTCTTAATGGCCGGGTCAAACATGCCTGACATTAAGAATCTCTGGCTTAATACTAGCTAGTAAAACAAAGCTAGTATTAACTCAATATTACCCAACAAGCAACCCGGCTTCAGGGCTGTTGGAAGAGTTGGATACAGCGCCAGATGATGGCGCTTCTATGAAAGTGCCATTTTCTGGGGCGGCTGCGGACTGCAATTCGCAGCAGAGGCGCCCAGAAACCTCGGGCTAACCTGTGCTGCTGATTCCAATCCCCAGCTGCCTAGTTGTACCCGGCTGGACAGAAAAATGGGGCGAAGCCCACGTCATTTGTTTTCTAATTATTTCATGAAATAAGTGAAATAATTAAAAAAACGGGCTTCCCTATATTTTTGGTTCCCAGCCGGGTACAAATAGGCAACTGGGGGTTGGAGGCAGCCCGTGGCTGCCTTCTGTACCAGGCTAGCATACAAAAATATGGCGAAGCCCACGTCATTTTTTTGGTGGGCAAAAAACTTCTGCATACAGTCCTGGATGGAGTATGTTGAGCCTTGTAGTTCTGCAGCTGCTGTCTGCTCTTCTCCATACAGACAGACAGCAGCTGCAGAACTACAAGGCTCAGCATACTCCATCAAGGACTGTATGCAGAAGTTTTTTGCCCCCTGAAAAAATTATGTGGGCTTCGCCATATTTTTGTATGCTAGCCAGGTACAGCAGGCAGGTACGGCTGCCCCCAACCCCCAGTTGCCTATTTGTACCCGGCTGGGAACCAAAAGTAAAGGGAAGCCCTTTTTTTATTATTTCATGAATTTCATGAAATAATTAGAAAACAAATGACGTAGGCTTCGCCCCATTTTTGTGTCCAGCCAGATACAACTAGGCAGCTGGGGATTGGAATCCGCAGCACAGGTTGGCCTGAGCTTTCTGGGCCCCACTGCTGTGAATTGCCGTCTGCAGCCGCCTCAGAAAATGGCACTTTCATACAAGCGCCATCTTCTGGCGCTGTATCCAACTCTTCCAGCACCTGCCTGCTATACCTGGCTAGCATACAAAAATATGGCGAAGCTCACGTACTTTTTTTGTAGTTTTTAAGCAAAAAAAAATAAAAAATGCTTCCCTGGATTATCCATTGCCAGTGAAGGTAACACCAAGCAGTGGGGGTTAGCAGCCAGTAGCTGCTTGGATTACCCTTAGCTAGCAATACAAAAAATGCAGCAGGAGCCCATATATATTTTTTTTAATTATTTATTTAAAACACTAAAAACAAAATGGGCTTCCCTGTATTTTGATTGCTGGACATCACAGTGCTGTAAAAATAAATCTTTAAAAAAACTGACTTAGCGCTCCGCGGTATTTTTGATTCTCAGTGCAGATAAAGCAGACAGCTATGGGTTGCCACCCCCATCTGCCTGCCGTTACCTTGGTTGGCAATCAAAATACAGGGAAGCCCATTAATTTTTTCTATTTAAAAAATAGTTAAAAAAAAATGACGTTGGGTCCCCCCCATTTTTGATAGCCAGCTAGGGTAAAGCAGACGGCTGTAGCCTGAAAACCACAGCTGGCAGCTTTACCGTGGTTGGGGATCCAATGTGGAGGTCCCCCCAGGCTCTTTTTTTATAATTATTTTATAAATATTAATAATTACACAAAAAAAGTAGGGCCCCCCCAAATTGGATCACCAGCCAATGTAAAGTGGACAGCTGTGGTCTGGTATTCTCAGGGTGATTCACAGCCTAACAATAGCAGGCCGCAGGCACCCCAGACGTGGCGCATCCACTAGCTTCACCCCAGCTCATCCCGTGCCCTGGTGCAGTGGCAAACGGGGTAATAAATCGGGTTGATACTAGCTGTAATGTCACCTGACATCAAGCCCAGCAGTTTGTAATGTCATGGCGTAGATACCCAACATCATAAACTGTCAGTACTAACAAAAAAAAATCGACAAAAGAAATTTATTTGAAAAAACAGTCCAAAAAACATTTCTTCTTTCACCAATTTATTGTAAGAAAAAAAATAAAGGGGTCCCACGACGACTCTGGACCGTCTAGAATATGGGGGGGAGACACTCAGGGAATGTATCCCCCATTTTCTAGGAGTGCAGACCCTTCATGTGAGGAGTGTGGGTGCAATGAATCTGCACTCACTCTCCCCGGGTCCACAGCAGCAGAGTCCATGTCGTAATGGTTGCTACCAAAGCTGCAATGCCCTGCTCATGAGGTAAGGGCATGCCTAATCAGGAGAACTATTCTACATTTCCAAATATTGGTATTTGCTGATATTATTGCTATTCCACCTACTATATATTGGGGATAGGATCTTGGAGATGGAATGCCCCTTTAAGTCCAGTTATCCAGCTGAATGAATACTTAACAACAGAGCTCGCTATTTAGATGTGTTTTCTTGTGGCGTATAACGGACTCTCATGTTTGGTAGTCATTCAGCAGGGAAACTATAAAAGCAAATCCCTCCATTTGGAAATGTAGTATATAGCTCTCCTGATCAATTATGTTCCTTACCTCATGAGCAGGGCATTGCAGTAATAATAATAATTTATTCATTTATATAGCGTTATTAATTCCATAGCGCTGTATGTCTTTGGAGTGTGGGAGGAAACCGGAGTACCCGGAGGAAACCCACGCAAACACGGGGAGAACATACAAACTCCTTGCAGATGGTGTTCTTGGTGAGAATTGAACCCAGGACCTTAGCGCTGCAAGACTGCAGTGCTAACCACTGAGCCACCATGCCGCCCATTTAGCTTACAGATTTATAACCACCACTCACTGTGTCTGAACACAGGAAGCTGAGCTGACAGCCGCTCTGTGCATGTAGCAGCGTCTATTGTGAAGGAGAGGGCCGTGGGGGGATCAACGCTGCACAGGTACCGTGGGGCACCGGGGAACACCGGTGGGGTTATAGGGGGTGACCTGGCAGGGCCTGTGGAGGAGTTTTCTGTCGCATGTGTCATGGCACATGCGACAGAAATCAGAGGAGCAGGGTGAATGCGGCCGGCGCGCTGCTGTGCGCGCGGCCATCTTGGATTTCTGGGAGGGCATTAGGGGGGGCACTTTGGCGACACCGGGGGACCGGAAGGGACCGGGGAGGAGATTTATCATGTTTGTTCATGCCAGATGGGAGATAAATAATTTTTTACCGGCGCTGTCATTTACTGTAACGTGATCATCGGTGTACGGTGTATACCTGTGATCACGTGAGCGGGGACCGGAAAAACCGTCCTGAATCATGATCTCCAGGGTCTCAGCTAGCCCTGAAACCCCGGAGATTTTCTGACGCTGGGGGGCGTTATTCACTTATTTCTGCCTGCTGTTTATAAACGGCAGATCAGAATAAGGCTACATTCACACGACCGATCCATTTTTGCGGTCTGCAAAAAACAGTCCGTTTTTTTTCACGGGTGCTTCCGTGTGGCATCCGTTTCCGTTCCGTAGACGGTCCGTATGTCATCTGTTTGTCATCCGTGTGCCTTCCGTTTTTTTTTGTGTATTGCAAAAAAACTGAAGGAGGGTAAATACATAAATTTACCCAGGATCCATAGCGTCATCCTACATGAGGCGGTCACATGTTCACTCCAGTGCCATTTTCTACTGCTTTTCACAGCGTAGAGCGCTCTGGTGATTTTCTTGTACTTGTGCACTTCATATCAGTCTTTTCTGTCATTATAATGGCAGAAAGACACATAATGTCCCACTCTCCTGCATTTTGTAATTTTGCACCCTTTGGTGCCTTTCATGTGGCACTAAGGGGTGCTTAGCTTTGTATTTAGCCAAAAAAATGAAAAAAAAATGACGTAGGGTTCCCCCTATTTTTGTAGCCAGCTAGGGTAAAGCAGACGGCTGCAGCCTGCAGACCACAGCTGGCAACCTCACCTTGGCTGGTAATCCAAAACTGACGGTACCCCACGCTGTTATTTTAAATTAAATAAATAATTAAAAAAAAAAAAAACACGTAGGGGTCCCCCCAAAATTGGATCACCAGCCAAGGTAAAGCAGAAAGCTGGGGTCTGATATTCTCAGACTAGGGAGGTCCATGGTTATTGGACTCTCCCCAGCCTAAAAATAGCAGGCCGCAGCCGCCCCAGAAGTGGCGCATCCATTAGATGTGCCAATCCTGGTGCTTCGCCCCAGCTCATCCCGCGCCCTGGTGCCGTGGCAAACGGGGTAATATATGGGGTTAATACCAGATGTGTAATGTCACCTGGCATCAAGCCCTGGGGTTGGTGAGGTCAGGCGTCTATCAGATACCCGACATCACCAACCCAGTCAGTAATAAAAAAAAATAGACGACAAACACATTTTTATTTGAAAAAACACTCCCCAATACATTCCCTCTTCAACCAATTTTATTAGAAAGAAAAATAAATCCAGGTCTGGTGTAATCCAAGGGGTTGCCATGACGATCCACACTGTCCCAGTCAATGAAGAGCAGGATGTTCCCCATTGGCTGGGAGAGCAGTGCAGTGACCTGAGCTAACATCAATGGGTCAGCCCAGGTCACTGCAGGGGATGACAAGTGCTGCTGTCAGCGAGGTACATTACCTGCGCTGATCTCCTGCACACTGACTTCAATCACACTTCAACAAAGCCAAGTATCGCGAGCGGCCCGTGACGTCACCGCTAGTCAGTCTCGGGTCGGAAGCGAGAGAAGGTGATGTGACAAGCAGCGGCCATGGAGGACAGTGACAGCGCTGAGGTCGGGACTTCATCACCGCAGGTAAGCCGAGCGGGACCATGTGTGCAGAGTGCAGGTGGGCGGAGCAATGTGTACTGGCGGCGGAGTGCGAAGTGGGTGGCGCTGAGGACGTCAGTGTCGTGGACTGCTTGGCTGGGGACAGGTGAGTGTGAGTGTGAGTGTGTGTGTGTGTGTACATGCCGCGTGCAGGAGGGGGCGGAGTGAGCTGAGCGGGGAAGTGTGGGCTTCCTGCACGTAACTAGGATAAACATCGGGTTACTAACCAAAGCGCTTTGCTTGGATACCCAATGTTTATCTTGGTTACCAGCTTCTGGCAGGCTGCCAGCGATGGCTCCTGCACACTGTAGCTGTAAAAAGCCCTGCTTTTTGCTGCTAGAACCGTTCTCGAACGTATCTAGAACTATCGAGCTTTAGCAAAAAGCTCGAGTTCTAATTCGATCTAGAACAGCCCCCAAAATCACTCAAGCCGCGAACTGGAGAACCTCGAACCGTGAACCGCGCTCAACTCTAGTGTACACATCTATCCGCTTTTTATATTATGTTACACACCATCCCTCCTCCCTATGTAATTGTCACCCTCCTCCTTCCTCTTACCTTTATTCATTTATACTTTTTATTTTTCTTGTTTCTGACGTTTGCCATGCCAACATGTGCACCTTTTCACATTATTGTGCACCTTTTACGTTTGCTCCAGCCAACTTATATATAGATATGCTGATTAGTGATGAGCGAGTACTAAAAAGCTCGGGTGCTCGAAGCTCGGGCCGAGCCTCCCAAGATACTCGTGTACTCGGCCCGAGCAACGAGCCCAATGTTATCCTATGGGAGACCCGAGTATTTTTGTGAAATGACCTCCCGGCAGCATGGAGAAACCCTAAAAATGTCACAAAAGTCTCAGAAGAGTGCTCAAATGACATGGCAACAGCATGGGGAAGACCCCTTGAAGCATTTATCACTCAAAAGTCACAGCTGTGAACAATTTTGTCCGCGTTTTACGCCATTTTTACGGACTCACCAGAAAACCTTCCAAAATGACCCCAAAATGATTTTTCATGGCGGAAATGTTAAGGGCACATACCCAATAGTGAGATAGATCTGGTGTATGTTACTTTTTGAGATCAATACATGAAAGATTTTACGTGAAAACATTGTGTGGCACTCCGATGTCCCTGAGAAGAGACGTACATGAAGGCCTCTTGAGTCTAATGTGCCCATTTTGAGGAAGTGAGTCTTTGTAGTATTTTCCTTTGCCAGGGCAGTCCTAAATTGTGAGGTTCACCAATGCCCCTGCATACAGACGTGCATGAGGGCCTCAAAACATTAAGTGTCCATTGTCAGGAAGTGGGTGTATTATAGTATAGCCCTTAGGCAGGGCAGCCAAAAATTGGGAGGCTCCACATTGTCCCTGGGTAGAGACGTGCATGATGGCCTTTAAACCTGAAGTGCCCATTGTAAGGAAGTGGGTCTATTTCAGTATAGCCCTTTGCCAGGGCAGCCAAAAATTGGGAGGCTCCACATTGTCCCTGGGTGGAGACGTGCATGAGGGCCTCAAAACATTAAGTGTCCATTTTAAGGAAGTGGGTGTATTTCAGTATAGCCCTTAGGCAGGGCAGCCAAAAATTGGGAGGCTCCACATTGTCCCTGGATAGAGACGTGCATGATGGCCTTTAAACCTGAAGTGCCCATTGTAAGGAAGTGGGTCTATTTCAGTATAGCCCTTTGCCAGGGCAGCCAAAAATTGGGAGGCTCCACATTGTCCCTGGGTAGAGACGTGCATGAGGGCCTCAAAACATTAAGTGTCCATTGTCAGGAAGTGGGTGTATTATAGTATAGCCCTTAGGCAGGGCAGCCAAAAATTGGGAGGCTCCACATTGTCCCTGGGTAGAGACGTGCATGATGGCCTTTAAACCTGAAGTGCCCATTGTAAGGAAGTGGGTCTATTTCAGTATAGCCCTTTGCCAGGGCAGCCAAAAATTGGGAGGCTCCACATTGTCCCTGGGTAGAGACGTGCATGAGGGCCTCAAAACATTAAGTGTCCATTTTAAGGAAGTGGGTGTATTTCAGTATAGCCCTTAGGCAGGGCAGCCAAAAATTGGGAGGCTACACGTTGTCCCTGGGTAGAGACGTGCATGAGGGCCTCAAAACATTAAGTGTCCATTTTAAGGAAGTGGGTGTATTTCAGTATAGCCCTTAGGCAGGGCAGCCAAAAATTGGGAGGCTCCACATTGTCCCTGGGTAGAGACGTGCATGATGGCCTTTAAACCTGAAGTGCCCATTGTAAGGAAGTGGGTCTATTTCAGTATAGCCCTTTGCCAGGGCAGCCAAAAATTGGGAGGCTCCACATTGTCCCTGGGTAGAGACGTGCATGAGGGCCTCAAAACATTAAGTGTCCATTGTCAGGAAGTGGGTGTATTATAGTATAGCCCTTAGGCAGGGCAGCCAAAAATTGGGAGGCTCCACATTGTCCCTGGGTAGAGACGTGCATGATGGCCTTTAAACCTGAAGTGCCCATTGTAAGGAAGTGGGTCTATTTCAGTATAGCCCTTTGCCAGGGCAGCCAAAAATTGGGAGGCTCCACATTGTCCCTGGGTAGAGACGTGCATGAGGGCCTCAAAACATTAAGTGTCCATTTTAAGGAAGTGGGTGTATTTCAGTATAGCCCTTAGGCAGGGCAGCCAAAAATTGGGAGGCTACACGTTGTCCCTGGGTAGAGACGTGCATGAGGGCCTCAAAACATTGTTCCCATTGCAAAGGAGCGGGTCTCCTGTCGTTGTAATGTCCATTCTGCAAAGAATGGGCGAAAAAATTTACCACTGGGGGTATACCTGAAACAAAGACCTAACTATTGTAACGGTCATCATGATGGCGCATGAGGAGAAGGAGGAGCAGTCCAGCGATTATCCAAAGTCGAGAAGTGTACCCATGGGTGAGTGGAGGTACATGGCAAACTTTAAATTCCGCTCTCATTTGCTGGTGGTGTGGTGAAGTCTGGCCCAATCCAACCCTTGTTCATCTTTATCAGAGTCAGCCTGTCAGCATTTTCAGTTGACAGGCGGGTGCGTTTATCTGTAATGATTCCACCTGCGGCACTAAAAACACGCTCTGACAAAACGCTAGCAGCAGGGCAGGCCAGGACTTCCAAGGCGTAGAGAGCCAATTCATGCCACGTGTCCAGCTTGGATACCCAATAATTGTAAGGCACAGAGGAATGTCGGAGTACAGTTGTTCGATCTGCAAGGTACTCCTTCAGCATCTGGGCAAACTTAGGATTTCTTGTGGCACTACCCCGCACCTCAGGGGCTGTGGTACGTGAGGGGCTGAGAAAACTGTCCCACATCTTAAAGACTGTTCCCCTACCTCTGGCGGATTGGACTTGTGCCTCTCTCGGCTGTACGCCTCGGTTGTCCACTGATTCCTGACCTATGCCGCTAGCGTTTTGTGAGGGGAATGCTTTGCCTACTTCCGTGAGTATGGCCTTCCGAAACTGCTGCATTTTGGTTGACCTCTCATCCACGGGAATAAGAGACAAAAAGTTCTCCTTGTAGCGTGGGTCTAACAGTGTTACCAACCAGTAATGATTCTCGGCCAAGATGTTCTTAACGCGAGGGTCACGAGACAGGCAGCTTACCATAAAGTCAGCCATGTGCGCCAGACTCTTAACAGCCAGGACTTCAGTAGCCTGACCAACAAGATGACTGAACATGCTGTCCTCCTCCTCCTCCTCCTCCTCCTCCTCCTCATCTACCCTGTCCTCTGGCCAGCCACGCTGAATCGAGGATATGACTGGTGTGCATGTCATATCCTCAATTTGGCCGGAGAGTTGCTCCATGTCTTCATCCTCCTCCTCGTCATAGTCCTCCACTGCACGTTGTGATGAGACGAGGCTGGGCTGTGTGTTATCACCCACACCCACTACTGTTTCTTGCTGCAACTCATCGCGCTCCGCCTGCAATGCATCATGTTTGTTTTTCAAAAGGGACCGTTTTAGAAGGCAGAGTAGCGGTATGGTGACGCTAATAATGGCGTCATCACCACTCACCATCTTGGTGGAGTCCTCAAAGTTTTGGAGGATGGTACATAGGTCTGACATCCATCTCCACTCCTCAGGTGTTATGTGTGGAGTTTGACCCATTTCCCGACGGCTTAGGTGATGCAGGTACTCAACAACTGCCCTCTTCTGCTCACATATCCTGACCAACATGTGCAGAGTTGAATTCCAACGCGTGGGGACATCACACACCAGTCTGTGAGCCGGAAGATGCAAACGGCGCTGAAAGCCGGCAAGGCCGGCTGAAGCAGTAGGTGACTTTCGAAAATGTGCAGACAGGCGGCGAACTTTTACCAGCAGATCAGACAGCTCTGGGTATGACTTTATAAACCGCTGAACCACGAGGTTGAGCACATGGGCCACGCATGGAACATGTGTCAGCTGGCCTCGCCTCAAAGCCGCCACCAGGTTCCGGCCATTGTCACAAACGACCTTTCCTGGCTTTAGGTTCAGAGGTGTGAGCCAGTGATCTGCCTGCTGTTTCAGAGCTGTCCACAGCTCTTCTGCATTGTGGGGTTTGTCACCTATGCAGATTAGCTTCAGCACAGCCTGTTGCCGCTTCGCCGAGGCAGTGCTGCAGTGCTTCCAGCTTGTGACTGGTGTGGAGGGCACAGTGGATGAGGATGCGCAGGAGGAGGAGGAGGCTGAAGAGCATGACATTCCGGAGCTGTAGAGTGTGGGTGAAACACTGACTGAGGTAGGGCCTGCAAACCTTGGTGTGGGAAGGACGTGTTCCGTCCCTCGCTCAGACTGGGTCCCAGCTTCCACAATATTAACCCAGTGTGCCGTCAACGAGATGTAGCGGCCTTGCCCACAAGCACTTGTCCACGTGTCTGTGGTTAGGTGGACTTTGGGTGAAACAGCGTTGTTCAGGGCACGTGTGATGTTTTGTGACACGTGGTTATGCAACGCGGGGACGGCACACCGGGAGAAATAGTGGCGGCTGGGGACCGAGTAACGTGGGACAGCTGCCGCCATCAGGTCACGGAATGCTTCTGTCTCCACCAGCCTAAAAGGCAACATTTCCAGCGCAAGCAGTCGCGAAATGTTAGCATTTAGAACTGTGGCATGTGGGGTGTTGGCAGTGTATTTGCGCCTGCGTTCAAAGGTTTGCTGAATGGATAACTGAACGCTGCGCTGGGACAAGGACGTGCTTGATGATGGTGTTCTTTCTGCGTAGGCAACTGCAGGTGCAGGAGTGGAGGAGGCTTGTTCGCAGGCAGCATGGACAGAGGATTGGCTCGCATGCACAACCAGCGAAGACGTAGCAGTGACATCAGCAAGCACTGCTCCTCGACTCTGTTGTACTTCCCACAAAGTCGGGTGCTTGGCTGACATGTGCCTGATCATGCTGGTGGTGGTCAGGCTGCTAGTTTTGGTACCCCTGCTGATGCTGGCACGGCAGGTGTTGCAAATGGCCTTTTTTGAATCATCTGGATCCAACTTAAAAAACTGCCAGACTCGTGAAGACCTAACATTTGTACAGGCACCTTGTGTCGTCGTGTTGTTACGGGGAACGGTTGCCTGACTTCTGCCTGGGACCACCACCCTGCTTCTTACTGCCTGTTGTGATGCTACGCCTCCCTCCCCCTGTGCACTGCTGTCCTCGCTCTGCATATCCTCCTGCCAGGTTGGGTCAGTTACTGGATCATCCACCACGTCGTCTTCCTCTTCCGCACCCTGCTCCTCCTCCTGACTTGCTGACAATTGTGTCTCATCATCGTCCACCACTTGTTGAGACACGTTGCCAACTTCGTGAGAACGTGGCTGCTCAAATATTTGGCTATCTGTACAGACGATCTCCTCATGACCCACTTCAATATGAGCTGGCGAGAGGCCAGAATGTGTGAATGGAAACGTGAACAGCTCTTCCGAGTGTCCAAGTGTGGGATCATTAATGTCCGAGGAGGACGTGTACTCAGCCTGGTGGTAGGAAGGAGGATCAGGTTCAGAAATGTGCGGTGCAGTATCACGGCTACTGACACTTGACCGTGTGGAAGACAGAGTGTTTGTGGTGGTGCCAATCTGACTGGAAGCATTATCCGCTATCCAACTAACAACCTGTTGACACTGGTCTTGGTTCAAGAGCGGTGTACTGCTGCGGTCCCCAAGAATTTGGGACAGGACGTGCGAGCGACTAGATGTGGCCCTTTGTTGTGGCGAAATTAGAGCTTGCCCACGACCTCGGCCTCTGCCTGCACCACCATCACGTCCACTTCCTTGTTCCTTGCCAATGCCCTTGCGCATTTTGCAATGCTGTGCACTGCTGACGTGTATATTCACTACTTGTGCGTTATATCAAAGTTTCTGGAAATTGCACACCAGTGCACCTGTACGCTGCCACCAACAGGCACACACGTGCGGTTTTAAAAACCAAGCACGGACGCAATAATAACCTAACACAGGTTTTAGGAGCAAAAATTAAGAACTCTGACACTATCAGCCACTGCTGACTGACGTGTATTATACACTACACTTGTGCGTTATATAATAGTTTGGTAAACGCACACCAGTGCACCTGTACGCTGCCACCAACAGGCACACACGTGCGGTTTTAAAAACCAAGCACGGACGCAATAATAACCTAACACAGGTTTTAGGAGCAAAAATTAAGAACTCTGACACTATCAGCCACTGCTGACTGACGTGTATTATACACTACACTTGTGCGTTATATAATAGTTTGGTAAACGCACACCAGTGCACCTGTACGCTGCCACCAACAGGCACACACGTGCGGTTTTAAAAACCAAGCACGGACGCAATAATAACCTAACACAGGTTTTAGGAGCAAAAATTAAGAACTCTGACACTATCAGCCACTGCTGACTGACGTGTATTATACACTACACTTGTGCGTTATATAATAGTTTGGTAAACGCACACCAGTGCACCTGTACGCTGCCACCAACAGGCACACACGTGCGGTTTTAAAAACCAAGCACGGACGCAATAATAACCTAACACAGGTTTTAGGAGCAAAAATTAAGAACTCTGACACTATCAGCCACTGCTGACTGACGTGTATTATACACTACACTTGTGCGTTATATAATAGTTTGGTAAACGCACACCAGTGCACCTGTACGCTGCCACCAACAGGCACACACGTGCGGTTTTAAAAACCAAGCACGGACGCAATAATAACCTAACACAGGTTTTAGGAGCAAAAATTAAGAACTCTGACACTATCAGCCACTGCTGACTGACGTGTATTATACACTACACTTGTGCGTTATATAATAGTTTGGTAAACGCACACCAGTGCACCTGTACGCTGCCACCAACAGGCACACACGTGCGGTTTTAAAAACCAAGCACGGACGCAATAATAACCTACTAACAGGTTTTTTTGGGGAGCGACAATTACAGTACAGACAAGTCAGACACTATCTGGACTGTTTTACACTGTGTACACCAGCCCCAGATATGAAGGCTGGTATACGGTCACCACTACCCTGCCTGCCTGCCTGCCTGTATACTGCTACAATAGTCCTGACAAGGACTCTTTTGGTCACTAGCCTGTATTCAGACCTGGCTATACCCTGCCTGTATATAGCAACAATAGTCCTGAGAAGGACTCTGCTACTGTACTCCGACCTGGCTATACCCTGCCTGCCTGTATACAACTAGAATAGTCCTGAGAAGGACTTTTGGTCACACTGTTTGCAGCCCTGCAACTGAAAAAGCTATAAAGGGCCGCAAAGCTTTCCCTGAATCAGCGACACTCTCCCTACACTCACTGTCAGAATAGCTGTGAGCAGAGCACAGCGCGCCGGCCGATATAAAGGCTCGGTGACGCTGTGCAGGCCGGCCAATCACTGCAATTCCACAACTAACAGGGCTGTGGCATTGCAGTGGTCTGCCAGCCAATCCCTGCATGAGGGCTGGCTCTCAAAAGAGCGCCAACATGCAGAAATGAAGACCACGAGTAAAGCACGAGTATCGCGAGATTACTCGGTCCCCGCCGAGCAGCCCGAGTACAGTGATACTCGTGCGAGTACCGAGTAGTGACAAGCATGCTCGCTCATCACTACTCATCACTAATGCTGATTTAATATTTTATTCTATCCTATCTGCATACTGTAAGGTTGTGTGCGCACGTCTGCTTTTTTCATGCTTTTATGCTGCGTTCTGCACCACAGCATAAAAGCATGCATCCTGCGTCCCCAGCACAATCTACGAAGATTGTGCATAATCCAGCCGCACGTTGAATTTTAGAGCGCAGCATTTCGGCTGCTGAAATATTTTGCCAAAATGCTGCGTTTTAAAAACCAACATGTCACTTATTTTGTGCGTTCTGGATGCTTTTCCCACTCTGTCTATGGCAGAGCAAGCATCCAGAACGCATTAATTCCGCATGAAAAATGCTTTCAAAATGCGGCTGCGTTTTGAAACGCACATTCAGTGAATTAAACGCTGCGGAATAGAACGCAGAGACGTACACACATACCCTAACTGTAGGTCTCATCACATACATGTCATGTAATGTTCAGTTCCAAACTACCAAACTAATTAGGTGTCTCCACGGCGTCGGGCTCTTTTCACATGGCAGAGCCTGAAAGGCAACCTGATGTTTCCTAGTTGTTCAATCAGAGCTGGGTGTCGACTGTTTCATGTGCACTGTTCCCTAGTTTTCCTGGAGTTAATTCCTGCTAACCTGGGGATCTCTGCTAGGAGCTCAGGTTGCTAATTACCAATCACATCAGTCTTCTTCCTATATATGATTCTGGATCCTGGATCAGTGCCGATAATAGCTCAAGCTTGTGCAGCAATTCTGGTCTTAATGTGGTGATCCATCCAATTGTGGTGATCTGTGGTGTGCTTAATGTATGGTGTGTAATTTTCCTGGTTGCCTATTCACTTCCTCCCCTTTATGTTTTTTCCCTCTGTTCATGTATTGTTGCTCCTTTGTATTTGATTGGCATGTATACAAGTTTTGTTTTTTTCCTGTCCATGTTTAGTTGTGGGGTTTGTTACTATGGTGCTGGCTCACCTCTTTGGGTGCAGGAGGAGGAGGGGAATTACACAAGGGCTTGTACAGGAGTTAGGGTCACGCTGGCGACTCAGACATTTCTACCATCAAGCATAACTCAGAGCTAAGGGACAGTGCAGGGTGCCCAGTCTGAGTTCTAGCTTAGGTGTCCCTGTCCAGTTATCCAATTCCACATGTCATTATGCCCCCAGAAAAACTAAAAACACATGAAATTAACTTAAGCATGGAGGGAGCTGTGAATGAAGCATGCAAAACTCTGACTTAATTTTATTCTCCACAGACTTGAACTATAAGTAAGGGTAGCCGGATGTCCTTGTAAAAATTTGGAGTGAAGGCCACATGATAACCCTGTTAATGGGGTTTATTAGGAAAAGGAGAACAAGAAAAATAATAAAACATGAACCATATACTTTTTTTTGCTTTGGTTAGGGATACATGGGAATACATAAAATAAGACAAACAAAAAACATTTGAATTTACTTTGAATAGAGTCAGCCTGTCAGCATTTTCAATTGATAGGCATATGCGCCTATCAGTTATTATGCCCTCGGAGGCACTGAAAACCTAAGGAATAAACTTTGGGGAGAGTACATCTGATCCCCTCGGAACTGGCGTCACACAGGATGGCAGAACCCTAGGGAAGATCATCCTTCACGTTGATTTTCCAGAATCTGCCTGGACAGCGAAAGTTTCAAACTTCCCTGGCCTCACAACTCCCTAAAGCACAGTGCCAGAAAGGATCCGGGGCCTTGCATAAAGCAAGACCCCATATCGGAATCGCGGCACCTGCATATAGGGACAAGAGTACTACTTGTAGCTTCAAGCCAGGGGATTCACTGCACAGGCAGTACAAGGAGGAAACCCACCAAACACCGAACTGATCTCTAAAAGGATTCGGGTTCGACAGAGCCCATCACGGCAAGTGACTGGTATACCCGGGAGAACGGCACAGCACAAAAAGTGAGTAAACAACCTGGAACCGCAGCCATAGAGTGTGTCTCTTCATTCCCGGCACTGCCGCTCTATGCTTCGGCGCCCGCCATTACGACTCCCTCATCACCCTTCCCAGGGCCCGCTCCACCAGAGAGGAGTGATACCATCCATAGCTGCTACCTCCATCCACCCCAGAGGACAGCGACAGCAGTGGCGGACGATTCCCTGGCCGCATACCACAGGGTGGGATTTTTATGTATTTTATTTCAAATAAAGGATTTTTTTGGTGTTTGTGTTTATTTCTTTTCACTTACAGATTCGTAATGGGGGATTTCATAGATGCATCCCATTAATAATCTAGGGTTTAGTGGCAGCTGTGAGCTTTCGTTGACCCCTTAAATTACCCCAAATACCACCACACCAGGGTAGGAGCTGGGTAAAGTGCTGGGATGGTCGCATCTAATGGATGCGACAATTCTGGGTGGCTGTGGGCTGGTATTTTTAAGCTAAAAGGGCCAATAATTATGGGCCTCCACAGCCTGAGAATACTAGCCCAGAGCTTTTGGTTTTATCTTGCTTGGGTATCAAATTAGTAGAGATATCATGCAGTTTTTAAAAAATTTATTTAAATAAATTTTAAAAAATCCATATGGCGTCCCTCATATTTTTATAGACAGGCAAGATAAGCACACGGCTGGGGGCTGTAACCTGTATTCATCTGCTTTGTGTTGGGTATCAATATATGAGGGACACTTCAATGTCCCTCGTATATACTTCAATGTTTTATTTATTTATTTTTACACTCCATTAGGGAACCCAGATAGCGTGTGTGATTACAGTCTGTCACAGATGCTGTCACAAAGGTTGGGGTGCAGTCTGACTGCAACCAGTCAGAAATATTGGGATTGCTGGTGGGCAGGAAAAGCAGTGAATATATAGGAAAGTTAATGAGCAGACCTGTAAGCAATGTGACATTCGTGTAGGAGACTCACTAAGTATAACTGTCATGCTTTGTTCCTTGTCTTCTTTCTTTTGAAAATTTACAGGGTGATTCCATTATTTTTACCTCAGAATTGAGTGATTCCATAATTTTTCCCCGTTTTGCTCTTGAAAAGTAATTACTGGCTAGCACATTATGTTTTCATGATTTTTTTTAGTGTTTCTTAAAGCCAGAAAGTTGACATTTGAAATGACTTTTTTTTTGTCATGTTTTTTGCCAGGGGTAGTATCTATCTATCTATCTATCTATCTATACTGTAATACTGTAATATATATATATATATATATATATATAATGACTCATCAAATCAAGTTAACTTTTTTTCCAGAGCATTTGATGTACTGAGGCAAGTGCTGCATTTTTAGTTATTGTCTACTATTACATATAATAATCCTTCAGTCTGAATTATACTATTTATTATTCCACGTGCTTAGTATTGCCTTTTTATACCTCATTGAATACTTTATTGAAATAATTCATTTTCTGCCATGTTCACATAGCGGTGATTTATTTATTCCTTTGTTTCCTAAATTAATTTGGTGTAACTTAATAAATGTTTAAGTGCTTTTGCTCCCTTCATGTGGTTTTAACAACCATGTACTTTCTCTATTATCAGTGATACTTTTCAGTAAGAACATGTTTTCGTCTAAAGTGTATCAAATCAGATCTTCTAGTTTATTGTAATAAGCCCCAGTTGGTCGTTTTCTAAAGCTTTCCTCCCCTTCTGAAGAAGAAAACAGCCGCTGACACTCTGCTAGGGGTCTACATCATATCAATTTGTGATGGCAATTAGAGGCAGCTGCTCCCTATGAAAAGAGTCTGGACCAGTGAGCAGAGCATTAGGGCTGACCTCAGGCTGAATTCTAAAGACACAGTCTATTCAGCAGGGCCATTCGAGCATATGTAAACAGATTTTTCTGAAGTCGAAAATGGTCCAGCAATTGAAAGTTTTCTTTGCTTATTTTCTGCATTTTCAATGTGTACTATTTTGAACTGGTTTAAAATGAGATAACAGGAAGACCACATACCATCCAGAAAACATCTGTTCCTTTTCATCAGACTTTGCATGGCGAACAATATCTTTTCAGACAAGAAGTGACATTTTGTCCAAAAAAGAAAATACATTTTGTATAGAGCAAGGTTTGGATACATTTCCTAACACGCACAGATAAGACATATTTTTACATTCATTCAGAATTAATTTAATAGACATTTCTATGCTAATGGCATCACATCAATATTACTGCAAGTTAATCAAATAATGTAAAAAATAACACCTGCTAATACATTTACGTGCACTTAGTGTATCTTTTATTCTAACAAGCTCTCACTTGGGACATAAAATGGGATATTAAATATAATTGTTTCCAAATTTTTCTTACCACATTAAACTAAGTCTTAATCTGATTTTGTAGCTTTATATAAATATGGTTAAATAAGTAAAATATGCAAAGTTGTAACTTTTCAAAACAGTCTGTATTAAAATCTGACCTCAAATCTTACCTTATTATGATAACAATAGGTAAATGGTCTTAAAGAGATTCTCTCCGTCTTTGAAAACTATTCTTAATGCCTCTAGGATGGGGTCAGAAAATACAAAATTTTATGTTCACCTCTCAGACCGGAACCACTTCACTGCACTTACTGTTTCTGTGTGGGGTATTATATGACCACTGCAGCTAATCAGCAGGCACTGATCGGCTGCAGCTTCCACCTAATGTTTAAAGCAATATTGTTGAAACATAAAATAGTGTAAGGTACTTAGTCTGACTTCCCACTCTTGGCACTTGTCACTCTAGGGATCAGATGGGGAGAAGCTGATGCAGAACTGCTTGGCTAATAAGTCACCGATGCAGCTCAATCTCCAATGGCTATTATCTTTGCTCTCTCTAAAATGCTGCAGCATTTCAAAGTTAAACATATAGGACTGAAATCATACAGTCAGCATCTGATAAATGCTTCCCATAGATGAAGTACCTTATACCAGCTTTAACCCCTTCCCGACCTTGGATGTAAGGGGGTACAGTACATCCTGAATGCTTCTCTGTACATTCTCATGATTGTGGGGGCACAGGATTTGAGGCTCCACAATCGACACCAGGAGCTTGGCTTATCTGGCAGCCAAGCCCTGGCTCTCACAGCCATTGACAGTTCCCGCACTATTGCTGGCTGTTTAACCCCATAAATGCCATGATCAATATTGATTATGGCACTTAGGGATTGGGAGAGGAATCACGCTACTTCTCCCCTTCGATCGGTATCCTCGCAATGTGATTTCAAGGGTAATATCATTGCCATGGTGACTCAAGGTCATCATGATGACCTCTGGGCCACCCAGCTATGGGAAGCATTAGGGATAATGCCAGAAGCATTTGTAAAACTGACAGTATAATATATTGCAATGATCAAGCAAAACATTATACTAGTGATAAGAAGAATAACAAATAAAGTCCCATATAGGAACTAAATAAAAAAGGTGAAAAAAATGTACCCCCCACAAAATAAAGAACAAAAAATGTAATGAAATTATTCCAATAAATCTGTGTATTTATCTAAAAAAAATAACCAAAAAAGTACACAAATTTGGTATTGCTGCATCTGTAGCAACCTGATCTATAAAACTGTCACACTAGTTAACACCTTCAGTGACATGGTAACAAAAAAGAAAAACATAATATGTAATATATAACAATAACTATGTCTTTTCATCATATAGCTCACAAAAAAAGTGAAATAAAAAGTCAAATATAAATATAGTAACGCTGAAAACATCATCTTGTTGTGCAAAAAAACAAGCCACCAAAAAGCTCCATCAGCGAAAAAAGAAAAAAGCTTTATCTCTCATAATGAAGCAATGTAAAAACCTTTTTTATATATATATATATATATATATATATATATATATATATATATAAAGTAGTTTTTATGATGTAAAAGCGACAAAACCTAAAAAGCCATATAACTGTGATATCACTGTAACCATACTGACATGAAGGATAAAGCTGGCATCATTTTTACAACACGGTGAACGGTGTAAAAAATCATCCTGTTTTGCATAAAACAAGCCACCATAAAGCTCCATTAGCAAGTAATGAACATTATGTCCCAAAAAACGTGAAATAATGCAGGAAAACGCAATGAAATGCACAGAATTTGCTACCTGCGTTATTCTCTGTGCTATTTCAGGATTACATTACAGTCAATAGAGTGAATAATGCAGTTAGCTGTAGAAAAGGGACATGCTCATTCTTTTTCTCAAAAAAATCTACTGAAAGAATGTTCTTGACAAAAAAAGCAGTGTGCGCACAGCTAATATTTTTTTCCATAGGTTTTGCTTGGGAATGTCTGCAGAAAGGTTACAACCATTTTCTCAAAAAATTTCTGCAGCAAAAATGCATAAAAAAATGCGGGTAAAAACGCAGTGTGCCCACAGGGCACAATCATAGAGACCTGAGGAATAAAGCCAGCTAATCACTTATACCACAATGTGAATGGCTAAAATAAATAAATAAAACCAAGTATTCAATTTCTGTTGATTTGTATATTCTGCCTCCTAAAGAGGCTCATATTTATCCTGCTCTCTACGTTGAGAGATTACACCAGGAATTTCCTGTAAATCTATCAAAACGTAAATCAGACAAAATTCCTAATGAAAAATTAATTTTGATAAGGCAGAGGAAATCACTTTGAACTCTTGTCTCATCTGTGGTCCTGCGGTGTCCATATTTCTACACGTCTTTTTCGGCATGCACAAAAGTGCATCAACAATTTTGTTTACCTGTGAATTGACATACCGCTGAGCAGAGGCCAAATGAAGCCTAGAGCAACTGCTGCCTCATTATAGGGAATGGATCTGCTGGGGGTTTCACCTGTGTCACATATTTCGGAGATGTACATGGAAACCCTGATGTATGTGCTCAGCATACAGCACAAAATAAATGTGAACTGATCCAAAATGTTATGTGCCCATATTGCAATCAAATAGCATTCAACTTAACTCACAAAAACACAAGTCCCCACACAGGTCCATCATCTTTTAAGGGAAATAAAAGGGGCTTCCATGGTACTGGTAGCACAAAGGATCTAGAAAACCGCTATGGCTACCCCCCTCAAAAAAGAAATCCAGTGAAATCTCTGCTCCCAAATTTCCTGCTCAGTTCTGAGCCTGACAATGTGCCTAAACAACAGATGGCATCCACATGTTTGGCATTGTTGTAGTGAGGAAGATGGCTTAATTTATGGAGTGTGTGCATCCAGAAGCATGACCTGGGTACAATGTGTGGACATTACAATGTACTGGGAATTCCAAGGACTTATTTGCAAATTTTAATTCTGCAACATTCCCTTTGTTTGACATTATGGGTGTTTTCCAGAGACTAAATGCAGCTTTACATGTGTCAATTTCTCGTGCAATCGCACCCGCCCCCATCGTTTGTGCGGCACGGGCAATTTCTTGCCCGTGTCGCACAAAGTCATAAACCCCCGTCACACATACTTACCTTCCAAATGACCTCGCTGTGGGCGGCGAACATCCACTTCCTGAAGGGGGAGGGACGTTCGGTGTCACAGCGACGTCACTCAGCGGCTGCCCAATAGAAGCAGAGGGGCGGAGATGAGCGGGACATAACATCCCGCCCACCTCCTTCCTTCCTCATTGCCGTCAGGATGTAGTTAAGCTGCAGTTTATCATTCCCGGGGTGTCACACGGAGCGATGTGTGCTGCCTCGGGAACAATGAAAAACCAGCAAGCAGAAGGACATTAGATTTTTAGGAAATGAGTGACGTGTCAACGAGCAATGATAAGGTGAGTGTTTTGCTCGATCACAGACACGTGTAGCTGTCACACACTTCGATGTCAAACGATGCCGGATGTGCATCACTATCGACATGACCCCGACGACATCGTTAGATATATCGCAGCATGTAACGTGCCCTTAAATTGTCACTACACAGGTAGATGAATTCCTAGAGGCATTTAATTTCCTAAATTTGGACGCTTGAGGTCCTTGAGGACACTTCTTCTGTTCTGACACTTCGGGGCTCAGCACATAGAGTCCGCAAAGAATTCTAGGAAAATTGGTGCACCAAAAAGTAAATGGTGCTCCTTCCCTTCGGAGCCCTGTGGTGTAGCCAAACACTACTGTACAGTCCCATGTGGGATATTGCCACATTCAGGATAATTTTTTTAACACAATATGGGGCTTATTTTAACTTGGCTCTCTTGTAAAAATTGGAAATTTGTGATTCAAATAACGTTTTAATGGTAAAAATGTATTTTTTTTTTTCGCTGCTCAAGTATAACGTTTTGTGACACGATTGTAGTTTAAATATGCTCACTGCCCCCCTGGATGAATTCAATAATGGGTTCAGTTTGTAAAATGGGGTAACTTGTGGAGTGTTTCTGCTGTTCTGGCACCTCAGGGGCCCTTCCAATGTAATATGGCAACCGCATCCATTACAACTAAATCTGAATTCAAATATGGCACTCTTTCCCTTCTTCACTTTCTGCTGTGCCTCAAATGAGGTTTTTGACCATATATTGGGTATTTGTGTACTCAGGAGAAATTGTGCAATAAACTATATTGTCCAATATCTCTTGTTACCATAGTGATTTAAAAAATGTGGGCTAAAATATTTTTTCACATTTTATGGCTCAACGTTATAAATTCTGTGAAGCATCAAGAGGTTCAAAGTGCTCACAAAACATCAAGATAGTTTCCAAAGTTAGGTCACTTGTGGGGAAGGTCTACAGTTTATGCACATCAGGGGGTTTCCACATGTGACATGATATGCACTATCTATTCCATAAATTTCAAAAATTCAAAAGGCACTTATTCCCTTCCAAGTCCTGCCATGCACCCAAATAGTACATTTTCATCACACATTGGGTATCAAGAACATCAGAGAAATTGAACAATTTTTTACAGTGCATTTTCTCTTTTTATCCTTGTGAAAATGAAAGATTTGGGGCTAAAGTCACCTTTAGTGGGAAAAAGTAAAATCTTCAATTTGTCCTCTCATATTTCTTTAATTCCTGTGACGTACCTAAAGGGTTTTGTGTGACATAGCTCTGGTTTAAAAGTATAAAAATTTGAAGTTTGAAAATTGCTAACTTTTCTAACTTTTTGACAAATTTACAATATTTTCACAAATAAATGCAAAATGTATCATTCTAAAATTACAACTGTGATGAAGTAGAATATGTCATGAATAAATATTCTGAGAATCACTAGGATCTGTTGCAGAGTTACAACCTTTCAAATTGACACTGGTCAGAATAGAAACATTGGCATGGTCAAGAAGGGGAAGTTGGAGGGGTGAAGGTATTAAGGTTCTCTTTAAAAGAAAATACAATTTAGGTTAGAAGACCTATCTCTCAAATTGTATGAAAGGAATCTCACAAAATTCCATGAGTTCCTTACAAGAAATGTTCTTATTTTCCCTGTGCTGGTGTGATATCGTAGGTTATGTACCATTTTGTGTGGATTAATGTTTAGGTGTACTGTCCATTATTTGTATTGCTTGTGTGTACATTGTATTGTCTGCAGGGTTATAACTCCTTGAAGCGCTTCTGTCCCTAAGTGTGGGGGAGGGGGCCTACAATTCACCTTACTTCTTTGCTAACCTGGGGGGATGAGTCAGTCTGTTTGAGAACTTGAATAGAGAAGGACGAAGATTGAACCTCTGGGCTGAAGTTGCAGCTCCTCAGAGCGACCTGGACATATATCTATTACTGGACTATATTCATGTTTTCTTTTCTATTTTTACCCTCCGTATGGTGGATTATGTTATGGACCATTTTATTTGCTTGGAATAAATGCTCTTTGGATTGTACAGCCATTTTTCGCTCTGTTTGTGTGATATGGGAGAAGGACCCAACTGGGGGCAGCGGTGGGATCAACAGAACAGAGCGCAGCCTAATGGAGATCCACCTACAGAGTGAGTACAGAAACTGGACTGCATCCAGTCTAAGGCTATGTCCGCACTTTGCGTCGTCCTACTTGCAGTTCAAAACGCACCCTCTGGCAGTAATTGATTTTGCCAAAGTTGCTTTTGACCACAAAATAGCGCTAAAAACGCTGCGTATTTACCGCGTTTTAGCTGCATTTTTAGCGCTTTTTACATACTTTTCCATTGCGTTTTGAAAGATGCGTTTTGAACATAAAGACACTGCAAAATAAAGTTTAAACAGTCAAACACAATGAAAAAAGGGAAAAAAGGAACACAATTATTGAAATAAAGAAAATTGTTATATTTCATATATATTTAGCGGTTTTATACTATTTAGCGGTAAAATAGCAATACATTTATATTTTTCATTAATTTAATTGTCGGACTATGTGTGTGTAAAGGGACATATTATTCCATTATTTTAATGTCAGAAAAACATACGATTTGGAATTCCAAAATGCAAACTTTCTGCAGCTAAAAGGCAGGTAAAACGCTGGAATTTTGATGTTGGTTGCTTTTTGCTACTTCTCCTTGACTTTAATGTTAGCAAAACGCTGCAGAAAGGGCAAAAACAACTGACATGCTGCTTTTTTGAACGCACGGTTTTTGACACAAAATATGCAAATGAAACGCAGCATTTTGAAACACAAAGTGCGGACAGGAAATCTTCCTTTTCCATAGACTATTATGGGAAACCTTTTGGCATTAAAACGCTGCAGCTCAAAATGCTGCAGAAATGCAGGTGAAAACGCAAAGTGCGGACACAACCTTAAGGAGAGAGACAAAGATCTGGGCCTGAGCTACCAGGGACTGAGTAAAGAAGCCTTAATTGATCTACTTCTGGGTGAGAGCAAGACCTCCTCCTGCCAGATGTCTGATGGACAAGTACTGGGAACGGGAATCCCTGCCCCAAAAACCAGTGGTTGCTGTGGATTGAAGAAAAGATGGCAGTTCTGGGCACAGGTATATCTCAGGAGTATGAGGAGGCTGCTCGCCGAGCACAGTGAAGACAAGAAGCAATAAAGTCCAGCAGAGAGAGTAATATGTGTTGGAGTGTAAACCCAGCAATCCGCGAGCCTGTATGGATCACCTGGGCAGACTTCAAGGCATTTGATGAGGCTTCCGGAGATGTGGAAGGGTTCTTCAAGGTCTTTGAGCAGCAGTGTGCCGTGATGGAGGTTCCCCACTCTGGTTGGATGTGTTTGTTAGTGGGACTCCTGAATGGAAGCCTAACCGAGGCTTATCGCACCATTGACTCACAGCAGAACTGGGATTACAACATTGGAAAATGGACTATCCTGGATTACCATGCTATCACCCCAGACTCACATATGGAACAGTTCCAAGATCTCCCATGCCCTACAGGGGGATCGTTTAGGATGTATGCCCATAAGTTATCCCAGGCATGTCGGAGATGGATAGAAGCGGAAGACGCCTTCACTGGGGAAGACGTTATACAGATATTTCTTATAGAACAATTTCTTTCCAAGTGTCCCTCAAAAATATAGGAATGAGTCAGAGAGCACATGCCACACACCTTGGATAGAGCTGCAGCCCTGGCTGATGAGGCCCTTACTATCCGACCGCAATTGAGGAGGCTTATGGACAATAAGCCACAGTCTGATCCTCTTGCACCTCGGCCCTCTCCAGTTTTTTCTGCCCCTCCATCCAGCTGCAAGTCAATGACATCCACATGTCACAATTCTGGGCCCCAACAGTTCCGACCACGCTTTGTGGGAATCACAGAGAGGAGATGTAATGGGTGCGGGCAACCTGGGCACATGCAATCCAGTTGTCCCGCAAGGACTCAGAGGGTCCACCACGCACCTCCATCTCGTCTGGTACATTTTATGCACTTCATCCTGCCTGAGTTACCATCACTTCCACTGGAGTGTACCGCTGACCCCTGGACTATAGATGCCCCTGTTAGAGTGTATGGCCTGCGGCCTTTGTCACTAGGTTCTACTACTGCCTTCTCCAGAATGCACATTGGAAGGAGTACGACACAGCATAGATGTTATCGATGTGGGCAGCCTGGGCATCTGCAAAACACTTGCCCTGCTGGTCGATTGAGGAATGACTTTGCACAAATCGACTTGTTCGTTGTCTACAGCCAAATACAATGGGGGAAGAGTTCTCACCCCTTCAAGTTGACTTGCCTAATGACTCAGACACTTGTGGTCGCCAACTAGGGGTATATGGGGTGTGAGCTATCAAAGTAAGCAATTACAGGAGGTTGTGCTGGATGGAAGGAGAGTTATTGAATTTTGTGACTCTGGGGCATTTCTCACAATCGCTGATCCCCGAGTGGTTCAACCAGAGATGATACATCATGGACCCAGGATTGTTATTGAATTGGCTGGACAAAGGAGGAATATGCCAAAGGCGACTGAAGATCTGGACTTTGGCTTTGGGGTCAAGCAATGTGTGGTTGGGGTGATGAGCGGCCTGCCTGCAGATATTCTCCGAGGAAATGATGTGGGAGATCTACAATGCCGATTTGTGGGTGCAGGAAACACAGTTTTAGTGAAGGAGTACACACAGGGAAGATTGTCCTTTTAACCCTATCGCTGTACAAGGGACTATCTACAGCTTCTCCTTCCAATACAAGCGTGAAAGCCAACACTAGAATGCTGATGGACTGTCCCAGTAAGAAGAACCATGGACTATCCACAGCTTAACAACATGGACTTAAGTGAGATGGCCAGAGGTCTGTGTAGACCTCACGGCATAGTCACTTATTTAGAAGGAGGGAGAGGTTGTGATGGTGTAATATTGTGGGTTATGTACCATTTTGTGTTGATTAATGTTTAGGCGTGGTTCACTGTCCAATATTTGTATTGCTTGTGTGTACATTGTATTGTCTGCAGGGTTATAACTCCTTGAGGCGCTTCTGTCACTAAGTGTGAGGGAGGGGGCCTACAATCCACCTAACTTCTTTGCTTACCTGGAGGGATGAGTTAGTTGAGAACTTGAAGAGAGAAGGATGAAGATTGAACCTCTGGGCTGAAGGTGCGGCTCCTCAAACAGACCTGGACACTTATCCATTACTGGACTATATTTGTGTTTTCTTTACTATTTTTACCCTCCGTATGGTGGATTAAGTTATGGACCACTTGATGTGCTTGGAATAAATGCTCTTTGGATTGTACAGCCATCTCTTGCTCTGTTGAATGTGTGATATGGGAGAAGGACCCCATCACATTCCCTTTTAACCAGCTGTTCAACCAACTGTTCACATTTTTAGGCCACATGCCCATGTAGCATAATTAAAGTGAAAACAAAGATAACACTAAAATCAGCAGCCGTAAAAAGTGAGGTTTTTTTGGATTTCATCTTTGTATTACAAAACAAAAAATATGCACTGACATCTGCAAGTGCAGACTATTTAATTGTAAAGTATATTAATTCATTTTGTGTATTTTTCATTGTAGACTCCAACACATTTTTTTTCATGTTGTAATTACAAATGAGCAGACCCATTTGAGTTTGGGTTTGCCAAGTTCAGCCGAATTTAAGATAAATAGATTCAGTTTACCATCTGGAGTTGACATGAACCCCAATGTAAGTCAATGATTATGCAGTTCGGATCTGTCATGCAGCAAGTCATAATATGAGAATTTCAGGGTGAGGGAGGGTGGGTTTTTTGGTCACACCGAAAATGTTTTTACCCTCAGAGACATTTAGAGGCTGCAATCAGTTTTCACTGAGCCGAGCACCGAGCGTACCAGAGCGCTCCAAAACTCGATCAAGTAGTTAGTATAGGAACAGCACCCAAACTCCGAACTCGGACACAAAATTCTTTTAAAAGTCTGTGTTTGGTATGAACCCCAAGCCTTACAGTTCACGTATGCTCACCTCTAGTTGTATTTACTTACATTTACAGGTTCAAGAGCTTGAAGTTGTTTAAGTAAGAGGTAGTGTAGCTACTAGAGGAATGTTTCTTTAAAAATTCTTTAGTGAAGACCTTTTACTTTAGTTTAGCACAGTTAAAAAGAGTCTGCTCATCCTATGAAGGTGATATAATCACAAATATCTCATATGTGGGGAGTAGAGATGAGAAGAAGTTTGCTTCATTTGGTTCAGCAAGATTTTAGATAAATGTTGGTTTAGGACTAGGATATGACCTGAACCCCAATGCAGTCACTATATGGGCAGTTTCATAGTTTCATAGTTTTTAAGGTTGAAGGGAGACTAAGGGGCACTTTGCACACTGCGACATCGCAGGTGCGATGTCGGTGGGGTCAAATTGAAAATGACGCACTTCCGGCATCGCATGCGACATCGCAGTGTGTAAAGGCTGGATGATACGATTAACGAGCGCAAAAGTGTCGTAATCGTATCATCGGTGCAGCGTCGGTGTAATCCATGATTACGCTGACGCGATGGTCCGATGTTGTTCCTCGCTCCTGCGGCATCACACATCGCTGTGTGTGAAGTCGCAGGAGCGAGGAATGTCTCCTACCGGCCTCACTGCGGCTTCCGTAGGATATGCGGAAGGAAGGAGGTGGGCAGGATGTTTACATCCTGCTCATCTCCGCCCCTCCGCTCTGATTGGCTGCCTGCCGTGTGACGTCGCAGTGACGCCGCACGACCCACCCCCTTAACAAGGAGGCGGGTCGCCGGCCACAGGGACGTCGCACGGCAGGTGAGTGTGTGTGTGAAGCTGGCGTAGCGATAACTTTCGCTACGCCAGCTATCACCACATATCGCTGCTGCGACGGGGGCGGGCACTATCGCACTCGGCATCGCAGCATCGGCCTGCGATGTCGTAGTGTGCAAAGCCCGCCTAAGTTCATCTAGTTCAACCCGTAGCCTAACATGTTGATCCAGAGGAAGGCAAAAAAAACCCCCAATGTGTCAAACAAGCTCCAATGGGGAAAAAAATTCTTTCCTAACTCCACATACGGCAATCAGACTAGTTCCCTGGATCAACACCCTGTCATAAAATCTAATATACATAACTGGTAATATAAAAATTTTTAAGAAAGGCATTCAGGCTCTGCTTAAATGTTAGTAGTGAATCACTCATTACAACATCATGCGGCAGAGAGTTCCATAGTCTCACTGCTCGTACAGTAAAGAATCCTTGTCTGTGATTATGATTAAACTTTCTTTCCTCAAGACGTAGCGGATGCTCCCATGTTCCAGTCGCAGGCCTAGGTGTAAAGAGATCTTTGGAAAGGTCTCTGTACTGTCCCCTCATATGTTTATACATTGTGATTAGATCCCCCCCTAAGCCTTTGTTTTTTCAAACTAAATAACCCCCAAGTTTAATAACCTGTCTTGGTATTGCAGCCCACCCATTCCTCTAATAATCTAGGTCGCTCTTCTATCTACCTGTAAGATTATGCTATTTATAACCTTCTATACTTTTGCTATCAAGAAAAGCATCCATTCCTCTCTTAAATTCATTCAGTGAGTTGGCCATCACCACTTCCTCAGGAAGAGAGTTCCAGAGCCTCACTGCTCTTACCGTGAAGAACCCTCTTCTATCCTGATGTAGGAATTTTCTTTCCTCCAATCGAAGAGAATGCCCCCTTGTTCTTGTCATAGTCCTTAGTACAAACAGATCATGGGAGAGATCTCTATATGGCCCTCTGATATACTTGTACATATTTATTAGGTCTCCCCTAAGTCTTCTCTTTTCTAGAGTAAATAGACCTAATTTTGATAACCTTTCCATGTATTGTAATGCACCCACTCCATTTATTATTTTAGTAGCCCGCTACTTTGGGTCTCAGCTCACATGCAGCCAGCCATAAACAGATCAGGGGGAGAGTGGGTGTGGTTTTTACATTTTTTTGGGGTGCACATTACCTTTGATCACACTGTTGGTACCCCCAATGTGAACTGCTTAAACACCGCAAGTGGCTCACACTGGGTAAAGAACTAAGCGTACCTAAGCACAGGGATGCTGGAGCAAGTAGTTTTTATACATAAGGCACCCAAACTCCAAACTTGAACTCTATTTTTTTGGGTTTTTTTGCAAAGTCTGTCTTTGAAAAGAACACTGAATCTCAGGTTTTCTCATCTCCAGTGGGCAGTGTAGAAGGTTTCTGTTGCTGCTGCTCAGTGCCCAGTTTCAGGATCCCTTGCAATTGATCCAACAAATTGGAATTCATATTAGCGCTTTTTGTGAGCATACAGGGATTAGTATTGCTGCAGGGAAAACAAAATGTTAGTTTCCTAAAGGCTAAAAGAATGACAGAATTCCAAAGATTTAAAGACTGAGAAATTTGTTGACTTTTTTGCCTGTAGTAAATTTTGTACAAATCATATTAGGATAAAAATCTATGAATTTCTCCAATTTGAGGCTATGTGCCCATGTTGCGTCGAGGTAGGTGTAGTTCAAAAAGGATCCTCTGGCAGAAAGGGCAATGCTTTTGGCTTTAAAAATGCATGTAAAATGCAAAGAAAGTAAGCTATGCGCACCTTGCTGTTTTCATGAGTTTTTAGTGCTTTTCTGGTGCTTTTAGAAACGCTGCAGTTTTGAATTAAATTGAATGGATTAGAAACACAGCCAAAATGGCAAAAACAATTGACATGTTGCTTCTTTAATCCCTTCAGCCCCCAGCCTATTTTGACCTTACTGACCTCGCCATTTTGCGCAATTCTGACCAGTGTCCCTTTATGAGGTTATAACTCTGGAACGCTTCAACGGATGCTAGTGATTCTGACATTGTTTTTTTGTGACATATTGTACTTCCCGAAAGTGGTAAATTTAGGCCAATATTTTTTTGCGTTCATTTGTAAAATTTCGGAAATTTGGTGAAAATTTAGAAAATTGCGCAATTTAGAAAATTTAGAAAATTTTATCAAGAAAAGCATCCATTCCTCTCTTAAATTCATTCAGTGAGTTGGCCATTACCACTTCCTCAGGAAGAGAGTTCCAGAGCCTCACTGCTCTTACCGTGAAGAACCCTCTTCTATCCTGATATAGGAATTTTCTTTCCTCCAATCGAAGAGAATGCCCCCTTGTTCTTGTCATAGTCCTTAGTACAAACAGATCATGGGAGAGATCTCTATATGGCCCTCTGATATACTTGTACATATTTATTAGGTCTCCCCTAAGTCTTCTCTTTTCTAGAAAATTTAGAAAATTGCGCAATTTTCAAAATTTGAAATTTATGCCCATAAATCTGAGAAATATGTCTCACAAAATAGTTAAATAAAATTTCCCACTTGTCTACTTTACACCAGCATAATTTTCAAAACAAAATTTTTGTTTGTTAGGAAGTTAGAAGGGGTCAAAGTTCATCAGCAATTTCTCATTTTTCCAACAAAATTTACAAAAACTTTTTTTAGGGACCACATCACATTTGAAGTTACTTTGAGAGGCCTAAGCGTCAGAAAATACCCAAAAGTGACCCCATTCTAAAAATTGCACCCCTCAGGCTACTCAAAACCACATCCAAGAAGTTTATTACCCCTTTAGGTGCTTCACAAGAATCAAAGCAATGTGGAAGGAAAAAATGAAAATTTACTTTTTTTACACAAAAATGTTACTTTAGCCATAAAATTTAGAATTTTCACAAGGGTATCAGGAAAAATTACACCATAAAATTTATTGTGCAATTTCTCCAGAGTACGCTGATACTCCATATATGGTGGAAATCACTTGTTTGGGTGCACGGCAGGGCTCGGAAGGCAACAAGCGCCATTTAACTTTTCAAACGCAAAATTGTCTGGAATCGTTAGGGGGCGCCATGTTGCGTTTGGAGACCCCCTGAGGTACCTAAACAATGGAACTCCTGCACAAGTGACCCCATTTTGGAAACTAGACCCCTCATGGAGTTTTTTTCAGATGTTTAGTGATCCCTTTGAACCCCTGGAGGCTTCACAGAAGTTTATAACGTTGAGCCGTGAAAATATTTATTTTTTTGTACCATAAAATTGTTACTTCAACCACGTAGCTTTTTTTTCACAAGGCTATCAGGAAAAATTACACCATAAAATTTATTGTGCAATTTCTCCTCAGTACACCGATACCTCATATGTGGTGGAAATCAAGTGTTTGGGTGCAAAGCAGGGCTCGGAAGGCAAGGAGCGCTATTTGACTTTTAGAGCTAATTTTCCATTCAAAAAGTCAAATGGCGCTCCTTCTCTTCCGAGCCCTGCCGTGCACCCAAACAGTGGTTTATGACCACATATGAGGTATCTATGTACTCAGGAGAAATTGCCCAATAAATTTTAGGATCCATTTTATCCTGTCGCCCATGTGAAAATGAAAAAAAATTGAGGCTAAAAGAAAAATTGTGGAAAAAAAAGTACTTTTTCATTTTTACGGATCAATTTGTGAAGCACCTGGAGGTTCAAAGTACTCACTATGCATCTAGATATGTTCCTTGGGAGGTCTAGTTTCCAAAATGGGGTCACTTCTGGGGGAGCACCAATGTGTAGGCACACAGGGGCTCTCCATACGCGACATGGTGTCTTGCTAACAATTTGAATGGAAAATTAGCTCCAATTATTTACAGACAGCATGTGGCGTATGGAGAGTATGAAGTCTATGTGAGGTTGGTGTGTCTGTGTGTAGTGTAGTATACGTCAGGTTGGTGTGTGTGTGTATAGTGTAGTATACGTCTGGTTGGTGTGTGTAGTGTAGTATACATCTGGTTGGTGTGTGAAGTGTAGTATACGATTGGTTGGTGTGTGTGGTGTTTACCACACACACACACACACATACACACACACACACACACACACAATCAACCTGACTTACACTACACCCCACACCAAACTAACATACACTACACCCCACACACTAGCCTGACTTAGTGTATGTTAGGTTGGTGTGTGGTGCATGTCAGGATGGCGTGTGTGGTGTATACTACACCACAAATACCAACCTGATGTACACTACACCACACACACATCAACCTGACCTACACTACACCACATACCAACCTGACGTAGTGTATGTTAGGTTGGTATGTGGTGTAGTGTAGGTCAGGTTGATGTGTGTGTGTGTGGTGTAGTGTACATCAGGTTGGTATTTGTTGTGTAGTATGCACCACACACGCCATCCTGACATGCACCAGACACCAACCTAACATACACTAAGTCAGGATGGTGTGCAGTGTGGTATAGTGTAGTGTACGTCAGGTTGGTGTGCAGTGTGATAGAGGGTAGTGTACCTCAGGTTGGTGTGTGTCAGGTTGATATGTGTGGTGTAGTATACACCACACACACTACCTGATGTACACTACAACACACACACCAACCTGACGTACACTATACCACACCGCATACCAACCTGACGTAGTGTATTTCAGGTTAGTGTGGTGTAATGTACGTCAGTTTGGTGTGTGTGATTTAGTGCACTAGCGCTAGGTTGGGGGTTACTCACACTTTACTGTGGGTCTTCCTCCATGGCCTCTGGCTCTTCTCCGCCCGGCCTCAGGCTCTTCTCCGCCCGGCCTCCGGACGATTTCTTCTCCTGCGATATCGAGTCTGTGTCACTGGAGGAGGAAGAGTGGGAGAAATAGAGAAAAGTGGGACCCTCTCCCTCACTATCAGCTACGGAGGGACGAGCAGAACATTTGTGTGTGCATGTGCAAAAAAACCCCCAAACCCTAAACTTTATTTTAGAGTGCATGTGTATGTGCAAGTGTTTGGAGAAACTTTCTACTGCAGGAGGGGGCTGAGGAGATGCAGGAGCCAGCAAGGGCCGTAATCACCGGGGCGCAATCACCGGGACGCAGGGGGACGCAATCACAGGAACTCAAATGCAGGGACGCAACCGCAGAGATGCAACCGCAGGAACGCAGGGGGCAAAATCGCAGGGATGCAGGGGGATGCGAGCGCAGGGACGCAGGGGGATGTGAGTGCAGGGGCGCAGGGGGAGCGCAATCGCAGGGGGGCGCAATCGCAGGGACGCAATCACTGGGACGCAGGGGGATGTAATCACAGGGGAGCGCAGTCGCAGGGGAGCGCAGCGGTGCGCAATCGCAGGGACGCTCAGGGGTGCGCAATCACAGGGACGCAGGAGGGCGCAATCGCAGGGGCGCAGGAGGGCGCAATCGCAGGGATGCAGGAGGGTGCAATCTCAGGGACGCAGGAGGGCGCAATCGCAGGGACGCAATCGCAGGGACGCAGGAGGGCACAGTTGCAGGGCCGCAGGGCAATGAGAGCGCAAGGGCGCAATCGCAGGGGGCGCAATCGCAGGGACACAATTGCGAGGAAGCAATCGCAGGGGATGCAATCGCAGGGACGCAGGGTGGCGCAATCACAGGGACGCAGGGGAGCGCAATCGCAGGGGTGCAATCGCAGGGCCGCAGGGCAATGAGAGTACAGGGGGGCACAATCGCAGGGGGCGCAATCGCAAGGATGCAATTGCGGGGAAGCAATCGCAGGGGATGCAATCATGGGGACGCAGGGGGTGCAATCGCTGGGACGCAGGGGGGCACAATCGCAGGGACGCAGGGGGGCACAATCGCAGGGATGCGCAATAGCAGGGACAAGCAATCGCAGGAGGGCGCAATCGCAGGAGGGCGCAGGGTGGGCGCAATCGCAGGGACGCAGGGGGGGGCAATCGCAGGGGCGGGAGATCACACACTCCTGATGCCCAGTGATCAGCAGGGTGGGGGACTGATCACTGGCAGCAGCAGTCAGTCACTCACACCAGCTGGGTGTCAGAAGCAGGGCACCGGCGGTGAGTGATCACAGGGAGCGGAGGTCGGGGAAGGCAGCGGAGGTCGGTGTGGGTTGGGGGTGGGTAGAATAGGATGGCAGGGGGAGCGGAGGTCGGGGTGGGGGTCGGATCGGATGACAGGGGGGGAACGGAAGACAACAGAGGGGAGCGCGGAACAGCACAGAAGGGAAGGGAAGACAGCACAGAAGGGAGAGAAACTTACTCGGTGGAAGCAGATGGCGATTGGAGGTGGCAGATCGCGGTGGCAGCGGCAGCAGGGGACCCTCATCTTCAGCATCGCCATCCATGGTCAGTTTGAGGCCTGAAGGGGGAGGGCACCCACCGGTCACACCGCCCCTCCACATCTGATTGGAGGGATAGCGTCACATGGAGGCTAGCTACAATCAGATCAGGGGGGGATTTCACAGAGGTTGCCCTGCTCCAGCCAATGGCTGATGATATTCCATCATCAGCCATGGCTGGATTGTAATAGTTCACCAAGTTTCATTGGTGAAATATTACAATCGTTCTGATTGAATATGAAAGTGAAAGTGACACTTTCAACAGCCAATCAGACCGATCGTAGCCACGGGGGGGGGGGAAGTCACCCCCCCTGGGCTCAACTACAAGTTCTTATGTACCTGCAGCGCTGGTGAGATTTTAGTAAACCCGGTCACCAGCGCTGCAAGAACGGAAACCCGCCATGATGCATATGGTGCGTCAAAGGTCGGGAAGGCACAAGGTTTCATGACGCATATGGTGCATCAAAGGTTGGGAAAGGGTTAAACGCAGAGTTTTTGCCCAAAAATAAGCAAATTTCACGCAGCGTTTATAACAGCATGGTGTGCACAAGAAATCCCTATTTCTCATAGACTTTGCTGGAAAATCAAAATGCATGCATTTTGGCATTAAATAGGTGCAGTTGAAAACGCTGCTGAAAAGCATGAAAAAAACGCAACGTGGGCACATACCCTCATGATGCTGTCACCACTTTTGCAATGTGGGTGGCGAAATTGGCATGGCTAATATACAAATGCATTTAGTACAAATGCATTTATTGTTGTTTTTTTTTTTTTTAAATTATAAAGTCTTGTAATTCTCCCTCCAGTAAGGGGCAGAGTATAAAAAAATACTGTTGAGGACCTATAAGACTAGACATTATCACTTAAGTTGGAGATGTTTTGGCTGTTTTAAATAGCAAATAATAAATGCTATTTTTTTTTTACAATTTTTGTCCACCTAAGCCAGTGAATTTTTTTTATAACCATTGAAGAAACAGCTCTAACAGCATGTGCTATATTTAAAACTGGAACAAAATGATTAAACATCATGTGACTCATGAATTTTGTACAGTCAATGGCAAACCATCCACAAGCAAATCCAACTTTAAAAATTCCTTTTACACTCTATGTATTGATTTAGGCCTTAAGACTTCTGCATTTTGGAAGTACAATTATGCTAATCAAAACATTTCACTGGTTGTAGCATACCAAAAAATAACTACACACTACCCTCAGGCTATAACACCAGTCATTGACAAGAAATAAGCTAAATACAGATTTTTCCCCCAGCTTTTAGTTTTAAATATTCTATGTTTGGTTTTTCTCACCTGAAATATCGTCCATTTTGAATTGTATGTTCCAATGGATACTAATATAGCAAACTAATATACTAATTAGGAAAAAAGCTTTGCTACCTTTCCTGATCTTTTTATCCAGGTCTTATTCTGAACCTGTTCAATTCTCAGAACATGCCTGTTATAAACCAACTGAGGATAACAAGTGACTAAGATACGATATTGCCTTCTGGCTATCTGTGGACTTTGCCGAGTTTAGCATTCATCATCTTTTCAGAAAAGCCAGCTTTTCTAAAGTTCAAGGTGCATAATTTATGTATTTCTATTTGAAAGTATAAATTATTTTTTATAATTGGCTTTATAATATCGGAATACTGTATCATGATGACTTTTGTACTTGGAAAAGACCGGTCAACACATTTTCCAGGAAGAATAAAACAAAGTATAATGACACAGTGTATGGAGATAGAAATTTCCCTTTTATTTTATAAGGTTCTCTAAAGGGAGACTTTGCTGTAACCTGTTCATATCACCATTGCAGGACTGAATTTTAATGGTTTTTTTTATTTTGGAGGACTCATTTTGTACTACAAAGGTCCCAAATTAAATATGCTGATCAGCTTGTCAAGTAATTTAGTAACAAATGGTCAATTTTCCTGCAATGCCACTATTGAGAAAAATAAATAAATGAATGGTCAGTGAAATACCAGGATATTTTAGATTCTTTAGGTCAAGATTCATTGTTTTCAGCTACTTTGTCTTGTAGCTATTTGATTGGTATGTTTAACCAACTTTAATCAGAATTTATTAAAGGGAATCTTCTCTGTCCCCATCTGAGAGCAGTATGATATAGGTCAGAGACCCTGATTCCAGTGATGTGTCATTTCCTTCACTAATTACAGCATTTTTTTTATTAAAACCTGTTTTATTTGCTGCATATCTATCAGTCCACTGACTGCTGATCTCTCTATAACACCTCCCCATACCACTGATTGGCAGCTTTCTGTGTACATTGTGCATAAGCAGAAAGCTGCAACTTTGCTGTGTCTGGCATGGTTGGACTATCTGTCAGAAGGCCAAGCTGTCCTGCAGGGATAGTTCTTACTGAAAAAAATAGTGATTTCATCAAAACTACATTAAGGGTCCCAGTTAGTGTTGATCAAATAGTTAACTATTCATACTCACTATGCTGTTAGCGAGTACTGTCCGCTACTCGCATATTCGTTATGAGTAGCGGGCACAATGTAAGTCAATGGGATATACTCGCTAAGTAGCGAGTAACCCGGAAGCCATACTATTTGCTACTCGCACAAAAAGTACGGCTTTCAGGTTACTCGCTAGTAGCGAGTATTTCCCATTGACTTACATTGTGCCCCCTACTCGTAACAGATATGCGAGTAGCGGACAATACCAATAGTTAACTACTCACTCAACACTAGTCCCAATAAGTGATCAATCCCAGTAATCTGGGCTTCTGCACCTTCATTATGATGCTCTCAGATTAGATAGCAAATACAAGATGACAGTTTCACTTCAATGCTATATTAGCCTAACACTTTAACAGATTAATATGGGCTACATGATGGCTTAGTGGTTAGCACTGCACTTCTGTGGCCCTGGGTTCAAATCCCACAAAGGACAACATCTGTAGGGAGTTTGTATGTTCTCCCCGTGTTTGCGTGAGTTTCATCCGGGTTCACCGGTTTCCTCTCACACTCCAAAGAAATACAAATTACAGATACAGAATTTAGATTGTAAGCCCCAACAGGGACAGTGTTTGGGAATATGTTGGTGCTATATAAAAATAAAGATTATAGTTATTAATAGTTTGTCTATTTCTTCAAGTGTTTCTTTTTATGTGACCTAAGGCTAGTTTCAGGCTAGTGTATAATTGGCATATTTGTAACCCTTTATTAGCAATACAAATCCTATGGCAACCACAAGTCTAAGGATTCTACAATGTTGTAGATGCTTATGAAGCTGTCAGCTCAGATCCTTAGACTTGCAATAAGTCAGGACTTGCATCAGTAATACTGGCACACAAATATGTCAATAAGACACTTGTCTAAAAACTAATGAGAGAAGACTGTCTGGAACACCAATGTGTGTGAACTAGGTGCTAGCTTAAACACATCACTATAGTAAAGTGAAAAAGCTGCACACTAAACACTATATTATAAGGAAATATTGGTAAAGCATAACCTCTATAGGTATATTAGAATAATGAAAAATACATTTGGCTAACTGGAAAAAATGGAAAACATGAAAAATGAAAATTGCATAACTGCTATTTCTATTTGAAATAGAAGATATATTTAGCAAATGTATTGATCAATGTAATTGGGCCCTAATACCACGACAAGGTAATCTCTTATTATTTGGGAACCTAACGGTAAATGCCTCCCTATGTGCGACTAAAAATCTGCAGGTCTGGGCAGATAGGCTTCTGGCTATGTAGAGTGGTGCATTGATCAATAAATTGATCAATACATTTGTTAAATATCTCTTTTATTTCAAGTATCCTTAGCAGTTATGCAATTTTCATTTTTTATGTTTTCCATTTTTTCCAGTTAGCCAAATGTATTTTTCTTTGTTCTATTATTCCTATAACAGTTATGCTTTATCAATATTTCCTTATAATATAGTGTATAGTGTGCAGCTTTTTCCCTTTACTATACTTGTCTAAAAACTGTCCAAAGAATTTAGTGAAAGTGTATAACTCCTTGTGCTAATTTTCTGGAATCCAAAAGTAACATGATATTTTGTGCAAAAATGTTGAGACCTTTTTTTTTACTAAAAATAAATTTTACAACTTTTTTCTTAATAGATATAAATTTACTATAATTCACACAAAAAAAGTGTAAATTATAACTGAAATCTAGGTTAGCACAAGTGAAGACTTACATGAACTTCTCAATATTGTGCCAAAGTTAATATTATGTGCACCTCTTAGTAAATTTGGTACAACGTTTTACAGCCAGTTTTCGGTTCAAAGTTATTATATGAGTGCTAGCTTTGATAAATGTCTCCTATAAGTAAAGTAATTTAATAGACTTCTATACCAAAAATGGCACAAAGTGTATTCCAATGTTAACTTATTTGTAAACTCCTGAACTATCATCATGAACACAAGTCATGTCATAATGAGGGACAAATTGGTTATATAAAATTAATCCGTATCTGATTAACACGAGCAGGAAATTATTTTATGAAACTTTTTTAATTTTTCAGGTGGAATTGCAAATTGATATGAAGTTAATTCCGTGGTTTTCAATAGTCCTCATTTTTTGGGTGCAATTTTATTTTTCAATAACATAATCATTATCATAAATCCCATATTCTTTGCCTTTTTGTTTAAGTTGAAACATTGTCCATATATGAAAAACAAAAAACCTTATAAACTCACAAAAGGATAAATCACAGCATAAACATAACTTCTAAATTTGCCCTTAAATGTATCTGTGATCGTGTTAAGCCTGTTTCCCCATATTTCTGAGTAATACTTTGTGACATTTACTGCATAACAATATAATGTGATATTTACAGTTCAGTATCATTTGTGAAATATATATAACTAGAAACAAGTCTAGTAATGAACAGCTACATAAGATCACAGAAAACATCACCAAAATAGTCATAAAGGCTGGAAAACATTTCATAGCTGTCAATGGTGAGGTGACATTATCATGTCAAAGTGTCTTGGAAAACAAACACACAAATGTCAGCTTTAGAGCCCCTGGAGACTGTTATGTCCTTTCTCCTATAACCTATTCCCCTTTCAAGCTTTCAAGAAAATCGCTTGTTTACTGGTTGCTTAATCTAAATGAACAAATTTGTTATTTACAAACGACCTTGAAACTAACTTCTCCATAATAGAGCTGATTTGATATATAATTTGAGATTCTAATGTACATACTTTAAGAAAAACTTTTCTAAAAAAACCCCACATTTCTATATATTTGGTGGAAATGAATGACAGAACCTTTTCAATTATCCTCACACTGTCTTCCCTGTGTACAATAAGAAATCATTCAAAAACCACAAAATATTTGACACCAAATGCTTAACGTCAAGTCAGGATGCTCAGATCCCTCTGCAGGTCTGCTTAATCGTTGCTGATAATTAATTCCCTGGTGATCCCTCTATTCCCTGTTGATTTTCCTTACTGTATGGCACTTCAAAATGGATCATATCATTCTGCAAGTCAAGACTATATATTTTTTATTATTTTTCTTGCTTTCCACAATCTAATTTTTTTTTCTAAATATTTTGTGTTAGTGTTGGAGCATTTGAAGACCCAACACATTTTTATTTTTCATTGATGGGACTGTGAGATGGAGTCATTTTTGGAGGACTCTTGTGAGTTAACTTGCAGGACAACGTTTTACCACTTTAAGGTACATTTGAGTTCCTGTTCCCTTTTTATTCAGCTGTTTGAGAAGCTAAAGATTTTTTTTCCAGTTTTTAATGTATGGGTTAAGTACACTTTATTGAATGGGAGGTTTCATATTTGGCAATACTGATTGCAAGCAGTCCCTGGATTACAAACTAGATGGGTTCTGTAGATTTTTAAAAACTTGAATTTGTATGTAAGTTGAGTCTTTAGTTCCACAAAGATGGGGTACATTCTGGTAACCCCCAGATCAAAATTAGAGCCAAGCAAACCTGAGGTCCGAGGTTCGAGAACCGACTTAAAAAAACCCAAAGTTTGGGTTTGAAGTTCAAATACGTTACAAGTGCAAACCACTCAAGTGAGCAGCGCTGTAATTGGGTATGAGTAATGCTCAGCCCTGTGTGAGCCATGTGCAGTGTTTGAACGGCTCACACTGGGGGTAAAATCAGCATGCTCAGATGTAGTGTGCACACACACACACACACACACAAAAAATTGGAAAACCTCACACACCCTCTCCCGAAACTGTTCTGCTCATGGCTGGCTGCATGTGGATGGAGACACAAGCCGCCCACTTACTGACTTCCATTGAGGTTCAGTTCAAGTCAGTATCATAAACCGAACCTTATGTAATGTTTAAATGTGTCCTGTGAACTGAACCTCCAAAGGTTCCCTCATATTAAATTGAATGAGACAGTACCAAAATGGAAAATAACACAGTGTATCACATCTTTATGGAAAAAGCACACTTCTGAATTGCTAAAACGGTAAAAAGATATATTTTTCCTGTATGTAAGTTGGATCATAGCAGGCAAAAAGAAAAAACTACTTCACTTCATCACTTCATCACTGACCTCTCTGGCCACCCCATTGTTTGCTGCTTGCCTTCTGGTAATTTTTTTTTTTTTGTAGCGATAATATCTCTGGTCTCTATACTATACGTAAAAATTTCTGGCCTTGTGCTTATAACATTCTAGGATGTCCAAGGCCTGGATGTTGCTGAATACCTGACATATAGTGAAAGGATGAAGATGTGTGATGCCCTGGACTAGCCAGGGGTCACAGGTAGTTCCATGCACCACACCCCACCCTAATAAGGTAAGGTAATAGCAGCCGCACAATGAAACCCTGAGTCACCCCTCCCAGGTCATGATGTTCACACCCGGTGGGGCGGAGTCAGGCGGTTGGCAATGCCCACCTAGGAGTTCAGATGGCCTGGGGCGGGAACACAAGACAGAACATTGTTGACAGTTGACAGAGGAGAAGTGAGGAGAGAACTGGGAACTGTCAGGGGCCTTGCTAGGAGCCTAGGTACCCTTGTCGGCTAGGAGGCAGACGGTAGTGCTGCCTGCAGGAGACCGGGAAGACGACCGGTGGAACTGTAAGGTACCGGGACAGGGTACCGGAACCGAACCGGGGAGCCAACTTGATACCGGAGCACCAGGCAGGGTACTCAGACCCCGACTTAGTCCAGAAGCCACTGGATCTTAGTCAAATTAACTGATTGTGGTCTGGACCTCAGGGTCCTTTCTTACTTAAGTCCTGATTGAAGGCAACAGCCCAACCAGTACGGATAAGTGCCACCGCCAAGGGCCAGATATCCAAAGGACCAGCGTCTGCGGGCAAATGGGCTCCTCCGACGTACACAAGTCGGGGACTGGACTACCGTTGCGTAGGCACAGGAGTAAAAAAATCACTACACAGAGGTGCAGGAAAAAGGCAGGCATTACCAACCTTACTAGGAGAACACGCAGCCGGCTGTGGGCACCGATCATCACCGAACTTGGTTTACCAGTGACTCTTTGTGTGATTATAATCATGAGTACAACAGTGCCATCAGGCACCGCACCGCAACACTCCGTCCTGCACCCCTGCCCTCGCCAACCGGGCCCCGAGACCAACATCTTCTACCCACAGAGGGGTCAACACCTAGCTGCGCCATTACACCACTCCCGGGAGCACCCATACCTTCACCGCAGCGGTGGTGTCTACAATCACCACGACCCGTGGGTGGCATCACGAACTTTACCAATACCACGGCTTCGGCCGTGAACCGTCCACCACACCACCCCTACCCGTAGCGCCAGCAAGATCAACCCCCTTTTCGGAGCGACATGACCCCTGGTCCGGAGGCGCTCGAGCCACCGACAACCTAAGCCCGGATCCGAGCAGCTCGGCAGGCAGCCCCCCCAGGGCTGTACAGATGCAGTGCTCAATAGTACACAGGAACAGGAACAGAACCAGATGGTGGGTGGTGAGCAGCGGAGTAGCCTGAGAGGGGAGTGGTTAGGTATTACTTATATAATTCTTATCTTACATTCTTTATTATCAAATCAAATGTTTGAATAGCAAGTGCTAAATTTTTGTGATGAAAAACATTTTTTTTATTTCTGCAATGATGCAATATTTTGTAAATGAAAAGCTTTATTTTTAACTTATCTTTATAGCTTTCAAAAAGGTATTTTGAACTCATTATACTCTAGCTAGTTCCCTCTATAATATTTTGCAAAACTCTGTGCAATATATTATGCCTCTCAGTTATAAGTTTGGCGTATTAAGCCCTGCACCTTGGAGAGCCTAATGGAGTTATGTACAGTACATTGCAGATCTGAGGATAAGAGTTATACCTCTGCTCTTATGATAACCCACTCTTAATGGGGCTTTACACGCAACAACATCGCTAACGAGATGTCGTTGGGGTCACGGAATTCGTGACGCACATCCGGCCTCGTTAGCGACATCGTTGCATGTGAAATGTACAAACGACCGCTAATGATCAAAATTACTCACCTAATCGTTGATCGTTGATATGTCGTTCTAATCCCAAATATCGTTACTGTTGCAGTGCGCAGGTTTTTCATCGTTCCTGCGGCAGCACACATCGCTATGTGTGACACCGCAGGAACGAGGAACAACATCGTACCTGCGGCTGCCGGCAATGAGGAAAGAATGGAGTGGGCGGGATGTTCCGGATACTCATCTCCGCTCCTCCGCTTCTATTGGGTAGCTGCTTAGTGACGCCGCTGTGACGCCGGACGAACCTCCCCCTTAAAGGAGAGATTGTTCGGCAGCCACAGCGACGTCGGTAAAGAGGTAATTGCATGTGATGCTGCCATAGCAATATTGTTCGCTATGGCAGCGATCACCCCGTGATGCGTCACCGACGTGGGCGGGTGCAATCGCTCGCGACATCACTAGCGATGTCGCAGCGTGTAAATCCCGCTTTAGTCTTAAATCATTTTGAGGGGCACATTTGGGTGTAAGACGAACAACAGATGGAGCTCGGTTGCACAATATAACCACATACATGTCACAGTATTGACTACAGCATCTAAGGGGTTTAACTGAAAGGATCAGAGTTATTTGCAATCTTCTCTGTTATAGTGGAGTGTCAGTCATTTAAAGGGAATCTGTCTGTCATTATGCTTTTCCTACCTCAACTGAGAGCAGCATGATGTAGGCAAAGAGATCCTGAACCAACTATATATCACTTAGATTACTGGGCGCAGCCATTCTGACAAAATTAGAATTTTTAGCTTTGTCATGTAGCAGAGCTGACAGAGTTACCCTTACCCACATCATGCTCTTAATCAAGATTGTACATTGACAGTGAGATGTCAATCAGAAGAGGGGGCATGTTGGACTTACATGCGCGTGACTTTGTAGTCCCAGCAATAATAATGGTCCTGCTGCTTAAACAAACAAAGCAAATAAACAACAGATCAGACTTTGACAGGACACTCAGACCTGAATTTTCTGTGTTAACCCTTGCAGCATGCTGGTTTCAGCTTACCTAGCAGAAACTTGCTGACTGATTCCCTTTAATACTTCTAGCATTGGCATGCAATGGTGTGTGCATAGCTTTTGTGCATTACTGTGTTATACCATTATGATAATTCATGGGAATTACATAGTTCCTGCATTTTAAACGTATGTCAAAAGGTAGAAAGCCATTAGATTTTACACTTAACAGTTTTGCTGCTATTTGTTTATGGATAATTTGACACCTATGTAATAATTCTTAAAATTTTTAAGAAACAGATTGTATTACACATGCTTATGCATATATTTTCTGAATTTAGATACCTGGCATATAGACATAAACATAATTTTAATGTAATGTCACAACACAACTGTAAAGAAAAAACTGTTGTAAGTAGATTTTGAAGGGCCCCGGTGCAAAGTTTGGACCTGGGCCCCCGCAACCGACACTCGGGGTACGCGATAATGATGCTGACACTCGGAGTATGGTATAGTGTGAATGACATTGGGCTATTTCCCTCAGCACCCAGGTTTCCCATGATTCGAAATCCCTTTTTCTATCAGCACCCAGCTTTCCTACGTTCTGATATCTTGTCCTCAGCACCCACCTTCCCCATTCTCTGCTTTACATCTTTCCCTCAGCCCCCACCTTTCCCATAATAGTAGAGCATGGGAAACCTGGGTGCTGAGGGAAAGATCCTCAAAACTTTCCCATCCCATGCTTGTATCTTTGCCCCCCTCGTATATAGCTCTCCAAATAATATAATGGCCCCTACATACCATTCCATATAGTATAATGGGTCCCACATAACCCTTCATATATTAGAATGCACCCCCCAGAGTCCTCCATATATTATGCTGCACCCTATAATCCTCCATATATTATAATGCAGCCCCCATTGTCCTTCATGTATTAAAATTCACCCCATAGTCTTCCACATATTTTACTGCACTCATGGTCCTCCATATATTATACTGCACTCACAGTCCTCCATGTATTATACTGCACTCCATAGTCCTCCATGTATTATAATTCACCCACTGTTCTCAATATATTATAATGTAGCCTCTATAGTCCTCCATATACTATAATGCAGCCCTTATAGTCCTTCATATTTTATAATGCACCTTGTAGTCCTTCATATTGTATTATGTAGCCCACATACCGTTTAATGCACACCCATAGTCCTCCATATATTACTATGCAGATTCATAGTCCTGAATGTTTTATAATGCACCCAATAGTCCTTCATATTGCAGTATTCCGCCCCCACACCGTTTATTGCACTCCATAGCCCTCCATTTATTATAATGCACACCCACAGGCCTCTATATATTATAATGCAGCCCCATTGTCCTCCATGTTTTATAATGGAGCCCCATAGTCATTCATATTATATTATGCAGCTCCCATAACATTTAATACACCCCATATACCTCCATGTATTATAATGCATCCCCAAAGTATGTATAATGTGTCTTTCATATTGAATTACACAGCCCCCATACCGTTTAATGTACCCCGATAGGCCTCTGGCCACCGTGTACTCACTAAAAACAACAAATCCTCCGGGGGCGGATGCGGACACTGACAGCAAAGGGCCCCTGTGCAAGAATTGACCATGCCTCTCCTCCCAAACCCCTCTCACACATCCCCCTGCATCTTGGAGTCTTCCATTTTACCATTTAAGTTTTGTTGTGCTTAGAATTTTGCACTGGGAAAAAAATAATAAAATCAGAGTTACTTATTCTTACCTGGTCCAGTGGTGTCTCTCTGCTTCTCCGTCCATGTTTACAGGCTGCAGTAATAATGTCACACGTGACCACTTTAGTTAATCACAGGACTCCGTAATTGACACCAACTACCTTAGCATGATGCCTGTGCTCAGTGATTGGTTCAAGCAGTCACATGTTTTAGTCATGACATCACTGCTGCAAACATAGACCAGAACAGAAGCAAAGAGAAATTGCTGGTTCTGAGGAGGATAAACACACACAGACACAGACCCAGACACACACACACACACACACACACACACACACACACACACACATTCATACTATTTATGTACAGAGGCACATATACTATATATACACAAGCACATATACTATACACACAGGCACATACATATATATTTATGCACAGAAATACATATACTATAATTACACATGCACACATACACACACAATCACACAAGTACATACACGCATACTATTTATGCACAGAGATACATATAATGTATGTACACACAAGCACATACATACACAAGCACATATACTATACACACACACAGGTACATACACACATACTATTTAGGCACAGAGATACATATAATGTAAGCATACATTCACATACACACAAAAGCACATATACAGTAACTTGAGAAAGTATTCGGCCCCCTTGAACTTTTCAACCTTTACCCACATTTCATGCTTCAAGCACAAAAATAAAAAAAAATAAATTAATGGTGAAGAATCAACAAGTGGGATACAATTGTGAAGTTGAATGATTTTTTTTTTTTCTTGTTTTAAACCTTTTTTAAAAATAAAAAACTGAAAAGTAGGGCATGCAATATTATTCGTCCCCTTTACTTTCAGTGCAGAAAACTCACTCCAGAATTTTACTGAGGATCTCTGAATGATCCAATGTTGTCCTAAATGACTCATGATGATAAATATTATCCACCTCCGTATAAATGCTCCAGCTGTGTGATACTCTCAGTGTTCTGTTTAAAATGCAGATAGCATCATGAAGACCAAGAAACACAACAGGCATGTCTGTGATACTGTTGTGGAGAAGTTTAAACCTGGATTTGGTTACAAAAAGGTTTCCAAAACTTCCCAAGAAGCACTGTGCAAGCGATCATATTGAAATGGAAGGAGTATCATACCACTGCAAATCTACCAAGACCTAGCCGTCCCACAAAATTTTAATCTCAAACAAGGAGAAGACTGATCAGAGATGCAGCCAAGAGGCCCATGATCACACTGGATGAACTGCAGAGATCTACAGCTGAGATGGGAGAGTCTATCCATAGGACAACAATCAGTCATACACTGCACAAATATGGCTTTTATTGAAGAGTGGCAAGGAGAAAGCCATTTCTCAAAGATATCCATAAAAAGTGTTGTTTACAGTTTGCCACAAACCACCTGAGAGACACACCAAACATGTGGAAGAAGGTGCTCTGGTCAGTTGAAACCAAAATCAAACTTTTTGGGAACAATGCTAAACGATATGTTTGACGTAAAAGCAACACAGCTCATCCCTTTAAACACACCATCCCCACTATCAAACATGGTGGTGGCAGCATCATAGTTTGGGCCTGATTTTCTTCAGCAGGGACAGGGAAGATCGTTAAAATTGATGGGAAGATGGATGGAGCCAACTACAGGACCATTCTTGAAGAAAACCTTTTGGAGTCTCCAAAAGACCTGAGACTGGGATGGAGATTTGTCTTTCAACAAGACAATGATACCAAACATAAACCAAAATTTACAATGGATTGGTTCAAAAATAAACGTATCCAGGTATTAGAATGGCCAAGTCAAAGTCCAGACCTGAATCCAATCGAGAATCTCTGGAAAGAGCTGAAAACTGCTGTTCACAAATGCTCTCTATCCAAACTAACTCAGCTAGAGCTATTTGCAAGGGAAGAATGGGCAAGAATTTCAGTCTCTCATTGTGCAAAACTGATAGAGACATACCCCAAGCGACTTGCAGCTGTAATCGCAGCAAACGGTGGTGCTACAAAGTATTAACTTAAAGGGGACAAATATTATTGCACGCCCCACTTTTCAGTTTTTTATTTTTTTAAAAATGTTTAAAATTAACAATAAATTTCGTCCAACTTCACAATTGTGTCCCACTTGTTGATTCTTCACCATTAATTTAAATTTTTTTATCTTTACGTTTGAAGCCTGAAATGTGGGTAAAGGTTGACAAATATATAAAGCGCTGTGGAATTAATAGCGCTATATAAATGAATAAAAGTTAAAATTAAATTCAAGGGGGCCGAATACTTTGGCAAGGCACTGTACTATACATACAAACACACAGGTACATACACAGATACTATTTATGCACAGAGATACATATATAGTATGCACACATTTATATATACACACACACACATACAGTACAAACCAAAAGTTTGGTCACACCTTCTCATTCAAAGAGTTTTCTTTATTTTCATGACTCTGAAAATTGTAGATTCACATTGAAGCCATCAAAACTATGAATTAACACAATTGGAATGAAATACTTAACAAAAAAGTGTGAAACAACTGATAATATGTCTTATATTCTAGGTTCTTCAAAGTAGCCACCTTTTGCTTTGATTACTGCTTTGCACACTCTTGGCATTCTCTTGATGAGCTTCAAGAGGTAGCCACCGGAAATGGTCTTCAAAAAGTCTTGAAGGAGTTCCCAGAGATGCTTAGCACTTGTTGGCCATTTTGTCTTCACTCTGCTGTCCAGTTCACCCCAAACCATCTCGATTGGGTTCAGGTCTGGTGACTATGGAGGCCATGTCATCTGGCGTAGCACCCAATCACTCTCCTTCTTAGTAAAATAGCCCTTACACAGCCTGGAGGTGCGTTTGGGCTCATTGCCCTGTTGAAAAATAAATGATGGTCTAACTAAACTCAAACCGGATGGAATAGCATGCCGCTGTAAGATGCTGTGGTAGCCATGCTATTTCAGTATGTCTTCAATTTTGAAAATATCACCAACAGTGTCACCGGCAAAGCACCCCCACACTATCACACCTCCTCCTCCATGCTTCACGGTGGGAACGAGGCATGTAGAGCCATCCGTTGACCTTTTCTGCATCTCCCAAAAGACACAGTGGTTGGATCCAAAGATCTCAAATTTGGACTCATCAGACCAAAGCACAGATTTACACTGGTCTAATGTCCATTGCTTGTGTTCTTTAGCCCATACAAGTCTCTTCTGCTTGTTGCCTGTCCATAGCAGTGGTTTCCTAGCGGCTATTTTACCATGAAGACCTGCTGCACAAAGTCTCCTCTTAACAGTTGTTCTACAGATGTGTCTGCTGCTAGAACTCTGTGTGGCATTGAACTGGTCTCTAATCTGAGCTGCTGTTAACCTATGATTTCTGAGGCTAGTGATTCGGATAAACGTATCATCCACAGCAGAAGTGACTCTTGGTCTTCCTTTCCTGGTGCGGTCCTCATGTGAGCCAGTTTCTTTGTAGCATTTGATGGTTTTCGCCACTGAACTTGGGGATACTTTCAAAGTTTTCCCAATTTTTCGGACTGACTGACTTTAATTTCTTAAAGTAATGACAGTCACTCATTTTTCTTTACTTAGCTGCTTTTTACTTCCATAATACAAATTCTATCAGTCTATTCAGTAGGACTATCAGCTGTGTATCCACGAGACTTCTGCACAACACAACTGATGGTCCCAACCCCATTTATAAGGCAAGAAATCCCACTTATTAAACCTGACAGGGCACACCTGTGAATTGAAAACCATTTACAGTGACTACCTCTTGAAGCTCATCAAGAGAATGCCAAGAGTGTGCAAAGCAGTAATCAGAGCAAAAGGTGGCTATTTTGAAGAACCTAGAATATAAGACATATTTTCAGTTGTTTCACACTTTTTTGTTAAGTATTTCATTCCAATTGTGTTAATTCATAGTTTTGATGGCTTCAATGTGAATCTACAATTTTCAGAGTCATGAAAATAAAGAAAACTCTTTGAATGAGAAGGTGTGACCAAACTTTTGGTCTGTACTGTATGTGTGTGTGTGTGTGTGTATATATAAATGTGTGCATACTATATATGTATCTCTGTGCATAAATAGTATCTGTGTATGTACCTGTGTGTTTGTATGTATAGTACAGTGCCTTGCCAAAGTATTCGGCCCCCTTGAATTTAATTTCACACTTTTTCGTTAAGTATTTCATTCTACATGTGTTAATTCATAGTTTTGATGGCTTCAATGTGAATCTACAATTTCATTATTAGAGTCATGAAAATAAAGAAAACTCTTTGAATGAGAAGGTGTGTCCAAACATTTGGTCTGTAATGTGTGTGTATATATATATATATATATATATATATATATATTTATATATATAACAGACACATGCACAATTACTGAATATACAGTGCAAGCAACATAGGTATATATGTAAAAGCAAACAGACAGATCCAATAACTAGATACTCACCTCTGAGCTCTTTCTTCATAAGTTGCTCATGACCTTTGAAATTTTTCCTGCTCTTCCAATCCTGCTGTGGATGTGGAGCTGTGCAGCCTCCATTTTCCTGGTGCCCCTCAGCCCTGACCTCCACACCTACAGAAATCAGCTCCTTACACGGAACTTTAGGAATCAGCTGCTCCTCTTTGGCTGTAGCCTCCATCTTCTCCCCTCGCTCTTAGCTAGGGGAGAGGCATAGTGTCCTGTAGAGCAATGGGCAGCATAGGAAAGGTCCCTTACTGGTTCCGGGACTCATCGGCACTCAACAGTTTCCTGGTGAGTGAGTCAGACCCCAGAAACATATAATACTTATTACGGTGTATGGCCCTTCTTTAGTTGTGAGGGGCCACCCCTCCCCTCTGTTCCCCCATACAACAATTTCACAGGCTATATATCATCCACTGAATTCTTCACCTCTCCTCATTCCCTCGCTGCTCCGATCAGCGTCCTCCCATCCTTTGCTTTGCATGCCTCAGCACAGCAGCTCGCAGTGATGATGTCACCACGCTCTGCGAGCGCAGGCCCAGGGGAGAATGAAAAAGAATTGAGCATAGTGCTCCTCTACATTCATCATCATTGCTGTGTGCGATGACGGGTGAGGAGGGCCCAGTGCTGCCGCTGCTGACACTGAGCCCCCCGTCTCATGGGCACATAGCGGCCGCATGGTCTGCCACTGAACAGCGCAGCTCCTCTCTCACAGAAAGGGGCTAGCTGCTGATCTGCAGGGCAGCAGCTGGGCCCCTAACCATGCAGGCCCGGTCGTGATGGAGACCTCTGCGACTGTGGTAGTTACACCCCTGGATCTTGTAATTGCCACCTTGATACAAAGAGGTCAAAGCATAGTTACATGTATGTACACAAATCTTAGACCCATGTCAAAGGTTTCTAATGAAGACAACCAGTTCTCCTAATTTGCATGATGAAGGGCAAAAAACCCAAAACACGTGTCTGCCGATGGAGCTTCTGGTTTATATATCTATACATCTCCCCCATGACATCTTGATGTTTTCTGCAAGAAGAAACTTTACTTCTTAAGGCCGCTTTACATGCTGCGATATCGGTACCGATATCGCTAGTGTGGGTACCCACCCCATCTGTTGTGCGACACGGGCAAATCGCTGCCTGTGCCACACAACATCGCCCAGACCAGTCACACGTACTTACCTGCATGGCGATGTCGCTATGACCAGCAAACCGCCTCCTTTCTAAGGGGAGGTTTGTTCAGTGTCACAGCGACGTCTCAGCTGCGTCACTGAACCGCCGCCCAATAGAAGCGGAGGGGCAGAGATGAGAGGGACGTAACATCCTGTCCACCTCCTTCCTTCCGCATGGCGGCCGGGAGGCAGGTAAGGAGAGCTTCCTCGTTCCTGCGGTGTCACACGGAGCGATGTATGCTGCCGCAGGAATGAGGAACAACTTCGTTACTGCTGCAGTAACAATATTTGAGAATGGACCCCCATGTCACCGATGAGCAATTTTACATGTTTTTGCGACAATGCAAAATCGCTCATAGGTGTCACACGCAACGGCATCGCTAATGCGGCCGGATGTGCGTCACCAATTCTGTGACCCCAACAACTTCGCATTAGCGATGTCGTAGCGGGTAAAGCCCCCTTTAGTCCCCCTGTTGGACGCCTCTCACCCAGCCAATCCATTCTCCTGCTTTGAAATGATGAAGAGCAAAAACGCCAAATCAAATGTCTGCAAATGGAGCTTCCAGTATAAATTCCTATTCCTATTCTAAGTTACATGGCAGGAACTTCCAGGTCAATAATTACTTTTAGGATTGCCACCTTCAATAGAGTTACTAGAGTTCCTGTCCCCTTTCTCTCTGAACAGGCATTTTTTCATGTATGCAATTTGCCTAGTACTCCCATTTTTATCTGATTTAGTCAGGCATAGTATACTATAGGCCATAGCAGCTGTCAATATGATGTCTGTTACATCACTTTGATGGCTGCTTTAAGTCATACCTCAGCATAGGCCCCTGAAGATAAAAATTCCAATACGCAGAGTTCAAACATGCCACTTTTACCTGCAGAGTCTGCACATGCGTTTTATATCACAAATTCATCAAAACTGAAAAGACCAAAAATCTTCATGATCCAGATGCTGGCAAACATTTTATTCACGTCGGTGTGTACTGTGATTAGGCACATTGTGTGATTACATATATGATCCCCTAATGAGACAACCTCTTTCAGATTTGGAGGATCACAGCATGGAGACAATACATTTTTCAGAGTGCAGAATATATTTATCACGCTATCCTAGCATCATAAGAAAACATAGAAAAATCAAAGATCATAACAATGAAAAAAGATGAATTTTGTTGCCAGATTCTCTTGTTTGTGATACACTTTTATTATATAAAAGGGCTGTGTTACTTCAGGTTATATTGCCTTATAATGCATAATTACTAAGTATAATTGAATACCTCAAATATTCGGCTTCGCGAATATCCGATGAATAGGTCGCCACTATCCAAATATTCGATGCGCAATGTAAGGGGTACTTTGCACACTACGACATCGCAGGTGCGATGTCGGTGGGGTCAAATTGAAAGTGACGCACATCCGGCATCGCAGGCGACATCGTAGTGTGTAAAGCCTAGATGATACGATTAACGAGCGCAAAAGCGTCGTAATCGTATCATCGGTGTAGCGTCGGCGTAATCCATAATTACGCTGACGTGATGGTCCGATGTTGTTCCTCGCGAGGAGCGAGGAACATCTCCTACTGGCGTCACCGCGGCTCTCGTAGGATATGCGGAAGGGAGAAGGTGGGCGGGATGTTTACATCCCGCTCATCTCCGCCCCTCCGCTCCTATTGGCCGCCTGCCATGTGACGTCGCAGTGACGCCGTACAACTCGCCCCCTTAATAAGGAGGCGGGTTACCGGCCAGAGCGACGTCCCAGGACAGGTGGGTCCATGTGAAGCTGCCGTAGCGATAATATTCGCTACGGCAGCTATCACAAGGATATCGCAGCTGCGATGGGGGCGGGGACTATTGCGCTCGACATCACAGCATCGGCTTGCGATGTCGCAGCATGCAAAGCCCGCTTTAGTCTATGGGAAGCCCGAATAGTTAGGAATAGTTGTTATTCGGGTTTCCCATAGACTTACATTGCTCATCGAATATTCACGAATAGTCGAATAGCGGCGACCTATTCGGCAAATATTCGCGAAGCCGAATATTTGAGGTATTCGATAATCCTTAATAATAACTTTAATTTATTTTATTTATGATAGCTAATAAAGATATTTGTTTAATAGAAATTGTGTGGTCGATTGTTCATGAAATGTAGGTTTAGGACTCTTTTAGGAGGATAATACTGCTGTTATCTGATTGTGATGGAAGCCCAGTTCAGGCGTTCTGTGAGAAGTCAATGCAGAGGTAGACCTGGCAGCAAAGGGACATACACTTGCACATTTAAATGCATATTCCCTAGAGATCAGTGGATTGATTTGCGGAGGATCGAGTTTGCCTCAAATTTCCTGAAATTCGCAGGTCCACACAAATTCAAACATTTTGAGATTTCATTTGCAATATGAAAGAAGAAATTGGATTAATTCTCCATACTTCTAAAGCATCATAGAAACAGGCTAACATAATTTTGTGTGCCCGAGTATGATTTTGCATAATGTTCTGTAGCCATGACATATAGCAGATTATCATACCTTATGCAGTGGAGGTCAGTACCGGGGCCATCACAGATCAGTAGTTCCCAGTGGAACACAGTTTATACATCAGAGTAATTTTCCATCTCCATAGTCACTGGGTAAGTCTCTTTCTTCTGTAGAGTGTAAGCTCTTATAGTCAACGGGGTCCTTTCTCTCCTGTAACATCTCAGCTCTAATTTTCAGTCCGGTCTTCTTTCTCTTGCAGTGTGTAAGCTCTAATGGTCAGTGCAGTTCTCGATCTCTCTCGCCTGTACAGTGTAAACTCTTATAGTCAGTGTGGTCCTTGCTCTCTCCGGTAAAGTGTAAACTCTTATGGTCAGTCTGGTCCTCGCTCTCTTTCTCTCCTTTAGAGTGTAAGCTATTATGGGCACAGTGGTTCTTCTCACTCTCTTAATCTCTCTTTCTCTTTATTTTCCAAGTGAACTACAAGTTTTCAAGTAATGACATTTGGATGAATTACAGATCAGATTTTGGGGGAAAATTCACCAAAGTCAGGAAACTTGAATTACATATCTAGTATTCACATCTCATAAAAATTACATACACATGAAATGTTTATGTAAATATATGTAATTATAATTATATATATTTACATTAAGATATACATAAATATACATAAACATATATGCTGTATATATACATAATAATCACATGCTAATGTACTATACATACATACAGTGGCATGCAAAGTTTGGGCACCCCTCGTCAAAATTACTGTTAAGTTATGAATTGGAAGAGTGCAATGTGAGAAAATTTCACATCACTCAGCCCCATGTTAGACAATGCTGCAGCTCAGACCTGCAAGTTTTTGCTCAGCCCTAATGGAACTGAGGAAAATATTGCAGCTTGTTGTGATTGTCAGCTAGAGACATGTCACTCGCACCCATACAAGGCTAAAGGTGTGAGTGAAACATCGGACTGCACTCGGAGGACATCCGAGTGCAGTGCAATAGTCGCATTAGTTGACAATGGAGGAGATGGGGAGATTAATCCCTCCCTTTCCTCCACAGCTCCCACCCTCTCCTCTACAGCTGTGATCCAATCACAGGATCGGATCACAGTTGCATGACACTCAGCTCATGCTTGCAGCACAGTGGGATGTAAGGATCATTAACATATCGCATCGGATGCACTTGCATCAGATACCATACGCTGCTGTGACTTCAGCCTTAAGGCCGCTTTCCACTCAACGATATTGCTAGCAATTTCATTAGCGATGTGACACGCCCAAAATGCTACGATTTGCCGAAATTGCTCATAGGTCGTTTTGTAGAGCTCACACATACCCATCTCACAAACGAAGCTACATCGTTCAGCAATATATTGTTTGACCAAGGCGGTCGTGTGGACACACAGCATTCCTCCAAACGATTCCGGCAATGACAGAGGCGTATAATTGTCCATAGCATACACCCTGGCGTGACACCAATCAGAGCGGAGGAGGGGTGGAGCATTGCTCGTAACAACATGCCCGTGACGCTTATGACGGATGCACTAACAATGTTGTTCGTCATTGGCAGGGTGTCAAACGTAGCAATATGTCTCCTGCGTTCGAAACGACGAACAATATTTTGAAATTGAACGACGTGTCAAAGATCAATGCTTTTTGCTATTTTTACGATCATTTGGAGTCGCTCGTAGGTGTAACGCAACTACGTCACTAAAGATGGCGGAAGTGCGTCACGAAAACCGTGATCCCAACGACATAGCGTCAGATATATTGAAGCGTGTAACGGGGCCTTTATTGTAAACAGTTAAGCAAGTTAAAGATGAAATGTACAAAAAAAAGTAAAATTAAATGTAACATATTTACTTTGTATTTTAGGCAAAAAGAATATATGAACTCCATCCTTTACATTTTTCAAAACTAGAAAAAGGAAAATAGACTGCTGCAAAAATGTGGACAACCATAAAGATTTGTCTGCTCAGATAACTTTAACCAAGTTTTTTGATCTTAATTAGCCTGTTAGGGTAATGGTTTATTTGCTACCATCGTTAGTAAAGGCCAGGTGATGCAAATTTCACAGCTTTATAAAAACCCAGCCTCTTCTAACCTTGTGCAAAAAATAAGCAGCCATGGGTTCTTCTAAGCAGCTGCCTATCACTCTGAAAATGAAAATGATGGAGGCCCACAAATCAGGAGAAGGCTAAAAGAACATAGCACAGCATTTTCAAGTTGCCCTTTTAGCAGTTTGAAATGTAATTAAGAAATGGCAGTTAACAAAAACAGTGGAGGACAAGCTAAGGTTGGAAATGCCAAGCAAAATTCCTGTGTGAGTTCGGCATACGATTTATAGAGAGGCACTTGTGCCTGACTGAAAAAGACCTTCAGGAAGATTTTGTAGACTCTGGTGTTGGGGTACATTGTTCTACTGTTCAGAGACACCTGCAGAAATATGGCCTTCATGGATAAATCATCAGAAGAAAACCTCTCCTGCATCCTCACCACAAAATTCAACTTCATAAGTATGCAAATGAACATCTAAACAAGTCCTGTGGACTGATGGGGTTAAAATAACACTGTTTTGCCTCAATGATCAAAGGTTTATGCGGAGAAAAAAGGGCATAGAATTTAAAAAAAAGAACAAATCATTAAGTATGGAGATGGATCAATCATGCTTTGAAGTTGTGTTGCAGCCAATGCCATGGGGAACATTTCACGGGTAGAGAGAAGATTGCATTCAATGAAATTTCAACAAAATCTTGATGCAAACATAACACTATATGTAAAAAAAGAGGACGTTAAAAAGAGGATTGGAGATGGGCAAATCCACAGATGTTTGAGATTGGAGGGTCCCTTTGACTTAAAACAAAGTCCGGTTTGGGACTGAACTTGAACCCGAACGTAAGCCCAAATGCCAAAGCCCATATAAGTCTGTGGGGACCTGAACTTGTGTGGTATAAAATGGTGATAGTAAGGGGGGGATGAAAAGGAAGCATAAAAGGGAATGGAGCAGTACAGTTATATTTCCAAATCTCCCACGTGGCTGTCATGCTTCTTCTGGGTCCACTCGCTCTCATGCATATTCACTGCTTCCCAACCCACCTTCTATGACAGCATCTGTGATTAGTTGGAGTCAGTCTTTTTTTTTTATTATTTAAATAAATAATTTAAAACAAAGGTATGCGATTACTCTAATTTTGAGGTAAAGCAGATAATTAAACACTTGTATTCTCAGGATGGGGAAGCCCATGGTTATTGGGTCCCCACAACCTACAAATAGCAGCGCACAGCTGCCCCAGAATTGTCATATCTATTAGATACGACAATTCCGGTGCTTTACCCGATCCCGATTGCGCTAGAGAGGTGGCAAAAAATTAGTAAAAAAATCACAGCTGTCATCAAGCCCGAGGATAAATATAGGGAGGGAGTCTATGAGTCCCCCAATTACTAACCCTGTAAGTAAAAAGAAATAAACACAAAACACCTAGAAAAATCCTTTGTTTAAAAAACAAAAACAAAAACCCCTCTTTCTCCAATTTATTAACTCCCCAAACACCCCTGCATGTCCGTTGTAATCCACATGAGGTCCCACGATGATCCCGCCTCTACTACATCTGATGTAGCAGTGTGCGGTCACATTAGAAAACATGACCACCTATTGCGGCGTCATGGATACAATAACGTAGCATCACCTGTGAGCAGTGACATCACTGAGTTCACCTAAGCTTCAGCTGGAGGTTCTCATGGTATCCCAGTTGTGACCTCAGGTGAACTGACCTGAAGTGAACTCATTGAAATCAGTGACCTCGCCTCAGGTGAAGTCATTGAATGGTGGGTGCAATTTTTATAAAATCACATCCACTTTTCTTAGAATTTTTGTTAAAAGAAAGCAGCAGGAAATGCACAGCCTTTATGTAACATGTGAACAACACAACCTAAATGTTCAAGCAAAGTGGATGTAATTTCATAACAACTCCTTTCTTCGGTATGTTGAATTGTGCAGGGAAAAGGGCAGTTTCATTTTGTAGTGCATAAGCAAACCTTTTCTGTACTATTAAAAAAGCATTAAAAATCCTGCTTCACATCTGCACCAAAAGCACATCAAATAAGGTGGAAAAAGAAAGAGAAAGCAAATATATAACTATCAGAGAATATTATTATTGCGTTGTGTCATGTGATGTGGACAGCTGCAACAAATGTGCAGAAAACAAGTAGTACAGAAAAAGCAGCAATTATTCTACATGTGGACATGGATTTACCATTACATTTATATTACATTTTTTATAGTTCTAATGGAGAAAAAAAAATCAATTGTACTACCATTGTACTAATTCTACGCCATTTACCAATCACCATAAATAACACTGGTGTATATTTGAAAAAAATTTTTGCTGAAATAGGTATTTTTGCAGATTTTACCCAAATTTACTGGAATTCTCAAATGAAGCATAAGCAAAAAGAAAGAAGGAAAAAAAAATAGTTTGTTTAGTTAGGGAAGGATAGGGAAATTTTATTTCAAATGTTTTAGAATATAGATTGGATTATGGCATTAAATAGATACTTATGACCTACTGGGCATAGATGAGACTTGCCAGCAAAGGTGTGTTATTTTTAATACATTATTTATTTTTTAGGTCAACCTATCCATGGCCAGTTAATTTTAATGATATTTTTTAACATACAATATAAGTTCCCAACATGAAGATGAATATAATTTTTTACATATATATTCTCAAATATTATACATACAGTACAGACCAAAAGTTTGGACACACCTTCTCATTCAAAGAGTTTTCTTTATTTTCATGACTCTGGAAATTGTAGATTCACATTGAAGGCATAAAAACTATGAATTAACACATGTGGAATGAAATACTTAACAACAATGTGTGAAACAACTGAAAATATGTCTTATATTCTAGGTTCTTCAAAGTAGCCACCTTTTGCTTTGATTACTGCTTTGCACACTCTTGGCATTCTCTTGATGAGCTTCAAGAGGTAGCACTTGTTGACCCTTTTGCCTTCACTCTGCTGTCCAGCTCAACCCAAACCATCTCGATTTGGTTCAGGTCTGGTCACTGTGGAGGCCAGGTCATCTGGCGTAGCATCCCATCACTCTCCTTCTTAGTTAAATAGCCCTTACACAGCCTGGAGGTGTGTTTGGGGTCATTGTCCTGTTGAAAAATAAATGAATGCCGCAGATACACCATCTCATGTTTCTCAACACTGGCAGGAAACTAGCTAGGTCTTTCACCGGGAAGGAACAACCACGGGAAGGGCAGTCTCCAGTCAAGGAAACCACCTATACCAAAAACATGGTATCCATCCACAGATAGATGTTTTGGGGTATTTGCCCCTCATCAGTGTGGAGTAGGAGACTGGCTAGTGGGAGCAATGCCTAGTAGAAGACTAATATAGACTAAAAGACTAAAATAAATGATGGTCCAACTAAATGCAAACCGGATGGAATAGCATGTCGCTGGAAGATGCTGTGGTAGCCATGCTGGTTCAGTATACCTTCAATATTGAATAAATCCCCAACAGTGTCACCAGCAAAGCACCATCAAACCTTCTCTTCCATGCTTCACGGTGGGAACCAGGCATGTAGAGTCCATGCATTCACCTTTTCTGCGTCATACAAAGTCACGGTGGTTGGATCCAAAGATCTCAAATTTGGACTCATCAGACCAAAGCACAGATTTCCACTGGTCTAATGTCCATTCCTTGTGTTCTTTATCCCAAACAAGTCTCTTCTGCTTGTTGCCTATCCTTAGCTGTGGTTTTCTAGCAGCTATTTTACCATGAAGACCTGCTGCACAAAGTCTCCTCTTAACAGTTGTTCTACAGATGTGTCTGCTGCTAGACCTCTGTGTGGCATTGACCTGGTCTCTAATCTGAGCTGCTGTTAACCTGCAATTTCTGAGGCTGGTGACTCGGATAAACTTATCCTCTGCAGCAGAGGGGACTCTTGGTCTTACTTTCCTGGGGCGGTCCTCATGTGAGCCAGTTTCTTTGTAGTGTTTGATGGTTTTTCCACTGCACTTGGGGACACTTTCAAAGTTTTCCAAATTTTTCGGACTGACTGACCTTCATTTCTTAAAGTAATGATGGCCACTCGTTTGTCTTTACTTAGCTGCTTTTTTCTTGCCATAATACGAATTCTATCAGTCTATTCAGTAGGACTATCAGCTGTGTATCTACCAGACTTCTGCACAACACAACTGATGGCCCCAACCCAATTTATAAGGCAAGAAATCCCACTTATTAAACCTGAAAGGGCACACCTGTGAAGTGAAAACTATTTCCGGTGACTACTTCTTGAAGCTCATAAGGAGACTGTCAAGTGTGTGCAAAGCAGTAAGCAAAGCAAAAGGTTGCTACTTTGAAGAACCTAGAATATAAGACATATTTTCAGTTGTTTCACACTTTTTTGTTAAGTATTTCATTCTATATGTGGTATTTCATAGTTTTGATGCCTTCAATGTGAATCTATAATTTTCAGAGTCATGAAAATAAAGAAAACTCTTTGAATGAGAAGGTGTATCCAAACTTTTGGTCTGTACTGTATACAGTTCCCTGCGAAAGTATTCGGCCCCCTTGAATATGTCAACCTTTACCGACATTTCAGGCTTCAAATATAAAGATACAAATTTTAATTTTTTGGTGAAGAATCAACAACAAGTGGGACACAGTTGTGAAGTAGAAGGAAATTTTTTGTTTTTTTAAACAATTTTAAAAAATAAATAACTAAAAATTGGGGCAGGAAATATTATTTGGCCTCTTTAAGTTAATACTTTGTAGCGCCTCTTTTTTCTGCGATTACAGCACAGGTCGCTTGGCATATGTGTCTATCAGTTTTGCACATCGACAGACTGAAATTCTTGCCCATTCTTCCTTTGCAAACAGCTGGAGCTGAGTGAGGTTCGATGGAGAGCATTTGTGAACAGCAGTTTTCAGCTCTTTCCACAATTCTCGATTGGATTCAGGTCTGGACTTTGACTTGGCCATTCTAATACCTGGATACGTTTATTTGTGAACCATTCCATTGTAGATTTTGCTTTATGTTTGGGATCATTGTCTTGTTGGAAGACAAATCTCCGTCTCAATCTCAGGTCTTTTGCAGAGTCCAACAGGTTTTGTTCAAAAATGGTCCTGTATTTGGCTCCATCCATCTTCCCATCAATTTTAACCATCTTCCCTGTGCCTTCTGAATAAAAGCAGGCCCAAACTGTTATGCTGCCACCACCATGTTTGACAGTGGGGATGGTGTGTTCAGGTTAATGAGCTGTGTTGCTTTTATGCCAAACATATCGTTTGGCATTGTGCCCAAATAGTTTGATTTTGGTTTCATCTGACCAGAGCACCTTCTTTCACATGTTTGGTGTGTCTCCCAGGTGGCTTGTGGTAACCTGTAATCGACACTTTTTATGGATATCTTTGAGCAATGGTTTTCTTCTTGCAACTCTTCCATAAAGGACAAATTTCCTGTAGTGTACGACTGATTGTTGTCCTATGCACAGACTCTCCCACCTCAGCTGTAGATCTCTGCAGTTCATCTAGAATAATCATGGGCCTCTTGGCTGCATCTCTGATCAGTCTTCTCCTTGTTTGAGATGAAAGTTTGGATGGACAGCCAGGTCTTGGTAGATTTGCAGTGGTATGATACTCCTTCCATTTCAATATGATCGCTTGCACAGTGCTCCTTGGGATGTTTAAAGTTTTGGAAATCTTTTTGTAACCAAATCCAACTTTAAATGTCTCCACAACAGTATCATGGACCTGTCTGTTTTGTTTCTTGGTCTTCATGATGCTATCTGCGCTTTAAACAGAACACAGACTATCACAGAGCAGGTGCATTTATACACAGACTACATTACACACAGGTGGCTTATATTTATCATCATCAGTCATTTAGGACAACATTGGATCATTCAGAGATCCTCAATGAACGTCTGGAGTGAGTTTGTTGCACTGAAAGTTAAAGGGCCAAATAATATTGCACGCCCCACTTTTCAGTTATTTAATTTTTAAAAAATGTTTAAAATAAGGAAAACATTTTGTTCAACTTCACAATTGTGTCCCACTTGTTGTTGATTCTTCACCATAACATTTAAAATTTTTATCTTTATGTTTGAAGCTCGAAATGTGGGAAATGGTTAACCAATACAAAGGGGACGAATACTTTCGCAAGGCACTGTATATAGATAATATAGATATATTATTTCATCAAAAATAAATCTTGTCTCTCTCATCCTCATTCCTTTGTTTACTACACTATTGCTCACTCCACACCCCAGTTCTAATTTTAATTTCATTTTTTAGGTATTCCCACATAGAAATATTGTTTCTAGATAACAATTTTGTTGTTTTTTTCCCTTTCTCTTCCTTTTCTCAAAGCCTTCTGCAGTGGCTCTTATCACTGAGTCCTATGATCACAGACATACAGTTAGGTCCAGAAATATTTGGACAGTGACACAAGTTTTGTTATTTTAGCTGTTTACAAAAACATGTTCAGAAATACAATTCTATATATAATATGGGCTGAAAGTGCACACTCCCAGCTGCAATATGAGAGTTTTCACATCCAAATCGGAGAAAGGGTTTAGGAATCATAGCTCTGTAATGCATAGCCTCCTCTTTTTCAAGGGACCAAAAGTAATTGGACAAGGGACTCTAAGGGCTGCAATTAACTCTGAAGGCGTCTCCCTCATTAACCTGTAATCAATGAAGTAGTTAAAAGGTCTGGGGTTGATTACAGGTGTGTGGTTTTGCATTTGGAAGCTGTTGCTGTGACCAGACAACATGCGGTCTAAGGAACTCTCAATTGAGGTGAAGCAGAACATCCTGAGGCTGAAAAAAAAGAAAAAATCCATCAGAGAGATAGCAGACATGCTTGGAGTAGCAAAATCAACAGTCGGGTACATTCTGAGAAAAAAGGAATTCACTGGTCAGCTTGGGAACTCAAAAAGGCCTGGGCGTCCACGGATGACAACAGTGGTGGGTGATCGCCGCATACTTTCTTTGGTGAAGAAGAACCCGTTCACAACATCAACTGAAGTCCAGAACACTCTCAGTGAAGTAGGTGTATCTGTCTCTAAGTCAACAGTAAAGAGAAGACTCCATGAAAGTAAATACAAAGGGTTCACATCTAGATGCAAACCATTCATCAATTCCAAAAATAAACAGGCCACAGTTAAATTTGCTGAAAAACACCTCATGAAGCCAGCTCAGTTCTGGAAAAGTATTCTATGGACAGATGAGACCAAGATCAACCTGTACCAGAATGATGGGAAGAAAAAAGTTTGGAGAAGAAAGGGAACGGCACATGATCCAAGGCACACCACATCCTCTGTAAAACAAGGTGGAGGCAACGTGATGGCATGGGCATGCATCGCTTTCAATGGCACTGGGTCACTTGTGTTTATTGATGACATAACAGCAGACAAGAGTAGCCGGATGAATTCTGAAGTGTACCGGGATATACTTTCAGCCCAGATTCAGCCAAATGCCGCAAAGTTGATCGGACGGCACTTCATAGTACAAATGGACAATGACCCCAAGCATACAGCCAAAGCTACCCAGGAGTTCATGAGTGCAAAAAAGTGAAACATTCTGCAATGGCCAAGTCAATCACCAGATCTTAACCCAATTGAGCATGCATTTCACTTGCTCAAATCCAGACTTAAGATGGAAAGACCCACAAACAAGCAAGACCTGAAGGCTGCGGCTGTAAAGGCCTGGCAAAGCATTAAGAAGGAGGAAACCCAGCGTTTGGTGATGTCCATGGGTTCCAGACTTAAGGCAGTGATTGCCTCCAAAGGATTTGCAACAAAATATTGAAAATAAAATGGTTTTTTTTGGGTTTGGTTTATTTGTCCAAATACTTTTGACCTCCTAAAATGTGGAGTGTTTGTAAAGAAATGTGTACAATTACTACAATTTCTATAAGATATTTTTGTTCAAACCTTCAAATTAAACATTACAATCTGCACTTGAATTCTGTTGTAGAGGTTTCATTTCAAATCCAATGTGGTGGCATGCAGAGCCCAACTCGCGAAAATTGTGTCACTGTCCAAATATTTCTGGACCTAACTGTAAGTATATATGGCTTGTGAGTTCTAATCACTATACAAATTAAATACTTTCAACCTTTATTTCATAAAATTGTTTTTTTTTCATTTCACCAATTAACACATTTTGTATTTATTGTCAATGTATTACTTTTCAATTTTGTCTGTTAATGTTTATATTTGTATTATCTCCACAATGCTGTGTCATTGTAATTTATGTTGCCCGCAAATTTGTCTGTATCTTCAGTGGGCGTTCCTCTATTTGTTCGCAAGTATATGTCTGTTGTCTGTATTCATTGACACATTGTGTTGATTTTCTTGGTCCTGAGGAAGGGGACTGGATCCCAGAAATGCATCGACCTATAGAATAAAAATACTATAATCATTCAACAAATCTTTTCATTGGCGCTAGTGCATCAGGATAATAATTCATTAGCACACCTGGAGAACACAAGATTAGAGGCATTGAAACAGAGGTAGTTTTGTTATCTCTAAAAGTACCAGTATCACATCCGGTTCCGATCAGGAATAGAGAATGGCAATCTTGATGCCCTCTCTTGAGTTCCTGTTGGATTACCAGCCAAGAATGATGCTGAGGAACTAGAAAACACTTAAACCTCAAATCTCAGTTGATTACTCGCATGTTAGAAGTTAGCACATTCAAGTGGGGTGACTTTCAGGATGCAGATGGTGTTAAGAAAGACCTTGGCTGATTTGGAAAAATTTTGGGATGGCTGCCAGGACCTACAGAGAGTGAAACAGTAGGTTTGAATCAAACCAAATTCTGGCCTTGGTCAGACTAGCAGACATAACGGAATCAGGAGGGTCAGAAGCTGCTGAAGCAGTGGGATTAGCTGAGCCTTGCCCAGGGGTTCTTGTGCCGCACTTTATACTTGCAGTTGGACATGCAGTACTGACTGCAGATAGTCAAACCAATGTATTTGGGGCCAGGGATGCCTGCAAGCTCATGAGAGGGGTGCCCATTTTGGAAAAGATAAGATGTACAAGTGTCCCTAGTGTCTGGTGTATTTCTCTGACTTCAGTGACATAATAGCCTGACGTATGTCTCAAGTGCCAGCCTTGCTGACTGAATAAGAGTCCCGAGCAGTGGGCTTCAGTTGAAAGAGATCCAACCAGGCCATAAGAGATCCTGATTAATTATGTGCAGACTGGGTACTCTGTCCCGGGACACTTGTACTGTCTGGTCATGACTGATCATTTCATAAAGTGTGTGGTGCCCGTACCCACCAGTGACCAGATTGTAGAGTCAGATGTTGTGGACTTTGGAGGATAGTCAAAAAGACAGATGGCAGGAATAATTACCTGAATTGATGTGGGCCATAACAACAGGGTTCAAAGTACCACCGATTACTCACCGCACATGCTCATGTTTGGGAGGTCAGGCCAGGAGATCGAGGATCTTCACGTGTCTGATCCAATAGAACTACGACCAAGAAATACTACTGCATGAGTGCAAGAGCATTGTTGCCAGCTAAAAGCTGTGCAAAAGGTTGTAAGGCAGCACCACAGACAAGTGGTGCATCAAAACTTGAGAACCGTGCAGAAGGACAAGTATGCTCTGGGATGATTTGGTGATGTAGGAGTCAAGAATCCATTCAGAAAGTTGGATAGGCTGTGGAAGGAGATTCAATATACAGTAAAAAGAAGGAAAAGTCGATATCAAAATTAATGTATCATCTTCAAACACTTCCCCTGCTTCTCAAGCATAAAGATATTGTCCAGCTAAATAAAGCTTTTTCACACTTCATTTGGAGGGGGAAACGCCCTCGTATAGGGCTTAAGAAGTTGATCGCATCTAAGATTCATGGAGGTCTGAGTTTGCCGAACATTCGGGGTTACAATATAGCCTGTTTGACTAGATATATATTGGATTGGATTAAAGGCTCTAGGCATTATTCAGCGATGGAGCTTGAGAGAGACTATGCACAGCCTTGGGATCTGGTGGCGTTACTTCATACTAGGCAGGCTAATCTCCCAGTGAAAATCAAGCACTCTTCCTTATTTAAAGACACGATTGCAGCGTGGAAGGTGTTGAGGAAAAATTACAAACTTTCCCATAAAATATCCAAATACTTGCCTATATGGGGGAATCCAGAGTTTGTGCAGGGGACAAGCAATAAGCTGTTTGAAGAGTGGAAGGTGAGGGGTATAAGGACTGTTGCTCATCTCTTGCACACCTCAGAGCCTAGATGGTTGAGTAGAGATGAAATTATAGCGCAGTATGGCCTGGGGCCTAACCAACTAATCCAATATGACCAAGTGAGATATAGTATTATGACTCAGTTGCATGATGTGACCCAGGAGGTAGTATTTAACTCTTTTGATTGTCTGGTAAAGAACTCAATAACTTCATCATCTATCTCTTTTCTTTATGGAGCCATGCGTGATCTACTAATAGGACAGCACCCGGAAGTTTTATTTAAATCTTGGGAAAAACAATTTGAGGACCCGTCTATGGGGGTAAAAATTAGGGCAGGTGGAATGCTCTTCGTAAATCAATTTTAAATGAGAATTGGCGAGAAACCCAATTTAGAATTATGCACAAGGCAATTTATGGTTTTAATCTCCCTCCATCAGCAACAAAGCCAGACAGGCTTACATTTTGCCCCAAGTGTAAGAGTAGTGGAACTGATCTCCTTCACGGGTTGTGGTCCTGCCCCCATTTGAGTCCATTATGGTCACAGATCAAAAGTTGTATACAAAAGGTGTGGGGTCTTGAAGTTCGGCTCTCACCTGGGTTCGCTATTTTTCACCATTGGGAGGAGGGGAACGATACCAAAGGAAAGATGACTAACCCACCCAGACTTATACATGTGATACTTCTGGCAGCCAAGAGAGCGATACTAAAAAATTGGTTGGAGTCTAGGGTCCCCACGATTGAAGAGATCTTGGGTCAGCTCATGCATCTTCTTGAAATAGAAGGATTGGATGCAGAGAGAAGGGTGGATAGAATACGACAGCACTTTAACAAATGGAAGAAATTCATACTGGCCTATTGTACTCGGGAGGAGATAGTCAGGATTATGTCACCTTTCAAAGACACAGTCTGGTATCATACCAAAAAATTGAAGGATACATTGGATGGCTTGGAGGTGGGGGAGGAAAGGCCGAAAGGTGACTAAAAGGAGAGGGGGAAATAACCGATTTGAGTGGGACTTCTTTATTGTATGTCATTACCATGTTCACAAGGGTTCAATGGGGGGGAATGATAAGAATGATGGGTTAAGGGGTCGCTGCTTTCCTTTGCTTTATCTTGCCATGTTACGGTTATTGATTTTAAAAATTGGTATAGAATTTGGGATGATCAAACATGACAATGTAATGTTTTTGAATTGAATTTACAATGCTGAATTTGCTTATGCCAGTGTTATGTTATTGAAAAATTTGAATAAAAATATAGTTAAAAAAAAAAAAAGAAGGAAAGAAGGCTAGACCCTACCATACCGGTCTATAGAGTAGAGCCAGTAGGGATTGAGGGAACTTCCACAGTAACATGTTGAGACCTGCACTTTTGTGGAGTTTATGGCCATGTAGAAGGTGTCTACTCCCATGTGCAGTAAAGTGGAAATTCCTTTAGACGACGGATGGTGGGTAGCCCTTGTTCCGTCCTCAATGGGGACTGATTGTCCCGAGCTTGCAACCCGGGGAGAGAGTTGTGCAGCCAAAGACTCTTTTCCCAATAACTGATCCCAGCATTATCAAGCCTACAGCTCTGCATAGGATGACAAGGTTTAACACTGGTGTACCACCACAACTCTATGTGCAAGATGAATTCAGTAATCTGGATATTTGGCCACCTGGGGCTGCTGTCTTAAAGCAAAACAAGAAGACTGTGTGCACATGGCTGTTAAACATTGAAAGGATAAGTGGGGCCATTTTCAGAGGCAGTCTGGTGTTATCTAGGTAAGAGGCAAGACATGCAGGACTGGAAGAAAATTGCTGCCAGGTACACTACTGAAAGAGGGAAAGAGACTAGAGCCCAGTGTGAGCCATGTTAGATACCATGTGGGAGTTGAGTAATCACCATCTGCACCAGACTTCATCTCCCAGAGGGGATTCTAATCCCTTCATATCCATTGGTTAGCTGTCTGGAACAGACCAGGGTCGGTAAGATAATTAAGGCTCACTACACCACCACAATGAGTAGCCATGCACTCAACACATTATACTTTGGCCCCAAAAACACTCAAGACTAAGACCAAACTTGTTGATAGATAGGTATATTGATTAGTTTAGGCTAAAGTTTATTGCAAGATCTACGACCGGAACATCTGCTGCCACTGGCATGTTCCTTATTTCCTTCCTGTTATCGAGGTCTTAATACCCACGCTTAGGTGCCGTCATGGCATTCAAAGGACTTTGATCATATCTGAACTTTTACAAGAGTGAACGTCTGGAAGACATTTTAGTGTAAGATAATTGCTTAAGTTTGTTAAACTATGTGTTCAGCATAGCAGCTGCTACATTTGATTAAGCATTAGGTGTACTCAGTGTAAATGAGAAAGGATTTTTTTCTCTGGTTTTCTAAAAGTCATCCCCGGGTTAGAACATAATTGGTTGAGGTATAGAAATAATAGAATATGAGTTTGTGAACTGTTGTGTTAGATTGTAAGTGATACCAAACTTTGCACGCATATATTTGTTCCAGATCAAAGGGGGTTAAAAGGTAATCAGCAGCAAGTTTAGACAAGCGTGTCAGTAGGTAAATTTTTAGTATACATAGTTAGTACATATTGCTAGGGTGCTCAGCTGTACAGCACAACTGTCGCAGCCTCCTGGCTGAGTGTTCATAAAGTATTTTGAAAGTTTTCTTCACTATCTGGGGATACGCATTCACGTACCTTAAGTAAAGTATATTTTTAGAGTGAATTGGTGGTTAGAGTTTGTTTTCTTGTTCACGACTTCCCTGTATTCTGAGGAAACTCCCCCTCACCCGGTACATTGTTTACAAATGTCACAATGGCGCAATTTAGTTTGTCACAATGTGCATTGTGACCTTAAAACGCAAATGTGCAGATGTACGTTCTGGACCTGGTCATGATCATAAGTCATGGCTCAACATTAAAAATCCTAGGGTTTCAGAGTTGTAATAAGAGGCACCAAGGATCATATGGGGGACAGTGAGCAGAAGGCGTGTCCGGAGAGGTGAGTGGTGAGGTATTAGTGGCTTATTTTTCAGATCTTACATTTATTATGCTCTAGAGTGTTTCTAAACCCTAGAGTATAATAAGGAACGTTCAATTTACGAGAATATATTTGCTGAGAATCAAATTTTCTGCAAATCGAATCTACATCAAAATAGTACATCTATATTTACAGTAAATATCTGTTGATTTAATATGACCTATACTGTTACTAAAGTGGCTAAAAATGTATAACTTTATTGCATATAATCATTTCAGGTGCAGATGTCTATAATAGAGCCTTATTGATTGAAAATTATTATAAATTTACATAATTTGTGTAAAAAAATTATCAAGGAACCTGACTGCATCTTGTAATGACATATGAATCATGCTGTATGTGTTGCAAAGAAATAAGATGCTGTTGAAATACCGACATTACATTAATTGGAAAGATTGGAACAATTTTCTGCTAAAGCAGTAATTTTCCTTTCTGCAATGATAGTGAAGTGGGATGCATGATAAAAGTACCTTCAGATTAAACTTGTTATATTTTTGTTTTTGAAAATTTCTATTTTCTACTTTAGCTAATTTCCTGCTCTCTCTCTTACAATTACATTTTGGCAAAACCGTTTTAGACCAATTTAGGATGATGCCAGACATGTACTGCTATTTTAATAGGATAGAAAGTAACTGCAGTTGCTGGAAAATGTCATATTGCTTATCTATTAAACTTGAGTGCATCACAACAAGAATTAGGCAGTATTTAATGTTATAGGGTATTAATTCCTTTTTTTCTCACATAGAAGCAAAGAATTGCTTTATTCTGATGTCTCTTACGGAAATAAAATGTCTCATGGTAACTATCAGGGTTTAACCTGGAGCCAAGAAAACCCCCAGCAAATGACACAGGGTACACATTAGTCATAATATAAAGGAGGTCCCTACCACTAGGGAGCGGGGTGATGGGACACCTCCTGGAATCACCTCAAGCTGTTACCTGAGCTCCCTAGTGTCCCTATACAAGTTATTTCCACTTGTCGTCGACCATGTTCTAAGCATGTTATAACCCAAAAGCTCATGATGGCTAGTGAGCAGGCCAATGAGATCACTAGTCTCGCCACTTCAATACAGAAACACATGGGTACAAAAATAGACAGGGGAAATAGACATGAAAAGGAAAAACACTCCAAGCAGCTTCAGGGCAGCACACAACACAGTTTCACACAGCAAGACAAATTTCTTCCAGCAGGCTCCTTCCAAAGTGGACCACATAGAAATGAGAATTCAGTTTCAATCACCGGCATCATGTGATCAGATCACATGACTTAAATAGTGAAAGTAAGTGATCCCAAAGAGCAGCACCTGAGATTAAAAGCTACAGCCAGCAGCTAGTCAGGAAAGGGTGCTTAATATATTTAATGTTTTATTTTCCATCATGTTAAATGAAAAAAAATTGAACATTCAATTTATAATAAATTGGTGCTTCCATTTGTCATTCAACAAGATTTACCAAATACGGTATATTGCTCTATAAGGGTACACATACTGTACATCTCAAGCAACTGCATATTTCAGGTGTAATATCCAAGTTGTATACAGATGGAATATGGCAACTTTAGACCTCGGTTGGCTGATATTGTGCATCCAAATATGCACAGAGACATTCAGAAATTGAATGGCTGTGTAGTATAGAACCATAGCCAACATTTTTGTGTTGAGCTTTACATTTACAAGTGGATTATAGAAAATTGGACCCAATTTTATACTAACATACAGAATTTTAGAATAGGATATCGAACAAATTTATATAAGCTTAGGCTTAGCTAGGTATGGGGCATCGGAGGTATTATTTCATTTTACTCATTGCCATGAGGGTGACAATAACCACATTTTTTTGTTGTATGAGGTGAAGTCAGACCCTTGAAATGTTTTACTCCAGGTGAAAAAAGCCAAGCTATACCTTTTATATATGGGTGATGGTCAGCTGCTCACATGCCACTGCCCAAAGAGTATACATTGCTGTAAATGATTTGTAACTATGTACCTATATTGTACTTTATAAAAAAAGAAAAAGTTTTTCCGGCTTACCCAATATATTGTAGGATCAAGCTGCTATGACTATAGAGGCTCTTAGCACGGATATCTGGTAGAAGCTCTTACCAGCACAAATAGAAGCGATGAATCCAGCGAGCCAAAGTTGTAGTAGATAAAAAGTTTCTTTAGTCTTTATTTCAATAATATTAAAAAAAGTCTTTGTCCATAGCAGCATAAATGATGACAGACAGAGGTAGGAAAAGTTGCTGCTGGCGCACGGTAAGACGCGTTTCGGCTAAACCTTTATCATTGCCATGGTGTACCTTACTAACTGTGTGGGATATAAAAAGGAAAAGACCCCCTAAGGTGGGTGGTGCTATAGTTAATTAATTTTGTAATCAATAACACTTGTAAGAAGCCACCCACGACCTAGGCCAGTTAAAAAAAAAAAAAAGTGTATTAACCCCTTAAGAAAGAGTCAATACGCCAGCAGCAATTTTTCCTGTGTTATACAAGAAATATTTTTTACAGAACAGGATGAGACAAAATGTATATACAAAGTAATTTCATTAATGCTAGTCATTGCTACATACAGGGAAAATGGAGGGCCCACACCAACTATATGAATTAAAGAAAAAAAAATGTCATCTTACATTTAGAATAAGAATGCTGTATACTTTGTGGAACAAATGCAAAAGAGTTTCAATAAATTCTTATTAGGTCTTGCCTATAATTCAGACCTATCGGCATCCTTCTTTCCAAAGTAAAAATCCAAGCAGATTCTCTTTCCAAGCATTCACTTCCTGTACTGTGCATTACATACACAGCTTTCCGTGTTCTCCCCATCCACTGGCCATCTTCTCATCTGTGATTGGTTCTAGGCTAATGCACCCCCCAGCCTGTGACAGTGTCTGCCTGCAGTGATCACTCATCGCGGCTCAGTAACACTCAGACCTGGCAGTTTTCTCTATGGCTGCTAGCTGTGAGATGTAGCAGAGCTGGATGTGTAGTCGTGGGACCTCGTGTGGATTACGCCAGAGCTGCAGGGTGTTGGGGGTTAATAAAGAGATGAAAGAGGGTGTGATTTGTACTTTATTCCAAATAAAGGATTTTTTCTGTGTCTGTGTTTATTTACAATCACTTACAGGTTAGTATGATGCAGGTATCTCATACACGCCTGGGCCATCACAAACCTAGGGCTTAGTAGCAGCAGAGCGCTGCTATTAACCCCTTTTTACCCCAATTGGCATCGCATCAGGCCAATGGGAAGAGCCGGTAATGCACCAGGATTGTCATATCTAATAGATGCGGCAATACCGGGTGGCTGCGGCTGAGAATACCAGCCCCCAGCAGGCATTATCATGGTTGGGGAAGAAAATTGGGGGGACATCATTTTTTTTTAAATTATTTAACAAAAGAAAAGTAAAAAAATTGCAGCAAAAACCGCGGCAAAAAATGCGTCAAAACACCACTTTTTTTACCAGGAGGTGTAGATTGGATGTAGGAATATGGGGTACAAATTTCAGCACCAAATTTGCATCTCTTGGCCCTAAAGTGGAAAAAAAAAAAAAAAAAAAATTCTGCCAGCAGGTGGAAACTTGGTGCTGTAATCTGGTGCAGACGATTTCAGCACCAAATGTTTACCCCCTGGCAAAAAAACGCAGCAAAAATCACTTAAAAAAACTACGGCAAAAAAAGTGGCAAAAAATGCGTCAAAACACCGCAATTTATTTTTTACCAGGAGGTGTATATAAGATGCAGGACTATGGTGTAAAAATGTCAGCACAAAATTTGCATCCCTTGGCCCAAAAATGAAAAAAAAAATATTTTTTTTTTCTTCTGGCAGGTGGAAATTTCGTGCTGAAATCTGGTGCAAACGATTTTAGCACCACATGTGCACCTCCTGGCAAAAAATCGTGACAAAAATCATGGAAAAAAACACGGCAAAAAACACTGCAAAAACACCTCAAAACCAAAAAACACATCAAAACACCACGATTTTTTAGCCAGGAGGTGAAGATTGGATGCAGGAATATGGTGTAAAAATTTCAGCACCAAATTTGCATCTATTGGCCAAAAAAACTGTGATTTTCTGCTAGGAGATGCAGGTCTGTGAACTTAGTGACCTCCACTTGAGGTCAGGTTACCTGCGAACACAGGTGAAGGACCGTTGGAACCTCAAGCTGTGACTACAAATTACCTGAGTGACGTCACCGCTCATTGCGCAGCTCATTCATTCTCGTGAGCTCACAGAGATCAATTATTCTCTATGGCCTCTCTCTGTGATATTCAGATGTAGCAGAGCTGAAGCGGCGTGGGACCTCGAATGGATTACGTCGTACCTGGAGGGCTGTGTTGGGGGTTAATAAAGTGGTGAAGGAGGGTGCATATTTTGTACTTTATTCCAAATAAAAGATTTTTTCTTTGTTTGTGTGTATTTTTACATTGATTTAAAGGTTTGTGATGCAGATATCTCATAGACGCCTGTGGCACCACAAAGCTAGGGCTTAGTAGCAGCTGTGCGCTGCTATTAACCTCTTATTACCCCAATGGGCACTGCATCAAGCCACTGGGAAGAGCCGATATCATGCCAGGATTGTCACATCTAATAGATGCGGCAATCCCCGGTGGCTGCGGGCTGAGAATACCAGCCCACAGTTGGCGTTATCCTGATTGAGGATGAAAATTGGGGGGACTGCACATCGGGTTTTTTATTATTTATTTAAATTAAAATAAAAAGCTGCATGTGGTTTCTCTTAGACCGGAATCACACTTGCGAGTGACTCGTGAGAGTCTGCCATGGCATCACCCGGCAAAGCTGAGCTTGTGTGACTGTGGGCACTGGATACATAGCACAGATACAGCCTGACAGCTGGGGCTGCAGCCGCGGGCTATACCTGTGCTGCCGATTGTTTTATTTATTTGGGTTTTTTTTACCATGAGTCTGACCCGCAGACACTTTCACTGCTTTCCCCGCCCATGGGCCGTCCTGCTGCCGTTGATTGGTTGCAGTGAGGTGACACGCTGCTACTCAGGGTGGGGGCGCATCTAACTGCAACCAATTACATGCGCCGGTAAGTGGGCAAAGTAGTGAATAATGAATTGTCGGATCCGGAAGGTAAAAGCGTGACCCGGAAGAAGTTTGCTGCCATGACACCGCCTCGGTGAGTATACCGCGCATGCTCCTACTCCCCTACCCCCTCCACAAACGTTTTTAATCTCTGGATTCTGGTGCCCATTGACTTATATGGTCACTGGATTCCGGAGCGGATCACACTTATTTTTAAATTTGGCAGTGATCCGCCAGACCCAGCTCTAATCCTTACTCATAACTTTTTTTTATTTTTGGTATTTATGTTTAATTTTTTTTAGTTGTACTCCCTTGAACAAAAATGCAGGATAACCAAGGATGCCACATTGCAAAGTAGAATCATGCCTGCAAAATAAAATATGATAAAAGTGTGTGGTATAATCATTGGGTACAAGGTTGATAAATTGAACCATTACAACAGGTATTCAAAAATTGATTATTTAATAATTTTTCCTTTTTAATTGTTTGTTATTTAAGAAATGAATGATTAAATAATTGTACTGAGTACTTTCCAAAATCAAACAGGATAAGAATGTATTGTTTGATTTGTATCCCAAAGTGAGTGCCTGCAACAGTCCGCTGTATTTTTGTGGGGTGTTTGAGTGTAATTTTGGACTACTGCAATAAAAAAGTGTGCAAAAAAGAAAACAAACGTAACTCACATTTTGTGAGATTGACAATTGTTCTTCAATTTGTAGATTCTGGAGATTTGTGATCAGTATAAATAAAAAAAAAATGAAAATATGGCTCCCCTGTCTGTGACACCGATGCTTAGGTTTCAAATTCACAGTCTTTGCAGAATTTTTCCCCAAAAATTGGATCTTCAGCTTCTAATTGTCTGGTAAATATGTTTATAACCTTTAGAGGTCTCTTAGGACTCACACTTAGCCCTTTTTGGGCTATTTAACACAATCACAGCCTTATTTTTTCTACGTGACTGCAACCTATCTGGTTGAAGAATATCAGATGGTATGCTAAGGTACCCAACAGTAGTGGTCAAGTTGTGTTTTACATATTGGAATATTACAACAAGGAAATGGGCAAAAGAAGTTTCAATTTTTGTACTTTGTGAATTAGACAATTGTGTTTAAATTTCTACAGTATGCAAATTTTTAATCTTTCTTTAAATAAATATTTCCATGACACACAAGTCTTGGTTTCAGGATTTTTGCCTAGCTTAAAAATTAGTACAGGAGGGTACTAAATTGCCGAGAGTAGAGCAGGCTTTACACGCTGCGACATTGCTAGCGATGTCACGAGCGATAGCACCCGCCCATGTCAGTGACGGGTCACGGGGTGATCGCTGCCGTAGTGAACAATATCGCTACGGCAGCATCACACGAAATTACCTGTTCACCGATGTCACTGTGGCCGCCGAACAATCTCTCCTTTATGGGGGAGGTTCGTTCGGCGTCACAGCGGCGTCATTAAGTGGCCGCCCAATAGAAGCGGAGGGGCGGAGATGAGCGGCCGGAACATCCCGCCCACCTCCTTCATTCCTCATTGCCAGCGGCCACAGGTAAGATGTTGTTCCTCGTTCCTGCGGTGTCACACATAGCGATGTCTGCTGCCGAAGGAACGACAAGCAACCTGCGTTCCAAACGAGGAACGATTTTTTAAAAATGAACGAAGTGTACATGACAAATGATTTGACACCTTTTTGCGATCATTACTGATCACAAAAAGGTGTCACATACAACGACATCGCTAACGAGGCCAGATGTGCGTCACCAACACCGTGACCCTGACGATATCTCGCTAGCGATATCATTGTGTGTAAATGGGCCTTAGGTCTTTTTCTATCCCTATGTAGAATGGTATCTGAACTTTTATCCCAACACTATAAATCCTAAAATGGTGCTCCTTGGTCAGCACTAATCTTTTATAGTCCCTTCTATAGATCCTCTTGACTAACTATGCTAGACGATGTGATGCGATAGCTGCAAGGTATTTTGAAGAAGTCCATAGAGCTGTTCCTCACCAGATCTCTAAGTGTTCTAATGTCTGAAATGCGTGCGTTTTCTTTTTTTGTGATTCTTGCTAGCTGCATAGCAATGTGTTCGAATTCGCTTGGACCTGTTGATTTAAGTAAATTTTTGAAAAAATTGGATTTCTTATGATAACGTGCAATGTGAAATAGTTGAGTTGCGCTTATATGTAAGGCATATAGAAAGCTGTTTCTCTGTCATCCTTATTTTATGGCACTTTCTGAAGCACATCTCACACCAAAGAGATCAAGTTGGCAAGTCCCATAGCTAAATAATCTCTTCAACTAAATTTCAGACATAGGTAGACTCTGCATGACCTCTATAAACTGTTCTAGACTTACAATAGTACAGTACTGATTTTGCATTATCTAATCCCCTGAGCTCAGTAATATTGCAGGTCTGATCCATATCTTTCTAGCACACAATTGTATTGATAAACAATTAAATGAGTCAAAGATCGCATGTGATATGTGGCTAGTGTGAGATGCTACAAAGGAAGTGAAAGAACTGAAATTATCTTTTATGCTTCTAGACTCTGGTGACCTTTTTTAGAGTCAACAATACTTTCTGTAGCAGAAATTAACATTTTAGCAAGTGTCCAGTGTAATAGTTTAATTATGAAAAAGGCAGAAATGTGCAGAAAATTCTAGAAAAATAATTAAGGACACATAATCAGTGGGGGTGCTATAAGGCCTACCAAAGACCATGAGAAAATTGTAGAAAAAGGGGTAGGCAAGAAAGCACTCAACCCATGACAAAATATAAGAACAATAATTTTATTAAATGTTTAACCATAAAAACAAATTAAAAACCATTAGGACACCATCAAGCTTGAGGGCAAAAAACACCTTACAATACATGAACATCAAACACTAATAAAGTGCAGTGACAATATAAGTCATAGACAATATAAACATGTCCAAAGCAACAAATAAGGCTATAATGAGTATTATTCATAATCAGGTGAAATTAATCTGGGAACAACCTGGATGATGCATGAGAGGTAAAGTGCTAAGGTCAAGGAGGATCCCAAGCAATTCAATCAGGGTACATATAAGACCAAAGTTCCCAGGAAGAAAAACAATTTGCAATGTCTGCAGCCCACAAGCATGGTGCACAAATAATGTCACCCACCCAACGCGTGTCGCTAAAAGAGATTTATCAAGGGAGGAGGGGCTGAGCGCAAAAGTGGTATGAGCACATATTTATATGTAAATCAGAAGTAAATAAACATATACCTGTGTGGAACAGTCAGGAGATCCTCCTGGCATCCATAAGTGCGGTGTGCGCATGCGCGAAAATATCACTAAAGTATAGGACTTGAAGAAGTGCACTATGCATGCTGAGGAGGCCCATGGTTATTTCTTCAAAGCCTAACAATAGCAGCCCGTTGCCTCTCCGGAATTGTTGAATCCATTAGATGTGCCAATTCCAACGCTTTACCCAGCTCATCCCAATATCCCTCATGCAGTGATAATCGTGGAAATATAAGGGGTTTATGACAGATGTAATTTTTAAAAAAATCATAGTGCCATCAAGACCAAGATTAGTAATGGGGAGGGGTCTATGAGACATCCCCATTACTTACTCTTTAAGTAAAAAGAAATGAACAGAAAATGCACAGAATTTTTTTTTTATTTAACCCCCAAAACACCCCTGCAGGTCCGACATAGTCCACATGAGGTCCCACGTTGATCCCGAGTCTGCAATATCCTGTGGCCGCAGTGCTTGGTTACATTCGAAAAAGTAATTGCTCATTGTTGCATCAGAAACACTCTGATGGAACTGCAGCTGTGACCGGTGACATCACTGAGTTCACCTGAGGTCAAAGCAGTTCCCATGGTATCTTACCTGTGACCTTAGGTGAACTAATCTCTTTTGAATTCATTGAACACAGTGACTTTACCTGATGTAATGTCCTTGAACTCAATGATGAATATTGGATTAGGCAATGTGTGCACATTGAGTATGTGGTTGCAGACATTTCTGCACTAAATCTGCATCTTCTGGCAAAAAGCGGACACAAAAATCCCATCAAAACCGCATTGCGTAATGATTCGTGTTTCTTCCAGGAGATATAGATACGGTGCATAAATTTGTTGCAGAAAAACACATCAAGTTTTTTTATGCGTTTTTCTGCCAGGAGATGCATATTTTTTGCAACAAAATACTCGGTGTGCGCACATAGCCTAAGCTGGTAATCTGCCATTGAGTTCATTGAGTTAACCTCGGGTGAGTTAATTGACTTCGCCAGAGGTCACAGCTTGGGTACCATGTTAACCGACAGCTGTGACCTCAAGTGAATTCACTGACATAACCACTCACATCTGCGATTCTGTCAGTGTGTCCCTGACACCTATGGCTGTCTGGATGCAATGAATCAAAGACACTGCCACAGAGGGTAGACCTAATGAGCGGACCCGGAAGTAGTATGACAGCTATGCAGGATGCTCAGTAAGTATAATTCTCCTGTTTTAATACGTACTTTGCTTCATTTTAACCTTTTTTTTTTATCCAGGTGGCCAAACCCGAACAGTAACACAGATTTCCTGAGAAGTCCGTGTTCTGGATCCGTGCATAAATACTAGGTGTCCGGTACAGACCTCAAACTTTACAGTTCAGGTCCGCCCATCACTGATCATAACTAAATGGTTCTAACTAATGTAGTGATAGATAATGTATTTTTGTTCGAGAAAGGTTGAACTTAAACAACATATAAAGCACCACAATTAAATCTGACATGGAAAATTTTTAATGTGCCTGAAAACTGTTAAACGTTGAGAGTCTTCAGTTGTTGATACCCTTTAATCACTAATAGAAAAGATGATAATATGGTAATATATGGCATACTTTTGAGAATACCTTCTTCAAAATACCTGTCATTGCTTATCTGTATTTAATGAACAGAGAATCTATGAGCTGTCAAATGCATGTTCCCAATATCTTCTTTTACACTCTAAAAGCTGTGCACTACTTCATTTTTTATTTTTTTTCGTAAGTTTGGTCTCTTAAGTCAGACTCTGCTCCAGATGGGTGTATTAATGGATTGTTCATTGTGCATAGTTTGCCATTATTCTAGGCAGCACAGATCCTGTTTACAAAGGATGATGTGCTGCCGAGAATGTTTATCCATAAATGAATGTGGAATGATTTCTTAAGTTTCAGTATTTTAGTATTTTATGAGTCCAGCTGTACACTCAGTATTATTAAAGTCCAATATTATTTCAGCAGTGCCTCGGTATCTTCCGTCACCTCACTTGACTGATATGTTTTTTTGCTTTCCTTCTTGTGGTTTCTGCTCCTGAGACTTCACACATGCTGAGTAAAATGTAGATATATATTACAGCTCACCACTCCCATATGTCTTTGTCCTTCATTGCCCAATACTAAGAGCAAAGGAAAAGCAATAACTCCTCTGTGAGAAAGAGTGCAAATCAAAAGGGTTCCTGGAGGGGTATCTGGCTATTTTCCGTGTTGAGACTCCTAACAGAGGCTTCACAGACCCTTTTGATTTCCTACCAGGGGGCAATGCACCTAGGATTTCACTGTGTTGAGCGCCTTTGCTAGCTGCTGGCAGTGTTTTCGCTGGCTGGTCTCCCCAAGATCCGTGATTGTTTTGTCTTTCTGTGAGAAAGGGACTGCCACTCAATTTTCCTTAGAAAAACAATCAAGTTAATTTCATGTCTGATGATAAAAGACCACATAGAGACACAAATTTACAGACACTGACGCGTTTCACAGATTACATTTCCTTATCCATTCCTATCATGATATAAACCAGATAGATTCAGTGCTGGTCTCTTTCTCCCAGTGTATTTATATTCAGTAGAATCTCCAGTTTACATTGCATTAAAATAAGAAAGAGCCTTGGTGGATTTGTCTACCCCATCTATGACAGTTTTGTTTACACAAAATATTTGCTCATTATTGTACACTCTATACTGCTGTAACAGTTTGTAGCAGAAAGCTAGTATACATTGTAGCTGAAATGTACATCAGCTCCTGGCTGTGGTAGATTATATTTTCTTGTCGTGTACAGGCCAAATTTACTAAAAGTCATGTTCCTCATCAGACATTTTGCACACTTTACTCCAGGAGGCTATAGGTTCAAGACTGGTATATGAAACACCAACTGCTGAAACATCCATGTTCACCTAAGCTGAGTCTGCATAAGTGTACACTATATCTATGGTAGAACATGGTAGATTTGCTGAGACTTTGGTAAGGTCTTGGAAAGAGTCAACCTGGCTTAACTAACTATGATAGGTGTTCAGAAACAATATAAGGTCCAATAAGAAAGAATAGTTTTGGCACACTCGTAAAAAAACTAAGACTACCCTTACTTTATGAGTGTGCTGAAACTATTCTTTCTTTTTGGTAAGGTCTTGGCTTTCAAGTCTGGACTGTGACTATTCAACACATGAATATGATTTGATCACATAAACCATTCCATTCCATCTCTGGAAGTATGTTTAGGGGTGTTATTTTGCATGATGTTGTTCTGGTGCTGTATGCATGTTTTGTCCTTATTTCTGATTTATTAAAAAGATAACTAGTGATGAGTGAACCCGTGGATATTCTGGTTTGCCAAACCAGCACGGAAAGGAAAAAGAATCAGGTCCAGCAAGCAAACTTGACACCAAACCTGACCCCAAACAATGAACTCCATACAAATCAATGGGTACAAGATGTTCAGGGCTGTAAAATGGCCATAGTAAGTGCTAGGCGGCTGCAAATTAAATTAAATGGTAGTAAGAGCATAATAGTTATACATACCATGTTTCCTGGAGTATCATGGTGCAGTCAGACTCTCTTTCAGGCCCGCTTATTAAGGTTCATCAATATTCACTGTCTCACCCAACCTCTGTGCCTGTGTCTGTGATTGGTTGCAGACTGCTATACACGTCCCCCAACCCTGTGTCCAGATCTGTGATTGGTTGCTTTCAGTAGTAGTGTAAAAATAAATAAATTTATTTTTTTTTAAAAAATTACTTAGGTTCGCACCATATTTTGATAGCCAGCACAGATAAAATAACAGTGACAGGCTGCAGCCCCCACCTGTAAACTTTGCCTTGGCTTGATATCAAAATATATGGGGGAAAAAGACATTGGGGTTCCCCATTTTTTATATCCAGCCAAAGTAAAGCAGATAGGTGTGGGAACCGTGGATATTTGACCCCCCCAGCCTAAAAATACCAGCCAGCAGCTGCCAAAAAATTGGCACATCACATTAGATATGCTTTTTCTAGCCCTTTATCTAGCTCATCCTGATTGACCTGGTGGTAATTGGGGCAATATGAGGGGTTAATGATAACTGGAAGGGAGTCCGACTGCAGCGTGATCCTCCAGGAAACGTGGTATGTGTAACTATCCTGCTCTTACTACCATTTAACTTCCATTTGTAGTCCACATCCTTTATTTTTGTGCATTGATTTTCCTGGCCATTCAAACCCATGCCAATACTTGACATGATGTCACCACTTGTCACTGCCCTTGGTGGGTCACACACTACTTTGTGACCCTCATGAGGTCATCACAGGTAACTGCTGTGCTTCCCAGCCAATGGGGAACTTTCTATTCTTCATTGGCTGGGACACTGAGGCTTCGAATGTTGTGGAACCTTGCTATGGATTACAGCAGACCTGGATTAGGGAAATAAATTTGTGAATGAGAGTGTGTCTTGCTTGTATTTCTTTACTAATTTTCATTTTTTATGTCTTTCAGGTTTGCTAATAAGGAACATTGCGGGACCTCAATGTAGATTATGGCGGACCTTTTTTTTGCTCAAATTTTAAATAAATTGTTGAACAAGGGCTCTAGCCATGGGGTGATTGTTCAAATATAATTTATATTTATATTTCCAATTGCGGAATTAGTAATGGGGGTGTCTACTAGACTCACTTTTATTACTAATATCAGAGCTTGATGCCAGCTGTCAATTCTGGAAGTTGCGCATGCCTGAAGTGGCAGAAAGAAGATCCAAAGGAGACACCCTGGAAGGCATGTGTATTCCACATGTCAAAAGGAGCTCATAAGGAGGCACATACAAGGGAGTGTATAATATTAAAGCACTGGCCCACATGCGAGGGTCGTGTGTTGTTACGGACCATATGCTTAAAGCACACAGTAAATGAAAGTAGGCCTATACAAAGTCTCCATGGAACTCAATGCACATCAAAGACCAAAAGTGGACAGTACGCATGCATGCATACTTCAGCCCACATAAAAAAGGAACTAAGTGAAGCTCAAATGCGTTCCACAGATAATTAGGAATGACTATATAGTGTGTTTGCTCTAGCAGAACACTTGACATAGCATATAGCGTGATGGTTCTTTCATTACAAAGAGGCTGTATTGACTGTATACTAACCTATCAAAAGGGACATATTACTATAGAAAATTTACATGTATATAGCAATCTACTACAGACAGCGCATATAAAAATATTTATAAAAAGTGCACATTATTAAAGAAACTAGAAGCACATTGCTCACTCATGCTTTGTGTCATCCAGCCATCATATGTTCATTGTGCACAATTTTTATACGGATTTTAATATTGATGTTTGTATTTCTAATAAAGATTTATGTTTTATTATCACTACCATTATAATCTAAGTTTGTAGATTATATCTATAAATAAAATAAAAAAAGACAATGTGGGGTCCACCCTTTTTTTGATAACCCATCAAGGTAAAGCGGGCTGTTATTATTAGACTGGGAAGGTCATTAGATAGTAACCCTTTCCCAGCCTAAAAACAGCAGCAACCACAAAATTAGCACATCCATTGATGTGCTAACTCTGGCATTTGGCTGCCTCTTCCCAATTGCCACCTTCTCAGGTTAATCAGGGAAATATTTGGGGGGTTTAATGTCAGCTGTGTAATGTCAGCTGGCATCAAGCCCAGGGGTTAGTAATGGAGAGGTGTCTATAAGACACCCCCATTATTAACTCATTAAGTAAAAACAAGAAAAGGCACATACAGGAAAAAATATTTTATTTGAGTAAAGACTCAAACACATTCTCCCCTGTTCACCAATTAATTATAAAAAATGTTCCCATGAAGCTCCAGCGTAATCCACAATCCACAAATGCAGCTCTAAAAACTGTGAATAGCAGTAAAGTCTAATGACCTGGCACTGGTGAATAGTTGTGAATGCTCATCAAAGCTGCCAGCTCATAACTACGTTCAGCGAGATCCAGCACCTCTGATGATAGTTGTAGTCATTACCTGGCATCTGTGAATAGCTGTACTTTACTGCTATTCACAGTAGCTGGAGCTGAATTAGTGGAATATGGACAATGATGGAGCTTCATGATAAAATATATGATAATAAATTGGTGAACAAGGGATAGTGTGGGAAAGTCTTTATTCATACAAATTATTTTTGCGTGTCTTTTTTTCTTTTCACTTACTGAATTAGTAATGGGGATGTCTGATAGACACCTATCCAATACTAACCCATACAGTTGATGCCAGCTGACATTACACGGCTGACAACAACCTCAAAAAATATCACCCTGCTTGTACAAGGGGTATAAGGTAGTGCCAAGCAAAGAGCCAGAATTAACAAATTTAAGATGATGTGCCAATTCTGGGGCAGCTGTAGGCTGGTGTTTTTAGGCTGGGAAGGCACTAATATCCATGAAATTTCCAGCCTGATAATACCAGCCTTCAGCTATCTACTTTACCTTGGCAAATTATCAAAATGGGGGGAACCCAACATCAGTTTTTTTGGGAATCCAGTTGTCTTACCCATGCTATTCCTATTCCATTGCAGTGCTGTTTCCATCCATTTCATTGATTTTCCTGCCCTCCTATGGGGTCTTTTGGAAAATGCTTAAGTTTTTGATTGACTTCCATTATACTTGTTACTGAAATCGAGCCCATCTTAACGTTCAACCTGCTCTATTTCAGTATTAAGCATGCAAGCATTTTAGTGCTCGCTCATCAATAGTTAATATGGTTCCTTGGGTGTTAAAAAACTAAGAACCCTCATAAAAAAGTCTAATGCGTTTCTTACAAGTATAGTTAATCAAACAAACTGTTCTATAAAATGTATGTGCTGTAAAACATTCTTTTGTTGCAAGAAATGTCTAAAATAAGCTGGAATTGATCTCTGCTGTATTTTATTTGCAGAGTGAAAACAATTCAGGCTGACTGTTTCCAGGTGGCTATCTGTCATTGGAGCTGGAAGGAGAGGTATGCCCTCACCTAAATTTCTACTTCACATCAAGTACTGTAAAAAACTCTCAAAAATGGTCTACTGCATGGCCTGAGACAGGGATAGCAACTGACCTGGTGCTTTGACAAACTACTCTTGTGCAGTGCTATAACTTTCAAACTCTGTGCCATTGTATAAAAGCTTAAATACCAGCTTCTACGCCACATTCAAATGCCATTGTATACTATTGTAATCTCCATCCACGGAGATACTTTATAACATTTTAATCACCAAGCTAAGAGATTGTTTCCGATAACTATTCAAGTGAATTTGGAAACTGTTTTTTGCTGTGTAACCTGACAACAACAAAAGGAAGGGACAGAAATCCTGTTGAGCTGTATTATCGTAGTTCACTGCCGCCATTTCTCGCATACCATTCTGTGTGACCCTGATGCTGTGAGTTGTGGTAACTTCATGATATTACCACTGCTGGTGGTTCTTATGGAGCATAGTGTGAAATCCGGCAGTGGCTAACGTTCCAGTCTAATTGTTTTTTTGCCTGGGTGATGTACAACTGCAGCCCTTTTTTACTGTAAGTAATGCTTACTTTTTGGAGAAAATGTATTCCTCTTTTTGTTGCTACTTTTATATCCAGTCTATGGGGCACAATTTCTAAATATTCCTCATAGGCTGGGCCATTAAGTTCGAATGTTGTGGGACCTCCATGTTGGATACATTGGAGCTGCATTGGAGTTCTTTTGGGAATAAATTGGTGAACAAGGAACTGTGTCCTGTCTTTATTTCTCTTTTTTTATGTCTTTCAGGTTTGCTTTTGTGAAGTTCTTCGGATTCATTGGATTATGTTAGGGCCAGGTGGATGGGCAGACCCGGGAGGTGGATCCACTGGGCCGAACTCCCCGATGAGGGAAAGGAGTCCGGTAGCCGGAGCACTATAGGTAGCAGAACAGTCCGCGCACAAGAGCACAATGGAGAAGTCCCTGGAACCACGGGGTCACTGATGGTGGTCCGGGTGACGGAGCTCAGGTTCGGAAGCCGGGATGATGTCAGGCGGGGTCCGGAACCGTTGGAGCGAGATGACGGGTCACCGCAGGGAACAGAGATGGTACGGACTGTCAGGATGGCAGATAGGCAGCATTCGGGGTTCGGGATACGGCAGGACCGGATGGCAATGCAGGATCGGCTCTAGAAGAGAGAGAGGTAAGTATCTCACAGGAACACAAGGAGACCTGACTCCTAGCTTGGGAAACACGAAGATCAGGCCCCGCCCCCTTGGACATTGAACCCCTTTATACCCCGTACCTGTGTGCTTCATTTCCTGTCAGTGGACACTGGCCCTTTAAGAAAGGGTCAGTGACCGCGCGCGCGCCCTAATGCGCATGCGCGCGGCCCGGGTGCCAGAAGCCAGGGCAGGAAGCTGAGAGGAGGAAGCAGCAGAGCCGGGCTGGGGCTGGGAAGCCGACGGGCTCCGGGAGCGGGGACCAGGAGGCCTGGGAAGCGCGGGCGATGGAGGCTGGAGAGCGGGGAGCGTGGCAGGTGAGCCGGGAAGCGGAGCAGAGGACCCGGGGAGCGTGACAGTACCCCCCCCACACCCCCTCCCCGCAACCGGGACAGGAAAGCACGGATCAGAGGAGTACCCACATTCTCTCTGGGCTCCCAGGACCTATCCTCAGGACCATACCCTGCCCAGTCCACCAGAAAGAACTGTCGACCCCGTACGGTCTTCATGGCCACGATATCCCTTACCGCATAGATGTCTTCATCAGCAATAGGAGGAGGAGCCGGACTGGCAGCAGCGGAGAAGGGACCAAGGACAACCGGCTTGAGCAGAGAGACGTGGAAGGAGTTGGGTATCCTCATCGTGGCCGGGAGCTGCAGTTTGTAGGACACCTCATTGATCTTGCCGAGGACTTTAAACGGTCCGATGTAGCGAGGACCCAGCTTGTAAGATGGTAACTTCAATCAGACGTACTTGGAAGCAAGCCAGACGAGATCTCCGGGGGAGAAACACGGAGGATCCAGACGTCTCTTGTCTGCGTGTCTCTTCATCCGCAGGGATGCACGTGCAAGGGATGCCTTAACTGAGTCCCAAATGGTTGTAAAGTCACGGACTACCGCATCAGCAGCAGGGATATCCGAGGAAGAGGATACAGGCAATGGGACCGAAGGCTGAAGTCCGTAGATGACATGGAAGGGAGAACTGGAGGAGGACTCACTGACATGGTGATTATGGGAGAATTCAGCCCAAGGAAGAAGTGTGGACCAATCGTCATGATGGGCGTTGACGTAGTGACGTAAGAAAGAGGTCAAAATCTGATTGACCCGTTCCACTTGGCCGTTCGACTGAGGATGGTAGGCTGAAGAAAAGTCCAGAGTTACTCCCAGATGTTTACAGAGAGCCCTCCAGAAGCGGGAGGTAAACTGAGTTCCTCTGTCGGACACAATGTGTGATGGAAAGCCATGCAAGCGGAAGATGTGATGTATATAGGCGTCCGCGAGTTCCTGGGCAGAGGGCAGTCCAGCCATAGGGACGAAATGGGCCATTGTAGAGAACCGATCCACCACGACCCATATGACTGTGTGTCCGGAGGACAATGGCAAGTCCGTAATAAAGTCCATCGCAATGTGTTGCCAGGGAACTGAGGGTATAGGCAGAGGCAGAAGACGGCCATATGGCAGGTGTTTGGGCGTCTTGTTCCTGGCACAAGAGGAGCAGGCAGAGACAAAAGAGGCGACGTCCGTGCGAAGGGATGGCCACCAATAATGACGTACAATCGCACTCCAAGTTCTTTTCTGGCCAGCATGACCGGCTGTTTTCGAGGCATGGCCCCAGTGTAACACTTTATGCCTGTCAGTCTCAGAGACATAGGTCTTCCCGGGCGGTATCTGGGCCAGGGTGACAGGAGCCACCGGAATAATCTTACTTGGACAGATGATGGGTTGGGATGTCTCCTCTTCCTGCTCCATGGGCATGAAAGACCTAGACAAGGCATCAGCGCGTACGTTCTTGTTCGCGGGTCGGAAATGGAGCTGGAAATCGAACCGGGCAAAGAATAAGGACCACCTGGCTTGCCGTGGGTTCAGTCGCTGAGCAGACCGCAGGTATTCCAGGTTCTTGTGGTCCGTGTAAATTATAACGGGGTACACTGCTCCTTCCAGAAGATAACGCCATTCCTCCAGAGCCAGTTTGACTGCCAATAGCTCTCGGTCACCGATGGTGTAATTGCGTTCAGGCGCTGAGAAGCTCTTGGAGAAGAAACCGCAAGTCACCATCTTTCCGGAGGAGGACTTCTGCATGAGCACTGCTCCGGCTCCCGAGGAGGAGGCATCCACCTCCAAGGTGAACTGGCGGTTTAACTCCGGACGGTGGAGTACAGGAGAGGAGGCAAAGGCCCGCTTTAGGGAGCCAAACGCGGCGTCGGCCGCAGGTGACCAGTCCTTTGGATTAGCCCCCTTCTTGGTCAAGGCGGAGAGAGGAGCAGTCAGAGCAGAGAAGTGAGGGATGAACTGGCGGTAATAGTTGGCGAATCCCAGAAAGCGTTGGATTGCCTTCAGTCCAGAAGGAGGAGGCCAGTTGAGAATGGAAGAGACCTTCTTTGGATCCATCTGCAGTCCGGTATCGGTGATGAGGTAACCCAGGAAGGGGAGAGAAGACTGTTCGAAGACACACTTCTCGTACTTGGCGTACAGACGATTCTCTCTCAGTCTTTGTAGAAGCAGTTGCACGTTCTCTCGGTGGGTCTGGAGGTCCGGAGAGAAGACAAGGATGTCATCCAGATATACCACCACACAGACGTAGAGAAGGTCCCGGAACACGTCGTTCACTAATTCTTAGAAGACTGCTGGTGCGTTACACAGGCCGAAGGGCATCACGCAGTATTCATAGTGCCCATCGCGAGGGTTAAACGCGGTCTTCCATTCATCCCCCGAGCGGATACGGACCAGGTTGTAGGCACCCCGAAGATCCAACTTGGTGAACACACGAGCTCCTCTGAGCCGATCAAACAATTCGGGGATGAGCGGCAGGGGGTACTTGTTTTTTACGGTGATTTGGTTCAATCCCCGGTAGTCTATGCATGGGCGTAAGTCGCCCTTTTTCTTCTTTACGAAGAAGAAGCCTTCTCCAGCAGGAGAGGAGGATCTCCGAATGAATCCCCTTGCCAGGCTCTCTGGGATGTAAGAAGACATGGCCCTTGTTTCGGCTGGAGACAGTGGATATATCCGTCCTCGAGGTGGTGTAGTTCCCGGGAGTCAATGGCACAATCGTAAGGACGATGTGGCGGAAGTACCTCTGACTCCTTCTTATCAAAGACGTCCGCGAAGGACCAATAGGCTGAGGGTAGTCCCGGTAGGGACTCTGGAACCGGAGGTCGCCGGATGGGTTGTATGGTCTTCAGACAGTTCTCATGGCAAGAAGAGCCCCATCGAGTGATTTCACCAGTGCCCCAGCTGACTGAAGGTTCGTGTGTCCGTAACCAAGGAAGGCCCAGCAGGATTTGATGTGACATGTGTGGGAGGACGTAGAGAGCGATGTTCTCGGTGTGCAGAGCACCGATACGCAGTTCAATCGGCCTGGTGATCAAGGAGATGGTGTCAGAGAGGGGTCTCCCATCCACAGAGGCAATCACGAGGGGTTTGTCGAGTGGAGTAACAGGCACCTGGTACTTGTCCACCGTGGCCTGCTGGATGAAATTGCCTGCTGCCCCAGAATCGAGGTACGCCTCAGCCGTGAACCGCGTCTCTCCCATTGTCACTTGCACAGTCCATGTAACCGGGTCTGAGAGAGTCCCAGCACCTAGGGTGGCCTCTCCTACCGACCCTAGGCTTTGGAGTTTCCCGGCCTCTCTGGACAGGAGCGTAGCAGGTGTGTGCCCTCTCCGCAGTAGAAGCAGAGACCCTTGGCGAGCCGCTCTGCTCGACGTTGTTCAGACTGTCGCACATGGTCGATCTGCATGGGCTCATGGACGGAGACACCAGATGCCGTTGACTGGAGTACGGCGGACTTCTGCGGAGGAGAGGAATGCCGTACCGGGCGTCTCTCACGGGACACCTCTTTGGGCCGCTCCTGAAAGCGAATGTCCACTCAAGTCGCTAGGGTAATCAGGGCATCCAGGGTGGACGGTACATCACGACCAGCCAGCTCATCTTTGATTCGACCCGAGAGTCCTTCCCAGAAGGCGGCGGTTAGGGCCTCGTTATTCCACCCGAGTTCCGAAGCCAAGGTGCGGAAACGGATGGCGTATTGACCCATCGTCAGAGTTCCCTGACGTAACCGGAGAAGAGATGAAGCAGACGCGGAGGCGCGTCCAGGCGCGTCAAAGGTGCCGCGAAAAGCCTGCAGGATCTCCTGGAGGTTCTTGGTCATAGGGTCCTCCTTCTCCCACAAGGGGTTCATCCACGCCAGTGCCTCGCCCTCTAGGTGAGACATTATGAAGGCGACCTTGGCTTGGTCGGAGGCAAACAAATGCGGCAGCTGCGTGAAATGGAGGGAGCATTGGTTTATAAACCCCCTGCAGGTCTTGGGATCTCCGGCGTACCGGGGTGGTGAGGCCAAACGTAGTCTGGAAGCATCCGAGGAGGCTGCCACGGGAGCGGGAGCCGTGGATTGACTAGTGGAGGCCGGAGGTGTTGAAGATGTGACCGATGCTTGTAGCGTGTTCAAGCGGGCGTCCACGGAAGTCATAAAGTTCAGCATGCAGGTCTGGACTTCACGCTGGCGTTGGAGTTCCTCATGCAAGGCCGCTAGTGCTTCGGCGGGATCCATGGCCTGATCTTACTGTTAGGGCCAGGTGGATGGGCAGACCCGGGAGGTGGATCCACTGGGCCGAACTCCCCGATGAGGGAAAGGAGTCCGGTAGCCGGAGCACTATAGGTAGCAGAACAGTCCGCGCACAAGAGCACAATGGAGAAGTCCCTGGAACCACGGGGTCACTGATGGTGGTCCGGGTGACGGAGCTCAGGTTCGGAAGCCGGGATGATGTCAGGCGGGGTCCGGAACCGTTGGAGCAAGATGACGGGTCACCGCAGGGAACAGAGATGGTACGGACTGTCAGGATGGCAGATAGGCAGCGTTCGGGATACGGCAGGACCGGATGGCAATGCAGGATCGGCTCTAGAAGAGAGAGAGGTAAGTATCTCACAGGAACACAAGGAGACCTGACTCCTAGCTTGGGAAACACGAAGATCAGGCCCCGCCCCCTTGGACATTGAACCCCTTTATACCCCGTACCTGTGTGCTTCATTTCCTGTCAGTGGACACTGGCCCTTTAAGAAAGGGTCAGTGACCGCGCGCGCGCGCCCTAATGCGCATGCGCGCGGCCCGGGTGCCAGAAGCCAGGGCAGGAAGCTGAGAGGAGGAAGCAGCAGAGCCGGGCTGGGGCTGGGAAGCCGACGGGCGCCGGGAGCGGGGACCAGGAGGCCTGGGAAGCGCAGGCGATGGAGGCTGGAGAGCGGGGAGCGTGGCAGGTGAGCCGGGAAGTGGAGCAGAGGACCCAGGGAGCGTGACAGATTATGTTGGAACTTCTTAGTTTTTTTTCTTTTAAATAAATTGGTGAAAGAGGACTAGAGTCAGGGGATGTTTTTTAAATAAAATATTTTTGTGTGCTTTTTTTTCTCTTGACATCTACTAGGTTAGTAATGGGGGTGTCTGATAGATGCCTCTCCATTACTTACACAAGTGCTTGATGTTAGCTGATATTATACAACTGGCATTAATCCCACAAGTATTACCCCACTGCACCAGGACAATCAGGAAGAGCCAGGTAAAGTTCCAGAATTTGCACATCTAATGGAGTCGCCACTTCTGGGGCAGTTGTAGATTGTTTTTGCCATTTGGGTTTTGCATTGCAAAGCTGAGTTTTTGACCAAAGTTCTGCAACAAAAAGGCTGCAGTTTGAACTGCATAGTGCGGACAAGAAACCCAAATTCCCATAGACTTTGCTTGAAAAGCAGAACACAACCATTTTGGCATTAAACGCTGAAGTTGAAAAAGCAGCAAAAAAGCAGGTAAAAAGCAGGTAAAAAGCAACGTGCGGATATAGCCTTACAGTTTGTTTAAGCTCTTGAATGTTTGCATTGTTGTTTTCCAAATGGCATACTTCAGCTCACCTCAAAGATTTTCAATGGGATTGAGGCTATAACACATTGCTGGCCATTTTAAAACCGTCAATATTTTATTTTTCAACTCCTGTACACCTTTGATGTGTGCTTTGGGTCATTGTCTTGCTGAATGACATGATTTTCAACCCAAACCAAGTTTTCTTACACTGGGTAGGACAAATCACTGTTACATCTGTTTATAACTCTCTGATTTCATGATTCTTGTTATAGGATCAAGTCCTCTTGTAACAAACACAGCAAAGCAACCTCACAGCATTATGGATCCTCCACCATGCTTAAGTGTTGGTAGGGTGTTCTTTTCCTTATAAGCTTCATTGTGCGATCTGTAAAAAAAAAAAACCTGTTGCTTTCCATTGCCAAAAAGGTCTATATTTGTTTCATCTTTCCAGAGAACATTTTCCCAGAACGATTGTGGTTTCTCAAGGTATTGTTTGGCCGAGATAAGTAATTCCTTTTTATGTCTTTTGTTCAGCAATGGTTTTTTCCTTGGCTATCACCCATAAAGCTCTGCTTGGTTTAGTGTGCGGCATATGGTAAGTTTTGAAACCATGGGCCAAGACTGCTCCAAATCAGCATTCAGGTCTTTGGATGTTTGACATGGTGCTTTTTCCACCATTCGCACCAACCTTCGAAGACATCTCTTGTTACTTTTCCTCTTTCACTCATGTCCAGGAAGGTTCTTGAAGGTTCCGTGCTTGGCAAACTTCTTAATAACCTTGCACACTGTTGAAACTTGGAAACCAAGGTCTTTGGAGACGGCTTTATACCCTTTGGAAGTCTTGTGTTTGCTAATAGTAACAGTTCTGATGTCCTCAGACGGCTCCTTTTTCATCAAAATTGTGGCAAAGTAACAGGTCCTAACATCTTAACATCTGGCTTTTTAATAATGTCATCGTTTATTGGCTAATTTATGTCTCAAAAGCAACGGCAATTTATCATTGACCATTCTCATTTGTGATTTCCCACAGTACACTGAGAATGTATTTCCAAACTAATTTTATGTAAAGGGTGCCAATACCAGTGTAACTTCAAACTTTAGGATTTTTCTATTTTTCTTCTCCCATTGTTTTTGTTTTAAATTGTTGTTTATCATTTGCTCTATAGAAAAAAACTGTTTCAGTTGATTCAATTGTTTGGAAAAATTTCACATTATGTACGTAAACTTCATGAGTGGCAATAACGATGAGTAGGAGAGTATGCTCCGTGGGTAATAGTTATCAATCTCCCAACCACCAGAGCTACAGGGTATTATACCTTAAACTCCCATTTATAATAATAAGAATACAGTTAATTACAAGCCCTTGCCATTTGAGGAACAAAAATGATGCATTATGTGTATAAAGTCTGTAAAGTTAATGTTTTAGCTAGAGAAGTTTATTTTGCTATCTATATTGAGGGCACTAAAGCCCAAACTTTCTCTGTTAAAAATTCCGTATTTACTACCCATCGGGATTGTTACTGATGGTAATATTCATCGATTTTGATCTAGAAATCAGCTCTCAGGAACCATGAAACATTATTTAAAACCACGAGGTCATCTTATTTATAAAGGATATTGGAATAAGTAGAATAAGTGTGCAACCTTGCTTGGAAAATTGTGCATTCAATTGCTCTAGGAAGAAATGTTGTGAATAACCGACACCGAATAAAAGATTATTTTGCACAAACATGGTGCTAACCCTGGAAATAATTGTTCCCTGCTGCTTTTAAAATATCAGTACATTGTATGTACTGAATAGTAATTGCCATTAAATACAAAAAAAAAATAATCACAAAATAGAAACAAAGCTCAAATCTTAATATTTTCCTTCACATTATTTTTTATTATACAATAGAACTGTATTAAAAAAAGAGAGAGAGAGAGAGCTGTTAAAGTAAGCAAAAAAGAGACTTTTTTTAACCACAAAAATCATTAAAACTGGCACAAAGTATCACCCGTCTCCTCTGACAAAAAACACATTCTTGAGACTGAAACTTGACATGTTACATATTCCATTAACTTAAGGTGTAAATAATTTGATTAAAAAATATCCTCATTCAACAATTGAGTCAAAACGAATGCTCAAAGATAAGGGTAGAGGGACATTACAGAGGTTTAATTTAATTTTTTAAAGTTTTTGCAAAAACTGCAGGAATCAGATGTAAGCTGAAAAAAAATAAGTATCGAAACAGTACTTTTTTTTACATTTCAATCCATTTATATTGTACTTTCTGAGAATAAAATAATGCTTTATTTGACCACTTTTCATCTAATATATATATATATATATATATATATATATATATATATATATATATATATATATATATATATATATATATGTATGTATATATATATATACAGCTGCCAAAAATTAAGAGACCAATGCAACGTTTTCAGATTTTCTGATTTTTCTCTTTATAGGTATATTTTTGAGTAAAATGCAAATTGTTCTTTTATTCTATGAACTACTGACAACTTCTCTGAATACTTCGAATTTCCAAGCAGTAAATTTTGCATTTATTTTCTGAAATTGAGAAATGGTCAAAATAACAAAAGAAATGCATTGCTTTCAGACCTCAAATAATGCAAAGAAAACAAGTTCATAATCATTTAGGAACAAAAAAACTAATAATGTTTTAACTCAAGAAGAGTTCAGAAATCAATACTTTGTGGAATAACCATGATTTTTAATCACAGCTTTCATGCGTCTTGGCATGCTTTCCACCATTCTATCTACTTTTGGGTGACCTTATGCCACTCCTGGTGCAAAAATGTAAGCAGTTCTTCTTTGTTTGATGGCTTGTGAATATCCATTTTCCTCTTGCTTACATTCCAGAGGTTTTCAATGGGGTTCAGGTCTGAAGATTGGGCTGGTCATGACAGGGTTTTGATGTGGTGGTACTTCACCCACATATTGATTAATCTAGCTGTCAAACTGATATTGATATTGGTATGGCTGTATGGCTTGGAAATTTGGAAACATGTTGTCAGTAATTTATAGAAAAACAAAACAATTTACATTTTGCTCAAAAATATACCTATAAAGAGAAAAATCTGACAAAATGACAATTTTGCAGTGGTCTCTTAATTTTTGCCATAGCTGTATATATATATATATATATATATATATATATATATATATATATATATATATATATATATATATATATATATAAATGTATATATAGATAGATAGATAGATAGATAGATAGATACAGTACAGACCAAAAGTTTGGACACACCTTTTCATTCAATGAGTTTTCTTTATTTTCCTGACTTAAAATTGTAGATTTGCATTGAAGACATCAAAACTATAAATTAAAACATGTGAAAAGAAATACTTAAAAAAGTGTAAAACAACTGAAAATATGTCTTATATTCTAGGTTCTTCAAAGTAGCCACCTTTTGCTTTGATTACTGCTTTGCACACTCTTGGCATTCTCTTGATGAGCTTCAAGAGGTAGTTACCGGAAATGGTTTTCCAACAGTCTTTAAGGAGTTCTCAGAGATGCTTAGCACTTGTTGGCCCTTTTGCCTTCATTCTGTGGTCCAGCTCACCCCAAACCATCTCGATTGGGTTCAGGTCTGGTGACTGTGGAGACCAGGTCATCTGGCATAGCACCCCATCACTCTCATTCTTAGTCAAATTGCCCTTACACAGCCTGGAATGGAGTATTTGGGGTCATTGTCCTGTTGAAAAATAAATGATGGTCCAAATAACGCAAACCGGATGGAATAGCACGCTGCTGCTTTGTATGCCAAAAATTTGGAATAAATCTTCAACAGTGTCCCCAGCAAAGCACCTCCACACCATAACACCTCCTCCGCCATGCTTCACGGTGGGAAACAGCTATGTAGAGTCCATCCGTTCACCTTTTCTACAAAGACACGGTGGTTGGATCCAAAGATCTCAAATTTTGACTCATCAGACTATAGCACAGATTTCCACTGGTCTAATGTCTATTCCTTTTGTTCTTTAGCCCAAACAAGTCTCTTCTGCTTGTTGCCTGTCCTTAGAAGTGGTTTCCTAGCAGCTATTTTACCATGAAGGCCTGCTGCACAAGTCTCCTCTTAACAGTTGTCCTAGAGATGAGAAGGTGTGTCCAAACTTTTGGTCTGTACTGTATATACTGTATATTTAAATAAAAACATCCAGGTTGCTTTATTAAGACTCCATAAAGCGAGCCACAAGAACAAAAAATAACAACTGCATTTTTTTTACAGGGCAATTAAATACACAGTCCTAACAAAGACACTACATTATTCATCCTGCACAGACGTCTAAACATTCAGACTTAACACAGGATGGCTTCTTACCTCCACACGCAATTAGACTAATGAACCCACTTGTACTTAATTATGTTCACTATACCACACACTAGAATGGGGATATGTGAGCAGCCAGTCCCATCACTGTCTCTGTCTGCTTATAAACCTGGACCTTAGCTCATTTAACTCTTCCAGTACTATACTTACTTGAGCTACCTTCCAGGCTTACATCACAGGGGAGTACCACATCTAAAATTCATATCTTCCTTTGATAATGTGTCCGGTAGTCATCTTGCATACCCCCCTGCAAAAAACAGGGAGTCTTGGCACCTTCCACCATCAGACATTGAACAATCAATAGAGTGTCCGCATTGCCATTTAGTTTCTTGGGCCTATGCTCTACATGGAAACTAAAGTCCTGGAGTGCTAGGAACCATCTGGTTACTTGGGCATTATGCCAGTTTTTAATGCATCCATCTCTGAGAGGCATGGTCTAACCTAAATTTCCTGCCTAATAGGTAGTATCTTGAAGTGTTTAATGATAACTTGATGGCTAAACATTACTTCTCCATAATGAAGTAATTCTTCTAGCAGGATGTTTCCTGCTCAGGTAAATCATTGGGTGTTACACAATTGAAGAGAAAGTACAGAACGAAGACCCAAGCTGAGAGCCAAATAAACAGCTGTAACAGATGCCTAGGGTTGAGAGCCAGGGCTCAAGGGGGTGCCGACCAGAAAACAGTGAAAGCAGTTGCTATGAAAAATAGAAGGTGGGCAGTCACCTGAAGCGGTAATAGCAGTCCTTTATTGTAACTGGACAGGAGGAACAAGGGGCAGATGAGGGAAGCAGGGATGACAGCTGCCATTTTGCGCTGAAGGTAGTGCTTTTATGGGTAGTGATCATCGTGAAATGGCAGCCGTCGTCTCTACTTTCTGCATCCTCCCATTCTTCCTGTCTGGTTGCAATAAAGGACTGCTTTTATCATTTCGGGTGAGTGCCTATCTTTTTTCATAGCAACAATATTGGGTGTTCTTCGCCGTTCACTTCTTAGTACAAGACTGCACCTAAAGTGACTTTTGAAGTTTATATCTAAACCACAAATTCTTTTTTGAAGTCCGGTGAGACCAACACAAGCTGTTTACACTGGATTAGCTTCAGTTCTTGAACATCTGTCTCTGCTTCTAGAGACCACTTGGTCATAACCGAATTTGTGCCCTTAAGAAGGTTGGTCAGGAGTGCGGCTACTATGGCGAAGTTTGAGATGAAGCTACGGTAGTAGCCTATTATGCCCAGGAACGCTTTCACTTATTTCTTCGAGAGCAGTTGTGTCAAGTTCTGGATGAACTTTAAACATTTAGGGCTTGATCTCGCCAACACATAACCTAAGTATCAGATTTCTTCCATGCCACCTTCCTTAAAGCATCAAACATGACCTACATCTAAAACAAAGCACTAGCGCTCATGGAAAAAGATGAAAGAGGACTGTATCAGCTCTAAAACAAATGGGGTTTATTGAGAAGATAGCTGGTCTCACAATTTTGAAAGCTGCAAGCAGTGGACAGGGTCTGCGTGAACCTGTCAGGGTAAAAAAACAAAACGGAATTATGTATATGACTGCTGCGCTAATAAAGGAAACACAGTGAGAAGGGAATTGAATAAAAAATGTATGAATATATAAATATTAAAAATATTTTGGATACCTGCAGTTTTGGAGGTGGATTGAGTGATCTTTAAGGAGGTAGATCCAAAGTAGTATGCAGAGTTTACATATTGTACACCCTGATCAGACAGCCCCCATATGCCAGGTATTAGCATCACTGTACTATCCTATTTTGTAACAGTATTACCTAATCTTAACTCCCCCCCAGTCACTGATTTTATTCCCTTAGGCAACATTCAGTTACCCATGCACCCTTGTTGCCCTTTCAGGGTCCACTATCTAGGGAACTACAAACCCTATCTCCATCTGGGAACCCAAAAAGGCAAGTTTATATCTATGACCCCACTGTAATCCATTACCCCCTCCACCTCTACCCTCCCCCCCACCTTTTTGTTTCGTACTCATTTTAAACCTTTTTGTTTTTGCCATACTAGTGAAACTCTGCATATACTATTTTGGATCTACATTACCTACTTAAAGATCACTCAATCAACCTCCAAAACTGCAGGTATCCAACATATTTTTAATGTTTATATATTCATACATATTTTATCCAATTCCCTTCTCACTGTGTTTTTTTTTTAGCTCAGCAGTCATATACATAATGACCTGGATCTTGCAAAGATGGATTCTCTAATCTTGGCTGAAGATCATGATGTTATCCAAGTAGACTGTTGCATGCTTCTTGTGGAAAGCTAGGATTTGTTCCATGGCTCTCTGAAAGATTTGAGAGCTCCTTGCAGCCCAAATGGTATCCTGACATACTGGAAAGACCCATCTGGCATTAAAGAGGCTGTCTTCTCCTTGACATCTTTGTAGAAATGTGCTGTAGATAAAGGAGCGCAGATGGGGTCTTATCTGGTGAATTATGACTAGACAAACAGGTAGAGTACTCTCCTGTAGAAGTTGTGCCAGTCACAACTCCTACGCAGGCATAAAATGGCCTCTGCTGCAGCCCCGGAGTGACATGTTACACATGTGAGAGAAGGAAACTGGGATATGCCGCGCTGACATCTAACGTCCAGAAGTTGATTAATTTCTCCTTTATTTGATCAGGTCTACGCGTTTTGGAGGACACAGCCTCCTTGAGGACAATTATTATAGAAAAAGTAAGGTTGAGTTTTCTACAATAATTGTCCTGAAGAAGGAGGCTGCGTCCTCTGAAACACGTAGACCTGATCAAATAAAGGAGAAATTAATCAACTTCTGGATGTTTGATGTCAGCGTGGCATATCCTGGTTTCCTTCTCTCACACCTTGACATCTTTGGAAAGGGGAATCTGTTAAAAATACTCTTTTGTGAGGCCAGGGTGGTGATGAGAGGGCTGGCCCTAGTCTCTCACTGTGCTTGTCAACATGGCGCATTGGACATGTGTTGAATTCCCAAACCTCGTTCATCCTCCTGTAGTTGTTGTACAACCACCATTCTCCATCTCTTTTTGCCACCAAGATAATGGAACTGACCCAGCCACACTTGGACTCCTCAATTACTCCTAGGTTTAACATCCACTTTGAGATTACCCCACGGCGGGCCTTGCAAATTTGGTATGGCTTCACATTCACTCAGACATAAGATTCTGTAAGGATTTCATGTTGTATGACATGAATATAGCATGACAGTACTCAGAACAAGTCTCTGTTCTAATTAAGCAATTCTCAGCACTGTTGCTTTTGGGCAGGTGACAGTGTCTCTGCCACCTTGACAGCTTCAATGTTGGCTTCAGACTTAGCCACCAAATACTGGGCTGCCACGGGTTATGTAACTTGGCATGGGTGATTAGATTGCTGTAGTACACCTAGTAGGGCTTTCTTCTCCCTGATTGGTAGATTCTATAATTAACTTTGCCCACCTTTGTGACAACTTTGTAAGTACCTCGCCAGTTGGCCACAAATTTGCTTTCTACCATAAGTTAGAGCACCAGTACACAATCTCCCAGGCTGCACTCTCTCACTCTTGTTGATCGATTGTACACCCATGGCTGCTTCTTGCGCTTAGAGGTGCTCTCTCACGATGGGCATCACTTCAGCAATTCTTTCATTTGGGCCACATGCTTGATTATGCTTTTGTAGGGTGTAGCTTCTGAATCCCATGTTTTTTTTTCTATACCCAGGAGTTCACGGGGGTGTCGGCCATACAATGGTAAAACCCCATAAAGGCCTGGGGGACTTATCTGATGGAGAATAACAGGCATGGTAGTAGATAATCCTAGTCTCGGCCATTCTTTTCCACAACCTTCTTTATTGTAGCCTTCAACATTTTATTAAACTGTTCCATGAGGTTATCTACTAGCCAGTGGCATACCGATCACCTAAGCTGTGTGATCTGCAGGGTTTTGCATATTTTTTTCATAACCTTCAACAAAAATGGAGTCCCTTGGTCCATCAGGATCTCTTTCGGCAGTCCAGTCGCGGAAACGTTCTGGACCAATTCTTTAGCTATTTTCTTAGCAGTTCTGGGCGCCCCAATTCAAGAAATACATCTATATATTTTAGCAAGTCCAGAGAAGAGCAACCAAGATGGTTGAAGGTCTGCAAACTAAGTGATATGAAGAACGGCTAAAAGAAATAGTGATGTTTAGTTTGAAAAAGAGAAGGCTGAGAGGAAACTTAATAGCAGTCTACAAATATCTGAAAGGTCGTCACAGTGCAGAGGGAACTACCCTATACTCATTAGTACAAGGAAGTACAAGAAGCAATGGGATGAAACTTAAAGGAAGGAGATTCAGATTAGACACTAGGAAAAACTTTCTGACAGTAAGGGCAGTCAAGGAGGGGAACAGGCTACCACGGGAGGTGGTGAGTTCTACTTCAATGGAAATCTTCAAGCGGAAACTGAATAAACATATAGCTGGGATGGTTTAGGAAAGCCTGCACTCGCAGGTGGTTGGACCCTTGAGGTCCCTTCCAACTCTACCATTCTATGATTCTATGAAAGTAAACACTTCTCTCAGTTTATGCATTATACGAGCAGCACCAACCCATTTTGCAGTCCATTAGCTTGGCAGTCATAGGGCTATGTGGCCTGGGGTGTGAAATCTCCAGCAAATCATGTTATTAGTTGGGTCTTTGGCAGTAAATCAGATGCTCCTTGGGACCCTGGCGGACCCTCATTTGCAGCTCTTGTTCCCTTCTCATGGGTGACAGCCACCCTTTGGGAACCCCAATATGGTACCTTGTTTCTGGAAGGACCTTTCAATCACCTGGTATCTTTCTACCATGTCCACTAGGACATCAATATTCCAGGGATCTCTCTGGGCAATCCAGTACTGAATCACCCTCAGAAAGCAGTTGATGAACCTGTCCATGATGACCCTTTCCACAGGTGTGCTGGGGAGGAAGAATTCAGAAGAAATCATTTCTGCACCAAATGTAATAAATCAAACAGTTTAGACTGAAGAGGTTTGTCACCCTAATAGCCCTAGCGGTGCACCCATTGCCCTGACAGTCAGAGCTACTGCTATGGGCACCAAAATCTCTGATTGACATTATCTTTTGCAATCTTCAAAGCCAGGTCATAATAAGCCTTCTGCATTTTCCTCTTTAGATATGGCGCCAGGATCACTGCCCACTGCTCCGGAGGTAATTTCATCCATTCCGCCACCCTTTAGAAAACCTTCAGGAATGCCTCCACATCATAATCTGATGTCATAATTTGCTAGGCTTTCCTTAACGTCTTCAACCCTAGGGTGGGGATTTTGTAAGCAGCCCGACTCACAGCCATCTCTGTGACTGGTCATAAACTTAGCCCTTGTCAGCTCATTTAACCCTCTCAGTACTGTACAAACTGGAGCTATCTTCCAGGCTTACAACACAGTGGATAACCACCTCTGTGAAACATATATTCTGCCTTCCATAATGTGTCCAGTGGCCATGTTAATCTGTCACTCTCTCGATCTCTTACTCTCTGTATATATATATATATATATATATATATATATATATATATATATAATTGCCTTATTCTGTCTGTCTGTCTTGCTCCAAAAATACGTCGTTACAGTGACAACCGTCGCATTGGCCTCTCGCCTCGCCTCGGCTCTGCCCCCCCACACGGATTGGCTGCTAGGCCAGGCTCCGCCCCCCGCACGGATTGGCCACTTGCCCCGGCCCCCTGCACGCATTGGCCGCTTGGCCAGGCCCCGCCCCCTCACGCATTGGACGCTCGCCCTGGCCCCGCCCCCCGCACGAATTCCCCGAACCCACACGGAACCGCGATTCCCAGGTGACCGCTGCATCCCCGGAAGCCCACACTAGCAAGACAAAGTGGAGAAAAGTCGGATGTGTGAAACCACTAGCATACCCCAGCTCCCGGCACACGTGTGCCAGAGCCGGCATAGGCTGGTAACTATGGTACACATCGGGTAACTATAGAAACCGCTTTAATTAGTTACCCGATATGTAACAGGGTTACTAGCTTACCCCGGCTCCCGGCACATGTCAGCACTGTCGCTTTGAATAGTTACTTACCTTTTCTCCACTTTGTCGGATCCGGCGCGCTCCCGTGTACTATGTACACTACCGTGGTCGCGCAAAGAGCTCCGATCACATGTTGTCATGTGACCGGAGCATGTGACCAGGAAGTTGTGGTGTGGTCACTGTACTGTACACTGTGTATGGCTGCTTTAAGACATCCATGTTTAATCAGGTACCAGTCACACACATGGTTATGGTCATACGTGTGACATTCGTGTTTGCATGCCTGTGACAGGTACCGGAGAAAACACGGGTCTGTGAAAAAGATTTTTCATCTTTACCTGCTTTCTCCAGCTCTGCTGCCTCCCGCTCCTGACCGCCTATCAACACACACACACACACACACACACACACTGAGCACATATACACACATAGCAGACACACACAGATACACTGTGCGCATACACACATAGAGCACATGCATGTACACACACACACACACACACTGAGCACACACACACTGAGCACACACACACACTGAGCCCACACACATAGCAGACAGACACACACACACACATAGCAGACACACATGGATACACTGAGCGCATACACACATAGCACACATGCATGTATACACACACACACTGAGCACATATACACACATAGCAGACACACATGGATACACCGAGTGCCTACACACATAGCGCACATGCATGTACACACACACACACACACTGAGCACATATACACACTGAACACACACACACACACACACACTGAGCACACACACATAGCAGACACACACACACACATAGCAGACACATGTGGATACACTGAGCGCATACACGCATTGTGCACATGCATGTATACACAAACACTGAGCACACATACACACATAGCAGATACACATGGATACACCGAGCGCATACACACATAGCGCACATGCATGTATACACATACACAAACACACACACTGAGCACACACACACTGAGCACACACACACACACACACACTGAGCACACTCACATAGCAGACAGACACACACACACACACACACATAGCAGACACACATGGATACACCGAGCACCTACACACATAGTGCACATGCATGTACACACACACACACACACACACTGAGCACATATACACACTGAGCACACACACACACACACTGAGCACACACACATAGCAGACAGACACACACACACACATAGCAGACACACGTGGATACACCGAGCGCATACACGCATAGCGCACATGCATGTATACACACACACACTGAGCACATATACACACATAGCAGACACACATGGATACATTGTGCGCATACACACAAAGCGCACATGCATGTACAAACACACACACACACTGTGCACATATACACACATAGCAGACACACATGGATACACCGAGCGCATACACACATAGCGCACATGCATGTATACACACACACACACTGAGCACATATACACACATAGCAGACACACATAGATACACCGAGCGCATACACACATTGCGCACATGCATGTACACACACACACACACACACACTGAGCACATATACACACTGAGCACACACACACACACTGAGCACACACACATAGCAGACACACACACACACACATAGCAGACACAGATGGATAGACCGAGCGCATACACACATAGCGCACTTGCATGTATACACACACACACACACTGAGCACATATACACACATAGCAGACACACATGGATACACCGAGTGCATACACACACACACACACACTCACACACACTCTGCTGTATAGTCACCCAGCGATGCTGTGCCCGGCACTGAAGTCCCCAGCGCTGTTCCCGCTTCCAGCTCCACAGGGCACTGAATATTCAGTGAGTATAATGAGCTGCGATAAGGAGCGGGAGGCAGCAGACCCGGAGACAGCAGCACTGGAGAGAAGTAAATATAGAAAATATTTTTATTAAAAAGACCCATATTTTCTCCGGTATGTTTTACACTGATGTCACACGGATCACATCAGTGCTGCTGGAGATGCCTGCCTGTGTGCGTGCGGGGTCATGAAAAGTCACACGGTCCGTGTGCAAACATGGACGTGTGAGGCACATCATAGAATAACATGGGTACGTGTGACATCCGTGTTAAAAACGGATGTCACACATACCTAAAACACGGACGTCTGAAACCAGCCTACGTAGCGCGCCGGATCTGACAAAGTGGAGAAAAGATGGATGTGTGAAACCACTAGCTTACCCCGGCTCCCAGCACACGTCTGCCAGAGCCGGCGTAGGCTGGTAACCATGGTACACATCGGGTAACTATAGAAACCACTTTGCTTAGTTACCCAATGTGTAACATGGTTACTAGCTTACCCCGGCTCTCGGGACACTGTGCTGGAGCCGGCGTACGCTGTTAACCAGCGTACGCATCGGGAAACTATGGAAACCGCTTTGCATAGTTACCCTATGTGCACCATGGTTACTAGCTTATTCCGGCTCCCTGCCCATTCAGATCGTTGGTCTCCCACTCTCAAACATGCCGATATGGGCTGCACAGCAGGAGACCAACGAGCAAAAAATGAACCATCATTATTCCAGACTTACTGATTATATTATTATTCAATCTGCTAACCTACATACACACTCTAGACTACCCGATACATTAGAATCGGGCCACCTTCTAGTATATATATATATATATATATATATATATATATATGTATATACATATATATATATATATATATATATATATATATATATATATATATATATATATATATATATATATATATATACATTGACAAGCAAAAGCGTGACAATGTTTTGAACTTTTATCTTTCAGGCTCCATATATCACCATCTATTACAATTTTGAGTGCGAGACTACCTTCATTTAACTGACAGCAAGTTGTGGCTAACCCATACATTAATTTGACATACAACTATTTATCATATGATTAGTTATGCAGATTTTTATCATGTCGTTGCAATATTACTGTTTTGAGCCTAAAATAGTAAATATTAACCCCTTCACCACAAGGCGATTTTCTGTTCTTCATTTTTGTCCCCCCCCTTCCTTATTCCAACATTTTTCCATCAATATAGCCATATGAAAGCTTGTTTTTAATTAAACAAGTTGTACTTTTGATAGACACTATTTATTTTGCCTCATATTGTACTGGAAAACAGGAAAAAAAAATCCATGTGGGGTGAAAAGGCAAAAAAAGTGCAATTGTACAATTATTTTTTGGGCTTTTTATTTACCATGTTCACTATATGGTAAAGCAAAAGTACCAATATTATTCCCCAGGTCAGTATGAGTTTCCAGATACCAAATATGTATAGTTTTACTTTTCTCTAAGTAGTGATTAAAAAATTCTGAATTTGGTAAAAAAAAAAAAAAAAAATGTGCATTTGTAGACATTGTATGAGGGCTTATTTTTTTGCACCTTGAGCTGATGGTTTTCATCATACCATTTTGGGTTAGATGCAATGTTATTATGGCCTTTTATTGCATTTTAATGCAATGTTGTGGCAATCAGAAAAACGTAATTCTGACATTTTGATTTAGAAATGCTATTCTCTTGTGAATGCCAGCGCTCTGCCATGGCAGGGACAGGGGTCATCAGCTGACTCTTCAACTCAATTCACTGCCCGCGGTTCTCATCCAAAGTATCGTGAGGCCCCTTATTATTTAACATTTTTATCTTTTTGTGTCTTTCAGGTTTTCTTTTGAGGAATGCCATGGGACATCACTATGGATCACTGCAGACTTTATTTTATACATTAACTTGGTGAACGAGGGCTGTATTTGGGGTGGTGTTTGTTAAAATAAAATGTATTTTGATACTTACAACTACTAGATCTGTAATGGAGGTTTCTGTCAATATAATAAAAAGATTTGGAGGTGTCTGATAGACACATACCCATTAATAATATAAGGGCTTAATGCCACCTGCCAATTTACAGTTGGCCTCAACCCCATATATTACTCCATTTGTCACCACACCTGGGCTACAGGAAGAGCAGTGTAAAGCGCCACTACTTGGTGCATCTAATGGATGCACCAATTCTGGAGTGGCTGGGGGCTGTTTTTTTTTAGGCTGGTAAGGCCAAAATAACCATGGCCCTTCCCAACCTTAAAATATCAGCCATTAGTTGTCTTCTGTTTTCCCTTGACTTTAAAAAAAAAAAAAAAAAAAAAAAAATAGGGGGACTTAAAGCCACTTTTTTAAAATTATTTTTTCTAATAATTAAAAAAATCAGCGTTGGATCCTCTCTGTTTTTCAAAACCAGTGAAGATACAGCTGACAGCCCAGGGTTGCAGCCAACAGCTGCTGCTGTACCTGTGCTGGTTATGAAAATTAGGGGGTGTGCTGGTTATGAAAATTAGGGGGTTCCCCAAGTAATTTTTTTTATTTCTATTTCTATTCATTAATTCTGCTAAATAGCTGTACAAGCTATCTAACTATCTCTCTTTCTCTATATCTGCGGTATCTATTTTTTATCTATCTATAGATCTATCAATCTATCTATCATCTATTCTTTATCTATGTATTGCTCTATTTATCTATCTAGCCTTCATCTATCATTTTTCTGGCGTTGCACATCTTATACACATAAAAAAACATTAATTTCAGTATCATGCATTTTTCCAGTAGCGGTCAAACAGATGTCACACGGCTGTGCTACATGTATATACATACGGTACATGGATTCACATGGATGACACATAGATGACACACACGGACATACAGATGGCCATACAGATGTCCAAAGCGAACTGTGCAACATGTGCGCTTTTTCCATGGATGTGTGAAGGGGCCATAAAGTGTGAGTGTCAAACACGTACTGATTTTCTGCCCATTGGTTTTGCCTGTCTAATTTGACTATGTACAGGCCACACTAACAGTGTGTCATGGATCTGTCACAGCATGTTATGGAGGGGCCACAGCTGGCTGACAATCCAGTGGCAGCAAGTACTAGAAGATCACAGAGATTGACAGCACATGTTGTTATCTGACAGTTCCCTGTTTCTGCAGCCAGCTCACTCTATGACCTTGCAGAACTGTCAGTCCCTCCTCTCAGTTGCTATCCTCTGAATTCCTTTATTAACCTCAGGAGAAAAACAAATATTTGTCAGCTCACTGAACCACAGCATATGTGAAGTCTGGAGGAGTCCAATCAATCCAAGGCAGTGCAGGGAACTTGATTCCGGATAATCACAAAGGACATGGTACTCTTCATTTGAAAATTCCAGCAACTCGACCAGGAAATTTAAAAAATAACTGTTATTCCATTTCTTTAAAATAGTTCAAAAATTGACATGTTTAAAAAAACATATGGTTCACCAATGCAGGGGATACGCTTACGCGGTTTGGACTGGAGAGTACTTGCTTATTATAGTCCTTTATTTACCTCACCCTGGGGTGGTTTGGGTGCGGTTTATAGTTGCTCCTTGCTGTGGTCTGCAGTGGTCATCTCCTGCTGCTCCAGATATTTGTGTGGTTGCTACTCCTCAGATAAGTGTTTATCTTTTGCTATTTTTTTTTTATCCAGGGACTACCTAAATTGCTATATATAAAAACACATCTTTATTTCATATTCATTAAAACAAAGTCACAAACAATCCCACCCCGTGAACACATAACCCAATAGGACCCACACCACAAAGAGTGTTAGTTAAATATAGATATTTGAATATAGATATTTTATTGGGATAATAAACCAATATTCATTAATAATTTACAATAGATTCTAAGAGGACCCTCGCTAGTTCTCTCCACTACCTAGCAATAGAGATATAACTGATGTTACACGCACCCTAAATGTAAATTGGTGCCCCCATTCCTCGGCGGCTGTCCCTCGGTATCTATCCCTATATCTCCCTCCTTATTAATCAGGATAAATAGGATGATAAATATAATACCAGAAAAAAAAGTACTTATCTCAGACGTTTTCAAGAGAACACCTCCATTTTACTTATTCTCTCCAATATTCAAAAATTCCCATGCTCTCCATAGTCCTTACCCAAATCAGTAATACATATCAAAGTCTCAGTCTCAACGAGTTTCTCCCTACTTATATATAGGGTTCATCAGGAGACAGTTACGGCTCAATCGCCTGTGGAACAGATACAGTTAGGTCCAGAAATATTTGGACAGTGACACAAGTTTTGTTATTTTAGCTGTTTACAAAAACATGTTCAGAAATACAATTATATATATAATATGGGCTGAAAGTGCACACTCCCAGCTGCAATATGAGAGTTTTCACATCCAAATCGGAGAAAGGGTTTAAGAATCATAGCTCTGTAATGCATGGCCTCCTCTTTTTCAATGGACCAAAAGTAATTGGACAAGGGACTCTAAAGGGCACTTTGCACACTGCGACATCGCAGGTGCGATGTCGGTGGGGTCAAATTGAAAATGACGCACTTCCGGCATCGCATGCGACATCGCAGTGTGTAAAGGCTGGATGATACGATTAACGAGCGCAAAAGCGTCGTAATCGTATCATCGGTACAGCGTCGGCGTAATAAATGATTACGCTGACGCAATGGTCCGATGTTGGTCCTCGCTCCTGCGGCAGCACACATCGCTGTGTGTGAGTTCGCAGGAGCGAGGAACGTCTCCTACCGGCCTCACTGCGGCTTCCGTAGGATATGTGGAAGGAAGGAGGTGGGCAGGATGTTTACATCCTGCTCATCTCCGCCCCTCCGCTCTGATTGGCTGCCTGCCGTGTGACGTCGCAGTGACGCCGCACGACCCGCCCCCTTAACAAGGAGGCGGGTCGCCGGCCACAGGGACGTCGCACGGCAGGTGAGTGTGTGTGTGAAGCTGGCGTAGCGATAACTTTCGCTACGCCAGCTATCACCACATATCGCTGCTGCGACGAGGGCGGGCACTATCGCACTCGGCATCGCAGCATCGGGCTGCGATGTCGTAGTGTGCAAAGCCCGCCTAAGGGCTGCAATTAACTCTGAAGGCTTCTCCCTCGTTAACCTGTAATCAATGAAGTAGTTAAAAGGTCTGGGGTTGATTACAGTTGTGTGGTTTTGCATTTGGAAGCTGTTGCTGTGACCAGACAACATGCGGTCTAAGGAGCTCTCAATTGGGGTGAAGCAGAACATCCTGAGGCTGAAGAAAAAATCCATCAGAGAGATAGCGGACATGCTTGGAGTAGCAAAATCAACAGTCGGGTACATTCTGAGGAAAAAGGAATTGACTGGTAATCTTGGGAACTCAAAAAGGCCTGGGCGTCCACGGATGACAACAATGGTGGATGATCGCCGCATACTTTCTTTGGTGAAGAAGAACCCGTTCACAACATCAACTGAAGTCCAGAACACTCTCAGTGAAGTAGGTGTATCTGTCTCTAAGTCAACAGTAAAGAGAAGACTCCATGAAAGTAAATACAAAGGGTTCACATCTAGATGCAAACCATTCATCAATTCCAAAAATAGACAGGCCAGAGTTAAATTTGCTGAAAAACACCTCATGAAGCCAGCTCAGTTCTGGAAAAGTATTCTATGGACAGATGAGACCAAGATCAACCTGTACCAGAATAATGGGAAGAAAAAAGTTTGGAGAAGAAAGGGAACGGCACATGATCCAAGGCACACCACATCCTCTGTAAAACATGGTGGAGGCAACGTGATGGCATGGGCATGCATGGCTTTCAATGGCACTGGGTCACTTGTGTTTATTGATGACATAACAGCAGACAAGAGTAGCCGGATGAATTATGAAGTGTACCGGGATATACTTTCAGCCCAGATTCAGCCAAATGCCGCAAAGTTGATTGGACGACGCTTCATAGTACAGATGGACAATGACCCCAAGCATACAGCCAAAGCTACCCAGGAGTTCATGAGTGCAAAAAAGTGGAACATTCTGCAATGGCCAAGTCAATAACCAGATCTTAACCCAATTGAGCATGCATTTCACTTGCTCAAATCCAGACTTAAGACGGAAAGACCCACAAACAAGCAAGACCTGAAGGCTGCAGCTGTAAAGGCCTGGCAAAGCATTAAGAAGGAGGAAACCCAGCGTTTGGTGATGTCCATGGGTTCCAGACTTAAGGCAGTGATTGCCTCCAAAGGATTCGCAACAAAATATTGAAACTAAAAATTTTTTTTGGGGTTGGTTTATTTGTCCAATTACTTTTGACCTCCTAAAATGTGGAGTGTTTGTAAAGAAATGTGTACAATTCCTACAATTTCTATCAGATATTTTTGTTCAAACCTTCAAATTAAACGTTACAATCTGCACTTGAATTCTGTTGTAGAGGTTTCATTTCAAATCCAATGTGGTGGCATGCAGAGCCCAACTCGCGAAAATTGTGTCACTGTCCAAATATTTCTGGACCTAACTGTAGTTAACTTAAGAACCCAATTCACAGAAAAAAAGTGTGACCAACATTATATATTAAAATCCATACATACCTGAGCTCAAGTAATAGCATTTGTGTTTCCCCCTATATTTTTTACTTTTGTCTTCTTTTAGTGATAGTGGTGTTGACTAGCGCTCATACCCGCCATCCTTACTTAGGGGTTTTTTTGCCAGGGGAAGACAGGTGCAGAACCTGTAGGGTCCACAAAAGAAGAAAAAGTGGCTCCACTCCAAGGTCCAAAAAAAGGATTCACTGGTACAAAAAATTGTACATAAAAAAGGCAGTGGCGGAGCTAGGTGCGAGCTTCCCCAGGACTACGGCCGTTTTGCGCTAACCATGCGCTTCTGGTAGTGCAGGATCAATTCTTTGTTTTACAAAACCTGTAGGGTTCAGTGAAGACAGTGAGAGTGAGCAGCAGGTTGTTGTCAGGGGTCACCACTTTCCCTTTTACCTCTGGGGAAAGAAGAAAGCTTGAGAAATGTTCTGTGTACTGAACCATTACCAGCTACACTAAATTTACTGTGTACGTCTATATGTATATACTCTATATATGTAAAAATAAACCCTCCCCCAAAAATAAGTCCTAGCAGTATTTTCAGCATTTTCAGTGTAAGGCTTAAATATAAGTCCTACTCCGAAAATAAGCTCTAGTCGTTGTTCAATAATGATAAATAATGCCCATGCATTTAAAAAAGTTAAAGAATACTGCAGGACACTTCATTATAGAAAGCAGTCACCCCCAAAAGAAAGAAAGAAGACAGAAAACTCCACAATCATACTCACCAGATGCTAAATGGGAGGACTTGTGGTGGAACGCACACCCACACACATGAGATTGCACACCCACATGAGATCACTTACCCACACAATCAGATTGCACACCTACACAGTCAGATTGCACACCCACACACATCAGATTGCACACACTCACACAAACATCAGATCAAACAAACAATCACACATTAGATTGCACAGACACACTCACATTGGGCAATACCAATTACTTCTGGCCAGCAGAGAATCCTGGGATACAGTGCAGTTGAACGTATAGAGGACCTGCGGTTGAACGCATCGATGTGCTCTACCACTGAGTCCTCCATGCATTTCCACTGCAGGTCCTCATGCTCCATTGCACTGCATCCCACCTTCCCCTTCTGGCTGGAAGCAATCCGTATTTCCAGATGCTGTGTGTGAGTATGTGCATGTGTGTGCGATCTGATATGTGATTGTGTGTATGAGCATGAGTGTGTGTTTGTGATCTGATGAATGTGAGTTTGTCGGCCAGAAGCAGGGGAGGACTGCATTTAGCATACCTATCACGAGCACCCAGTGAAGATTGCAGGAGGACCTGGGAGAGATACAGATGTCCGGGATCTGGTATGATTCTCCTGGGAAGGGGGGTCTGCTTTTTTTGCGGCGATCATCAAAGGTTCTGTGAGTCGCAAGAAGCAACCTCAGCGTGTTTAAGACCCCTGATTTAAAGGGTTTGATGGCCGTAAAAGCAACTCCAACAGTAATTTCGATTGTGGCTCACTATGAGTAATTACACCTCGGTTCAGCAGGAAAATGCCTTCTGTGCCAAATTACAAGTCCGGGCCTGTCTCTCCCCCATGTTTTTGTGGCTATCCACTGAGCTTACTGGTTTTCTCTCACACTCCAAAGACATACCATTAAGAAATTTAAAATTATAGGTCAAATGGAAACAGTGATGACAATGTCTGTATAGCGCTGTAAAATTTGATGGCAATATAAATAAGTAATATAAACTAAACATATACAGTATATAGTATATATAGTCCCTACAGTCCCTGACAGAAGTTCTGTCGCTTATCCATGTTATGTAAATAAAAGCTTATAACCTGACTTTAAATTCATCTTTGGTTTCATAAATTACTCTTTTGAAAGCTGATAACCTCCCAAATTTGATTTAGGTTATTAAAATAAAGTTGCTGCAAAGCTGAAATATTGATCATTTAATGAATACAGAAAGGTCTGATTTTAGCAAGACAAAAGTTTTGTCGCTCACAGAAAGTAATGTGAAATTCAAACAAATAACTTCTAATACAAAGATATGTTGCATAACATTGGTGAATGAAGTTGTGGTGCTATTAGAGTCATATTTCATATTTTGTGTGACTTCCATGAGCTTGAAGGACTGAATCCATGCGGTTCAACAATGATTCATGCAATTTATTGATGAAGTCATCAGCAATAGCAAAGAATGCAGTCTTACATGCCTCCCAGAGTTCATATAGATTTTTTTGTTTTGTCTTTCAAGCTTCCTCTTTCATCCTACCCCAAACATGCTCAATGATGTTCATGTCGGGTGACTGGGCTGGCCAGTCCTGGAGCACCTTGATCTTCTTTGCCAGGAGGAAATTTGTTGTAGAGATGGTTGTATGAGATGGAGCACCATCCTGCTGCAGAATTTGACCCCTTTTATGATTGGGAATGTAAGAGGTAGCTAATACGTCTTGATATTTTAGGCTATTGATATTTCCTTCCACCTTGCAAATGTTTCGCACACCCTCATACTGAATGTAACCCCAGACCATGATCTTTCCACCACCAAACTTAACTGTTTTCTGGATCCATAGCGGCTCCAGTAGGTCTCCTGCATTATTTGCGGTGGCTGTGGTGTAATTCAACTGAAGATTCATCAGAGAAATCCACCTTCTGACACTTTTTCAGTGTCCATCTGTTTAGAAGGCTGTGGAACTTGGCAAATGCCACATTTTTTTAAATTTCCTTTTGTTTAGTGCTGGCTTCTGGGCACTGATTCGACCATGGAGGCCATTTCGAGACAGAATCCTACAAACATTTCTAGTTGACACAGGGACTTGAGGTGACCAGGCCTTTTGGAGCTCTGCTGCAGTGGAAGAGGGGCTGGCTTTGGATTTTCTAGCCAACAAACATTCCTCCTGAGCAGTTGTCTTGCGGGGTCTGCCGGACCTGGGCTTGTCAAAAACACCTCCAGTCTCTTTAAATCTTTTTTTTAATTCTTTGTACTTGTCGTTGAGACACATTAAAGGTGCCAGCCACCTCTGCAGTGGATCTGGTCATCAGCCTCTTGATAGTCAAGGCTATGGTCGCAGGATGGAATTTTGGCATGTTGTCAGAGGTCAAGTTGCAGTTCAAGTGAAGGTCTGGGGTGCTGGGTTTCTTTTTATACACACCCACTAATTAACCGATCATTTAGTGAGCACAGGCGAGGATGTAAACTAGGATGGGGTGCATTATATGAAAAGGCGACAAAACTTTTGTCTTGCCAAAATCTGACCTTTCTGTGTGCATTAAATGCTCAATATTTCAGCTTTGCAGCAACTTTATTTTCATAACCTAAAGAAAATTTGGGAGGGTTTCAGCTTTCAAAAGAGTAATTTATGAAACCAATGGACGAATTTAAAGTCAGGTTACAAGATTTTATTTGCATAACATGGATAAGAGACAGAACTTCTGTCAGGGACTGTATAGAAAATTTTGTATACGTAACAGATGAACAATAATTTTGTTATGCATTTAGGCTTTTAAATCATGTTTTTATTACATTTTATAAGCAAAAGATAGAAAGAAACAATTATTAGTTTCTGATTATTTTTTGAACAGCCCTTTTAATACCAAGAGGTTGCCCTTATGAAATAAATAAAATCAGTACAGAAAATAACACAATACATTGGGTTTTTTTTGCCTTCCTCTGGATCAACATGTTAGGCTACGGGTTGAACTAGATGGACTTAGAGTCTCCCTTCAACCTTAAAAACTATGATACTATGATACTATGATACATAATGAATTTTGTAAGCTAAAAAAAGCAAATTAAAAGTGAGTAACAGTCTGGTATGTAGGGAGAGATCGACCTTTCAGTTAACACATTGCTGTATACTTTCTGTAACATGTATAAAAATAAAATAATTCAATATGAGAAAATTCAAATGTGAATGACTCTGCAGTGCTCTTCTGCTGAATTCACTTGGTGCTAACAATAGCGACAGCGAGACAATAGGAAACATGAGCAATAGGTAGAGTGGTTCCAGCAACACTATATATCTGACCTCACTATTGTCCCGAAGTGTTTAGACACAGACCCCCTCTCCTCAAGATGAGTTTCACACTGAGACTAAATCATACACCATACGATTTTACACCAGATAACACAGCAGGTGGAGAAAATACTGAAGCAAAGAAGTGGATAACTAGGGCAGGCTTTAGCCATTGAAAGGGCAAAACTATAAAGCAAGAAAACTCTAAAGTTGCGATTGGCTTCTATGACTTTGGCTTGTTTCCTCAGGAGCTCAATTGATCCTAGTTTCTAATGACAAGCTAAAGAGAAAAAAAATCTGAAAACTCTCTCCTGAAGCTCGTTTAAATGCAAATACTTGATAGGATATAATCTGGTGACTAGCACGCCTCCATTTCATAGACAATCTCAGGTTTTATGGTGAGGACTCCATCTGCACCTCCTGTCATGAGAGGATGTTCCTGCTTTGGAAGCTTTTTTAATAGCAACTGCTGTATCCAAGAGGAACAAAAAGAGAGAAGAAAGGAAAAAAAAGAGAGAGGAGTCACGGTGCTGCCTTTTCATATCCTCAGATGAAGAAGTGAACTAGTCAGAGGCCACGGAGCATGTTCTGTGAGCAGTTCAGAGCCCTGGAGACCCTGATCTCACAGAGCTGCTCCTGCAGACAGCCCAAAGCTCAGCTCCACTAACTTCTGCTTATGACAGAGCAGGCACATGTCTCCTCCAGGAGCAGGTAGCAGCAGCTTATCATAAGGCACTGAGGATTTACACAATTCTTCACCTGGCTATACTAAAAGACCAAGAAGGTAAGATGTTTCTGGCTGTTTTTTGTGCATTGGATTATTTGGAAACATTTCATTCCGGGGAAATGTATCCTTAGGTTTCTGTTCAGTGTTACTGAGAGATGTATCATTTGCATGCAGCATCAATGACATTTAGAAGTTACTTCCATTCTAATTCAGAGGTTGCTTTGAAAAGAGATAAAAAAGACCTGCTGCCAGTAAGCATATAAAAAGGCAAGTCTGCAAAAAAAAAAAAAAGCATGCTTCAAATGAGAAGGCACAGAAGGGAAGGAGGGATAGACGGGAATGGGGAGATATCAGGAGAAGCCTCTCAGGAACAGCAGCCAATTTACACAGGACTTAGAGGGATCCGAAATTAGGAGGAAGGTAAATAACCATCTGCATTGTGTGCTGAGTACTCCGTCATTATAGCTGTATATACTGCCTTGTGCTGCTGGCACTACTGTGTTTACAGACTTGTCCTTACTGATGTATAGATATAGGTGTTCCTGGTCCTTACTGATGAATGGATAGAAGTGTTCTTGGTCCTTACTGATGTATGGATAGAAGTGTTCTTGGTCCTTACTGATGTATGGATAGAAATGTTATTGGTCCTTACTGATGTATGGATATGTGTTATTAGTCCTTACTGATTTATGGATATAGTTTTCTTGGTCCTTACTCATGTATGGATAGAAGTCTTCTTGGTCCTTACTAAAGTATGGATATGTGTTCTTGGTCCTTACTGATATATGGATATAGGTGTTCTTGGTTTTTACTGATGTATGGATGAAAATGTTCTTAGTCCTTACTGATGTGTGGATATAAGTCCTTACTGAAGTATGAATAGAAATGTTCTGTGTCCTTACTGATGAATGGATATAAGTGTTCTTGGTCCTTACTGATGTGTGGATATAAGTGTTTTTGACCTAACTGATCTGTGGATATAAGTGTACTTGGCCCTTACTGATGTATAGATACAAGTGTTCTTTGTCCCTACTGATGTATGGATATGTGTTCTTGCTCCTTACTGATGTATGGCTATAGTGTCCTTTGTCCTTACCGATGTATGGATATAGTGTACTTGGTCCTTATTGATGTATGGATATAGTGTGCTTGGTCCTTACTGATGTATAGATACAAGTGTGCTTGGTCCTTACTGATGTATGGATATAGTGTACTTGGTCCTTATTGATGTATGGATATAGTGTGCTTAGTCCTTATTGATGTATGGATATAGTGTGCTTAGTCCTTATTGATGTATGGATATAGTGTGCTTGGTCCTTATTGATGTATGGATATAGTGTGCTTGGTCCTTATTGATGTATGGATATAGTGTGCTTGGTCCTTATTGATGTATGGATATAATGTGCTTGGTCCTTATTGATGTATGGATATAGTGTGCTTGGTCCTTATTGATGTATGGATATAGTGTGCTTGGTCCTTACTGATGTATGGATATAGTGTGCTTGGTCCTTATTGATGTATGGATATAGTGTGCTTAGTCCTTATTGATGTATGGATATAGTGTGCTTGGTCCTTACTGATGTATAGATACAAGTGTGCTTGGTCCTTACTGATGTATGGATATAGTGTACTTGGTCCTTATTGATGTATGGATATAGTGTACTTGGTCCTTATTGATGTATAGATACAAGTGTGCTTGGTCCTTATTGATGTATGAATATAGTGTGCTTGGTCCTTACTGATGTGTGGATATAAATGTTCTTGGTGAAGTGCTTTTCTTGTCTAACATAGGTAAGGTTAAATGCTGATGACTCGTGTTCTTCTAAGTGTTCTGACTTGCAGTGTGTGTTCTATGGCACTTTATCATTGTGTCCCTGGCAATTCAGGCTGAGACTAAGGTCAGGGAGGGTGATGTTGAGCATGAATTCAGCAGGCAATGTCAGGATACAGGCTATTCAGTGGAATGTGGAATGATTATGTTGGTGTTGGCACTGTTCTTCCTATACGTATCTATCTATGCTACAGCCCAGCAAAGTGCACATGTGCCTCCTCTCCATATAACATTCAGGTAATGAATGTAACAGGAGATTGCAAAAAATGCTTTGCTGGCAAACTTGTTAGGAATACAAATTACCTGTCCTGGCATATTATAAAGGTCAAGTCCATTTACTTTCTATTTTTTTAAGCAGAATGTGCTAGATTAGCATCAACAATACCCAAGGTGTTGTGTTTCATCAGATTGGCTATTTATTATCAATGTCATATTATATTTGGAGTCGCTGCGGAAGATACTTGCTGGTAAAACACCTGGCTCAGGTCAAATTCTATGTTACACAGCATCAATAGGGAATGTTAGACTTCATCAGGGCACAGTATACAAGTGAGGATGAAGCTTACATTCTGTATATACAAGTCACATACAATAAACTTGTATTAATAGACCAAAAACTTCATCTGACCTATTTCTCATGATTTATGCACCCATTACTGGATTTGTAGACTTTGTGTGTCCACAGCTCACGATAGTTAAAGTAAATCATGGGAAACATGGGCTTAACAGCGTGCAGCAGAGATAATTAGCTGGTTATTGTAGAAGTTAGTAAATTACAGTGTGTAGCATTTCATAATTTGCGGCCAATATCACAGGCTCTGGCTTCACCCGTATATACTATATACTTCCCTCCTTAATTGGATACCGCCATACAACTGTTGCTCACTAGTAATGTCCACTTGCAGGACAGAGTTAACTCATTCTCCCACTTAATGTGTGCTCTGCAAAGACATAGCCCAAAAGAGTGACTCACACCCCCCAAAAAGCACATTTTTTTTTAATTCTAAAACAATGGGATATAATAACCTTCAAGATTAACCTGAAGGATTTTTTTATCTCCTTGTCTCGGCTAATATTATAGAAACCTTTAATAAAGGACAGGTCATAATCACATCATATTCTCTTATTTAACTAAATGCATAGCAATTATGGATGTACAGCAGTTGGCAATTATCTGTAATGACCTGAATAATTGGGGATAATGCTTTTATCGGGGTGCAATATCACACCTATAGGTTAAAAGGTTAAAAAAGATGTAGAAAGAACTGCATTATGACACTTGGATGCTCATTACTTCCTGCTAATGCGAATGTCAATTTGTAATAAAGTAATTGACAGAGACAGAACTGCTGAGTGTCATAACCTATTAATCCTTAGTGATTAATGTGCAAGTATTAACCTGATGAGAAGAATGTTATTAAAGCCCTGAGAGCTGTGTAGGAGTCCGTGCTCCTGGTGCACTGGTAGCAGATGTCAGCTATCATGTGCTTGTGGTGCATTGCTTTATACCTTCTGTTTTCTCCTCTAGCATTGAACTACACAGGTAGAAAGATATTTTAAGCATCTTGGAGCATTGCTATATTTATACTGGAAACAATAGGGAGCTGCTGGCCAGCTGGCATACCATGCATCATGTGCACTATCCCTTCCTCATAGACACTACAAACTTACCTTGCTAATTGTCTGGGCCTGTGACTCACTACTTTTTGCCTCTTTAATTATCTATACTGTATTCAATACATAGACATTTTTTTTTGCTCATTTGCCTTGAACGTGACTTTCATCTGGGAGCCTGAGGACCTCCTCTTGTTTTTGGAAATGTACTTAATTACCTATTTTCCAGATATAATATAGTGTGTTATGCCAGGGCTTTGTTTATATTTATGAGACTAAATGAATTGTTTAGAAATTTTCTCTCTTCAAAGAGCAATAGCTAATAAAACCATGCTGCATGGTGATTTAATCTGCCATCTTTAAAGGGAACCTGTCAGGTCCAATATGCACCCAGAACCACGAGTAGTTCTGGGTGCATATTTCTAATCCCTGCCTAACCATCCCTGTATACACTAGCACAGATAAAGAGATCTTTTGAAAAAGTATTTCTAAAGATCCTTTATGATATGCTAATGAGCGCAAGGACTAGTCAGAAGGATGTTAGTATCCTTGGCTAGTTGGCCCACATAGCATGTTAGCACGTCCATGTGAGCTTACTAACATGCTAATGAATGTGCAGCTTCGCCGCACATACCTTACTGTTCATGGCGGCCAACAGAGGATGGATGTGCTCTGCACATCATCTGGAGTCCCCTGGACTTCCAATCATGTGCACTAAATTGATGCCGGGTGTAAGCTTCCTGGCTTCAGTGAGGTATACTGCGCATGACCAGAAGTTCTGGGGACTTCAGATCATGTGCAGTGCGCATCCATCCTCTGCTGGCCGCCATGAAGACTAAGGTAAGTGCCGAGTTACATATAAGAAATGATATTTGGAAATACTTTTTCTAAAGATCTCCTTATCTATGCTAGTGTGTACAGGGACGGTTAGGCAGGGATTAGCAATATGCACCCAGAACTGCTCCAGGTTCACATTAAGCCAAAAATGACGACTGTAAGAAACATCCCTGAACCCTAAGATGTAATAAAATAGCATTGTCCTCCATGTCCTAGGACTTACACTAAAAGTTGAAGGTTACTCATTTCATGTAGAAGTAAAATAGATGGCGCAGTTTGTCTCTTTTTAGTCGTGCTGTAGACACGTGTGTCCATAAATCAATTTGCGTATTAAATATGAATTAAAAATTGCCATTAACTAATTTGTTATTCAGGCAGAAAACATAATAAAATAGACAAATATCTAAAATACGTCTCTTTTAGTGGCTTTGGACGTTTTACTATTGTTCCACTGAAGGGTTAAGGAGGGCTGGTCATGCTTAAATGAATTCACTATAAAGAAGTTCTCTGTAACTTGTCAATTGTGATGGCAGGTAAACCATTAGCAAAGACTGTCACCAACATGTGCTCTGTAGCCGCACACTCTCTGCTGCTCTTTGTTAGCTGCTATTTAAAAGTGGCAGAGGTGCTCATTAAAAAACTGTCCTATCATCATTACTTAACCTCGCATATTACTGATCACCTCCAGTAATATTAGATCATATCGGAGCTATCATGGCTGCCTTACTGTATCTCACCTATTGCAGTTCATATCCTGTAAGATTAGTTCTAATCTGCATTATTATAGCTGCCTTGTCTTATACATGAGAGTCCACCTTTCATGATATTAGATTTTATCTTCCCCATCATAGTTGCCTTGACTTACATGTCAGAGTTCACCTCTAGTGATTTTAGATTGTATCTGTCCCTTCATGGCTGCCTGTTTTTATATCTCAGATCTCACCTTCAACAATGTTAGATCTTATCTGCCCCATCATGGTTGCCTTATCTTACATATTACAGTTCACCTCTAGTGATGTTGGATCTTATCTGCTCCATCATGGCTGTCTTTTATTACATATCAGAGTTCACCTTCAGTGATGTTTGGTTTTATCTGCCCCATCATTGCTACCTTATGTTACACATCAGAGTTCACCTCCAGTGATGTTAGATCTTATCTGCTCCATCATGGCTGCCTTATCTTACATATTAAACTTGGTGAAGGGATTATTTATATATGTATATACATAGATGAGAAACGGGTTTAAGCCGCGCTAAGGAAACAATATTTCCAGGTTTTAAATTTTAGATCTCTTTTTTATTACAGTTCCAACGCGTTTCAGAGACATAAACCGTCTCCTTCTTCAATTTTACATTTTCACATTTTCTCTTTTCCCTGAAGAAGGAGACGGTTTATGTCTCTGAAACGCGTTGGAACTGTAATAAAAAAGAGATCTAAAATTTAAAACCTGGAAATATTGTTTCCTTAGCGCGGCTTAAACCCGTTTCTCATATATGTATATACATATATAAATAATCCCTTCACCACGATCATTACGGGGCCGCTGCTTGGAACCACGCTGACACTCACATGCTTTACAAGGAGTTGTGACTGGCACAACTTCATCAGGTGGGTGTTTCATCTTCACTTTCTAAACGGTTTTTGCCGGGTAAGACCCTATTTGCGCCTTTTGTTTCCTCATCTCTAGCAGCCATATTAAACTTGAACTACAATGATGTTAGATCTTATCTGCCCCATCATAGCTGCCTTATCTTACATATCAGAGTTCACCTCCAGTGATGTTAGATCTTATCTGCCCCATCATGGCTGCCTTATCTTACATATCAGAGAACACCTCCAGTGATATTAGATCTTATCTGCCCCATGATAGCAACCTTATCTTATGTATCAGAGTTCACCTCCAGTAATGTTAGGTCTTATCTGCCCCATCATGGCTGCCTTATGTTAAATATCAGAGTTCCCCTTCAATGATGTTGGATCTTATCTATCTCATCATGGTTGCCTTATCTTACATATAAGAGTTGACCTCCAATGATGTTACAGCTTATGTGCCCCATCATGTCTACCTTATATAAATTATTATGCATCACCTACATAGCAGACACTGTACACCCCCATGTTGGCTAATCTAAAGTGGAGCTGGGAATGACAGCAGGTAGGTGGTGGTTTGCAAGGTGGCCATGCAATACTGTTGTAGACGCTCACCAGGATTTTGCAAATGTATTCACTCATCTCTAATATCTGTCCCCTTATCACTGGACCTGTTTTACAGATCACAGTTCACATCTGGTGATATTAGTTGTGTAAATTAGCTCTGAATACTTTCTGAGTCTGTCCTTATATACAGGGGAGGTCGGGGGAGAAATATGTAGTCATAGAGTGTCTTTACTATCATAATTATTTTTTTATTATGGCCAAAACGGTCAACAGATTGTACCAAGATGATCTTTTTCTTTTATATAATAATAAGTTTTATTTCTATAGTGCCAACATATTCCGCAGCGCTTTACAATTCAGAGGGGACATGTACAGAAAATATGAGACAATGCAAAATAACAAAATTAAGATACCAGGAGGAGTGAGGGCCCTGCTCGTAAGCTTACAGTCTATGAGGAAATAGGGGAGGCACAAAAGGTGAATGGGGGGGAGAAAAGCTTGTTATATATGGTCCAGCCATCGATTTAATAGGGTATTCAAAACCAGCTGCATGAACCCGTCATCTTTTAATAATAAATGTAATAAAATGATTACATATCAACAATTATTCAAACTTTATATCTACTTCTTCACCTCCCTCCCCCTTATGTATTTATTGGAAATTTTAATTTTCATGTTTGTGATAAAGTTACTGTACAGTCGTATAGTTGGATCTGTCTAGTAGAACAGTTCAATAAATCCAAGACAGTGTTAGAATAATTAATAGTGAGCAAATTTCTTGTTTGGGATTCCCTGCTGCACTGCGTAGGTGGTTAGGCTCCTGGACTACAAACAAATGAATGAATTATATACCAAACATCAATGCTATGTGCATACGTTCAGAAGTATATCCCTGTATATATACATAATTTGTAATTTTGTAAGCATGCTTATATGTTTATATATAGATATATATATATATATATATATATATATATATATATATATTTATATATATATATATATATATATATATATATATATATATATATATATATAGTGTATCATCTACCCATTTATTCATTTAGATAGGTAAATAGATAACAGATATCTATGAACAGCTGCATTATAGTGATTTATCATAGCTAGTGACTGCAGAGAGAAGTTACGAGATCAGGACTGTCAGCGTTAACCAGTGGGTGTCACTGTAGTACTGACAAAGGAGACACTAATTGAGCCGAGAGAGGGCGTGAGGAATAGTGAAAGTTTCCCCTCCTGTGTAAGAAGCTATTGGCATTTTAAGTATTTTTTGTTTCCCAGCTTAACTCACCTTTTCAACAGAGCGCAGTTCAGCACCTGAAAACAAGTTATTGGATAAAGGTTTTATTGGGAAACAGATATTTTCTACAAAACACATTTGTTTGAGGCAGAAATATATTGAATAGAAATAAGAGTCGTAATGCAGTGAATTGTGTGTATTTGGCAGAGGAAACTATAAAATTATGAAAATGTAGCTGTTCCATATATTTTGTTTTTCCTTTTTTGCTGTATTGCTTTGTTCCAAGATGTGTTAGGCTATGTGCGCACGTTGCGTTTTTTAACGCGTTTCTGCAGCGTTTTTGCGCTAAAACGCATGCGTTTTTGTTTTCCAGCAAAGTCTATGGGAAAAGCTGAAATCCTGTCTGCACTTTGCTTTTTTTTCAGCAGCGTTTAATTTGCATATTTTGGGACAAAAACTATGCTGAAAAAGAAGCAGCATGTCAGTTGTTTTTGCCTTTTCTGCAGCGTTTCCTTAACATTGGGGTCAATGAGAAATGGCAAAATGCAACCAAAAGCACAATTCCTGCGTTTTTCATGCTTTTTACCTGCTTTTCCACTGCGTTTTTGGCTCCAAAAACGCGTGCTTTTCTGGCCAAAAAGTAAAGCGTTCTAATGTTCCTTTACACACACACAATAGCCGAAAATTTAAATGCTAACAAATAATAAACTTTACCTATTTTTCTGTTAAAATGTGCATAACCACTATTATTTCATTAAAATTGATAATTTTCCATATAATTTTAATAAAAGTTAATTTTATATTTTTTTTCTCTTTTTTCATTCTTTTTGACTATTTCAACTTTATTTCTCAGTGTCTTGATCTACAAAACGCATCTGCAGAAACGCAGGTGAAAACGCAGGTAAAAAGCGCTGAAAATGCACTAAAAACGCGGTAAAAACGCATGCGTTTTTAGCGCTAAAAATGGTCAAAAGCCATTTGGTCAAAAACCAAGGGAAGGAAAACGTGCAGAATAAACTGCAGGTACTCCAACGCAACGTGCGGACATAGCCTTAAGAACAATTAGAAATAGCTAGTCACAGAAGAACTAGGACATAGCTATTAGAGTAATGCTGTGGATACATGAAGCTTGTCATTTGTGAGCTAATACTGTCCATGCCACACAAATGATAATATATATATATATATATATATATATATATATATATATATATATATATATTGCGCACCATTCTTAGTGACATTTTTTAGCTTTTAAATTGTTAATGGTACATATTCTTTTATTTATTGTTCAACTGTACACAACTATGGCTGAACAATGCATCCCCATCTATATGCAATGTCTAGGTCATTCTGTCATATAGCTTACGGTAATCATAGTTTATACTTTTGTGTTTTTTTTATTACTCTGATGTAAATAGTTAAATTTAAATATCCTTCTTTTCAGTGTTTACGTATGCTACTCTATTACAGACTTTGCCCAAATATTCTGTGCAGTCTGATCCAGCAGCCATACTCCCTTAAGACTGTTACTACTTTCTGATGCATTAAAAAAAATTACTACTAATACTAAGCAATATTGGAAAAGCTACAGTTTACAACTTCAGATTTTAATCAAAATAGTTTACAAAATTGATTTAGTAGTTGTTGGAGGTTTTTTTCAAGTGTACTGGATCACTAAACAAATATGATTGGAAATGTGTGCATAAATTCTAATTAGAGATGAGCCGTTTTCCTGAAATTCGATTAGGGTAGATTCAGGGGGAAAATTTCTATCCAATAAATATATCTTTTTACCGTGTTAGCCAGTAGAAATAAAAAAAGGTTTGTTTAAAAGAACTGAGAGTCCTCAGTAGTTGATACCTTTTAATGGCTAACTGAAAAGATGGTAATAATAGCAAGTTTTCGAGACTACTCAGGTCTCTTCATCAGGCATGGTATAACACAAAATCTGAAGAGTCACATATTTATACACAACAGGACATAGAATAGTGCAGTAAAAAAAACAAAAAACAAACAAGTTATGTGAAGCAGAACTATCACTATGGTAAGGGGGCAAACTGTTGTGGCCATAAATATTGTTGTAGTTCATAGATAAGCAGTGTGAAAGTTTTATTGTCCTCTGATTGGGGTATAGTCCGGGCTGTGATGCCCCCAGATGCTCTGAGGAACACATTTCTTAATTGATGTAAAAAGACATAAATCCATGTGATACATTCATTCCTGCTCTGAATGTGTCAAAGGTCATCATAAGTTTGTATTCCCAGACTCTCCTGTCTCTTTGGGACTTGAAATTTCCTTTCAATACCAGCAATTTCATGTCCATAATGCTATGGTGTGGGTTACAAAAATATTTGGCCACAAGTAGATCCATCCTTTTGTCTATAATTGTGTGGGGGGTGAGAATTCATCCGTGTCCTGAGCTGTTGTCCTGTCTCGCCTACATACAGACCCCCAGTTGGACATTTTGTACATATAATCAAGTACACCACATTAGTTGTGGTGCAGCTGAAGGTACCTGGGATCTTGTAGTCCTGATGGGATCTGGGAATTTTTATCTTGTCCGATGTCAATATAAATGGACAGGTCTTACATGTTTTCTGGTTGCAGGGAAATGTTCCTGTTGTTTGAGAGGATAGGGAGCTTCTGACAATGATGCTTCTTAGATTCGGGGGCTGCTTAAAACACAGAAGTGGGGGGTCTGGAAAATAGATTTTAATCGGGCATCTTTTTTCAGTAATGGTTGTAGTTTCCGTTCAGCTGCTCTTAACACCTCCAGATTTGGATTGTAGGTGATTGTAGGTGATTTACATCAATTAAGAAATGTGTTCCTCAGAGCATCTGGGGACATCACAGCCCGGACCAGACACCCCAATCAGAGGAAAATAAAACTTTCACACTGCTTATCTATTAACTACAACAATATCTATGGCCACAACAGTTTGCCCCCTTGCCATAGTGATAGTTCTGCTTCACATAACTTGTTTTGTTTTTTTGTTTTTTTTTACTGCACTATTCTATGTCCTGTTGTCTATAAATATGTGGCTCTTCAGATTTTGTGTTATACCATGCCTGATGAAGAGACCTGAGTAGTCTCGAAAGCTTGATATTATTTCCATCTTTTCAGTTAGCCATTAAAAAGTATCAACCACTGAGGACTTCAGTTCTTTTAAACAGACTTTTTTTTATCCAATAAATTAAAGGGTAAATTGAATCATTTGAGAAGAGGTTAAAAATTTTTTTAACTCTTCTGTCATTATCGACCCATAGCCCGATGAAGATAGAATATCCAATCAGAGGCTTACAGTGCAAGCAACTAATGTCATTCCTAAAGGGACCACTAGAGATAGCCGAACACTGTGCTCATCTGATCTTAAGCAGTCCCATGACAACAATTGCAGCAGTGCACATGATCGACTACTACTTTATTCACATAACAAAATAGTTTTAGAAAAAAACATAGACCACACATCCAAAAATCATAAGTTGATCTAGTGCCACTAGGCAAATATTTATGCACCTGAACATGAGGTTCTTGGTTAAACATTCTAATCAGACTGTACAAAGCCAACTGCCATGTCAAGGCAAACCTCTGAGTGGGTCCCTAACTTTGCCACCTTAAAGGTGTGAAGCCATGCATTAACCACTGTTGCAATAACAATGCACCAGCAGGGCAGGTGACCAGGTACCCCACAATGCCGATACTGCAAGGCTTGGTTACCAAGATTCCAGGCCACGCACACCGCCCTATAGACACAAAATCACAACAACAATGGCTGCCACACAACAAAAGCATAGTGTGAAAGGAGCTGAATAACTCTCCATCCAACATCTCCCAGTAAGTGAACTGAGAGCAAAGAAAAGGCAGAACCCCTTCTTGAAGTCTCCTGTTAATTAAAAACACCTGTGCCAAATTTATTCACATAGGTCTCTTTGGTGGTCAGACCTCCAGGATTTGGGAAATTGTCATCTCATGGAGAGTGAAGATTTTTTAAATGTAAGAAAACTCCTTTAACCTCCTTCGAGTATAAACAATTCACCTGGCTACATTCTTAGATTTTCTCAAAGATGTGAGCTGAACAAATAGTTTTCCCTTCCAATACTGAAAGACTTTTCTTTTAATTTAGATATGATCATTGAAAACCCTTTAAGAAATTGAGATGATATCAATACTTCTCAGAGGGCTTAGTATCCAAGTATATTAACTTGAGCGTTGACCAAAGGAAGATCATCACAGAGAAACCTCCATATACTCATACATGCAGTCACTTTGTTAGAAATAAAGAACACTGCATTTCAGAACCAGATAAGGGCACAGAATCTTTGCCAAAATGAGTTACTCTTTACTGCTAATAAAGTTGCTATGTATGGAAGTTTCTCTGTGATGACCTTCTTTTCAGCAGCTCCTGCGTTAATGCAACTGGATACTAAGCCTTTTGTGAAGTTTGGATTTTTTTCCTTTACCCTGAAAGAATAGGACAAGATATTTTGATGCCCCAGGCAAAAAAGCCCAATGGCAGCACCCTCCCCCCTCACCTACCCTGCTCTTTGATATAGAGATTTAAACAGTGACTATTATAATGACCATAACAATAAATGCCCAGCTTTGTATAAACTCTGAATGTACTTGAATCACCAGAACCCCAACTAGTAAATGAATACATCATGAATACATCACTAGAACCACCATTAGTACACAAATACATCACTAGAACCATCATTAGTACATAACTACAGCATCAGAATAACTAACTATACATGAATACAGTGCCAGAACTGTAATCACTACATGAAAATAGCACCATAACAACTATCAGTATATGACAATACAAACAAAGATTATTATAGTGCTCAACTGCAATGTTAGGTCAGATCCATATAAACTTATATTGCATGAATTTACAACTCCAATCATGTCCTTAAAAATTATAACAAAATATTGGAGTTGTTATTATCAGCCATCATCAGACAGTACACCATACAGGAACAAAAAACCACAGTACTGTTGAGACATAGTCAGTATCAGAAGTTAACATTTACATCCAGGCTCACATGTATCTTCTATAGTAAATCACATCTCTGATTAGTCATTCTTATTCCTTTTTTCTACTTCTGCTGTAAAGCCATTATGATATTTCACATTAACAACTTATTTTTGCAAACTTCTCTTTGTTGGCCTTCTACAGCACATCATTACACTTCACTTAAAAATAAGTGTCATTATAAAGCTCTTTGCTTGAAAATATCTGCCCATGCATTATCTCTGCAGAGATTTTTCTTTATCATGCTTCCACAACAAAATATGACCACTCTGATGCCGTTACCGGATTCTTGCACTGTCCTGCCATCTCCTCCCAGTGGGGACACCATCACACTCATCTTCCCAACAGCTCAGCAGTAGCTCCTGTGTCCCTGGTCCCTGCATCTGGCTCCCAGGGCCTGCACATGCCACACTTGTCTCCTGAAGACACACATAGGACACTTGCACGCACCTATTCTTATAGGGTCAACAGACCCTAACCCTGAAGTGCCTTTCAGCCATAGGCTGAGAAGCACTAGGTATTTAAGACACTCCCCCCTATGGGATGTACCTAGGCAATGTGATCTAATCCTATAGACTTGTTGGGAGTTGCATGGTCCCTTTCCGTTTCTTCTAGTAATTTGCTGTGGGTTCTAATAATTGTCTGTGCCAGCAGTGTCCACTGTACCTCTCATATCTGCCATAACGGCTGTACATGCTGCACCCGCTGTACTATCTGTACTATCTATACATCCAATATCTGCAAGTACCTGCCACTGTTGCTGCATCTACTATACCTGCTGAGTCTGCCGTACCCACTGTACCTGTCTTTGCCAGCCATTTGGTCTGCATCTGACCCAATCATTGTGACCAACAGTCTTCAAATTTTACAATGCCATGCACCCAGACAAGGTACCCAGTGCAAGAGGCCGCAAAACAACCCCAAAACATCTTTGACCATTCACCATATTTGAGAGTAGGTACTGTGTTCTTTTCTTGATAGACCTCAATCCATTTTAGGTAAACAGTAGAATGGTGTGCTGTACTAATAAGCTCTATCTTGGTCTCACCTGTTGACAGGATGCTTTCCCAGAAGAATTTTTGCTTACTCACAGATTTTGCAAATGGCAATCCAGCTTTTTAACATCAGTGTCAGGAGTGGGGTCCTCCTGAGTCTCCTGCCATAACGCTTAGTTTTATTAAAATTTTGACAGATATAGTAGTTAGTTCTGACACTGATGCAGCCTGAGCCTGCAGGACAGAACAAATTGCTCTGTAACTTGATTGGGGCTGCTTATCATCTGGACTATCCTGCATTGCAACCTTACATCACTTTTGATCTACCATCCATGTGCAGGGAGATTAGGTATAGTGCCATAGGTTTATAGTTTGGAGAAAAAGGATCAAGCTCACCCCGGAGACTGCTCAGTTCTGTTGGTAATAGAAAGCAAAGGAACCCGCTACTGCTTCAGCATCAGGTACAAGTGAAACAAGAGGAAATGATTCAGCTTCCATTTTTTTACTTTTTAATAAAATTCACCTTTATTGGTAGTTTCTTTAAAATCATCCAAGAAAATATCGTATGATTCATGAGTAATGTAGCAGGTCCATAGTTAGTCGCAAGGCTCACACCAGACACGTTTTGAGCGTAACACTCTTAAACTTGGTGAATGTGAACAGTCGGTGTGACAGAGGTCTCTGAAATAGCCAATTGATTGGTGATTATTTCACAGTGCATAGGTTGTAAACTTCTTGATTGTGCACCATGGACAAAGAAACATCAAGATCAACTTGTAATCTCTAGATTGTTGTAATTTTTCAACAACCCTTAGACAGTACTCTTCTCCTCTTTCTGTTCTCCATGCTTAGAGTGGCACACCCAGACAGACAATGCAATGATTAAGACAACTTCTCCCTTTTTTATCTGGTTTCAGGCGTGATTTTCATATTGTCCACACCTATTACTTGCCACCATTGAGTTTGAATGAGCATCACATGCTTGAAACAAAACTGTTTACCCACAATGTTGAAAAAGTGCCAACAATTTTGTCCTGCCCATTTTTTTTGTGTGAAATTATGTCCAATTTGCCTTTTTTTCCCTTTTTGTGTTGTTTCAATACACACATAGGCAAACAAACATGTGTATAATAAAACGTGTAATTGCACTAATGTCTGGGAAAAATATTTTATTTTCTAGAACAATTTCAAGGGTTCCGACATGGTGGACAGATACACCAAGGTGGTATATATATATATATATATATATATATATATATATATACACGGTACAGACCAAAAGTTTGGACACACGATCTCATTCAAAGAGTTTCCTTTATTTTCATGACTTTAAGAATTGTAGATTCACATTGAGGACATCAAAACTATGAATGAAATTTTGTGGAATGAAATATTTTAAAAAGTGTGAAACAACTGCAAATATGTCTTATATTCTAGGTTCTTCAAAGTAGCCACCTTTTGCTTTGATTACTGCTTTGCACACTCTTGCCATTCTCTTGATGAGCTTCAAGAGATAGTCACTGGAAATGGTTTTCTAACAGTCTTAAAGGAGTTCCCAGAGATGCTTAGCACTTGTTAGCCCTTTTGCCTTTACTCTGTGGTCCAGCTCATCCCAAACCATCTCGATTGGGTTCAGGTCTGGTGACTGTGGAGGCCAGGTCATCTGGCGCAGCATTCCATCACTTTCCTTCTTAGTCAAATAGCCCTTATACAGCCTGGAGGTGTGTTTGGGGTCATTGTCCTGTTGAAAAATAAATTATTGTCCAACATAACGCAAACTGGATGAAATAGCATGCCGCTGCAAGATGTTGTGGAAGCCTTGCTGGTTCAGTATGCCTTCAATTTTGAATAAATCCCCAACAGTGTCACCAGCAAAGCACCCCCACACCATCACACCTCCTCCTCCATGCTTCACGGTGGGAACCAGCCATGTAGAGTCCATCTGTTCACCTTTTCTACAAAGACACGGTGGTTGGATCCAAAGATCTCAAATTTGGACTCATCAGACTAAAGCACAGATTTCCACTGGTCTAATGTCCATTCCTTGTGTTCTTTAGCCCAAACAAGTCTCTTCTGCTTGTTTCCTGTCCTTAGCAGTGGTTTCCTAGCAGCTATTTTACCATGAAGGCCTGATGCACAAAGTCTCCTCTTAATAGTTGTTCTAGAGATGAGAAGGTGTGTCCAAACTTTTGGTCTGTACTGTATATACATATACAGTTGGAAAATATGTATTTAATACACTGCTGATTTTGCAAGTTTTCCCACCTACAAAGAATGGAGGAGTCTGTAATTTTTATTGCAGGTACACTTCAACTGTGACAGACAATCCCCCCAAAAATCCAGAAAATCACATTGTATGATTTTTAAATAATTAAATTGTATTTTTATTCATAAAATTTGATCACCTACCAACCAGCAAGAATTCTGGCTCTGACAGACCTGTTCTTTTTTTTCTTTAAGAAGGCTTCTTATTCATTACCTGCATTAATTGCGCCTGTTTGAATTTACCTGTAAAAAATATATCTGTCCACGCACTCAATCAATAGCACTCTAACCTCTCCACCATGGCCAAGACCAAAGAGCTGTCTATGGACACCAGGGACAAAAATATAGACCTGCACAAGGCTAGGATTGGCTATAGGACAATAGGCAAGCAGCTTGGTGAGAAGGCAACAAATGTTGGTGCAATCATTATAAAATGGAAGAAACACAAGATTGCTGTCAGTCTTACTCGGTCAGGGGTTCCATGCAAGATCTTACCTCATGGGGTAAAGAATCATTTCGGGTAAGGTCATAATACAGTCAAGAACTACTCAGGAAGACCTGGTCAATGACGTAATGAGAGCTGGAACCACAATCTCAAAGATTACTATTAGTAACACACTGCACCGTCATGGATTAAAACCCTGCAGGGCATGCAAGGTCCCACCCATGAAGCATGTGGCTAGAAACATCACACTTTGGGGGTGCTCTGCAAAAGGGAGAGGACAACTGCACCATATTGAAGGGAGGATGTATTGAGTTATGTATCGAGACATTTTTGGCAACAAACTCCTTACCTCAATAAGAGCATTGAAGGTGGGCTGGATCTTTCAGCATGACAATGACCTGAAACACACAACCAGGGCAACCAAGGTGTGTCTCCGTAAAAAGCATTTCTTCAAGTTCCTGGAGTGACCTAGCCAGTCTGGAGACCTAAACCCAATAGAAAATCTTTGGAGTGAATTGAAACTCATTGTTATCCAGCAACAGCCCTGTAGCCTGACAGATCTGGAAAAGATCTGTATGGAGAAGTGGTCCAAAATCCCTGCTACAGTGAGTGCAAACTTGGTCAAAAACTACAGGAAGCATCTGACCTCTGTAATTGCAAACAAAGGCTTCTCTACCAAATATTAAGTTCTGTTTTTATGTTGTACTACTTCATACAATAAAATGCAAATTATTTTAAAAATCATACAATATAATTTTCCAGATTTTTGGGGGAGATTTTGTCTGTCACAGTTGAAGTGTACCTATGATAAAAATTACAGACCTCTCCATTCTTTGCAGGTGGGAAAATTTACAAAATCACAAATGTATCAAATACAAAGATACAAAAAAGACTGAAGGCACTCCCAGTAGTTTGAATAGATATATATCTGATCATGAACAGCCGCATAATGAAATTCCAAAACTTTAAACTACTGAAAAAGATCTTAAAAAATAAAAAAAATGTTTTTGAAGTGTTTTGCATATAAAATGTCCATTTCGATACCTGACCAGTAGCCACGTCATGGCAATCTAATTATACTCTGTCCGACAATATCCTAATGCCTCTGTCTGTATGTTAAAGAACTTTTATATATGGACGATGAGGGACCTATGTTAGAGGATAAAAACACCTGTGGCTAATGGGTAAGGTGGGGTTTAGGGTGCGCAGCTAGTCAAATTGACATCAGTTCATACTAAATACAAAGATACAAAAAAAGACTGACAGCAATTCCAATAGAGTGAAAAGGGGTGTATCTGATCATGATATATTGACAGAAAAGAAAGGAACAGCCGCACACTGAAATGCCAAAACTTTAAACAACTGAAAAAGATGTAAAAAAAAAAATCAATTTTTTTGCGGTGTTTCGCAAATAAAATGGCCAATTCTATACCTGCGCAGTAGCTAAGTCATGGCAACCTCATTATACTGGGTCCTACTCTATCCTACTGCCTCTGTCTGGGTTTTAAAAAACTCACCTGTGTGGGCGACAAGTGACCTACTATTATGGGATAGAAACACCTCTGAATAATGGTTAAGGTAAGGTAGCCATTTTATATGTGAAACACCTCAAAAATGTTCTCTTTTTTAGGTCTTTTTCAAGAGTTTGAAGTTTTGGCATTTCAGTGTACAGCTGTTCCTTTCTGTTCTGCCAGTGTATCAAATAGTTTTTTTCCCCACTGTGTGTGTGTGTATATAACATATATATATATATCTATATATATAATTGCCTTATTCTGTCTGTCTCTCTGTCTGTCTGTCTATCTGTCTGTCTGTCTGTCTGTCTTGCTCCAAAATTTTGTCCTTACGGTGACACAAAGCGGATTGGCCGCTGGCCTTGCCATGACCCCGCCCCCCCGCACGGATTGGTCGCTCGCCCTGGCTCCCCCCCACACGAATTGGCCGGCCGCTCGCACAGGCTCCGCCCCCCACACGGATTGGCCTCTCGCCCCGGCACCCTGCACGAATTGGCAACTCGGCCACACCCCGCCCCGCTCACGCAATGCACGCTCGCTCTGGCCCCGCCCCCCGCACGCATCCCCCGAACTGACAAGGAGACACGACTTCCAGGTGAGTACTGTACCCCCGGGAGCCCGCACCAGCATACGCCGCCAACCCAGCCGACACAAACCCTCGCATTGCTGGGGTTTGCCGCCGTATGCTGGTGTGGGCTCCCGTGCGAGTGGGGGACGTGATGCGCTGGTAACCATGGTAGCATAGTTACCAGCGCATCAAGGTCCTGCAGCGGCGGAACATCCACACGCACACACATAACAACAGACACACACACACACATCAGATCACACTCACTCTCACACACACATCACACACACATCACATCGCATCCACACACTCACAGCATCCGGAGATATCGCTTGCTTCTTGGCCGCGATATTGTGCTGTGAGCTTCCAGGACCTGCCGGAGGATCACATGGCCAGAAGCATGTGGTATCTCCGGATGTTGTGAGTGTGAGCGCGTATGTGCAATATCGTCAATGTGTGTGTGAGTGTATGCGATCGGGTGTGTGTGAGTGTATGCGATCGGGTGTGTGTGAATGTATGCTATCGGGTGTGTGTGAGTGTATGCGATCGGGTGTGTGTGAGTGTATGCCATCGGGTGGGTGTGAGTGTATGCGATCGGGTGGGTGTGAGTGTATGCGATCAGGTGTGTGTGAGTGTATGCCATCGGGTGGGTGTGAGTGTATGCGATCGGGTGGGTGTGAGTGTATGCGATCGGGTGTGTGTGTGTGTGTGTGAGTGTATGCGATCGGATCTGTGAGTGTCGGCAGAGGAGCACGGCGTGCTGGAGTAGGCTGGGAGGAGAGAGGCTGATCCTGGGGAAGGCTGGGAGGGGGAGGCTGATGCTGGGGGAGGCTGATGTTGGGGGAGGCTGGGAGGGTGTAGGCTGATGCTGGGGGAGGCTGATGCTGGGGGAGGCTGGGAGGAGAGAGGCTGATGCTGGGGGAGGCTGATGGTGGGGGTGGCTGGGATGAGAGAAGCTGTTGCTGGGGGAGGCTGGAAGGAGAGAGGCTGATGCTGGGGGAGGCTGATGTTGGGGGAGGCTGGGAGGGTGTAGGCTGATGCTGGGGGAGGCTGATGCTGGGGGAGGCTGGGAGGAGAGAGGCTGATGCTGGGGGAGGCTGATGCTGGGGGTGGCTGGGATGAGAGAGGCTGATGCTGGGGGAGGCTGATGCTGGGGGAGGCTGGAAGGAGAGAGGCTGATGCTGGGGGAGGCTGATGCTGGGGGAGGCTGGGAGGGGGAGGCTGATGCTGGGGGAGGCTGGGAGGAGAGAGGCTGATGCTGGGGGAGGCTGATGCTGGGGGAGGCTGGAAGGAGAGAGGCTGATGCTGGGGGAGGCTGGGAGGGGGAGGCTGATGCTAGGGGAGGCTGGGAGGAGAGAGGCTGATGCTGGAGGAGGCTGGGAGGAGAGAGGCTGATGCTGGGGGAGGCTGGGAGGCAGAGGCTGATGCTGGGGGAGGCTGGGAAGCGGAGGCTGATGCTGAGGGAGGCTGATGCTGGGGGAGGCTGGAAGGAGAGAGGCTGATGCTGGGGGAGGCTGGAAGGAGAGAGGCTGATGCTGGGGGAGGCTGATGTTGGGGGAGGCTGGGAGGGTGTAGGCTGATGCTGGGGGAGGCTGATGCTGGGGGAGGCTGGGAGGAGAGAGGCTGATGCTAGGGGAGGCTGATGCTGGGGGAGGCTGATGCTGGGGGAGGCTGGGAGGAGAGAGGCTGATGCTAGGGGAGGCTGATGCTGGGGGTGGCTGGGATGAGAGAGGCTGATGCTGGGGGAGGCTGATGCTGGGGGAGGCTGGAAGGAGAGAGGCTGATGCTGGGGGAGGCTGGGAGGAGAGAGGCTGATGCTGGGGGAGGCTGATGCTGGGGGAGGCTGGAAGGAGAGAGGCTGATGCTGGGGGAGGCTGGGAGGGGGAGGCTGATGCTAGGGGAGGCTGGGAGGAGAGAGGCTGATGCTGGAGGAGGCTGGGAGGAGAGAGGCTGATGCTGGGGGAGGCTGGGAGGCAGAGGCTGATGCTGGGGGAGGCTGGGAGGCGGAGGCTGATGCTGAGGGAGGCTGATGCTGGGGGAGGCTGGAAGGAGAGAGGCTGATGCTGGGGGAGGCTGATGCTGGGGGAGGCTGGCAGGGGGAGGCTGATGCTGGGGGAGTTTGGGAGGAGGGAGGCTGATGCTGGGGTAGGCTGATGCTGGGGGAGGCTGGAAGGAGAGAGGCTGATACTGGGGGAGGCTGATGCTAAAGGAAGGCTGGGAGGTGGAGGCTGATGCTGGGGAAGGCTGGGAAGAGGGAGGCTGGGAGGAGAGAGGCTGATCCTGGGGAAGGCTGGGAGGAGGGAGGCTGGGAGGATAGAGGCTGATGCTGGGGGAGGCTGGAAGGAGAGAGGCTGATGCTGGGGGAGGCTGATGCTGGGGGAGGCTGGGAGGAGAGAGGCTGATGCTGGGGGAGGCTGGGAGGAGGGAGGCTGGGAGGGGGAGGCTGAGAGAAAAGAGGCTGATGCTGGAGGAGGCTGAGGCTGGGAGGAGAGAGGCTGATGCTGGGGACAGAGAGGCTGATGCTGGGAGGAGAGAGGCTGATGCTGGGAGAAGAGAGGCTGATGCTGGGAGGAGAGAGGCTGATGCTGGGGGCAGAGAGGCTGATGCTGGTGCAGCATGGGGGATGGAGCACGATGGGGGATGCGCAGCATGGGGGATGGAGCACGATGGGGAGTGCGCAGCATGGGGGATGGAGCACGTTTGGGAGTGCGCAGCATGGCGGATGGAGCACGTTTGGGACTGTGCAGCATGGCGGATGGACCACGTTTGGGAGTGCGCAGCATGGCGGATGGAGCATGTTTGGGAGTGCGCAGCATAGCGGATGGAGCACGTTTGGGAGTGCGCAGCATGGCGGATGGAGCACGTTTGGGAGTGCGCAGCATGGCGGATGGAGCACGTTTGGGAGTGCGCAGCATGGCGGATGGAGCATGTTTGGGAGTGCGCAGCATGGCGGATGGAGCACGTTTGGGAGTGCGCAGCATGGCGGATGGAGCACGTTTGGGAGTGCGCAGCATGGCGGATGGACCACGTTTGGGAGTGCGCAGCATGGCGGATGGAGCACGTTTGGGAGTGCGCAGCATGGCGGATGGAGCATGTTTGGGAGTGCGCAGCATAGCGGATGGAGCACGTTTGGGAGTGCGCAGCATGGCGGATGGAGCACGTTTGGGAGTGCGCAGCATGGCGGATGGAGCACGTTTGGGAGTGCGCAGCATGGCGGATGGAGCATGTTTGGGAGTGCGCAGCATGGCGGATGGAGCACGTTTGGGAGTGCGCAGCATGGCGGATGGAGCACGTTTGGGAGTGCGCAGCATGGCGGATGGACCACGTTTGGGAGTGCGCAGCATGGCGGATGGAGCACGTTTGGGACTGCGCAGCATGGCGGATGGACCACGTTTGGGAGTGTGCAGCATGGCGGATGGAGCACGTTTGGGAGTGCGCAGCATGGCGGATGGAGCACGTTTGGGAGTGCGCAGCATGGCGGATGGAGCACGTTTGGGAGTGCGCAGCATGGCGGATGGAGCACGATGGGGGGTGCGCAGCATGGGGGATGGAGCACGATGGGAGGTGCACATCTCCCCCCAACACACACACATACACAACACACCACACACACACTGGGAACCACAAACACCGCCGTACACAGACACCCACACACACAGACAACGCTGCACACACACAACACCCAACACACAAACACCGCGGCATACATAAATATACGCACATACCGCACAACACACACATTGCACAAAACATACCTCCCCCCAAAACACACCACACCCACACAAACCGCGCAACACACACACACACAACGCTACAGACACACAGCGCTCCACAAACAACGGAACACACGCAACACACATACAACACCGCTCTCACCCCCCCGCCACACCCAGACAACACCCAGAACATGTACAGCGCCCTACACAAACACTTGGTATCTACACACAACAACATCTATATATATATATATATATATATATATATATATATGGGCCCATATGTCTGATAAATATGCGGGGAGGGGACGGGTCAAAATTTTGCACAGTTGGACACTACTTTGGTCACTGGCAAATAGTCTTGTATTTTATTGATAACTGGTGCTATAGAAAACAACAAATTGCATATGGATAGAACACTAATGATAGGAGAAAAAAAAATATTTGTTTTCTATTACACGCTACAATATATCAAATGATATGTCGTTGGGGTCACGTCGTTAGTGACGCACATCCGGCATCGTTTGACATATCGCAGCGTGTGACAGCTATGATCAACTATATGGAGAGAAGGTATGCACACCAGTGACTATGTAAGGGGAATGCATGTAATAGCAGAAACTGCTGTGTGAATACTGACATGAAAAATCCAATAGCTATATGTAAGAATGAAAATGTGAAAAATGGAACCTGCATTACTGCCATGAACATATGAATAAAGAGAAATTTAGCTATTGAATTGATCAATGCAATAGAGCCCCAACACTGCGCCAAAGTATTTCTCTACGTTGGGGTCCCTAGCTAGTGTTTGTCCTCTCATGCAGTTAAAAAAACTTCAGACTTAGGGGCACTTTGCACACTGCGACATCGCAGGTGTGATGTCGGTGGGGTCAAATTGAAAATGACGCACTTCCGGCATCGCATGCGACATCGCAGTGTGTAAAGGCTGGATGATACGATTAACGAGCGCAAAAGCGTCGTAATCGTATCATCGGTGCAGCGTCGGCGTAATCCATGATTACGCTGACGCGACGGTCCGATGTTGTTCCTCGCTCCTGCGGCAGCACACATCGCTGTGTGTGAAGTCGCAGGAGCGAGGAACGTCTCCTACCGGCCTCACTGCGGCTTCCGTAGGATATGCAGAAGGAAGGAGGTCGGCAGGATGTTTACATCCTGCTCATCTCCGCCCCTCCGCTCTGATTGGCCGCCTGCCGTGTGATGTCCAGTGACGCCGCACGACCCGCCCCCTTAACAAGGAGGCGGGTCGCCGGCCACAGGGACGTCGCACGGCAGGTGAGTGTGTGTGTGAAGCTGGCGTAGCGATAACTTTCGCTACGCCAGCTATCACCACATATCGCTGCTGTGACGGGGGCGGGCACTATTGCACTCGGCATCGCAGCATCGGCCTGCGATGTCGTAGTGTGCAAAGCCCGCCTTAGAATGGTGTTCCAAACGTTATTCCTTATTTATTAGCTATGAGCAACTGTGATAGAGCAAAAATACTCACCTTATCGTTACTCGTTGACACGTCGCTTATTTTCCAAAAATCAAACGTCCTTCTGTGCGCTGGTTGTTCATTGTTCCTGAGGCAGCACACATCACTCCGTGTGACACCTCGGGAATGATGAACTGCAGCTTACCTGTGTCCCGCCGGCAGTGCGGAAGGAAGGAGGTGGCCGGGATGTTATGTCCCACTCATCGCCGCCTCTACGCTTCTATTGGCCGGCCGCTGAGTGACGTCGCTGTGACGCCAAACATCCCTCCCCCTTCAGGAAGAGGATGTTCGCTGCCCACAGCAAGTTCGTTTGGAAGGTAAGTACGTGTGACGGGGGTTACCGACTTTGTGCGACACGGGCAACAAATTGCCCGTGTTGAACAAACGATGGGGCGCACATGCGATCGTATGATAAATCGCCGCTTGTAAAGCGGCCTTAAAGGTGAAACATCTGTCAATTTTCAGTATGAGTAGAAGTGTAATGAAGAAGAAATCTGGTATGTGCCACACTGTTACTGTTTCTTTGATGTCTTGATGAAGGAGACAACCTTCTCTGAAATGCTTCGACCTGTGGAAAGAATAAAGGATTAAAATTAACATCGGATTTCGTGGTGATAGGGCGGGCAAATACCTGATTTCTTCTTCATTCCACTTCTACGTCTTATCTTTGGGACTGCGGCTGTTGCCATCTCTTCACGTGCTTTCAGGGGTTGTGACTTTCACAACCACAATAGGTGAGTGCACCTAATTCTTATTTTTTGATCCCTTACCGGGTAAGACCCTACTGTGCTTCTATTTCACAGTTTTATCTCCTGTACTAATTTTCAGAATGAGTGAGAGGTATCAAGTATTATACCTGCTATCCATATTGCTTATTCATCTTTCAAAATTATACTAAATTGAATAATTTTTGTAACTATAATGGCCTCTCCTGCTTCTTTGTTTGTGACCTTCACCATAACCCACCTCAGGCCGCTGACACTGGAAGCAGTATATATAATGTGAGCGAAGAAGCATAGCATATGGCACATTTATTATTGGTGATCGGAGGTTCAAGACAGTATGCAGCCAAAATTAACCTTTCAGATTTACAAATAATTAAAATTATACACGTTTTCTCTCCAGATTCTGAACAGAACAGGTACTGTAAAATCCCCCAGTAACTCAGTGGATGAGAATTCAACCCTCATGTAAATGATGTTGAAAGTTACCACAAAGAAATTGACTTGTGGTGTGAATCTTTAAAAAAAATACAATTTCTGTCTTTAAAAAGTCATGATTTTGTTTCTTATTTTTTTATTCATTACATCGTGTTAAATAGGATCTTTAAAACTCTATTGGTACATGCACACAATGACGATTAGTAAGTGTTCTGGACACAGCGTATTTTCTCAAGCGTCTCCATGCAAATTGTTTCATCTCCACAGTTTGTTATAGATTAATAAAATGCATAATTGTTTTCATGAGAAATCCACATCAGAAATATTTTTTCGTAGTCATAGTTTTATACCACATTTATCAATATCTCAGAGTTTTTCCATGGGTTTTCTGTGTTTTCTGGTACAAACGTTTGTTTTCTTCAGTGTAAGTTTTGTGATTATTTTAGCAGTAAGAGCATTTAAAACATTTTTGAAAACCATTTAGAAAATTGTGCAGTTATTTTATATATTAATAAAAATAATAAAAATAATAATAAATTGATAATATTTTGGTATTTTTTGTGGCAAAAATGCCTTCTAGCGTTGTTTTAGCCTTCACATTGACATTAATGGAATAGTTTAGAGCACCATTGGAAAACGACTTAAGAATAGACATGTCACTTTTTGAAATGCTTGAATGGTTTGAAAGCTGCTTAGGACTCTCAAAAACCTGATAATATGAACAAGTTTATTTTCCATGGAGATAAATACTAAAAAAATGAGCATTTTCTGTGCACTTTTTTTCCTGCATTTATAAAACAGAGCTTCTCAAATAATGTCAGAAAAAGACAAGGTGTAATCAAACCGTAAAGCTTTGGTCACATTGAGTGAGTTTTGTGGTGTACAAATATGAGGCTTAAAGCAGAATTTACTTTAAAAAAGCCATATCTTATTTTTTTTTGGAGTATTTTTGCTGGGTTTTTAGAGCAGAAATTAAGGAGAACCTCAAAGTTTCCACTCATTTTGTGCTCCAAATCCTCCTAAAAATATTCATTCTGTAACTACCCTGGAGTGATTTTGAAAAGGATTTGAAGAGTATTTTTTTTAGAAGTTTTTTTGAAACCTTTTGAAGGAACATGCATTTATTTTCTACTAGACAATTTTCAAAACTACTACAGGAAAAAAATATAATAAATGCTCATATAAGCAGCCAGAAAATGGATTTCTTACAGGAATGAAAAGGAAGAGATTTCCATGTGATTTTGAAGCATTTCTTGAGGAGGATTTTAGAGTGGATCTGGTAAGGAAAAAAACCTCAAAGAGCTCTATGTAAACATAAAATTACTAGGCTATTATTTCAGATAAGTTCATCTTTACTTTGTAGGTAATATCTTTCATGACAAGCATCCTGATCACAAAACAGTGAATACTCACTGGCACTGAGGAGAGGAAACTTTACTGTACATTTGTCTTGGTATCTCTAGACATTGAATGGCTAGGTTACTTGGTGCCTATGGAAATTGCTTTTATTCTGTTTTTTACCTTTCCAAGGGTCAGTAAAAGCTAACCCCATAGTGTAGGATAAGGAATACTTTCATTTTGTCCTTTGATGAGCTGAAGGGGCTTTGTAGATTGAAAAAATGTCATGGCATACATAAATTTGGACACTGAGGTGAAAAGCTATACGCACATCAGAGAAAACAAGAAGTTTTTATCCTATGTCTAAGTTTTGATAATATGCTATATAAACAGTATTATATTTACATTTTAATTTATTAGAACTCAATTTTGACTTAAATCAATTTAACAGAAAGTAATATCTGCAAAGTTCTTTCACGTTATGTCAAATATTAGAAGTAGCATCTTACTTTATTGTAGAGAAAAAGAACCAGTCCTTTAACTATCTTTGAGTAATTTTAATGTTACCAAAAGTATTACATTTACCTTACTCTTATAGTCTTATTTTTCAGTGTGAGTAAGAAACATATAATACTCCAAATTATATGCCAGTCCAAAGAAATAAGTTAAATCTCACCGTTAACATTATGTGTATATTGTACAGTATATCTATGATGCCATTGGGTCTATGCATCCAGGTAAACCCACTGTTTTATATATTATATGCATTGTGCAAACTTCGGTGTGTTATATAATATACTGTATTTTCCGGTTTGTAAGACGCACTTATTTCACTTGAAATGGGGGAACAATGGGGGTGCGTTTCACAAACCGCATATGGCTTACCAGGGTGGCAGTGGTGGCACGGGGTTGGTGATACTGAGGGCTCAGAAGGGGTGTCAAGGTATTGGAGCAGCTCAGGAGGGTGGGTGAGCGGTAGTGGAGAGTCGGTGATTCGGATGGCTTGTAGGGTGCTGCAGTGGTGTGCATCATTAATCTGTGGGCTGCTTTGAATCGCCAGCAGTTGACAGGATGGACTTCAAGAAAATGGCTGGGGAGACCAGCTGTGCTCCTGCCACCTCCGCTGCCATTTTCTTGAAGTCCATCCCGTCAACAGGTGGCAATTCAATTGGGTTTGCAGTCCACCAGCAGATCAATGGCACTCACTGCTGCGACACCCCATGTGCCCACAGTCTCATCAACTCTCTGCTGTTGCACATTTACCCTGTTGAGTTGCGACAACCCCTTCTCCGAGCCTTCCGGTAGATCTATTTCCACCGTGACACCCCACGAGCCCACAGTGTTGCCGACCCTTCGTACACTGACCCTCTTGAGCCGTGACACCCCCTCCTCCGAACCCACAGCATCGCCTACCCTGTCTCCTGTGACCTTCCTGAGCTGCACCACTATCATCACTCCCCCTAGTGAGTTAATATAAGAGGCACTAGAATTATAAGATGGACCCTCAAATTAACAGTAAAAAATTTTTTTTTAACTATTTTCTTCCTTCAAATTTAAAATGCGTCTTATAATCCGGTGCATTTTATAATCCGGTGCATTTTATAAGACAAAAAATACAGTATGTAGCCTAATTTTTTTCTACTGTTAGTTTGTTTTTACTTAAGTCCCCCTTATGTACTCAAATGGCAGGTTAGATAAAAAAATATACATTAACATTATTTGGAGAGATTTAACAGAGCCAATTGTTTGAATAGAAGGAAAAGATATCGGCACATCCAACGTAAAATAATTTCTTTCTTTATTTTCACATGGTATTAAAAAAGTCCATCCATATTCAGAAGATCCTGATGCGTTTCCGCGCAAAAGAGCGTCCTTAATCATAGGCTGATGCTGATAGAGTACAAATGTCATTGTCCTCTGTAGCAGAGTTTCTCTTTTGGGTTGTGTAAATTTGGTTTCTATACTTAGTAAATCTAGTCTTCTATTCTACTAAATCTAATTTAATTCTCAGAGAGTCACGCTTTTATCACATTAAATTTTTGCTGTGTAATAGATTTTGTAGAAAACATATGTTAACAAGCAATTCCTTTTTAATTACTAAGATTTTTAAAATGGTTTTAGCAAATACATCATATTAATTCTGTAATAAATAGATTACAAGTTATTTACAAGTTACGAGTATAAACTTTCTGTTCAATCTTTTCCTAGATTTCTTAAAGCCTACATGCTGTCAATCGATGTAAACCTTCATTGTCTATTTCACAGGCCATGTCCTGGTCATGTGATGAACACAGGTGCAGCAATCCCAATAACAATTGTATATAACAGTGTATAGTGTATAGTGACACACAAACTATTAGATCAGGCAGGCTGTCTAGCACTATATACACTAAACAAAAAAATAAAAGCAACACTTTTGTTTTTGCTCCCATTTTTAATGAGCTGTACTCAAAGATCTAAAACTTTTTCTATGTCCACAAAAGGCCTTTTTCTCTCAAATATTGTTCACAAATGTGCCTAAATCTGTGTTAGTGAGCATTTATCCTTTGCAGAGGTAATCAATCCACCTCACAGGTGTGTCATATCAAGATGCTAATTAAGCAGCATGATTATTGCACAGGTGTGCCTCAGGCTGGCCATAACTAAAGGCCACTATAAAATGTGCAGTTTTATCACACAGCACAATGCTACAGATATCATACTGACTGCAGGAATGTACACTAGAGCTGTTGTCCATGAATTGAATGATCATTTCTTTACTATAAGCAGTCTCCGAAAACCACATATAACCACACCAGCTTAGGACTAGAGATGAGCGAACCAGCCACGGTTCGGCTCGAGTTCGGATCGCCGAACGGAGGTCTCGTTCGAGTTCGGTTCGGCGAACTGGTTCGGCGAACCACTTGAACCGCATAGGAAACAATGGGAGGCAATCACAAACACATAAAAACACCTAGAAACACCCTCAAAGGTGTCCAAAAGGTGACAAACAACTCACAACACAACACAAACACATTGGAAAGTGACAAGGACATATACTCATGCGAAAACAAAAGAGCTGGACAAGGAAAAAGGAGAGGAGACACAGATATATGAGTATATGCAAGGAAACATCGATGCCATTACTGTGCAACTTGAGCCCTGCTCATTTTAGGCTTCCAATCTGGATAAATTGCCTGAGCTTGCCACGAACGCCTTGGGGATCTTGTCGTGTCCTGCAGCCAGCGTTCTCTCGGAACCTGTCTTCAGTGCTGCTGGGGACAATGTGGACATGGCTCTCAGAGGACTTTTCTTCCCCTGGGTCAGCCAGGGGAGGCGAAAGGCACGCGTATTTTTGAGAGTGCTTCATGCAAAGCATCTGTTTCATTTTGAAAAGGGGCATCAACTGATGCCAGTCAAGTGGGGTGTGTGTGGCCCAATTAGTGGCAACGAGGGAGACTGTAGTTGGAGTCCCCTTGCTGTGTTTCTAAAAGAACCAAGATGAACAAGTCATGGCTCTCAGAGGACTTTTCTTCCCCTGGGTCAGCCAGGGGAGGCGAAAGGCACGCGTATTTTTGAGAGTGCTTCATGCAAAGCATCTTTTTCATTTTGAAAAGGGGGATCAAGTGATGCTAGTCAAGTGGGGTGTGTGTGGCCCAATGAGTGGCAATGAGGGAGACTGTGGTTGGAGTCCCCTCGCTGTTTTTTACATGATTTTCGAAGTTCATGACATGCCTAAGAGGTTTAATTTCGGCATCTCAAACTTGTTAGCTACAGAAAGGCTGCCTTTACACCCTTTTGTCACCGAGGATTTTCGAGACCTTATGCCCATTGCAGTGCCCCAAGAGCCGATGGCCATTTGCCACTCCTTCTCCAAGAAAGGGGTGCTCGCGCTAACACAGCAGGTCGCACACAACATCACCGCTTCCTTGAGAAACTCTGTGTGTGACAGGGTGCATTTCATCACAGATACTTGGAACAGTAAGCATGGACAGGGGCGTTACATGTCGCTGACTGGGCACTGGGTAACTATGGTGATAGATGGAGAAGTGTCTGCTGTACAAGTCTTTCCGTCCCCACGAGTTGTGTGTTTAAATCCTTCCTCTGTATGTACAAGTTCCTCCACTGCTTCTGCCTCATCAACCTCGTGTTGTTCCCGCACTTCAGCCCAAACCCTGTGTGGTCAGGCCACCCTTCCTTGTAACTGCGCCCAAGGAATCCCACACACCTCCTTGCTATGCTGGCAGCAGAGCTCAAGGCCATCAGGCGGTCAAATGTTTACTTTGAAATATAGGTGAAATATGAGACACCGCTGAGGTATTGTGGACGGTTAGCTCTGTAGAGTGAGACCGAGTTTCATCAATGGTTGTCTCCACTCAACCAGCAGCCAGGGAATGCTGGGTGCGACAATGATGCTAAACAGTCTGCGGCCCTTCTTCAGGGCAATGTGACACACGTGCCTTGTATGGCTCACGTGTTGAATCTGAATCTCCAGCAATTTTTAAAACACTATCCCGGCCTACATGTCCTTCTGTCGAGGGCATGGTGTAACGCCTGCCTGGATTGACACACTCAGATGGGCTGTAAAGGATAGGCTAGAGGGAACCCACTCACCAAGCTGGACCCCCAGAACCCTGAAACCCTTTAATCCCTATACAGTGATGTTGAATGACACAGGGCCCAAGTTGATCAATACCTGTGGAAGGCTGCAGTTCCAGAGAATAGTAGTCATGCAGGGTCAAAACATTAATTGAGGAAGAGGAACAGAATGGGAGGGACAGGACTTAATCAGAAAACAAGCAGAGGTGAAATGCAAATCGGCCAACGAGGAACCTAAACAGCAAGCAGGAAAAGTAGTCAGGTAACGTAGTGATGAGCGAGTACTAAAAAGCTCGGGTGCTCGAGGCTCGGGCCGAGCATCCCAAGATACTCGTGTACTCGGCCGAGCACCGAGCCCAATGTTATCCTATGGGAGACCCGAGTATTTTCCTGAAATGACCCCCGGCAGCATGTAGAAACCCTAAAAATGTCACAAAAGTCTCAGAAGAGTGCTCAAATGACATGGCAACAGCATGGGGAAGACCCCTTGAAGAATTTATCACTCAAAAGTCATAGCTGTGAACAATTTTGTCCGAGTTTTACGCCATTTTTACGGACTCACCAGAAAACCTTCCAAAATGACACCAAAATGAATTTTCAAGCGGAAATGTTAAGGGCACATACCCAATAGTGAGATAGAGCTGGTGTATGTTACTTTTTGAGATTAATACATGAAAGATTTTACGTAAAACATTGTGTGGCACTCCGATGTACAAAACGCACGTTTTGTGCTTTTTACTAGCAATGTCGGTCATTTTTTTTTTCATTCTATCTCCCGTCGGTCGGTCTCGCTCTGTCTGTCTCTCTCTGTCTTGTCTGTCCCCCTCTCACAGTCTGTCGGTCATTCTCCCTCCTCTCTCTTACTTACCGTTCCCCGATCACTGCCGTGGGGCTGCACTGCTGTTCACTAAACTCCGGCGGCTTTTCCTCTTTTGAAAAAGCCGGCCGCTCATTAAACAATCTCGTATTCCCTGCTTTCCTGCTTTGCGGCGCCTATGATTGGTTGCAGTGAGACACGCCCCCACGCTGAGTGACAGGTGTCTCACTGCACCCAAACACAGCAGCCAGTGGGTGTGTGTATACTGTGCAGTGAAATAAATAATTAAATAATTAAAAAAAACGGCGTGCGGTCCCCCCAATTTTAATACCAGCCTGATAAAGCCATATGGCTGAAGGCTGGTATTCTCAGGATGGGGAGCTCCACGTTATGGGGAGCCCCCTAGCCTAACAATATCAGTCAGCAGCCGCCCAGAATTGCCGCATACATTATATGCGACAGTTCTGGGACTGTACCCGGCTCTTCCCGATTTGCCCTGGTGCGTTGGCAAATCGGGGTAATAAGGAGTTATTGGCAGCCCATAGCTGCCACTAAATCCTAGATTAATCATGTCAGGCATCTCCCCGAGTTTCCTTCCATGATTAATCTGTAAATTACAGTTAAAAAACACACACACCCGAAAAATCCTTTATTAGAAATAAAAAACACTAACAAAGTCCCTCATCACCAATTTATTAACCCCGACAAACCCTCCATGTCCGGCGTACTCCACAGTCCTCCAGCGCCGCATCCAGCTGTGCTGCATGAAGGTGACAGGAGCTGCAGAATACACCGCTGCTCCTGTCAGCTTCACACAGCAACTGAAGACAGCTGCGCGATCAGCTGAGCTGTCACTGAGGTTACCTGGATCCAGCGGTGGATGCAGCGGTGGCCGCGGGTAACCTCAGTGACAGCTCAGCTGATCGCACTACTCACCGCCGCTCCGGTCAGCTCCACGCAGCAACTGAGGTGAGTATCACGATCAGCTGAGCTGTCACTGAGGTTAATCGCGGCCACCGCTGGATCCAGCAATGGCCGTGAGTTACCTGACTGACAGCAGCTGATCGCGCTACTCACCTCAGTTGCTGTGTGAAGCTGACCGGAGCGGCGGTGTATTCTGCAGCTCCTGTCACCTGCATGCAGCAGAGCTGGACGCGACGCTGGAGGTCCGTGGATTACGCCGGACATGGAGGGTTTGTCGGGGTTAATAAATTGGTGATGAGGTAATTTTTTATTGTTTTTTATTTCTATTAAAGGATTTTTTGTGTGTGTGTGTTTTTTAACTGTAATTTACAGATTAATCATGGAAGGTATCTCGGGGAGACGCCTGACATGATTAATCTAGGATTTAGTGGCAGCTATGGGCTGCCATTAACTCCTTATTACCCCGATTTGCCAACGCACTAGGGTAAATCGGGAAGAGCCGGGTACAGTCCCAGAACTGTCGCATATAATGTATGCGGCAATTCTGGGCGGCTGCTGACTGATATTGTTAGGCTAGGGGGCTCCCCATAACGTGGGGCTCCCCATCCTGAGATTACCAGCCTTCAGCTGTATGGCTTTATCTGGCTGGTATTAAAATTGGGGGGACCGCACGCCGGTTTTTTTAATTATTTATTTATTTTACTGCACAGTATAGACACGCCCACCGGCTGCTGTGATTGGGTGCAGTGAGACACCTGTCACTCAGCGTGGGGGCGTGTCTCACTGCAACCAATCATAGGCGCCTGTGGGCGGGGAAAGCAGGGAATATGAGATGGCTGTGTGCAGAGCACAGCGCGCCCGCCGGTATAAAGGCTCGGTCACGCTGTGCAGGCCGGCCAATCACTGCAATTCCACAACTAATAGGGCTGTGGCATTGCAGTGGTCTGCCAGCCAATCTCTGCATGAGGGCTGGCTCTCAAAAGAGCGCCAACATGCAGGGATGAAGACCACGAGTACAGCACAAGTATCGCGAAATTACTCGGTACCCGCCGAGTAGCCCGAGTACAGTGATACTCGTGCGAGTACCGAGTAGTAACAAGCATACTTGTTCATCACTAGTAACAAGCACACAAACTCATAAAACTAAACTGGGGGTAACAGTAACCAGAGGTTCATAGCTATGTCTGGCAGTGGTCTTCATACAGGAGGGGCCTAAAAAAGGGTGTTGTGTCTTCCCATTGGTTGTAGCTGAATGATGGTACTTCATCTGTGAGATACCCACCACCTGCATTCAGCCTGTGGTTCTGCATCTGTCAAGGTAACGCATCCCAGTGGGTGAGCATAACCTGTGTCCACCTGCGCTGCTGGCGTCGACTCCTCTGCCATCATCAGCACTATGCACGAAAGGAACACGTTGTCACCTTACGACAGGAGTACAAATTGACGTAGCGGACTACGGTGGTGACTTAACAGCTGTGTGCGGCAATGATGCAAACATGGCAGCGTGCCTTCGTCAGGCCCATGTGACACACGTGACTTGTATGGCTCACGTGTTTAATCTGATTCTCCAGCAATTTTTAAAACAACATCCCGGCCTACATGGCCTTGTACAGTGGGCACGCTCACAATGTGCTCACTTCCATCGTTCGCACCCAGTAGCTCAACAACTTTCATCACTCCTGAAGTCTTAAGGTCTGGCGGTTAAACGTCAGAAATGCGATGTTCCGACATGTAGGAATTTTATTTTCTGCACATGTTGCAGCGTCTGTGGCAGCACCGCAGAGCCTAGCTGAAATACGTTATGACGTATACCCTGGGCTAACTTGATCCAGAGGTGGTGCAGATCACACTGCTGGAGTGGTGTAAGATCAAGGACATATGCACTGTTCTACACAGTTTACAAATGTCGACGCAGATGTTTAACACTGGCGATGACATACTCAGCGTGTCAATTTTGGTCATCTACATGATGGAGCACACTGTAAGTATTATTCGGAGTCAGATGTTGGTCCAAGAGGAAGGGAGGAAGTACTGGAGGAGTCATATGCGGAAGGGATAACAAGATCTACAAGGTCCAGACGGTCAGCGACACCTTGGCGGCAGTCATGGTACGGTGGGGGAGAGGGATTATCAAGGGAGCATAGTATCAGCATAACAGTTGAGGAAGGTGCAGGAGCCCAGGAAGAAATGGAGGACGAAATGGCGATGGGCATGGAAGACTCAGCAGATTAGTTAGAGCTTGCTCACATTTTGGTTGTGCGAGGTTATGGGGAGAGGGCAGAGGAAGGAGGCACGATTCTCACCTCTCCGCTACCAACACACCAAGGACTTTGTCCTCCTGGACGCTCAATACACGTGAGCGCCTTCTTGCTGCACTACCTACAACATGACCCTCGGATTGTACGAATTACAGGTCATGCTGACTACTGGGTTGCCACACTGTTAGATCCCCGATACAACACAAAATTTTGCGAAATGCCATAGAAAGGGACGCAGGAGTATCAGCAGAAGGTGGTACGCAATCTTACATCTGCTTTTCCACTAAACACCAGTGGTGCACAGAGTGAATCTCAACGCTTTTTCATCGATAGGAGGAAATGGTCTTACTTGTCCACATCTGAGGGACCGAGGGCTGGCTGCTGTGCTGAGACGGCGTTGAGTACGCTGTCTCTGCAGAGTTGCATTTTTGGTCATATACAAACTGAGTTGAAAAAGGACATATGCTGGTGGAAAGGGGAACAGGTGTGTTGGAAAGGGTAAAAAAGTTTGTGTCCGTGGGTTTGGTGGTTAAGCTGCATTAACATTTGCTGAAGAAACAACATCTGGTATGGTGGGACTGGCAGATTTGGATAAGGTGGTATATACTATGTTACCGCTATATCAAAAATATTAAGAAGAAAAGAAAGAGAAAGGTAGATATCCCAATCGCCATTCGGTGTCCACCGTGCTCATAAATGGAAAAGGAGAGGTTGTAAACTGGAAGGTTAGGTGGAGGATACAGAGCAGGTTGACTCTCAAACAAATAGTAGCCTGAACCGAGTTAGACGCAACTCAGATCTGGAGACTTGGAGCCCTGTTAGTGTGACAGGGTCCACATGACCACCCAGCCCCGGAACTCCCTGTTAACAACACAGGGGCCATTGGTTACGCAGTCCGTGTGTGTAGGGGACACACCTGTGGACAGCAGGCGCATCAGCAGCAGCAGGCCTGTTTATGCCACTGGGCTGCACTAGCAGGACTGGTAGGACAGGAGCTGTTCTTAAACGTTCTGTGTTACCAACTGTGGTGGCGACCTGCATCGATGACTTATCCCTGCCTACCTCTGGCCTAAAGCCGCAATGGGTTTAACACATGGAGGTGTGCGCTTTCGGAGCATAATAGAAGACTGGGCACCTTCTTCTTGGCTCCAGCCCTTTTTATAACCTGGGTCCGTCCCAAACCAGGGTGGACCACAATGCACCTCCTGGAGACAAAAGCAGAGTGACACGTCATGAGTGGCATAACTAGTGTCCTATTTTGAACCGCCACTTGAATGATGACCTCATGGCTGCCACAACCAAAACATCTCAACAGTCATCGTCTGACCAACAACAATGAGGTGACAAGTCATAGGGGCGGCCCTCTGCAAGCCTGTTGGGAGTAGCCTGGCCAAATTGTCAGGACACCTGATTCCCTGTGGTCTATATGGGCTCCCCACATCAGGGGCAGGGCCAAAGAGTTCATTACCCGACCTAGCCTCTGATTCAGTAAGTGCCTGAGCATGCTCAGTAGCATGAAATACAGTTTCTGAAAAAAAGACTATCCGCTTCAGCATGCTGTCTAGGCACAACACAGGACTTAGACCCGGCACGGAGTGCAAGTACCTGTGCAAAGAGGCTTTTCTCAGTCAGTGTGAAGCCCCACAGGTGTTGTGTTGGTGTATTACCTTCAGGGACTCCACGTGGAGGAAGAGTCTGGTCACACTTAGGTTGCTTCTTTATATGTATTTTCGTGATGCCACTCTCAGTATTGCGGTCAGTAGGGACCGCCACTGCAGTGTAAGGGGACACTTGGGGCTGATGTTGGGTGCAGTTAGTTTTAGTGGCCTCCCGAGAGTGAGTCAAGCACCAGGGCCCTGTGTAAGTGTGTTGAACCGCAGGTCGCAGAATGACTCAGGCACAGTCCAAACGAGAATGCGCTGTAGCCCAAAATTAAGACTTTGCTTCAGGAATGACACAGTCAGGCAGAGCATGCTCAGTTGGCGAAACACTGGAGTAAGGCTGTGGCTGGGGTAAATCGGCACACAGGAAGGAGCAACCGTGGAAACACTTCGTTCAATTGTGAGGGGAGTCATTTTGGCGTTTGGTGAGGAGTACCGTAACGCCAGTGAGCAGCATCCTGTGCCACAGACCAACATTCTTCCGGTGCTATCTATACTGTTAACCATGATAGGAGCGTAAAGTCTGTATTTATGGCAACTGGACATCACATTACCCGGGTACTGTAGGCTGTGCCCAGACAGTAATGCGTGCACGCAACACTTTGTTTTATTATGAAAACACATATCTGTTCTGGGTAGGACGACCATATAGACAATCACACTTGCTGCCTCTGCACTGTCAAATTGTCACGTACAGTTTAAATCATAGAGGGACAGCGACACATGTTTGCATTGAATGTTGCTTTTCAATATTTACATGACTGTGTTGCAAAGCTGTGTGGTTTGCATTCACACTGTTATCATCTGCCTTATCTGTGAGGCTTCAGCTAACAAGGGTATTCAGGGTGGGTGATGTGTTTTGTCTATGTTTAGGTAGATAACTGGGAAGCTCTTGTGATGCGCCACTAGTAAGTTGTCTTCGCACACACACACACACACACACAAACACACACAAACACACAATTACTGCTGCTATGCAGAGGGCTTAGCAAGCAGTAGGCAACTGAATAGATTGTTCTATTATTTCAATTTAATGCATGGTTCTTATTGTTTGTTTTGAGAAAGTGAAAGAATCATTTATGAACCCAACTGCACACAGTGCTTTTCATGTTGCGTGGTTTTGCTGCATACTGTGGATCCCACCAAATACAAGACTTAAAATGAAGCATAAGTCGCAAAGGGAATTTCACTGTGCTACAATGCGGCCTAGTGGGGCTGTGCAACCACCGCCTGCCCCATCACGTGCATCTGCGCGCTCTTCATCCTCTGTGACTGTGGGGACAGCAGTCACATATGCTTTTTCACACTGAACTTCCACCCCGTTACCCGTAAGCGGGAGTGTGATTAGCAGGTCGGCACTTGTTTTTTAAGTGCAAACAGATGGTATTGTTGAGCTGTCAGACATCGAGAGAACCACCATTGGATGAAGGAAACATTATATCCACGCCTGCACCTTCGTGAAAGATTGGCTGGACTACCTGCAGTTAATTATTGCGTTCCAGAAATGGAAAGGAGTGTAGAATGCACAGGTGTTGTACCTTGCTTGGCAGCAAAGGAACAATATCTTAGTATTCCAGACAATTTTAGGATGGCAGAAAAAGTGTCAGCTCTTTGGGCAAATTAAATAGCGTGGCAAAAGTGGGCAGGTGGGTACAATGGCCGTGTTCTTTGTGTACCAGGACAGTAAAGAAAGCCTCACTGTCTATCCCTCCTAATGATGAAATGCAGTAAGGAATTCCCTGAGTTTGCTATAAAAATAGCGTAGCAAAATGTGCATGAGGGTGTCATGCAGAGGTGATAGAAATAGCTTGGCACCAGTGGGGCACAAATGGAGTACAACAGCCACTTTTTGTATGCCACTAAATGGCAGCATTTTGTGCTATTATTATAGCTTATTAAAAACAGAGCAGGAGGGTGTAATGCAGAGGTGCTGGAAATAGCTTGGCACCATTGGGGCACAAATGGAGTACAACAGCCACTTTTAGGATGCCACTAAGTTTCCTCAGTGTTTGCTAGTATAATGGCTTAGTAACAATGAGTTTGAGTATGCAATGCAGAGGTGCTGCACATTTGCACCAGTGGGACACTAATGGAAGTCCAACAGCCACTTTTAGGATGCCACTAAGTTTACTCAGTGTTTGCTAGTATAATGGCTTAGTAACAATGAGTTTGAGTGTGCAATGCAGTGGTGCTGCAAATAGCTTTGCACCAGTGGGACACTAATGGAAGTCCAACAGCCACTTTTAGGATGCCACTAAGTTTACTCAGTGTTTGCTAGTATAATGGCTTAGTAACAATGAGCTTGAGTGTGCAAAGGGCAGGAGGGTACAGTGGCAGGGTTGTGGGTCTGGGTAGAGGAAAGGAAGACTCACTTTCTATCCCTCCTAATGGGGAAATGCAGCGAGGAAATCCCTGACCTTAGCTACACAGACGCTGTCATCATGTGTAGCTGTTAAAATCTGTTTTCACGGACCTGACTGTCACCTATGGCTCTGACCCTGCTGGTATTAGCCCTTACAAGGACTAATAGAAACTTCTATCCCTATTCTGTATAGCGTTGTGTGTAGAGCGTACACAGCAGTATTGGAGACAGGAGCTACGCCAGCGGTGACTGACACCCAGACGCAGAAGGCAGATAATGGCGTGCTGGAGGAAAATGTCCGTTTTTATAATGCAGGGACATGTGACATGGACATCCTATCAGACATGCCGTTGCTTCTCTGGCTAAAAGTCCACTTAGCTGTGTGTGTGTCTGGGATTGGCTGACATGCTGGCCCGCCCCACTACACGTGTGCGCTTAGGGAAGGAAGACAAGGAAAAAAAAAAATGGCGATTGTCCAAACAGCAGTGATCTGAATGCACTGTTCCCGCACACTATACGCTGAAATTTCATAATAGTGTGAGCCACAGAGTGACTTAAACTATTACAGCGGAAAGCCAGCTAGTAATTAGCTTGGCTTTTTGCTGCTAGAACCGTTCTCGAACGTAACTAGAACTATCGAGCTTTAGCAAAAAGCTCGAGTTCTAGTTCGATCTAGAACAGCCCCTAAAATCACTCGAACCGCGAACTGGGGAACCACGAACCGCGAACCACGCTCAACTCTACTTAGGACCCTCAGCATCTTCACCTCCAAGATCATCTGAGACTAGCCACACATACAGCTGCTGCAACATAGCCAAACAATTTTTGCATAAATTGTTAGAAATTGTTTTGGGGACTCTCATTTGCCTGCTTTTCATCCTTATTGGGGTCTTCACCTGACTGAATTTTGTTCTCATTACTAACTTGAGACTGCAAATGCTCACATTCTATGGCATCTGGGATGTTGGAGAGATGTTTCTATCTTGGATGAATCCTAGTTTTCATTGTACATGGCAGATGGCAGACTGTATGTATGCACTTTTCTTATGTCAGTGTTGGGAATCCAGTGGTCCATGCTGGCAGTTAGTTTATGATATGGGCAGGCGTATATATGGACAATGAAAATGGGTGCATTTTATTGATTTTATTTTGAATTAACAGAGATAATGTGATCAGATCCTGAAACCCATTGTTGTGCAAATCATCCATGACCATCATCTCATGTTGCAGCATGATAATGCCCAGCCCCATGTTGCAAAGATCTGAACACAATTTCTGAAAGCTTTAACCCCTTCACCCCCGGCCACTAAAACACCCTAATGACCGGGACATTTTTTGCAATTCTGACCAGTGTCACTTTGACAGGTTATAACTCTGGAACGCTTCAACGGATCCTGGCGATTCTGACATTGTTTTTTCGTGACATATTGTACTTCATGTCAGTGGTAAATTTAGGCCGATACTTTTTGCGTTTATTTGTGAAAATTTAGGAAATTGTGCGAAAATTTGGAAAATTTCGCAATTTTCAAACTTTGAAAATTTATGCCCATAAATCTGAGAAATATGTCACACAAAATAGTTACTAAATAACATTTCCCACTTGTCTACTTTACATCAGCGCAATTTTCGAAAGAATTTTTTTTTTTGTTAGGAAGTTAGAAGGGGTCAAAGTTCATCAGCAATTTCTAATTTTTCCAACAAAATTTACAAAATATTTTTTTTAGGGACCACATCACATTTGAAGTGACTTTGAGAGGGCTAGGTGACAGAAAATACCCAAAAGTGACCCCATTCTAAAAACTGCACCCCTCACACTGCTCAAAACCACATCCAAGAAGTTTATTAACCCTTTAGGTGCGTCACAGGAACCAAAGCAATGTGGAAGGAAAAAATGAAAATTTTACTTTTTAACACAAAAATGTTACTTTAGCCATAAAATTTTCATTTTTACAAGGGAGAAAAGAGAAAGTGCACCCTACAATTTATTGTGCATTTTCTCCTGAGTACGCTGATACCCTATATGGGGTAAAAATCAATTGTTTGGGTGCACAGCAGAGGTCGAAAGGCAAGGAGCGCCATTTGAATTTTTGAACACAAAATTAGCTGCACTAATTAGCGGACGCCATGTCGGGTTTGAAGACCCCCTGAGGTGCCTAAACAATGGAGCTCCCCCACAAGTGACCCCATTTTGGAAACTAGAGCCCTCAAATATTTTTTCTAGATGTTTGATGAGCACTTTGAACACCTGGGGGCTTCACAGAAGTTTATAACGTTGAGCCGTGAAAAGAAAAAAAAACTTTTTTACCACAAAACTGTTGCTTCAACTAGGTAGCTTTTTTTCACAAGGGTATCGGGAAAAAATGCAACATAAAATGTATTGTCCATTTTCTCCTGAGTACGCAGATACCTCATATGTGGTGGAAATCAAATGTTTGGACACACGGCAGTGCTCGGAAGGCAAGGAGCGCCATTTGAATTTTTGAACGCAAAATTAGCTGCACTCATTAGCGGACGCCATGTCGGGTTTGAAGACCCCCTGAGGTGCCTAAACAATGGAGCTCCCCCACAAGTGACCCCATTTTGGAAACTAGAGCCCTCAAATATTTTTTCTAGATGTTTGATGAGCACTTTGAACACCTGTAGGCTTCACAGAAGTTTATAACGTTGAGCCGTGAAAAGAAAAAAAAACTTTTTTACCACAAAACTGTTGCTTCAACTAGGTAGCTTTTTTTTTCACAAGGGTATCGGGAAAAAATGCAACATAAAATGTATTGTCCATTTTCTCCTGAGTACGCAGATACCTCATATGTGGTGGAAATCAAATGTTTGGACACACGGCAGTGCTCGGAAGGCAAGGAGCGCCATTTGAATTTTTGAACGCAAAATTAGCTGCACTCATTAGCGGACGCCATGTCGGGTTTGAAGACCCCCTGAGGTGCCTAAACAATGGAGCTCCCCCACAAGTGACCCCATTTTGGAAACTAGAGCCCTCAAATATTTTTTCTAGATGTTTGATGAGGACTTTGAACACCTGGGGGCTTCACAGAAGTTTATAACGTTGAGCCGTGAAAAGAAAAAACATTTTTTTACCACAAAACTGTTGCTTCAATTAGGTAGCTTTTTTTTTCACAAGGGTATCGGGAAAAAATGCAACATAAAATGTATTGTCCATTTTCTCCTGAGTACGCAGATACCTCATATGTGGTGGAAATCAAATGTTTGGACACACGGCAGTGCTCGGAAGGCAAGGAGCGCCATTTGAATGCAAAATTAGCTGCACTCATTAGCGGACGCCATGTCAGGTTTGAAGACCCCCTGAGGTGCCTAAACAATGGAGCTCCCCCACAAGTGACCCCATTTTGGAAACTAGAGCCCTCAAATATTTTTTCTAGATGTTTGATGAGCACTTTGAACACCTGGGGGCTTCACAGAAGTTTATAACGTTGAGCCGTGAAAAGAAAAAAATTTTTTTTTACCACAAAACGGTTGCTTCAACTAGGTAGCTTTTTTTTCACAAGGGTATCGGGAAAAAGTGCAACATAAAATGTATTGTCCATTTTCTCCTGAGTACGCAGATACCTCACATGTGGTGGAAAGTAATTGTTGGGCGCATGGCGGGGCTCAGAAGAGAAGGGCACCATTTGACAGCAAAATTGATTGGAATCATTAGCGGACGCCATGTCACATTTTTAGACACCCACCCCATGGTGCCTAAACAGTGGAGCTCCCCCACAAATTACCCCATTTTGGAACTAGACCCCTCAAGGAATTTATCTAGATGTTTAGTGAGCCCCTTGTACCCCCAGGGGCTCCACTGAAAGTTGATAACGTTGAACCGTGAAAATTATTTATTTTTTTAAAAAATTTTTTTTAAATTTTTGCAGCAACAAGGTAGCTTTTTTTTTTTTCTTTTTACAACGGTATCAGGAAAAAATGCACCATAAAACGTATTGTGCAATTTTTCCCGAGTACGCAGATACCTCACATGTGGTGGAAATCAATTGTTTGGGCGCATGGCGGGGCTCAGAAGACAAGGAACGCCATTTGACTTCTCAAACGCACAGACGCAGTGCACTGATCGGCCGCTGCAGGAGGCACGGTCGGATGAGATACAAAAAGCGCTGGGGATACGGAAAAAAAAAAAAAAGTCACGCCAAAAATTGAGCAGGGATGTTGATCCGCGCTCAGCAGGACGCACGGACAGATGCGATACTATTTTTTCCGTATCCCCGACGCTTTTTGTATTGCATCAGTCCGTGCGTCCTGCCGAGCGCTGATCAGGGATGCACATAACGGATCGGCGTCCCTGCTCAATTTTTGGCGTGACTTTTTTTTCCGTATCCCCGATGCTTTTTGTCACGCCAAAAATTGAGCAGGGATGCCGATCCGTTATGTGCATCCCTGATCAGCGCTCGGCGGGACGCACGGACTGATGCGTTACAAAAAGCGTCGGGAATACGGGAAAAAAAGTCCCGCCGAAAACTGACCACGGATGCAGATACGTTATCTGCATCCGTGATCAGCGCTCGGCGGGACGCACGGACGCATGAGGTGTAAAAATAGAAAGGGGATAGAGGAAAAAAAAGAAAAAAAAAAAAAGTTATACTCACAGTGCCCAGAGGTTTAGCAGGAGGAACAGCTTTACAGCAGCAGCCAGCAGGCAGGAAGTTGGACAGCTCAGCAGAAGACCCAGAAAGAAGGACCCAGCGATGGAGGCACATGTGATCGGCCGGTGAAGACAGGTAAGAGGACGTCGGGGGGACAGCAGAGGGGGACGGGGACAGCAGAGGGGGACAGCAGAGGGGGAGATACCGGAGGAGCTGCAGAATAGAGATCACGGGGGAGGCCGGCAGATTGGGATGTCGGGGGGCAGATTGGGATGTTGGGGGGCAGACTGGGATGTCTGGGGGCAGACCGGGATGTCTGGGGGCAGACCGGGATGTCTGGGGGCAGATCGGGATGTCTGGGGGCAGATCGGGATGTCTGGGGGGCAGATCGGGATGTCGGGGGGCAGATCGGGATGTCTGGGGGCAGATCGGGATGTCTGGGGGCAGATCGGGATGTCGTGGGGGGCAGATCGGGATGTCGTGGGGGGCAGATCGGGATGTCGTGGGGGGCAGATCGGGATGTCGGAGGGCAGATCGGGATGTCGGAGGGCAGATCGGAATGTGGGGGGGCAGATCGGGATGGCGGGGGGGAAGATCGGGATGGCGGGGGGCAGATCGCAGGGGGCACGGGCAGGGGCCATTATGGGAGCGCGCAGGAGCAAATCACAAGAGCGCGCAGGGGCTGCAAGAGAGCAGGGGAGGAGGGATACCAGAGGAGCTGCAGAATAGAGATGGCGGGGGGCAGATCGGGATGTTGGGGGGGCAGATCGGGATGTCGGGGGGGCAGATCGGGATGTCGGGGGGGGCAGATCGCGGGGGCATGAGCAGGGGCCATTACGGAAGCGCGCAGGGGCTGCAAGGTGAGCACAATACTCACCGCTCCTGCTCCTGCGACGTGACGTGACAGCAGCGGCAGCAGCAGCGGTGGCGTGGTACCACTAGTACCAGCCAGTGCTGCACGCTGCAGACATGTTAAGGGAGGGTCCCCAGACCAGCACAGACCTGGGGAGGGCGGCCACCGGCAGATCAGACCGCCCCACTGCACACTGATTGGAGCGATTGCGCGTCATAGCACGATCGCTCCAATCAGTGCTGCAGGGGGGGGCCACGGTCTCTGCTTGCTTCCAGCCAATGATCGGAGCTGCTGCAGCCCCGGTCCTAGCTGGATTTTACAAGATCACACTATTTTTGGCATTTTTTTTTGCCGAAAACAGCGTGATCAATGTGATTGGCGGTTCCGATTTGAACAGCCAATCACATCGATCGCCTATGGGGGGTGGCGATGCCACCCCCCCTGGGGTCAAGCAAAGGTCCCCTGCTGTAAGAAACAGCAGGGGACATCATTTGAAAGCCGTTGCTATGGCCACGGCAATCAAATGAAGTTTAGGCCGTAAAATTACGTCCCTGGTCGTTAAGTCACGTTAAAATAGGACGTAATTTTACGGCCCGCGGTCGTGAATGGGTTAAGCTCTTCTATGGCCAGCAAAGTCACCGGACATGTCTCCAATAGAGATGAGCCACCCCCCCTAGTGTTAGAGTTCGGTTCGTCGAACGGCGGCTGTGTTCCTCGAACGTTCGACGAACACCTTCGAACCCCATTGAAAACAATGGCAGGCAAACACAAACACATACAAACACATATAAAACACAGAAAACAGGTTCAGCTTACCAGCGTACAAGCCACAGGACAAATCAGGAGGTGCACAGATCGATCCAGATGAGCCAGTTCTGGTATGAAGTACGTATACACAGAGTAAACTCCTTCTATGGTGTCTAAAAGTGAAACTACTCAGAAGTCCTTATAGGGCAAGGACATGTGACATACACAGCCAATGACTCATGCCCTTGCTTGTGTGCAAAAAAATGCACTTTGCTGTGTGTGAGTGTGTGATTGGCGGACAGCCTGTACCGCCCCACTGTACGCGCGGTTTGGAAAAAAATGGAGATCGCCATTATTTCAGGAACCCCCGCCCCCCTGCACTATACACTGAATTTAGATATTATTATTAACATTGCGCACATTGCATAGTGTCCATGAGTATAATTCTGCAGCAATTTGGCAGCACATGTGAATGTATTGTTCTGCCATTCTGCTCAGCTCCATGCCCGCTGACAGCAGAAGGTACTTTCACACTTGGGTTGAACGGCATCCCTCACAATGCATTGTGTGACGCATGTGATGGATGCGTTGTAAATAGTGTGATATAAAGGCAACGGATTCCTGTGAAATAACGCGTTGCATTAAGCCGAGAGAGAGAGCCCAATCATCACCGCACAACCGGCACTACCGCACTCATCATCACTGCACACATGCAAGCACTACCGCCCCCATCATCATCCCCGCACACACCCCGGCACTACCGCCCCCATCATCATCATCGCACACATGCAAGCACTGCTGCCCCATCATCATCCCCGCACACACCCCGACACTACCTGAGTGAAGTCTCCGGTGACAGCGCGGCTCACTTCAGTTGCTGCGTGGAGCTGACACAGAGTGGTTGTGTTCTACGGCGCTTCCTGCCAGCTTCATGTAGCAGAGCTGAAAGCATCATGTGGATTACTTCGGACCTGGATGGGTGTTTGGGGATTAATAAAATGGTAAATGAGGGGGGGTTGTCTTTTATTCCAAATAAAGGATTGTTCGTTGTGTGTGTTTATTTACTTTCACTTACAGGTTAATCATGGAAGGTATCTCGGGGAGACACCTGCCATGATTAACCTAGGACTTAGTGGCAGCTATAAGCTGCCATTTAACTCATTATCCCAATTGCTACCGCACCAGGGCAATTCGGGATGAGCCGGGTAGAGTCCTGGGACTGTCGCATCTAATAGTTGAAAAATTCCGGGCAGCTTTTGGCTGATCTTGTTAGGGTGGAGGGCTCCCCATAACGTGGCGCTCCCCATCCTGACAATACGAGCCTCCAGCCGTGTGGCTTTATCTTGGCTGGTATCAAAATTGGGGGGGGACCGCACATTTTCTTTTTTTAATTATTTATTTATTTTACTGCACGATATAGACCCACCTACTGGCGGCTGTGATTGGTTGCAGGGAGACAGCTGTCACTCAGTGTGGGGGTCGTGTCTGACTGCAACCAATCATGGGCGCCAGTGGGTGGGGAAAGCAGGGAATACGAGATTGAATAATGAGCGGCAGCCATTTTCAAAAGAGGAAAAGCCGCCGGAGCTTTGTGACAGCCGTGCAGCTGATCGGTGAGTAGGAAAGAGAGAGGGATTGTGCTGGGGAGGCAGGACGCATGCAAATACTCAACGTGTGCACATAGCCTTACTGTGAAAAGCCACGCCTTTGGTGATCGAACCGCTCTCAAACGTGAACTCGAACTGTCAAACATGAAGCAAATCATTCGAGTTCGTCGAACGACTCGAACATCACCCAAAACAACTCGAATTTGAAATTGGTGAATGGTTCGCTTCGAATACCGCTCATCTCTAGACTCCAGCTGAGCATGTTTGGATTGCTGTGGATCAACATATAAAACAGCATGTTCAAGTTCCTGCCAATATGTAGCAACTTCGCGTAGCCATTGAAGTGAAGTGGACCAACATTCCATAGGACACAATCAACAATGTGATCATCTTTATGCAAAGAAGATGTGTTTCACTACGTGAGCCAAAAGGTGGTCACACCAGATATTGACTCGTTTTCTGACCACGTTGGATCTCCCCAATAGTTTAAAATTACATATTATAGAATGGCTTTTTATTGTGGCCAGCCTAAGGCACTCCTGTGCAATAATCATCTTGTCTGATCTGAATCTTAATATGCAACATCTGTGAGATTGATGGATTATTTCAAAGGAAAAGTTCTCAATAACACATATTTAGACAAATTTGCGAACAATATTTGACAGAAAAAGCCTTTTGTGTACATAGAAAACATTTCAGATTTTTAAGTTCTGCACATGAAAAATGGAAGCAAAAACAAGTGTTGCATTGACGGTATAATTTTCTTCAGTTCATGTGCACCCCAGAAGGATAGACACCACAATTTACTCAACCAACACTAAAGAACTAAGCTGCATTTGCGTTAAAATGGAAAAATGTACAAAAAAGTTAAAAAATTTAAAGAATAAGTTAAGTACCGGTCAAAATTTTGGCCAAAATACAAGCCTTTCATTCATGGAGAGGGTAGTAGTCTAGTATGATAAATATACACCATGGGTCCCCAATTCCAGTCCTCAAGGGCTGCCAACAGTGCATGTTTTCAGGATTTCCTTAGTATTGCACATGTGATAATTTAATCACCTGCACAGTTGATGATTCCAACACCCATGCAATGCTAATGAAATCCTGAAAACATGCATTGTTGGCGGCCCTCGAGGACTGGAGTTGGGGAACCCTGATATACACATATAAGGCTTGTATAGGGCACCAGTGCCACTGATATGTACCATACTCTTAGATAACACTATTTTAGTGCGCTCCATAAGGACAGACACCCCAGCCAACAATAAATGGCCTGGCTGTATCACTAGCAGGTTTTAAGCCACATGCTGCATCATATAAATCTGTGTGACTAGTGCTTTATACAAGCTTTATCTGTGTGCATATAGAATTCTAGGCAACCACCACCTTCATGAATGGTGTGTGATTGGTTATTTATCAGTAATTTGTACCTTTGCTACAGGTTAAGAAAACCTTGTGTAGAAGACAGCACATATGTCTTGTGTAGAAATCAAATCTTTATTTTATTTTTATACAGCGCTAACATATTCCTGCTTTACATACATCAGGAACACTGTCCCCATTGGGGCTCACAATCTAAAGTCCCTGACTGTATGTCTTTGAAGTGTGGGAGGAAACCCATGCAACCACAGGGAGAACATACAAACTCCATGCAGATGTTGTCCTTGGTGGAATTTGAACCCTGGACCCCAGCGTCCTGCTAACTACTGAGCCACCGTGCCACCCTAAAAGACAACACTAAAGAAATGTGGAAGATTGCATGAGGGCAATAATTCTTCCTTCATTTTTTACAAAATTATATGATCCATAGTGTTAGTATATTTTCATTTTGGATGTACAGTCATATGAAACAGTTTGGGCACGCCTATTAATGTTAACATTTTTTCTTTATATCAATTTGGGGTTTTGCAACAGCTATTTCAGTTTCATATATCTAATAACTGATGGACTGAGTAATATTTCTGGATTGAAATGAGGTTTATTGTACTAACAGAAAATGTGCAATCCGCATTTAAACAAAATTTGACTGTGCAAAAGTATGGGCACCTTTATCAATTTCTTGATTTGAACACTCCTAACTACTTTTTACTGACTTACTAAAGCACTAAATTGGTTTTTTAACCTCATTGAGCTTTGAACTTCATAGGCAGGTGTATCCAATCATGAGAAAAGTTATTAAAGGTGGCCATTTGCAAGTTGTTCTCGTATTTGAATCTTCTACGAAGAGTGGCATTATGGGCTCCTCAAAACAACTCTCAAATGATCCGAAAACAAAGATTATTCAACATAGTTGGTCAGGGGAAGGATACAAAAAGTTGTCTCAGAGATTTAAACTGTCAGTTTCCACTGTGAGGAACATAGTAAGGAAATGGAAAAACACAGGTACAGTTCTTGTTAAGCCCAGAAGTGGCAGGCCAAGAAAAATATCAGAAAGGCAGAGAAGAAGAATGGTGAGAACAGTCAAGGACAATCCACAGACCATCTCCAAAGACCTGCAGCATCATCTTGCTGCAGATGGTGTCAATGTGCATCGGTCAACAATACAGCACACGCACAAGGAGAAGCTGTATGGGATAGTGATGCGAAAGAAGCCGTTTCTGCAAGCACGCCACAAACAGAGTCACCTGAGGTATGCAAAAGCACATTTGAACAAGCCAGTTGCATTTTGGAAGAAGGTCATGTGGACTGATGAAACAAAGATTGAGTTGTTTAGTCATACAAAAAGGCGTTATGCATGGAGGAAAAAAAACACGGCATTCCAAGAAAAGCACTTGCTACCCACAGTAATATTTGGTGGAGGTTTCATCATGCTTTGGGGCTGTGTGTCCAATGATATAAAGAAAAAAGGTTAACATTAATAGGGGTGCCCAAACTTTTTCATATGACTGTAGCTTAATCAATCGCTGGCAAATATGTATTGGCTTTATGCTGTTAATTACTTTGTAACAAATTAAAATCTAAAAATGTATATAATCTAAACATATACCTTAGAGGTTTTTCAAGGATTTACTAAACTAGTTTATCCATAAGTAAAAAAAAAGTAACCAAATGTGTATGTTAACGTTCTAGATTTATTTTTCTTCTTTTATTCAATATAGTCATTTTTCAAAAAAATTTCCATTTAGGTCATTTTTAGAAATATACTTGTGTGTAGTATATGACAAGTAAAGAACATTTAATCTATCCGAGATACATTACTAGAATTGTGTTACTAATGCAGGACATGCTTCAGCTTCAAAGAACCTGTGCAAACAACTACTGATTTATTAAAGTACGCACAACAAAGAAGTAATCTCTAGGGGTCAGTTCCGTCTTCCCAACCAACACATTTTGGTAACTTTACATTTTCTCACAATATAAGGTAGCAAAACAAATAACACGCTAAAATAAATAGTAAATTAGGATTTTTTGTCTTTTAAGTATTTATTATGTAACCTATTAAAAAGTTACAAAAAAAAGTGATTAAAGGTTACAAAAGTAAAATAATGTTAAATAGCATAGCCCTTAGTATAAAGGGGACTTTAAAATAAGTTTCCATATCTGCTCCACCCCATTGTAAGCCCCCAAAACATTTTGCAACTGTTCAATATAGGTCTGACTCCTAAGAAGGAAAATTTATCTTGTGTCTAAGGCCGCTTTCACACTTGCGTTGAACGGCATCCGTCACTTCGTTGTGTAACGCATGTGATGGATGCGTTGTAAATAGTGTGATATAAAGGCAACGGATTCCTGTGAAATAACGCATTGCGTTAAGCCGAGAGAGAGAGCCCCCATCATCACTGCACACACCGGCACAACCGCACTCATCATCATCACTGCACACACCCTGGCACTACTGCACTCATCATCATCACTGCACACATCCAGGCACTACCGCACTCATCATTATCACTGCACACACTCCGGCACTACCGCACTCATCATCATCACTGCATTCATCATCAGCACTGCACACACCCCGGCACTACCGCACTCATCATCATCACTGCACACACCCTGGCACTACTGCACTCATCATCATCACTGCACCCACCCCGGCACTACTGCACTCAACAGCATCACTGCACACATCCAGGCACTACCGCACTCATCATTATCACTGCATCCATCATCATCACTGCACACACCCCAGCACTACCACACTCATCATCACCGCACACCCCAGCACTACCGCTCCCATCATCACTGCACACGCGCATGCACTACCGCACTCATCATCACCGCACACATGCAGGCAGTACTGCACTCATCACCGCACACACGCAGGCACTACCGCACTCATCATCACCGCACACACCCCGGCACTACCTCAGTGACGTCCCCGCTGACAGCGCGACTCACTTCTGTTGCTGCCTGGAGCTGACAGAGAGCAGCGGTGTTCTACAGCTGCTCCTGTCAGATTCATGTAGCAGAGCTGGATGCGTCGCGTGACCTTGTGTGGATTTCGCCGGACCTGCAGGGGTATTTGAAGATTAATAAAGTGGTGAAAGAGGGTGTTTTTTTATCTTTTATTCCAAATAAAGTATTTTTTCAGGTGTATGTGTTTATTTACTTTCTCTTACAGGTTAATCATTGTGGATGTCTCATAGACGCCTACCATGATTAACCTAGGACTTAGTGGCAGCTATGGGCTGCTGCCATTAACTTCTTATTACCTCGATTGCCACCACACCAGGGCAATTCGGGATGAGCCGGGTAGACTCCCGGGACTGTCGCATCTAATGGATGCGGCAATTCCGGGCAACTGCTAGCTGATATTGTTAGACTGGGGGGCTCCCCATAACATGGGGCTCCCCATCCTGAGAATACCAGCCTTCAGCCGTGTGACTTTACCTTGGCTGGTATCAAAATTAGGGGGGACCGCACGCCGTTTTTTAAAATTATTTATTTATTGTACTGCACGATATAGACCCGCCCACCGGCGGCTGTCATTGGTTGCAGTGAGATAGCTGTCACTCAGCATGTGGGCGGATCTGACTGCAACAATCATAGGCACCAATGGGTGGAGGAAGCAGTGAATACTAGATGAAATAATGAGCGGACGGCATTTTCAAAAGAGGAAAAGCTGCCGAAGTTTTGTGACAACTGTGTAGTGTCGCGCCCATGATTCGTGAGTATGAGAGAGAGGGTGAGAGGGGGGAGAGAGACTAAGAGTAATTTTAAATGATTTAGATAATTCTGCTGGACATGCTGAGCATGCTCAGTAGAATGTGATGGAATCTGTCAGCGGATTCCGCCGCATAGCGGATAGCGGCGGAATCTGCCACCATAGACAATCATTAAACATCTTGGCGGATTTCAACGGAATCCGTCAAGGTGCGTTATTTTAAAGACCCAAAAAACGCTACATGTAGCGTTCCCTCCGCTCGACGCTGCGTCAAAATAACGACGCAGCGTAGTCCAGTGGATGAAATGAAGACACTTATGTTACAGTGCGTCGTCAATACAAGTCTATGGAGAATAGCGCAGTGTGTTAACAGACTGCGCTATTCTCCATAGCAAAGGATTGCGCTGAACGCAAGTGTGAAAACGGCCTAAGGTGACTTTCATATGTCTGCAATGTCTGGTAAGCAACGGGTCTCCCGACCAAAGTTCAATAGCCCCACAACTGTATACGAGGATGTTATGTTTGGGTCAGAAAACCACAGTCAGTCCAAAAATTGAGTCCGGTCCACAAACTGTGACTGTTGAGTGTTTGAAACAAGCCTTATGTTAACAATTTTTTTTTTAAGATTTACCTCATTAATATATATTATTTTACCTTGTTGAGCCAGTGCTCTAATTTAGATTGAACATTTGTTAGCTACTTGACACAACTTAAAGTGTCTCTCTCGCTGTAGAAAAGAAACACTCATTTGTCTAAGATCTATTTCATATAGAATGCAATGTCTGAACTGTCTTCTAATCAGTTTATTTGTACTTAGCCTAATATACCGTATTTTTTGGATTATAAGACACACTTTTCCTCCCAAGAATTTAGAAGGAAAATGAGGGGTGCGTTTTAAAATCTCAATGTAGATCAAAAAGGTCCGTGGAGCCTCTGTTAGGAGTCTCAACACGGAAAATAGCCAGAAATCCCTCCCGGAAGGACCTAGTTTCTGTGTCGAGACTCCTAACAGAGGCTCCATAGACCTTTTTGATTTGCATATTTCCCAGGGGGCAATGCACCTAGGATTTCACTGTGTTGAGCACCTTTGCTGGCTGCCAGCAGTGTTTTCTCTGGCTGCTCTCCCTGAGATCATTGATTGTTTTGTCTTGAAAATCTTAATGTCGCTTACCTGGGGGGGTGCTGTAGAGGAGTCACATGAGATATGGGCAATGCTGACCGCTGTGCTGCAGGCACTGCTCTGTGCTGGGACTATGGCACTGCTCTATGCGGTGGGTGGCACTGCTCTGTGTGGCTCTGTGCGGTGGTGCTGCTATGTGCAGCAGGCGGTGAGGCACAAGCTATTTTGAAGATGTCTGTAGTGAGGGCTTCAAATAATGGTGCCCAGAGACGGTTGATGCACAGATGGAGCTCTAATTTGCACACTCACCGCATCCGGCCCATTGATGTCCCAGCAGCAGACTTAAGGAAAAGAGTGGTGCCCGCAGCCCCAGCAACGCACCGCCACTTGCAGTAAGCATCTGGGTCCCCCTTCTGCATCGCCCACAGCATTGCCTCCTGTGATCCCCACTCCATCGCTTGTGCCCCTCCTCCCAGGTAAAACACCACCAGATTATAAAATGGACACCATATTGTTTTACCTTTTTTTCTCTAATTTTGCAGTGTGTCTTATTATCTGTTGCATCTTATAAAACGAAAAATATGGTATGCTCATGAAGCTTAGTTTTTTGTGGGGCCACCCATGGTCTATACTATGACTGTGACTTTAGAACATGTGAAACTAGGCAACAAAAAGAAAACCTGATTTTAAGGTTGACCGCGATCTGTAATATTTCACCTAGTGGATCAATCATAATCATTAATTGGGGACATTTCCTAATAAAAAATTAACATAGTGTGCATTAGAGTTCATCAATTGTTTATGCATATAATTCATATTTTCAATGTAGTTGGTTAATTCAAACCTTAGGTTTATGATTTTATATCTGTTATCTATTTTGTCATTGGACAAACCATTATTATGATTACTTAATTCTTATTTTATTTTTCAACAAAGTGTGTATAATGCTATTGTATCAAAGATGCAGATACTGCAATATGTACATTTTTTTATGAAAATTAGCAAATTTATAATTCCTGCCTGTCAAAAATAGCAGCACAAACTGATATCAGATAGGAAGTACACAACATACACATGTACCCTGGAGGAAAGAACAGCAAAAAAGAATAGTTAATGAATGGTAATTGAAATAAATCAGCATAATGAGATGCACCTGTATTGTATTGCATTCCATAATATTAGTAATTACAAGGATGACAGGATATACAGTATGAGACATGATTATTTGCAATTGAAATACTGTACGTATATCATAATATAATGCAGAGATTCTTAAGCTTTCCCTGCTGGGGAACCAATAAGCCAGGTCAATGTAGTATAAACCTCAGAAGGTCACATCTTTTCTCTTGAACCTATTACAACAAAGAAACCTCTCAGAATTGGTAAACAGGATATTACTGCAATAGAAAACTTCTGCAACAAGGAAAAAACTGAAAATCATTCAACTTCATATCCCCTTTAGCGCCACCTAATCAGCAACTGGAAGGCTGTTCATATAATACATTCTATTAAGCTTTTTAGTAAGTGACTTGAACTTGTGATCTTCCAATTGCATTTGTAATTTATTTAACCCCTTCATGACCAATGACGTACTGGTACGTCATTGGTCATGTTGCGATAATCACTGCCAGTTGCTGCAGTAAGCCAGCAGTGATCCTCGCACATGTCTGCTGATGTGAACAGCAGACATGTAGGGCTATCAGGCGTGGGTGGTTCCGTGATCCACCACACCTACTTGCCACTTAGATTGTGCTGTCAAAATGTGACAGCGCAATTTAAATGGCCGCGAGTGGGATCACGCCGTTCCCCGCCACCATCCACAGCCCCATGACTTGATCACGGGGAGCTGATGGTTGCCATGGTAGCGGCAGGTCATATGATGACTTATGTCGCTATCATGACATATTTCCTGTGCGAGCCGACAAAAAAACCTCAAAGTTCAAATCACCCTCATTCGCCTCATTGAAAGTAAAACAGTTAATAGAAAAAAAAATATATATGTGTGTGTGTGTGTGTCTGCATATATGTATATATATATATATATATATATATATATATATATACATATATATAGAGAGAGAGAGAGAGAGAGGATAGATAAGAGTTGCCGGGCACAGCTGATCCACGGACGGCTGGCTGTTACAAATCTAGTGAGCAGGCGGGATCCGGATGCGTGTCCCAAGGTGTAGATCATGCAAAATCCAAAGGATAGAAAGAAAGGATCGCACTCCACAAGGATCTGGATGAAGGTAAATCTTTCAACCATGCTCAGATCGGGATACAGGTGGTGGAGAAGGGTGAGGTTGTGCAGCGCCGGACTGCACAACCGCACCCTCCTCCACCACCTGTATCCCTGATCTGAGCATGAATTAAAGATTTAACTTCATCCAGATCCTTGTGGAGTGTGACCCTTTCTGTCTATCCTTTATATATATATATATATACTAGAAGGTGGCCCGATTCTACGCATCGGGTATTCTAGAATTTACGTATTGTGTATTAATGTATGATTTTTGTTATATATTTATATAGATGTTGTTGTCTGTAGTTAGCAAGTGTTTGTGTAGGCGCTGTACATGTTCTGGGTGTTGTCTGGGTGTGGCGGGGGGTGAGATCGGTGTTGTTTGTGTGTTGCATTGTTTGTAGAGCGCTGTGTGTCTGTATCATTGTGTATGAGTGTTGCGCGGTTTGTGTGGGTGTGTGTGTGTGTGTTTTGGGGGGAGCTATGTTTTGTGCAATGTGTGTGTTTTGCGGTATGTGCGTATATTTGTGTGTGCCGCGGTGTTTGTGTGTTGGTTGTTGTGTGTGTGCGGCGTTGTGTGTGTGGGTGTCTGTGTAGGGCAGTGTCTGTGGTTCCCAGTGTGTGTGTGGTGTGTTGTGCAGTGCGTGTGTGGCAGTGTGTGTGTGTGTATTTTGGGGAGAGATGTGCACCCCCCATCGTGCTCCATCCCCCATGCTGCGCACCCCCCATCATGCTCCATCCCCCATGCTGCGCACCCCCATCGTGCTCCATCCCCACTCCCCATTGTGCTCCATCCCCCATGCTGCGCATTCCCCATCGCGCTCCATCCCCCATGCTGCGCATTCCCCATCGTGCTCCATCCCCCATGCTGCGCACCCCCCATCGTGCTCTATCCCCCATGCTGCGCACTTCCCATCGTGCTCCATCCCCATGCTGCGCACTCCCCATCGTGCTCCATCCCCCATGCTGCGCACCCCCCATCGTGCTCTATCCCCCATGCTGCGCACTCCCCATCGTGCTCCATCCCCATGCTGCGCACTCCCCATCGTGCTCCATCCCCCATGCTGCGCACCCCCCATCGTGCTCCATCCCCCATGCTGCGCACTCCCCATCGTGCTCCATCCCCCATGCTGCGCACTCCCCATCGTGCTCCATCCCCCATGCTGTGCACCCCCATCGTGCTCCATCCCCCATGCTGCGCACTCTCCATCGTGCTCCATCCCCCATGCTGCGCACCCCCCATCGTGCTCCATCCCCTATGCTGCGCACTCCCCATCGTGCTCCATCCCCCATGCTGCGCACTCCCCATCGTGCTCCATCCCCTATGCTGCGCACTCCCAAACGTGCTCCATCTACCATGCTGCGCACTCCCCATCGTGCTCCATCCCCCATGCTGCGCACCCCCCATCGTGCTCTATCCCTCATGCTGCGCACTCCCCATCGTGCTCCATCCCCATGCTGCGCACTCCCCATCGTGCTCAATCCCCTATGCTGCGCACCCCCATCGTACTCTATCCCCCATGCTGCACACTCCCCATCGTGCTCCATCCCCATGCTGCGCACTCCCCATCGTGCTCCATCCCCCATGCTGCGCACCCCCCATCGTGCTCCATCCCCCATGCTGCGCACTCCCCATCGTGCTCCATCCCCCATGCTGCGCACTCCCCATCGTGCTCCATCCCCCATGCTGCGCACCCACATCGTGCTCCATCCCCCATGCTGCGCACTCCCCATTGTGCTCCATCCCCTATGCTGCGCACTCCCCATCATGCTCCATCCCCCATGCTGCGCACTCCCCATCGTGCTCCATCCCCTATGCTGCGCAATCACAAACGTGCTCCATCTCCCATGCTGCGCACTCCCCATCGTGCTCCATCCCCCATGCTGCGCACCCCCCATTGTGCTCCATCCCCCATGCTGCGCACTCCCCATCGTGCTCCATCCCCTATGCTGCGCACTCCCAAACGTGCTCCATCTCCCATGCTGCGCACTCCCCATCATGCTCCATCCCCCATGCTGCGCACCCCCCAACGTGCTCCATCCCCCATGCTGTGCACCCCCCATCGTGCTCCATCCCCAATGCTGCGCACCCCCCATCGTGCTCCATCCCCCATGCTGCGCACCCCCCATCGTGCTCCATCCCCCATGCTGCGCACTCCCCATCGTGCTCCACAGTAACACATCAGACATTAAACACACACACATCTGATCGCATACACTCACACACACCCCACTTCTCCCTGTGCCCACCGGTGGGCGGTCCCAGCAGCTGTGCTGCACGCCGTGCTCCTCTGCCGACACTCACAGATCCGATCGCATACACTCACACACACACACACTCACACCCGATTGCATACACTCACACACACACATCCGATCGCATACACTCACACACATCCGATCGCATACACTCACACACATCCGATCGCATACACTCACACACACACACTCACACCCGATCGCATACACTCACACACACACACATCCGATCGCATACACTCACACACATCCGATCGCATACACTCGCTGACACAATCACAACATCCGGAGACACCACATGCTTCCGGCCATGTGATCCTCCGGCAGGTCCTGGAAGATCACTGAACAGTATCGCCACCGAGAAGCAAGCGATATCCCAGGATGTTGTGAGTATGTGGATGCGATCTGGTGTGTGTGTGTTGTGTGGTGTGTGTTGTGTGTTGTGTGTTCGTTCCGCCGCAGGACCTTGATGTGCTCACCTCGTGTGGGGGGCGGAGCCTGGGCGATCGGCCAATCCGTGCGGGGGGGGCGGAGCCTGGGTGAGGAGAGCGGCCAATCCGTGCGGGGGGAGGAGCCGAGGCGAGCGCCCAATCCGTACGGGGGGCGGGGCCATGGCGAATCTGTGAAGCCGAGCGGCCAATCCGGGCGGGGCCATGGCGAGCCCAGCGGCCAATCCGCTGTTTGTCACCGTAACGACATGGCCAATCCGTGCGAGGGGGGGCAGACCCGAGGTGAGGCGAGCGGCCAATCCATGCGGGGGGAGGAGAAAAGGCGAGGCGAGCGGCCAATCCGTGCAGGGGGGCGGGGACATGGCGAGGCCAGCAGCCAATCCGCTGTTTGTCACTGTAAGGACATGTCCCGGGACACAATTTTGGAGCAAGACAGACAGACAGACAGAGTAAGGCAATTATATATATATATATATATATATATATATATATATATAGTAAAGACCAAAAGTTTGGACACACCTTCTCATTCAAAAGAGTTTTCTTTATTTTCATGACTCTGAAAACTGTAGATTCACATTGAAGGCATCAAAACTATAAATTACCACATGTGGAATGAGATAGTTAACAAAAAAGTGTGAAACAACTGAAAGTATGTCTTATATTCTAGGTTCTTCAAAGTAGCCACCTTTTGCTTTGATTACTGGTTTGCACACTCTTGGCATTCTCTTGATGAGCCTCAAGAGGTAGTCACCGTAAATGGTTTTCACTTCACAGGTGTGCCCTGTCAGGTTTAATAAGTGGGATCTCTTGCCTCATAAATGGGGTTGGGACCATCAGTTGTGTTGTGCAGAAGTCTGGCAGATACACAGCTGATAGTCCTACTGAATAGATTGTTAGAATTTGTATTATGGCAAGAAAAAAGCAGCTAAGTAAAGAAAAATGAATGGCCATCATTACTTTAAGAAATGAAGGTCAGTCAGTCCTAAAAATTGGGAAAACTTTGAAAGTGTCCGCAAGTGCAGTGGCAAAAACCATCAAACGCTACAAAGAAACTGGATCACATGAGGACCTCCCCAGGAAAGGAAGACCAAGAGTCACCTCTGCTGCGGAGGATAAGTTTATTCAAGTTACCAGCCTCAGAAATCACAGGTTAACAGCAGCTCAGATTAGAGACCAGGTCAATGCCACACAGAGTTCTAGCAGCAGAGGCATCTCTAGAAAAACTGTTAAGAGGAGACTATGTGCAGCAGGCCTTCATGGTAAAATAGCTGCTAGGAAACCACTGCTAAGGACAGGCAACAAGCAGAAGAGACTTGTTTGGGCTAAAGATCACAAGGAATGGACTTTAGACCATTGGAAATCTGTACTTTGGTCTAATGAGTCCAAATTTGAGATCTTTGGATCCAACCAACGTGTCTTTGTGCGACACAGAAAAGGTGAACGGATGGACTCGACATGCCTGGTTCCCACCATGAAGCATTAAGGAGGAGGTGTGATGGTGTGGGGGTGCTTTGCTGGTGACACTGTTGGGGATTTATTTAAAATTGAAGGCACACTGAACCAGCATGGCTACCACAGCATCTTGCAGCGGCATGCTATTCCATCCGGTTTGCGTTTAGTTGGACCATCATTTATTTTTCAACAGGACAATGACCTCAAACACACCTCCAGGCTGTGTAAGGGCTATTTGATTAAGAAGGAGAGTGATGGGGTGCTATGCCAGATGACCTGGCCTCCACAGTCACCAGACCTGAACCCAATCGAGATGGTTTGGGGTGAGCTGGACCGCAGAAGGCAAAAGAGCCAACAAGTGCCTAGCATCTCTAAGAACTCCTGCAAGACTGTTGGAAGACTATTTCCGGTGACTACCTCTTGAAGCTAATCAAGAGAATGCCAAGAGTGTGCAAAGCAGTAATCAAAGCAAAAGGTGGCTACTTTTAAGAACCTAGAATATGACATATTTTCAGTTGTTTCACACTTTTTTGTTAAGTATTTAATTCCACATGTGTTAATTCATAGTTTTGATGCCTTCAATGAGAATCTACAATTTTCAGAGTAATGAAAATAAAGAAAACTCTTTGAATAAGAAGGTGTGTCCAAACTTTTCGTCTGTACTGTATATGTAACATATTTGGTGTTCAGAAATACCCAATCCATCAAAATACAAAATCAATTAATTTGATTGGTACACGATGTGGCAATAAAAAAATTCCAAACACAAAAATTATGTTTTTTTCGTATCCACAATTTGTTTTTAAAATGCAATAATAGGTGATTAAAATATAGCATGTGCACAAAAATGGTATATTTAAAAATACCAGCTCAAGACGCAAAAAATATTCCCCAGATCCCGAAAATTGAGAACACGACGGGTTTCAGAAAATGACACCAAAAGCGCAGTTCTTTTTTGGGACAAACTTGTGAATTTTTTTTAACCCCTTAGATAAAAGTCAAAGTATGCATGTTTGGTATCTAAGAACTTGTACCAACCGGAGGCATCATACTGATATGTGAGTTTTCCGATATAGTAAACACGGTGAATAAAATATCCCAAAAACAATTGTGCAATTGCACTTTTTTTGCAATTTCACCACACTGAATTTTTTTCCGTTTTCCAGTACACTGTATGGTAAAAATAAATAGTTTAATTGATACGTACAACTCGTCCCACAAAAATAAGCCCTTGTACGGTAAAATTGAAGGAATAAAAAGTTATGGCTCTAGGAAGAAGGAGAGCAAAAAACAAAAAAAGGGAAAATTGCCCGGGGTAAAGGGGTTAAATGATTCATACCCTGTTTTTGCATCCACTAACACTATAATGTGGTCTCTAATACTAGAATGTGGTCTTCTGAAAGTGTTCAATTTTACATTCATCTTCAGCTAGTAACACATGCATAAATCATTATTTCTGATTTTTTTCTTGCAATAGCCATTTGATGCTTCTTACACTCCAGAAGGAGGGTTGCTATAGACTTTGGTTATGTTGCAGTATCCACATGTATGGCTGTTTGTAGTTATTTCCTTTTGCATTTGCCAACCCCAAAACATGCTCTTTCAGTCTGAATCTGACTTTAAGCACTTTGTGGCATCACTCATCCTTAATATCAATGCTGAATGTCCTTGGGGGCTTTTACAATGCTACAATAAAAAGCCTTCATGGGACAATGGAACAACGGTCTCTATCAAACCTGCCACTGTCTGTGGCTAAAGAGCACTTTTTTCATTATCATCTGCACACAATGGTGTCTTGGGTGAGTTTTCTTAAGCTTCTGTAACAATTTCTTTTAGCCAGCAGCTTATTTCTCGATGACTATGTAGACCAGACCTTTGCTCACACTTCGCACAGGTCTTCCTAGAGTCTTGTACACACACTAGTACTAGATACTTAACTAGGATGTTAATCCAGGGAACTAGTTTGTTTGCAATATGTGGAAGTGGGAACAAATTTTCAGCCTAATATGGCGTAATTGGAATCTACTTCTTGTTTTTTTTGCCTAAAAACTTTAGAAATACCATTTTAGGTCAATGGACTTGTGACTTGCTTCAACTTTAAAACGTTGTCCAGAAGTTTGCAAACCCCTTCTCCTTCCCCATGTTTTCCACTATTAAAATAAAAAAACATTATTCACCTACATACTCACCTACTTTACCAGTGCTGATATAGTGAAACCAATACTTGCTCTCCTGGGTCAATTCGTGAGAGAAAGTGAGTGGCCAGCCTTCACTTTTTCTTAATTACTTATATGGATGAAAGCAGAGACAGTGAAGCCAGCGCTAATTGGGCGCAAGGCTTGAGTGACTTAACACCTCATGAAGGCCCCGGGGGAGCAAGTGTTGGCACCGCTGTAACAGCATCAGCACAGTAGGTGAGTATAAGATTTTTTTTTATAATGGGGAGAAACATAGGGAATGAGAAGGACAATAAGAGGAGGAAAACCTCTTTAAAACTACTGTATATAATACATGCACTTACTTAAAGTATAAAAAAGAAGTCTCACAGCAGCTGTGAGGAAATGTTCATCATTTATCATTGTACTGCAAATAAAGCAATTGCCTATGAGACGAACTAATCCTCATTTTGCAGAATAACAACCAAAAATGGTGTTTCTAGTGATATCTGATAACAGAGAAGATGGTAACACCTTTGAAGTACTTATTTTGTGTCCCCTCTTCTGCCAACTTAAATAGTACACACAAACAGCCTGTCAATCTGCCGCCTGCTGCTCTTGTGACTTCTGTCCTCTTAAACCATGCATGCAATTTCTTCACGTGCATTTTATCTGTCACTGTAATCATTACACTGATAAAACATCTCTACTATTTCAAGTCTCAACGCAAGCTCCCCTTCATGTTTCTCCATCAGGTTATCTTTGAGAATTGTTTTCACGCATTCAGCCTGGTTCTCTGTTTTCTTCAGCACTGAGTGGACTTTTGCTATTAATCTTGATTCAGCCAAAGATTAAATCATTGCTGTTACATTTTTTTCATAGTTTACAGTGCTACTGAGACGTTTAGTGATAACAGATATTATTGCCGGCATACATACAATACATACATTTGTTGGCGAGACAGTTGATTGAGAAAACATTTAAATTTGCATGCAAAATGGAATCGACATTTGACAAAATGTAATTACCAAACCAATAGGGACATTATTGTGCATATGTGGAAAATGTATGTAGCACACTCTCCTTGCATTACTACTGAACTTAAAATAGTCTGGCAGTATCATATAGACAGTACCAAGGGCTGCATAACCATGTTTTCAATATTTTGTAGAACTGCAGATGAGGCACTCTGCATTGTATTACCTGTGTAGCGTTTGGTGTTGGGGTACTGTAAATTCCTACTATTTTGGCAGCTGGATGGAAGTATGATGTTGCCAAAAATGTGGCACTGTTATCTGGGCAATATGGCATATGATGATGCTCATATGTAAAGCGCCATGGAATAAATGGTGCTATAATAACTAATAACAATAATACTTATGAATATTCTCTGTGTGATGCAACCAAAGTATTCTAGTTCATTCAAAATATGTACAGTGGTGTTGAAATCAGTTATCTGAGAAAACCTGTCAAGTTGTTCTACACCAACCTTACATAACCATGACTTTATGGACCTTAATTTGTCCACGGTGTCACAGTCTTGATTGTACATAACAAAATATATTTTCTATGATATTCCAATGAAATTGGAAGAATTCAGTTATCCAAAACATCTCAGTATGCTGAAGCGTTAAGATTTACTTTCATTTGAATACTGGAACTTAAGACAAAGCACAAACACTAAAGAAGAACTCTATGTCATGTCGCAGATAACGTTCTGTGTTCTGTCTTCTTTCACGTAACGCTGTAAATCTCTGGCATACAGCTAAACCCTCGTTCACATTTCCAAAAAACAGACTGTAGGAGTTCAGTAGTCTTGATTTATTAGCGGGTAACATGATCTTGATTGCAGAATATACGGAATATACAGTGCATACAGAATATTCAAGATACAAGGTGAATACAGGTAAAAACTATAACAAGAAAGTGTTTGCAGTCAGTACAGAGTAAAATAAGGTATTAATATAGCATAACATTAACATAAAATGCAGTTATATTGAGAATCTAGGGCAAAGGTCACCTGCAGCTACCTCATACAGACAGAATCTTATCTACATAGACAGAGCAGGGACAGCACTAAGGTGTAAAATTACAAGGTGCAATGCATTGAATACACAGTCTTCTATCTAAGATTCTAACACAATAACATATGTGATTTGTCTCTGACTCACGGATTACACAAGGCAGGGGTGAATGTAGAAATAAAAGAACAATACAACAGGTCTTCTCCTAACAAACCCAAGAAGAAAAATGGCTGCAGGCCTCTCCTCAGAGTACAAAGGGGCATTTCTTTAGCCAGAATACACTTAGCTTAAAGAGAAACTCAAAAATACAAAGGGTAACAACAACCTCTAGAGGTTGTAATGGAAATTGTAATGAATGAGATTATCAGGTTGCCATACATGGCAGAACATTCTCGCATTTGCTAACTCCAGACTCATCAATCAGATTTCTATATAGTGCAGCCTTTTTTGTCACTCTACAGAACACAATTGTGATGTGCTTTACATTACTTCATCTGACATTTGGAATTATGTTTGATGATGTAAGTTGCTTTACCTTGGTAATCCATGTCTAGAGATGAGCGAACCGGTCCCGGTTCGGCTCGAGGCGGTTCGCCGAACGGGGGGTCTGGCTCGAGTTCGGCTCGTCGAACGTTCGACGAACCGAACTCGAGCCCATAGGAAACAATGGCAGGCAATCACAAACACAGTAAAACACCTAGAAAACACCCTCAAAGGTGTCCAAAAGGTGACAAACAACTCACAACACAACACAAACACATGGGAAAGTGACAAGGACATGTACTCATGCGAAAACAAAACAGCTGGACAAGGAAAAAGAGGAGGACACACAGATATAGGCATGGCACGCCCTTCTAAAGTCATGTAAAACACCGCAAGGTGACTCCAAGCGGAGTCTCCCTTTTTTCCAAAAATTGGGCCCCACACACCCACCCCTTCAGTGGCAGCAGTTGTGCCCCAGTTGTACACTTCACAGCTAGATTTGCATCAAGCACATTCAAAAATACGCCATTCTTATCCGTCCCCAGGATGACACCGGGGTAGGTAGCAAAGTCTTTCCTGATCCCAGCTCTGTTCATCTTGGCTTCTTTTAAAAACACAGCAAGCAAGGGTTACTCCAAGCGGAGTCTCCCTTTTTTCCAAAAATTGGGCCCCACACACACCCACCCCTTCAGTGGCAGCACTTGGGCCCCAGTTGTACACTTCACAGCTAGATTTGCATCAAGCACATTCAAAAATACGCTATTCTTAACCGTCCCCAGGATGACACCGGGGTAGGTAGCAAAGTCTTTCCTGATCCCAGCTCTGTTCATCTTGGCTTCTTTTAAAAACACAGCAAGCAAGGGTTACTCCAAGCGGAGTCTCCCTTTTTTCCAAAAATTGGGCCACACAGACACCCACCCCATCAGTGGCAGCACTTGGGCCCTAGTTGCAAACAGGATGTTTTGATTTGCATCAAGCACATTCAAAAATACGCTATTCTTAGCCGTCCACAGGATGACACCGGGGTAGGTAGCAAAGTCTTTCCTGATCCCAGCTCTGTTCATCTTGGCTTCTTTTAAAAACACAGCAAGCAAGGGTTACTCCAAGCGGAGTCTCCCTTTTTTCCAAAAATTGGGCCACACAGACACCCACCCCATCAGTGGCAGCACTTGGGCCCTAGTTGCAAACAGGATGTTTTGATTTGCATCAAGCACATTCAAAAATACGCTATTCTTAGCCGTCCCCAGGATGACACCGGGGTAGGTAGCAAAGTCTTTCCTGATCCCAGCTCTGTTCATCTTGGCTTCTTTTAAAAACACAGCAAGCAAGGGTTACTCCAAGCGGAGTCTCCCTTTTTTCCAAAAATTGGGCCACACAGACACCCACCCCATCAGTGGCAGCACTTGGGCCCTAGTTGCAAACAGGATGTTTTGATTTGCATCAAGCACATTCCAAATCCACAAGCATTTACTCTCCCCAGGATGACACAGGGGTAGTAAATTCCTTCTGGATCCATGACTTGTTCATTTTGATGAACGTCAGTCTGTCCACATTGTCACTGGACAGACGCGTGCGCTTATCTGTCAGCACACACCCAGCAGCACTGAATACACGTTCAGAGACAACGCTGGCAGCTGGACACGACAAAATCTCCAAGGCGTAAGTTGCGAGCTCTGGCCATTTTTGTAGGTTTGAAGCCCAAAAGGAGCAAGGCTCCAGTTGCACAGTCATGGCATCGATGTTCATTTGGAGATACTCCTGTATCATCCTCTCCAGCCGTTGACTATGTGTCAGACTTGTTGTCTCTGGTGGCCTTGCAAAAGAGGGTCTAAAAAAATTATGAAAAGATTCCATAAAATTGCTGTTACCGGCACCAGAAAAGGTCCTACTGGTACGGGTAGACTGTTGAAGATGACGAGACCGTCCCATGTTTGTCAAGTTACAACTGGGAGATTCACTCCCTGCACCTGCACGGTTGTTTGGTGGAAAAGCCGAGCTAAGATCTAGTAACAGCTTCTGCTGATACTCCTGCATACGTGCGTCCCTTTCTATGGCTGGAATTATGTCACAAAATTTGGACTTGTACCGGGGATCTAATAGTGTGGCAATCCAGTAGTCATCATCACTTCTAATTTTGACAATACGACTGTCATGTTGGAGGTAGTGCAACAAAAAGGCACTCATGTGTCTTGCGCAGCCATGCGGACCAAGTCCATGCTGTGTTTGTGGCATAGAGGTGCTACCCGTTCTTTCTTCCTCTGACATCTGACCCCAACCTCTTTCAACTGAAATTTGACCAAGGTCTCCCTCATCCGCTGAGTCTTCCATGTCCATGGACAGTTCGTCCTCCATTTCTTCATGTTCTCCTGCACCTTGCTCAACATTTCGCCTGCTACTATGCGCCCTTGTCGATCCCTGTCCCCCATGGTCCCATGCCTGCTGCGTTGGTGATGATGAACGTCTGGACCTTCGTGATGTTGTTGTCCCTTGCGCATATGAATCCTCCTGTAGTTCCTCCCCTTCATGTTGTCCCACCCCCTGACTCCGAATAGTGTTTAGCGTGTGCTCCAGCATGTAAATGACTGGAATCGTCATGCTGATAATGGCATTGTCAGCGCTAAACATATTCGTCGCCATGTCGAAACTGTGCAGAAGGGTGCATAGGTCCTTGATCTGAGACCACTCCATCAGGGTGATCTGCCCCACCTCTGCATCTCGTTGGCCCAGGCTATACGTCATGACGTATTGCACCAGGGCTCTGCGGTGCTGCCACAGTCGCTGTAACATGTGGAGAGTTGAATTCCAGCGTGTCGCCACATCGCATTTCAGGCGATGAACCGGCAGGCCGAAAGACTTCTGGAGCGATGCAAGTCGCTCTGCTGCGGCGCTTGAACGGCGGAAGTGAGCTGACAGTTTTCGTGCCCTGTTCAGAAGGCCATCTAGGCCGGGATAGTGTGTTAAAAATTGCTGCACGACAAGGTTCAACACGTGAGCCATACAAGGTACGTGTGTCACCTTGCCCAGGCGAAGTGCCGCACCCAGGTTTGCAGCATTGTCGCACACGGCCTTACCAGGCTGCAGTTTGAGTGGAGACAACCATTTATTAAACTCGGACCGCAAAGCTGACCACAACTCCTCAGCTGTGTGACTCTTATTACCAAGACATGTCAAGCTAAAGACCGCCTGATGCCGTTGCGCTCTGCTGCCAGCATAGTAATGAGGGGTGCGTGATTCCTTCTGCGCAGTGAGAACGCTGGTGGCCTGACCAGGCAGGCTTGGGGCGGAGGTGGAGGACCCAGATGAGGTGGAGGATGCAGAAGCAGTGGCGGAACTTGGACAGACAGAGGATTGACACACAAGTCGTGGGGACGGCAAGACTTGTGCAGCAGACCCTTCACCATCTATCACCATAGTTACCCAGTGCCCAGTCAGCGACATGTAACGTCCCTGTCCATGCTTACTGGTCCAAGTATCGGTGGTGAAATGCACCCGTTCACACACAGAGTTTCTCAAGGAAGCGGTGATGTTGTGTGCGACATGCTGGTGTAGCGCGGGCACACCTTTCTTAGAGAAGTAGTGGCGACTAGGCATCTGGTACTGGGGCACAGCGACAGACATAAGGTCTCTAAAATCCTGTGTGTCCACTAGGCGGAAAGGCAGCATTTCGGTAGCCAACAGCTTACAGAGGGATAGAGTCAACCTCTTAGCTTTGTCATGGGTCGGAGGAAGTGGCCTTTTATTTGACCACATCTGAGGGACAGAGATCTGGCTGCTGTGTGTAGACGGTGTTGAGTAGGGTGTCCCTGGAAAAATGCAGGTTTGTGAGGAAAGTGCAGGCGGAGACATGATGTTGCCTTCATCCAACGTTGGTGCTATCGATGTCTGAGAGAGCTGTACACACTCACTTGTTTCCCCTTCCAAACCAACTGACGACCTTACAAGCAAACTGCCTGTTGCGGTTACAGTGGTGGAAGTTTTGCGTGGAAAAACAGGTGTGGCAGCTGTCCCCACAGTCCTAGAAGATGAAGAGCGCGCGGATGCAGTGGAAGGGGCGGGCGGTGGATGGTTCGCTCCGCTAGGCCGCATTGCAGCACGGTGAGCTTCCCACCGGGACTTATGATATTTATTCATGTGACGATTCATGGAAGAAGTTGTCAAACTGCTGAGCTTTTGACCTCTACTAAGAGAATCATGACAAATGTTACATATCACATGAGTTGGGCGATCTTTTTCGATGTGAAAAAAGGACCAGGCTAGGCAAGGCTTAGAGGCCATGCGACCTGTTGATCCACCCCGAATAATGCTCATAGGCAGAGTGGTGGCTGAGGATGCAGTTGTAGACGTGCTACCAGTGCTCCGACTCTGTCCAGGAAGGCGCAAGGTAACTTCGTCGTCGGTTGCATCCTCCTCCACCGCCTCTGTTGACCTCCTCGAGTGCCTGACTGGGGGTTGACAGTAGGTGGGATCTAGAACGTCATCATCAATTGTTGTGTTTGCACTCCCCTCCCCCTCAGACCGAGCCTCTTCTTGCCCTGACGGAATATTTAAGTTGTCATCCCAATCGGGTATCTGCGTCTCATCTTCATCAGTATGTTCCTCATTGTCTATAACCACAGGTGTTACAGTTTGTGACAAAGGGTCAACATCATGCTCAGAAACTTGGTCCTCACAGCCTGAATCTGAGTCACAAAGGTTCTGGGCATCACTGCAGACCATTTCCTGTTCTGTACTCACTGTAGCTTGGGAGCAGACCTCTGATTCCCAGGCTATAGTGTGACTGAACAGCTCTGCAGACTCAGCCATCTCAGTTCCACCATACTGTGCAGGGCTGATGGAGACTTCAGAGCTGGGAGAAATCAAGTGTGATTGGGATGACAACTCAGAGGACTGGTGTTTTTTGGATGCGGTACTTGAAGTGGCTGAGAGGGCACTTGTTGGACCACTTGAGATCCATTCAAGCATTTTCCTTTTTTGCCCATCATCTACCTTTCTTCCTGTTGTTCGTGTCCGTAAAAAAGGGAGCACATCGGATTGTCCACGGTAAGTAGTAGACATCTTACTTTTGCTGGTAGATGGTCTATCTTCAGCAGATGATAATGGAGCTTTGCCACCTTCCCCACGGACAAAACCTTTTTTGCCTTTTCCACCACGCCTCTTCCCCTTTCCACCAGCATCTGTCATTTTGCCACTCATGTTGATTGCGACAAGATTGTGGACTGAAAATGTGGTAGTAAAAATTGAGAGGTGGTGAAGATTGCAGTGGTGGTCTAGCTTTATTAACAGCAGAATAATAAAGAATAAATATCCCTGACAATGCAACTTAGTTATAATTAGTTGGAGTGTGCAACGCAGGCAGACGTGCTGCAAATGTCTTTGCACTAGTGGGACTATAGCAAAGTCCAATAGCCACGTATAGGATGCCACTAGGTACACTGAGTGTTTGCTAGTATAATGGCTTGGTTAGAATGAGTTGTAGTGTGCAACGCAGGCAGACGCGCTCTGCAAATGTCTTTGCACTAGTGGGACTATAGCAAAGTCCAATAGCCACGTATAGGATGCCACTAGGTACACTGAGTGTTTGCTAGTATAATGGCTTGGTTAGAATGAGTTGTAGTGTGCAACGCAGGCAGACGCGCTCTGCAAATGTCTTTGCACTAGTGGGACTATAGCAAAGTCCAATAGCCACGTATAGGATGCCACTAGGTACACTGAGTGTTTGCTAGTATAATGGCTTGGTTAGAATGAGTTGTAGTGTGCAACGCAGGCAGACGCGCTCTGCAAATGTCTTTGCACTAGTGGGACTATAGCAAAGTCCAATAGCCACGTATAGGATGCCACTAGGTACACTGAGTGTTTGCTAGTATAATGGCTTGGTTAGAATGAGTTGTAGTGTGCAATGCAGGCAGACGCGCTCTGCAAATGTCTTTGCACTAGTGGGACTATAGCAAAGTCCAATAGCCACGTATAGGATGCCACTAGGTACACTGAGTGTTTGCTAGTATAATGGCTTGGTTAGAATGAGTTGTAGTGTGCAACGCAGGCAGACGCGCTCTGCAAATGTCTTTGCACTAGTGGGACTATAGCAAAGTCCAATAGCCACGTATAGGATGCCACTAGGTACACTGAGTGTTTGCTAGTATAATGGCTTGGTTAGAATGAGTTGTAGTGTGCAACGCAGGCAGACGCGCTCTGCAAATGTCTTTGCACTAGTGGGACTATAGCAAAGTCCAATAGCCACGTATAGGATGCCACTAGGTACACTGAGTGTTTGCTAGTATAATGGCTTGGTTAGAATGAGTTGTAGTGTGCAACGCAGGCAGACGCGCTCTGCAAATGTCTTTGCACTAGTGGGACTATAGCAAAGTCCAATAGCCACGTATAGGATGCCACTAGGTACACTGAGTGTTTGCTAGTATAATGGCTTGGTTAGAATGAGTTGTAGTGTGCAACGCAGGCAGACGCGCTCTGCAAATGTCTTTGCACTAGTGGGACTATAGCAAAGTCCAATAGCCACGTATAGGATGCCACTAGGTACACTGAGTGTTTGCTAGTATAATGGCTTGGTTAGAATGAGTTGTAGTGTGCAACGCAGGCAGACGCGCTCTGCAAATGTCTTTGCACTAGTGGGACTATAGCAAAGTCCAATAGCCACGTATAGGATGCCACTAGGTACACTGAGTGTTTGCTAGTATAATGGCTTGGTTAGAATGAGTTGTAGTGTGCAACGCAGGCAGACGCGCTCTGCAAATGTCTTTGCACTACTGGGACTATAGCAAAGTCCAATAGCCACGTATAGGATGCCACTAGGTACACTGAGTGTTTGCTAGTATAATGGCTTGGTTAGAATGAGTTGTAGTGTGCAACGCAGGCAGACGCGCTCTGCAAATGTCTTTGCACTAGTGGGACTATAGCAAAGTCCAATAGCCACGTATAGGATGCCACTAGGTACACTGAGTGTTTGCTAGTATAATGGCTTGGTTAGAATGAGTTGTAGTGTGCAACGCAGGCAGACGCGCTCTGCAAATGTCTTTGCACTAGTGGGACTATAGCAAAGTCCAATAGCCACGTATAGGATGCCACTAGGTACACTGAGTGTTTGCTAGTATAATGGCTTGGTTAGAATGAGTTGTAGTGTGCAACGCAGGCAGACGCGCTCTGCAAATGTCTTTGCACTAGTGGGACTATAGCAAAGTCCAATAGCCACGTATAGGATGCCACTAGGTACACTGAGTGTTTGCTAGTATAATGGCTTGGTTAGAATGAGTTGTAGTGTGCAACGCAGGCAGACGCGCTCTGCAAATGTCTTTGCACTAGTGGGACTATAGCAAAGTCCAATAGCCACGTATAGGATGCCACTAGGTACACTGAGTGTTTGCTAGTATAATGGCTTGGTTAGAATGAGTTGTAGTGTGCAACGCAGGCAGACGCGCTCTGCAAATGTCTTTGCACTAGTGGGACTATAGCAAAGTCCAATAGCCACGTATAGGATGCCACTAGGTACACTGAGTGTTTGCTAGTATAATGGCTTGGTTAGAATGAGTTGTAGTGTGCAACGCAGGCAGACGCGCTCTGAAAATGTCTTTGCACTAGTGGGACTATAGCAAAGTCCAATAGCCACGTATAGGATGCCACTAGGTACACTGAGTGTTTGCTAGTATAATGGCTTGGTTAGAATGAGTTGTAGTGTGCAACGCAGGCAGACACGCTCTGCAAATGTCTTTGCACTAGTGGGACTATAGCAAAGTCCAATAGCCACGTATAGGATGCCACTAGGTACACTGAGTGTTTGCTAGTATAATGGCTTGGTTAGAATGAGTTGTAGTGTGCAACGCAGGCAGACGCGCTCTGCAAATGTCTTTGCACTAGTGGGACTATAGCAAAGTCCAATAGCCACGTATAGGATGCCACTAGGTACACTGAGTGTTTGCTAGTATAATGGCTTGGTTAGAATGAGTTGTAGTGTGCAATGCAGGCAGACGCGCTCTGCAAATGTCTTTGCACTAGTGGGACTATAGCAAAGTCCAATAGCCACGTATAGGATGCCACTAGGTACACTGAGTGTTTGCTAGTATAATGGCTTAGTTATCAGTTGGAGTGTGCAGAGGACAAGAGGGTACAGTGGCAGGATTGTGGTGCTCTGGGTAGAGGAATGGAAGACTGCCTTTCTATTCCCTCCTAATGGTGAAATGCAGGTAGGAAATCCCTGACCTGGGCTACACAGACGCTGTTGCTGTTTGCAGGACCTGTCACCTATGGCTCTCTGACCCTGCCGGTTGGAGCCCTTAAAAGGACTGCTATAAAGTGCTCTCCCTAAGCTGTCTAACGCTGTGTATGCAGCGCATACAGCTGTATCGGCTATAGGACTCAGGAAGACGGAGCTGCGACAGTGATGTCTGACACCAAAGACGCAGAAGGCAGATAATGGCGTCCGTGAAGAAAATGTCCGGTTTTATAATGCAGGGACATGTGACATGCAGATCCTATCACACATGCCGTTGCTTCTCTGGCTCAAAGTCCACTTAGCTGTGTGTGTGTCTGGGATTGGCTGACATGCTGGCCCGCCCCACAAGACGCGCGCGCTTAGGGAAGGAAGACAAGAAAAAAAAAAAAAAAAAATGGCGATCGCCATTATAGAAACAGCAGTGATCTGAAGGCGCTGTTCACGCACACTATACACTGAAATGTGATAATAGTTTGATTCACAGAGTGACTTACACTATTACAGCAGAAACCAAGCTATGATTTAGCTGTTTTTTGGCTGCTAGAACCGTTCTCGAACGTTTCTAGAACTACCGAGCTTTTGCAAAAAGCTCGAGTTCTAGTTCGATCTAGAACATGCCCCAAAATCACTCGAGCCGCGAACTGGAGAACCACGAACCACGAACCGCGCTCAACTCTATCCATGTCACAAAGCTCCTAGAACAAAGTTTTGGACACAGTTAATGATCATAGAGGTTTGAAACTCAACAGTTACTGAGTTAGTAGAGATTTGATGACTTTTATGCAATATGGGCATCAACACCCAACTCTGTATCTTTCTCTTATCTAGTACTTTCTGACCAAGTTGATGTTGTTGTTCCTAAAAGTTTCCACTAATACAACCCATAGTTGGTCATATAAAAAATAAGAAGGGAAGAAGTTTTAAAAAGTAATTAGTTAAAATAGTTGCTTCCCGATACAGTAGCACACTTAACTTCAGTGAGCATTTTCAGACAATCAACTGTTTTACAAGTGTTTATAACAACAAACAGCAGCAATGGGACTGAATTAAAAGCCTGAAGTCAACAATGAGAGGTTTCTCCTAATACAAATTCTTTATAGTTGTTCTGCCTTCGTCCACGTGTGAGCTGTGTGGACTCCGGCATACAGCTAACCTTCATCCACTGTTTCAATAAACAAACTGTGTTGCCTTTAAGTCTTTATTTATTAAATGATGATGGATAGGTGGATGATCATAAGAAATGGATGATTGATTGGTAAAAACTATAACAAAAGATACAAATCCATATCAGTACAGGCATATCACAAATAACAGAATGACATACATAGTAGTACTGGTATTTACAGAATCTGCATAACACAGAGAGCAATGCATATGACTGAATACAACATTTACACTGCTGATGCCGCCCTACACCTGCTCTGCATGTATCACAGCCTATGCAATCTGAGTAGAGCCACTGCCACTTCACAGTGCCTATATAACAACTGTACACATATTCCAACACAAATATGTAGTCTAGTACAATGATTCCTACCGGGATCCATTAGTCAGGAGGAACGATTGAAGAAAAGGAACTGGAGCCGGCCATAGAACCTCTGAATCCTATGGAGACACCAAGACATCTGCGTCTCCAACTCAGTAAGGGAAGGGAAAAGGGGCAGTCCAAGGAAGTATCTTTTCCTTAAAGCAACAGGCTCCAAACCACAGAAATACTGTAGAGATGTATGAGGAAAACATAAGAAAGCCAACAGTGACCTCTTGTGGGCAACAAACGATATTACCCTTATCCTATTTAATGAATAGAAGACAGAACACTCCCCGCTTGGCGTTAACCAATGCCACTATTGGACTCCTGAGGGGAAAACAACAACACAAGTTCAGTGACTGGTCTGGTGAACAGTTTGTTCTCTCCGAGCTTGCTCACTCTGACCTCTACCTTGCGTACTCTCCCATCCTTGCTGGGAAAGGGTTTGGTGACTAGGCCGAGTGGCCACTCATTTCGGTGTGATTGACTGTCCTTTACAAGTACCACATCGCCAAGTCTGATGTTTGGATGGTCTTTCTGCCATTTTGTTCTGGTTTGCAGAGTGGAGAGATATTGTTTCCTCCATCTGTCCCAAAAGGCATTGGACACGTTTTGTACTTGCCTCCATTGTCTTCTGTAGAGGTCTTTCTCGGTGAATTCTCCAGGTGGAGCTCCTGGGACACAGGTTTTCTGTGTAAGTAACATGGCAGGAGTAAGAACTGTTGAGTCTCCAGAATCTCCAGAAAGAGCTGTTAATGGCCTAGCATTCATGATAGCTGTAACTTCGGCCAAGAACGTAGTCAAGCTTTCGTGGGTAAGTCTGGTGTTTGCTTGCAAGAGGATAGAATCTAGAATCTTGCGTGCAATTCCTATCATTCTTTCCCAGGTGCCTCCCATGTGCAAAGAGTGTGGCGGGTTGAAGGTCCAGGTGCATCCTTGCTCACCTAGGTACCTCTCTACATTTGTAATGTCTAGATTGGAAGGGATTTGGAGTTCTCTTGCTGCTCCAATAAAGTTTGTGCCTCTATCAGAACGAATGTGCTTCACAGGGCCTCTGATAGCAATGAAGCGTCGAAGTGCATTTATGAAACTTGAAGTGTCCATAGATTCTATTACTTCGATATGAACAGCTCTGACAGACAAACAGGTGAATAGAACTGCCCAACACTTTGCTTCGGCATGGACCTTCCTAGTGCGTCTTGTAGCTACGGACCAGGGGCTGAACACATCCAGTCCAACGTTGGTGAAGGGGGGTTCAGTACTGAGCCTGTCAGGTGGAAGATTGGCCATCTTCTGGTTTTGAAACATGCCACGAAGTTTGCGACACGTAACGCAGTTAAAGATGAGTTTACTCGCGCTTCTCTTCGCTCCGACTATCCATAGTCCAGCCGTTCGTAGACTCCCTTCGGTAAACAAACGACCTTGATGTCTCACCAAGATGTGATGATGTTGAATGAGCAAGGTTGTGACGTGATGACGTCCGGGAATTATTACCGGGTGTTTCTCTGAGACTTCTACCTTAGCTTCTTGAATGCGGTCACCTATTCTCAGCAGCCCATCTTTGTCAATGAACGGGTCGAGTTTCCTCAACGCACTGTCTCTAGGAATGGTAGTCCTTTGTCGAGATTGTCTATCTCCTGGTTGTAGGCTTCATTTTGTACAACATGGAGTATTGTAATCTTGGCTTTCTCTAGGTTGGGAGCAGTAAACGCATGCTTGCAGTGATGCCAACCTTTACTGCATCTCTGATTTGTTGGTAGTTCGGACTTGTAAAACTGAGTCACGTGTAGTAAAAAAGCGATGGCTCTAACAAGTGAGTTCCAGGTTGAGAATCTACTGAACCGATGAGATCCGAGGTGACGTCCTGAAACCACTGTATGAAGAGCTGACACTTGAGGACGAAGGTCTTCATCGACATCTGGATCCACCAGTTCGAATGTATCGGGCCTGCTGATGTAGGATGTTGTTCGGTACAGGAAGGCAGGGCCTGTGAACCATGTAGTGTCCTTAAGGTGACTTGGTGCAACGGATCTAGTCGCATGGTCGGCGGGATTGTGATGAGTAGATACGTAATGCCACTGATCAGGGCAAGTTGATCTTCTTATTCTCAATACCCGGTTGCTGATGTAGACATAGAAGCGTCGTGTTTCGTTGCAGATGTATCCTAGTACCACCTTGCTGTCAGTGTAGAACTCTGCATCTTTGATCTCCTGATTCATTCCATCTGAGATAAGTTCAGCCAGCTCTACTGCAAGGACGGCAGCACAGAGTTCCAGTCTAGGTATCGTGTGTTCACGGAGTGGCGCCAGTTTTGTCCGACTCATGACGAACCCAATATGGATCTGTTCATTCACATCAGTGGTTTTAAGGTATACTACCGCTGCGATTGCTTTGACTGATGCATCGCAGAAGATACAAAGTCTTTGAGATTTGACTTCGGTGGATGGCACAGGAGCGTATGGTCGGTTCACATGAAGATCGGTCAAGGCCTCGAGAGACTTCCTCCACTCTGCCCACAGGTCTGCTTTTTCTGCCGGAAGTGGATCATCCCAATCAGATGTCTCTTGGGTGAAGTCTCTTAGCATCATTTTACCTTGGACGGTAACTGGAGCTACGAATCCCAGAGGATCGTACAAACTATTCACAAAGGAAAGGACACCTCTACGTGTGAAGGACTTTTCTTCTTTGTTGATCTGAAAGGTGAAGGCATCTGTCTTCAAGTCCCAAAGTAGTCCTAGGCTCCGTTGCATGGGAAGAGAGTCGATGCTCAGGTCTATGCCCTTCAGATCACTGGAATAGTCTTGAGAGGGAAAGGCTTCCATCAGTTCTCGGCTATTGGATGCAATCTTATGCAACCTTAAGTTGGACTGAGCGAGCATTTCTTGAGCTCTTTTTAGAAGACTGATTGCTGCCTCGTTTGTGGGTGTGGATTTTAAGCAGTCGTCTACGTAGAAATCCTTTTCCACAAAGGATCTAACATCCGACCCGTACTTCTCTTCACCTTCTTTGGCGGAATTCCTGAGACCGTAGATAGCCACGGCGGGGGAAGGACTGTTCCCGAAGATATGTACCCTCATCCGGTACTCTATGATGTCTTTATCTGGGTCGTTGTCACGGTACCAGAAGAACCTCAGGTAGTTTCTGTGTTCCTTTTTGACGAGAAAGCAGTGGAACATCTGTTGGATGTCAGCCATAAATGCCACCGTATCTCTGCGGAAACAGAGTAGAACTTCTAAGAGTCTGTTGTTGAGGTCTGGGCCAGATAGTAGGACATCATTCAACGAGACGTCTTCGCACTTGGCACTTGAGTCGAACACCACTCTTATTTGGCCTGGCTTTTTAGGATGGTACACTCCGAAGCTGGGTAAGTACCAGCGTTCCTCAGAGTCCCGTAGTGTAGGTGCGATCTCTGCATGGTTATTTCGGAATATCTTCTCCATGAAGGTAAAGAAATGTTCTCTCATCTCGGGAGACTTCTTGAGCTTGTGTCTGAGGGAGACAAATCGACTGTAGACCTGTTTCCTGTTGTTGGGTAGGCGTTGTCTCCGTGGTCGGAATGGTAAGGGTGCCACCCAGCTGTTCGACTTGTCTTTGGTTATTTCTTGGTCCATGATATCCAAGAACATCCTGTCTTCTATGGACATTGCTGTTTTGTTGTCCTCCTTGGTCCTGTGGAAGACTGTACAGCCTATGTGGTCTTGTTCGCCCTCACAAGCGTGGTCTTCGTTGGAAGGAACTGCGAAAGGACATGGCAGAGGAGTACTGCTTGGTAGTTCCTTTACCAACAGACTGTTGTGACATGGTCGGAAGAAAGACGGACGTCCATTTTCTAGTGTGTTGGTGAGCATACTGTTGACTGAGGCTGGCTTGTGTGCTCCTCCTAGACAGACATCTCCTATTACGACCCATCCTAGGTCAAGTCTCTGCGCATATGGAGCGTTCTGGGAGCCGTTAATGGACTCTCTAGCCTTATGCACACGTAGCATGTCTCTTCCAAGGAGTAAGGCTATTGGAGCTTCTGAGTCCAGTTCTGGAATCAGGTGAGCTATACGCTTCAGATGGGGGTGATGAGCTGCTACCTCTGGTGAAGGTATCTCGGACCTGTTGTCAGGAATCTGGTTGCACTCCAGTATGGTAGGTAATGATAGGCAGGTCTGGCCATCTATGGATTCCACCTTGTACCCGCTTGCCTTCCTCCCCGCCGTCTCAACGGTACCTGAACATGTCTTCAAGGAGTAGGGAGAACCGGGGCCTGCAATGTTGAAACTGCTGAAGAAGATGGACTTGGCAAGAGACCTGTTGCTCTGATCGTCCAAGATCGCATAGATCTTAATTGCTTTGTCCCTGCGGCCTGCTGGGTAGACTCTGACAAGGCAGATTTTCGAACAGGACCTTCCTCCTGTGAGTCCTTTACAGATCTCCGTACATTGAGAGGTAACCACCGTGGTGTCTTCATCAGTGTTCTTCTGTTTTCCATCGCGTTCTTCTGCTTGCGGCAACACTTGTGTAGGTGGTCCAGGGTGTAAGGCTGTATTGTGATCCGTGCTGTCACATTCTGCACACTTCACACTAGCTTCGCAGTTCCTGGCCATGTGCGATGTTGCAGCACAGCATTTGAAGCAGATGTTGTGTTCCTTGAGGAAGCCTTTGCGATCCTCTAGAGACTTCTCCCTGAAGTCTCTGCATTTTAGTAGAGGATGTGGTTTCCGGTGTAGAGGACACTGTTTACTGATATCCTGGGGTTTGTTCTCTTCTGGAGGATGCTTACTCTCTTTGTGAGCAGGACCTGAGGAGACAATGTTAGTTTTGTGGACCGCCACGGGTGTCCTACTGGGTTTGACACCGGGGGCGGTGGTACATGACAGAGTAAAATCAAAACTAGGGTCATTTCTGATTTTAGCTTGCTGAGCTACAAAATCTACAAATACGGCAAAAGGAGGGAATGGCGCGTTATGTGTTTGCTTATACCGTGAACCGTGTGAGACCCACTTTTCTTGTAGATTGTAAGGAAGTTTTTGCACTATCGGATTGACACCCCTAGCGGTATCCAAGAATGCCAATCCGGGCAAATCTCCTTCCTCTTGGGCAACCTGTAACTCTACTAAGAGATCGCTTAGCTCTCTTAGCCTTTGAAAGCCTTTGGGTCCTATCTTAGGGAAGTCATCAATTCTTTTAAACAGAGCATTTTCAATAACTTCTATGGACCCATAGCATTCATCAAGTCTCTTCCACACCAAGTGTAGACCTTTGGGTGGGTTTTTAATGTTAATGTCTCTTAGTCTTTTGGCGTGTTCTACCGATTCACTACCAAGCCATTTTACCAGGAGGTCTAACTCCTCACTACAAGAAAGGTCCAAACCTCTTATGGTGTTCTGGAACGAGGCTCGCCACGACCTATAATTCTCGGCACGATCATTGAACTTTACAAGTCCTTTTGTGACCAGATCTCGACGAGCAAAGAACTTTGCAAAGTCCATGGTGGCTTGGTCAGTGCTGGTGCGAGCCGGTGTATGGTCGTGTCTATTGTGTGGTGTATCACCATACCTGTAGGGTGTTTCCGCCTTCGGAAAGTCAGCATAGTACCTCCCCGGAGAGGAAGGTGTCTCTTTGTGGTAAAATGGTGGTTGTACCTTCCGCCCTGTGGAATAGTAGTTTTGGTGAACCTCCTCGTGCTGTACACTCTCTTGCTTGAAGCGGTGTAATTCAAGGTTGGATGGCTGGCCGTCTGCGTAGTCTGTTTGGTGAAGCACATCTGAGCTGTCATCTATCCTGGAGTATTGGTAGATGTATTCTGCGATGCGCTGTGCTGGATCCTGCTGGTTTAGGTCCGGCCCAAGAACATCGCTACGTCTTCCTTCGGGTTGCTCTGCCGCTTCCAGGAACTCTGCCTTGGCTATTGCGGCCGCTGTCTCCTTTTCTACGGCAAGTCTTTCTAAAGTCAGTTGCACACGTGCATTTTCTGCTTCTTGTTCTGATTGCAGACGTGCACTCTCTGTCTGTTTTAGTTTGAGTTGCATTTCCTGTTCAGCGAAGGAGGACCTCACTTTAGCTGCTTCGGCCTCAGCGCGGGCGCCGGCAGCAAGCTCCCTAATTGAGGATTTAGTAGAGCTTGCCCGTGACCTTGTCTTCAGGGAAGACGCTCGGCTGACAGACATTGTGCACTTGGCTGCAGACTATTTTAGCGGGAAACAGAGTCTATTTGCGGACGGCCTTCCGCGTGGTGGAGAGTGGAATGGTGGTTTCTGGCGTACTGCGGTCTAGTCACTGCGGCTGTATGGTGGCTGCTGCGACATCCATATGCGGTACAGCGTGGATGTTAGCGGTCCCGTACTACAGCCTGCAACCGGCTATCTTTACTGGAGCTGGACTGCGCTCTTGTTCTATGTAGCTGTATGGCGGCTGCTGTAATACCCGTGTGCCGTGTAGCGTGGGTGTTAGCTGTCCCGTACAGTTCGTACAATCGCTGCCTGCGACCAGCAGCCGTTTTTACTGTTCTGCCTTCGTCCTCGTGTGAGCTGTGTGGACTCCGGCATACAGCTAACCTTCATCCACTGTTTCAATAAACAGACTGTGTTGCCTTTAAGTCTTTATTTATTAAATGATGATGGATAGGTGGATGATCATAAGAAATGGATGATTGATTGGTAAAAACTATAACAAAAGATACAAATCCATATCAGTACAGGCATATCACAAATAACAGAATGACATACATAGTAGTACTGGTATTTACAGAATCTGCATAACACAGAGAGCAATGCATATGACTGAATACAACATTTACACTGTTGATGCCGCCCTACACCTGCTCTGCATGTATCACACCCTATGCAATCTGAGTAGAGCCACTGCCACTTCACAGTGCCTACATAACAACTGTACACATATTCCAACACAAATATGTAGTCTAGTACAATGATTCCTACCGGGATCCATTAGTCAGGAGGAACGATTGAAGAAAAGGAACTGGAGCCGGCCATAGCACCTCTGAATCCTATGGAGACACCAAGACATCTGCGTCTCCAACTCAGTAAGGGAAGGGAAAAGGGGCAGTCCAAGGAAGTATCTTTTCCTTAAAGCAACAGGCTCCAAACCACAGAAATACTGTAGAGATGTATGAGGAAAACATAAGAAAGCCAACAGTGACCTCTTGTGGGCAACAAACGATATTACCCTTATCCTATTCAATGAATAGAAGACAGAACAATAGTCATTTTCAGTGTTCCATCAAGACAAGAAAGAGTTAAAACAACTAACGAAGTCCATAGGTCGAACTACATATATATTTGTCTGGAGAATGTGGTATTTTTAAGTTCATTATTTAAATGTATAGCTTAGAGAGAACAGTGAATGAATATATATATATATATATATATATATATATATATATATACATATATCTAAAACACCTGTTGATGACATCTAAATGCCTTCAACCGTCTAAAAATACGAGATGTACTACTCAATAAATACAAGAAAGACTACTGCATGACCAGGTGTATATGAACTTTTGACTGGTATGTATGAATATACTATATATATATATATAATGTGTCTGCATATACTGTATATATATATATATATATATATATATATATATATATGTATATATTATACTTCTGCTTTGGCTCTCATTTTTCATGAGCTTTATCTATGTACACAAAAGGTCTTTTTTTCTCAAATATTATTCACAAATTTGTCTAATTCTGTGTTAGTGAGCTCTTCTCCTTGTGGAGATAATCCGTCCACCTCACAGGTGTGGCATATCTAGATGCTCATTAGACACCATGATTATTGCACAAATGTGCCATAGGCTGGCTACAATAAAAGGCCACTTTAAAATGTTCAGTTTTTTTAATATTGGAAGAGGCCAAGTGGGTCTAAAAACCAGTCAGTATTGAGTGTGAACACCATTTTCCTCACACAGTGCAGCACATCTCACAGAGTAGCTGAGTTTGTTGATTGTGGCTTGTGGAATGTTTGTCTATTCCTCTTCTGTGTAAAGTTGATGGATATTGGCAGCATCTTAAACACACTTTTGTACATGCCAAACTAAAGCATCCCAAACATGTTTAAAACTAGAAGTCCCAGAGATGGCTCATTTAACATTTCTAGCTTTGGAACCCAGAGACGGGTCGAATGACCTGAAGGATTTTAGCTAACATCCTATAATCAACGTCTTTTGTTCTGTAATTAAGGCCATTACTGTCGCACCACAGGAGGTTGTTGTTTTCCATTGAGTTTAGCCATTTAGTTTCTAGTTAGTTCTATTCAGTTTGGACAAAGGGTCATTTGACCCTCTTTCGGGACTTCAGGGGGGAGCTCGAAATTTCTGGGACTTCTAGTGTTAATAGGTGACATGTCCAGTGTACATGCTAGCCATGCAAGAACTGGGATGTTTTCAGCTCCCAGGAATTGTGTACGTATAATTGCAATATGGGGCCGTGCATTATAATCCTGCAACATGAAGGGATTTGTTGAAAATGAATGGCACAACAATGGGACTCAGGATCTTATCACAGTATTTCTGTGCATACAAAATGGCATCAATAAAATGCATTTGTGTTCATTGTCCATAATATACTCCTGCCTATACCATAACACCACTGCCACCATGGGCTTCTTGATTCAAAGCAATAATGTCAGCAAACTGCTCACCCACAGGACACCATACACACAGTCTGCCATCTGTCCTGTACAAGGAAAATCAGGGTTCATCTATGAAAAGAACTCTTCAATGTGCCAGACCCTATCGACTGTGAGTATTTGCCCACTCAAGGCAGTATGACTATGAACTGCCATCAGGTGGAGACCCCAGTGAGGATCCTGAGTATGTAAAGGAGCTTCCCTGAGATGAATTCTAACAGTTTGTGCAGAAATTCTTTGGTTATGCAAACTAATTGTTGTATCAGCTGTCTGTGTGCCGCTTTCAGATGATCATGGAGGAGAAGATGCTGGATGTTGAGGTCCTGGGCTGGTTTGGTTACACATAGTCTGCATTTGTTAGGCCAGCCAGATGTGCTGATAAATTGTCTGAAATGCCTTTGGATATGGCTTTTATTAGAAAAATGAACATTCAATTCCCAGGTAACAGTTATGGTGGAGATTTCAACTCCAATTACACACTTCATCAAAACTTGCGGCATCTGTAATATTGCACTTTATGAGTGGCCTATTATTGTGGCCTTCCTTTATATGCCACATCTGGGAGGTGGATGGATTATCTATGCAAAGGAAAAGTGCTAACAAACACAGATTTAGCTCTCTATAAATGGGAACAAACACCAGTATTGCTTTCATATTGTAGTTCAGGGTGTGTATGTGTTATATATATATATATATATGTATATATATATATATATATATATATATATATATATATATATAGATATACATATAGATATATTTTTATATATATATATATATATATATATATATATATATATACACACACACAGTATATATGTATGTGTTTGTGTGTCTGTATAATATATTCATATATTCATTTCAATCATCTCTCATGAGCGGAAGGGTTACAAATTTTTAACTTTTGACTTTCAGGCTCCATATCTCACCATCCACTACAGTTTTGGGTGTCAGGCCATAGTCACTTTATAGACAGTCACCTTTGCTATCTCATACATAAATTTGACTTGCAACTATTTAGCATATGATTAATTATGCATATTCTTGTAATGTCACTGCACTGTTACTGTTTTGCTCATACAAATCTAAATTTTAATTTTTATTATATTGTTAGTATTTTTTAAATCCAACTTTTGGTGTACAAAACTTCCTAAAGCCTTTTGGGTGTGCTCTCCATCAGATTCAGTCTTGTCTAGACATAAATCTGATCATAGGTCTCTTTTACACATTCCCAATATAGGCGCATACTGATCCACTCACTTGGGTATGTTTACAGCCCACAAGTGTTCAACTGGAATGAGGTTTGGGGACTGTGGGGACCAATCTAACACATCTACTTCATTGTCATTGAAAAACTTCTTTAATCTGAATGGTTAGGAACTGGCCCTATACTAAATTGATTATTGAATAAATAATGAAATAAATGTAAGCACAATTTTCAACATATCTTGATATATTAAAAGTGAAACATATTTACATGCTTCATACATGTCTTGTCATATTATCAGTGAGGCTATTAAAGGTTGTCTCTGGAATGTTCTGTCTCTTTGATTGCTATTGATCACACAATTCCACCAGATCCACTGCTGACAGTTCCCTTCCATTAATGTCCCTAGAGAGGTGTGTAATGATTGTGGTCGCAGGGGTCATGATTGCAACCTGGCCCAGGGATTCAGGTGGCCTGAGGACCTCAGCCAGTGATGTACTGACAATTGTGGCAGGCCACACGAATACAATGAGGCCCGTGAGTCAGGGGGTCTAGTGCCAGTGCTGGCACTGAGCCTCCTCTGCAGACCCTCTGCCGAAGATCGCAACTTCAGTTGTATTGACTTTGCAGATGCCGATGCAATTGAAAGCAATGATGAGAGGAAGCAGAGCATTCTCTCTCATCATTCTCTCACTGTGTCTGCATTGACATCACTACTACGCGTCACTGTGCTGAGATGTGCAGAGTGGCAGAACAGTGGACACGCTGAGGAGACCGAAGCAACGGGGGAATGGGGAGAAGTGAATATTTATGTATTTAATCACAGTGGCCAGAGAACTATGGGGTTGCATTAAACAATATAGGGGCTGCAAAACTACTATATGGAGTTATATGGGGGCTGCATAATACTATATGGAGGTTGCATAATACTATTTGGGGGCTGCACAATACTATAGGAATTTAAGGGCTGTATACTACTATATGGTGGATTATAGGGCCTACATACTACCATATAGAGGAATATAAGGGCTGGATACTACCATATGGGGGTTACCTACTACTATATGGTGGCTGCATACTACTATATGGTAGAATATAAGGGCTTTATACTACTATATAGGGGCTGCATAATACTATATGGTAGAATATAGGAATTTATCTATTCATGCTTAAGCTTCCTGCATTTTGCTTTTCCTGGATCTACTAGCACTAGCTTGGGTGTCTCCGGGAGAGCATCGTGATCAACTTCAGACATGGAAAGCTGGGTGCTGAGGGAAAGAGCCATCTGGCAGCATACTTATCCTGTACTCTATGGGGGGGGGCAGGGACAGTAGGTCCCAGGTCCAAATTTTGCATCGGGGCCCATGTAACTCTAGTTAAGCCACTGCCTTGGGACACTGCAGGCAATGATACCACAATTAATCCACATAGTCTTTTCACAGTAGCAACATGCAGCCTTGATAATCTGCATGCACAAGTGCGTTCAGCATGAAATAATAGTTCTTAGACAATCTTTGATAACCTCATTGATAGCATGCAAAGGAATTTAGGTGTATGTATATTTAAAAGTGGCACAGATAATGAATAAATTGAAATGTTTTTGAAATTTTGCTTTCATTTTTCCATCCTTTGCATATTGTAAACATGTGTATTGATCCTGTAATTCCCAGAATTTTATGACTTTAACTTCTTGGTGTTACTATTTCAATGTCTTGGAATGTATTTATCTACATACTTAAATATCAATCTATCTATCTATCTATCTATCTATCTATCTATCTATCTATCTATTGATGTTGAGATATAAAGTCTTAGGTGATATTAATTGTTCAAACTCTATGAAATATTGCCCTGAATTTTCACTTTACGTCTTCATCACCATCATTTTTTCCTGTCTATTCTGACCTATAAACTGATAACATTAAAATGGTCTTCACCTTCTGCCTACACTGACAGCTTCCATTTGAAGTGTAGAGCGAATATTAGAATATATGCCAACCTGACCAATTTCATTTGGAACATATTTGTCTATTTTCATTTTTCCAATCAATCTTCTGAATTGTCTTATTTCTTGTGGTTAACAAACATAAAACAAGCGTTCACACAAATTAATTAATTGAACCTGGGTTAATTGAGTTGATATCCAACAACTGACTTCCAATAAAACAGGTCAAGCTGATATTTGGGTATTATGTTTCACCTGTTCGGAATCAATTGCACATCTCTGTATCTGGCCTGTAAAATGTATATCAGATAATTAATGAGGAAATTAGTTTTCCTTTAGTCTACCACTGAGATACTAGATCAGCTTGATTCTTTCTTCCTTTGAAGATTGGAATGACCTCATGCTTAAAATAGATTTCTTCAGGTTTCCATAGTAAATATAAAGTTAAAACAGCAGCCAAAAAGCATTAATTATGTGTTTGTGTTACTTACTGACATTTGTTTTCTTTCAATGGCCAATTTAATAAAAATGACAACAGCAAGTGATGACATTAGGGAAACATCTACATTTGTTTCTGGTAGAAAACTAATTTTAACAGTGCTTATAATAAACAGTATAGTGTTTAGAATTAGGATGATCGAATACCTCAGATATTCGGCTTCGCGAATATTTTCTGAATAGGTTGCCGCTATTCGACTATACGCGAATATTCGATGCGCAATGTAAGGGGCCCTTTGCACACTACGACATCGCAAGCCGATGCTGCGATGCCGAGCGTGATAGTCCCCTTCCGTCGCAGATGCGATATCTTGTGATAGCTGCCGTAGCGAATATTATCACTACGGGAGCTTCACATGCACTTACCTGCCCTGCGACGTCACTCTGGCCGGCGACCCGCCTCCTTCCTAAGCGACGTCACACGACAGGCGGCCAATAGAAGCGGTGGGGCGGAGATGAGCGGGACGTAAACATCCCATGTACCTCTTTCCTTCCGCATTGCAGACGGGATGCAGATAGGAGATGTTCCTCGCTCCTGCGACTTCATACACAGCAATGTGTGCTGCCGCAGGAATGAGGAACAACATCGTACCGTAGCAGCAGCCAAAATAATGAAAATGACCGACACTACACCGATCATATGATACCGACGCTTTTGCGCTCGGTAATCGTAGTTTAAACGATTTACACACTACGATGTTGAGAGCGACGCCAGAAGTGCGGCACTTTCGATTTGACCTAACCGACATCGCACCTGCTATGTCGTAGTGTGCAAAGGGCCCCTAAATGTCAGTAGCTCGTGTAAAGTGTGGAATCAGGCCTCCATGGTGGAATTTCTTCAGGACTGTCTACTATAGAGTGATATGAGTAGAAATAATTTAATTCTTCTGAGAATGCATGAAATATAAACTGTCTTTTAACAGAATTTTGGTTTTAACCACATTGTTTTTGCTACATGCAGAGATCCTGTATGCATCATTTCTGATAACATAATAAAATCTATTCAAATATAAGGCAAATGTGATAACAGCATTGCTGTGGAATCCTAGTGACATATTTTATGCACAACTGAAGACATAAAAGCAGCATGGCTGCCATTGAATTTTGCAGTGACACTGTTTTACTTGTTAAGCCATAATTTGTTTCAATTATACAAAAACCCCAGAAAACCTACAATATTGACCACTACTCAAAAACTGAACTAGATACCAATAGAACAACCAGGTAGTTGCTTAGTGGAAAATGAATGCCTATAAAACTACCCAGAAATAAATCCAATCAAATTTAAATCAAAATTCATATTTATTACAAGAAAAAACTTAATAAAAATACACAGCAGTATAAAATATAAAAATGAGTATGTGGCACATAAAAATATCTACTAATAACAAAATGTACATCTGTCAATATATATTAGACCACAAGAAATGCTAATAATTAGCATGAAAAATTGACTGTGTAGTGTAATAAAATATTCCTAATCACAAAAGTGATAATCAAAAATATATATAATAAATATATATCAGATACTCAATAAGCCACAAACTAATATAAAGTAGAAACTACTTTCATGGTAAGATGACAAAGGCATAAAATATTAGCAACGTGGTAGATGAAAGTAAGATGGCAAATGAAAAATAATAATAATGAATATATCAGGAAAAAAGTGTTTGAACCTGATAATATTTTTTTTTAAACTAACAAATGCCAATAAAAAAAAATTGCCACATTGCTACATATTAACAAAGCCTTACCAATGAGACATCCTGACACGTTTCACCGTGGCATTCTTCAAGGGCATATTTGTGATTAGGAATAGATTTATTATTGTACACTGTCAATTTTTCATGCTAATTATTAGCATTCCTTGTGGTCTAATATATATTGACAGATGTACATTTTGTTACTATTAGTTATTTTCATGTGCCACATACTCATTTCTACATTTTATACTGCTGTGTATTTTTATTATGCTTTATCTTGTAATAAAGATTAATTTTGATTTAAATTTCATTTGACTTATTTCTGGGTAGTTTTATAGGCATTAATTATACAAAAACCCAACAAAACACATCCAAAATGTTTAGTAGCTACTAAGCAAAAAAGAGATTAATAAATTAGTATGTAAAATAACTAGGCCCCCACACTCTTATACCAGAATAAAATTAATTGGGAATAGTTAATAAACAAGTGCTCAACATATAGCACATGAAAACTACCTCAATAATATTGGAAAAAGCATCCTTAGTGATAGTTGATAGAATACCAAGAGTGGGCCATGCTATACTTATGGAAAAGCATAGAAACCTTGAAGAACCAAATTATATTTTAGCACTATATTACTTTTTACTCAATGAATAGTCAATTTGTATAGTTTTTTTTATTTTTAATAATAAAATACTATTCTTAAATGAGTAAAATAATGAATAAACTACCTCAAGTAAACATCAAACGAGTCTTTAACTTTAACAAGTCTATTTAAACCATAAAGCAAAGACATAGAGCAAAAACTCAATAACACACAAGTTCATAATAATAAGAGCGTGATTGTCAAGCAAGAGAAAAAAATATACATTTTGCCGAAAGTTTAAATATTTCCTTTTCTGGAAACTATAAAAACCAAAGGATAACAATGCTCAGTTTATTAGCAAATTTTTCATTTCTTGTGAACTTTTTAAAGTTATATTTTCTCCACTGCTAAAAACTTGGATCTTGCCCGATACCTGTTCATGGTTCTACCTTCACTCACTACTAAAGGTAAGAAAAACCTACTTGCATAAAACTGACTTACAGTTGGCAATGAGTCAACTGAACTTACATATCTTATACTATTGAAAGCTATAAACATTCCAGATTGTCCGGGAAAAGAAGAACTCTGTAAGGGCACTGATAAAATAAAGTTGTTCTAAACTGAAAATACCATTAACTTTAATGATTCTATGATCCTTCCATCATCAATCATTATTCAGCAATTTACTGCCTCATATCATCCAGATTAATTTGTTACCCATTACCTGAGCTGCACAGCTTATAATTTGTATATATGCAATTATTTTGAAAAATATATTTTAACAGAAAATGAATGCCTTCTTTTTCCAAAAACTGATTTATGGAGTAAAATAAAATCGAAACTTTAAAAAAAGTTAGGTTTAGTTGTTAAAAACAAATTTATATCAGAAATATATTTTCTTTTTGTTCAGTTCTTGGAATGCAGCACTTCTATGTTTTGGCCAATGCACCTCCCTCCCCAAAAATGAAAAAAAAAATAAAAATGTCTTTATTCTCCAAATTGGAATCATGAAATCTATTGCTCTCGAGGCAAAAAAAGAAAGTTCAAAATGTGCAAAATGCTATTCAGCAAAAACAAAACAAAAAAACAGGGCTTCTTCAATTGAAACCCTGAAAGTTATGAGTTACAGAAAATAGTGACACTAACATTTATTTTCAAGTTTCTAATTTTTTTAATAACTAAAATTTAAATTAAAAAAATCCCCTTAAAGTTGGTATCAGCATAATTTTAATGAATTGAAAAATCATGTTGCCAGGTTAGTTATGACACACATATTTTATAATACATTATATTGTCAAGTAAATGGTATAATTAAAAAAACACTACTATATCTATATCAATGCAAAAAGTGAAAAAAAAATCTAGGCTTTGGAAAAAAAGTTTGAAAAAAATGTGCAAAAATGAACAAAAGGCATGGCCATGAAGGGGTTAAATGTTTCTTTTGACATGGTGATCTTCATTTAAGTACTCAGCAAAATAGAAGGTTAATTTTGTAATAAGTAGTGATGAGTGAGCACTTCCTTGGTCGGGTTCTCTGTACTCGAAAAAAGCAGGTCCGATGTTTGGATGGACTAGACTTGAGTACTGGGCATAATGGAAGTCAATGGGGAACTCAAGCCTTTTTCCAGACAATTTTCCGGAAAAAGACTTGAGTTTCCCATTCAAGTTAAACCCGTCCAAGCAACCGACTTGCTCATTTCAAGTACAGAGCATCCAAGCCTGATAGTGTTTATTCTTTACTAGTAATAAGTCATATACAGTATGTAATCTAAATAAAAATTCAACCCTAGAGGGAAAGTAAGCTTTATTACTCATCACAGTATCACTCCAGTGTCATAAAATTATGTAGCATTACAAAAACAATTTGATCAAGCAAGTAACAGCATAACTTTTTACTTTTCACCAAACTTACTTTTCTCTCTTATTCCCATAGGTACTTATGCACTGTTCTGTGGATATATACATCAAGTAACATTCAACCCTTAACAACTAAAGACTGTCTGGATCAAGACGGGATTTTCTAAGTGTACATTTGGGAACCATTTCTTTTATTGTGATTTTTTTAATAAAAGTGAGAAAATGAAGATGGGCAAACATGAAATGTGTCATTATCTTCAACTTATAGCTATTTTCTTCTGTCTATCTGGAATAAGCCAAGCTGAACTCTCAATGTCTACATCCAAGCCTTATATTCTGTCTGGAAAGTCAAGAACAAAGCGAAGTTGGGTTTGGAACCAGTTCTTTGTCCTTGAGGAGTATACTGGGACAGAACCTTTATATGTTGGCAAAGTAAGTAATATACATGTCCTGTATAATTAGGAAGACCATAGTAAAAATGTAGTATATTTAAATAAAAGGTAACACTAAACTATGCTTAAAGAGTCATGATATAAATCAGTAGTATCATGTGCAATATTTCTATACTATTCTAGTTCTCTTTAAAAGTTGTCACTCCACTGTAAAAATATAAATACAAAAAAATATATTTAGAGTTTTTAAAGAGGAGCTGTCACCGAGTCCAAAGTGACCAGTATATACTTTTATTTCATTTTATTCCTCTATTAGTTTTTTTTCTTTATTATATGTGTCACACTGTTTCAGAGATATGGACCTATTTAGTTTGTGCTCTCTTTTATCTTCACTAGCAAGGGGACATTGATCATGGTATTAATGGAAAGCAGACACCAGAAATTCCTTTGAGCAATTCCCAATATTAGCACTATATTTTTTGGCCCATATCTCTAAAACTATACAGTGGATTTAAAAAATAAAAATAAAAATTGAATATTCAGCAATCAGGGAGAATAAAATGTTTTTAATGCTCCAGACTGGAGCATTCCTTTTATTCTAATTTTGAACTGCTCTAAAAATCTCTTTGTAATGGACTCTTTTTGAGAGTGATTAGATGTAAGATTCTTATAGATGTAATCCAAGGTAAAGGTGGACTTACAGTCTTTTTGTGACTATCTCTTGAATCCCTTACTACTAAATTGTATCTGCTTTTGCTGTTTATATGTAATTCTGTAATATTTGATACTTGTGCAATATACACAAAATTGAGTATCAGTAAATGGGTGATGGTGAGCAATGAAAATAAAAAAGCCATTGTATTAAACTCTCTATCACCAATTTCAAGGGGTTTCTAAGCCTTAAAGATTATATCTTTGGTAATTCTTATCTATAATTCTCATTTTATAGATATTAAACTGTGGTCATATTGTAATCAGTGTTAATATGTGAATGTATTTTCTTTAAAGTCTAGTTTATTCTTTTTAAAAGTATGCATTTTCCAGAGTTTTTCTTTGAGTTATATATTTTTTGGTTTGTAAGTCTGGTCTTGCCGTTTCTTTTTCAAACTAATTTTTATGTGAGAAATAAGAATATACAGAGGTATACAGGTTACTGCTTAGATTTCAATTTGGGGCAGAGAAGTTGCTATTCTACATGATGTCTGTCTTTGTGTACCTCAATTTTCTTTTAGAACAGGCTACTAAGAAAGAAAAGAACTCTGATTAAGTAGGTTGTCCACTACTTTTACATTAGTGGCCTATTAAGATAGAACATAAATATCTGTTCAGCCGTGGTCTGACACCCCGCATCCTTGACGATTAGCTGTTATCAATGCCTGTGGAGGGCGGCCAGAAATACTCAGTTCCGGAGCCGCCCTGACATCTGATAGTGGTTGCGGCTGGGTAGTGCACATCCGCTTCCTATTAAAATGAATAGGAAGTGCGGATGTGCAGTACCCGGCCACGGGCACTATCAGAAGATGCTATTAAAGTATAATATATCTTTCTAAAGAATTGTAATTCCAAAATCAGTTACTTTTCCAAGTAGTGTTTTTTGTTTTTCTGTTTGGGGTGTAAATGTTGGAATTGAGCACTGTAGATATATGATTTTTAAATCCATTAGCTATTTTGTGTTCCTAAAAAGTAGTACTTTATTTTTAGCAGTTATATTATGAAACTATTTTAGAATGTGAGATACTATTTTAAAACAAATAATAATTAACAATAACAATATTTATATGGTGCCAGCATATTCCAAATCGCTTTTCATGCTTATAAACGTTATATAGATTTAAAGGTAACATTTTAGGTAATTATTTATATTAACATTAATTAATATAAATGCAAACACAGCATTTTTAACTTGTATTAAAAAAGTATATTCTATATTAATATTGTTGAGATTTTCAATGAACTTCTATAAGTTTGCTTAGTTTTGACTTTGCTACAGTTTTTTATATACAAAAATATTATATGTTTATTAAATTATATATGTATATTATTTTATTACATTACATATATTATATATTATTTATGTATAAAGTGCACTCATGAAAGGAAAACATAATATAAACAATAATGTATATAAATATTAAAGTATAAAGTAAAGTGTTCACATGTATATGTCTGCATATTACAGGACAAAATTATAGGGTTAAAGGTCAGCACATACGGCGAGTAATACGGGGCGAGTGGAATGCAATACAAAATTGCATTCCACTCGGACCAATATTACTCTATGGGGCAGCTCCCATGAGCGACTGTTTTCTCAGCCATAACTGGACCAAGAAAACAGTCGCAGAATGTTGTGGGTGGAATTCGATCTTGTTTCACTCGCACCCATTCAAGTCTATGGGACGAGAGAAACATTGCATTGTTCTCGTGTTACAGTGGTGTAACGCAAGAGCAGTGCGATTCTCACATCAGCCAGAAATGGAGGAGATAGAGAGATAAATCCCTCCCTTCCCTCCGCAGCACCGGCCCTCCCCTCCGCAACTGTGGTCTAATCATACAATCGGACTACAGTTGCATTGCATTTGCTGTCCTGCAAGCGTGAGCCACGTATCATGCGAGGACTCGCACTAATCCCCGTGTGGACTCAGCCTAACCACAGGAACAGCACAGTAAACAAAGAAAATTGATACTAAGCCCATAAATATAAAAAAATTTAAAAAATATTAATTGGATTAAAAAGTCAAAGAACAAGAAAAGTGGATGCAACAATTAAAATGTGCCACAAGAAGCAGAGGAGGGTAACACATATAAATACATATTATCATATTGTAATGGTATGAGGGCAGTGTAAAAGTAATGCAGAATACACATGAATAATAATGGTGGTAGTAAGAAGTATGGTAATACACAAACCAATCAGAGGTCCTCTCCGATTAGAATAGTGCCAGCCCTGGTGCCCATTTTTGAGCTGAGACTACGTCTTTATATGTTTGCTTAGTTTAGACTTTGATATTGATTTATTTATTTTTTGAAATATTAAATATAGATATGTAAGCAAGGTAAACAAGATAGATAGCTCAGAATGTATATTATTTACATCTGTTTGGAACATAACTTGTCTAAACATGTCTACTCATTCTCATATATTAATCAGTCATTTGCTGAAATATGTCTGTTTGTGAATTTACGTAAGACCTCTTCCTGATGTTTTCTCTGACATGATTTGCTTCAAAACCAGTGTGCTGTTTAGAAAATATTGTGGTTTTGTCTCATGATACCATGCAGATGACAATCTGTCAGGCTGCCAGGGTTAAGCCTGCTTTACATGTTACAATTCTGCATGCGATATCGTATGTGATCGTAACCGCCCCCATCGTATGTGCGGCACGTTCAATTTTGTTGAATGTGCCGCACAAACGATTAACCCCCATCACACGTAGTTACCTGTCCATACGACCTCGATGTGGGCGGCAAACATCCACTTCCTGGAGTGGGATGGACGTTCGGCGTCACATCGACGTCACGCGGCAGCCGGCCAATAGAAGCGGATGGCCGGAGATGAGCGGGACGTAAACATCCCGCCCACCTCTTTCCTTCTGCAATTCTGGCCGGGAGCCGCAGGACACAGGTAAGATCTGTTCATCGTTCCCGGGGTGTCACACACTGCAATGTGTTCTACCCCGGGTACGATGAACAACCTGACGTTCAATTCATAAGGAATGAACAACGTGTGTGCAATGAACATTTTACCGTTCATTCACAATCACACGTACCTGTCACACACTGCAATGTACCTTACAATGCCGGATGTGCGTCACTTACGACGTGACCCCGCCGACACATCGCAAGATACATTGCAGCGTGTAAAGCGGGCTTTAATGGTAATTGCATATGTAGCAATGATTTGTAATTGAAAACATTATTATATATATATATATATATATATATATATATATATATATATATATATATATATATTTCTTTATATATGTAGATATATATATATATTTTGGGCAACATGAGTACAGTGATGAGTCCTTTATTTGCATTAAAGTATAATTTGCTAATTTTTGGTGAAAATAGTCATTTTAAAAATGTTTGAGTTAGGTACCAGTAATTCTTAGGTCCCATATTAATAAAGAAGTGGAAAGTAATCCACACTGCTTCAGGAACAGCGTTTGGCACTGTGTAAATGATATACATTTCAATGATACCTAATACTAGCTTTTTCCTCCTTTTTTCCAGTATGCACAACAAATGCCTAAACTAAAATAATTTTGTAAAACATTTGTACAAATGCATTTTTTTAATGCCACCTACACTCTACAACAGATTACGCTATAGATGCTACTGTTATACGCAGGTGAAGACCAATCCTGTTATGACTCACATTGGACCAGCAATAGTGTAGTGAAAGACACATTTAGCACAAGCGACCACTGCTAGCCAAGTCTTTAAAGGTAGGGATATTCTATGGGGGCTTTGACAGCACACTTACTTCTGTTGCAGGATAACTAACGTATGGTGACTCTGCTGATGTAAGAGTCAGGTAAAAGGAGCAAAGCAAAACTAGCAGCGCAGTAGCGAATAAGAATAAAGAAGAACATCCAACTATAGCCAGGGATGAAGAACCAAAAGAAGTTAGCAAATGCTGAGAAGCAACCAGAAACTGGCCAGAAACCACTCACCACACACTACACAAGGAAACTTAAAAAACATCATTGGACTGGGTTTGAGAAGAGTTAAAATAGCTATACCAATGCTTATAGTTAAGCTCAGGTGATGCATTCCTCACAGTCATTTCCAGGGAGCTACTTTCTTCTCACTTATACAGCAAGATGCACACATTCCCACCATTGGCTTGCACCAGGCAAGTCAGTGTTTTGCTCTGCCTGGCAACCTAGAGACACAGCGTCCCATGTCTCCTGGGACTTGAAATATGTGGGAGGCCAGCATCCCGCGTCCTCACATAATACACCACTACAACACATGAGACACCCGAGTCCACCATAGCCCGGCCTCCAGAGCAGAAAGACCAGCGAGGAATTCTGCTAACCTAAGGACGATTGCGACCATGGAAGGGATTCCTTACAGATATCTTTTGCAGATCCTTGGGAAGATCAATGCTACTATTTGAAGGATCCACTAAAATGAAAATCAGATTGCTACTCCAATTTTCAGGATCCTCAGAAAGGAAGCTTAGATTGATGAACGTATTTTCAGGTTCCTTAGAAATAAGCTCAGCTTGATGATCCTATTTTCTGGATCCTCAGAAAGGAAGCACAGATTGATGATCCTATTTCAGGGTTCTCATGGATAAGTTCAGAATAAGTTCAGATTGATGCTCATATTTTCAGGATTCTCAGGAAGGAAATTAAGATCAATGCTACTTTTTGCACGAACCTTAGGAAGAAAGCTCTGATCAATGCTCCTCAATAAGGAAGATCAGATTGATGCTCCTATTTTCAGAATACATAGAAAAAAGACTCATATTAATACTCCTATGTTTAGGATCTATAGGAAGGAAGCTCAGATTGATGCTACTATTTTCAGGATCATTTGGAAAAATTACATATTATTACTACTATTTAAAGGATCTGAGTAGCTCACTTAAATGTACTTAAGTCCATAAAATAAAGATATCATTGTGGTCCTCAGTAAATGTTTTACAATTAAAATAAGGTAGTTAAGTTTCCTATGGCTTGCTTTGCTATTAATTTTCTTAATAGAGGCAGAAGTTCATCAGTGATCACATTATTGATGTTGTTACAAAGACTATCACTGGGAAGCTAAAGTAGCTATTTAGCATAAATCTCCAGTTATTAAATCCTGTTTGTAAGACTTTGGTAGAAATGGAGATTGTGGTTAATTGTATTTCAATTTTTCTGTTCAATTTTTGATTGAATTTTGAGTGGAATATGCATATATAAATATATTGGCCTTGCTTTGTATACACTCATTTTATATGTAATTGTACAAATGAATCCACTTGTGCCATTATATATTTCCCATCAATTTATAACTTACATTTCATTTCACATTCTTAATAGGCATATTACTTCTTTTACATATAGATCAGTGGTAAATCATATTAAACCAGTATTGTTTAATTTAACATAGTCATCTAGTCTTCTGCTAACTTTAATGCAGCATACAAATAACTTTTCCAGTCGATCTTGTCATCACCATTTGCTGCAATATAAACCGATTATTATTTGGTCTAATAGTTTTATTATAGAAGTGGCATTCTTGCAAATGGGCTCATTACATTCCTAATTAAACAAAGTGAACATTTCTAAGAATACTTTGTCTAATTTGAAGTCCATTTAAAAACTTCAGCTTGAAGAAAAATTCATTTTACAGTTAAAAGGAAAGGGTTATTAAAAGGAAATTTTCTCACTAACACAACTAAATCTACAATTTTAGCTTCAATTATTTTAATTGTACTCAGTTTTAGAAAGTTTTAACTTACCAGGTCACAATGGTTAAGAAAATCATTAATATTTTTCTCCTGTAATAATATTCTACTACAGATCTATGTAACTGCACATAAGCATTTCACAATCCTAACTTTACAGACTTCTAGTAAAGGTGGATCGTTAACCAGTAAAGCCCGCTTTACACGTTGCAATTTCGCATACGATATCGTATGCGATTTGCAACGCCTCCATCGTATTTGCGGCACGTTCAATTTGTTGAATGTGCTGCACAAACGATTAGCCCCCGTCACACGTACTTACCTTCCATGCGACCTCGATGTGGGTGGCGAACGTCCACTTCCTGGAGTGGGAGGGACGTTTGGCGTCACATCGACGTCACGCAGCAGCCGGCAAATAGAAGCACAGGGGCGGAGCTGAGCGGGACGTAAACATCCCGCCCACCTCCTTCCTTCCGCATTCTGGGCCGGGAGCCGCAGGACATAGGTAAGATCTGTTCATCGTTCCCGGGGTGTCACACACTGCAATGTGTGCTACCTTGGGTACGATGAGCAATCTGACGTGCAATTCTAGAGAAAGATACGATGTGTATGCGATGAACGTTTTAACATTCAATCACAATCGCACGTACCTGTCACACACTGCAATGTAACTTACAACACCGGATGTGCGTCACTTACGACGTGACCCCACCGACACATTGTAAAATACATTGCAGCGTGTAAAGCAGGCTTTACACATATAAATTGATACGGTTATTGCAGCCAATATATAATATTCTCTTGACGCATTAAGGAGTTGTCAACTACTCGGACAACCCTTTCCCCTTTACCATGTTTGCCCCATTAAAATAAAACACATACTCATTTCCAGTGCTGGTGCCATTCTAGTGCTATCAACACTTGCTCTCCCAGGACTCACATGTCGTTACGTCTTGTGAGGCGTGCAGCCAATCAGTTCCGGCTTCACTCTCACCACCTTCATACATATTTTTAAAACATCGGTATTAAGTGGGAGAGTAGCAACAGCATTGGCTTCCTCAAGATGTTCAATTACGGATAGTGAAGCAAGCGCTGATTGGGCGCAGGGCTCGCATGACCTAATAAACTTACATGAGCCCCAGTAGAATGAGCAAAGACACTACTAGATTGGTGTCAACACTGGAGGTTAGTATAAGTGTTTTTATTTTAATGGAGAAAACATGGTGAATGAGATGGGATTGTACAAGTAGTGGAAAATCCCTTTAAATAGATTTGTCCAATCTGTGGTTCAGTTAATAGAAAAATCTATGTTTAAATTTAATTTTTGGCACCAACATTTTATGCTTATTAATGTATAATTTATTTTTATTGAGAGAAAAGCTATAAAGCACAGAGTAAATTGATCTTGGGTTTCTGTGACCACCGTTATAGAAAGCCTACAGTTGTAGCCAAGTTTTACTTGACAAATGACACACAAAATCTTATCTCAATATCTCAACTAAGAGGATTAAGATAATTTAGAATAACACAAGCCATTCGCTAATGTTTGGATATGCCAGTGCAGTTTTATCTCTAATACTGGGTTCACACATAGCGATGCAGCAGCAATCACGACGGATGACCTGACCTTATCAGGATCGCTGCTGCGTAGTTATATGGTCGCTGGTGAGCTGTCAAACAGGCAGATCTCACCAGCGACTAGTGATCAGCCCCCAGCCAACAGCGACGGGTGGAACTGGTGCTGCGCTTGGTAACTAAGGTAAATATCAAGTAACCAAGGGCTTGGTTACCCGATATTTACATTGGTTACCAGCGCACACAGCTTAGCGCTGGCTCCCTGCACGCCAGAGTACACATCGGGTTAATAAGCAAACCCTTGCTTATTTACCCGATGTGTACTCTGGCGTGCAGGGAGCAGGGAGCTGGCAGCACAGGCAGCGTGAGAGCATCAGACGCTGGTAGCGAAGGCAAATATCGGGTAACCAAGGAAAGGGCTTACCTTGGTTACCCGATGTTTACCTTGGTTACAGCTTACCGCAGGCTGCCAGAAGCTGTCTCCCTTCTCCCTGCTCGCTTCAGTTTGTCGCTCTCTCCCTGTCACACACAGCGATGTGTGCTTCACAGTGGGAGAGCAACGAGCAAAAAATGAAGCAGGACATTCAACAACGAACGGCGACCTCACAGCAGGGGCCAGCTCATTGCTGGATGTAACACACAGCGACAGTGACGGGATGTCACTGCTACGTCACAGAAAATGGTGACATAGCAGCGACGTCGTTGATTTGGTACAGAAAAGAATCAGCAGCATGTTTATTCTTTCAGCATGTTTGCGCATTTTTTTCTTCGATTGACTTCAATGAAGTCAGTCTAAAATGCTATAAAAATGCAGGTAAAAAAATGTGTAGGTTTGGGGCATTTTTGTAGCATTTTTTCTTGTTTTTTTGCATTTGTTTTGAGGCAGCAGGGAATGTTGTACAGATAGATAATAAAAACCTTGCCAATATGAGTGTCAAATGCCCTTGGCCCTCGACATCTCTAGGGCACATTCATATGGTAAGTATGCTACTGCATTGTTTACATGTCTATAAAAAAATATTATAATGGTTGCGTGTGGTTGTTTTTTTTAATTTATACCCCTTGTGTGCTCATATTTTTGCACTGGCTTAGTTCTCCCTTTGTGAGACCCCCATACTTTCACACCTTGGAACTTAGTTGTTCCCAGTACTGCACTTTTCTGGACAAAGAGTTCAGATGTTGCTCCTGGAATCTGTTGCAGCCATTTTTCCAACTTAGGGGTCACTGCTCTAAGTGCTCCTATCACCACTGGAATCACTGTTACCTTGACCTTACACATCTTTTCCAGTTGTTCTTTAAGACCCTGGTATTTCTCCAGCTTCTCATATTCCTTCTGTCTGATATTATAGATTATTATATATTTACACAGAATTGGACTGGCTACTGGAGGAACCACCAGTAATACCAATCCTGGCTGCGACTACCTGGGTTGAACTCCAGAGCTCTCACTTGAGCTCTGGAGTGCAGCCTGGACTGAAGCAGTGGAGGAGGTACTAGAGCAACAGACAAAATAACAGAAAGGGTAATGGAGAGAGAGAGACAGAACGACAGGCATTAGATAAAATTTCACCATATGGAGCTTATTGGACAGCTGCATGATTAACCCCTTCATGACCGAGGGCATAATAGAACGTCCTTTGCTATGTCTGTCCTATTACCGTGGAAGGAAAAAAAGAAAACAAAAAATAAAAAATCGTCTTTAGGTGAAGGGGTTAAATAAATAAATGACTACCCCCACACCTTCCCTGGTTCATTGTTTTATTTAAAAAAAAACCCAACAAAAAACATGCAGGTTCAATGTAGTTTAAGGATTCTGACATAGTCCAGGGAAGCCAATGTAGTCCACAAAAGGCAAGATGAAAGATATAAGAGGGAAATAAAAACAAAATGGTGTCCCTAGTTTCCCAATTCATTCAAAAGCAAAGTTTCAATGTTTGTGTGCATATTATTCCTTTTGACTTTGTGGGATAATAATGAAGGTGTCTGACAGATAGCTCTCCATAATTAACATCAGACCTTTATTCCAGCTGAAACTACACAGCTGACATCAGCCCCAAAAACCATTGCCCTCATTGCCAATTCACCAGGGTGATTTGAAGAAGCACCACTTTTAAGGTGGCCGCGGGCTGGCCATTTTAGGCTGGGAAGAGCCCAACAACCATGGACCTTCCCATCCTGATAACATCAGCCCACTGCTGTCTGCTATAACTTTGCTGGTTGGAGGAATGGAGGGGATGCCATGTCAGTTTTTTTTTAATTTATATATTTCATCATATAAAGCTGTTCAATAAGCTTGACAGGAAGCAGTTGGGGAGGTTGCAAATATATGTCTATGTCTGTATGTTTAATTGTCTATACATGTCATTTATCGCTATATATATCTATTACCTATCTATATAGCATTCATTGGTGTCCAAAAATGCAGGTGAAAAATGCATGCAAAACACATGTAAGGCTAGTTTCACACTTGCGTTGTTTTGACGCAAACGGAATCCGTCACTAATGTAGTACAGTTCATCTATTTACATTTGAAGCTCGTTACTATGGCGCGTGTGTGTGTCATGCAGTACCCGCTTGTGTCAACACGATGTCGCACTTCCACTGTAAATAAATGAACTGTACTGTATTTGTAACAGAGCCCAAATCCGTTAAAATAGCGCAAATATGAAACGGCCCTAACCTGACCTCGGGAGTCCTTAATGAACTTAGTGACCTCACCTCAAGTGAGTTCACTGAGTTCACATACCTGCATCTCCTGGCCGAAAACTGAGTGTTTTTTTTTACCAGATGCAGATTTAGTGCAGGAATATGTTGTAGAAATTTTAGCACCAAATCTCCATCTCTTGGCAAAAAAATTGTGCAAAAGCGGGGTTCTCCTTGTTTTGGAACAGTTTTCTACCAGGAGGTGCAAATGTGGTGCTGAAATCTGGTGCACACATTTCAGCACCAAATTTGCACCTCCTGGCAGAAAACTGCACTGAAACAGTGTCAAAACTGTTTTGTGCATTTTTTTACTAAGAGATGCAGATTTGGTGCTGAAAAGTTTAGACTATATTCCTGCACCCCTTCTACACCTCCTGGCAAGAAATTAAATCAAAGCCACATGCATTAAGTTAGAAATTGGCTGCAGAAATATGCTGTAGAAATTTCAGAACCAAATCTGCATCTTTTAGCAAACAATTCAGAAAAACGTTTTGGTTTTTTTTCATGAGATTTTGGTGAGGTTTTTTGCCAGGAGGTGCAGGTCTGTGACCTTATCCTAGGTGAGTTCACTAAGTTTATTGAGGTCCCTTGAGGTCAGGCTACCTGTGGTTACAGGTGGAGGGCCATAGGAATCTCCATCTGTGACTGCAAATAACCTGAGTGATGTCACGCTGATTCCAGAGGCTCAGTCTCTGACTGAAGTTACAGCATGTGGTAAAGTTCTATGGCCATATGCTGTCAGTTTAGATGTAGCCAAGCTAGAATCATCATGAGACCTTGTGTGGATTACGTCGGAGATTATTAAAGTGGTAAAAAAGGGTAGATATTTTACATTTTATTTCAAATAAAGGATTTTTTTCATTTATATTTTTTTCACTTACAGATTAGTAATGGGGGGTCTATCTATCGACCCCTCCCATTACTAATGTAGGGCTTAGTGGCAGCTGTGAGCTGTCATTAACCCCTTATTATCCAGATTGCTATCGCACTAGGGCAATCAGGAAGAGCCAGGTAAACTTCTGGGATTGTCATATCTAATGGATGCGGCAATCCTGGGTAATTGCAGGCTGATATTTTTAAGCTGGGGGCCAATAAGCATGGCTCTCCCCAGCAGAAGAATACCAGCCCCCAGCTTTTGATCTTTATCTTGGCTGGGTATCAAAATTGGGTGGACAGCATGCTGTTTTTGAAAAAATATTTCTTTAGATTTATTTTTTTTTTAAAAAAGCCCATATGATTTCTCTTATATTGATACACATCCAAGATAAGTGCATGGCTGGGGGCTGCAGCCTGTAGCCGTGGGCTTAACCTGTGCTGGTATCAATAGATGGTGACCCACCCTAAGACATTTTATTTATTTTACACCAGTATAATGAAGCAGACAGCTTCTGTGATTCCAACCAATCACAGACACTGTCTAGGGGTGGGGTCAGACAGCAGACAATCGGAAATGTGGCTGGGCGGGGAAAGCAGTGAATATGTATGAGGGATAATGAGCGGCCCTGGAAGTAGCATTGCAGCCACTGGGAGACTCAGTAAATATGTCCTGCTTTAACCCTTTTGCTTCCTTTTCATTTTACAGTGATTTCCCTGGCCAGTCACAGATATGCCAATATTTGACTTGACTGTGATGGGGTCAGGAGTGGATGGTTTCTGCAAACTGAACATTTACCAGAAAAACTGAACATTGCTGTCTCTTTGGTCAATTGTTAAGATTTACAATCCTGAACCGAACCGGCCAAGGATCGTACGATTTTTAATATCTCGATCCTTTACTAGTGATGAGCGAGCATGCTTGTAACTACTCGGTACTCGCACGAGTATCACTGTACTCGGGCTGCTCGGCGGGGACCGAGTAATCTCGCGATACTCGTGCTGTACTCGTGGTCTTCATTTCTGCATGTTGGCGCTCTTTTGAGAGCCAGCCCTCATGCAGGGATTGGCTGGCAGACCACTGCAATGCCACAGCCCTGTTAGTTGTGGAATTGCAGTGATTGGCCGGCCTGCACAGCGTGACCGAGCCTTTATACCGGCCGGCGCGCTGTGCTCTGCTCACAACTATCCAGACAGTCAGTGCAGGGAGAGTGTCGCTGATTCAGGGAAAGCTTTGCGGCCCTTTATAGTTAGATTCGGAGCAGGGCTGCAAACAGTGTGACCAGAAGTCCTTCTCAGGACTATTCTAGTTGTATACAGGCAGGCAGGGTATAGCCAGGTCGGAGTACAGTAGCAAAGTCCTTCTCAGGACTATTGTTGCTATATACAGGCAGGGTATAGCCAGGTCGGAATACAGGCTAGTGACCAGAAGAGTCCTTGTCAGGACTATTGTAGCAGTATACAGGCAGGCAGGCAGGCAGGGTATATAGCCATTCCTAGTGGTGACCGTATACCAGCCTTCATCATATCTGGGGCTGGTGTACACAGTCTAAAACAGTCCAGATAGTGTCAGACTTCTCAGTAATTGTCGCTCCTAAAAACCAGTTAGGTTCTTATTGCGTCCGTGCTTGCATTTAAAAACAGCACGTGTGTGTCTGTCGGTGGCAGCGTACAGGTGCGCGTTTTGCACAAACTATTATATAACGCACAAGTCTAGTGTATAATACACGTCAGTCAGCAGTGTCTGATAGTGTCAGACTTCTCAGTAATTGTCGCTCCTAAAAACCAGTTAGGTTCTTATTGCGTCCGTGCTTGCATTTAAAAACAGCACGTGTGTGTCTGTCGGTGGCAGCGTACAGGTGCGCGTTTTGCACAAACTATTATATAACGCACAAGTCTAGTGTATAATACACGTCAGTCAGCAGTGTCTGATAGTGTCAGACTTCTCAGTAATTGTCGCTCCTAAAAACCAGTTAGGTTCTTATTGCGTCCGTGCTTGCATTTAAAAACAGCACGTGTGTGTCTGTCGGTGGCAGCGTACAGGTGCGCGTTTTGCACAAACTATTATATAACGCACAAGTCTAGTGTATAATACACGTCAGTCAGCAGTGTCTGATAGTGTCAGACTTCTCAGTAATTGTCGCTCCTAAAAACCAGTTAGGTTCTTATTGAGTCCGTGCTTGCATTTAAAAACAGCACGTGTGTGTCTGTCGGTGGCAGCGTACAGGTGCGCGTTTTGCACAAACTATTATATAACGCACAAGTCTAGTGTATAATACACGTCAGTCAGCAGTGTCTGATAGTGTCAGACTTCTCAGTAATTGTCGCTCCTAAAAACCAGTTAGGTTCTTATTGAGTCCGTGCTTGCATTTAAAAACAGCACGTGTGTGTCTGTCGGTGGCAGCGTACAGGTGCGCGTTTTGCACAAACTATTATATAACGCACAAGTCTAGTGTATAATATACGTCAGTCAGCAGTGTCTGATAGTGTCAGACTTCTCAGTAATTGTCGCTCCTAAAAACCAGTTAGGTTCTTATTGCGTCCGTGCTTGCATTTAAAAACAGCACGTGTGTGTTTGTCGGTGGCAGCGTACAGGTGCGCGTTTTGCACAAACTATTATATAACGCACAAGTCTAGTGTATAATACACGTCAGTCAGCAGTGTCTGATAGTGTCAGACTTCTCAGTAATTGTCGCTCCTAAAAACCAGTTAGGTTCTTATTGCGTCTGTGCTTGCATTTAAAAACAGCACGTGTGTGTCTGTCGGTGGCAGCGTACAGGTGCGCGTTTTGCACAAACTATTATATAACGCACAAGTCTAGTGTATAATACACGTCAGTCAGCAGTGTCTGATAGTGTCAGACTTCTCAGTAATTGTCGCTCCTAAAAACCAGTTAGGTTCTTATTGCGTCCGTGCTTGCATTTAAAAACAGCACGTGTGTGTCTGTCGGTGGCAGCGTACAGGTGCGCGTTTTGCACAAACTATTATATAACGCACAAGTCTAGTGTATAATACACGTCAGTCAGCAGTGTCTGATAGTGTCAGACTTCTCAGTAATTGTCGCTCCTAAAAACCAGTTAGGTTCTTATTGCGTCCGTGCTTGCATTTAAAAACAGCACGTGTGTGTCTGTCGGTGGCAGCGTAAAGGTGCGCGTTTTGCACAAACTATTATATAACGCACAAGTCTAGTGTATAATACACGTCAGTCAGCAGTGTCTGATAGTGTCAGACTTCTCAGTAATTGTCGCTCCTAAAAACCAGTTAGGTTCTTATTGCGTCCGTGCTTGCATTTAAAAACAGCACGTGTGTGTCTGTCGGTGGCAGCGTACAGGTGCGCGTTTTGCACAAACTATTATATAACGCACAAGTCTAGTGTATAATACACGTCAGTCAGCAGTGTCTGATAGTGTCAGACTTCTCAGTAATTGTCGCTCCTAAAAACCAGTTAGGTTCTTATTGCGTCCGTGCTTGCATTTAAAAACAGCACGTGTGTGTTTGTCGGTGGCAGCGTACAGGTGCGCGTTTTGCACAAACTATTATATAACGCACAAGTCTAGTGTATAATACACGTCAGTCAGCAGTGTCTGATAGTGTCAGACTTCTCAGTAATTGTCGCTCCTAAAAACCAGTTAGGTTCTTATTGCGTCCGTGCTTGCATTTAAAAACAGCACGTGTGTGTCTGTCGGTGGCAGCGTACAGGTGCGCGTTTTGCACAAACTATTATATAACGCACAAGTCTAGTGTATAATACACGTCAGTCAGCAGTGTCTGATAGTGTCAGACTTCTCAGTAATTGTCGCTCCTAAAAACCAGTTAGGTTCTTATTGCGTCCGTGCTTGCATTTAAAAACAGCACGTGTGTGTCTGTCGGTGGCAGCGTACAGGTGCGCGTTTTGCACAAACTATTATATAACGCACAAGTCTAGTGTATAATACACGTCAGTCAGCAGTGTCTGATAGTGTCAGACTTCTCAGTAATTGTCGCTCCTAAAAACCAGTTAGGTTCTTATTGCGTCCGTGCTTGCATTTAAAAACAGCACGTGTGTGTCTGTCGGTGGCAGCGTACAGGTGCGCGTTTTGCACAAACTATTATATAACGCACAAGTCTAGTGTATAATACACGTCAGTCAGCAGTGTCTGATAGTGTCAGACTTCTCAGTAATTGTCGCTCCTAAAAACCAGTTAGGTTCTTATTGCGTCCGTGCTTGCATTTAAAAACAGCACGTGTGTGTCTGTCGGTGGCAGCGTACAGGTGCGCGTTTTGCACAAACTATTATATAACGCACAAGTCTAGTGTATAATACACGTCAGTCAGCAGTGTCTGATAGTGTCAGACTTCTCAGTAATTGTCGCTCCTAAAAACCAGTCAGGTTCTTATTGCGTCCGTGCTTGCATTTAAAAACAGCACGTGTGTGTCTGTCGGTGGCAGCGTACAGGTGCGCGTTTTGCACAAACTATTATATAACGCACAAGTCTAGTGTATAATACACGTCAGTCAGCAGTGTCTGATAGTGTCAGACTTCTCAGTAATTGTCGCTCCTAAAAACCAGTTAGGTTCTTATTGCGTCCGTGCTTGCATTTAAAAACAGCACGTGTGTGTCTGTCGGTGGCAGCGTACAGGTGCGCGTTTTGCACAAACTATTATATAACGCACAAGTCTAGTGTATAATACACGTCAGTCAGCAGTGTCTGATAGTGTCAGACTTCTCAGTAATTGTCGCTCCTAAAAACCAGTTAGGTTCTTATTGCGTCCGTGCTTGCATTTAAAAACAGCACGTGTGTGTCTGTCGGTGGCAGCGTACAGGTGCGCGTTTTGCACAAACTATTATATAACGCACAAGTCTAGTGTATAATACACGTCAGTCAGCAGTGTCTGATAGTGTCAGACTTCTCAGTAATTGTCGCTCCTAAAAACCAGTTAGGTTCTTATTGCGTCCGTGCTTGCATTTAAAAACAGCACGTGTGTGTCTGTCGGTGGCAGCGTACAGGTGCGCGTTTTGCACAAACTATTATATAACGCACAAGTCTAGTGTATAATACACGTCAGTCAGCAGTGTCTGATAGTGTCAGACTTCTCAGTAATTGTCGCTCCTAAAAACCAGTTAGGTTCTTATTGCGTCCGTGCTTGCATTTAAAAACAGCACGTGTGTGTCTGTCGGTGGCAGCGTACAGGTGCGCGTTTTGCACAAACTATTATATAACGCACAAGTCTAGTGTATAATACACGTCAGTCAGCAGTGTCTGATAGTGTCAGACTTCTCAGTAATTGTCGCTCCTAAAAACCAGTTAGGTTCTTATTGCGTCCGTGCTTGCATTTAAAAACAGCACGTGTGTGTCTGTCGGTGGCAGCATCAGGCTCCATATTGTCCCTGGATAGAGACGTGCATGATGGCCTGTAAACATGAAGTGCCCATTGTAAGGAAGTGGGTCTATTGTAGTATAGCCCTTAGGCAGGGCAGCCAAAAATTTGGAGGCTCCACATTGTCCCTGGATAGAGATGTGCATGAGTGCCTCAAAACATTGTTCCCATTGCAAAGGAGCGGGTCTCCTGTCGTTGTAATGCCCATTCAGAAAGAATGGGCGAAAAAATTTACCACTGGGGGTATACCTGAAACAACGGCTTAACTATTGTAACGGTCACCATGATGGCGCATGAGGAGAAGGAGGAGCAGTCCAGCGATTAGCCAAAGTCCAGAAGTGTGTTACCATGGGTGAGTGGAGGTACATGGCAAATTCCCGTTACAAACTTTAAATTCCGCTGTCATTTGCTGTTGGTGTGTGGTGAAGTCTGGCCAAATCCAACCCTTGTTCATGTTGATCAGAGTCAGCCTGTCAGCATTTACAGTTGACAGGCGGGTGCGTTTATCTGTAATGATTCCACCTGCGGCACTAAAAACACGCTCTGACAAAACGCTAGCGGCAGGGCAGGCCAGGACTTCCAAGGCGTAGAGACTAAGAGCCAATTCATGCCACGTGTCCAGCTTGGATACACATTAATTGTAAGGCACAGAGGAATGTCGGAGTACAGTTGTTTGATCTGCAAGGTACTCCTTGAGCATTTGGCCAAACTTAGGATTTCTTGTGGCACTACCCCTCACCTCAGGGGCTGTGGTATGTGAGGGGCTGAGAAAACTGTCCCACATCTTAAAGACTGTTCCCCTACCTCTGGCGGATTGGACTTGTGCCCCTCTCGGCTGTACGCCTTGGTTGTCCACTGATTCCTGACCTATGCCGCTAGCGTTTTGTGAGGGGAATGCTTTGCCTACTTCCGTGACTATGGCCTTCTGGAACTGCTGCATTTTGCCTGACCTCTCCGCCTCGGGAATAAGAGACATAAAGTTCTCCTTTTAGCGTGGGTCTAACAGTGTTACCAACCAGTAATGATTGTCGGCCAAGATGTTCTTAACGCGAGGGTCACGAGACAGGCAGCTTACCATAAAGTCAGCCATGTGTGCCAGACTCTTAACAGCCATCACTTCAGTATCCTGACCAACACGATGACTGAACATGCTGTCCTCCTCCTCCTCCTCCTCATCATCTACCCTGTCCTCTGGCCAGCCACGCTGAACCGAGGATATGACTGCATGTCATATCCTCAATTTGGCCAGAGAGTTGCTCCATGTCTTCATCCTCCTCCTCGTCATAGTCCTCCACTGCACGTTGTGATGAGACGAGGCTGGGCTGTGTGTTATCACCCACACCCACTACTGTTTCTTGCTCAAACTCATCGCGCTCCGCCTGCAATGCATCATGGTTGTTTTTTGAGCAGAGACCATTTTAGAAGGCAGAGAAGCGGTATGGTGACGCTAATAATGTCGTCATCGCCGCTCACCATCTTGGTGGAGTCCTCAAAGTTTTGGCGGATGGTGCATAGGTCGGACATCCATCTCCACTCCTCAGGTGTTATGTGTGGAGTTTGACCCATTTCCCGACGGCTTAGGTGATGCAGGTACTCAACAACTGCCCTCTTCTGCTCACATATCCTGACCAACTTGTGCAGAGTTGAATTCCAACGCGTGGGGACATCACACACCAGTCTGTGTGCCGGAAGATGCAAACGGCGTCTTAAGCCGGCAAGGCCGGCTGAAGCAGTAGGTGACTTTCGAAAATGTGCAGACAGGCGGCGAACTTTTACCAGCAGATCAGACAGCTCTGAGTATGACTTTAGAAACCGCTGAACCACGAGGTTGAGCACATGGGCCACGCATGGAACATGTGTCAGCTGGCCTCGCCTCAAAGCCGCCACCAGGTTCCGGCCATTGTCACACACGACCTTTCCTGGCTTTAGGTTCAGAGTTGTGAGCCAGTGATCTGCCTTCTGTTTCAGAGCTGTCCACACCTCTTCTGCATTGTGGGGTTTGTTGTCACCTATGCAGATTAGCTTCAGCACTGCCTGTTGCCGCTTCGCCGAGGCAGTGCTGCAGTGCTTCTGTGTCGCCCTGGACAAGCCAGGGGCCACAGAGCACAACACTTAAACACCCCACACTCCCTGCAGGCATATCATAGTCAAAACACAAAATCCTTGTTGCCTTCCCCAGGGGCTGTTGTCCACACCAGGGTGTGGAGCCAGGCGGTTGGTCTCCACCCACCGAGGAGGAGGGAAAACACAGGCAGTGAGAGTTAAGCTAAGGAAGTGGAAGGAGGAAAGTAGTAGAGAGGAGAAAAGTGACAGCAAAGAGCCTGAAGTTGGTCCGGGTGTGTGGCCCGGACAGGACAGCAAGGTTGGCAGGATGTGGTGACCGTCTGCAGTGGAGGCCGATTGGAGTCTGCCGTAAGGACCGTGGACGGGTGGTGACCCGGCCGTACCGGACCGGTATACAAAGAGAAGCCAGCACCATTGGCAGAGGACTTTCGGATCCCGGCAAGGCTTGGTGTCGCCGTGAATTTGCCAAATCCGTTAGTGAAGGGGACCTCAGGGTTTCCAAACAGCCAAGTCCAGATAGAAGGCAACCGTCCAACCGTGAAGGGGAGACACCGCCACCGCCAAGGGCAACCGTCTCCCAGGGCCAGCGCCTGTGGGCAAAAGGGGCTCCTCCGGCCCATATCCAGGTCGGGGAGCGGGTTACCGTTGGGAAACCATCACTACCAACACTTAACTTAGGTGCAGGGAGAGACAGTCATCACTAACCTGCAGGGAGGAACAACCGCTGCCGTCCGAGTGACCCGTCCATCCAGCCACTTGTTTTACCGTGAACTGTGTCATCATCATTGGGCTGAGTGAGTACCTCCGTGCCATGTGGCACAGCGCTGCCCCTGCGACCCTGCACCTCATCAGGCCCCGCAACCCGCCTTTCATCCATCTCTACCCCATCACCAGGCCCCGGGACAACCAACCCCCCTACCCACGGAGGGGAGAAATAACAACAAAGCTGCTCCCTGTCACAGGCTCCCGGGATCCCCGTCCAGAGCAGCGGTGGTGTCCACACAATCACCACAACCGTGGGTGGCGTCACGGACAATATCCCCAAAACCCAAACCACCCCTTTTCACTCACGGGCGAGTAGCGCCGCTCGAGTCCCCGGGATCCGGCTATCGCTCGAGCCAACGAGCAGCAGCAGCCATAGAGCAGCGTCAGCCGGACCCGAGCAGTGGGAGAGCGCACCGTCCCCTCCTCCGCCCGCGACACTTCCAGCTTGGGACTGGTGTGGAGGGTAAAGTGGATCAGGATGCGCAGGAGGAGGAGGAGGCTGAGGAGCATGACATTCCGGAGCTGTAGAGTGTGTGTGAAACCCTGACTGAGGTAGGGCCTGCAAAACTTGGTGTGTGAAGGACGTGTTCCGTCCCTCGCTCAGACTGGGTCCCAGCTTGCACAATATTAACCCAGTGTGACGTCAACGAGATGTAGCGGCCTTGCCCACATGCACTTGTCCACGTGTCTGTGGTTAGGTGGACTTTGGCTGAAACAGCGTTGTTCAGAGCACGTGTGATGTTTTGTGACACGTGGTTATGCAATGCGGGGACGGCACACCGGGAGAAATAGTGGCGGCTGTGGACCGAGTAACGTGGGACAGCTGCCACCATCAGGTCGCGGAATGCTTCTGTCTCAACCAGCCTAAAGGGCAACATTTCCAGCGCAAGCAGTCGCGAAATGTTAGCATTTAGAACTGTGGCATGTGGGGTGTTGGCAGTGTATTTGCGCCTGCGTTCAAAGGTTTGCTGAATGGATAACTGAACGCTGCGCTGGGACAAGGACGTGCTTGATGATGGTGTTCTTTCTGCGTAGGCAACTGCAGGTGCAGGAGTGGAGGAGGCTTGTTCGCAGGCAGCATGGACAGGGGATTGGCTCGCATGCACAACCAGCGAAGACGTAGCAGTGACATCAGCAAGCACTGCTCCTGGACTCTGTTGTACTTCCCACAAAGTCGGGTGCTTGGCTGACATGTGCCTGATCATGCTGGTGGTGGTCAGGCTGCTAGTTTTGGTACCCCTGCTGATGCTGGCATGGCAGGTGTTGCAAATGGCCTTTTTAGAATCATCTGGAGCCAACTTAAAAAACTGCCAGTGTCAGAGTTCCGGGTTTTCCAGTTTTCTTTTGAAAGAGCTTGCCCTTTGTTAACATGGAGTTTTCTGTTCTGTTGCCCTACTTCCTGTCCATCTGTTTAAAAGCCGCCCCTAAAGCTTAGTCCAGTGCCTGAGTATACTGCTTCCTGTGTGCTCCTGCCCTGCAGCTTTTGGTTCCTGATTGTTATTCGGATCCTCTTGGAAAACAACCGACACCGACTCTGGACTTCATCTGGTATCATCTAGCTGTGCCCGGACTCCGTTTGCCGTCTTTGGTCGGCACTTCTGCCCGGTTCCTTCCGTTTAATACCACTCTGGACTCACATCACGTACGGACATTTTTGGACTTACCTATTGCCCTTTTGTGTCCCGGCTGCTGCGCATTTAGGGCTTCTGGGGTGATTGCCAGACAGTCCCTGTATAGGGGTTCGCTCTTGGTGGTCTCCCTGGGGGAGTCCGGTGCGCGGTCCCGGGAATTCCCTTTCGCTCCGTCCCTGGAAGGTATTTCCTGTATTTATGTTCTACTGTGTTCTTGTTCCGTTTATGTACATATTTGCTGGTTGCATATTATAAACGTCTTGCACCAAGAACTCGTCTCTGGTTGTCATTGCCCTAACGCAATCGAAATCCTCAATACATACAATAGTATTACAGCCAGACTCGGGAAGACCTAACATTTGTACAGGCACCTTGTGTCGTGTTGTTCCGGAGAACAGTTGCCTGACGTCTGCCTGGGGCCACCACTCTGCTTCTTACTGCCTGTTGGGATGCTACGCTTCCCTCCCCCTGTGCACTGCTGTCCTCGCTCTGCATATCCTCCTGCCAGGTTGGGTCAGTTACTGGATCATCCACCACGTCGTCTTCCTCTTCCGCACCCTGCTCCTCCTCCTGACTTCCTGACAATTGTGTCTCATCATCGTCCACCCCTTGTTGAGACACGTTGCCAACTTCGTGAGAACGTGGCTGATCAAATATTTGGGCATCTGTACATACAATCTCGTCATGGCCCACTTCAACAGGAGCTGGCGAGAGGCCAGAATTTGTGAATGGAAACGTGAACGAACAGCTCTTCCGAGTGTCCAAGTGTGGGATCAGTAATGTCCGTGGACGTGTACTCGGCCTGGTGGTAGGAAGGAGGATCAGGTTCTGAAATGTGCGGTGCAGTATCACGGCTACTGACACTTGACCGTGTGGAAGACAGAGTGTTTGTGGTGGTGCCAATCTGACTGGAAGCATTATCCGCTATCCAACTAACAACCTGTTGACACTGGTCTTGGTTCAAGAGCGGTGTACTGCAGCGGTCCCCAAGAATTTGGGACAGGACGTGCGAGCGACTAGATGTGGCCCTTTGTTGTGGCGAAATTAGAGCTTGCACACAACCTCGGTCTCTGCCTGCACCACCATCACGTCCACTTCCTTGTTCGTTGACAACGCCCTTGCGCATTTTGCAATGCTGTGCTGATGTGTATTCACTAGACTTGTGCGTTATATCCAAGTTTTTGCAAAACTCACACAAATGCAGCGGAAAGCTGCCACCAACAGGCACACACGTGCGGTTTTTAAATGCAAGCACGGAGGCACTAAGAACCTAACAGGTCTCTATCCAGAGAAAACGTGGAGCCTCCCAATTTTTGGCTGCCCTGCCTAAGGGCTATACTACAATAGACCCACTTCCTTCCAATGGGCACTTCAGGTTTACAGGCCCTCATGCACGTCTCTATCCAGGGACAACGTGGAGCCTCCCAATTTTTGGCTGCCCTGCCTAAGGGCTATACTACAATAGACCCACTTCCTTACAATGGGCACTTCAGGTTTACAGGCCATCATGCACGTCTCTATCCAGGGACAATGTGGAGCCTCCCAATTTTTGGCTGCCCTGCCTAAGGGCAATACTACAATAGACCCACTTCCTTACAATGGGCACTTCAGGTTTACAGGCCCTCATGCACGTCTCTATCCAGGGACAACGTGGAGCCTCCCAATTTTTGGCTGCCCTGCCTAAGGGCTATACTACAATAGACCCACTTCCTTACAATGGGCACTTCAGGTTTACAGGCCATCATGCACGTCTCTATCCAGGGACAATGTGGAGCCTCCCAATTTTTGGCTGCCCTGCCTAAGGGCTATACTACAATAGACCCACTTCCTTACAATGGGCACTTCAGGTTTACAGGCCCTCATGCACGTCTGTATGCAGGGGCATTGGTGAACCTCACAATTTTGGACTGCCCTGGCAAAGGAAAATACTACAAAGACTCACTTCCTCAAAATGGGCACATTAGACTCAAGAGGCCTTCATGTACATCTCTTCTCAGGGACATCGGAGTGCCACACAATGTTTTCACGTAAAATCTTTCATGTATTAATCTCAAAAAGTAACATACACCAGCTCTATCTCACTATTGGGTATGTGCCCTTAACATTTCCGCCATGAAAAATCATTTTGGGGTCATTTTGGAAGGTTTTCTGGTGAGTCCGTAAAAATGGCGTAAAACGCGGACAAAATTGTTCACAGCTGTGACTTTTGAGTGATAAATGCTTCAAGGGGTCTTCCCCATGCTGTTGCCATGTCATTTGAGCACTCTTCTGAGACTTTTGTGACATTTTTAGGGTTTCTCCATGCTGCCGGGGGGTCATTTCACAAAAATACTCGGGTCTCCCATAGGATAACATTGGGCTCGTTGCTCGGGCCGAGTACACGAGTATCTTGGGAGGCTCGGCCCGAGCTTCGAGCACCCGAGCTTTTTAGTACTCGCTCATCACTATCCTTTACCAATCACGTTTGCTAATCTATACTCATACATACTTTTTCTTCTAAATATTGCAGTTTGCATATTTTAACAACAAGGGGAAAAGAATTGTGAGCACACAGATTTTTAGTTTTGATTTTTTTTTTTATTTAAGAAGACATTGCCAATTTGCCACTTTTCAAATTCTTTTAATTTGTACATGACATGACTTGCAGTTTTTATAATTTTATGTTTTTTTTACTAAGTGGAGTATTCTACCTTTGTTTATAAATACTTAAATCTTGCGGTCCATTAGCACAAAATGGAGCTCTCATGTGGCAGAAATACATTTCACAGACATTTTCGAATAGCAAGTAATAATAATAATAATAATAATAATAATAATAATAATAAGGTGACTGTTTAAAAGCAGAAATGTAACTGATAATTTAATTGTCTTATACCAAGAGTGCTTGGGAGGAATCATAAGAAAGTTCACCTCTCAGTATTTATTTTCTTGCTGTGACTTTATAGCACAGCTGCTACAGACAGTTCATCTCTCACATAGTGAAAAGAAAATAAGGATTCATATGAGCTGTTCATATTTTGTTATGTGGTACAAGATGTAATAGTATCTGTCTGACTGCACAATATAAAGATTTTCAAAGACCCGAATGTAGACATAATTATCAAAGTCATTCAAGGTTGGTAAAATTCGGCAATAAGCACCACTTCTGATCCAAACCTATAACTATAATCATAGGTCAGTGAACCACTGCAATACTATGCTGCTGCACTAATATTTCAAGGAATTATAGTTTCTTGCAAATGTATTTAATGTATCTTTTACGATCCTATAATAAAAGAATATTGCTATGAATTGAAAAGTGTAATAATATAAACTGGATATTGAAAGGTCTAACAGCCAAGACAATACTACAACTGTTGGCATAAACAGCTGAAGAAAACCCAACAATGAAGGTCAATTCATCCCTTCATTTTGTTAGGTTTCACAACCAAGGACATCTGGGTTTGGCATTTGTATTTCCCTCCACTTATTTATGGCTAATTAAGCAGTTTTTTTGTGAAATGGCATTCTGCACAAGTTCCATCACTTAGTAGAACAAGGGTAAAAATTAACTAAATACATCTTAAATAAGCCATATGGACTGTATCTTTGATATGTACAGTTTTGACAATAATATATTCATTAAAGTAGGGATAGATGATCCCAGACTGTAAAAGTTTGAATCCGCATGGGTTAAAAAAAACCCTGAGTGCTAGGCCCAGGCCTGCAGTTCTCTGGAAACTCCGGGTAATGATCCTGATCTGGCAACTCGGGTAATAGAAAAATAAGGAAAAAAGCATAAAACTAGCGCACTATACTTACTGTATCTACGGCGCAACTGCTTCTGGGTTGTTCATTCTAATTCTGGGGCCACTCATTAATGTCATGCATGTGCACTGTTTTTCCCACCCCCCGGCAGTCCTGGTGTCTGTGATTGATTGCAGTCAGTCAGCACCCCACTTTGTGTGACACCATGTCTGATTGCTTGCAATTACAGACCCTATCTGCGGGTCACTATAGATTGGTGTAAAAATCGATAAATAAATTGGAGTAGGGTCCCTCATGTTATGATACCCACTGATAAAGCATATTGGTACAGGCTGCAGCCCCCAGTAGTGTGCTTATCTTGGCTGTGTATCAAAAAAGATAAACCCCATGCAGCTTTTTTTAATTATTTATTAAATAATGTTAACAAATTTAGTGCGTTCCCCCTAAGTTTGATATCCAGCCCTGATAAAGCCCGACAGCTGGGGGCTGGTTTTCTTAGACTGGGGAGACTCATGCTTACTGGGCTACCCCAGCTTAAAAATAGCAGCCTGCAGGCCACTCAGGATTGTTGCATTCATTGGATGCGACAATCCCAGAACTTTACATGGCTCATCCTGATTGCCCTGGTGCAGTGGCAATCAGGATAAGAAGGGAGCTGCCACTAAGCCCTAAATTAGTAATGGAAGGTGTCTATGAGACCCTCGCATAACTAATCTGTAAGTGAACAGAAATAAAAAATAACACCAAAAAAATCCTTTATTTGAAAAAAAATACAAAAAACCCCATCCTCTTTCACGACATTATTAAATCCCAAAACACCCAGGTCCAACGTAATCCACACAAGGTCCTACGACCCTTTTATCCCTTCTACATCTGAAGAATACAGCATATTGGCATAAAATGCGACCACTGGCTGTGAGTTTCAGGCAGAGAATGAACCTCAGCAATGAGTAGGAAAGTCACAAAGGTTACAGTATTTGCAGTCACGGCAGGAGGTTCCCACAATCCTCCACCTATGATCATAGGTAACCTGACCTCAGGTGAACACATTGAACTGAGTCACCTCACTACAGGTGAGGTTGCTGAGTTCACAGACCTGCACTTCCTGGCAGAAAACTGTATTTCTTGCCAAAAGATGCAGATTTGGTGCTAAAATTTCTACAACATATTCATGCACCAAATCTACACTTTCTGACAAAAAAAGTTTCAAAACAACATGCAGTTTTCATGCCATAGTGATGTGATTTTTTTTTTTTTTGCCAGAAGGTGTAGATTTGGTACAAGAATATGGTGTAAAAATTTCAGCACCAAATCTGCATCTCTTGGCAAGAATAATCAAAAATGGTTTTCACACCATTTTTGCATGGTTTTCTGCCAGGAGGTGCAAATTTGGTGCTCAAATGTCTTCATTAGATTTACACACCAAATTGTCATGGTGAGGTTGTGGTGATTTGCTTGATTCACCATGTTTAGGAGAAATCTTAAAAAGCTTTTCCATATCAATTAGGCTAGATTCAAATAATTGCTGCACAAACTGGCCATGACCCAACTTTGACAGCCTGATATATGTCTACCAGGCTTTTGATATCAGTCACTATATCTGTTGCTGGTTTGTGAAGCATGGACTGTGACACACAGATGTATGAATGGAGCCTTAGGACTAATTCAGACATCAGTCATTTCTCCCATACTCAAAAAATGGTCAGTTTCATCAATGTTTCTTATCAGAATTTGGTCAAATTGTCAATTTTACCGTCAGAGTTTCTAAAGTTTGTCTAAGATTAAAAAAAAGCTTGTGGAGGTTTATCAAGCTTCTCTTATTAATCAGACCATGAGAAATGGACAGAACAAAAATAGTATTTGAATGCTGTCTGATTTTTTTCATGGATTCATAGATTTGCATTGGTGAGATTGGTCTAAAGGCCACTTTACACACAGAGATAAATGTGCGGCAGATCTGTGGTTGCAGTGATTGTGGACAATCAGTGCCAGGTTTGTGGCTGTGTACAAATGGAACAATATGTCCATGATTTCACTGCAACCACAGATCTGCCAATGATTTATCTCTGCGTGTAAAGTTGCCTTAAAGGGTGCTTTACACGCTGCAACATTGCTACCGGTATATCGTCGGGGTCACGTCGTTGATGACGCACATCCAGCGCCTGTAGAGACATCGCAGCGTGTGACACCAATGAGCGACGATCAACGATCGCAAAATCGTTCAAAAACGGTGATCGTTGACACGTCATTCATTTCCTTAATATCGCTGCTGCCACAGGTACGATGTTGTTCCTGATTCCTGTGGCATCACACATCGCTATGTGTGGCACCGCAGGAGCGACAAAAATCTCCTACCTGCGTCCACCGGCAACGCGGAAGGAAGGAGGTGGGTGGGATGTTACGTCCCGCTCATCTCCGCCCCTCCGCTTCTATTAGCCGGCCGCTTAGTGACGCCGCAGGGACATCGCTATGATGCCGAACGCATCCCGCCTTGAGGGAGGAATTGTTTGGCGGTCACAGTGACGTCGCTGCACAGGTATGTGCGTGTCATGCTGCCGTATTGATAATGTTCACTACGGCAGCGATCACCAAATGTCGCACGTACGACGGGGGCAGGTGCTATCACGCTCGACATCACGGGCAGTGTGTTAAGCACACTTTACACTCGGACCAATATCAGACAAGTCCACTTGAACTAAGGCTGGAAACACATCTATGCGAGTAAAATCGGTCCGACTGGGCTGAAAAAAAACTCGTCTGATTTTAGTTCACGTTAGGTCCGAGTGCAATGCAAGTGCGATGCTTTTTCTGAATAAATTAATGATTTTACTAGCGTGTGTAATGCGTGTGTAATGCGTATATTTTACTATGTCATCTGCCATTCAGCTCTGCTACATGGCAGCTGACAGCAGACACAGACAGAGCCGCACGATCAGAATGAACTCGGGTGAACTTCACCCGACTTCATTGTCATGCTGCGGCTCTGTCTGTGTCGCGTCCTGATTAGCGGTCACCAGTGAAGGGCTCACCGGTGACCGCTAATCCCCTGAGTGACTGAAGTTAGCAGCCCTCTCTCATATACTCACCGATCCCCGATCCCCGGCGCGGCGCTGCACGGCGTTCACACTGCTCCGCGGCTTTTACTATTTTGAAAAAGCCAGCTGCTCATTAAACAATCTTGTATTCCCTGCTTTCTCCGCCCACAGGCGCCTATGATTGGTTGCAGTGAGACACGCCCCCACGCTGAGTGACAGGTGTCTCACTGCACCCAATCACAGCAGCCGGTGGGCGTGTCTATACTGTGCAGTGAAATAAATAATTAAATAATTAAAAAACCGGCGTGCGGTCCCCCCAATTTCAATACCAGTAAGATAAAGCCATACGGCTGAAGGCTGGTATTCTCAGGATGGGAAGCTCCACATTATGGGGAGCCCCCCAGCCTAACAATATCAGCCAGCAGCCGCCCAGAATTGCCGCATACATTAGATGCGACAGTTCTGGGACTGTACCCGGCTCTTCCCGATTTGCCCTGGTGCATTGGCAAATTGGGGTAATAAGGAGTTAATGGCAGCCCATAGCTGCCACTAAATCCTAGATTAATCATGTCAGGCGTCTCCCCGAGATACCTTTCATGATTAATCTGTAAGTTACAGGAAATAAACACACACACACCTGAAAAAATCCTTTATTAGAAATAAAAAACACAAACATACCTCATAGACTATAAAATGTATGAGTACTATTTGGGAAAAGATCTTGTTTGCAAAAACTGACATCTGAATGAGCCCTTAATTCTGATGAAATTTAAGGTAAATTAATGTTACATTCTTAGGAACACAAAATCTGAAACTTGACCTGTTTGCTTTGTAGAGGTTTATACAAGTAAATACAAAACTTTATGTAATTAATTTTTTGTACAACTGCATGTAAAAATACAAAGATAACATCCACTGTGATTACAAGTAAAAGTCTAGTATTGAAAGAGTGCAAAAGCAAACTCACAGGCAAAGAAATTTTGATTTTGAAGTAGTTTATGGTAATTTCTAGAAATAAAATGTTGGAAATGTTGGTAAAAACTTTAGATTTCCCTTTTAAGGACTTTCATGACCCAAGTATTTCATTAACCCTTGGAATACTGTGATTTTTTTTTTATTTATTATTTTACTGTATACATAGCCACAAGAAGACTTGATTTTTACTGGAATAAATTGTAGATTTTAACAATAGAATTAATTTTACTATATAATGTACTTAAAAAACATGAATCTCCAAGTGCTAAAAAAATCTTCATTAATTAAAGCATTTTTTTTGCTAGTGTGGTCATTTTTCCCTTAATGTTTTTATATTTCCTTCAAGATGTCTGTGTGAAGTCTTGTTTTTGCAAACCAAGGTGATATTTTTATTTATATTCTTTGGGAAGGGGGTACATAAGATAATTCAATTACATTATTTTTCAGACTTCAAGATACACTTTTTCCCATAAAAATTTGGGACATAATTGGGGGGGTGCATCTTATAGTCTTGATGTACCTGGCTCGCTATTGGGGGCATGCAGGCATTGTAACATGTCGTAGGAGAAGGGTTGCCACTGTAGGAAGTCGGTGGCTGGGGTGAACACGTGTGTTTACAATTAACAAAAATATCTGTTAACCGAGCCCCAAATGCCGCTCACCTCTTGGAACTGATGGCAGTGGCAAAAGTTGGAAGGGGTTATGGGCATGAGGAGAATGAATATTCAGTTTCTTTAATAGCGGACACACGTATTCGCACCAGCCGCCAGCTTACTGCAGTGACTGGTGCTATTACGTGTGTCTCACATTAAACTAAATACATTTTCACTGCTCCCTATGCCTATAATCACATCCACCTCTTGGCAATGAGGCTGGAGCAGAGAATATTCATTTTTGATTAGCCAACAGATGACGCTAATTTGTGACTGGGTGTGCATGGCAATGATGTTATGTCAAATTCAGTTGCTAGCATCAGAAAAGGATGGCATACACCAGATGTGCGTGGAGAAGAAGGGAATTTTGTTACTTACCGTAAATTCCTTTTCTTCTAGCTCTTATTGGGAGACCCAGACGATTGGGGTATAGCTACTGCCCTCTGGAGGCCACACAAAGCACTACATTAAAAGTGCAAGGCCCCTCCCCCTCTGGCTATACCCCCCCGTGGTATCACGGGTTCTCCAGTTTTAGTGCCAAAGCAAGAAGGAGGAAGCCATTAACTGGTTTAAACAAATTAACTCCGAATAACATCGGAGAACTGAAAAACCGTTCAACATGAACAACATGTGTACCCGCAAACAACAAAAAAACATCCCGAAGGACAACAGGGCGGGTGCTGGGTCTCCCAATAAGAGCTAGAAGAAAAGGAATTTACGGTAAGTAACAAAATTCCCTTCTTCTTCAGCGCTCTATTGGGAGACCCAGACGATTGGGACGTCCAAAAGCTGTCCCTGGGTGGGTAAATAAATACCTCATGTTAGAGCTGCAAAACAGCCCTCCCCTACGGGGGTGTCACTGCCGCCTGCAGGACTCTTCTACCTAAGCTGGCATCCGCCGAAGCATAGGTATGCACCTGATAATGCTTGGTGAAAGTGTGCAGACTGGACCAGGTAGCTGCCTGGCACACCTGTTGAGCCGAAGCCTGGTGACGTAATGCCCAGGACACACCCACGGCTCTGGTTGAGTGGGCTTTTAGCCCTGAAGGAACCGGAAGCCCCGCAGAACGGTAGGCCTCTAGAATTGGTTCTTTGATCCATCGAGCCAGGGTGGCTCTAGAAGCCTGCAACCCTTTGCGCGGACCAGCGACAAGGACAAAAAGTGCATCGGCACGGCGTATGGGCGCCGTGCGGGAAATGTAGATTCTGAGTGCCCTCACCAGATCTAGCAAACGTAAGTCCTTTTCATACCGGTGAACCGGATGAGGACAAAACGAAGGCAAGGAGATATCCTGATTAAGATGAAAAGAGGATACGACCTTAGGAAGAAACTCCGGAATAGGGCGCAGCACAACCTTGTCCTGGTGGAACACCAGGAAGGGAGCCTTGGATGACAGAGCTGCCAGCTCAGACACTCGCCGAATCGATGTGATCGCAACAAGAAACGCCACTTTCTGCGACAGCCGAGAAAAGGAAACTTCCTTCAGAGGCTCGAAGGGCGGCTTCTGGAGAGCAACTAGTACCCTGTTCAGATCCCATGGATCTAACGGTCGCTTGTACGGGGGCACAATATGACAGACCCCCTGCAGGAACGTGCGCACCTTAGGAAGACGTGCTAGACGCTTCTGAAAAAACACGGATAGTGCCGAAACTTGCCCTTTAAGGGAGCTGAGCGACAAGCCCTTTTCTAACCCCGATTGCAGGAAGGAAAGAAACTTGGGTAATGCAAATGGCCAGGGAGACACTCCCTGAGCAGAGCACCAGGATAAGAAAATCTTCCACGTCCTGTGGTAGATCTTAGCAGAATTCGACTTTCTAGCTTGTCTCATTGTGGCAACCACTCCTTGAGATAATCCTGCAGATGCTAGGATCCATGACTCAATGGCCACACAGTCAGGTTCAGGGCCGCAGAATTCCGATGGAGAAAACGGCCCTTGAGACAGTAAGTCTGGTCGGTCTGGTAGTGACCCCGGTCGGCCGACCGTGAGATGCCACAGATCCGGATACCACGATCTCCTCGGCCAGTCTGGTGCGACGAGTATGACGCGGCTGCAATCGGATCTGATTTTTGCGCAGTACTCTGGGCAAGAGTGCCAGAGGTGGAAACACATATGTGAGCCGGAACTGCGACCAATCTTGCACTAAGGCGTCTGCCGCCAGAGCTCTGTGATCGCGCGATCGTGCCATAAATGCCGGGACCTTGTTGGTGTGCCGAGACGCCATTAGGTCGACGTCCGGCACCCCCCAGCGGCAACAGATGCCCTGAAACACGTCCGGGTGAAGGGACCATTCCCCCGCGTCCATGCCCTGGCGACTGAGGAAGTCTGCTTCCCAGTTTTCTACGCCCGGGATGTGAACTGCGGATATGGTGGATGCTGTGTCCTCCACCCACATGAGGATTCGCCGGACTTCCTGGAAGGCTGCTGACTGCGTGTCCCTCCTTGGTGGTTGATGTATGCCACCGCTGTGGAGATGTCCGACTGGATTCGGATCTGCTCTCTTTCTAGCCACTTCTGGAAAGCTAATAGGGTAAGATACCCTGCCCCGATTTCCAGAACATCGATCTGAAGGGTGGACTCCTGCTGAGTCCACGTCCCCTGAGCCATGTGGCGGAGACAAACTGCTCCCCACCCCGACAGACTCGTATCTGTCGTGACCACTGCCCAGGATGGGGGCTATGACAATGAGGTGGGAATAAGCCACTATTGCAGAGAGTCCTCGGCCGTCAGGGAAAGGGAGACTTCCCGTCCAGGGAGGTTGACTGCCCATCCCATTGGCGGAGAATGTCCCATTGCCGTTGGCGCAGATGAAACTGCGCAAAGATAACTGCCTCGATGGCTGCCACCATCTTCCTTAGGAAGTGCATGAGGCGCCTTAAGGGGTGCGACTGGCCTTGAAGGAGAGACTGCACCTCTGTCTGCAGTGAACGCTGCTGGTTCAGCGGAAGCTTCACTATGGCTGATAGAGTATGAAACTCCATGCCGAGATACGTTAGTGATTGAGTCGGAGACAGATATGACCTTGCCAAATTGATGATCCACCCGAAAGTCTGGAGAGTCTCCAGCGTAACATTCAGGCTGCGTTGGCATGCCTCGAGGGAGGGTGCTTTGACGAGTAGATCGTCCAAGTACGGGATCACCGGGTGTCCCTGAGAGTGCAAGACTGCTACCACTGCTGCCATGACCTTGGTGAACACCCGTGGGGCTGTCGCCAGACTGAATGGCAGAGCTACGAACAGAAGATGTTCGTCTCCTATCACAAAACGTAGAAAACGTTGGTACTCCGTAGCAATTGGCACGTGGAGATAGGCATCTTTGATGTCTGTTGAGGCAAGGAAGTCTCCTCGAGACATTGAGGCAATGACGGATCGGAGGAATCCCATCCGGAACCGCCTGGCGTTCGCATGCTCGTTGAGCAGTTTCAGAACCAGAACAGGACGGAAGGGACCGTCCATTTTTGGAGCCCCAAAGAGATTGGAGTACAAACCCTCGCCCTCGTTCCTGAGGGGGGCCAGGGATCTCCACTCCTTCTGCTCTTAGAGCGTCCACCGCCTGCAGCAGGGCATCTGCTCGGTGGAGAGGTGGGGCCGTTCTGAAGAATGGAGTCGGAGGACGAGAACAGAACACTGTCCTGTGCACGTGAGCACAATGTCCGTCACCCACCAGTCAGTGACCTGTGGCAGCTAAATGTCGCCAAAGGCGGGGGAGTCTGCCATCAACCGCGGATGCGGAGAGAGAGAGAGAGAGCTGAGAGTCCTGAGGAGACCGCCTTGGTAGCGGTTCCTCCGACTGCCTTCCTTGGGCGAGATTGAGCCCGGCCGGAATCTGAGCCCGTCTGAGGTTTTGTAGCCCTTTTGCACGAGGACAATTGGGACCTGCCGGAGCTTGGGAAGGACCGAAACCTCGACTGTACTTTTAGGACAGTATTAACAGGGTAAGTCGCAGTGCAGACATTGCGTACAGATGTCCCTGTTCAAGGTCCGCTGCGCAAGAACAGCAGAAAAGGTTAGGTTGCCAATACGGCTGTGGATGCCGGAGCAACCGACACGCCGATAGCCTCCTAGACAGATTTCAACCAGAATCCATCTGTCTGTGAATGGCATCTTGAAGTGAAGCCCCATCTCCATATGCAAGCCTGGAGATTGGAGAATCCACCTTTGGACCCTGGGTCCAGCGCTGACCACGTCAGGGGAAAAACGGGATAACGTGTATCCTAAAAACGTTTGGAGAAGACGCTTATCTGGTAAGCGTGGTGTTCCTGGACTGCTTCTCTGAAGTCAGCGTGGCCAGAAAAACACTCAATATCTGCGTGAGACACTGAAAAGGAACTTCTCCTGTTCGTCTCCTATCTCCACTGGGGGAGCTGAGGGAGAAAGATCCAACCTTCCATTGATGGACGGTATAGGATCATTCCGTATGACGTTACCACCCGGTGTATCCGGATTGAGAGCGATGTCAGTATCAAAGCCCTGAAGAGCAGCCTTTTGTTCAAGTAGATTGCCCATGGGTGCAAGTCTCTAAATTATGACTACTCCGTCCCTGTCCATGGACAGAGTTGACAGGAGGTTTCTTTGGCCCCAACTAGTAGAGCCCCGGCAGACGAAGTGCTAGAGACCCCGGCAGACCTACAGGGGAGCATGCACACAATGGGACGGTGTCATGAACAGCATCCCATGTAGTAAACACAGCACTGAAATCTGTGTTGCTTTTTTGCCGCTGCCGACTAGCTATCTAGAAGTATATAGCCAAGATTGGTGACCGTACATTGCAATGTATAGCATACAGGCATAAAGTACAAATGACCACTGCAGCACAAGCAATACAAGCAGCATAGAAGCCTGTGCCCTGGCACCCCTGCTCTTCTGCTGCTGTATACTAGTCATCTAGGGGAATATAGCCCAGAAGAGTGACCCTACAGTGCAATGTATAGCATACAAGCACAAGTACAAATGAACACTGCAGCACATGCAATACAAGCAGCATAGAAGCCTGTGCCCTGGCACCTCTGCTCTTCTGCTGCTGTAGACTGGTCATCTAGGGGAATATAGCCCAGAAGAGTGACCATACAGTGCAATGTATAGCATACAAGCACAAGTACAAATGCACACTGCAGCCCATGCAATACAAGCAGCATAGAAAAAAACCTGTGCCCCAGCACCCTTGGTTTTCTGCTGCTGTAGTCTAGCCATTCCAGAAGAATATAGCTAAGACTAGCGACTGTACAGTGCAATGTATAGCATATCAGCATAAACACAAATGAACACCTCAGTCGTGCAAAACAAGCAGCCTAGAAAGCCTGTGCTTTAGCACACCTGCTTTCCTGCTGCTGATGAGTCGCTCCCCAAGCGGGCATATAGCGACCTATGTAGTTAAAAACAACACATGTATACACTGCAGATTTCAGCACTATATGTGCCTCTTACCGCCCGCTATAAGCGGGTGTATGATCGCCACCGTCCTGCCTTGGAGCCGAAAGTCCGAGCTCTGCAGTAATGGCTGCCGGCTTCTTCCCCAGCTCGTGTGAGTAGGGGCGGGCCGTGGGCGTGCCCCAAGGCAGAGCGGGAATCCGGCGCCCGACAGTGTTGCAGTGAGAGGGCTGGAGCATGTAAAAAGGCTCCAGCCCTCGGCGCTGCTGATTGCTCAGCGCCTGTCCCCTTCCCTGAGTGACAGGGAGGGGGCGGGAACGAAGCGGCACTAGGCCGCAGAAGCCGGGGACTGGAGTTATAAGCGCCGCCGCCGTAAAAGCGCGGTCGGCGCCCAGTCCCCGGCGAACTACAAGTCCCAGCCGCGCCGCCGCTCCCGGAGCGTCCGGCGCGGTAGTTCCCAAAACACAAAGTCACTCAGCAAGGCTGCAGTGACTGTAACCCCTTACTGTCCCCGGCGCACTAGCACACCCAGCAAGTCTGGAGTGTGCTGTGCCTGTGTGTACGGGGACACAGAGTACCTGTAATGGTGCAGGGCCATGTCCCTGAACGGTACTCCAGCTCCGTATCCAGCAGGTTCTAATGGGTCTGTGGATGGAGCCCGGCGTCAGAGCTTTGAGGCCGGCAGGATCCCACTTCCACAGAGCCCCTCAGGGGGATGTGGAAGGAAAGCAGCATGTCAGGCTCCAGCCCTGTACCAGCAATAGGTACCTCAACCTTACAACACCATCCAGGGGTGAGAAGGGAGCATGCTGGGAACACTATATGTGTCCTCTTTTCTTCCATCCGAAATAGTCAGCAGCTACTGCTGACTAAAATCTGTGGAGCTATGCATGGAATGTCTGACCTCCTTCGCACACAAAGCTAAAACTGGAGAACCCGTGATACCACGGGGGGGTATAGCCAGAGGGGGAGGGGCCTTGCACTTTTAATGTAGTGCTTTGTGTGGCCTCCAGAGGGCAGTAGCTATACCCCAATCGTCTGGGTCTCCCAATAGAGCGCTGAAGAAAAGGTGAGAAGAATCATTTATTTTTTGTATGTTAAAAAAAAAACAGCATAACAGGAGGTATATATACCAGGGTGGGCCCATGATGGGGGACATATATATTATGATGGGGATCATATATTTCAGGATAGGCCCCATATTTACTAGGATGAGCCACATATTTATTAGGATGGGTCATATTTTTACCAGGAAGGGACACATTTTTACCAAGATGGGTCCCATATATACCAAGATGGGCCACATACTTACCAGGATTGGCTATAGATTAACCAAGCTGCACCACATTTATACCAGGAAGGGTCACATATTTACTAGGATGTGAGACATACAGTGAGGAAAATATGTATTTGATACATTGACAATTTTGCACGTTTTCCCACTTACAAAGAATGGAGAGGTCTGTAATTTGTATCGTAGGTACAGCTCAACTGGGACAAATAGAATCTCCCCTAAAAATCCAGAAAATCACATTGTATGTATTTTAAATAATTAATTTGCATTCTATTGCATGAAAAAAGTATTTGGTCACCTACCACAAAGCAAGAATTCTGGCTCTCACAGACCTCTTATTTTTCTCTTAAAGAAGCCCTCTTTCTCTGCACTCATTATCTGTATTAATTGCACTTTTTTAATGACTACTTGTAAAAAAGATACGGTACCTGTCCACACACTCAATCAATCACACTCCAACATCTTCATCATGGCTAAGACCAAAGAGCTGTCGAAGGACACCAGGGACAAAATTATAGACCTGCTCAAGCTGGGATGGGCTACAGGACAATAGGCAAGCAGTTTGGTGAGAAGGCAACAACTGTTGGCACAAATATTTGAAAATGGAAGATATACAAGATGACTATAAATTTTACTCAGTCTTGGGCTCCATGCAAAATCTCACCTCCTGGGAAAAGAAAGATTCTGAGAAAGGTCAGGAATCCACTCAGAACTATATGGAAGGACCTGTTCAATAGCCAGAAGAGAACAGGGATCACAGCTTCAAATTCTACAGTTAGTAACACACTGTACCATAGTGGATTAAAAACCTGAAGGGCAAGCAAGGTCCTCCTGCTCATGCCAGTACATGTTCAGGCTTGTTTAAAGTTTGAGAATGACCATCTGGATGGCAGATCCAGTGGTCAGATGAGATGAAAATATTACTCTTGGTATCAACTCCACTTGCCATGCTTTAAGGAAGAAGGATGAGTAGAACCTCAAGAACATTGTCCCAAGTGTGCAGCATGGGGTTGGAAACATCATATTTTGGGGGTACTTTTCTGGGAAGGTAATAGGATGACCGCAACATATTGAAGGGAGGTTGAATGGGTCATGTTACATAGTTACACAGGTTGAAAAAAGACCTTTGTCCATCTATTTCAAACTTCCTCCACCAATTATACATTTTGTCATTAAGTCATTTATAACCAACAATGTTGTGTGTACTGAGAAAATCATCCAGCCCTTTTTTAAAAGCTATTATAGCATCTGTCATTACTACCTCTTGCGGTACAGCATGCCACAGTCTGGCTGCTCTAACTGTAAATAACCCTTTCCTATTTAGCTTCTGGAATCGCTTTACTTCCACTCGCAGTGAATGCCCCCAGGTCCTTAGTATTGTCTTTGGAAGGAATAAGTAATGTACCAGTCCTTTATATGGACCACATATATTTATACATTTAACAAGATCTCCTTTAAGATGTGTTTTTTGAAAGCTAAACAGATCTAACTTTTTCAATCTCTCATCATATGAGAGGCCTTCCATTCCTTGTAGTAGTCTAGTTGCCTGGCTTTGAACTGACTCTAACTTCTGAATGTCCTTTTTAAAATTGGAGCTAAAAAGGGGTTCCATATTCTATATAAAAAAGAGAAAAATCAGCTCACCGAGTTGCTGTGGTCCGCTGTATATCCAGGGCTGCGCACGGAGGGCTGGGCTGCCATTAGCATCCATGTATTTTGCTGACCGCCTGTAAACCCCTATTTTTAAGGATTAAATAATAAAGATGACTTTTTATACGAGAATTTGGACCGCGCTGGATATTTTTCTTCCTCCATATTCTATATGTGGCCTTACAAGTGATTTATAGAGGGGTAACAATACGTTGGGATCACGGGATCTAATCTCTCTTTTTATACACCCTTAAATCTTGTTTGATATTGCAGCTGCTGCTTCACATTGAGTGCTACTGCTCAGTTTATTTGTAACCAGAATACCCAAGTCCTTCTCCTGTTCTGCAATCCCAAGTTTTCTTATATTTAATGTATTTGCAGCTATAGAATTATTCCGTCCTAGGTGCATTACTTTACATTTATCAACATTAAAACTCATTTGCCAAATATCTGCCTTTCTGACCTCTTATTCAGATCGTTTTGTAATATTGTACTATCAAGGTCAGTTTTTAGTATCCTACATAGTTCGGTGTCATCAGCAAAGACGTTACTACCTATCCCATCCACAAGGTCATTAATAAAGAGATTAAAAAGAATCAGACCTGGAACAGATCCCTGCTTTACCCCCCCATTTATAACTACTCTTTGTTTCCAATCTTTTAGCCAATTCTTTATCCATTTTCATATACAGTAGTTTCCCCTAGTCCCTGCTTTTCGAGCTTCAGTATAAGGCTATTATGTGGTACAGTATCAAATGTCTTTGCAAAGGCCAAATAAATCACATCAACTGCATTACTAATATCCAGATTTGCACTTACCTCCTCATAGAACCCCAAAATGTTGGTTGGACACAATTTATCTTTCATGAATCCATGCTGTCTGTCAGTTATTATAAATATGTTTGCATGTCATCCCGTTAACGATCCATGACGTACTGGGTACGTCATGGATCATGTACCGTAAATCCCCACCCCCTGCCGTGGGCAGGCGGCGGCGATCCGCGCACTTAGCTGTTTTCAACAGCTGACATGTGTGCTTGCTAGCCGCGGGTGGAATTGCTTCCACCCGCGGCCATTAACCCCTTACATTTCGCTGCCAAAATCTGGCAGCGATATGTATATGGGCGCCGCCATGACAGTTACTTACCCCGCCCCCGCCGGGACTCACGTGACATGATCACGTGACTTTCGGTGGTTGCCATCGTAGCACAGGGTCTTGTGATGACGCCTGCAGCTACGAAGTTTCACTTTTGTTTTCACCTGGCTCGGAGCAGGGTGAAATAGGAAGTGACTGAATCTGCTGTTTACAGCTGTATAGCTGTGACCAGCAGATAGATAAGAGCGATCGGATTGCTGATCGCTATAGCCCTCTAGGGGGACTAGTAAAATAAAAAAAAAGTAAAAAAAAGTTTTAAAAAATAAAAAAAATAAAAAAACCTAAAAGTTCAAATCACCCCCCTTTCACCCCATTGAAAATTAAAGAGTTAAAAAAATAAAAAATATACACATCATTGGTATCGCCGCGTTCAGAAATGCCCGATCTATCAAAATATAAAATCAATTAATCTGATAAGTAAATGGGGTAGCGGCAAAAAAATTCCAAACGCCAAAATTACGTTTTTTTGGTCGCCGCAAATTTTGCGCAAAATGCAATAACAGGCGATCAAAATGTAGCATCTGCGCAAAAATGGTACCATTAAAAATGTCAGGTCGAGACGCAAAAAATAAGCTGCCACTGAGTCTCAGATCCCGAAAAATGAGAACACTACGGGTTTTGGAATATGGTGCAAAACGTGCGCCACTTTTTTTGGACAAGCTTGTGAATTTTATTTAACACCTTAGATACAAGTAAACCTATACATGTTTGGTGTCTACAAACTCGCACTGACCTCAGGCATCATATAGATATATCAGTTTTACCATATAGTGAACACGGTGAATAAAATATCCCAAAAACTATTGTATGATCACACTTTTTTTGCAATTTTTCTGCACTAGGAATTGTTTTGCCGTTTTTCAGTACACTATATGGTAAAACTTATGGTTTCATTTAAAAGTAGAACTCGTCCAGCAAAAAACAAGCCCTTATATGGCAAGATTGATGCAAAACTAAAAAAGTTACGGCTCTCGGCAGAAGGGGAGCAAAAAACAAAAACGCAAAAACGGAAAGTGCCCGGGGGCTGAAGGGGTTAAAATGCCCTCAAAAACTTTGAACACTACTGATGTCAGACTGACTTGATGGTAGTTGCCTGGATCCACCCTCTTATTTTTCTTAAATATCGGTAACACATCAGCAATCCTCCAATCCTGAGGAGCCAACCCTGTTACAAGTAAATCTAAGAAGATGAGATACGGCGGTCTTTGAATTACGGAGCTCAATTCCCCCAATATTCGTGGATGAATGCCATCTGGCCCGGGGGATTTGTCAATGTATAATTTACTCAGACGCAGGCATAATTCTTCTTGTGTTAAACGAATTATATCAGGTGGTGAACTTTGATTTTTAACTTGTTGAATGATCCCTGGAACAGTTTGTTCCTTGGTGAATGCAGATGAAAAGTCCCTCTTTAATATCTCAGTCTTTTCTTTGTCCTCTATAATTAACTTTTTATTGTATTTTAAGGGGCCAATACTATCCTTTGATTTCCTTTTGGCATTAATGTTTTTATAAAAAAATTGGGGTCTATTTTAATGTCCTAGGCAATTTTTGTTTCAGTAGCTAATTTTGCATGATTGATGTTTTTTTTTTTACATTTTCTATTGAGATCCTTCTACTCCTGAAATGCTATTTCTGTATTCTTAGATTTCAACACACTTTGTCTTTGTTTTATTATACTTTGTACTGTATAATTTATCCATAGTGGTTTCTTCTTATTCCTGGACATTATATTACCACAGAGTATATACATTTTTTACAAGACTCTAGGAGTATATCCTTAAACTTACCCCATTTTATGTTCAGTATCCCCAGTTACCATGTCATTGTCCCAATCTTCACAATGAAGCTTTTTTCTTAAAAAAACCCCACATAACTCATTATTGATGGCAGCCGGTGGAGGATGGATGCACACTCTGCATGATTCGGAGTCCCCAGCACTTCCGGTCATGTGCACCGTACCTCATTGAAGCCAGGAAGCTTACACCCGGTAGCAGTTTAGTGTGCATGATTGAAATTAGTTTATGGCCTCATTAGCATTTAATAAACAATCTTTAGATATACTTTTTCTAAAGATCTCTTTATCTATACTAGTTTATACAGGGACGGTCAGGCAGGGGTTAGCAATATGCACCTTGAACTGGTCATGGTTTTGAGTGCATATTTCATCTGACAGGTTCCCTTTAACAATAATGTCCACAATAAGACAGCATTATTCCTAAAAACAGGTGTTGCCAAAAACTTTTTTGTTTCCTTTTTTTGCCTTTTACCTTAATCGCATATCCCATTAAATTACCAAGAACACATTGGCGCCACATTTCTCATTTAACTCTTTAGGAGAAATATTGCTAAGGGAATATATCAAATAGATCTCTCTTTACAGTAATCTCTTTTTTCGCTTGATCTACATTAATACATGGTATTTCCTCTAATATCCATTTTAATTCAGAAATCATGTGTTTAGATTCATAAAAATGTCTTGCCATTGTAGTTCCATCAAATGTTTCATTTTCAGATGTCATTACTTTTCTTCTTACCATCACTTTTATCTGCATTCTTTTGTTTTTCACTATATAATCTGATAGCTGAACATTGTTTGATAAGTCGTATTTTAATGCTACCTGATGTCTGTCTCACATATCCCAGTCCACATGGGCATTTTATAAAATATACATTTAAAGAATTACAGGTAAAAATCCTTCTAGAGGTATTTTAATAGCCATCATGGTGCTGGGATATGTGGTCCCCTTTAATAATGGCACTACAGTTTTGTCAACGCATGCGTGTGTATGTACCCTTGTTTTGGGTTTGCAAAAATAATTGTTTAGGCAATTTTGGAATATTATTATCTGATCTTACTAAGCTATTAGATATTGTTTTTCCTTTTTGATAAACAAACTTATGAGGAATTTTAAACATATTTCCATATTTAGGATCAGGCTGCAAGAGGTCCTAATATTTTTTCACTGTACTAATTATACCCCTTTTGTGCAAATTTTGCCATATTAATTTCTTTATTTTCATTATTATCCTTTTCATGAGAACATATCCTACATAATTGTGTGTGTTGACTCTTAGGTACACCTTTGAAGACTTGTGGGGCATGATGACTGTCTATTCAATGGATTATCAGTTTCATTAATGTGAATAGTCGTTTTTAGGTGGCCATTTTTTCAACCATAAGCTTCACATGTAAGAATCTCAATTCTTTCTCATATTTTTCAAGTGTGAATTGAATTGGATGACACCTATTAATTTCTATATCAAACGCAAGGACTTCTTCAATCAACAGTTCCTAATCAAATAATAAATTTCATCCCGAATATGGACTAATAGTTTAATATGTTGCCCAAATCCACTAGAAAATGCATGTTTTTCTTCCAAATTTGCATACAAATATTTCTGATACTTGGTGCTGCAAGAGACCCAACTGATGTTCCTTGCAGCTGCAAGTAAAAATCATCACCAATTTTTTTTTTTTTTTCAAAAATATTTCCAACAGTGCCAGAATAAATCCACTTTTCTGGTTGCTGAGGTTAGGTTCCTCCCATATTTGATCTCTAACTGCTTGAATAAAATCCTCATTTGGGATATTAGTTTAAAAACTCAAAAAAAAGTAGAAGCAGAATAATATTTACAATCCATTTTATGACTTTCTGGCCATTTTTGCATTCAATTTTAAAACTAAAATTTTTAGAGCCTTTAAAATTGTTTTTATGGTTGATCACCCACTGGCCAACGTCAAAGTAGAGACAGTCTCTTTTCAATAATAATAATATTAATAATAATATTTATTCACTTAGAGAGTGCTATTAATTCCACAGTGCTTTACATACATCGGTAACACTATCACCATGGTGGTTCACAAGCTAAGATCCCTATCTGTATGTCTTTGAAGTGTGGGAGGAAACCAGAGTACCCGGAGGAAATCCACGCAGACACGGAGAGAACATACAAACTCCTTGCAGATGTTGTCCTTGGTGGGATTTGAACCTAGGACTCCAGAGCTGCAGTGCTGCTAACCACTGAGCTACCGTGCAACCCATCAGTAAATCTCTTATAGATTAGTATTTGACTGTCTATACCACTTTTCTCTGTTGAGAACTAATGGGGACATATTTTGAGGACTTAAACTTCTGTAGGTGCTATTCTACAGCCAAACATTTTTTTCATACTGTGTCTCTTATTCCTATTTGTTGTATGTGCCTGGAAAGAGAAAAGAATAAAAGAATCCTTAAGGCCGCTTTACACGCAACGACATCGCTAACAAGAAATTGCTGGGGTCACGGAATTCGTGACGCACATCCGGCCTCGTTAGTGACGTCGTTGCATGTGACACCTACGAGCGACTGCTAACGATCCGAAAAACTGCAAAAATCGTTGATTGTTGACAAGTCATTCCTTTCCCAAATATCGTTGCTCATTTTGGACGCAGTTTGATCGTCGTTCCTGAAGCATCACACATAGCTATATGTGACACCCCGGGAATGACGAACAACAGCGTTTCTGCGTCCTCCGGCAACGAGGTTGGAGTGACATTAATGCGGCTGCTCTCCGCCCCTCCGCTTTTATTGGTGGCTCACTGTGTGATGTCGCTGTGACACCGCACGAACCTCCTCCTTAAAAAAGAGTTTGTTCGCCAGCCACAGCAACGTTGTTAGGATGGTATGTGCGTGTGACGCGTACTAGCAATATTGTTCGCCACGGGCAGCGATTTGCTCGTGACGCACACATGACGGGTGCGGGTGCGATTGCTAGCGACATCGCTAGCGATGTCGCAGCATGTAAAGCGGCCTTTAGCCCCAATTCATCCGACAGAAACCCATTTAGCCTTCTTTTAGCAGATTACTTTAGATCTTCTGTCTTTTTAGCTGCATGAAAGATTTAATATACGAACATCCATTAAAAAACTAAAAATACTGCTTAGTATACATCTTTTTTTCAATGGGTGAAGGAATGCAACTGTATGACATCCATCACAGCTTTAAATACAAATGTTGGAAACTTTCCTGGTGTATGTGTTAATTAAAAGGAAAAAACAGTGTGAAATCATTAAAGTTTTCTGTATAAATGTTTTGCAGTATCACATATTTTTAAATATTTAGCAGAATTAGAGCATTTAAAGTGTAATGTCGGCTAGCAGGCTTGCACAAACAATAGCAAAGGACTCTGCTGCATCTGAACATGGTCCGTAAAATGACACTGATAGCCCCCTGTTAGCAAATTATTAGAGGTCTGCAGCAGAAATGTCTCAGCTTTTAATGAAGCGATTTTACTAATGTACTTTACATGAATATCTTACAGCGCTATGAAGTTTTTAAATATCTCAGTGACTGTAGCAAACACTACCCAGCGGGAGCACTGACTTAAATGTTAGAATTCTGATTTTCCTCACCTTTAAATGTTTTTGAGTATAAAAATATTATCAGTGTTGGTGTTGCATTTTGTTGATATATTTAAAAACATCACAAAGTACACACAAAAAAAAGGAAAAATCAAATACTTGGCATTAGACATGAGTGAATCTAAGATATGACATTAATATACCTTAGAATTGTATATAAAATTAGGATGTTCCTGAATCTATGTGTTATATGATGCACTTTGTGCAGATTCATTAAATTAGTGGCTGGCTAGTTGTCATTTAGCTGATTTTGTAGAGCTTCCTACAGCCCCTTCTTTGATCTTATTTCTGCATTTTAGGGCTTCAAACGCATGTGTACGCTTCTTGTGAGTGTTTGCCTAATATTTATCATGACTCTGAGACTTACTCATTGCTGGAAGCCATAGAGCAGAAAGAATTTGCTGGAAGAGCCAAAAAGGATGTCTAAGAAAAGAAGAGACTGGAGAGAGCAGCCTGGGATACTAAAAGGGGCGTTGATGGGGTGCAATAGGTGAGCGACGAGGTGAATAATTATTTCACTTCAGATTCATTATGCTCTGCGGATATGAAAGCCAACAGGAAATAACATGGAATACTGTATTTGCTTTTAATTTCTTTAATGTGCATCTAATTTCCTCAGCAAAATAAAACAACATGCTAATTTTGAATTTTTAAAAATTTGCTACTTGTCATGAATGAAATTTTGCTTGTATTTCTCCACTTAATTTCATTAAATCGTAGTAGCAATGTAACAGTAGATGTTTTCATTAGTAATGAACGAGTGAAATCATTACTATTCACTATCACACAAATAGTATGGTATTCGAGTTACTCTTTCTATTGCGAGTTTTTGTGTACTCACCTCGCGATATTCGTATGTCCCGCTCAGCAGGTTTGGCATCTGATTTGCAGCTACTAGGCTCCTTAACCAATCACAAATTCAAACCAAAAGTCCCCTAAATGGTGCTTATATGCAAATGTATAAATCTCAAAAAGACTCCTCAGGACAAGGAAGACAAACTTGCCTTTAAGAGTCAAAACACCATTACTTAACCAATCACAGTAGTGCCATAGCCATCTTGGTTGTGGCATTACTGTGATTGGCTGACCTCGCTTCATAATTACTGATCACGGGAGCGAGAGAGAGAGAGAGATCTGTGCCAGAAATGCATGCAGGCATATTCTCCAGGCTTTACGCATTCAGTTTCATCACTTTCCCATCCCCTAGACCTCTTTGTTGGGTCCATCAGAAAAGTACTCGCATTTCCCATTGACTTGCATTGTACTTGCTATTCGGAATGAATACTCAAGTATTACAAAGTACTCATTAGGAGGATAGCTATTATGAATATTTTGCTATTCGCTCATCTCTGGTTTTCATTCATTTTGTAATATGTGTATCAGATTATATGGACACATGTAAATGGAGACCTAATGATGGATGCAGCCATCACATCCAAAGTTAAAATATCTATTGTTTACTCTGTACACTGTATTCACAGAAATGTAAAACTGTTCAAAAAAGAAAAACATTTTGTAATAAAAAGTTACATGCACTATTTTAAGATAGCTCTAGTCTTGATAAAGTCCAGTAACCTATACATAATACATAACCTTTTCACTTCTCCAGAGACACCTACTTTGGCTAACATTTCTGTAGTTAAATATCAGTAGAGCCAAGGCTAGCTACGTTCCAGCTGTGTGTGTAGGGCTCTAAGAAAATGCATTTGGAATAAAGAGTTTATAAACCAGGAGGTTTTCAGAAAAGCAATTAGGTTACAGCAATGAAGTGTGTAGAATGTATGCAAATAAGTCTAGAAGCGTTACTGACAGCATGAACAATGAATGTTTGTCAATTCTCTATGCGTTTCCTCAACTAAATTAATATTCAAAAATCAATGTTATTGATTTGTTCCATGTGCACTTTTTAACATTGTTGTTGTTCATGACCATTACTATTTAATACCTATAAAAATGATAAGTGCCAGACTCATAATTATGAGTCTGGAAACATGAACATAAGGTATTGCATTTGCTGAACATTTCAGTGATTACAACTTAAGCAAATATTTCTTATTTGCAAAAGTTGCTCATTGTTCAGCTGGAAAACTATTGCCAAGAGTATAAAATATATGCTCATGCATAACAAATTTCTATGGCCATTTTATAGAAGAAATAGAAATTGAGGAGTTTACAAAGTAAAAATATAGACAATTGGTTTATTTACAATGAAATCTGATAATACAAATTAAGAAATATAGATGAAGATTAGTGAATAAAGAAAATGAAAATAGGTTTACATGTAATGAAATCTGATATAATTTCGGAATTATCTAGAGGTAGCGTGGATGAGGGTAGAAATGGACTTTGTTGTTGATCGAGAATTAGTGATGGGCAAACTCAATGATGTTCGCATTCGGGAGCCTCGCCTGAACATTTTGTAAAGATCGAGTTCGGGTTCTAAGATAACGCGAACTTGCGTCTGAATACCGAACTTGGACTTTACAGTTATGGGATTGGGCGGGGGGGGCTGTAAAATAAAGAATATAGTTAATATAAAATATTTTCCTTATACTTACCGCTCCTACGACGTGTCCTGCAGGACGCATCGTGGGACCTGTAAGTATAATCAAAATGTTTAACAATTAATAAAGTGCTTTTTATTACATTCCATGGACTTGAACTGGACCCGAACTGTAACACGAGCTTCCCAGGAAAGCTCATGTTCGGGATCATGTGCACGAACACTGTGTGGTACGAACCCCGAACTTTACAGATCCTTTGGGTTCGCCCATCACTATCGAGAATGATGGTTTAGTCTCTGTGAAAGGGGAAAGATGGATCCAATACACAAGCTGATTAGAGCTTGCAGGCCCCACCGCAGATTAGTGGTAGGATGGAGAGCTTCACCGTAATGAGAAAGACACAAAGGTGGAGTGAAAGGAGGAGCATGTTTAAACAATACTAGAGTGGTATAAGGGTAAAGGTGGTGTCACACACAGCGACGACGACAACGAAGTCGCTGCTACGTCACCATTTTTGTGACGTTGCAGTGATGTCCCGACGCTGTCGCTGTGTGTGACATCCAGCAACGAGCTGGCCCCTGCTGTGAGGTCATTGCTCGTTGCTGAATGTCCTGCTTCATTTTTTCGTCGTCGCTCTCCCGCTGTAAAGCACACATCGCTGTGTGTGACAGCGAAAGAGCGACGAAATGAAGCGAGCAGGGAGCAGGAGCCGGCGTCTTACAGCTGCGGAAAGCTGTAACCAGGGTAAACATCGGGTAACCAAGGGAAGACCTTTCCCTGGTTACCCAATATTTACCTTCATTACCAGCCTCCACCGCTCTTGCTGCTAGTGCCGGCTCCTGCTCTGTGCACATGTAGCTGCAGTACGCATCGGGTAATTAACCCTATGTGTACTGTAGCTAGGAGAGCAAGGAGCCAGCGCTAAGCAGTGTGCGTGGCTCCCTGCTCTCTGCACTGTGACATGTAGCTGCAGTACACATCGGGTTAATTAACCCGATGTGTACTGTAGCTAGGAGAGCAAGGAGCCAGCGCTAAGCAGTGTGTGCGGCTCCCTGCTCTCTGCACATGTAGCGACGTTATGATCGCTGCTGCGTCGCTGTGTTTGACAGCTAAGCAGCGATCATAACAGCGACTTACAAGGTCGCTGTTACGTCACAGAAAATGGTGACGTAACAGCGATGTCGTTGTCGCTGTCGCTATGTGTGAACCCAGCTTAAGAGAGGCACAATTCAGTTAGATGCTTGGTTGTAAATCTAATGGCTACCATAAATTAATCAGCTACTGTATATAAGAAGCCAAGATATTTTTACTCTCTGCTTTCATTTACAAAAGATAGTCCACCAGCAGTATCTTGCCAAAGAAAAATGTATTTATATTGTCTCTACATTACAATATTAATTTCTCTACATATCTTCAAAAGTTGCAAGGCACAGTTATGAAATGAGTCATTTCTTAATGATTTTGATTTTGACCTCAAATCTGACAATAGAAATTTTTGTTGCTTCTTACTTCTCTGCTATCAAAGAGTTTTCCTTTTACTGCTGCATATAGTTAATGCATAAAAGTTTCAGTACATTGAAACATTATTTTTTTGCAATAATAATGTTGTGGGATATTTTATTATGACCATTTTTTGATATTTATTTAGAAGAAACTTTAAAAAACTTCAAATAGCTAAAACCTGTCTAAACAGTATTGAAATTATAAACAGTTACAGAAATTGCACTACAAAATTTGGTCCTCATTCAGTAACAACTCATTGATGCTTGTTTCTTGTACTCCTACACCGGATAATCTCTTAACAATTGTCCAACAGTAACTTGAAACCATTGATGGATTCCATTTTCCTTGATATCTTTTCTCCATAGCAGCAATATCTTGATAAAATTTCTCATTGTGCTCATAGCTCATTGTTCACTGCAGTTTGGTGGCAAAAAGCCTACATGCAAATGCAAGAAATTAGTCTTTAATGCCTTTCATGACCAAGGGTGTATACATGCGTCCTTGGTCATGTCTATCCCTTTAATAATTCTTTGCACGTCTGCTGATCTGATCTGCAAACATGTTGTTACAGTTCAGGGGTTCTGTTGTACCTTGAACCGGTCCAGTCCCATCATTGACTCCCACATTGGGGTCGGTCAACTCCGCGGCGCCATCTGGCTGTCGCTTGAGGCATCAGGTGGCTAGAGTCTTGTACCCTCCTGAGCCTAAGTGCTCATGCATCCAAACTGAGCATGTGCGGGATATCATCAATGACCAGGCGGCCACTGATTGGTCATTAGTGACATCAGCAATGACGTGGCAGCCTCTGTATGGCTGCAGCCAACGCCATTACCACATGCTATGTGGTCTGGGCCAGGGAGGTGACTATAAAAGGTCTGTAGCTCCACCCATTGGGGCGTGAGCATCACATATTGTATGCTGACAGCTAAGGCGGCTATCCTGGCCATTGGAGTGATTGGGTTTCCAGCGCCATTTCCTGCAGTGCTTGTGGCAGGTGTTGGTATGGATCTTTCCTTAGGTACTCGGTAATGTTAACCAGGTGATCCACAAGGTTTAATGTGCTCCTTCGCAAGTGACCAATAGTCAGCAGTGCCAGTGGCAGACTTGTGTGTATGTGCCAGTGTGCATGTGATTTTTAGGTCAGGAGCTTGTACCAGGTATTCATATCTAGATACAGCTGTGTTTCGGCACGGTGAGGTTCTGGTTCCTTATGGTCTGACGTGCCCCCTACGCACGTGACCAGTCTGTAGCATCAGTGGCAGACTTGTGTGTGTGTGTGTGTGTGCCAGCCCTGGGTACCCAGAGACGCTAACTGGGTAGCCTACTCGGTCTAACGTGCCCTTTACGCACGTGACCAATTCCTTTTGTATCTGTACATGGTCTGACGTGCCCCTGTACGCACGTGACCACTTCCGTGGTACGTTGCCAGGTGTCCAAGTGACGCTAAATGGGTTACCTTTCGGTCTGACATGTCCCTACGCATGTGACCAATACCTGTTGCGTTTCCTTCGGTTTTGACATGTCTCTACACATGTGACCATTATTTGTGTACCTATGAGGTTAACAGGGACACGCTACATGTTGGGGTGTGCCCTTAAAACATCCCCTTTGTTTCCTGATCAGAGCATCACTCTGATCAGGAGAAGTGATTGGACTGTGTAGTCATAAAGTTCTTAGGTGGATTAGTAAAACAATAAAAAAATGTAAAAAAAAAAAGTTTTAAAAAATTACATTATTTTGTTGTGGCAACATTGCAATAAAATGCAATAATAGGCGATCAAATCATAACAGCTATCAAAAAACAGTATAATTAAAAATGTCAGCTCAAGTCTCAAAAAATAAGCCATTAATGAGCCCCAGATCCCGAAAAATGGGATTACTATGGGCCTCGGAAAATGGCACCAAAAGTGCAATTCTTTTTTTTTAACAAACTTCTGAATTTTTTTTCACCACTTACATAAAAGTAAAACTATACATGTTTGATATCCACAAACCCGTACTGACCTGAGTAATCATAATGCCTGGTCAGTTTTACCAAGTTGTGAACATGGTAAACAAAATACCCCCAAAACAAAATGGGACAGATTGAATGGAGTCGTTCAAACGCACAGCTCGTCTCACAAAAAACAAGCCCTCATATGGCTATATTGATGAAAATTAAAAAATAGTTATGGCTCTTCGAAGAAGGGGAGGAAAAAACAAAAACGAAAAATCACCCTGGTTGAAGAGGTTAAGGACATATTACAGCCAAGATCCTTATTTTTTGAGATTTTCCACCAGATCTTACAGTCTCCTTTATTGTAGTGATATTCTCCCCTATCTCACTCACTCAGAAAGCAGAATTCCATTATGTATCCACCATAGAGACCAAGTAAAAAAGAAACCACCTTTAAGTCACAAAAAAGGGGCCACAAATTTTGGTCATATTTCTGGAACATCAGCATCTTTTTAATTTTGTGAAAGGTTTTTTTTTATGTGGACAGAATAACAAACTGGAATTGATGGCAACACATAGGCATTATGCAGCAAGTCTGTTTTCAGGCTTTTTTCTAGATGAATTGATCAAGACCCTCCATTCCTCTAGATTATGACTTGTTTATAGAACTTCCATTAAACTGTGGATGTTGGTACATTCCAGAAGATCATCCTCACTGAAGAACTATTGGACAAGATCTTTAAGACGGTTGCAGAAAAAAAAATCAAACCGTTGGAGAACCCACTGCTGTAACTTGGAATCTAAGAGCTCAGACTTAAGGGGGCTTTTACACGCTACAATATCGTTAATGAATTATCTTCTGGGTCACGGTGTTTGTGATGCATATCCGGCTTCATTAACGAGAATGCAGTGTGTGACACTTATGAGCGACCTTAAACGATCGCAAAAGCGATCAAAATCATTTGCCACGGAGAGGTCTTCCTAAAACAAAAAATCGTTCTCTGCTAATTAGCGATGTTGTTCGTCATTCCTGCGGCACCACACATCGCTATGTGTGACACCACAGGAGTGACGAACATCTCCTTACCTGCCTCCACCGGCAATGCGGAAGGAAGGAGGTGGGCGGGATGTTACATCCTGCTCATCTCCGCACCTCCTCATCTTTTGGACGCCTGCCGTGTGACGTCGCAGTGACGCCGCACAAACCACCCTCTTAGAAAGGAGGCGGTTCGCCGGCCAGAGCGACATCACAGAGCAGGTATGTGCGTGTGACGCTGCCGTAGAGATAATGTTCGCTATGGCAGCGATCACCAAATATCGACCATACGACGGGGGTGGGTGCTATCGCACTCAACATCGCCAGCAAATGCTAGCGATGTCGCAGCGTGTGAAGCCCGCTTTACTCTTGGGCATATCCAAATCTCTAATAAGATTGTTCAGTTCACTTTGTGATAAGGTGTGGGTCAGTTGAGGTTGTAGACAGATTGTCTGGGTAGGGAGAAAAAATTGGTTCATGACACCAAGCACCCTTTTCTTCCTCACTTAACTCGACTGAAAATATTTCTGATGCTTTTGGAACCGGCATTTCTTCTGTATGTGGGAATGGGCATAGTTGCAGATGAAATGTTTGGATACTGCAAAGTCCACTTCTTTCTTGAAAATTCATTCTTAATAAGGTGCAGTGTGCAGAAATAGCAATTAGTAGTGGCATCAGTTGGCTCTCTCCTCATCATTTGGACTGCACAAGGCATACATTGCCTTTTCCCCTGCAACCACTAGTTAAGATATGATGCACATCTATTGCAGCATATGTGCAGAACCCAACTCTTGTTCTGATCACTTTTTCTGCAGTCAAAATACAGGTAGTAGGTTTTCCTCATCATGGTAGTCAAGTTCCACCTTTTTGATGCAAAAGGGACCTCTCTGCCTATATACCAAAAACTATCCATTTTGTTAATGCAAAACAGAGACATATCTGGAAAAAAAACCTTATAGAAACATGTAAATATGCTCAAAAAACAAGCTAAGTAATCCTAAAACTGTATACCTTACACAGAGAGCATTTATAAAAGTAGGTCATGCAACTGTAATTAAGATTACATTGTCATTGGAGCCGCTTTGGTGTTGTTTGATTGGTCACACTAAGACAGAATACTGAAGGCTCGATAGACTCAATAGATGATGTAATAAATAAGTTACTAACAATGCAATAACGATGTTGAAATAATAAAGACACATTTAAGGTGTCATAAGTAATTACAACCTCTTCTGGGTCTTGAAAATTAGCTCCAATCAGCAAATTTAAGCATCTATTCATTTTCAGCAGCACAAAATTAGTTGACTTTAACTGTTTTCATCTCTGAAACATTTTGGCTATAGATCAGTATTTTCAGTTCTTTGTTGTTCTTAGGATAGTAAATTATTGCTTGCAGTAATGTAGAGACGAGCAAACCTATTCTAAATATATCAGAATCCTCACAACTTTAGAAAAAAAAATAGATTTTAAAGAATAGGGAAGGGATTAAAAATATCTACACACCTCTCCTGGACTCTTTTGCCCCATTTCTGCCTCTCGTTAATTCAGCTCTACTACTATTTTTCATCTCCCTTCTTCTTTTGTCTATATTTTATCTTTAGCCACCTTCCATTCACTCAGTCCCACACCCTTAGACCCGTTTCACATGTTAGCGAAAAACACAGACCTTCTTCACTGACGTGTAAAACGTGTGTGACGCCCAGGAGACCGGGGTACCCAGCACCAGATCGGGGGTCTATTTCTTGAGGGGATGTCACGGGTGGCTCGACCCGGGCTGTGGTCTCAGGCGATGCACAGTGCAATGGGGGGTATTTACAGGGGATAAATAAAAGTTTATAAGAGTTTTTCGTGACGCCACCCGGAATAAATGTGGCTATTTATGGCCACCGCTGCCAGTAGCTGGCCGGGGATGATGATGTGGGGCAGCTGAGGTGGAAAGCCCTTTCCGGGTAGGGCTGTGGGTCCCAGGCAGGTGAGGTAAAAGTCAATGGTGGTTATAGATAATGGTATTGTGAGGAGACTTTAGGAGCACAGACACTTACTTGATCAGCAACAGGTTTTCTCAGCTTCGATGGTCCCAATCCTGGATAGGTGGCAACTGTCCAAATGAGAGACTTAGGCGCAGGCAACGTTTAACCGGTTTACTTTAACAAAAACTGCATAACAACAAGTCTCATCACCGGAGTCTGTATCAGGAGGACTAAGTTACTCTGCCCTGCCGGGTCCTTGGCCTCCTTCTTTGCGCTGTCTGTGTGTGGCCCTGCTGCTGTGTGTGAACTGGCTGCTGGCCCAAACTGTCCCTCTCGGGTCCTAATTCAACAGGCAACTTGAGTCCTTTTCCTCTGCTTGCCCCCTCCGGGAGTACCGCTGAACTCTCTGGATGCTCCTGTGTCTGACCCTGATGAAGCTTGAATCGCCTTCACTTTTCCTGGTTGCTGAATTGTGTAAAACTAATGCAGCCACGGATCCGGTGTCCGTATTTGCGCCTTTTCAGGGGTAGATATTAATGGCTACCCGGTTCCTAAAATGTTCCTCTTCTCTGTCTCCTCTTCCTCAGACCAAAGGCTTGGGCCTGGAAATTGTCAGTCTCTCCTAAGTACCTCAGAGCAATTTCTCTGTGACTACTCCTTTGAGCGTCCCGGCTCCAACTCAAAAACTGTCAGTTTTACCTCAGATCAGAATATATCTAGGGGAATCTCTTGAGCTCCCCCTTCTGGCCAGATGTGGTAGTGCGGTGTCTGCTCTAGTGCTTGTGTTGAGTAACTAATGATGGTTTTACTGTGGCTAATACCCCTAGGGGTGCCACATTCCCCCTTAGTGAAAAACAGTACTCCGGGACTGTGATACAATAAACAAATGATATAACAATTAATATTTACAGAGTCGTAAAAATAAAAAAATTACAAAAACCACTAAAAGGGCAAAAATAGAGTTCTGTAAAAAGTCACTTCAAACAGCGGCCATTAGAGATGAGCGAACCGGTCGCGGTTCGGCTCGAGGTTGGTTCGCCGAACGGACCTCCCGTTCGAGTTCGGTTCGTCGAACGTTCGACGAACCGAACTCGAACTGCATAGGAAACAATGGCAGGCAATCACAAACACAGAAAAACACCTAGAAAACACCCTCAAAGGTGTCCAAAAGGTCACAAACAACTCACAACACATGGGAAAGTGACAAGGACATATACTCATGCGAAAACAAAAGAGCTGGACAAGGAAAAAGAGTAGGACACACAGATATATGAGTATATGCAAGGAAACATCGATTCCATTATTGTGCAACTTGAGCCCTGCTCATTTTAGGCTTCCAATGTTGATAAATTGCCTGAGCTCGCCACGTACGTCTTGGGGATCTTGTCGTGTCCTGCAGCCAGCGTTCTCTCGGAACCTGTCTTCAGTGCTGCTGTGGGTCTGCTGGCAGATAAGCACACGTGTCTGTCCACTGACAATGTGGACATGGCTCTCAGAGGACTTTTCTTCCCCTGGGTCAGCCAGGGGATGGGAAAGGCACGCGTATTTTTGAGAGTGCTTCATGCAAAGCATCTTTTTCTTTTTCAAAAGGGGGCTCAACCGATGCCAGTCAAGTGGGGTGTGTGTGGCCCAGTTAGTGGCAACGAGGGAGACTGTGGTTGGAGTCCCCTCGCTGTGTTTCTAAAAGAACCAAGATGAACAAGTCATGGCTCTCAGAGGACTTTTCTTCCCCTGGGTCAGCCAGGGGACGGGAAAGGCACGCGTATTTTTGAGAGTGCTTCATGCAAAGCATCTTTTTCTTTTTCAAAAGGGGGCTCAACCGATGCCAGTCAAGTGGGGTGTGTGTGGCCCAGTTAGTGGCAACGAGGGAGACTGTGGTTGGAGTCCCCTCGCTGTGTTTCTAAAAGAACCAAGATGAACAAGTCATGGCTCTCAGAGGACTTTTCTTCCCCTGGGTCAGCCAGGGGACGGGAAAGGCACGCGTATTTTTGAGAGTGCTTCATGCAAAGCATCTTTTTCTTTTTCAAAAGGGGGCTCAACCGATGCCAGTCAAGTGGGGTGTGTGTGGCCCAGTTAGTGGCAACGAGGGAGACTGTGGTTGGAGTCCCCTCGCTGTGTTTCTAAAAGAACCAAGATGAACAAGTCATGGCTCTCAGAGGACTTTTCTTCCCCTGGGTCAGCCAGGGGACGGGAAAGGCACGCGTATTTTTGAGAGTGCTTCATGCAAAGCATCTTTTTCTTTTTCAAAAGGGGGCTCAACCGATGCCAGTCAAGTGGGGTGTGTGTGGCCCAGTTAGTGGCAACGAGGGAGACTGTGGTTGGAGTCCCCTCGCTGTGTTTCTAAAAGAACCAAGATGAACAAGTCATGGCTCTCAGAGGACTTTTCTTCCCCTGGGTCAGCCAGGGGACGGGAAAGGCACGCGTATTTTTGAGAGTGCTTCATGCAAAGCATCTTTTTCTTTTTCAAAAGGGGGCTCAACCGATGCCAGTCAAGTGGGGTGTGTGTGGCCCAGTTAGTGGCAACGAGGGAGACTGTGGTTGGAGTCCCCTCGCTGTGTTTCTAAAAGAACCAAGATGAACAAGTCATGGCTCTCAGAGGACTTTTCTTCCCCTGGGTCAGCCAGGGGACGGGAAAGGCACGCGTATTTTTGAGAGTGCTTCATGCAAAGCATCTTTTTCTTTTTCAAAAGGGGGCTCAACCGATGCCAGTCAAGTGGGGTGTGTGTGGCCCAGTTAGTGGCAACGAGGGAGACTGTGGTTGGAGTCCCCTCGCTGTGTTTCTAAAAGAGCCAAGATGAACAAGTCATGGCTCTCAGAGGACTTTTCTTCCCCTGGGTCAGCCAGGGGACGGGAAAGGCACGCGTATTTTTGAGAGTGCTTCATGCAAAGCATCTTTTTCTTTTTCAAAAGGGGGCTCAACCGATGCCAGTCAAGTGGGGTGTGTGTGGCCCAGTTAGTGGCAACGAGGGAGACTGTGGTTGGAGTCCCCTCGCTGTGTTTCTAAAAGAACCAAGATGAACAAGTCATGGCTCTCAGAGGACTTTTCTTCCCCTGGGTCAGCCAGGGGACGGGAAAGGCACGCGTATTTTTGAGAGTGCTTCATGCAAAGCATCTTTTTCTTTTTCAAAAGGGGGCTCAACCGATGCCAGTCAAGTGGGGTGTGTGTGGCCCAGTTAGTGGCAACGAGGGAGACTGTGGTTGGAGTCCCCTCGCTGTGTTTTACATGCTTTTAGAAGGGCATGACATGGCTTGGAGGTTGACTTTCATCATATGCAAACTGTTGGCTACCAAAATGCTGCCTTTCCAACAACTGTGGTTATAGGCAATGAGGAACATACTGATGAAGATGAGACGCAGATACCCGATTGGGATGACAACTTAAATATTCGGTCAGGGCAAGAAGAAACTCGGTCTGAGGGGGAGGGGAGTGCAAACACAACAATTGATGATGAAGTTCTAGATCCCACCTACTGTCAACCCACAGTCAGACACTCGAGGAGGTCAATAGAGGCGGTGGAGGAGGATGCAACCGACGTCGAAGTAACCTGGCGCCTTCCTGGACACAGTCGGAGCACTGGTAGCACGTCTACAACTGCATCCTCAGCCACCACTCTGCCTCTGAGCATTATTCGGGGTGGATCAACAGGTCGCATGGCCTCTAAGCCTTGCCTAGCCTGGTCCTTTTTTGACATAAAAAAAGATCGGCCAAATTATGTGATCTGTAACATTTGGCATGGTTATCTTAGTAGAGGTCAAAACCTCAGCAGTTTGACAACTTCTTCCATGAATCGTCACATGAATAAATATCATATGGCCTGGTGGGAAGCTCACCGTGCTGCAATGCGGCCTAGTGGAGCCAACCATCCACCGCCTGCCCCTTCCAGGGCATCCGCGCGCTCGTCATCTTCTAGGACTGTGGGGACAGCTGTCACACCTGTTTTTCCACCCACAACTTCCACCACTGTAACCGCAACAGGCAGTTTGCTTGGTAGGTCGTCAGTTGGTTTGGAAGGGGAAACAAGTGAGTGTGTACAGCTCTCTCAGACATCGATAGCACCAACTTTGGATGAAGGCAACATCATGTCTCCGCCTGCACTTTTCTCACAAACCTGCATTTTTCCAGGGACACCCTACTCAACACCGTCTACAGACAGCAGCCAGATCTCTGTCCCTCAGATGTGGTCAAATAAAAGGCCACTTACTGCGACCCATGACAAAGCTAAGTGGTTGACTCTATCCCTCTGTAAGCTGTTGGCTACCGAAATGCTGCCTTTACGCGTAGTGGACACACAGGATTTTACAGACCTTATGTCTGTCGCTGTGCCCCAGTACCAGATGCCCAATCACCACTGCTTCTCCAAGAAAAGCATGCCCGCACTACACCAGCATGTCGCACACAACATCATCACCACTTCCTTGAGAAAATCTGTGTGCGACAGGGTGCATTTCAACACAGATACTTGGACCAGTAAGCATAGACAGGGTCATTACATGTCACTGACTGGGCACTGGCAAACTATGGTGAGAGATGGAGAAGGGTCTGCTGTACAAGTCTTGCCGTCCCCACGAGTTGTTTCAATCCTTGTTCTGTATGTAGAAGTTAATACACTGCTTCTGCCTCTTCAACCTCGTGTGGGTCCTCTACCTTGGCGCAAACCCTGTGTGGTCAGGCCACCCTTCCTTGCAACTGCGCACAAGGACTACCACACACCTCCTTACTATGCTGGCAGCAGAGCTCAATGCCATCAGGCAGTCAAAGTTTTACTTTGAAATGTATGGGAAATGTGAGTCACACCGCTATTCCAGAGAATAGTAGTCAGGCAGGGTCAAAACATTAATTGAGGAACAGGAACAGAATGGGACGGCCAGGACTTAATCAGAAAACAAGCAGAGGTGAAATGCGTATCGGCCAACAAGGTACATAAACAGCAAGCAGGAAAAGTAGTCAGGTAACAAGCACACAAAATCATAAAACTGAACTGGGGGTAAAATTAACCAGAGGTTCATAGCTATGTCTGGCAGTGGTCTGCAGACAGGATGGGCATAAAAAAGGGTGTGGTGTCTTCCCATTGGTTGTAGCTGAATGATGGTATTTCATCTGTGAGATACCCACCAGCTACATTCAGCCAGAGATTCTGCATCTGTCAAGGTAATGCAGCCCAGTGGGTGAGCATAACCTGCGTCCACCTGCGCCGCTGGCATCGACTACTCTCCCATCATCAGCACTATTCATGAAAGGAACACGTTGTCACCTGGCAACCGGAGTACAAATTGACGGAGCGGACTACGTTGGTGACTTAACAGCCGTGTGCGGCAATGATGCAAACCTGGCTGTGGGCCATCGTCAGGGCAATGTGACACACGTGCCTTGTATGGCTCACGTGTTGAACCGAATTCTCCAGCAATTTTTAAAACACCATCACGGCCTACATGGACTTGTGCAGCGGGCACGCTCACTATGTGCTCACTTCCATCGTGCGCACACAGCAGCTCAACAACTTTCATCACTCCGGAAGTCTTAGGGTCTGGCAGTTAAACGCCGGAAATGCGATGTTCCGACACGCAGGAATTGGAATCTGCACATGTTGCAGCGTGTGTGGCAGCACCGCAGAGCCCTGCTGAAATACGGTAAGACATATAGCCTGGGATAACTTGATCCAGAGGTGGTGCAGATCACGCTGCTGGAGTGGTGTCAGATCAAGGACCTATGCACCCTGCTACACAGTTTTGAAATGTCGACGAAGATGTTTAGCACTGGCAATGTCATTCTCAGGGTGACAATTCTGGTCATCTACATGATGGAGCACACTGTAATTATTATTCAGAGACAGGTGTTGGGACAAGAGGAAGGGGAGGAAGTACAGGAGGAGTCATATGCGGAAGGGATAACAAGATCTACGAGGTCCAGATGGTCAGCGGCACCTATGCGGCAGTCATGGTGAGGGAGAGGGATTAACAAGGGCGCATAGTATCAGCAAAAAGTGTTGATGAAAGTGCAGGAGCCCATGAAGAAATGGAGGACGAACTGGCGATCGGCATGGAAGACTCAGCAGATGAGTGAGAGCTTGCTCACATTTCGGTTGTGCGAGGTTGTGGGTAGAGGACAGAGGAAGTATGCACGATTCTCACCTCTCTGCCACCAACACACCAAGGACTTGGTCCTCCTGGATGCACAAGACACATGAGCGGATTCTTGCTGCACTACCTACAACATGACCCTCGGATGGTACGAATTCAAAGTAATCCAGAATACTGGGTTGCCACACTGTTAGATCCCCGGTACAAGACAAAATTTGCCGAACTAATTCCTGCCATAGAAATAGACGCACGTATACAGGAGTATCTGCAGAATGTGGTACGCAATCTTAGATCTACTTTTCCACTAAACACCAGTGCTGCACAGAGTGAATCTCAACGCTTTGTTATGGATAGGAGGAAATGGTCTTTTACTTGTCCACATCGGAGGGACCGAGGGATGGCTGCTGTGCTGAGATGGCGTTGAGTACGGTGTCCCTGCACAGTTGCACTTTTGGTCATATCCCAAAATGAGTTGGAAAAGGACAGATGCTGTTGGAAAGGGGAACAGGTGTGTTGGAAAGGGGAAAAAAATTTTGGTCCGTGGATTTGGTGGTTAAGCAACTGTAACATTTGCTGAAGAAACAACATCTGTTACAGTGGGACTGGCAGATTTGGATAAAGTGGTATATAATCTGTGACCGCTATATAACGAAAATTAATAAGAAAAGAAAGAGAAAGGTATATATCCCCATCAGCAGTCAGTGTCCACCGTGCTCCCAGTTGGAAAAGGAGAGGTTGGCAACTGGAAGGTTTGGTGGAGGATACAGAGCTGTGTGGCTATGAAACTAATAGTAGCCTGAACCGAGTTAGACGCCATTCGGATCTGGAGACTGTGAGCCCTGTTAGCGTCACAGGGTCCACATGCCCACCCAGCCCAGGAACTCCCTGTTAACAACACAGGGGCCATTGAGTACGCTGACCGTGTGCGTAGGGGCCACACCTGTGGACAGCAGGCGCATCAGCAGCAGCAGGCCTGTTAATGCCACTGGGCTGCACAAGCAGGACTGTTAGGACAGGAGCTGGTCTTAACCGTTCTGCGTTACCAACTGTGGTGGTGGCCTGCATCCACCACCCTATCCCTGCCTACCTCTGGCCTAAAGCCGCAATGGGTTCAACACATGGAGGTGTGCTCTTTCGGAGCATAATAGAAGACTGTGCACCTCCTTGTTGGCTCCAGCCCCTTTGATAACCTGGGTCCGCCCCAAACCATGGTGAACCACAATGCACCTCCTATAGACAAAAGTAGAGTGACACGTCATGAGTGGCATAACTAGCGTCCTATTTGGAAACGCAACTTCAATGATGACCTCATGGCTGCCATGACCCAAACACCTCACCAGTCATCGTCTGACCATCAATAATGCGATGACAAGTCATAGGTGTGGGCCTCTGCAAGCCATTTGGGAGGACACCTGATGCCCTGTGGTCTATATGGGACCCCCACATCAGGGCCAGGGCCAAAGAGTTCATTACCGGACCTAGTCTCTGATGCAGGAAGTGCCTGAGCATGCTCAGTAGCATGAAATACAGTCTCTGAAAAAAGACTATCAGCTTTAGCATGGTGTCTAGGCACAAAACAGGACTTAGACCCGGCACGGAATGCAAGCACCTGTGCAAAGAGGCTTTTCACACTTAGTGTGGGAGCATGCGCTGTATCCCGAAATGAAGACTTAGCGTCAGGAATGGCACAGTCAGGCTGAGCATACTCACTAGGCGAAACACTGTAATTATGCTGCAGCTGGGGTACATCGGCACACGCATGCGCACTTGCTGCCTCTCCACACTTAAACGTGGAGGGGAAATTTGTCTTGGAGATGCTGTCTATGAACAGAAGGAAAAGCTAAAGGAAGCCTGACTTTCTATCCCTCCGAATTATGAAATGCAGCAATGAATTCCATGAGTTTGCTATAACATTAGCGTAGCAAAATGTGCATGAGGGTGTGATGTAGAGGTGCTAGAAATAGCTTGTCACCAGTGGGGCACTAATGGAATACAACAGCCAGTTCTATGATGCCACAAAATGGCAGTATTTTGTGCTATCATTATAGCTTATTAAAAACAGAGCACGAGGTTGTCATGCAGAGGTGCTGCACATAGATTTGCAGTAGTGTGAATAGACAAAAGTACAATAGCCACGTTTAGGATACAACTAGGTACAGTGAGTGTTTGCTAGTATAATGGCTGAGTTTAAAAAAGTTAGAGTGTGCAATGCAGGCAGACGTGCTGCAAATAACGTTCCAATACTGTGAATAGACAAAAGTACAAAAGCCACGTTTAGGATACAACTAGGTACACTGTGTGTTTGCTAGTATAATGGCTGAGTTTAAAAAAGTTAGAGTGTGCAATGCAGGCAGACGTGCTGCAAATAACGTTCCAATACTGTGAATAGACAAAAGTACAAAAGCCACGTTTACGATACAACTAGGTACACTGTGTGTTTGCTAGTATAATGGCTGAGTTTAAAAAAGTTAGAGTGTGCAATGCAGGCAGACGTGCTGCAAATAACGTTCCAATACTGTGAATTGACAAAAGTACAATAGCCACGTTTAGGATACAACTAGGTACAGTGAGTGTTTGCTAGTATAATGGCTGAGTTTAAAAAAGTTAGAGTGTGCAATGCAGGCAGACGTGCTGCAAATAACGTTCCAATACTGTGAATTGACAAAAGTCCAATAGCCACGTTTAGGATACAACTAGGTACAGTGAGTGTTTGCTAGTATAATGGCTGAGTTTAAAAAAGTTAGAGTGTGCAATGCAGGCAGACGTGCTGCAAATAACGTTCCAATACTGTGAATTGACAAAAGTACAATAGCCACGTTTAGGATACAACTTGGTACAGTGAGTGTTTGCTAGTATAATGGCTGAGTTTAAAAAAGTTAGAGTGTGCAATGCAGGCAGACGTGCTGCAAATAACGTTCCAATACTGTGAATAGACAAAAGTACAAAAGCCACGTTTACGATACAACTAGGTACACTGTGTGTTTGCTAGTATAATGGCTGAGTTTAAAAAAGTTAGAGTGTGCAATGCAGGCAGACGTGCTGCAAATAACGTTCCAATACTGTGAATTGACAAAAGTACAATAGCCACGTTTAGGATACAACTAGGTACAGTGAGTGTTTGCTAGTATAATGGCTGAGTTTAAAAAAGTTAGAGTGTGCAATGCAGGCAGACGTGCTGCAAATAACGTTCCAATACTGTGAATTGACAAAAGTCCAATAGCCACGTTTAGGATACAACTAGGTACAGTGAGTGTTTGCTAGTATCATGGCTGAGTTTAAAAAAGTTAGAGTGTGCAATGCAGGCAGACGTGCTGCAAATAACGTTCCAATACTGTGAATTGACAAAAGTCCAATAGCCACGTTTAGGATACAACTAGGTACAGTGAGTGTTTGCTAGTATATTGGCTGAGTTTAAAAAAGTTAGAGTGTGCAATGCAGGCAGACGTGCTGCAAATAACGTTCCAATACTGTGAATAGACAAAAGTACAAAAGCCACGTTTACGATACAACTAGGTACACTGTGTGTTTGCTAGTATAATGGCTGAGTTTAAAAAAGTTAGAGTGTGCAATGCAGGCAGACGTGCTGCAAATAACGTTCCAATACTGTGAATAGACAAAAGTACAAAAGCCACGTTTACGATACAACTAGGTACACTGTGTATTTGCTAGTATAATGGCTGAGTTTAAAAAAGTTAGAGTGTGCAATGCAGGCAGACCTGCTGCAAATAACGTTCCAATACTGTGAATTGACAAAAGTACAATAGCCACGTTTAGGATACAACTAGGTACAGTGAGTGTTTGCTAGTATAATGGCTGAGTTTAAAAAAGTTAGAGTGTGCAATGCAGGCAGACGTGCTGCAAATAACGTTCCAATACTGTGAATTGACAAAAGTACAATAGCCACGTTTAGGATACAACTTGGTACAGTGAGTGTTTGCTAGTATAATGGCTGAGTTTAAAAAAGTTAGAGTGTGCAATGCAGGCAGACGTGCTGCAAATAACGTTCCAATACTGTGAATAGACAAAAGTACAAAAGCCACGTTTACGATACAACTAGGTACACTGTGTGTTTGCTAGTATAATGGCTGAGTTTAAAAAAGTTAGAGTGTGCAATGCAGGCAGACGTGCTGCAAATAACGTTCCAATACTGTGAATTGACAAAAGTACAATAGCCACGTTTAGGATACAACTAGGTACAGTGAGTGTTTGCTAGTATAATGGCTGAGTTTAAAAAAGTTAGAGTGTGCAATGCAGGCAGACGTGCTGCAAATAACGTTCCAATACTGTGAATTGACAAAAGTCCAATAGCCACGTTTAGGATACAACTAGGTACAGTGAGTGTTTGCTAGTATAATGGCTGAGTTTAAAAAAGTTAGAGTGTGCAATGCAGGCAGACGTGCTGCAAATAACGTTCCAATACTGTGAATTGACAAAAGTCCAATAGCCACGTTTAGGATACAACTAGGTACAGTGAGTGTTTGCTAGTATAATGGCTGAGTTTAAAAAAGTTAGAGTGTGCAATGCAGGCAGACGTGCTGCAAATAACGTTCCAATACTGTGAATAGACAAAAGTACAAAAGCCACGTTTACGATACAACTAGGTACACTGTGTGTTTGCTAGTATAATGGCTGAGTTTAAAAAAGTTAGAGTGTGCAATGCAGGCAGACGTGCTGCAAATAACGTTCCAATACTGTGAATTGACAAAAGTACAATAGCCACGTATAGGATGCCACTAGGTACACTGAGTGTTTGCTAGTATAATGGCTTAGTAACAATGAGTTGTAGTGTGCAATGCAGGCAGACGTGCTCTGCAAATGTCTTTGCACTAGTGGGACTATAGCAAAGTCCAATAGCCACGTATAGGATGCCACTAGGTACACTGAGTGTTTGCTAGTAAAATTGCTTAGTTTAAAAAAGTTGGAGTGTGCAATGCAGGCAGATGTGCTCTGCTAATGTCTTTGCACTAGTGGGACTATAGCAAAGTCCAATAGCCACTTTTAGGATGCCACTAGGTACACTGAGTGTTTGCTAGTAAAATTGCTTAGTTTAAAAAAGTTGGAGTGTGCAATGCAGGCAGATGTGCTCTGCAAATGTCTTTGCACTAGTGGGACTATAGCAAAGTCCAATAGCCACGTATAGGATGCCACTAGGTACACTGAGTGTTTGCTAGTATAATGGCTTAGTAACAATGAGTTGTAGTGTGCAATGCAGGCAGACGTGTTCTGCAAATGTCTTTGCACTAGTGGGACTATAGCAAAGTCCAATAGCCACGTATAGGATGCCACTAGGTACACTGAGTGTTGCTAGTAAAATTGCTTAGTTTAAAAAAGTTGTAGTGTGCAATGCAGGCAGATGTGCTCTGCAAATGTCTTTGCACTAGTGGGACTATAGCAAAGTCCAATAGCCACGTATAGGATGCCACTAGGTACACTGAGTGTTTGCTAGTATAATGGCTTAGTAACAATGAGTTGTAGTGTGCAATGCAGGCAGACGTGCTCTGCAAATGTCTTTGCACTAGTGGGACTATAGCAAAGTCCAATAGCCACGTATAGGATGCCACTAGGTACACTGAGTGTTTGCTAGTAAAATTGCTTAGTTTAAAAAACTTGGAGTGTGCAATGCAGGCAGACGTGCTCTGCAAATGTCTTTGCACTAGTGGGACTATAGCAAAGTCCAATAGCCACAGATAGGATGCCACTAGGTACACTGAGTGTTTGCTAGTATAATGGCTTAGTTAGAATGAGTTGGAGTGTGCAGAGGACAAGAGGGTACAGTGGCAGGATTGTGGTGCTCTGGGTAGAGGAATGGAAGCCTGCCTTTCTATTCCCTCCTAATGGTGAAATGCAGGGAGGAAATCCCTGACCTGGGCTACACAGACGCTGTTGCTGTTTGCAGGACCTGTCACCTATGGCTCTCTGACCCTGCCGCTTTGAGCCCTTAAAAGGACTGCTAGAAAGTGCTCTCCCTAAGCTGTCTAACGCTGTGTATGCAGCGCATACAGCTGTATCGGCTATAGGACTCAGGAAGACGGAGCTGCGACACTGATGTCTGACACCAAAGACGCAGAAGGCAGATAATGGCGTTCGTGAAGAAAATGTCCGGTTTTATAATGCAGGGACATGTGACATGCAGATCCTATCACACATGCCGTTGCTTCTCTGGCTCAAAGTCCACTTAGCTGTGTGTGTGTCTGTGATTGGCTGACATGCTGGCCCGCCCCACAAGACGCGCGCGCTTAGGGAAGGAAGACAAGAAAAAAAAAAAAAAAATGGCGATCGCCATTATAGAAACAGCAGTGATCTGAAGGCGCTGTTCACGCACACTATACACTGAAATGTGATAATAGTTTGATTCACAGAGTGACTTACACTATTACAGCAGAAACCAAGCTATGATTTAGCTGTTTTTTGGCTGCTAGAACCGTTCTCGAACGTTTCTAGAACTATCGAGCTTTTGCAAAAAGCTCGAGTTCTAGTTCGATCTAGAACATGCCCCAAAATCACTCGAGCCTAGAACTGGAGAACCACGAACCACGAACCGCGCTCAACTCTAGCGGCCATTAATACAGTTCTATTCTTGAAGTTATTGAAATAACTAACTATCCGCTAGAAAAGGCACTGCAATTAGCGTCCTGGAACTCGGTTCCATTTTTCCAACAGAGTCTAAAAGAAAGTCTAAAAGAAAGTCGAAAAAGATCAAAAAGCAAAAAGCAGTCTTTCCGGAGTTTTAGTCTATCGCCTCCGGCTGATAACTATTTACAAGTAGTTTTACCACAATCGGTCCTGTAGCATGGTCCATAGTTAATAATGAAGAAAAGTTCAAGAATATGTAAGTAGTTCATACAGGAAAGTCTCTGTAGGTACTGGGCTTAAACGTTGCAAACTAATTACTAATGACTAAACTAAATTTTTCTAAATTCTGTTAGATGTACCACATAACATATACACATTTCACATTTCAACTTATTCACATTTGATAATCTGCATATTTTGCTGGTAGTTGACCTTGAGTATTACAATGGGACCTACGTAAGGTTAGTGTACTAGGCGTACTTAGCGTTATGGTATGAATGGATGTGTACCTACCGGGTGCTTCTGTAATTCTACTCTACCAATTTTGACAGTCATTTCCCTAAAACCTACTTGCGGTACTATCTCACCATTACTAGCCCATATACTCAATGCAACGTTAGATGGTACTTTATCAATGTCTGTATCAGCCCAGTACCTCTTATAAAGGATATGCGGAATCGATGATATCTGGGAACCGGTGTCCAGCAGGGCGTTGAGGGGAATACCGTCCAGCACGATAGGGATAACGGGACACCCTCCTACGTACTTGTCATGCCAGGGTGTTGGACCTTGAAAGTTCATTCCTGCGAAGCGGCCCGCCTTCCCAGGGGATCCTTGTTTAAAGCACATTCCCGGGCAAAGTGGCCTGGCTCCTTGCAACGACGGCAAATGGGCTGTCCATCCGGCTGGTAGCGGTCACTGGGTCGTCCTCTCCACTCTGAGTATCTCCTGGGCCTCATCCATGGAACGTCCTCTTTGCTAGTTGCCAACTCGATCTTGGGTGCAGTCTGGGATCCACGCAACTCCTGAATGATTTTAGCCATTGAAGCAACGGTGTCTGTCAGGGCAGCAAGCTTTTGATGGAGAGCCTCATTGGTGTTAGGCTCCAGAGATTTAGCAATAGCCCCTGACATGGCTGAGGTCACTGGCACTCCCTGCTGCTGAGGTGCCTCTGCAATAATTTGGGACAAATCCATATCCCGGGGCGCCTCTGCCTGCTGGAGACGAATGGCACTTTTCTTTAATTGAGCAAATGTCAGTTCGGGATCCTTAAAGGCCAGCATGCTTAAATGCCCCCTGTGAGAAGGGGTTAAGAGTCCCTCAATAAATTGATCTTTCAATAACTTATCTGCTCCAGTGGTAAAAACAGGTTCTGATAATGTAAGTGCTTTGAGCGCCTCCTGTAGATTTAAAGCAAAGTCTCTCACGCTCTCATTGGGTTTCTGTTTACAATTAAAGAATCTTGTTTTAGCCTTACTGCCGGCAGTGATTTCAAAAGCTGCTTTCAATCCGGCTATTACATGTTCAACAGTGTCTTTTGCATCTACTGGCCAGGCTGTGACTTCCCGCAGGGCACTGCCAGCTAATTGTCCCATAAGATGACCAACACGCTGAATCTATGTCAGGGCAGGGTACATGTTGAAGTAGGCTTGCAGCTTCTCATTAAAGTTATCAAGAGTATTTGGCTTACCTACATAGTGTGGTAGCCACGGGGCACCTGGAGTATAGGGCATCAGAAATGGCATAATGGGCGCTGCTCCTTGCGCCGCTGGGCTGCCAGACGTTCTATTCATATTTTGTCCTTCTGCTGCGGTCGCATCACCTGGTGCATCAGCATCTCCGTGGTGTGACATGTTGCACCCCCTTAGTTAATCTGGACCCTTCCGGTCCTCTGCTCTCGTCGGGATGGCGCACAATAGTTCTGTGGTGCAGCAGGATTTGTGTTTTTTGTTTTTTTTTTTTTTAGTCAGAGCTCAGGCTGTGGTGCAGTTCAAATAACACAGGCAGTTATAAGGTGATTACCTCACAGGATGGCGGCCATTTTGTCCCCATGTCTTTCAATGGGAAAAAGTCAATTTCAATGGGGAAAATAAATTTTCTTTAATAAAGTCAATTTTTGATGTTTTTCACACAGTTTTTGACCAATTTTACTGGAAATCACGGCACACAATACCCAGTTTAGCTGGGGACGGTAGATCCTGTTCGTGACGCCAGTTTGTGACACCCAGGAGACCGGGGTACCCAGCACCGGATCGGGGGTCTATTTCTTGAGGGGATGTCACGGGTGGCTCGACCAGGGCTGTGGTCTCAGGTGATGCACAGTGCAATGGGGGGTATTTACAGGGAATAAATAAATGTGGCTATTTATGGCCACCGCTGCCAGTAGCTGGCCGGGGATGATGATGTGGGGCAGCTGAGGTGGAAAGCCCTTTCCGGGTAGGGCTGTGGGTCCCAGGCAGGTGAGGTAAAAGTCAATGGTGGTTATAGATAATGGTATTGTGAGGAGACTTTAGGGGCGCAGACACTTACTTGATCAGCAACAGGTTTTCTCAGCTTCGATGGTCCCAATCCTGGATAGGTGGCAACTGTCCAAATGAGAGACTGAGGCGCAGGCAACGTTTAACCGGTTTACTTTAACAAAAACTGCATAACAACAAGTTTCATCACCGGAGTCTGTATCAGGAGGACTAAGTTACTCTGCCCTGCCGGGTCCTTGGCCTGCTTCTTTGCGCTGTCTGTGTGTGGCCCTGCTGCTGTGTGTGAACTGGCTGCTGGCCCAAACTGTCCCTCTCGGGTCCTTATTCAACAGGCAACTTGAGTCCTTTTCCTCTGCTTACCCCCTCCGGGAGTACCGCTGAACTCTCTGGATGCTGCTGTGTCTGACCCTGATGAAGCTTGAATCGCCTTCACTTTTCCTGGTTGCTGTATTGTGTAAAACTAATGCAGCCACGGATCCGGTGTCCGTATTTGCGCCTTTTCAGGGGTAGATATTAATGGCTACCCGGTTCCTAAAATGTTCCTCTTCTCAAATGTGGCACCCCTAGGGGTATTAGCCACAGTAAAACCATCATTAGTTACTCAACACAAGCACTAGAGCAGACACCGCACTACCACATCTGGCCAGAAGGGGGAGCTCAAGAGACTCCCCTAGAGATATTCTGATCTGCGGTAAAATTGACAGTTTTTGAGTTGGAGCCGGGACGCTCAAAGGAGCAGTCACAGAGAAATTGCTCTGAGGTACTTAGGAGAGACTGACAATTTCCAGGCCCAAGCCTTTGGTCTGAGGAAGAGGAGACAGAGAAGAGGAACACTTTAGGAGTTGAACATTCAGGTGAGTTGAAAATGTTTATTATTTTAAATGTCTGTGTTTTTCTGGTACGTGTTTCATGGATCACACCACTGCGTGGTCCGTGAGACATCAGTGATGCCAGAGAAAATGGACATGTCTCCGTGTGGCAATCATGGACGCACGTGTATGCCGCACGGAGACACGGTCAGTGAAAAATCACTGATGTATGCGCAGACCCATTCATTATAATGGGTCTGCGTACGTCAGTGATTCTGTTATGTATAAAAACTAGCACATACTGTACGTACCAGAATCACTGAAGTCTGAAACAGGCCTTACATGGGACAAAACACATTTTAGTGACATTATTCGTGCCTTACGTACATGAAGGCATGCAGAGCGAAGCAGGTCAATGATGTACATCATGTCCCATTTGATGACTTGGGGTCTAGTGAATAAAAGACCCAGCATGATGGTAAAAAGAAGAAGAGATAGAAAACCCATAAGAAATGAGCCAATCAGTGTATAACTGGCAGCAGGGCAGGTATGGAGAGAGCTGAGAAAAGGAGAGTATAAGATTTTATAACCTCTTCTCTTACAATTTAATTTTTATAAAATGTATCAAACACAAATCAAATCTTTCCTTTGAATTACATGAACCTGCCCAAATTAAATTTCAGGAGACTTGCTCCACTCTAGTACTTGTACTTCACCAACTGCTCAAAAAGTGATGATAATTAAATTTGGCATACAAAAGACAACTTATTCCATATTCTTTGTGGCAGTGAGAAGGTGAAGCGATAAGTGACTGTTGGAGCTCTAAAACCTGCTGGTAAGATTGAAAGATTTAATTTACAGACTTGTGTTTGCACAGTAGATTCCTATTTGTTATGTAATAAGAGGATATGGACTCTTCCTATCTGTCTTGATGCATCAAGTCCTGGCAGAGGATTGCAGTACACATTTGTGTTTATTTTGTGCTATGCGTTTATAAGTGGCTACACTCGGCTCCTGCCTATCCTTGCTGTGATGAAATACAGAATACTTCAAACTAGTTGACAGTAGGCAGTGAAGCTACTGCTGAAACAATAGAGGGAATGTAATCTTCTTCTCTGTTATGACAGTATTTGCTCTGGTGGAGAAACAGGATGAGAACTGATATTCAGAAAGAACAGTTCATATTTGCAAGGAAAGGTGAAGCAATGCATTTTACAAAATAATGATGTTTGACTTTAAAGGAAATATATAAATTATTTCTAGATTAGCTGCTTTTGATTATGTAATAATCCTATTTGCCTTATTTATATAAGAGTTCTGCCTCTTGGCTCAGAAATGTCTGATTTTTTTTTTTTATACAAAAATTCAAAAATGTTTATGGATATGAAATTAATTTTCAATTTAGAGGTATTCCTCTAATATATACACTAATGGGACCCACATCAAGCTCAAGAAAAAGGCACCATTGTGTGCTGCTCTCAGTCATGAGGTAGTCCCATATACATGAATTGGTATTCTGCCCACTTTTTCACTGAGAGCATTCCCATTGGTGGATTATACATCTGGTTTACCTATATGGCATATTGTGCATGTGCCATAAATGTACAAGATGGGAATACACCTTAATTATTTATACACAAAGCTTTAAAACAAGACTACATTGTAGTGCATGTAGTCCTGTAGTAACAGCGGTCACGTTTCTCATAACGCGGCTTATCTTATATTACTCAGGTGGTCATAAGCTCCTGGAGCATGTTTGATAAAGGATGTGTTGGCCAAAACATCACATAATTTTTTGCACCCTGGTAGGCCATGTAATTAAATACATTTTGTTATTTCAAATTTTGAAGTGCCAGATTTTCTTTCTATTTCATTACTATGAGGTTGGACCTTTTCAGAGCATCCAGAAATCTTGGCGTGCCATATTTTACTATCTATACTTGTGAGTTTATATGAAAAACTCACAGAAGCTGAATCAAACTATACCATAGGTGTTGTATGTGAGGTCTTCTGCCTTCCCAGCAAGAATGTTCAAATGGCAGTGATGATTAGAAAATAATGTAACTATATAAAACAGAAAATACGTTCACTAGCAGTGATACCCAATGTCAGGTCCTTTATTGGTCTCTATAGCGATAAAAAGACATGACAAAAATTGTTTATGATCATGAGACTAATCCAGTTATAGTATATACCAAACAAATTCACTGCACTAAATTTTTGTGATACAAAAGCGAATTTTTGTTATTGAATAAAAAACTGCGACTATGAAATCCTCCGACGTTTTGACCAGCTTGGGTCTTAAGGCCCCGTCACATACAGAAATAAATCTTTGGCAGATCTGTGGTTGCAGTGAAATCATGGACATATTGTTCCATTTGTACAGAGCCACAAACTTGGCACTGATAGTCCACTGCAACCACAGATCTGCCGCAGATTTATCTCTGTGTGTGACAGGGCCTTTAGTCAAGAGTCGCTGTACAGTAGGTGCCTGGAGGATGAAAGATGAGGTCAGGATATAATATACCAATAGCAACAGCGCTGCTCCACCTGCAAACCCTGTGTACTATCCTCAAGGCACCTTCCCCTATGCATTAGCGCTCCAGTGCACCTCATCTTTAATCCTCCAAGCACCTACTGTACAACAACTGTTGACTAAGACCCAGGCGGGTCGAAACGTCGGAGGATTTCATAGTCGCAGTTCTTTATTCAATAAAAAACTTTCAGTTTTGAGTCACAAAACTTGAGTGCAGGGAATTTGTTTGGTATATGACTTTAGGGTTCTTGACCTAATTTTCACTCGCACCCTCTTTATTATAGTCTGAGTGCAGACCATCTTTCTATTCCTAATCCAGTTATTCACATGCTTCAATGGTGAATTGGCAAAAGAAGGAGACATCATTGCCTTCTGTCCCCCCAAAAAAACACTAGAATAATATAAAAAGCTGGAAGGCAAATAGGGTCTTATCCAAGGGAAAGCAAGAAGGGGAGTTCAGGTACTACTCACCTTGAGGGGTTGTGCGCATTACAACAAACTGTTACAGCATAAAGCATGGCTGCCGCAGCCCCATATAGAGTCAGAGGTGAAGAGGCAATGAAATGGTTAAACACCAAGCTGCCATGCATAAAGACAATCCAGGATTGGTTTTCTCAGAATTTTCTTTATGCACAGCAGCATGCCGTTTAACCCTTTTATCTCCTCTTCATCTAACTCCCCCCCCAGAGTACTCAAAAAGGAGTGATTGGAGTTATAGACAAAGAGAAAAAATCATTTTATTACTTTATCAGCATCCCTGCCATCTGATAATCATTTGGATAAGTTTTCCAATCCCGTTTAGTTGGTATTCTTGAAAAGCCCAACCGACAGTGACTATGATTCATAAAAAGACCAAAAGTGAGGTGCTGCTGTCCAAGGGCTGTGCCATCAGCTTGATCTAATTTATAACTCATAAGCTGTAAAAAGCTTATAATTCAGCTAATATCATACCATTACCATCAGTGTATTCCTAGTTTGGTTTGGCAAAATTAACAATGTTTTGGAATTGTCCTTACAGAAATTATATGTATATGGCAGATTGTTTCATATTCTTAAATCCAATAACCTAAAAACTCGCTTAATTAAATGTAGATTTCTTCTCAACAATTGTCTTTAATTGCTGTTGATAACATAAAATGTAGTAAACTCCACATTGATTTCTTTTTAAAACACAAAATGCAGTGTTTCGGTTCATCAAAACGTGAAAAAAGTCCTCCTAAACTGGTGAACAATTCGAGAACCAACAGATGCAAACAAGTGATTACATTCCTTAGCAATATAATTAACTTCAGAGATTATTTTTCCTTCAGTTGTTAGGAAAGCAATCTGTTGGTTTGGGTAATGGCTTAGTGGTTTCTCTTGTCTTTTCTATGCAAATAGCTGTAAGCACGAAGAAAGTTTTTCCAAACTTTTTTAACAGTGGTTGCCAAAGTTTCAAGCATCAAAAGGCATAGCAAATGTAGACAATTCTTCTTTGCAATACTTCAAACATATCTTTTTAAAATCATGTTTTACCTTCGTTTTTTGTGTGACTAGATTGACAATTTTTTTCTTTTTTAAAAGAAAACCGAAAATCCAATAAACTGACATTTGAGGATAAGTTAATTATTTTTTAGAAATTGAACATTATGAAACCATTTCTTAAGTATTTAGACCAGATTTCTGATATTCAACTTCATTTATCACTAAAGTTTTTCTCAACTCAGATGTTGCTCAAACATTTTGCAACATTTGGTGCTATAACACCAATCCCAGCCTTTTATTGCAAAATTGCATGAGCATGCGCAAATTGGCGTTTGCCAACCCATCTAATTCACTACGATTTACACCATGTTAGTGGTGTTAATTTTGCCAGTAATTCTTTATAGTCCCCTTAAGGTGCTACAATTCTTGTGATCGTGCACACCAGTTCAAGGGAATCTTCCATATCTGATAATACTATTAAACCTTTGATATAGGGTTAAGTTGCCGGCTAATAGCATTAGAAAGGTGCATGGTCACCATGAAATAAGCATGAATTCCATTAGCAAATTATCTTTATTTCTTCTGAGAGCCTCCAGCTATCAGTCATAGAGATTAGAGATGAGAGATTTGCATTTGCCAATTTCAAATTCGGTATGAGCATTTCCCTATCCAGTTCTAGGTCGCTTACAAGAGCATTCTTGGTAAAACCCTGTAATTATTGGCTATGTTTATTTTCCAAAATGCTTATGGTAGGATTGTGGTGCTCTATGATGAACAGGGTGATGTGTTTAATGATAGAAGGGGTTGAGGAGAGGCCAGAGAAGCGACTCACTTTTCTTAACTTTATTTTTAATGTTCCTGCAGCCGATCACGGCACAGAAAACATCCACAAGGTTCAGAAACAATGGCTTTTGAATGTGGCTGCCTAAGTCACATGTCTCTCTGCATATAAAATGTGGAAATGCTGCACCGGTGCCATTTTGTGATTGATAAAGGTTAGGGAAGGTACAGACACAGATGCTGCTAGACAGTTAGCTTAGCTAGGGGTTTAATCATGGGTAGTTGAGATAGATAGAAGAGCGATAGTGTAGAATAAGGACGTGCAGTGTAGGTAAAGGTGTGTGCCACAAATCAGCATTTTATTATATAAATAGGGATTGCAACTTGATGCATGTCTTGGTAAGTTTATTTTGGTCTAAATCAGAATGCCGAAGATGACCCAATACGGCATCAATGGAAAATGGATGTTGTATGCGTTTTGTAGGACTGAATGGCCATGCTTCCAAACTCCTTGTATCTGCACACACTCCTAAGGTGATAAAACAAATCAGTTTTCTCTATACCACATTTTGAATGAAGATAATTTGCTGATGGATCCATTTTTGACTGGATATAAAGGGTTATATAGGCCCTATGGAAAATTAGCAATTCCATATCTGTGTAACTACTGGCTGATATGAATTTTCTTTGACTTGATGTGGCTTTCAAAAAGTCTTCAATTTCATTTCCTGGCATAACCTCCTTTCATTTAAGTGGACCCCCTGCCCTTTCCTTCCACCACTAATGTGATTTAGGCATTGAATAAATATGACTTGTTTAAAAAACCTGCAATCTGGCTCATCTCAAAAAGTCATCTAAGCTTGTCTCCTGTGCAGATTGCGGTCTATTGGCAATGTATTTCTGTACAAAACTGTGAGCCTGAAGGAAAACAAAGGGGCTTGTCAGTATATACAAGAAAATGCTGCTTTACTATTTCATGGGGAAGTATCGTGAACTCATAGTCTAGTAGATCTGATGTGAAAATACAGCTTTGCATTGCTAGAGTACCATAATTTAGGGGAGGCTTGCCTTTATGAAATCTTGGATTCCCTGTAAAGGGATGAAATGATGAGATAAAGACATGCAACCTACATGATTTTCGTTCCCTAATCCATGTTGCAATGATGTACCATATGGTCGGGCGATTTATGATTATTCAAGTGCATCAAGGCTGCTAGCGTGAGGATATAGTTGTTGTTCTACCATGACAGAGGCAAAATATGAAAATCCTAGACCTCGAAAAAGCTTGTAACAAGACCTACCTGTTTCATCTAAATACTATTGTCCGCTACATTGTAAAGATTCATCGGAAGCATCAGTATCCTGATGTTTCTACCTCTTCATATCAACTTTGGCAACCTTTTTCCATTGTGTGAAGCCTCCTACTTGCACAGCCCTGATGACATGTATTACTGTTTTCTAAAAAAATAGTATACTTCCATATTACTGTGCTGACTGAACATGCCACAAATATTTTTCTATAATTCATGCACCCTTGTACATGCATGGGGTATTGCACATATTTTCAGTATTAGGCAATGACAAGCTGTGGATGTAATATTATTAGTCCATACACTACAGCTCCATGTTTGTGTACATGAGTCCTGTGTTTCAAAGTAGTAAAAGTCAAGTGTTATTGATCCCCTGAATTTAGTCTTTAGTTTTTAAGTAAAGGACCTTTCCCATTAGCAAAATTAATTTCATAGGTCATTTTAATCAATAGATCTTAAAATAATAATAGTTAACACAATTGGATGTGTTTAAAAAAATGTTCCTGTTCTGAGAAAATCTTGTATGATTATCTAAGCACAGGAACATTTTTCTTAAACACATTCAATCGTGGAACTTGTTATTATTCCAAGATGTATTTATTAAAATCAATTTTGTTCATGGGAAAACCCCTTCAGTATGAAATGGAATTAATGAAAAATATTTATTAAAATCTTGTTCCAATGTTCCATCTTCGGTAGTACACCTTTTCCAAACACTGTCCTTCTTCTTTGCTGAGGGCGGTGTTCTCCTGAAGTTTCACCAGTGGCATATTCACGCTGCTTGTCTTAATTCTCCTTAGCTGGTTGCATAGCTAGCCTTGACTGGGAGAAGGGCTTTGGGACTAGAGTTGAGCGCGGTTCGTGGTTCGTGGTTCTCCAGTTCGCGGTTCAAGTGATTTTGGGGGCTGTTCTAGATCGAACTAGAACTCGAGCTTTTTGCTAAAAGCTCGATAGTTCTAGTTACATTTCAGAACGGTTCTAGCATCAAAAAGCCAAGCTAATTACTAGCTGGCTTTTCGCTGTAATAGTGTAAGTCACTCTGTGACTCACACTGTTATGAAATTTCAGCGTGTAGTGTGCGGAGACTGCGCATTCAGATCACTGCTGCTGGAATAATGGCGATCGCCATTTTTTTTTTCCTTGTCTTCCTTCCCTAAGCGCACGTGTAGTGGGGCGGGCCAGCATGTCAGCCAATCCCAGACACACACACAGCTAAGTGGACTTTTAGCCAGAGAAGCAACGGCATGTGTGATAGGATGTCCATGTCACATGTCCCTGCATTTTAAATACGGGCATCTGCCAGTCTGGACGCCATTATCTGCCTTCTGTGTCTGGGTGTCAGTCACCGCAGGTGCAGCTCCTGTCTCCGATACTTCTGTGTGCGCTATACAGAATAGGGATAGAAGTTTCTTTCAGCCCTTGTAAGGGCTAATTACAGCAAGCTCAGAGCCATAGGTGACAGTCAGGTCCGTGGAAAGAGGTTTTAACAGCTACAGATAGGAGCGTCTGTGTAGCTAAGGTGAAGGAGTTCCTTGCTGCATTTCACCATTAGGAGGGATAGAAAGTGAGGCTTCCTTTCCTCTACACTGACCCACAACCCGGCCACTGTACCTCCTGCCCTTTTCACACTCAAGCTCATTGTTACTAAGTCATTATACTAGCAAACACTGAGAAAATTTAGTGGCATCCTAAAAGTGGCTGTTGGACGTCCATTAGTGTCCCACTAGTGCAAATCTATTTGCAGCACCTCTGCATTGCACACTCAAGCTCATTGTTACTGAGCCAGTAAACAAGCAAACACTGAGGAAACTTAGTGGCATCCTAAAAGTGGCTGTTGGACTTCCATTAGTGTCCTACTAGTGCAAATCTATTTGCAGCACCTCTGCATTGCACACTCAAGCTCATTGTTGCTAAGCCATTATACTAGCAAACACTGAGGAAATTTAGTGGCATCCTAAAAGTGGCTGTTGGACATCATTATTGTCCCACTGGTGCAAAGCTATTTGCGGCACCACTGCATTGCACACTCAAACTCATTTTTTCTAAGCTATTATACTAGCAAACACTGAGGAAACTTAGTGGCATCCTAAAAGTGGGTGTTGGACTTCCATTAGTGTCCCACTAGTGCAAATGTATTTGCAGCACCTCTGCATTGCACACTCAAGCTCATTGTTACTAAGCCATTATACTAGCAAACACTGAGGAAACTTAGTGGCATCCTAAAAGTGGCTGTTGGACTTCCATTAGTGTCCCACTAGTGCAAATCTATTTGCAGCACCTCTGCATTGCACACTGAAGCTCATTGTTGCTAAGCCATTTTACTAGCAAACACTAAGGAAACTTAGGGTATCCTAAAAGTGGCTGTTGGACATCATTATTGTCCCACTGGTGTAAAGCTATTTGCGGCACCACTGCATTGCACACTCAAACTTTTTTCTAAGCTATTATACTAGCAAACACTGAGGAAACTTAGTGGCATCCAAAAAGTGGCTGTTTTACTCCATTTGTGCCACACTGGTGCCAAGCTATTTCTAGCACCTCTGCATTACACCCTCCTGCACATTTTTGTAAAGCCATTTTAATTTAAAAGAGTGCTGCCAGTTAGTGGCATCCAAAAAGTGGCTGTTTTACTCCATTTGTGCCACACTGGTGCCAAGCTATTTTCAACACCTCTGCATTACATCCTCCTGCTCATTTTGTAACGCAAATTTTATAGCAAACTATAAAACTATATAACTACAGCCAACAAGAAGGTACCCAGTCTTCTATTATGCTCTGAAAGAGCACACCTCCATGTGTTGAACCCATTGCGGCTTTAGGCCAGAGGTAGGCAGGGAGAGGACATCGATGCAAGCCGCCACCACATTTGGTAACGCAGAACGTTTAAGAACAGTTCCTGTCCTTTCAGTCCTGCTAGTAAAGCCCAGGGGCATAAACAGGCCTGCTGCTGCTGATGCGCCTGCTGTCCACAGGTGTGTCCCCTACGCACAAGGACAGCGTAGCCAATGGCCCCTGTGTTGTTAACAGTAAGTTCCGGGGCTGGGTGGTCGTGTGGACCCTGTGCCGCTAACAGGGCTCCCAGTCTCCAGATCCGAGTGGCGTCTAACTCGGTTCAGGCTACTATTTGTTTCAGAGTCAACCTGCTCTGTATCCTCCACCTAACCTTCCAGTTGCCAACCTCTCCATTTCCATCTGTGAGCATAGCGGACACCACATGGCGATTGGGATATCTACCTTTCTCTTTCTTTTCTTCTTAATATTTTTTATATAGCGGTAACATAGTATATACCACCTTATCCAAATCTGCCAGTCCCACCATACCAGATGTTGTTTCTTCAGCAAATGTTAATGTTGCTTAACCACCAAACCCACGGACACAAACTTTTTTACCCTTTCCAACACACCTGTTCCCCTTTCCACCAGCATCTGTCCTTTTTCAACTCAGTTTGCATATGACCAGAAATGCAACTCTGCAGAGACACCATACTCAATGCCGTCTCAGCACAGCAGCCAACCCTCGGTCTCTCAGATGTGGACAAGTAAGACCATTTCCTCCTATCGATGAAAAAGCGTTGAGATTCACTCTGTGCACCACTGGTGTTTAGTGGAAAAGCAGATGTAAGATTGCGTAACACCTTCTGCTGATACTCCTGCATACGTGCGTCCCTTTCTATGGCAGGAGTTATTTCGCAAAATTTTGTGTTGTACCGGGGATCTAACAGTGTGGCAACCCAGTAGTCAGCATGACTTGGAATTCGTACAATCCGAGGGTCATGTTGTAGGTAGTGCAGCAAGAAGGCGCTCATGTGTCTTGAGCATCCAGGAGGACCAAGTCCTTGGTGTGTTGGTGGCGGAGAGGTGAGAATCGTGCCTCCTTCCTCTGCCCTCTCCCCACAACCTCGCACAACCAAAATGTGAGCAAGCTCTCACTAATCTGCTGAGTCTTCCATGCCCATCGCCAGTTCATCCTTCATTTCTTCCTGGGCTCCTGCACCTTCCTCAACTGTTTTGCTGATACTATGCGACCTTGATAATCCCTCTCTCCCACCGAACCATGACTGCCGCCAAGGTACCGCTGACCGTCTGGACCTTGTAGATCTTGTTATCCCTTCCCCATATGACTCCTCCAGTACTTCCTCCCTTCCTCTTGGACCAACACCTGACTCCGAATAATGCTTACAGTGTGCTGCATCATGTAGATGACCAAAATTGTCACGCTGAGAATGTCATCGCCAGTGTTAAACATCTGCGTCGACATTTGTAAACTGTGTAGAATGGTGCATATGTCATTGATCTGACACCACTCCAGCAGCGTGATCTGCACCACCTCTGGATCAAGTTAGCCCAGGGTACACATCATAACGTATTTCAGCTAGGCTCTGCGGTGCTGCCACAGATGCTGCAACATGTGCAGATTCCTGCGTGTCGGAACATCGCATTTCAGACGTTTAACCGCCAGACCTTAAGACATCAGGAGCGATGAAAGTTGTTGAGCTACTGGGTGTGAATGATGGAAGTGAGCACATAGCGAGCGTGCCCGCTGTACAAGGCCATGTAGGCCGGGATGTTGTTTTAAAAAGTGTTGGAGATTCAGATTAAACACGTGAGCCATACAAGTCACGTGTGTCACATTGGCCTGACGAAGGCATGCTGCCATGTTTGCATCATTGCCGCACACGGCTGTTAAGTCACCACCGTAGTCCGCTACGTCAATTTGTACTCCTGTCGCAAGGTGACAATGTGTTCCTTTCGTGCATAGTGCTGATGATGGGAGAGGAGTCGACGCCAGTGGCGCAGGTGGTTATGCTCCCCCACTGGGCTGCGTTACCTTGACTTATGCAGAACCAATGGCTGAATGCAGGTGGTGGATATCTCACAGATGAAGTACCATCATTCAGCTACAACCAATAGGAAGACACAACACCCTTTTTTAGGCCCCTCCTGTCTGAAGATCACTGTCAGACATAGCTATGAACCTCTGGCTACTGTTACCCCCAGTTTAGTTTTATGAGTTTGTGTGCTTGTTACCTGACTACTTTTCCTGCTTGCTGTTTAGGTACCTCGTTGGCCGATTTGCATTTCACGTCTGCTTGTTTTCCAATTAAGTCCTGTCTCTCCCATTCTGTTCCTCTTCCTCAATTAATGTTTTGACCCTGCATGACTACTATTCTCTGGAACTGCCTTCCACAGGTATTGATTAACTTGGGCCCTGTGTCATTCAAAATCACTGTATAGGGGTTAAAGGGTTTCAGGGTTCTGGGGGTCCAGCATGGTGAGTGGGTTCCCTCTAGCCTATCCTTTACAGCCTGTCTGAGTGTGTCACTCCAGGCTGGCATTACATCGTGCCCTCGACAGAAGGACATGTAGCCGGGATAGTGTTTTAAAAATTGCTGGAGATTCGTATTCAACACGTGAGCCATACAAGGCATGTGTGTCACATTGCCCTGAAGAAGGGCCACAGACTGTTTAGCATCATTGTCTCACCCGGCATTCCCTGGCTGCTGGTTGAGTGGAGACAACCATTGATGAAACTCGGTCTCACTCTACAGAGCTAACCGTCCACAACTCCTCAGCTGTGTCTCACATTTCCCCTACATTTCAAAGTAAACATTTGACCACCTGATGACCTTGAGCTCTGCTGCCAGCATAGTAAGGAGGTGTGTGGGATTCCTTGGGCGCAGTTACAAGGAAGGGTGGCCTGACCACACAGGGTTTGGGCTGAGGTGCAGGAACAACACGAGGTTGATGAGGCAGAAGCAGTGGAGGAACTTGTACATACAGAGGAAGGATTGAAACACACAACTCGTGGTGACGGAAAGACTTGTACAGCAGACACTTATCCATCTATCACCATAGTTACCCAGTGCCCAGTCAGCGACATGTAACGCCCCTGTCCATGCTTACTGTTCCAAGTATCTGTGGTGAAATGCACCCTGTCACACACAGAGTTTCTCAAGGAAGCGGTGATGTTGTGTGTGACCTGCTGTGTTAGCGCAGGCACCCCTTTTTTGAAGAAGAGTGGCAAATGGCCATCGGCTCTTGGGGCACTGCAATGGGCATAAGGTCTTGAAAATCCTCGGTGACAAAAGGGTGTAAAGGCATCCTTTCTGTAGCCAACAAGTTTGAGATGCTGAAACTAAACCTCTTAGGCATGTCATGCACTTCGAAAATCATGTAAAAAACAGCGAGGGGACTCCAACCACAGTCTCCCTCATTGCCACTAATTGAGCCACACACACCCCACTTGACTGTCATCAGTTGACCCCCCTTTTGAAAATAAAAAAGATGCTTTGCATGAAGCATTCTCAAAAATACGCGTGCCTTTCACCTCCCCTGGATGACCCAGGGGAAGAAAAGTCCTCTGAGAGCCATGACTTGTTCATCTTGGTTCTTTTAGAAATACAGCGAGGGGACTCCAACCACAGTCTCCCTCGTTGCCACTAATTGGGCCACACACACCCCACTTGACTGTCATCAGTTGACCCCCCTTTTCAAAATGAAAAAGATGCTTTGCATGAAGCACTCTCAAAAATACACATGCCTTCCACCTCCCCTGGATGACCCAGGGGAAGAAAAGTCCTCTCAGAGTCATGACCTGTTTATCTTGGTTGCGAGGGGACTCCAACCACAGTCTCCCTCGTTTCCAATAATTGGGCCACACACACCCCACTTGACTGGCACCAGTTGATCCCCCTTTTCAAAATGAAAAAGATGCTTTGCATGAAGCACTCTCAAAAATACGCGTGCCTTTCACCTCCCCTGGATGACCCAGGGGAGAAATGTCCTCTGAGAGCCATGTCCACATTGTCAGTGGACAGACGCATGTGCTTATCTGTCAGCAAACCCCCAGCAGCACTGAAGACAGGTTCCGAGAGAACGCTGGCTGCAGGACTCGACATGATCCCCAAGGCGTACGTGGTGATCTCAGGCAATTTGTCCAGATTGGAAGCCTAAAATGAGCAAGGCTCAAGTTGCACAGTAATGGCATCGATGTTCCCTTGCATATACTCATATATCTGGGTCTCCTCCTCTTTTTCCTCGTAACGCTGTTTTGTTTTCGCATGAGTATTTGTTCTTGTCACTTTCCCATGTGTTTGTGTTGTGTTGTGAATTGTTTGTCACCTTTTGGACACCTTTGAGGGTGTTTTCTAGGTGTTTTTATGTGTTTGTGATTGCCTCCCATTGTTTCCTATGCGGTTCGAGCGGTTCGCCGAACAGAACTCGAACGAGACCTCCGTTCGGCGAACCAAACTCGTGCCAAACCACGACCGGTTCGCTCATCTCTTTTTGGGACTTAAAGAGGTATTCCCATCTCTAAGAAATTATCTCAAGAGGTAGTAGGTATAATAATAAGAATATTAGCAAATACCTCCAATTAGATGTGTATTATAATTTTTCTGAAAAGCTATGTCACTTACCTTATCTGCAGGGCATTATGGTCGGTTAGGTATCCAAGGTTACGATATATAGGGATAGTTTGTTGCTAGTGGTCGTAACCATGGATACCTAAGCTACTGCTATGCTAGCACATGAGGTAAGTGACACAGCTTATTAGGAAAACTAGACTACTTTTATAATTGGAGGTATTTGGTAATATTTTTAATATTATACCAACTACATCTATTGCACAACTAAAATTTTGAAGAAGGGAGTATCCCTTTAAGCTGGAAGATTCACCTTCAGAGCACCACAAGCAGGTTCAGAGCAAAGAGACTACTGGCAGATAATGCTCCTTATCTAGGTAATCACCCATTCTGAGACAGCAGGCTAGCCGATAACCTACGCCATGAGCTGTACACTATAAAATTAAAAAGCTGTCCATTCTTGAGAAATAATTTTAACAGATAAAATGTTTGTTTATACAAGCACTTTTATAATCATGTTTGAATTTGTGTCAGAACAAAATCTTTTTTAATTACACTTATGGCCCATGTGCACGATCAGAATAAGTAGCATATTTTCAGTGCATCCAGTATACTGCATAGTACAGTATAAGCACAGTGGATGGAATTAATAGAAATGCCATGCCCACCATGCTTCTTTTTAACCATGCATAAACTGACATGTGGTGTGGGTTTCCTATATACAGAATATCGTTTTTTCATGTGGAGACACTTGAGTCTCCTGTGTGGGAGATCACAGAGGACCCAGCGAATACACTGTATATATATTGTGTATATTGTGTCCAAAACTCTACTAATTCCGATTTTGGGCATGTACGCCTACAATGCTCAGCCAGCATAAACGAGTACACCTAATTTGAAAAGTACGATTTTAATTAATATCTTACTAGAAGAACAATTTCCAAAATGTTGACAAGACTGACTTTCATTATTTTTTTTGTAACCGACAACTTTCAATAACACATCTTAAGTTTTATTCAAATTATTTGAGACAAAATCAATACAATCCACATCAAAACAATTATATCTAGTATTTGGTAAGACCTTCATGAGTTTTAAAGGGAACCTGTCACCTAGAATATGTGTTCTGACCTCTCAGTAGATGCATGTGTGCCCAAATTTCACCTCCCTACCCATCCCTGTGTGATAAAATTGAATAATATGAAAGTAATAAAAAACGTTTTATTACCTTCATATTTCCTATGTAAATAGCAGGGTACTTGGTCACAGGGGTAGCGCCTTGTCCCTGCATACTTTCCGTGGTATCACGCCCCTGTGGGCGGGATACTATGGAGTCACATGAGCGACGTCACCATCACTCATTCTATCCTGCGCACGTTTACACTTACTATTGCAGCAGGCTTCTCTTCCGGGTTCTCCTTGTTAGTTTGAGACGTGCACTGCGCATGCGCAGTGCGCGTCTGAAGCCAGTGCGTGAACACCCGGAAAAGAAGCCTGTCACAATGCACGCAGGATAGAATGAGCGATGGTGACGTCGCTCATGTGACTCCATGGTATCACGCCCACAGGGGCGTGATACAACGGAAAGTATGCAGACGTCCATAGGGCAAGGCGCCGCCCCTGTAACCAAATACCCTGCAATTAACATAGGAAATAAGAAGGTAATAAACATTTTTTATTACTTTCATATTATACAATTTTACAACACAAGGATAGGTAGGGAGGTGTAATTAGGGCACACCTGCGTCTGCTGATAGGTCAGAATGCATATTCTAGGTGACAGGTTCCCTTTAAGAGCAACACCAAGTTTTCTAGGCTTGGAATGAAAAAATTGGCGACGTTCTACGACATCTATTTTTTTTTCATCTTCAAGAACAACCTCTTTTAGAGTCTGGACACCAAGTGGAGAGTAATATTCAGCTTGTAGATTTAGACTTCCCCATAGATGTTTGAATGGTTTCAGATTAGGAGACGTATTTGTCCAGTGAATCACTTTCATTTTATTTTTCTTCGGAAATGCTACAGTGGCCTTAGATGTGTGTTTTGGATCATTGTCATGTAAGAAAAGTTTTCATCTACCAAGGGCACAGAGTGATGGTATTATCTTCTCTTTCAATATAGAGCAGTACATCTGTAAATTCATGATACTATCAATGAAAATGTTGCTCCCCAACAACAGCCACAACCACGCAGCTCCACATAAGGACACTGCCCCGTACTGTTTCACTGTAGGTACAAAGTGTTTTTCTTTTCACTTGTCACTTTTCTGACAACATACAGAATTTAAATAATCAGTTCCAAAAACATGTATTGTGATTTCATCACTCCAGAGTAAACAGGCCCAATAGTTTTCATATTTTTCAACATGTTTTTGCACATTTTAAATGGGCTTTATATACATGAGCTTTAGGAGAGTCTTCCTTTGTGGGTGACTCCCATGCATGCAATTCCTCTGCCGTGTACACCATATTGTGTCATAGGAAACACTCATCATGGTTTGGCTTTCTACTTCTTTAGCTAACTACAGTGATCTTGCATATCAATTGTATTCTAACCTTATCATCAGAGGACATTCCTTTTTAGATGTTAACTTATTTGAATGTCTCTGTGAAGTGGTTGCAGTTACATCCTTGTAAAAGTTATGTATTTTTTTGTAGTTATTTTTGCTACAGTATTCTGTCTAATAGTTAAAGATTTGCTGATCTACTTGTAGCTTTCACCGTTCTTGTGTGGAAAAAAAAGAATTTTCAAGACATTTCTCTTCCATGTGGTGCCATTGCTGACTGCATGCAATAGGAAGAGATTTTCTTTAAGTAAAGCCTTTTTAAAGTCAACCATCTGCTAGACACCTGTTTAATGAATAATTAGACTTACCTGTGGTTGAATTTTTGTTAATTAGAAATTTGTAGTAAACTTTAGCTTTGCTCTTAAGACATCCACTGGGGTGTACTCATATTTGCAACATGGTCTTAAATGAATTTTTGTTGTAAAATTACCTTTTATGTGTGCAAATTAAAAAGCCTGTTGCAATCAATGGCACATATTTGTGGAAGTATTGATTTGGATAGGTAACTAAAGGTTTTCTGTCAAATCTATTGAGGTATACTCACTTATGGTGAACACTGCACTATAACTTTCACATTTTTAGTTACATTACCCAGCTTTTAATCCCAGCTTTTAATATTAAATCTTACTTACTAAGAGGAAGGAAATATTTGGATTTGCTGCTTTTGTTAATATTCAGCATGGATGATGATGAAAGCATCGCTTTATTATTTATTTGCGTATCCTTGGAAACATTTGTCAGTGTAAAAGTGACATTACACATGATGAGATAGTGTATATAAATTTGCCCAGATTGTTGAATGTCATGCATTTTATTCTTAGTCGGCATGTCTCACTATACAATCAGTGTTGCAGGAAATCAAACATATGCATTATTTATACTGTGTAGTGTCCTTGATTTGATGTTTTCTTCTTTGCTTATATTTTCAGAATATAGGCATTGAATTTAAATGAGAAAATTATATATACAGTATATATTTATGTTTAAACAATGATTTGCCAAGGGAAAAGAATATTGTCACAATCACGGCAGGGAGGGATATCAGAAAGCACTTTTTTTCTGCAATCAATTATGACTGAATACAACGAAAGAGTGTTTTATTAGGAGTTGAAGATACTCAATAAAGCAGTCAGATCATGAGAACCATGTTTCAGCTGTCTCTACTGTTGTTTTGCCTACGGCAACGTTGTCAGCTTACCCCTTGAGACAAGATGATTTGTGCTAGTCAACTTTTGCCCACTTTTGAATTTCAAATACTATGCTATGTATTAACAGAAACCTTTACTAATTTATTATTAATATCTTATTGACGAAAACTCATATCACACAACTCAATATGACAGTATACAGAATAGTTTGCTTACATAAGAGTTTTCTCACTCTTCTCCTTATGAGTTGTCATGTGTTTACATGTTTTTCTAAATGATTCTGCTTCCATCTAAATGGTGTCAATCAAGGATCCTAACACACTAAGGAAGCATGGTAAGAAAATTACTAATATTTCTTTTTCTTTAACACACTCTAACTTCATTGTGGATTCATTATTATATTTATTGAGATAAAAAATAGTGATTAGCAAGTGTGCGCAGCACTATTTGATATTCGATTGAATAACAAGGTGCTAGGGATGGTCGGTACTGTTACGGGGGGCTGTCTGATAATAACAAAGGAGTATCAGACAGTCAGGGTCCACCGTGCAAAGACTCTGCTGCAGACTATGGCAGAGTGCAATACCTCTGTTAACTCACAGAAGGATATAATAACTAAGTAAAGCAATTCCTCCCTTACTTGGAGGGTGTGTGGAATGATCTCTGTTAATAATCACAGAGACAAAGGCAATGTGTGCGAAATGGCACCTACCTAGGTCCGCTCTTCTAGTGGTGCAAAAGAGACGAACAGCAGCGTAAGCCGCACAAAGCTCCTACCTGCGTTCGCTCCACTAGTGTGCGAGGACACGAACCACTAGATATGGCACCTGCCTAGGTCCGCTCTTCTAGTGGTGCAAAAGAGACGAACAGCAGCGTAAGCCGCACAAAGCTCCTACCTCTGTTCGCTCCCCTAGTGTGCGAGGATACGAACAACTGCCAGACGCAGTATAAGGAACGTTACCCTAGCGGCAACGTCCACCTACGAGTCGAACCACAAGGCCCAGCCAGACCATGTGCCTCAGGCACCTGCCTATGTCCGCTCCCCTAAGAGGTAAGGATACGGACAGCAGCCGAAGCTGTAAGGTATAAGAACGCTACCCTGCCGGTAGCGCTCACCTAGCATAGACAGAGGAATGCCTAGAGGAACGCGCACAGAGCGTCTACTCTTATGCATGAACCAAGAGGACTGAGCGCCATGCGGCGTGTGTCAGGGTCTTATATAGACTCTGTGCCTCATCCAAGATGGAGGACACCAGAGCCAATCCGCTGCCAGAACGACAGGAGTGACGTCATGCTGGCCTATCACCGAGCAAGGCATCACAAGCACATGACCAGCGACCAATCGGCATAGAAGGTGTCAGAGACATGTGACCTCGTGTCAGCGATGATGTCACCTGCACATGTGCAATGGCTCCAAGATAGGACTTAGTCTCCGGCGCTCGCACATGTGCAGTAGCAAGAAATCTGGACTTAGTCTCCAGCGCTCGCACATGTGCAGTAGCAAGAAATCTGGACTTAGTCTCCAGCGCTCGCACATGTGCAGTAGCAAGAAATCTGGACATAGTCTCCAGTGCTCGCAGCAACCGTAACAGTACCTCCCCCTCAAGGGCCCCCCTCTCGGCGACGCAGGTAATCGGCAACTAAGTCGGGAGCATGGACAGCCTCCTCAGGCTCCCAAGAGCGATGTTCCGGGCCGTAACCCTCCCAATCTATCAAGAAGAACCTGCGCCCTCTAACCATCTTAGAACCAACTATGGCTCGTACCTCATAGCTAGAGCGAGAGGAATCAGAGGCAGGAGAGTGCACTTCACGAGCGTGAGGTAAAATTGCCGGCTTTAGCAGTGAAACATGGAATTTGTCATGAATCCTAAGATGGACGGGTAACTTCAATTGGTAGACTACAGGATTTACCTGTCGAAGAACCTCATAAGGACCCAGGAAGCGAGGAGCAAATTTGACAGAGCTCACTCTAAGTCTCACGTGTTTTGCAGAGAGCCACACAAAGTCCCCTGGAGAAAAGACAGGAGCCGGGCGACGAAACCGATCGGACACCGTCTTCATACGGTCCTTAGCTGCTTGGATCGACTCTTGAGTCCGATCCCAAACCTCTCTGGCATTAGTTGCCCAGTCGGCCACAAGAGGAGGAGGTGCAGCAGCGGGAAACGGTACCGGTACCCTAGGGTGTTGCCCATTATTGAGTACGAACGATGTCTGAACAGTGGCCTCAGCCAGCGAATTGTTAAGGGCAAATTCTGCCCAGGGTAGGAGGGAGGACCAGTTATCGTGGTTCTCAGCAACAAAGTGTCGAAGGTATATAATCATAGTTTGATTGGTACGTTCAACCAAACTATTGGTCTCCGGATGGTATGCCGAAGAGAGATTCAACTCAATTTGCAGAAGAAACAACAAAGAGCCAGCACCAATGTGCACTAAGGCATCAAATATTCCAAACTGCATTATAAAAATTTTTTTGAGATTTTTGGCAAAAAATTGCAATTTCTTGAGCTGCTTCGCCACGTCACGGCAAATCTCATTTGAAGCAGTCCTACACTAAAATATTTTTATAAAATGTGCCATGCGGCCTCACATATAAATAGCAGAACTGCTCTCAGCAGCACTCACCTGGTCTATTGCAGTCCCGTACCCATGACTGAGTCATGGCTGTGGGCGGGACAGGTCCAAGCAAATGCTGCATGAAGTATATATATAGCCTGTGGACAAAGCCTGATGACCCAATGTGAACAGTCACCAAACGCCAAAATCTATACAGATGGAATACATCCCAAATTGGGGTGCATAGCAAGGTGGAGGTCAACCACCGACCAATTCAACAAAGAAACAACAAAGAGCCAGCACCAATGTGCACTAAGGCATCAAATATTCCAAACTGCATTATAAAAATTTTTTTGAGATTTTTGGCAAAAAATTGCAATTTCTTGAGCTGCTTCGCCACGTCACGGCAAATCTCATTTGAAGCAGTCCTACACTAAAATATTTTTATAAAATGTGCCATGCGGCCTCACATATAAATAGCAGAACTGCTCTCAGCAGCACTCACCTGGTCTATTGCAGTCCCGTACCCATGACTGAGTCATGGCTGTGGGCGGGACAGGTCCAAGCAAATGCTGCATGAAGTATATATATAGCCTGTGGACAAAGCCTGATGACCCAATGTGAACAGTCACCAAACGCCAAAATCTATACAGATGGAATACATCCCAAATTGGGGTGCATAGCAAGGTGGAGGTCAACCACCGACCAATTCAACAAAGAAACAACAAAGAGCCAGCACCAATGTGCACTAAGGCATCAAATATTCCAAACTGCATTATAAAAATTTTTTTGAGATTTTTGGCAGGTGAGTGCTGCTAAGAGCAGTTCTACTATTCATATGTGAGGCCGTATGGCACATTTTATAAAAATATTTTAGTGTAGGACTGCCTCTAATGAGATTTGCCGTGACGTGGCGAGGCAGCTCAAGAAATTGCAATTTTTTGCCAAAAATCTCAAAATTTTTATAAGTACAGTTTGGAATGGTTAGTGCTGAAGTGCACATTTGGTGCTGGCTTTTTGTTTTTTCTTCAATTTGCAGAAGGCTACAAAGATCTCGCCAGAAACGGGAAGTAAATTGAGGGCCTCTATCACAAATGATACGATCTGGCATCCCGTGAAGCCTAAAGACATGCTTGGGGAATAGTTTGGCTAGTACCCTGGAAGATGGGATTCTCGATAACGGTACGAGATGAACCATCCGGGAGAAATGGTCCGTAATGACCCACACAAATCTATGTCCCTGTGAACATGGAAGATCACCCACAAAGTCCATGCCTACCACCTCCCATGGTCTATCTGGCACTGGTAAAGGATGCAAGAGCCCAGCCGGTCTCTGCCGTAATGGACGGTTGCGAGCACACGAGTAGCAGGAACCGACATATCTCTTGACGTGGCTGGATAAGTGTGGCCACCAATACCACCTCTCCAGTAACTCTCGTGTCCGCCTAATACCAAAATGCCCACCCACCTTTGAGGTGTGGGCCCATGACAGTATATCATTCTGTCGATCAGGCGGAACAAAGGTCTTGCCCGGTGGGATTTGGTCTAACGTCACAGGGGAGAGCGTATGAAAAACCCTGGAGGGAAGGATAAGACGAGGTTCGTCAATCTCTTCCTGGGTAGAAAGCATAGAGCGAGACAGGGCGTCTGCCTTGTTATTCTTACTCCCAGACAGATAGTTGATGGAGAAGTGAAAGCGGGAGAAAAACAAGGACCAGCGGGCTTGGCGAGGATTCAGACGCTGAGCAGTTTGTAAGTACGTCAGATTCTTATGGTCTGTATAGACCTGGAAAGGATGTTTTGCTCTTCCAGCAAGTGACGCCACTCCTCCAAGGCTAATCTCAAGGCGAGCAGTTCCCTATCCCCAATGGTATAGTTTCTCTCTGCCGGTGAAAAGGTTTTCGCAAAGAAGAAACACGGCCTTTTTCTACCTGCACCGTTCTTTTGATACAAGACCGCACCAGCACCAACTGAAGAGGCATCAACCTCTAAGAGGAAGGGCTTACTCTCATCGGGTCTTTGAAGAACGGGTGCAGTTGAAAACTGTCTTTTTACTGCCTCAAAAGCCTGAGATGTCTCAGTAGACCAGGCTTTGGGATTAGCACCTTTCTTAGTCAAGGCCACCAAAGGGGCCACCAAAGTAGAAAAATGGGGTATGAACTGCCTGTAATAATTTATGAATCCTAAGAAGCGTTGCACCGCCTTCAAGGAATGAGGTTCGGACCATTGCAGGACAGCAGAGAGCTTCGCAGGATCCATAGCCAGGCCCTCTTGTGAGATAATGTAACCCAAAAAAGGCAATGAGGACTGCTCGAATGCCCATTTCTCGAGTTTAGCAAACAATGAGTGCTCCCTTAAACGGGAAAGGACACGAACGACATCCTGACGATGAGTCTCCAGATCAGGAGAAAAAATCAGGATGTCGTCCAGATACACCACTACTGAGGATAACAGTAAATCCCTGAACACATCGTTTACGAAGTCCTGAAATACTGCGGGTGCATTACATAACCCAAAAGGCATGACGAGGTATTCATAGTGACCGTCTCGGGTGTTAAAAGCGGTCTTCCATTCGTCACCCTTTCGAATTCGTACCAAGTTATACGCACCCCGCAGATCCAACTTCGTAAAAACTTGAGCTCCTCTCAGTCTGTCAAAGAGCTCCGAAATTAAAGGTAATGGGTATTTGTTCTTTATTGTGATTGCGTTGAGACCCCTGTAATCTATGCAGGGACGCAAATCACCCTCTTTCTTCCGAACAAAGAAAAACCCAGCTCCCGCGGGAGAGACAGACTTACGAATGAACCCCTTCTCTAAACTCTCTCTTATATAGGTCGACATGGCCTCCGACTCAGGTATCGACAGGGGGTAAACCCTGCCTTTAGGTGGAACCGAACCTGGGATAAGGTCTATGGCACAGTCATACGGCCTATGGGGTGGAAGAACCTCAGCACCCTGTTTGGAAAACACGTCAGCGAAATCCAGATAGGGTGTAGGTATGGGAGAGAGATCAGTAGATGCAACCGCAATGACCTTAGGTGGTAAGGGAAGACATCGGGACTGACATTTCGAACCCCAACTAATAAGGCTGTCAGACTCCCAGTCAATGTGAGGAGCATGAGTCCGAAGCCATGGGAGACCCAGAAGGACGTCGTCTATACCCTCAGGCAAAACAAGAAAAGAAATCTCCTCTATGTGACCCTGAGACAGGGAAAGGCGCAAGGGAACTGTCCTCAATGTAATGGAGTCAGACAACATAGTTCCATTAACAACACGGACAGGAATAGGCGCCTCTAACATGATAGAGGGAATATTGTGTCCCTTTACAAATCCTGAGGACACAAAAGTCCCGTCAGCTCCGGAATCCACAAAAGCCATAATAGGCCATGTATTCTCAGATAACGAGAGCTGACCTGGGATACAACACTTAGAGGGTGCAGAAGACGTCTCTAGTAACCCCCTCTAATGGTTACTAGGCCAGGGAGTTTCCCTGACGACTAGGACACTTGTTGGCATAGTGCCCAGCCTGACGACATACGTAACATATAGGAGGACCAGACTTGCGTAGTCTGGAGAACGTATGACCTAACTCCATAGGAGTGGGAGATGTTTCAGATGCTGAGGAAGATGGTAGTGGACCCTCAACAACTGGAATAGGCCGATGCTTAGGGCGTGAGGAAGAGACCTCGAGTCTACGTTCCTTATGGCGTACATCGATCCTCGTTGCTACTGTGATCAAGTCCTCCAGAGAAGCAGGAACCTCACGAGTAGCAAGAGCATCCTTGACATAGCCTGCCAACCCTCTCCAGAAGATAGGAATCAACACCTTCTCTGGCCAATCTAGTTCTGCCACCAGAGTTCTAAAAGCAATGGCATAAGAACTAGTGGATAACGAACCCTGAGATAGATCTAACAGTCTCAGGGCCGCATCATGGGTAACCTGCGGAACCATGAATACCGCCTTAAGAGCATCAAGAAAGTCTTGATGTCTCAGAGTAACCACATAAGAGCGCTCACATAGGGGAGTCGCCCATTCTAAGGCTTTGTCCTGAAGTAAGGAGATGATAAAGCCTACTCTGGACCTCTCCGTAGAGAAGCGAGAAGAGTTGACCTCTAGGTGTATCTGACACTGACTAATGAAACCACGACATGATCTGGCATCGCCAGAATATCTGTTTGGCAGAGCAAGTCGAGGATCATGTGCAGATTTCACCATGGTCTGAGGTTTATCCTCTATACTCTTGAGCCGTGACTCAAGTACTTGTATGTAACGGTGTAACTGCTGATATTCTGCCATAACTGCCAGACCCTTGGCTCAGTCCTAATGTTACGGGGGGCTGTCTGATAATAACAAAGGAGTATCAGACAGTCAGGGTCCACCGTGCAAAGACTCTGCTGCAGACTATGGCAGAGTGCAATACCTCTGTTAACTCACAGAAGGATATAATAACTAAGTAAAGCAATTCCTCCCTTACTTGGAGGGTGTGTGGAATGATCTCTGTTAATAATCACAGAGACAAAGGCAATGTGTGCGAAATGGCACCTACCTAGGTCCGCTCTTCTAGTGGTGCAAAAGAGATGAACAGCAGCGTAAGCCGCACAAAGCTCCTACCTGCGTTCGCTCCACTAGTGTGCGAGGACACGAACCACTAGATATGGCACCTGCCTAGGTCCGCTCTTCTAGTGGTGCAAAAGAGACGAACAGCAGCGTAAGCCGCACAAAGCTCCTACCTCTGTTCGCTCCCCTAGTGTGCGAGGATACGAACAACTGCCAGACGCAGTATAAGGAACGTTACCCTAGCGGCAACGTCCACCTACGAGTCGAACCACAAGGCCCAGCCAGACCATGTGCCTCAGGCACCTGCCTATGTCCGCTCCCCTAAGAGGTAAGGATACGGACAGCAGCCGAAGCTGTAAGGTATAAGAACGCTACCCTGCCGGTAGCGCTCACCTAGCATAGACAGAGGAATGCCTAGAGGAACGCGCACAGAGCGTCTACTCTTATGCATGAACCAAGAGGACTGAGCGCCATGCGGCGTGTGTCAGGGTCTTATATAGACTCTGTGCCTCATCCAAGATGGAGGACACCAGAGCCAATCCGCTGCCAGAACGACAGGAGTGACGTCATGCTGGCCTATCACCGAGCAAGGCATCACAAGCACATGACCAGCGACCAATCGGCATAGAAGGTGTCAGAGACATGTGACCTCGTGTCAGCGATGATGTCACCCGCACATGTGCAATGGCTCCAAGATAGGACTTAGTCTCCGGCGCTCGCACATGTGCAGTAGCAAGAAATCTGGACTTAGTCTCCAGCGCTCGCACATGTGCAGTAGCAAGAAATCTGGACTTAGTCTCCAGCGCTCGCACATGTCCAGTAGCAAGAAATCTGGACATAGTCTCCAGTGCTCGCAGCAACCGTAACAGGTACTCGATTGAGTATCATGCAAGTGCTCGATATGCCTGATTTTCTTGCTGGCATTTCTCTCTAATTTTTCTAGAGGTTCCTAAAGGAAGAGTACGGCCAGGGAAAGTGAGAGTTAGAGATGGAGAGAGAGAGAGGGTGAGATCTGGAAAAATTCTCGAGTTTCCCATTGGCTTCCATTATGCTTTTTATTTGAGTCGAGCCCATCTGAGTGTCTGACCTGCTCAATTTGAGTACCGAGCATGAGAGTATTTTAGTGCTCGCTCATCAATAATAAACACAAAACAAACAGAGAAGGCCCTGGGGAAAAGAAGTAAACAATTGTTTACAGGATACATATGAGAGGAGCAGTGCCCTATATGGGAAATTGGCAATTGAGTGAGTAATAATATGGGTCAGGTGGACATGATGATGAACTAACGGTTTGCGGACTGTTGAAACTAAAGAGTTCCTAAATATTGTGAATCCTTACGTTTGCATGCACATATCACAATGAACTCAAAAGAAGTTAATTATCATTGAGAGCTCCTTTTTTATCAAATTTTTACTTTTCTATGCCAAAAAACATTTTTACATATTTATATTGTTTTGTTTATTTTGTATGCTGTTTGACACTTCATAACCTATTTTAACTCTTCAGTTAATCATCGTTGTACTTGATGACTGTGAATTCCAAAATATAGTGTGCAGTCAGGAATGGGTTACTAAAACACAAAGTTTACAACTTTGCATCAAACAGTGATTGTAAGCAAAAATTTCACAAAAATTCAAATTTACAACTAAGACGCTTACATCAGCAACACGCTGATACATACAAAATATTTTCTGCAAAAAGCTGGTAAACGTGAGTTGATACATTACAAAACGGCACACTATAATGTCTGCTCTCTGAGATAAGGAAACTCCTACATCATGGTAATTTGCCATTTTTTTTAAGTAAATTGTGGATTATAAATAAATATATCTTACTTCTTAATAAAAATTATCACATACTTTTCCCATGGTGATCGTGTCTTGATCCCTTGTCCTCACTAAAATAATAGTATCTCATATCAACACTTGACCGAACTAGCCAATCAAAGGAGAAAAAGTGAAAAACTGATATCTGGAAGGCCAATATGTCAATTATTTGGTGCCAAATCATGTTCCAAGTGTGGATGGTTAGGACATTTTTCTCACCTGATTTGTTTTTTTTTAACAGCTTATGCATGTTGCCATATTACAGTTTTGTTTGGTAAAGAGTAGAGAACTCAGACTTTTCAAAAAAAAACAAAATTTAGGTTCGGAGTTTGGGTGCCTTACAAATGCAAATCCCTCGTGTGAGCAACACTGTGCTTGGGTATGCACGGTCCTCGGCCTAGTGAAAGCCATTTGCAGTGTTTGATTGGCATGTCAATAGCATGATTAGATGTTGTGTGCACCAAACAAAAGAAATTGAAAAAACCTGTCCAAACTCCCCTGGAAGTGTTCTGTTTATGGCTGGCTACATGTGAGCAGAGACCCGAACTGACAATCATTGACTTCAAATGAAGTTCAGGTCAAGTCCGGGTCCAAAACAGAACTTTAAAAACATTCAAATGGACCAACAGAAACCAAATTTCCATCATCTCTAATAAAGAGAAGTTTGAGGACTCCCACAAAGGTGGATTAATCTTATAGTTCATAAATTTGCTTTTCCTATGTTGCCTTTGGCCAATAATAACTCCTTATACACAAAATTTGATGAGCCCTAATACATACAACTTTTTACATTAGTTCTTTTCTATGGCAGTGTTTTATTTACTAAACACCTGTGTCTTTGGCATTAATCCATCTTTAGATACTTAGTAGTAATAAAATAACTTCCCCATGATTATGTGGTGATTCCATACACGATACGTGCATTGGGGTCTTCCTTCAGGAGAAATTCTTTTGGCACTTTATAGCACTGAGCACTTTCCTGGCATGTACTGCAATTGATTTGATCTGAATCCCTAGGTTTATTTATACTTGCTATTTTACTCTCCCCATTGTAGGGTTATTACATATTGCAGGGGATTCAGGTCTAGTAACCTCTGCCACTACACCTCGCTCAGCTTGTAGTTATAATGCCTATACCCAATACTTATACTTATGCATTGTTCTTTTTCTGTATTTATGCATTGTCTTTCAATGTCCTTTTCAGTCCTATTTTGGGCCTTCTTTTAATATAAATCTTTAAATAAAGCTTTGTATTTTTGTACCTTAAAACTCTGCTTCTCTTTTTTATAATTGTTATGGAGTGGTCCTATTGTAGCTGTTTTTGAGTAAGATTGTCAACTCAGCTCACTATTTAGAAAGCGCCTTTTGGATTTTTTGTGTTTAATTCTAGTAATAAAATAAGTTGAGAGGTTACACAAAGTTCCCCGAATAGACATTTAGGTATAAGTCCAAGTCGTGTGCAAATCAATTGACAATTAGGTCCAGGAATGAAGGAAGCCAATTATACAAATATTGTGCTCTGATGTTGCTGTTATATCATTATTCTAATTATCTATGATTCATCAATAAATCTTTAATGAACTTGATAAGGTACTAATGTCCTTGTTCAATACTCCCATCACTGTCGATGTCTTAGTTATTCCATCTTAAGTTCTGCACTTATCCCTGTACTGTACTCTCACATTTAATCATATTTTATTTATTAAAAATGTAGCATTTACAACAGTGTTTGGTAAGGTGGATGGTTATTATTTACTCACTTCCCACAATACTCAACTGTTGGTTTTGCTGTTTTTTCTTCTATCTTTCCAGTTGTTATAACTTTTTATTTTTGTATCAATTATTTTTTATACATTAATTATGCTTGAAAATGGCCAATTAGCTTAAAAAAACTGTTAAAGGGATTTTACCTCCAGTATTTTGCTATGATGCATCATGCAATATGTAGGGGCTGAGATCCTGATTCCAGCAATGTGTTATTTGCTAGTCTTCTATATGTCACTTTCATACATTCACTATTTTCTGTGCTGTAAATCTAGCATGCTAAGAATGCTGATCCCTGTGTTATTCTGCTCTCACCACTGATTGGCAGGCTGTGCACATTGCACATTGACAGCTGCTAATCAGAGGTGGGGATGGGATTATACATATCAGTTGATTTGTAGACACTTAGGCTATGTGCGCACAGTGCGTTTTTCGCGGCGTTTTTGCGCTTTTTTCGGGTGCGTTTTTGGCCTTAAAACTGCAGGACTTTGCTTCCCCAGCAAAGTCTATGAGTTTTCATTTTTGCTGTCCGCACACATCTTTTTTTTTACCTGCGTTTTTGAGTTAAAAAAAAAAAATGGACATGTCAGTTCTTTCCTGCGTTTTTCTGCGTTTTCCCCCCCATGCAATGCATTGGAAAAATGCAGCAAAACGCAGAGATAAAAAACACAGCAAAATGCAGCGAAAAACGCACCAAATCGCGGCAAAAACGCATGCGTTTTTTGACGCGTTTTTTCGACACAAGTGCGTTTTTGTGCGTTTTTAGCGGCCAAAAACGCACAAAAACGCAGCGTCAAAAAGACGCAGTGTGCGAACCTAGCCTTACCGTGTTTCCCAAAAAAATAAGACCTACCCCAAAAATAAACTGTAACATGATTTTACAGGATTTTTATTCCAAAAAAGTGGAAGTCAAACTTCACAATTTCTCAGGTCCACACTCTCTTAGGGGCCCCACCAGTTGTATCCTAAGGTTCAGATTGTTTAAGGACCTTTTAAGGATCACATCACAAGCGGACCAAAAGTCTCTTAATTACAAGAGTCTAAAAGAACTGAACAGGAAACAGGCTGGTATGTAGGACTGGCATTAGATGGATGGCAGAGCAAACTGGGAAATTTCACTGGGCTCCATTCTCCTAGGAGCCCCAGAGTTTATATCCTAATTATAACACTGCAACAGGACCTTTGTGACATCATGTCATGTGACCAAAGGTCATTGCAAGAATATAAAGCTGAAGAGGAAACAAGCTGGTATATATGTGCAGTGTGTGTGTTCATGGATGGATGGATAAGAGATAGATAATACATCATAGATAATATATAGACACACACACATTACACACAGGATTTTGAGAGTTATGTTGATTTCTCAGAATGCAATATGACTATACTTGAATAAATGGGGTTTTTTTTGTGCAAGAATAAATGTGAATTGTTTTTCATAGAAAAATAAACCATCCCCTGAAAAGAAACCCTAGCCCATTTATCAGAGCAAAAAATAATATAAGACCCTGTGTTTTTTTAGAGAAACATGATAGTTCTGAAGAATAAAAAAATCCTGCTGAAAAAAACACTCATTTTATTGAAACTTTAACACACATTCTAGTTAATGATACCTCACTGGAATCAGGCACTTAGCCCCTACATAGTGCTGCTCTCAGATTATATAGGAAAAACTTGCTAACAGATTCTCTTTATCTTCTAATATGTTTAATCACACCAATAAAAATTCCTACCGAAACAGCATATATTGAATTGTAAAGCAATTACTTTCTTTCCAGGACACATAGCTTCAACAGGGACAAGGAACTTTCATGGGCTCAAATATACCCCCATACATACAATTGTTTATATGGCAAGATTCTAGGAAAACTGTATTTACCAACATTCACTTTTTTTAGTATATGCCAAGGTGTTTATAGAGACTTATAGAGCTAATGTTTTACATATTGATGAGTCCACTTGTGTCTCTCTTATGGTTCTTTAAGTATGTTATTAATATGTTAGGAGCTTAAATGTACTCTCATGTTGTCCAAAAGACAAAAGTTTTCTGGACCGAAATATTCTAAAGTTTAATGAGGACAAGTACTGAAAGAGATGTAGACAAATGTTAGCTCACGTCCTGAGTAGGAACGAACCTGAAATGTAATGTTTGAGGTTCTCACCGGACAGCAGGTGTCCAGGACTTGAACATGGACTTTTAAAAAACAGTTCATGTCTGAGGTTAGTGCTCGGGTTCTGTTCATATGTTCTTATTGGTTACTTTTTTTTACTTTTTGTCTGTCTTTTTTAACTCTATACTTGCCGAGTTAGTAATGGGATTTCCTTATAGATGCATATCGATTACTAACCCCGGGACTTGATATCAGCTGTCTAATCACAGCTGACATAAACCCAACAAGTAATACCCCAATTGCCATGACCCTGGGTTATTGGGAAGAGTCGGATAAAGTGCTAGATTTAGTGCATTTAAAGGAGTTGCCACTTTTGGGATGGCTACAGGCTGCTATAGTTTTAGGCTGGAAAGGGCAAAATAAACATTGGCCTTCCCACCCTGATAATACCAGTCCTTAGCTGCCTGCTTTGCATGGATATAAAAAAATAGGTCAGAGCTCAAACCGTTTATTTTATTTTATTATTTATTTAAATATTTAAAAAAAAAAAAAAAATGATGTGGAATCCCCTCTATTTTTGCTAATCAGGCAAGGTAAAGTGGACAACTGAGAGCTGTTACTGCAAGCTGTCTGTTTCATATGTGCTGGTTATCAAAAATAGGCAGGAGCTCACATAATTTGTTTTTTATTGCATATCGACACATTTGCAGGGCAATTGCCTATTTTTTTTATTCCATATCCACGATTGCAGCAATGCAAATACTGCCATTTTACTTCCTTCAGCAGCCACTTAGACCTTACTATAGCTATTTTACAGCCATGTTACAGCACAGAAGTTAAGGTCTCCATTGATTTATGTGTGGTTTGAGGTTCAAAATCCGAGGTCAAGTTTGAATCAAGTCAGGTCCGCTTATTTCTATTCTTGAGTAGACATCTAGATTCAAAAAAAGAAAGCTATTCCAAATTTATATTTTAAACAATTGAGACCTAATGCATTTGATCCAAAATTATGGTGAAATGTGAAATTACTCTTGAACAACAGAATAGATTTTGACATGATTATACAGAAGTGGTAGTAACAAAAAGGATACCTTTATACATAAAAGTTCATTTGTTCAACTATAAAATTGATCAAATAATAAAGAAACATTGGAGAATCCTGGGAATTCACAAATATTTGAATTTTTGAAGCTGTCCTTGATTTTTAACAAAAGGACAAGACTTAAGGCCGCTTTACACGCTGCAACATCGCTAGCATTTACTGGTGATGTCGAGCGCGATAGCACCTGCCCCCGTTGTACGGCCGATATGTGGTGATCGCTGCCGTAGCGAACATTATTGCTACGGCAGCGTCACACGCACATACCTGCTATGTGACGTCGCTGTGACTGGCGAACTGTCTCCTTTCTAAGGGGGCGGTTCATTTAGTGTCACAGCTACATCACAGCAGCGTCACTGAACCGCCACCCAATAGAAGCGGAGGGGCGGAGATGAGCGGGACGTAACATCCCGCCCACCTCCTTCCTTCTGCATTGCCAGTGAAGGCAGGTAAGGAGATGTTCGTGATTCCTGCGGTGTCACACATAGTGATGTGTGCTGCTGCAGGAACGACGAACAACATCGTACATGAGGCAGCAACAATAATTGAGATTATGGGGGGATGTCACCGATTAGCAATTTTGAACGTTTTTGGAACGATTCAAAATTGCTCATAGGTGTCACATGCAACGACATCACTAACGCGGCCGGATGTGCGTCACTAATTCCGTGACCCCAACGACATCGCTTTAGCGATGTCGTAGCATGTAAAGCGGCCTTTAGGACTAGACTACAACTTTGAATGCAATTAGGAAGTGACATAAAATTAATTGAAGCAGATCTTTTTTATCCACTTACAAAATTGTTTTAGAAAATTAATAGACTCTTCACATGTAAAACCATCTTGTGGTCTCCTATATGTTGAAGAAAGTATGAAGCATATAGTGACAGCATCAGTAATCATTAGCGCACAATAAGATGTTAAAAACCTTAAACTGCGGCTGACGGCATATTTGGTTTACCCTCTTGAGATCATGGAAACCACATGGTTAAAAAGACAATATTGGTTTACCCATCTCATACAAGAGAATACTTTTGCGCCTATTTTAACTAACACCTTTCATTTGTTCCCATTTCCTCAATTTTCTATTTATGAGAGAACTGGCAAAGTAGCTGTTAATAATTCATTGTTTACCTACTTATGAGGTATCATATTTATGAAATAATCTCATGTTAATATAGTAATAATATGCATAATACAACAATTGAACAGATACATCTGGAGGATTATGGAAATGAATTACTTAGACAGATGAGTAGAATGACTTGTATTAAGACTTTGTTTTGACATCTGTCTCAAGAGGCGATAATGTTTTGTTTCTATATCTCTGACAGTAACATCAGACATCAACAGAGACTCTTAGTGCTCTACATCATTATTGACTGCCAGTAGATTAGCTATCTGGAGGACAGCACTCGTCACAGGCCCCTTGCTCCAAGGGCCAAACTGAGTGACTGTTAACCTTAATTAAATTAGCATGCACAAGATACAGTTAAGTTCATCGGTTAAGAAGGGAGACATGATCATCACAGCATCTCCCTATTCTGTAGTGTGCAGGTTGCTTTAAGCCTGCGGTCTAAAGAACGGCAGGGGACTGCTCTAGCCAAGATATGGATGGCATGATGCAATGACATCACCGCACTGGGACTTTGTCATCTTATGCATTTGCCATCGTGATCATATGAAAGCATTGGATTGCTCATGATGTGCCAGTGGACTTATCAGGATAATGGATTAGGTGACTACATGATGTCTTGTTTATTTTAATTAAAACCTGTGATGTGACTGGCGACATCATAAAAAATAGAAGACCCTTAAACAGTGTGAGGACTACTGTGCTAGCCCCCCTTTACAGTCTGGGAAGATAATGTGAGGAAAGACATTCATCCTATGTAGGGACTACTGTAGTGGGTCATCATAAAGTATAAAGACAAGCAAGAAAATATATCCGGCGCTTGTAAGGAACTAGCTTGAGGTAGTTTATATAAAATATCCAAATTTATTTAGAAAAGTTGCAAATAAAATTCATGACTACCCCCTTGTAGGACTAGATGGTCAATGGGGACATCTAGTCCTACAGGGGGTAGCCATGACTGTCCTGTTATTTCATTTGCAACTTTTCTAAGTAAATTTGGATATTTTATATGAAATACCTCAAGCTGGTTCCTTACAAGCGCCAGATCTACTTTCTTGCTTGTCTTCATATGGTTGCCCAAAGAAAGTCCAGGTTGCTACCAGGGTACCAGAGAACCAGAGGAGGTGAGCTGACAACATTGCTTTATGCTTTGCATCATAAAGTATAGAGCACTCAGAATGTGTGGGAACTACAGTGTGAGAGCTAAAGTGGCAGCCATTTTACAGCTTGAGGGCTACTGTGATGGCCAACATATGCTATGGGGACTACCAAGTGCCCCTAATACAGTGTGCAAACTACTTTGGGGGCCATTATACTGTTTGAGGATTATTGCAGATGCCATCATTCAGTGTGGGGACTACTGTGAGGGTCATTATATAGTATTGGAGGTAAAGAGGGGGCATTATACAGTTTGGGGGCTGATTTAACACCATAATAAGGTATGGGGGTGATTATTTAGTTTGAGAGATAATTTTATGGCTGTTATACTGTTTGAGGACTACTGTGCAGACTATCATACATTATTTTATTTTTTTGTGCATGTGTTTGGTGTTTTTTTTTTGTGTTGTCATTTCAAATTTGAGCCACCTTATGAATTGCACCATTGTATGACTAAGAACTTTGTTTGAAACATGTAACAGCAGCTCAGGCACATGCATTCCCCATTTTTTTATTTGTTTTAATGTTTTTCTAATTCATTGGATTTTATTTTATTGGAGACCTGTTGCTGGACTTACATGTTTTTTGTTCTTGAATCTGGATAATCGACCTGCAGTGTCCAATATACCACCTTTTCCTAAATTTCACCTGGTAATCTGGATTACCTTTTCAATTTTCTATGTGCAGACAATCATACAGTATGGGGTGCATTATAAAATGCTAGGGTCGCTTTTGGCGGCCATAATAATGTATGAATACTACTGTAGAGGTCATTATACAGTATGGGGACCATTATACTCTATGAGGGGCTACTCATGGGGCTATTATACACTATTGAGGGTAATATGAGGAGCCATTATACAATGTGGTGGCTACTGTGGGGACCATAAAACAGTTTTAGGGGCTACTATCAGGGCTATTATATATTGTGGGCGCTAATGCAAAGAAGCAATATACAGTGTGGAGCTAAAATCAGGGCCAAGGGGACATTATACAGCGTTGGTTCTCATATGGGAGCCATTATACAATGTAGTTGTTGTACAACTACACTGGAGATTAAAATTAGAGAACAATGTATGATCACTTGCTTTTTTCAGAAATGAAGGGAATTTTGTTACTTACCGTAAATTCCTTTTCTTCTAGCTCTTATTGGGAGACCCAGACGATTGGGTGTATAGCACTGCCTCCGGAGGCCACACAAAGCAATTACACTTAAAAGTGTAAGGCCCCTCCCCTTCTGGCTATACACCCCCAGTGGGATCACTGGCTCACCAGTTTTAGTGCAAAAGCAAGAAGGAGGAAAGCCAATAACTGGTTTAAACAAATTTACTCCGAGTAACATCGGAGAACTGAAAACCGTTCAACATGAACAACATGTGTACCCGCAAACAAACCAAAAATCCCGAAGGACAACAGGGCGGGTGCTGGGTCTCCCAATAAGAGCTAGAAGAAAAGGAATTTACGGTAAGTAACAAAATTCCCTTCTTCTTCGGCGCTCTATTGGGAGACCCAGACGATTGGGACGTCCAAAAGCTGTCCCTGGGTGGGTAAAGAAATACCTCATGTTAGAGCTGCAAAGACAGCCCTCCCCTACGGGGAGGCAACTGCCGCCTGCAGGACTCTTCTACCTAGGCTGGCGTCCGCCGAAGCATAGGTATGCACCTGATAATGTTTGGTGAAAGTGTGCAGACTCGACCAGGTAGCTGCCTGGCACACCTGTTGAGCCGTAGCCTGGTGTCGCAATGCCCAGGACGCACCCACGGCTCTGGTAGAATGGGCCTTCAGCCCTGATGGAACCGGAAGCCCCGCAGAACGGTAGGCTTCAAGAATTGGTTCTTTGATCCATCGAGCCAGGGTGGCCTTAGAAGCCTGCGACCCTTTGCGCTTACCAGCGACAAGGACAAAGAGTGCATCCGAACGGCGCAGGGGCGCCGTGCGGGAAATGTAGATTCTGAGTGCTCTCACCAGATCTAACAAATGTAAGTCCTTCTCATACCGATGAACTGCATGAGGACAAAACGAAGGCAAAGAGATATCCTGATTAAGATGAAAAGAGGATACCACCTTCGGGAGAAACTCCTGAATGGGGCGCAGCACTACCTTGTCCTGGTGGAAGACCAGGAAGGGAGCCTTGGAAGACAGCGCTGCTAGCTCAGACACTCTCCGGAGAGATGTGATCGCTACCAGAAAAGCCACTTTCTGTGATAGTCTAGAAAGTGAAACCTCCTTCAGAGGCTCGAAGGGCGGCTTCTGGAGGGCAACTAGTACCCTGTTCAGATCCCATGGATCTAACGGCCGCTTGTACGGGGGAACGATATGGCAAACCCCCTGTAGGAACGTGCGCACCTTAGAAAGTCGTGCTAGACGCTTCTGAAAAAAGACGGATAGCGCCGAGACTTGTCCTTTCAGGGAGCCGAGCGACAACCCTTTTTCTAACCCAGATTGCAGGAAAGAAAGAAGGGTAGGTAATGCAAATGGCCAGGGAGACACTCCCTGAGCAGAGCACCAGGATAAGAATATCCTCCACGTTCTGTGGTAGATCTTAGCAGACGTGGGCTTCCTAGCCTGTCTCATGGTGGCAACGACCCCTTGGGATAATCCTGAAGACGCTAGGATCCAGGATTCAATGGCCACACAGTCAGGTTCAGGGCCGCAGAATTCAGATGGAAAAACGGCCCCTGGGACAGTAAGTCTGGTCGGTCTGGAAGTGCCCACGGTTGGCCGACCGTGAGATGCCACAGATCCGGATACCACGCCCTCCTTGGCCAGTCTGGGGCGACGAGTATGACGCGGCTGCAGTCGGATCTGATCTTGCGTAGCACTCTGGGCAAGAGTGCCAGAGGTGGAAACACATAAGGGAGCCGGAACTGCGACCAATCTTGCACTAGGGCGTCTGCTGCTAGGGCTCTTTGATCGCGAGACCGTGCCATGAAGGTTGGGACCTTGTTGTTGTGCCGGGACGCCATCAGGTCGACGTCCGGCCTTCCCCATCGGCGGCAGATTTCCTGAAACACGTCCGGGTGAAGGGACCATTCCCCTGCGTCCATGCCCTGGCAACTGAGGAAGTCTGCTTCCCAGTTTTCTACGCCGGGGATGTGAACTGCGGATATGGTGGAGGCCGTGGCTTCCACCCACAACAGAATCTGCCGGACTTCCTGGAAGGCTTGCCGACTGCGAGTCCCCCCTTGGTGATTGATGTATGCCACCGCTGTGGAGTTGTCCGATTGAATTCGGATCTGCTTCCCTTCCAGCCACTGCTGGAAGGCTAGAAGGGCAAGATACACTGCTCTGATTTCCAGAACATTGATCTGAAGGCTGGACTCCTGCTGAGTCCACGTACCCTGAGCCCTGTGGTGAAGAAACACTGCTCCCCACCCTGACAGACTCGCGTCTGTCGTGACCACCGCCCAGGACGGTGGTAGGAAGGATCTTCCCTGTGATAATGAGGTGGACAGGAGCCACCACTGCAGAGAGTCCTTGGCCGTTTGGGAAAGGGAGACTTTCCTGTCCAGGGATGTCGACCTCCCGTCCCATTGGCGGAGAATGTCCCATTGAAGTGGACGCAGATGAAACTGCGCAAACGGAACCGCCTCTATTGCCGCCACCATCTTCCCGAGGAAGTGCATGAGGCGTCTTAAGGAGTGCGACTGACTTTGAAGGAGAGCCTGCACCCCTGTCTGTAGTGACCGCTGCTTGCTCAGCGGAAGCTTCACTATCGCTGATAGAGTATGAAACTCCATGCCAAGATACGTTAATGATTGGGTCGGTGACAGATTTGACTTTGGGAAGTTGATGATCCACCCGAACGCCTGGAGAGTCTCCAGTGCAAAACTCAGGCTGAGTTGGCATGCCTCCTGAGAGGGTGCCTTGACCAGTAGATCGTCCAAGTAAGGGATCACAGAGTGTCCGTGAGAGTGCAAGACTGCTACCACTGCTGCCATGATCTTGGTGAACACCCGGGGGGCTGTCGCCAGACCAAATGGCAGAGCCACGAACTGAAGGTGTTCGTCTCCTATCACGAAGCGCAGAAAGCGTTGGTGCTCCGTAGCAATCGGCACGTGGAGATAAGCATCTTTGATGTCTATTGATGCTAGGAAATCTCCTTGGGACATTGAGGCAATGACTGAGCGGAGGGATTCCATCCGGAACCGCCTGGCGTTCACATGCTTGTTGAGCAGTTTTAGGTCCAGAACAGGACGGAAGGAGCCGTCCTTTTTTGGAACCACAAAGAGATTGGAGTAAAATCCTCGCCCCCGTTCCAGAGGGGGGACAGGGATCACGACTCCTTCTGCTCTTAGAGAGTCCACCGCCTGCAGCAGTGCATCTGCTCGGTCAGGGTGTGGGGAGGTTCTGAAGAACCGAAGTGGAGGCCGAGAACTGAACTCGATTCTGTACCCGCGAGACAAAATGTCTGTTACCCACCGGTCTTTGACCTGTGACAGCCAAATGTCGCAAAAGCGGGAGAGCCTGCCACCGACCGAGGATGCGGAGGGAGGAGGCCGAAAGTCATGAGGTAGCCGCCTTGGAAGCGGTTCCTCCATTTGCTTTCCTGGGGCGTGAGTGAGCCCTCCAGGAATCTGAGCTCCCTTGTCCTTTTTGAGTCCCTTTGGACGAGGAGAATTGGGGCTTGCCCGAGCCTCGAAAGGACCGAAACCTCGACTGCCACTTTTTCTGTTGAGGTTTACTTGCTCTGGGCTGTGGCAAGGAAGAGTCCTTACCCTTGGACTGTTTTATGATTTCAGCCAATGGCTCACCAAACAGTCTGTCTCTAGATAATGGCAAGCTGGTTAAGCATTTTTTGGAACCAGCATCTGCTTTCCAGTCCTTTAACCATAAGGCTCTGCGCAAAACCACAGAATTGGCGGCCGCCATAGAGGTACGGCTCGTAGATTCTAGGACAGCATTGATAGCATAGGTCGCAAACGCAGACATTTGCGAAGTTAGGGACGCCACCTGTGGCACTGCTGGATGTATGATAGCATCCACCTGTGCTAAACCAGCTGAAATAGCTTGGAGTGCCCACACGGCCGCGAATGCTGGAGCAAACGACGCGCCGATAGCTTCATAGACAGATTTCAACCAAAGGTCCATCTGTCTGTCGTTGGCATCTTTAAGTGAAGCGCCATCCTCTACTGCGACTATAGATCTAGCCGCAAGCTTGGAAATTGGGGGATCCACCTTTGGGCACTGGGTCCAGCGTTTGGCTACTTCAGAGGGAAAAGGATAACGGGTATCCTTAGAACGTTTAGAGAAACGCTTGTCTGGATGAGCGTCGTGCTTCTGGATTGATTCTCTGAAGTCAGAGTGGTCCAAAAAAGCACTTAATTTACGCTTGGGATACAGGAAATGGAACTTCTCCTGCTGTGCAGCTGCCTCCTCTGCTGAAGGAGCTGGGGGAGAAATATCCAACAGTCTATTAATTGCCGATATAAGGTCATTAACCATGGCGTCACCCTCAGGGGCATCCAGATTGAGAGGGGCCTCAGGATTAGAATCCTGATCACCTTCTTCAGTCTCATCACAGAGAGATTCTTCTCGCTGAGACCCTGAGCAGTGTGATGACGTGGAGGGTCTTTCCCAGCGAGCTCGCTTAGGCTGCCTGGGACTGTCATCTGAGTCAGAGACTTCAGCTTGTGATGCTTGAGACCCCCTTGAAGTACGGATTAGTTCCAACTGAGGGGGACCAGAGAGCATAGCCACAGCAGCGTCCATGGTCTGAGGAACTGGCCTGGCCTGCAAGGTCTCCAGGATTTTTGTCATAGCCTCAGACATTTTATCAGCAAACACTGCAAAGTCTGTCCCCGTCACCGGGGCAGGGTTCACAGGCGTCGCTGCCTGGGCTACCACCACAATAGGCTCTGGCTGACGAAGTGCCACTGGGACTGAACATTGCACACAATGTGAATCATTGGAGCCTGCCGGTAGATCAGCCCCACATGCAGTACAAACAGTGCACACAGCCCGTGCCTTGGCAGCCTTGCGTTTTGCGGATGACATGTTGCTGCCTCCTCAGAGCAGTACAGGGTGTCCAGCCAAGAAGCGACCTTACAGTGCAACTATATATATATATATATATATGGTACCAAGACAAAAGTACACTATATATCACTGAGGCACTAGTGGGGCCAGCACTACTGTGCAGCTTACCGCCCGCTTAGGAGCGGTGTGTGGTCGCCAGAAATCCCTCTAGTCTGGGTCTCCCAGAGCCTGCTGCCTTTCCCCAGCCAGAACGCATGTATAATGGCTGCCGGCGTCCTTGTGGAGAGGGGGGGCGGGCCCTGGGCGTACACCGACGAAGAGCGGGAAGTCTGCTTCCCCTTGTGCCTAGTGAGAGGGCTGGAGCATGTAAATAAAGCTCCAGCCCTCGGCGCTGCCTATTGAGCAGCGTCTCTCCCCTACCCTGATTGACAGGGTGGGGGCGGGAACGAAGCGGCGCTAGGCCGCAGAAGCCGGGGGCTAAAGTTAGAAGCGCCGCCGCCGTAAAAGCGCGGTCGGCGCAAAGCCCCCGGCGCACCATAAGTCGCAGCTGCGCCGCCGCTCCAGGAGCGGTCGGCGCAGTAGTTCCCAATACACAACGTCACTCAGCAAAGCTGCAGTGACCTAACCCCCAGCGTACAGCGCCACTGTCCCCGGCGCACTACGACGCTCAGCAGACCCTGAGAGTGTCCGTGCCTGCCGGGGACACAGAGTACCTGAAAGTTGCAGGGCCTTGTCCCTGAACGGCACTCCCGCTCCAAATCCAACAGGTTCTATGGGTCTGTGGATGGAGCCCGGCCCCAGGGCTTGGGGGCCGGCAAGATCCCACTTCCACAGAGCCCTAAGGGGATGTGGAAGGAAAACAGCATGTGGGCTCCAGCCTCCGTACCAGCAATAGGTACCTCAACCTTACAAGCACCAACCGCGGGTGAGAAGGGAGCATGCTGGGGGCCCTATATGGGCCCTCTTTTCTTCCATCCGATAGAGCCAGCAGCTACTGCTGACTACAAACAGTGGAGCTATGCGTGGATGTCTGACCTCCTTCGCACAAAGCAGAAAACTGGTGAGCCAGTGATCCCACTGGGGGTGTATAGCCAGAAGGGGAGGGGCCTTACACTTTTAAGTGTAATTGCTTTGTGTGGCCTCCGGAGGCAGTGCTATACACCCAATCGTCTGGGTCTCCCAATAGAGCGCCGAAGAAAATGTAATCTACATTGATCAATATTTGAAGTTTTTTTTTTAAGGGATACACCATGCCGCTAGAATAGTGTTTTACAATAGATCCAAAATTGTTCAACATAAAACTTTTATTTTGCTCAAAATGTGATGATCATAATTAGAGAACAGGAATGACGATATCACAGAAAGACTAACTACATTTTCTGAAGGTAACGACAGTCACCAGTCATTAGGATGTGTACAGGCCTTTGCTTTGAATGACTTCAGCACATCTGTGTAGTGTAGCTTTGTCCCCATGAGATCTCAATCTTGTTCTGACAGCTCTAACAAATTCTCCATTTGAGCTGATAAAATCAATATTGGTAAAATGATTATCATTAAAGACAATTTTCCTGACAGCTCTGACATCTGCCCTGTATGGAACCCTCAATGGCTGCTTAGGAAGCAAAGGTCCATGTGGTCATCTGAGTCATCCAATTAGAGTTGTTTAAGTCTGTGCAGAGGCATTTATTGACTGCGCAGTTGGGACCTCTAGTCTGCACAAGAATCTTATGAGTCAGGTTAAGTAGTTTAAGTAAAACTGTATCATTTTGTTATTTACCATATGTGCATTTTTATGCACATAAAATTGAGTGCATAACTTATTTATTTGTTTGAAACAATTGTACCTACTGATTCCAGGTCTTATTGTAGCTCTCCTCCATAGGTGGTTCTTGGCTCTTGGATAAGTCTTCTGATAATTCTTTCACTCACCTCTCTGAAATCTTGCAAGGAGCACCTGGTCTTTGCCGGCTCATGGGGATATGATGTTCCTGACGCTTCTATATTATGGCCCAACAGGGCTCACTGGAACCTCTAGTAGTTTTGAAATTCCTCTGTAGCCAATACCATCAGTATGTTTTGCAGCATAGATGGGTTTCATGGGTTGTTTACTAACATCTGGTGAGAAAATCATGTCAATGGCACCTTTTAAAAATATATTTACTTATACAAATGGTGACATGTTCAAATCTTATTTCACCGCTTTATATCAAAATGGTAACAGTAAACACAATAGCTCATCCCTCAAAAAATAAGTCGACATTCACCCTCACCAGCAGAAAAATAAAATGGATACTGATCTCAGAAAAGGGTGAGACAAACTATTTTTTTTTACAAAATTCTTTTTTTTTTACTACTACTAAAGTAGAAAAAAATAACTATATAAATTTGGTGTCACCATCATCAAACTGGTGGAGAATTATATTGCCAATTTTTTTAACTATAGCATGAATGCATTCAAAATTAATTTATTGTGCAGTGTGTGGAAAATGTTCATAAGTTACAAGTTGACTTGGGCAAACAAAGTGTTTGAACATACATATCCATATTTATAAATGATAAATGTAAAGTTATACACCCAGCCAGTAGAAATCTTCTGGTATCGTTTGATCTAGGTTGAGTAAATATATTAGAGTCACTTGAAGAGTGGGATCTGGATGCATTTCTAAAGGATCAACTAAATAGCAACATTCAAAGTCAATCAATTGCTTCGAAGTCCAGCAAAAAATTATCATGTATTAAAAGAGCCATGTATGTAATATTACTAGTAATGAGCAATCACTAAATTGCAGGAGTGCACAGTACTCAAATAAAGCAGGTCGGATGCTTGGATAGGCTTGACTCGAGTAAAGAACACTATGGAAGTTAATGGGAAACTCAAGCCTTTTTCCAGAAGCCGGGGAAGAGATCTCTCTTTGATTTTTCTAGAAGCCCCTAACAGGAGGGCCGGGGACAAGAGAGAAAAGAATATGCCAGGGGTGAGAATTTGATCATATCAAGCACTTGCGCGATACTTGATCTGAGTACTGAGTGTCTTAAACACCTTGATACTCAAGTATCGAGCAGTGCTGAACTTGCTTGCTCATCATTAAATATTGCAACTTTACAAAGCAATAATACAACCTAACCTGGAATGTGCAGTTCACTTCTGCGTACTAGTTCATGGCAGCATGTCCTGAAGTTAGGAAAGGTAACAGAGCGACATAGCTGATATGGTTTTTAAGGAAAGAATAATAAAAAAATATATATTTTGCCCATAGAGGAGGTGAGTTATAGGGAACATAATTTCCTGTTATAAGCATATAATCGCCCACACATAAAATATTGTAAACTTCCATAGAAGACAAAGGTTCTTTACTAACATATCTATTAGGCCTCGACTCCACTTATTATTTGTGTTATACATGGCCAAGTACAATAAAATAAAATTTCAGATAGCACTTGCACCAGTTTAAAACTATGCGGCAGTGTCTAACTGCAATTCTTTTCTCATGCCATATCGGAACAAGAGCAGAATCGTAACATCCTGCATTTGTCAATGAGTATGAGCTCACACACACCCATACAAGTCGGAGTGTGTGTGAAACATTGCACTACACTCAGATGTTATCCGAGTGGAAGGCGATGTATGCACAGACAGGCCATAGAGAATAGGGAGAAAGTGATCTCTCCCTCTTTTCCGCAGCTGTGATCCGATCATAAAATTGGATTACAGTCGCATGACTCTTGGCTCACGCTCGCAGCAAAAGCCTGAACCATATTGCTTCTGATGCTCTCAAATTGGAAGTGATATGTAAGTGTAAGCCAAGGTCTTAATCTGTGCAATAGCCTACCTCATCAGCTGCTCACAGTGGGATGCATTGTTGGCTTTAAAATGTGCTAACTTTTTTTAAGACAAAAGTAATAAATAAGTATGTAAATGTACAAAACGATTGTTCTGAATGTTGATCATTATATCGACACTCAGGATCATGCGGGCAATAAACGCTATTTTCGGGCAGATTGTTCCTTCCAGTTGTATATATGTACCTAATGAGTTTGATGGACATCTATCTTTTTTGTAGTAAAATAAAAAAAAATTCATATTTTAGGTTTTTTTTCTTTGCATTTTTACCACACTTGGAATTTTTTTTCAAAATCTTCAGTGCATTATATGTTAAATTTGAATGTTGTAAGTGAAGACTACACAAACAAATTCAAGCTCTAAAATCGGTATGTCAATTCAATGATAAAAAAGATGATGGCTCTTGGAAATGGGGAGAAACACAAAACACAAAGAACAACTAGAGGCTGATATTTTTGACAATTGTTCTTTTCAAAATTGTTTTAGGTTAGTGAGATTGGATGGAGAGCATCTGTGAACAGAAATTTTTAAGTCTTGATACACATTTTTAGTGGGATTTAGATCTGGACTGTATGGCTGCCTTTCACACACATGATTATGATTTCATCTATAACATACCAGTATGTTTAAGGTCATTGTCCTGCTGGCAAGTAAACAGGTTTTCCTTCAGGATTACCCTGAATTTGAATTTAGCCCCCTCTATCATTCCATCAGCTCTGATCAACTTTGCTGTCTTTGTAGAGGACAACCATCCCTACAACATGATGCAGTCATCACCATGTTTGACTGTGAGGATGGTGCTTTTAGAATGTGCAGTCATCATTTTCCATTTAGCCCAAAAAGTTCTACTTTGGTCTCATCTGGCCAGAGCATCTTCTCCCACATACTATCTGGGTCTCCTACATTGAATGGAGAAGAAGGTGCTGTGGTTAGAAGATGGTCAGAATTGAAAGGAAGATGGATGAAGCTAAATATACAGTATTTCAATTCTGAATAAAAACATGTACAGGCTGCAGAAGATATTAAACTAGAGGGTAGGTTCTGCTTCTAGCAAGACATCAACCTAAACATACTGCCAGAGCTACAGTACAGTAGAGTAGTTTAGATTAAAGCACATTCATGTGATTGAATGGCCCAGTCACCCCACACCTAAATTCCATTTACAATCTGTGGAAAGACTTGAAAATTGCTGTTTACAGTCACTCCTCATCCAGTCTGACTCAGCTAGAGCTATTTTGCAAAAATGAATGGGCAAAAATGTCAACCTTTAGATGTACCAAGATGGTAGGCCAGCAAGACAAAACAATCACTGATCTCGGGGAGACCAGCCAGAGAAAACACTGCCGGCAGCCAGCAAGGGCACTCAACACAGTGAAATCCTTGGTGCATTGCACCCTGGGAAGCATGCAAATCAAAAAAGGTCAGTGGAGCCTCTTTTAGGAGTCTCGACACAGAAAATAGCCAGATATCCCTCCGGGAAGAAGGTAGGGACATACCTGAAAAGATTTGCAGCACTATTTGAAGCAAAGGGTCCTCTGAGTCAATATAAAGTATTGACTCAGGGGGCCGAATAAAAGTGTTTTTCATAATTTTCAGATTTTTATTTTTACAATATTTATAAAACCATGTATCATTTTCTTTATGCTTCAAAAATTCTTGGTACATAGTGTTGGTATGTCACATAAAATCCCAATAAAATACATTTAGGTTTGTGGTTGTAATGTCAACACTCAACAACTGTGGAAAAGTTAATAAGATATGAATACTTTTCAAGGCACTGTATAATATCATTTACTATGTTTTTCTGTTAGGCTTTCTTCACAAACTATTTTTTGCTCTTGTTTTGATATTTTTGTTACCATATTGTTTGTAAAACTGACATGAGTTATTTTCTCGTCATTGTTTTACAAAAAAAAAATATTAAAAGCAGCACGTGAACACAGATCACAGCCAGACACATAGACAATAATTGTATTCCTGTCTAATAACTCATTCTTTACTGATGGAAAAGTAATGCATGCTCTTCTATCCTTACTTGTAAAAATCCCAGACTCTACCGCTATTTACTGTCTCTAGTGTTTTCATAGTCATCTCCTGTGAATGTTAAAAACCATAACTTGTACAAAAAACACATTATCTGTAGCTTTGAAGTTGCTTTCGGCAGGAGACAGGAGACAGCATGTGCACTGTAACCAACCTGTAAGTCTGCTGCTGTAATGTACTTTGTTTTGACATTGTTCTATTATACCAAATATTAACTTTTTCCCCATTTTATGCTACAGTTCTACATTAGGATCAGATGCGTCTTAGCGTCCCATGGCCATTAATGAGATCCTGTGGTCCAGATATCACAGTTAGCCTTTTTCAAAGTTACTTTTTTCTACTTTCCTTCCTCATCGTTACTTTGGTACTGTCAAGAGTTAAGTTTTTCTTGAAGGTAAAAATTATACTCTTGGAGAAAAAAAACTGAAACCCAAATAAATACTTGACAAAACACATTATAAGTGAGAAATTAATTGTGATCTGTAGAAAAAAAAATGATTTTTTTTTTCATACAGGTGAATCAAACACTTCTCGCAGATATCCTGCTACTTATGTAAACATTGCAATGTGTAAATAGTAGAGTTGAGCGCGGTTCGTGGTTCGTGGTTCTCCAGTTCTAGGCTCGAGTGATTTTGGGGCCTGTTCTAGATCGAACTAGAACTCGAGCTTTTTGCAAAAGCTCGATAGTTCTAGAAACGTTCAAGAACGGTTCTAGCAGCAAAAAACCAGCTAAATCATAGCTTGGTTTCTGTTGTAATAGTGTAAGTCACTCTGTGAATCACACTATTATGACATTTCAGTGTATAGTGTGCGTGAACAGCGTCTTCAGATCACTGCTGTTTCTATAATGGCGATCGCCATTTTTTTTTTTTTTCTTGTCTTCCTTCCCTAAGCGCGCGCGTCTTGTGGGGCGGGCCAGCATGTCAGCCAATCCCAGACACACACACAGCTAAGTGGACTTTGAGCCAGAGAAGCAACGGCATGTGTGATAGGATGTCCATGTCACATGTCCCTGCATTATAAAACCGGACATTTTCTTCCAGGACGCCATTATCTGCCTTCTGCGTCTTTGGTGTCAGACATCACTGTCGCAGCTCCGTCCTCCTGAGTCCTATCGCTGATACAGCTGTATGCGCTGCATACACAGCGTTAGACAGCTTAGGGAGAGACCTTTATAGCAGTCCTTTTAAGGGCTCAAACCGGCAGGGTCAGAGTTAAGGTGACAGGTCCTGAAAACAGCGCCAGCGTCTGTGTAGCCAAGGTCAGGGATTTCCTCCCTGCATTTCCCTATTAGGAGGGATAGAAAGGCAGGCTTCCATTCCTCTACCCAGAGCCCCAAAATCCTGGCACTGTACCCTCGTGTCCTCTGCATACTCCAACTCATTATAACTAAGCCATTATACTAGCAAACACTCAGTGTACCTAGTGGCATCCTATACGTGGCTATTGGACTTTGCTATAGTCCCACTAGTGGAAAGACATTTGCAGAGCGCATCTGCCTGCGTTGCACACTCCAACTCATTATAACTAAGCCATTATACTAGCAAACACTCAGTGTACCTAGTGGCATCCTATACGTGGCTATTGGACTTTGCTATAGTCCCACTAGTGCAAAGACATTTGCAGAGCGCATCTGCCTGCGTTGCACACTCCAACTCATTATAACTAAGCCATTATACTAGCAAACACTCAGTGTACCTAGTGGCATCCTATCTGTGGCTATTGGACTTTGCTATAGTCCCACTAGTGCAAAGACATTTGCAGAGCGCATCTGCCTGCGTTGCACACTCCAACTCATTATAACTAAGCCATTATACTAGCAAACACTCAGTGTACCTAGTGGCATCCTATACGTGGCTATTGGACTTTGCTATAGTCCCACTAGTGCAAAGACATTTGCAGAGCGCATCTGCCTGCGTTGCACACTCCAACTCATTATAACTAAGCCATTATACTAGCAAACACTCAGTGTACCTAGTGACATCCTATACGTGGCTATTGGACTTTGCTATAGTCCCACTAGTGCAAAGACATTTGCAGAGCGCATCTGCCTGCATTGCCCACTCCAAATCATTATAACTAAGCCATTATACTAGCAAACACTCAGTGTACCTAGTGGCATCCTATCTGTGGCTATTGGACTTTGCTATAGTCCCACTAGTGCAAAGACATTTGCAGAGCGCATCTGCCTGCGTTGCACACTCCAACTCATTATAACTAAGCCATTATACTAGTAAACACTCAGTGTACCTAGTGGCATCCTATCTGTGGCTATTGGACTTTGCTATAGTCCCACTAGTGCAAAGACATTTGCAGAGCGCGTCTGCCTGCATTGCACACTCCAACTCATTATAACTAAGCCATTATACTAGCAAACACTCAGTGTACCTAGTGGCATCCTATACGTGGCTATTGGACTTTGCTATAGTCCCACTAGTGCAAAGACATTTGCAGAGCGCATCTGCCTGCGTTGCACACTCCAACTCATTATAACTAAGCCATTATACTAGCAAACACTCAGTGTACCTAGTGGCATCCTATACGTGGCTATTGGACTTTGCTATAGTCACACTAGTGCAAAGACATTTGCAGAGCGCATCTGCCTGCGTTGCACACTCCAACTCATTATAACTAAGCCATTATACTAGCAAACACTCAGTGTACCTAGTGGCATCCTATACGTGGCTATTGGACTTTGCTATAGTCCCACTAGTGCAAAGACATTTGCAGAGCGCATCTGCCTGCGTTGCACACTCCAACTCATTATAACTAAGCCATTATACTAGCAAACACTCAGTGTACCTAGTGGCATCCTATACGTGGCTATTGGACTTTGCTATAGTCCCACTAGTGCAAAGACATTTGCAGAGCGCATCTGCCTGCGTTGCACACTCCAACTCATTATAACTAAGCCATTATACTAGCAAACACTCAGTGTACCTAGTGGCATCCTATACGTGGCTATTGGACTTTGCTATAGTCACACTAGTGCAAAGACATTTGCAGAGCGCATCTGCCTGCGTTGCACACTCCAACTCATTATAACTAAGCCATTATACTAGCAAACACTCAGTGTACCTAGTGGCATCCTATACGTGGCTATTGGACTTTGCTATAGTCACACTAGTGCAAAGACATTTGCAGAGCGCATCTGCCTGCGTTGCACACTCCAACTCATTATAACTAAGCCATTATACTAGCAAACACTCAGTGTACCTAGTGGCATCCTATACGTGGCTATTAGACTTTGCTATAGTCACACTAGTGCAAAGACATTTGCAGAGCGCATCTGCCTGCGTTGCACACTCCAACTCATTATAACTAAGCCATTAGACTAGCAATTTTTGCTGCCAGTTTAAGGCCTGTAGTTGCATTGTCAGGGATATTTATTCTTTATTATTCTGCTGTTAATAAAGCTAGACCACCACTGCAATCTACACCACCTCTCAATTTTTACTACCACATTTTCAGTCCACAATCTTGTCGCAATCAACATGAGTGGCAAAATGACAGATGCTGGTGGAAAGGGGAAAAGGCGTGGTGGAAAAGGCAAAAAAGGTTTTGTCCGTGGGGAAGGTGGCAAAGCTCCATTATCATCTGCTGAAGATAGACCCTCTACCAGCAAAAGTAAGATGTCTACTACTTACCATGGACAATCCGATGTGCTCCCTTTTTTACGGACACGAACAACAGGAAGAAAGGTAGATGATGGGCAAAAAAGGAAAATGCTTGAATGGATCTCAAGGGGTCCAACAAGTGCCCTCTCAGCCACTTCAAGTACCGCATCCAAAAAACACCAGTCCTCTGAGTTGTCATCCCAATCACACTTGATTTCTCCCAGCTCTGAAGTCTCCATCAGCCCTGCACAGTATGGTGGAACAGAGATGGCTGAGTCTGCACAGCTGTTCAGTCACACTATAGCCTGGGAATCAGAGGTCTGCTCCCAAGCTACAGTGAGTACAGAACAGGAAATGGTCTGCAGTGATGCCCAGAACCTTTGTGACTCGGATTCAGGCCGTGAGGAACAACTTTCTGAGCATAATGTTGACCCTTTGTCACAAACTGTAACACCTGTGGTTATAGACAATGAGGAACATTCTGATGAAGATGAAACGCAGAAACCCGATTGGGATGACAACTTAAATATTCGGTCAGGGCAAGAAGAGGCTCGGTCAGAGGGGGAGGGGAGTGCAAACACAACAATTGATGATGAAGTTCTAGATCCAACCTACTGTCAACCCCCAGTCAAGCACTCGAGGAGGTCAACAGAGGCGGTGGAGGAGGATGCAACCGACAACGAAGTTACTTTGCGCCTTCCTGGACAGAGTCGGAGCACTGGTAGCACGTCTACAACTGCATCCTCAGCCACCACTCTGCCTCTGAGCATTATTCGGGGTGGATCAACAGGTCGCATGGCCTCTAAGCCTTGCCTAGCCTGGTCCTTTTTTGACATAGAAAAAGATCGCCCAAATTATGTGATATGTAAAATTTGTCATGGTTCTCTTAGTAGAGGACAAAACCTCAGCAGTTTGACAACTTCTTCCATGAATCGTCACATGAATAAATATCATATGGCCCGGTGGGAAGCTCACCGTGCTGCAATGCGGCCTAGCGGAGCAAACCATCCACCGCCTGCCCCTTCCAGTGCATCCGCGCGCTCGTCATCTTCTAGGACTGTTGAGACAGCTGTCACACCTGTTTTTCCACCCACAGCTTCCACCACTGTAACCGCAACAGGCAGTTTGCTTGGTAGGTCGTCAGTTGTTTTGGAAGGAGAAACAAGTGAGTGTGTACAGCTCTCTCAGACATCGATAGCACCAACTTTGGATGAAGGCAACATCATGTCTCCGCCTGCACTTTCCTCACAAAGCTGCATTTTTCCAGGGACACCCTACTCAACACCGTCTACACACAGCAGCCAGATCTCTGTCCCTCAGATGTGGTCAAATAAAAGGCCACTTCCTGCGACCCATGACAAAGCGAAGAGGTTGACTCTATCCCTCTGTAAGCTGTTGGCTACCGAAATGCTGCCTTTCCGCCTAGTGGACACACAGGATTTTAGAGACCTTATGTCTGTCGCTGTGCCCCAGTACCAGATGCCTAGTCGCCACTACTTCTCTAAGAAAGGTGTGCCCGCGCTACACCAGCATGTCGCACACAACATCACCGCTTCCTTGAGAAACTCTGTGTGTGAACGGGTGCATTTCACCACCGATACTTGGACCAGTAAGCATGGACAGGGACGTTACATGTCGCTGACTGGGCACTGGGTAACTATGGTGATAGATGGTGAAGGGTCTGCTGCACAAGTCTTGCCGTCCCCACGACTTGTGTGTCAATCCTCTGTCTGTCCAAGTTCCGCCATTGCTTCTGCATCCTCCACCTCATCTGGGTCCTCCACCTCTGCCCCAAGCCTGCCTGGTCAGGCCACCAGCAATCTCACTGCGCAGAAGGAATCACGCACGCCTCATTACTATGCTGGCAGCAGAGCGCAACGGCATCAGGCGGTCTTTAGCTTGACATGTCTTGGGAATAAGAGTCACACAGCTGAGGAGTTGTGGTCAGCTCTGCGGTCCGAGTTTAATAAATAGTTGTCTCCACTCAACCTGCAGCCTGATAAGGCCGTGTGCGACAATGCTGCCAACCTGGGTGCGGCCCTTCGCCTGGGCAAGGTGACACACGTACCTTGTATGGCTCACGTGTTGAACCTTGTCGTCCAGCAATTTTTAACACACTATCCCGGCCTAGATGGCCTTCTGAACAGGGGACGAAAACTGTCTGCTCACTTCCGCCGTTCAAGCGCCACAGCAGAGCGACTTGCATCGCTCCAGAAGTCTTTCGGCCTGCCGGTTCATCGCCTGAAATGCGATGTGGCGACACGCTGGAATTCAACTCTCCACATGTTACAGCGACTGTGGCAGCACCGCAGAGCCCTGGTGCAATACGTCATGACGTATAGCCTGGGCCAACAAGATGCAGAGGTGGGGCAGATCACCCTGATAGAGTGGTCTCAGATCAAGGACCTATGCACCCTTCTGCACAGTTTCGACATGGCGACGAATATGTTTAGCGCTGACAATGCCATTATCAGCATGACGATTCCAGTCATTTACATGCTGGAGCACACGCTAAACACTATTCGGAGTCAGGGGGTGGGACAACATGAAGGGGAGGAACTACAGGAGGATTCATATGCGCAAGGGACAAGAACATCACCAAGGTCCAGACGTTCATCATCACCAACGCAGCAGGCATGGGACCATGGGGGACAGGGATCGACAAGGGCGCATAGTAGCAGGCGAAATGTTGAGCAAGGTGCAGGAGAACATGAAGAAATGGAGGACGAACTGTCCATGGACATGGAAGACTCAGCGGATGAGGGAGACCTTGGTCAAATTTCAGTTGAAAGAGGTTGGGGGGAGATGTCAGAGGAAGAAAGAACGCTTAGCACCTCTATGCCACAAACACAGCGTGGACTTGGTCGGCATGGCTGCGCAAGACACATGAGTGCCTTTTTGTTGCACTACCTCCAACATGACAGTCGTATTGTCAAAATTAGAAGTGATGATGACTACTGGATTGCCACACTATTAGATCCCCGGTACAAGTCCAAATTTTGTGACATAATTCCAGCCATAGAAAGGGACGCACGTATGCAGGAGTATCAGCAGAAGCTGTTACTCGATCTTAGCTCGGCTTTTCCACCAAACAACCGTGCAGGTGCAGGGAGGGAATCTCCCAGTTGTAACTTGACAAACATGGGACGGTCTCGTCATCTTCAACAGTCTACCCGTACCAGTAGGACCGTATCTGGTGCTGGTAACAGCAATTTTATGGAATCTTTTCATAATTTTTTTAGACCCTCTTTTGCAAGGCCACCAGAGACAACAAGTCTGACACATAGTCAACGGCTGGAGAGGATGATACAGGAGTATCTCCAAATGAACATCGATGCCATGACTGTGCAACTGGAGCCTTGCTCCTTTTGGGCTTCAAACCTAGAAAAATGGCCAGAGCTCGCAACTTACGCCTTGGAGATTTTGTCGTGTCCAGCTGCCAGCGTTGTCTCTGAACGTGTCTTCAGTGCTGCTGGGTGTGTGCTGACAGATAAGCGCACGCGTCTGTCCAGTGACAATGTGGACAGACTGACGTTCATCAAAATGAACAAGTCATGGATCCAGAAGGAATTTACAACCCCTGTGTCATCCTGGGGAGAGTAAATGCTTGTGGATTTAGAATGTGCTTGATGCAAATCTAGCTGTGAAGTGTACAACTAGGGCACAAGTGCTGCCACTGAATGGGTGGGTGTGTGTGGGGCACAATTTTTGGAAAAAAGGGAGACTCCGCTTGGAGTAATCCTTGCTTACATTGTTTTTAAAAGAAGCCAAGATGAACAAGTCATGGTTCAGCAAAGACTTTATCTACCTACCCCGGTGTCATCTTGGGGACGGATAAGAATGGCATATTTTTGAATGTGCTTGATGCAAATCAAAACATCCTGTTTGCAACTAGGGCCCAAGTGCTGCCACTGATGGGGTGGGTGTCTGTGTGGCCCAATTTTTGGAAAAAAGGGAGACTCCGCTTGGAGTAACCCTTGCTTGCTGTGTTTTTAAAAGAAGCCAAGATGAACAGAGCTGGGATCAGGAAAGACTTTGCTACCTACCCCGGTGTCATCCTGGGGACGGATAAGAATGGCGTATTTTTGAATGTGCTTGATGCAAATGTAGCTGTGAAGTGTACAACTGGGGCACAACTGCTGCCACTGAAGGGGTGGGTGTGTGTGGGGCCCAATTTTTGGAAAAAAAAGGAGACTCCGCTTGGAGTAACCCTTGCTTACATTGTTTTTAAAAGAAGCCAAGATGAACAGAGCTGGGATCAGGAAAGACTTTGCTACCTACCCCGGTGTCATCCTGGGGACGGTTAATTATGGCGTATTTTTGAATGTGCTTGATGCAAATCAAAACATCCTGTTTGCAACTAGGGCCCAAGTGCTGCCACTGATGGGGTGGGTGTCTGTGTGGCCCAATTTTTGGAAAAAAGGGAGACTCCGCTTGGAGTAACCCTTGCTTGCTGTGTTTTTAAAAGAAGCCAAGATGAACAGAGCTGGGATCAGGAAAGACTTTGCTACCTACCCCGGTGTCATCCTGGGGACGGATAAGAATGGCATATTTTTGAATGTGCTTGATGCAAATGTAGCTGTGAAGTGTACAACTGGGGCACAACTGCTGCCACTGAAGGGGTGGGTGTGTGTGGGGCCCAATTTTTGGAAAAAAAGGAGACTCCGCTTGGAGTAACCCTTGCTTGCTGTGTTTTTAAAAGAAGCCAAGATGAACAGAGCTGGGATCAGGAAAGACTTTGCTACCTACCCTGGTGTCATCCTGGGGACGGATAAGAATGGCGTATTTTTGAATGTGCTTGATGCAAATGTAGCTGTGAAGTGTACAACTGGGGCACAACTGCTGCCACTGAAGGGGTGGGTGTGTGTGGGGCCCAATTTTTGGAAAAAAAGGAGACTCCGCTTGGAGTAACCCTTGCTTACATTGTTTTTAAAAGAAGCCAAGATGAACAGAGCTGGGATCAGGAAAGACTTTGCTACCTACCCCGGTGTCATCCTGGGGACGGTTAATTATGGCGTATTTTTGAATGTGCTTGATGCAAATCAAAACATCCTGTTTGCAACTAGGGCCCAAGTGCTGCCACTGATGGGGTGGGTGTCTGTGTGGCCCAATTTTTGGAAAAAAGGGAGACTCCGCTTGGAGTCACCTTGCGGTGTTTTACATGACTTTAGAAGGGCGTGCCATGCCTATATCTGTGTGTCCTCCTCTTTTTCCTTGTCCAGCTGTTTTGTTTTCGCATGAGTATATGTCCTTGTCACTTTCCCATGTGTTTGAGTTGTTTGTCACCTTTTGGACACCTTTGAGGGTGTTTTCTAGGTGTTTTTCTGTGTTTCTGATTGCCTGCCATTGTTTCCTATTGGCTCGAGTTCGGTTCGTCGAACGTTCGACGAGCCGAACTTGAACGGGACCTCCGTTCGGCGAACCGACCTCGAACCGAACCGGGACCGGTTCGCTCATCTCTAGTAAATAGTGAAACTGCTCATTATACAAAGTAAATGAGAGCTATCTACAAAAATAGAAGCAGTGCACTACACTTATAGTTTAGTGCCAGAGCAGTCAAATAAATCTTTGCCACATCTAGAATTATCACTACTGCATTATAAATTGAAACCAAAATTTTAAACCAAGGTTTTAACACTTTAAAAAAATCTGATGCCGGAATGTACTCATTATAATGTATGGCACACCTATCCTTGCTGTAATAGTAAATTAATTAATGGAAATGGAAAATGTGCTAATAATAAATTTCCTAAATTCCCAAATCAAAAATCTTTCAATTTCCAAGAAGGGACTTTAATTCTGCTCTGACGTGTCTCCAGACCACAAATTAGAATAACTAGAGGAAAAGAGATAAAAAATCACATTATGCTCACTTATATCAGGTTGTTAACCAACTATTTGATATAAAAAAATATATATCACCTATCAAGTATGCTAGCTACTTGAACCTAAATACTGGAAAATCCCAAGATTAGAGATGAGCGAGCCTCTAGAGGCTCGAGTTCGGTTCAAATCGTCGAACGGAGGCCATGTTTGAGTTCGGTTTGGCGAGCCGTTCGACGAACCTCTCGAACCCCATTGAAAACAATGGGAGGCAATCACAAACACATAAAACACATTATAAATGTACACATACAGTTAATAAACATTGCCATAACACTTACAGGTCCCCGCGATGCATCCTGCACTCTGTTTCCCACCGCTTTTCCTTCCAAGAATCGCTGCATCCTCCCGCTAACCAACATTGATGATAGGACCTATCGTGACGTCAAAATAGCATGTGACCAGTCATGTGTCTATTCTCTCATTGGTTACAGACTGGTCACATGGCTAGACGTCATTGCTAGGTCATGTCAGTGTATCTCTCCGGTACGCGGTAATCGATCCAGCATGTCCGTGTACCGGCGAGATGCTCTGGCATAGTCGGCTTCCCCGTTCTGCTTTTCCGTTCCGTTATTCACCGGCTGCCACAGCCGGTCAATAACGGAGATCACCATTGCTATAGCAATGCGCCTGTTAGCGGTGACGTCACCGCTTACAGCCAGCAGCCTCAGATCACTCACGGAGTGAAAAGACTGCACGGGAAGCAGCAGCGTCTTCCTCTCATGCAGAGCTGCTGATGTAGCAGAGCTGCATGGGTTGAAGGAGAAAGAAGACAGAAGACCATGGATCGTGGAGGGATAAGAGGGATTAGTAAACATGGAGTCTCTAAGTGTGTCTGTGTATTTATTTCTATTAAAGTATTTTTTCTATGTGTGGTGTTTTTTTAACCCTTTATTGGAGATTCTTAATGGCCGGGTCAAACTTGCCTGACATTAAGAATCTCTGGCTTAATACTAGCTAGTAAAACAAAGCTAGCATTAACCCATTATTACCCAGTGAGCCACCGTCACCAGGGCAGCTGGAAGAGTTGGACACAGCGCCAGATGATGGCGCTTCTATGAAAGCGCCATTTTCTGGTGCGGCTGCGGACTGCAATTCGCAGCAGAGGGGCCTATAAAGCTCAGGCCAACCTGCGCTGCGGATTCCAATCCCCAGTTGCCTAGTTGTACCTGGCTGGACACAAAAATGGGGCGAAGCTCATGTCGATTTTTTTTTTAATTATTTCATGAAATTAATGAAATAATTAAAAAAAGGGCTTCCCTTTTTTTTGTTCCCAGCCGGGTACAAATAGGAAGCTGGGGGTTGGGGGCAGCCGTACCTGCCTGCTGTACCTGGCTAGCATACAAAAATATAGCGAAGCCCACGTCATATGTTTTTTAATTATTTCATGAAATTCGTGAAATAATTAAAAAAAACGGGCTTCCCTATATTTTGGTTCCCAGCCGGGTATAAATAGGCAGCTGGGGGTTGGGGGCAGCCCGTAAGTGCCTGCTGTACCTGGCTAGCATACAAAAATATGGCGGAGCCCACGTCATTTTTTTGGGTGGGCAAAAAACTCCTGCATACAGTCCTGAATGGAGTATGCTGAGCCTTGTAGTTCTGCAGCTGCTGTCTGCTCTCCTGCATACACTAGTGAATAAAGCATGCTGAGCCTTGTCGTTCTGCAGCTGCTGTCTGCTCTCTTCCATACAGACAGAGAGCAGCTGCAGAACGACAAGGAGTCTCCGGCGCCCTTGATTGGTTGCAACAGAGAACATTAGAAGAAAATCGGGTTTTTATCAGCCGCGCCAATGATCACTTCTCAGGTATTCAGATTAATGGATCTTTTATTTTGCACAGGTCTACGTGTTTCTGGAGTCTCAGTTCCCTTCCTCAGGACCATCAGGCATAAGAACACATCAAATCCCACATGAGATTTGATGTGTTCTTATGCCTGATGGTCCTGAGGAAGGGAGCTGAGACTCCAGAAACACGTAGACCTGTGCAAAATAAAAGATCCATTAATCTGAATACCTGAGAAGTGATCATTGGCACGGCTGATAAAAACCCAATTTTCTTCTATTGTTCTCTGTTGCAACCAATCATGGGCGCCGGTGGGCGGGGAAAGCACGGAATAACTAATTGACTAATGAAGTGGCAGCAATTTTCTAAAGAGGAAAAGACACCGCAGATTTGTGACAGACGTTGAGTGAGGCGCCCCTGATCGGTGAGTAGGAAAGGGAGAGGGATTGTGCTGGGGACGCAGGACACATGCAGATAGCAACATGTGCACATAACCTTACTGTGATTACTGTGAAAATTTACGTTTATGTTGATCAAACTGTTCTCGAACCTAACTCGAACTGTCGAGGTTTTAGCAAAAAGCTCGAGTTCGAGTTCGATCTCGAGCACCCCCCAAAATCACTCGAACATGAAATTGGTGAACCTCAAGCATCGCTCAACTCTACCCAAGACCTGTTGTCATGATTCCTCTGTGCCGAGCATATTGCACATTAGGAGATGCTCTGCTGTGTTTTCCTTAGCAACTGAGCTGAGTTGATTGACAGTGCAGGATTCCCTGCTGGTTGTGGGAGGTGCTGATTACTCAGCTGTTCCATCTTTCTGGTAATTAGTCTGCTTCTTTACTGATAAAGTTACTTTTCAACATCCACACCATTCTAATAATAATAATAATTACTCCAATATATCATTAATCTAAAGTGTTGTATATAAGGACCATGGAAAAATCGCTATAGCAACACCAGAACTGAAGAAAAAAAGCGATCAAACTTCCTATGTGAATAAGATGTTTATTGGTGCAAGATATGACAAACATACAAGAGGGTGTCCAATCCAGTGCGGACCACAAGCATAGAACAGATGGAACCCGAATGTGTGGATCTCAAACCAAATAGAGTTTGTAGACAATAGCCACAACACATGTGAATAGCAATATCTGTATATAAAATGAGATCCATAAGAGCCCACTGCGGGAGACAATTAGTGAAAAAATACAGACATGCCTAACTACATATTGACATTGCTTACCAGATTGTCTCACCGCACACACTGGACGCACACCCCACCCTATTGACAGTGCAGGATTCCCTGCTGGTTGTGGGAGGTGCTGATTACTCAGCTGTTCCATCTTTCTGGTAATTAGTCTGCTTCTTTACTGAGCATGCTCTCCCAGAACCTTGCCAATTGTGCATTCTGGTTCTGTAGTTGTGCTGTGGGCCTGTGTTTTTGCATGTGTTCTGATCTTTTTTTCTTGACCCTGGACCGTTGTTTGACTCTTCTCTGCCTGCTCCTGTCATGACTGCCTGGCTTTTGACCTTGGACCGTAACCTGACCACATCCCAATTTTCTCCCTGAATCTATTATGTGCCCTCCTGGAACTCTGATTCTTGGATTGTGACCTGACATTGCTTCTGTGTACTCCCTGTATCCATATGTGTCCTTGTGCTACCAGATCCCAGCTTGCCTTACTACTCTTCCGTCTGTACTATCCGCAAGTAGTGATTTGCATTACACCTGTATTGTGGACTGGGCAGCCTCAAAATAAAGGATTAGGCAAAAGCCTAGGATAAGTTACTATAATGTGTTTTTTGTCAGTTTTGCTGCTCACACAACAACTCAACAAAATAGGAATTGACTGGCTGCCATTCTGCTGGGGTAATGCAAATCAAATTCTGAAACTTTTATAAGCACCAAAATACAATATTTTCTGGACATTTGTAATAAATTAGATCTGGTCAAAGCTAGTTATTAAACTTTTTATTACATTCAAAATGACTGATGTGATTTGCAGCTTCAATAATGTAGATACAGTTTTTATCTTATCATCTTATTGAAAGACTTGCATATTAAGGAAATATCGGCTAACACATGGCATATATATTTTCTTTTTTAAACTCATTTTATTAGGTTATAAGAACAAAGAGGTCATCAAACAGTTATATGACATCCGATATTAGGTAAATTACCATACAAATCAGTAGTTGTTTCGCAGAGAGGATATCCAGAAATAAAACACCCCAGGTCATGAACATTGTCATACAAGATAAGTTTTAGATATTTTCATATTTATTGTTACAGATGCAAGTAAATGTGTTCCCTCTTCCATTCTACTAGCTCTTGCAACCTCTCAGTCAAATCCTTTATGGACATTCCGTGGAGTCTACCCACATTCCTTAAATATTATCACATTTATTAGTGCTTTCCAGCTTTTGTAAATAAAATGTTCAAAAGACAGAATCGTGTTGGTGAGCTTAATCCACATAGCACATGAAGGAGAATGGCTATACATCCACTGAATAGCAGTTACTTTCCTTGCAATAAAAAGCACTTTTTTAATTAACTAGGAGGGTGATCCGGCCATGGCTTCTTATCCAAAATACTAAATAGACTTATATTAGGGTCAATTTAAATAGAATCAAGCAGCATTGTATTCAGAAGAGCAAATATATTTTGCCAATATGTTACAAAAATATTGTAACATATTGGCAAAATATGATATGGATATGGGCACATCTATATCCGACACCAGAAGTCTGCTTCAGGGAAGCTACATCTGTGACATCTGGCATCTTGAGAGAGGCCCATATTTCTCAATCTTATAGGTGTCATGTAGTTCTGATGTATAATATATCTGAAAAATCTTATTATTGACGGCCAGTGACACATACATACAGTGCCTACAAGTAGTATTCAACCCCCTGCAGATTTAGCAGGTTTGATAAGATGCAAATAAGTTAGAGCCTGCAAACTTCAAACAAGAGCAGGATTTATTAACAGATGCATAAATCTTACAAACCAACAAGTTATGTTGCTCAGTTAAATTTTAAAAAATTTTCAACATAAAAGTGTGGGTCAATTATTATTCAACCCCTAGGTTTAATATTTTGTGGAATAACCCTTGTTTGCAATTACAGCTAATAATCGTCTTTTATAAGACCTGATCAGGCCGGCACAGGTCTCTGGAGTTATCTTGGCCCACTCCTCCATGCAGATCTTCTCCAAGTTATCTAGGTTCTTTGGGTGTCTCATGTGGACTTTAATCTTGAGCTCCTTCCACAAGTTTTCAATTGGGTTAAGGTCAGGAGACTGACTAGGCCACTGCAACACCTTGATTTTTTCCCTCTTGAACCAGGCCTTGGTTTTCTTGGCTGTGTGCTTTGGGTCGTTGTCTTGTTGGAAGATGAAATGACGACCCATCTTAAGATCCTTGATGGAGGAGCGGAGGTTCTTGGCCAAAATCTCAGGGTAGGCCGTGCTATCCATCTTCCCATGGTTGCGGACCAGATGGCCAGGCCCCTTGGCTGAGAAACAGCCCCACAGCATAATGCTGCCACCACCATCATTGACTGTAAGGATGGTATTCTTGGAGTCATATGCAGTGCCATCCAGTCTCCAAACGTCACGTGTGTGGTTGGCACCAAAGATCTCGATTTTGGTCTCATCAGACCAGAGAACCTTGAAGCAGTCTGTCTCAAAGTCCTCCAAGTGATCATGAGCAAACTGTAGACGAGCCTTGACATGACGCTTTGAAAGTAAAGGTACCTTACGGGCTCCTCTGAAACGGAGACCATTGCGGTGGAGTACGTTACTTATGGTATTGACTGAAACCAATGTCCCCACTGCCATGAGATCTTCCCGGAGCTCCTTCCTTGTTGTCCTTGGGTTAGCCTTGACTCGTCAGACAAGCCTGGCCTTGGCACGGGTGGAAACTTTCAAAGGCTGTCCAGGCCGTGGAAGGCTAACAGTAGTTCCATAAGCCTTCCACTTCCGGATGATGCTCCCAACAGTGGAGACAGGTAGGCCCAACTCCTTGGAAAGGGTTTTGTACCCCTTGCCAGCCTTGTGACCCTCCACGATCTTGTCTTTGATGGCCTTGGAATGCTCCTTTCTCCTTCCCATGTTGACCAAGTATGAGTGCTGTTCACAAGTTTGGGGAGGGTCTTAATTAGTCAGAAAAGGCTGGAAAAAGTGATAATTAATCCAAACATGTGAAGCTCATTGTTCTTTGTGCCTGAAATACTTCTTAATACTTTAGGGGAACCAAACAGAATTCCTGTGGTTTGAAGGGTTGAATAATAAATGACCCTCTGAATAAACTTTTCACAATTTAAAAAAATAAATAAAAAAAGAAATAACATTCTTTTTTGCTGCAGTGCATTTCACACTTCCAGGCTGATCTACAGTCCAAATGTCACAATGCCAAGTTAATTCCGAATGTGTAAACCTGCTAAATCTGCAGGGGGTTGAATACTACTTGTAGGCACTGTATGTGAATCCAGAATAGCAGAACATCATCGTCACTTAAGGACTGAATTCCATCCATCCATCTCTTCAACACAGGCAGATGTTTAATTTGTGCCTTGACATGTATAATAGAGAAGTACAGTCTAGAAATCAGACCGCCAGGATTCTGAGGCCAATGACTGGAAAGGAAGAAAACACATTTCCATAGTCAGGGAATTGAGCTTGAAAAGCATGTCTCATTTGGAGAAATTTGTAGGTGAGAGTTAGATAACTATGACAAAGTCTGCAAATGTGCAAAAGTACCAAATATGTTATACTGAAGGATATCTCCAATACTGGTTATGCCCTTTCCCTCCCATTATCCAAAGCCATTTAGCTGCTGAAAGTACGGCAGATCTATATTATGTCACATCGGGGTCTCCAGGGGGGTACCCTCATATCTATATACTTTTTTTGCCTACTCCACACCTTTATGGCCACGTCTTATTCTTGTGAAATCTATTTTCCTCCAGTATAGGCCCCAGTAACTCCAAATTAATAAAAATATTCATGCACTGTTCGGAAATGTTCATTCTATCTAGTACCGTCCAAGCTCGCAGATATTTCAGTTGGCTTGAGAGGTAGTAGAAGAATAAATTCGGTAACGTCCTTCCCATTTCCTTTTCACATTGCAACTTAGCTAGCTGCAATTTAAATCTGGAAGCGCTCCAGAGAAGAGATATCATCATACAATCTAGAGTTTTAAAGAATGACAATGGAACCTATATAAATATATTTTGAAGGAAATATAAACATTTTGGTTGGACTAGCATTGTCAACAAATTAATTCTACCCGCTATGGATAAACGGAGACCACTCCATACGTTAAATTTACTCTTAAAAAGTGGAATAAGAGCAGAGACATTTCAAGAAATCATCTCCTCCGGCATTTTAGATATGATAACTCCCAAATATTTTAAGTGATCAACCACCCTAATGCCCTACACCAGTGAGATTGTTAAGTATGCTTTATTTAGGGACAAGACAAAACAATCACTGATCTCGGGGAGACCAGCCAGAGAACACTGCCTGCAGCCAACGAGGGCGCTCAAAACAGTGAAATCCTAGGTTCATTGCCCCCTGGGAAATATGCAAATCAAAAAAGTCTGTGAAGCTTCTGTTATGAGTCTCAACACAGAAACTAGCCATATATCCCTCCGGGAAGGACCTAGTCAAGGAGTGGCTCTTTTTAGGAAACCACCATAACCACCATATGAAGTGGCCCTTTTAGTCAATATTCAACTCTTTGACAAGTTTAAAGATATGACAAGGGAAGTACCAAGGCCAGGTATCCATCTACAGACAGCTGTTTCGGGGTATTGCCCCTCATCATTATTTAGGGACAGGTATAACAAATAAGATTTGGTCCAATTTATTAACAGTTCTGAAAAGTTCCCAAACCTATTGATAATGTCAATGGCTCTAGGAATGGTAACCTTGTATATATTTTTTCTTTACCGGAAACAATTTGTACTGGCTAACAGAAAGTAAATTGCATTTTATACCTTTGTAAGTTTTACACTTTTCTTCCTAAAATGCATATTGGATATACTTAGACAAACTGTATTTAAGCTGGGCATATAAAAAAAAAGCCTGCATTCAACTCTTAATCCCAGTGATTTTCCATTTTTGTTTTTTCCTCCCCTTCTTCCAAGAGCCATAACTTTTTTATTTTTCCTTCAATATTGCCATATGAGGTCTTATTTCTTTGCGAGACAAGATTCAATTTTGAATGCAACATTACTTTTACAAAAAAAAATGCAATTCTACAATTGTTTGTTTTTTTACCATGTTCACCTTAAGGTAAATATAATATGGCAACATGATTCCTCAGGTCAGTATGGAAATACCAAACATGCATATATTTTTGCTTTATTTAATTGGTGCAAACAAATTCAGAAATTTGTAAAAACAATTGTCACATTTGTTGTCAAAAGGGAGGTTATTTGAACTTTTGAATTTTTTTAATATTGAATCCCTCTACACCTAAGCATGGTTTTCAGAAAACCTTCCACACCAGGCATTATTTTTTTTTGCAATTCTGACCAGTATCAATTTGACAGGTTATAACTCTGAAACACTTCAATGAATCCCAGTGATTTTGAAACTGTTTTTTCACGACATATGTACAACATGATAGTGGTAAATCTAAGACAATATATTTTGCATTTATTTGTGAAAATATCGGAAATTTAGCGAAAATTTTAAAAATGTAACAATTTCCAAACTTTGAATTTTTATGCCATTAAATCTGAGAATTATGTCACACAAAATAGTTAATGAATAACATTTCTCACATGTCTACTTTACATCAGTGCAATTTTTAAAATATAATCTTTTTATTTCGAAGTTACAAGGGTTCAAAATTCAAGACCATTTTCTCATTTTTTTAAAAAAAAATTTACAAAGCCATTTTTTTAGGTATCACATCACATTTGAAGACACATTTAGAGGCATAGGGGACAGAAAATAGCATAAAGTGTCACAATTCTGAAAACTGCACCCCTAAACTGTTCAAAACCACATCCAAGAAGTTTATTAACACTTTAAGTGCTTCACAAGAACTAAAGAAATGTGGAAAACAAAGTCCAAATTACCTCAACCCATCTCGCAAAGGGAAAACGGATGGAAAGTGTTGTTAACCAGCAGCCTATTTAACCACGACTTCAGTTGCAGACTTTACACATTATATATAAACAGTCTAAAAATGATCCCATTTTGGGGGAAAATGCATGACTCGCTGTGGTTTAGACAAAGACAGTGCAAATGGAAGAAGCTGTGACATTTTCACAGAGTTAGTAAGATAATGATCCCTATCTGGAGAGTAAAAAGAGTTACAAATTTTAAAAACAAAAAAGTGATCTCTTTTTTTAAAGCTGTCAAAAAATTATCCATTCAACTAGGGTGACAATACATGTATTGCTATTTTTCAACTAGGAGTAAAAAAATAGAAATTTTGGGGGATCCACAACTAATTTTCTAATTATAAAATAATTAGGCAGCTACTAAGGCTTTTTACCAAGCGGTCTAAAAGTTATCCTGTTTTTTTCCGTACACAAAAAACAGGTGCACTGTTCAGAAAATAAAGATGCTGAGGTTTTTTCACACCAGTGCTATTAAAAGCTTAGCTTTATTTTGGGAAGTTTTTCCTGATTTTTTAACATAAAAAAGGTACATTTCCCAGCATTAATAGTACTATATAGTATTATGAAACACAGAGAACCAGAACCAGCCCCAGCATCAACAGTACTATCAAGCACTGTGAAACACAATAGGCAGCAAGGAAATGTGTTACTGGTCTTACTGTAAAGTGTATGCAGTAGAAGCAACATGGTAAGGGGCTAGAACAGGGCAGGCAAGAAGATGTGTGGCGGTATAGGGCCAGAAATGGCAGTTTGTGTGGCAGCAGTTCAGTCTAGCAGTAGAAACCACAGTGAGCATCCAAGAGATTTGTAGCTGTGTAGTGTCTGCAGTAGGAGCACTACCTTTGAGAGTTAGGGCAGGGCAGTCAAGGAGATCTATGGCAGTGTAGAACCCGCAGTGGCAACCCCGGCTGCAACAGTGTAGTCGACCACTGTGCAACAGAGTGGGTAGCCAGAAGATTATTGACTTATATGACTGTGCAGTGGCTGCAACAGTAAATGAATAGTAGACAATTACGATGTTGCAGGAAAAGATATATTTGTAATCCCCTGTAGCTTGGTCGTTACAGGGTATTGTATAATATCCTTACCGGTCAGGATGAGATGCCCCTGGTAAGTTTACACACACCACTAGGAAGGAGTTTATAATTTTTCAGCACCTAGCTTAGGTTTGCATAACACATCCTGTATCCTAAATGAGCGGGAAACAGGTGGCTTCACACAGACAGGTCCCCATGACAATGTGTTGAATTCCTTCGAGGGAGGGGGCCTGAGCTGCAAGTAAGTGCAGAGCAGATAGGAAATAGAATTAGAACTGTCTGAGATGTGAAACAGCACAGACCTCTGTAGGGACAGCTCCTGCAGAGGGGAACCAGCCAGACCAGGGCTACTAACACCCGGAGGAAGGGGAACCAGTACCAGTGATCAGGGGGATGTAGCTGGTAGCGCCTGATATGGGCAGGCTGCTACAGAAGAGAGAGAGAGAAAGTTGGGCAAGTCCCAAGAGCTCCAGGCCACGAGAACCACAACAATCCACACACGAAAGTAAAACCCTCACATTACCCTACCAGCCCCTGCCTTTGACCTGCCCGGGACGGACTGGAGGCTACAATGGTGAGGACCAGCACCCGGGTGCGACTTTGAACAGACCAGTGAATAAAAGAATCTGGAACCCGCACCCAGTGACTCTGCGAGTAAATGCCGCCATCCTGTGCCCCAGTGCTCCCGTGGACTGCTGCCCCCGGTTCTTACTAACCTCCCGGGGCTTCCTCGCTCCACCCGTGGGGAGCGATTCCATCCCGGCTGCACCTAACACCTGCCCAGGAGAGAGACTAGCTAGCAACCACCGTTCCCCTCCCAGAGACCCCAGACGTCACTGCAAGTGGTGACATGCTCCCCAGGAACCACGTCACCCTCCTTCCATTACCCCCTTGTCACACCGAACTATCGAACTTTCTTTTATTGAAACCTGCCGGGGTCACGGAAGCCGGGTTGGGCCACTCACAGCTGACCCCGACCACCACCGGCCCGGTGACTGTGTCAGCCCTGCAGCCTCCGGCGTGGGCATTTCGCAGCAATCCAGGCTGCATATTTAAGGCCAGCAATGGTGGCCCCAGAACCAGTATTGCTACAGTATAGTTGATATGATGTACTTGGCGCAAATGTCTGGCTGAGAGTGAGCCTTTGACACATGCAGCGGCAGAATGGTGTAGAAGACAGACAACAGACATTAAGGCAGATGGTATGGCTGATTTAATCATTGGCATCAGTCATAGGTAAATATAAGTTGGCAATGATTTTTGCCTAATTTAGTTTGACAAATATTAGAGGTTTTCTGCATATGTGTTGGGTAAACTGTTTAACCTATGTGTGACAAAGCCACCGATCACTCTTAACACCCTCTCTTACATTACACTGAAGGCTTGACAGTGGCAGTACACCCATTGCAAATGGGGACAGTTCTTGCTACTGATCCAGTCTGTTGACTCAGAAGTCATGGGATCAGAGCTCAGGGTACCTTCTGAAGAAAGGATACTGTACAGGTATGACTGAACCTGGCTGTCTCAGTGTGCAAGTCGTTTTTGCTGATGTTTATTTGGTTATGCACCGGTAGATAAACCATCTTGTTCATCATTTCATACATATTATAATAGTGGTGCTGCTCCCTCAGTTATTTGTGAGATTGTTATTTTTGTGAAAAAAAATGACATTTTAGCAATTTCTGTTATTTTTTTCCTTTCTTATCTCCCCTGCAAATGGGACTGTACCCATGTTTACTCTGTAGAGAGTGCATAGTAGTTATCAGGCCATGCATGTAGTTTACAGCCATCCACTGTGCAAATGCTTCAGCATTTAGGAAACACACATTTTCCTAGTAATGCGGTAATTACCTTACCAAGGAAATTTCATAACAAATTTGTCAAAAAGTTAGGCCTTTGAAAGCACCACTCAAGCATTCTTTTATTTCACTGTGAGGGGGTGGACTGACCAGATCACTGACTCCAGTGATTGGACATATACATCCTTATGCCCTCCGACTCCTTCCCATTTTATCCTTGCCAAAGGCAAAAAAGGCCAAATTTGATCTTATTTTGAAACTACCATAATTGTACTGGTGGTGTTGCTGTTACTTGAGGCTAACAAATTCTTTTCTACAATTTTAGGTTCATTTTTTTTAGCACCCTGCCACAATTAATGCATGTATCAAAATTGTGTTTAGCCTACATTTTGGAAACAAGTATAACATTTAATTTGTTTTTCAGTTTTGTTAAGAAACTTACCTATCCTTGGAAAAATATGTAGCTTCTCTGGTGTGCATAGAAATACAAGGTGTTCAGTTCTTAGAGATATGGCCAAGGGAAGGAAGGATGAAACCGGACTTTTAATACTTAACCACTTTAATTACACAATGTGAAAAAATGCAGTTATGAAATCTGCTCCTACTGCAGCATATTACAAATCAATCAGTTTACAATCCCACCAAGTGAAAAAACAGCTGCAGCTGTTCACTTTATATCTCCTGAATCTTTGGAATAGTATTTACAGACTGAGACTATCAGGCTGAGGCCACACGGGGATTACTGCGATCCCCTTGCATGAAACTCGGCTCACGCTGGCAGTAAAGCAGAGTCGAGTGTCATGCTAGTGTCCCTGCGACTGAGGTCTGACTGTGTGAGCGGAACTCAGCTGTGGGGGGCGGGCCGGTGCTGCAGAGGGGCGGGCTGGTATTGAGAAGGGGAGGGATTTATCTCCCTCTCTCCTCCATAGCCGGCTATTGCCATTCTCGCACTGCACTCGCGGTACACCGGTGTACCACGAGTGCAGTGCGATTTTTGTTTCGCCCCATAGACTTGAATGGGTGCAAGAGAAAGAGTCTCGCATTACAATCGCAGTCCAATTAGGGCTGAGAAAACAATCGCTCATGTGCGCTGACACACAGGCTAATATTGGTCCGAGTGGAATGTGATGTTTTATCGCACTCCACTCGCACCGGTTTTCTCGCCATGTTTCTTAGGCCTCGCTCTTATTTTCAATCTAGTACTTCAGCACTGAAGTCGATCACTACAATCACATTAGCATTATTTTATGTCCCTATTGTAACATCTGTATATCATCACACTCATGTCACACCGATCATTTCCACGAAATGTCTTGGTTTTATGTCCACAGTTGCACAGCTGGGCAGCATAAATATTGCTTAGCTAAAACTTAGTCCAGCCAGAAATGTGCCTCTCACTTTTGTTGGTACTTTATAGGTGGAAATATTAGTTTCTGCTGTAGCCATGGTTCCTGCTATGTAAACAGATCCCTGTCCGTGGCTGTCCGATATAGCTTTGTTTTTTCCTTTCTGCTAGTTGTTTTACTAAGTATGTTTTTGTGATTATCCTGCTGCTATAGTTTTGAGCATCCTTTTCCCTGATGAGTTTGCTTACTTAAATACTTCCTGGTTTGATGATGCTTTCTTGACCTCCCTTGGTCAGCCAGTCCTGCAGGCCTGCTACCTGGCAGTCCGGTCTCATAACACCTATGCTGTGTACTTTGAGCCTCTATCCCTACACAGAAGAAGCATACAATGGGGTTACTTGGCCAGCCTCTATTGTTTATACTGGCTTAGAAAGCCATCCTGATTGGCTCAGCTACACCATGCTGTTTGATTTCTGCAGTAAGTTCACTGTATGTTTAGCGGTGTATGAAATAGAGCCAGGAATTTGTTTTTGCCAATCCTAGCAAATCAAACTGCATGGTAGTTAAATTTATGTAGATCTGAAAATTTCAGAAAATTTGACTAGAACTCAATCCTCTGTGATAAGGGGGAATTTGGGGGAATGACCGGAATTCACGTCCTAAATCATCTGCATTTCAAATTATGTGTCAAATTTCAGGCATGCATGCGATAAACTACATAGACCAGAGATGAAGACAGGTAGAAAAGATGACTTTTTTTTTTTTTTTTTAAGGAAGAACCGGAATGATATAGGAAGTCAGTTGGATAGGAGCCAAGAATACGTACACTTCTATTGGTCAAGCAGCAAAAATAGCTTATTCTGAGATATACAGTGGGGAAAAAAAGTATTTAGTCAGCCACCAATTATGCAAGTTTTCCCACTTAAAAAGATGAGAGGCCTTTAATTGTCATCATAGGTAGACCACAACTATGAGAGACAAAATAGGAAAAAAAATCCAGAAAATCCCCCTATCTCATTTGGCAACTTTTTTTGCAAATTGTGATGAAAAATAAGTATTTGGTCAATAACAAAAGTTCATCTCAATATTTTGTTATATATCCTTTGTTGGCAATGACAGGTGAAACGTTTGCTGTAAGTCTTCACAAGGTTGGCACACACTGTTGGTGGTATGTTGGCCCATTCCTCCATACACATCACCTCTAGAGCAGTGATAGTTTTGGCCTGTCACTGGACAACATGGACTTTTAACTTCATCTAAATGTTTTCTATGGGGCTGAGATCTGGAGATTGGCTAGGCCACTCCAGAACCTTCATATGCTTCTTACGAAGTTACTCCTTTGTTTCCCTGGTAATGTGCTTGGGATCATTATCATGCTGAAAGACCCAGTCACATTTCATCTTCAATATTTTTGCTGATGGAAGGAGGTTTGCACTCAAAATCTCACTCTACATAGCCCCAAAGCATGGTGTTGCCACTGCCATGCTTCACAGTAGGTATGGTGTTCTTTGGCTGCAACTCAGCATTCTGTCTGCTCCAAACACGACGAGTTGTGTTCCTGCCAAACAGTTCTACTTTGGTTTCATCAGACCATTTGACATTCTCCCAATAATCTTCTGGATAATCCAAATGCTCGCTAGAAAACTTCATATGAGCTAAGACATGTACTGGCTTAAAAAGAAGGAACACATCTGGCACTACAGGACCTGGTTCCATGGCAGCGTAGTGTGTTACTGATGGTAGCCTTTGTTACAGTGGTCTCAGCGCTATGCAGGTCATTCACTATGTGAGTCTGGGATTTTTGCTCACCGTTTTTGTGATCATTTTGGCCCCACGGGGTGAGATTTTGCATGGAGCCCCAGATCGAGGGTGATTATCAGTGGTCTTGCATGTCTTCCATTTTCTTAATATTGCTCCCACAGTTGATTTCATAACACCAAGCTGCTTGCCTATTACAGATTCAGTTTTCCCAACCTGGTACAAGGCTACAATTTTGTTTCTTGTGTCCTTCGACCGGTCTTTGGTCTTCACAATAGTGGAGTTTGGAGTGTGACTGTTTGAGGTTGTGGACAGGTGTTCTTTATACTGATAACAAGTTCAAACGCGTGCCATTACTACAGGTAATGAGTGGAGGACAGAGGAGCCTCTTAAAGAAGAAGTTACAAGTCTGTGAGAGCCAGAAATCCTGCATGTTTTTAGGTGACTAAATACTTACCACCATAATTTGCCAAAAAAAAAAATCTTGCCAAATCAGACAAGGTGATTTTCTGGATTTGTTGTCTCATTGTGTCTCTCATAGTTGTGGTCTACCTATGATATGATGTCAATTACCAGCCTCTCTCATCTTTTTAAGTGGGAGAATGTGCACAATTGGTGGCTGACTAAATACTTTTTTCCCCCACTATATATATACAAGTATATATATTTCATCATACTATATTAAGATAATTCAACATGAATCACAAAAGTATTATGATGTCCAAGTGCAGACAATGGGTGTGGTACACAGTTCAAATGCCATTTTGAGTCCTCCTATTTTGAATATATTCATATAACACCTAATACTGTCCATAACACTGCATATCAATCCATTCATCTCTATTGAACAAAGTCCATGTTCATTTCAAATGGCAGAATCCCTTGGAATGGCTTGGAAAATACAAATTACAAAAAAATAAAGATATTTGGAACTTTTTTAAATAGGTTTAATATAAATTCATATGAATTCAAATGTAACTGAAATTTAATGAGAGTGCATTTAGGTTTAAATAATTTATGTAATCTAGAAGGAGTTGCATCTATTCTGCAACTATTCAAGCATAGTAATTAGGTTCTTACTATTTCGAAGTGTATAGTATCATTATCTGTACTCTTTTTCATTTCATGCTGTCATATCAATGTTTGTAAACTAATTAATATATTATTTTTTCACTTGGAAGATTGATTAAACAATGGCTTTCTTATACTACAAGAATAATACTTTTTCATTGTGAAGGATTGATGTCTATCAAAGTTAAATACATTTATTATTTTTAGAAAAGTAGGTTAAAGTAAAGACAGGTTTTTAGTTTTTTATTTTTTCACTTGAGGGAATAAGTGTCAGTAGATAAACTTAATTGGTCCCTTAGAGTAACAGTGTAACCTATACAGCTGATGGCTATCACCTATTAAATGCCATTTGAGAAAGTCTGAAAATTTTCAGTTACACTCATGCCTTTTTATTGACTTTTATGACTTTTAGTTATAAAAGTTATTGCACTTATGAAAATAAAAATAAAAATTGTAAAAAGTATAACTGATAGCTATTTATATCACTGACAAGAGACTTTTTTGTGTGATCTGGTTTCTGAGATATAATAATGGAATATACAAAAGAAAAGAAACCATTGGTTGAAACACTGCAGTTCTTAGAAGAGAAACATGAACAAAACAATCTCACGAAAAAAAGGCAGCGATGTGCTTAGCCTTATGTTAAAGCAAACTTCTCAAAGGACTATAGCAATATTTCATTTCATAGTACGTATATAAGTTCAATGCTCAGTGGAATATCATGACGTGACTGTTTGGTCGCAAACTGACTCATAAAGCAAATCAACAAATCAACTCCCAACTGGAGATGAGCGAGCCTAAAGTGTAAAGTTTGGTGTTCATGCTGAACACGGACTTTACAAAAAAATCAGTGTTCATGTTTGGGTGCTTTAAGTATGCTAACCACTCAGAGGAGCATTGCTGTTCTTGGGTATGCTCAGTGCTCAGCCCAGTTTGAGCCACATGCAGTCTATGAATGGTTCTCATAATGGGTAAAAATAGCGTTATCGGATGTAATGTGTACAAAAAGATAAAAATGAAATGCTCTGTTTATGGCTAGCTGTATGTAGGCAGAGAGCCATACTATCTAATTAGTGGCTTCCAATGGGGTTCAAGTCAAGTACGGGTCCCAAACTTAACTTCATCTAAGCAGAAAGGGAGAATCTAGCTCATCAGTCAGCTCTATGCTGGTAAGTATCGTCCTGTGCACGAAATGGTCTGGCCACCAGGTAATAGAAGAAGAAGGGAAATTCAGCGCAGGTCCAGTAAAATAATCCACTTTTTATTTATATTTTATTCATAAAATCCAGCATATACAGCTCATGATATGGATCAGTGGGAACTACTTGTTTTGATGCTAAGTCTTAATCATGTTCTGCATAGTGGACAGAAGGCTGCCATTTTACTGCTGTGTAAAGGTGTAAGAAATAAGACCACCTCACCACTCCCTAGTCCAGCTGCTGCAGGCTTACCCTTTGCGTCTGAATTGACATCATGATATCAAATGCCTATTTTGCATAAGCATCATATGTCAGCTCAGCGCAGTGTGAACATGGAGGAAGAAAATGACGGCGCATTGGAAATAAGAATGTGTGTGGACACGTTTTGGTTATGAAGGAGCCATTATGTGGATTTAACTAGTCTCTGACCAGATGTGCAGAGTCCAAGTAACATAGGCTCCCCTGATGATTTTCAAGTGAAAAAGAAATGCGTTGGGAGTTACATGATGTTTGCCTTATTTGATTTGGAGGATTGAGCAATAACATACCTAAGGAAAAGGTTTATCAGCATCTACTCCACTTCTGATGAATATTGAATATAACATGTAACAACTATGGCAGCACGCCTTAATAATGGGCATACAGTAACCTAAGCAGATGACCGTGCTGTCACTGAAAATAAATCTACACAAAGGCCAACACTGATATTACCGCCATATGGTGACCATATAGTGGTACATATCAGTCCTGCAGTACATGTGAGAGATTTATAGTACAGTTAGTTATAGGTGGTGACTTACAGCTACTGTTCTTTCTGATGGAGTCATTCACTATTCTCGTCTTTTCTTTCTGGCCCAGACCGACATGACTTCTCCAGCCAGGACTCATCTGCAGAGATTACAACAAAGACACATCTGATGTCTCACATTTCCAGCTCCAATCCCATCTATTCCTGACCTGCACAAACCCCTCATCCTCCTGATACCCCTATACTGAGCCACTGCTGCCATATGTGTCCTTATTACTGCATCTGCTGTGTGGTACAATAACAGTGCTTCTCTTACCGCCCCACATACTAATGCCACCGCTGCACCCCCACATGGTAATAATGCCTCCTTTGTGCCTTCTAGATGGTAAAATTGCCCCCACAAAAATATTATTGCCGTTGCCAAGTGCTCTAGAAAAGCATCCACTTGTTGCCCCTAGAATGTAATAATGCCCCCAGTGTGCCTGTGATGGTCACAATAGCCTGAGTGCTCCTATAACAATAATGGTTCTTAAGTGTCCCCTTAACATTTAACAATGTCTCCTGAGTCTCCCAGGTACAGCTCTCTATACACAATATGATGGTCTCCATAGTTCTCTATACAGAGTATGATGTCCCCAAAGTTTTCTATACACTGTATGATGAGCCCACAGCTCCCTATACAGTCTAATGGACCCACACCTCCCCTATACACAGTCTAATGGGCCCATAATGCTCCTATACACAGTATAAAGAACGGGGCCTCTGCGCACGGGGCCAGGGGCGACAGCACCCACTGCCCCCCGCTAGCTATGCTTCTGCAATTATAGCTTAATTTGTGAATACCGGTCCTTGTGCTGTGGTAAACCTGTTCTGGTGATTTTCTCTGTGTTATTTTGTGTGTTGTGGAAATTTCCTCATCTTCGAAATCAGAGTTACCTCTGTGATAAGGGAAAGGTAGGAAACCCCTAACCGTAGGGCCAGTATAAGCACCTATTTCATGTTACCTAATCCCACCTCGTGAGACCCAAACCACAGCCATAATTTATGATAATTTACTCTCACACCCGCCACCCTCAGTTTTTCACAATATAATGTCTTCACTCCCACCTCCCACTTTCAGTACACTAGAAAATAAGGTGATTTCTCCCACCACCCACTCTCAATTCATTAAAATCTTCTTATTCCCACCCTCACCCTTAATTCGTTATAATATTCCTCCCCCATTTCATTCACTTCATTGTGAAAAAAAGTTTTCAATACTCACCTCTCTATACTATGATCTCCTGAGGCTCAACTTGTTCTTGTGAAGTGGCTGTTTTGTCACAGAGAAGGTGATTGGAGCTCCCCTGGAGCCGAGCTGTCAGTCTCTATTGCTTGCAGCAGCGCATCAGGAAAGCTATCCGCCTGGGCATAAACACCTCTGATGGTGGCACACAAAATATTATAATGAGGGAACTCTCATCATGGACCTCCCCAGAGCCTCGGGCCCCAGGCGATAGTCAGATTATCCTTATTATAATCCACCTATGAATAAATTTGAATTTTCTCCTAGAATTTTTGCTGGTTACCTCATTACTAGAGATGAGTGATTTGATTAGATTCATATTGAATGTGTGATAAATTTTGTGATTTTAGTGATTTTTAAAATTTGTGCATTGCAGAAAATATCAAGCAGAGATGACCGTAGGTAAAACAATATTGATGTCCTAATAATTCTGTTACAAACATCATATCATATCATATAATATAGCACAGTCACCAACAGGAACAATTATAGCCTAAATAAAAGCCAAGGCAAAAAATGCAGCAGCTATTTTAGGGTGATTAACGTAGTGAGAAGATGTCAGATATCATAGCTCATCAATTGAGATTGGAGGAGAAAGCCCTAAAACACTGCATGAATACCAAACACTATAATTTGTTGTATTTACTCAGCCCATGATCATGCCCCTGCTCCTGAGACTATGCATATGCTGGGACCTCTGGGGACTATGTCCAGAAGTACCTGTTTGGTATTTACCTTAAACCAGCACTTCTGATTGTGAGTAGGCCCCATGGGTTACTGCATTTGCTCGTTTTGGAAAGTTTTTGTAGCAATTTTTTTTAACCTAAAATATTTTTTTAAGTGTTTTGGCAGATATTTGAAGATTTATTTTTTCCCCAAAGTGTTATTTCCAGCTTTTTCATTGCCCAGTGCCTAGTTTGCAGAGATATCCAAAACAATTGCCTAAAAACCTCAATTTGCACTGAGGATATGTGCAAACTAAGTTTTTTGAAGAGTTTCAAAACTTTATGAAAACTATTTAAATTTATTTCTAATTTAATAATAACTATTTTTATTTTTTAACTGCTTCAGGACTTGGAAATTGTAGAACAGTTAAAAAAAAGTATAAAGTTTATTGGTCTGGAAACCGCCCATTCTTTATCATTGAAATAAAAGGGAAAGACATCAGTAGTGGAGCTGCTGCACGAAAAATTGCAAATTAGCCACTTTCTGAAAAAGACTGCCAGCCTTTTCCCGAAGCTACTACACCTAGGAAGATTTCTGAAGGTCAGCTGGCATTTTATAGACATTGAGTGCTTAAACCCTTGCTGTTTATGTGAGCAGTTTTTGGAGCTTTTTACTTCCTATAGAAGTTTTGAAAAGTACTAGTGGAAAAAGAAAGTTAAAGTAACCTCTTTATGTTATGCCTTGGGGTTTGATCTGGTGACCTTTTGCCACTGCTTGTTCTGTACCTGTCTGTGTGCTATATCTCTATTTACCTTTAAAATTGCTTAGTTTCTTATGGTTTGCTGTTATCACTTGTGTTCTATTGCTCGTTGTCTTTGTCCAATGGCACTGTGGGTGTTGCAATATACGTATATGTGACACCCCACGAGATCCAAGATAGGAGCTTTAATCCGTACCTTGTATACTCGTCACTAGGCCAGTGGTTTTCAGAGGTTGTGGCCTGGCCCGGTTGCGTGGCCGCGTGGTGCACAGTAAAAGAGGCAAGCAAAGATTGTTACTGGAGAGGATGTCACCGGTTACGATGGCGACTGGGGTCCCAGCCTCCTCCACTGCGGACCCTTCTTCCAACCTTTCCTCCTCCAGGAGCAGGATGGATGATGTCGACTACACCACCTGTGGTATGCAGTCAAGGATAAGGCTGCCGCTGCAGGGTACCTCGCCAGGGAAGATGTTGGGGTGCAGCCGGGATTATATCACTCCCCACAGGCGGAGCAGCCCTCAGGAGGGAGAACGGGGAACTGGGAATCGCCGGAGGGCAAGGTGATGACAATGACAATGAGTCAGAGTCACTGGGTTGCGGGTTTCAGATCTTTTACTCACAGGTCTTTGTGTCGCACCCAGGATACTGGTCCTTACTCTGATGGGCTCCGGTCAATCCCAGACAGGGCTGAGGTCAAAGTCTGGTAGGGCAGTCTGGGGCCTTCTCCTTTTCTAGTCTCGTGTTGTGGTCCCCTCCTTGTCCCTGGAGCACATGGGACCTGTTACTCTGCCACCTGAAGCTGTGTCGGTTCCAGGGGGGGCAACAAAATTCTCCCTCGGAAACGCTCTTCTTCTTCATGCCACATGACTACCGGTCCTAAGCTTTCAACTCCTTCCTGGTTGACCACCTCTCCCATTCCAAGTCTCTGATGGCTAATGGACCGGGAACCTCCTAACTAGCAGCATCCAGTACCCACCTGGATCCACTCTCTCAGCTTAGGGGCCCTCAGCCATCCACTCGCCCAGTCCATTGTGAGGGAAGGGTGTATGAACCGGTCTGGATCTTGTTGTTCCTCTGCTCTACCTCCCTGGGGGAGCTCCCTCAGGGAGCTCCTCACTGTGTGTCCACTCTGTCTGGTCTCTCAAGCCGCTCTGAGGTAAAGTGAAACTAAACTGTCTGTTTTGTAACTCAATCCTGCTAATGCCCCCACCTGAGGAATGTTCCAGCCAAGGAATTCCCCTTGTTTCTGTTTGAAGCACCTGCTGTGTGTGTTTGCAAGGCTGTGTGATGTAAAAACGAAACTTACCAGACTTTAACCTCTTCCTGCCCAGGATGGATGGACATTATAAAATACAATACCCTGTAGCGACCAGTCGCAGGGGTGCTGCATTCCCCAGAGCGAAATGCAGCACTCCTGGGCTGCAAGAGAAAATTACACCACCAGTTTTTTATAGTTCAACAATTTAACACGTCCTTTTTACCAGGACCCAATAAAGGAAAGGTAGAAGCAGGATGGAAAAGATGAAGAAGGAGAAGAAAAGAAAAGAGAAGGAAACATCGGCATAAATCAAGAAACAAGTTATTAAACATTCTGGAACAGGCCTCCTTGCGACACTCCAGGGCCCTCTAGGTATCTAGGTTTGCGGAACTATTACGGCAGTCCGATCCCGGTGCGGGCTGCGGATGCTGGGTTTACCCTCCGGCCACCACTCGCAAAGGCTCGTACCCGTTCAGTCCATGTCAACTCCTCATCTTCTCCTGGTCCTGGGGAGGCAAAGTTCCTGGCTCCTAGTATAAATGTCCAGTAAAGGGGCAGGCACTGTTTTTTCGCGCCCTGCTGCAATCCCATCCATGAAGGGCCGGCAAGTCCAGTCTCCGTTGGTAGATGGCGCCCATTCCATTCTCAACGGATACCATTTTACAGTCCCAGTCCGGTAGTCATGGTGCCCACGGCTGCGGGCACAAAATAAACATACAACACAGTTCAGTAAAGGCACGCAGTACCCATTGGATTGGGCATGCAATCCTGCTGACTACGCCAAATTTGGACTGTGATGCCCCAGGGCATTGGGGTACTCAGTCCTGGGCATGCGATGATCAGGGGAGTCGTGGTCACGGCCGATGCCCGCTTCCGTGACCCCGGGGGTCGATCCGAAAAAAGGGTGAACAAATAAAAATAAAATAAATAAAAGAGTTTTTAATTACGCCACTTGCTGGTTGCGGCTATTTTGTAGGGGCCGATGCTGCGTGGTCTTCCTGGGGCAGGTAGTATAATGCAGCTCAGGTGTTCTGGCACTCCTCAAACAGGGCTAGGCCCCAGAAGAGGATGATGGCGGTTGTAGTGTGCAGTGTAAGCTGATGATGCACCAAGGTAGAAAGGATTCAACCCACACAGGGACTGCAGTTTAAACTGTTTTTTACTCGCTGTTCTGGTACCGACATCCGGTTGGTGCTGGTTTTCAGGTATTCTCTCACCCTTTGTTCCCAGTAACAGTTAGTCACCAGGTGAGCTGTCCTCCGTGCACACTTTGGTTTTTGGTGGGTCCCTGTGGCCTAAAGCTTCATGGAATTCCCTCTGTTTCACAGTCTTTGCCTGTATGGCAGGCAGCCTGGACAATTTGAATGGATTGGACTCCAGTCCCTGTCCCCAGGTCCCCTATTTGCTGCTTTGCTTTGAAAACTCAGGTTGGTGGGGACACTGATGATCACCTCACATGGCAGATTTAACAGGTAGCTTGACATGTACTCCCGGTCAAGGGTTCTGCACCCCACCTTGTGCTTAGTTCTGTGAGCACTGGTCCTGCACTCCTCTGGCAACCCTCGGTTCCTTAAGTACTGGTTCCTTACTCCACAGCCACTCTCCTCCTGTTTAGCTCCAGTTCTTTCTTCAGGTTTTAACACCTTTCTCTTTACTTTCTCTCACTTTCACCTCCTCACACCGTACTAATGTCCTCTTATGCTTAAATCCTCCCTCTAACTGACTCCAAGTCCTAACTAACTTCAATTCCCACCTGTTCTTTGTTCAACTCCAGCCCCTCCCCCTCCTGGGTTTCTACCTTACGGATTGGATGAGCTCCTACCAATAGGCGGCTTCCATCAGGCCCATCTCTAAGCCGTCTCCAGGCAGGGAAAAGGGGTTGTTTGTTTGAGTCTTGTGTTGTCACTGGCACTGGAATTCTAGGGTTTGGGTTGTCCACTGTTGGTTACATATTTTGTGGCACCTGATACCTCAGGGGTGCTATATATACTCCCCTACTCCTGCGAGTCATTGCTGGTTATATTAGTTCCCGGTGGAATCTATTAAAGAGTAATAGCCCCTCAACTAAGGATTACATGTAGGACAAAGACCAATCTGGATTTTTACTGAACTCTCTCTTTTGTCTTACCTGCCCCTATCTTCAGTTTATTGGTTAGGTTTATGGGTGGTCTTGCTTGTTTGCTTTTATTATTTACCCTTATGCCACTTACAGTGCTATTTTGTGTTACCTTACTTTTGGGTTTATCTTTTTCTCTGTATTCTGGCTCTGTTGTGGTTGTTGTATTTAGCAACCTCACCCCTGGTTTCTTGGAAGGTACATGACGCACTTGATGGCCTATCAGGAAACAAGGTCCGAGTAGCTATTTTCTAGTCCTGCAGTTATTAATATACCAGTCTGTGTAGGATCTATTGGGGACTGCACAGTTAGAATGCTTTCTATGGAAAAACTTGTATAAAACACGAAGGGAGACTACATTTTAAAACTAGTATAAACTTGATTATTAAAATGCATATAAACAGATATATAATGGACACAAAGTCCAATGTACATTTAATACAAAGTGCATAGGTGTAAAGGAGGGCTCAACCAATCACTCCCACAATGTGGCAGGCAACAAGAACTGCATAGAACTGCTAAGCAACATAGTTCAAATTATCTATAAAATCATTATTTGGTAATACACTACGGTACAGCACAGAAGGAGATAAATTTGTAGGATTGTCCAGCAAACAGGTCCAAAGTTTAAAAGTAAAAAATGTTTTTCTTTATGTCATCGTAGATAAAATTCCATCATGTCAAGTACACAAAACATAGAGCAGGAGGACGCGTTTCGGATATCACATCTTTATTCTGTCTCCAACTTGACTACTTGACATGATGGAATTTTATCTGCGATGAAATAAAGAATTTTTTTTTTACTTTTAAACTTTGGACCTGTTTGCTGGACAATCCTACAAATGTATCTCCTTATCTGCTTGGAGTTGGCTTTCTCCTTCTAGTCCGTGCACGGTCAAAAATTGCTGGTCTCCAATGAATTACAACAGGTGAGCTGGATTGTTCTTTGTATTTGCTACTACGGTACAGCTCACCATAGTAAGTACATATTGGCATGCGCTAATAATCAGATATGTATGTTCATAGATGTAATCTACCCATTATGGAGCAGAAATGCTTGTTGCCAGCAACCAGTGGGAGGAGCAGGGTCCCCAGTCCCGAACGCTCATGTCGCGTCAGATTCTTCAGCTGGGCGACGGAAAGCAGATATGCCTCTCATCTCCCATGCCTTCTATATACCTGCATTCTCAATTAGCAATAACAGAGGAACTTCCGCGCGACAGGTGCACGCTGACTCGGCACGTACGAAAAAAGTGGACCCCGGATATGACGTCCAAACCGGCGACATTCAAGGCAAGCTCGCAGTCAGGGGAAAGAACCCCGGTGACATCATAAAACATATAAACATATGCACATGCTGGAGTGAAGCAGCCGGGTGCAAACACCCAGCAGTCAGGCTCATTGCACACGCGCACCAGCGGTCACTAACCAGCAAAACGTGCGCACAGCAAGGAAAACGTATACTGCCGGATAATAATAACAGCTACATTTATCTATATATGATAATAATTCTCTCGATAAATATAGGTGTCATCAGCAACATATAATAGTTTTCACAACATGGAAAGGATATAGATAGTGGATATGACAATGCAAAAGCAAAGTCCCACCGACTCAATAGATATAAATATTATACAGTTGGAATGCTAGTCTGTACAGGAAACAGAAGGTTTAAGATGTCGCAGCAGAAAGACTATTGTTTCCCTTTCCCAGTGTTGGTATTCCTATCCTGTTACAGGCATCTCCAAAGTAGGTGTTGTCCAATCAAAAGGCTGCAAAGGCCGCTTCAGAGAAAAAAATACATTTAAAATCTCTTCCGAGTCTGAAAAAGCCGCCTGAAGAATGATCATTCTACACACTTGCTTTTATAACTGCTTTCCTGAAGCCAGAAGCAATTAAAAGAAGATAGAAGTTATGCACAGCAAATCATTTCCTCATTGCTGTGCATTATATTCCTTTATGTAGCATTTTTTAGGTGAGTTCTAGGTGAAATCCGCCTAAAATAGATGCTGTGAGCACATACTCTTAATTGAAATCCTGAAAAATTCGTCACTAAATAAAAAGGGAAGCTAAAATGCAAAAGACATACTTTAGTGCTAAACATGACTGAATGATTTCACAGGACCGTTGTCTAGCACAACGGTCTGTATTTCATGGCCATTGAATAGGCAGCTCTAGGAACACCTCCTACCCACGGACATCTCTCTTGCCTCTTTTTATTAGCCAGCATGTACAACAATGTGTTTGTATCACTCTACAACAATAATGTCCTGCTAATCAAAAGAGAAGCTGGAGATGCTGGCCGGTAAAGTGCAGTTACAGGGCTCCTGTCCAGTGGCCATGTAATACTGACCTGGTTACAGGATCAAGGTTATATAAGTTAGTTTGTTCATATGTATTTAGCGTTATCAAGAAGCCTATTTAATAACAGACTGAACTATTTGGCTCTTTAAGCTACTTATATTGTTGCTAGCTAAATGCATGGTATGAGATTTTCCAGCAGTACCATTATGACCCTTACCATTGTTAAATTTGACTAGCAAAATTCAGCTGCAGACTCAAATCGGGTTTGCATTTTTTCTTATAAAATAATTCTCCTTGAACAAAATTAAAATGTGGTCTTTTTTCACATATTAAAAATAATAAACCCCCCAGCATTTATAGAAAGGATTCAACAAGAAAACCTAAGTAGGTTCACATCCTGAAAACAAGCACCGTCAAGAATCCCGTGTGTTCGGTGATCACATATGTGTCTAATATTGGACTGTTACAACAAGGAGGTGTGCAAATGAAAAAAAAATGTTTTTTTACAACATGCACAATTTGTGAGATAGTTGGCTAGGTTTAAAGTACAAAATTTTAGAGATTTTTTTATGTCTTTAACAAAAGTTATGGCTTGCCTGTCTTACAAGCCAGGATGCTCATTTTCTGGAACATTTAAAGGGAAGGTGCCATAAAAAAATTAACTGAAAAAAATATAAATGATTAATGTTTTCATTTTTTTGTTTAAATATTATCATTTGTCTTTAAGGGAGTAAAATATGAAAAAAATAATTTAAAAACTTTGATATTTTCCACTTTTAAATACTAGGGGGAGTAGCTGTTGAAAAAAAAGTGTACAGTCATGCCCACAAGTTTTGAGAATGACACCAACATTATATTTTCACATGGTCTGTTGCCCTCTGGTTTTTAATTGTGTTTGTCTGATGTTTACATCACATACAGAAATATAATTGCAATCATATTATGAGTACCAAAAGGTTATATTGACAGTTAGAATGAGTTAATGCAGCAAGTCAATATTTGCAGTGTTGACCCTTCTTCTCCAGGACCTCTGCAATTCTCCCTGACATGCTCTCAATCAACTTCTGGACCAAATCCTGACTGATAGCTGTCCATTCTTGCATAAGCAATGCTTGCATTTTGCCAGAATTTGTTGGTTTTTGTTTGTCCACCCGTCTCTTGATGATTGCCCACAAGTTCTCAATGGGATTAAGATCTGGGGAGTTTCCAGGCCATGGACTCAAAATCTCTATGTTTTGTTCCATGAGCCATTTAGTGATCACCTTTGCTTTATGGCAAGGTGCTCCATCATGCTGGAAAAGGCATTGTTGGGCGCCAAACTGCTCTTGGACAGTTGGGAGAAGTTGCTCTTGGAGGACATTCTGGTACCATTCTTTATTCATGGCTGTGTTTTTAAGCAAGACTGTGAGTGAGCCGATTCCCTTGGCTGAGAAGCAACCCCACACATGAATCATTTCAGGATGCTTAACAGTTGGCATGAGACAAGACTGGTGGTAGCGCTCACCTCTTCTTCTCCTAATAAGCTGTTTTCCAGATGTCCCAAACAATCGAAAAGGGGATTCATCTGAGAAAATGACTTTACCCCAGTCCTCAGCAGTCCACTCCCTATACCTTCTGCAGAATATCAGTCAGTCCCTGATGTTTTTTCTGAAGAGAAGTGGCTTCTTTGCTGCCCTCCTTGCTCAAGCAGTCTCCACCTCACAGTGCATGCAGAAGCACTCTCACCAGCCTGCTGCCATTGCTGAGCTAGCTCAGCACTGCTGGTAGTCCAATCCCGCAGCTGAAACAGTTTTAAGATACGGTCCTGGCGTTTTCTGGTCCTTCTTGGGCGCCCTGGAGCCTTTTTGGCAACAATGGAAGCTCTCTCCTTGAAGTTCCTGATGATGCAATAGATTGTTGACTGAGATGCAATCTTTGTAGCTGCGATACTCTTCCCTGTTAGGCTATTTTTGTGCAGAGCAATGATGGCTGCACGTGTTTCTTTAGAGATAACCATGGTTAACTGAAGAGAAACAATGATACCAAGCACAAGCCTCCTTTTAAAGTGTCCAGTGGTGTCATTCTTACTTAATCATGAGTGATTGATCGCCAGCCCTGTCCTCATCAACACCCACACCTGTGTTAATGGAACAATCACTAAAACAATGTTAACTTCTCCTTTTAAGGCAGGAATACAATGATGTTGAAATGTGTTTTGGGGGTTGAAGTTCATTTTCTTAGCCAATATTGACTTTGCAAGTAATTGCTGTTTTGCTGATCACTCTTTATGACATTCTGGAGTATATGCAAATTGCCATTAGAAAAGCTTAAGCAGTAGACTTCGTAAAAATTAATATTTGTAGCATTCTCAAAACTTTTGGCCATGACTGTAAAACTAGCCTGGATTAAAATTGTAGTAAAAGTGGGCAGAATCTGCTCTCATGTGTGTGATGTCACACCTCCCCCTCCCCTTCTGGGTGTTTCCAAAAGGATAAGGGAGGATCAAATTTAGCAACACAGTGCAGAGCCATTTTTTTGGTGACTACAAACTGATCCTAACTTTGGAAAATGTTACCAAGGATGGTTGGCACAGTGCTCCAGTGTATAATTTGCCCCACTGTATAATGTGCCACATATAATCTGCCCCCATAATACTGTGTACCCCAGTGCTATTTGAGCCCCCAGTGCTCTGTGTCCCTGCAACATCCCCAGTGCTCTATGTGCCCCTGCAGCATCCCGCAGTGCTACCTGTGCCCCTGCAGCATCCCGCAGGGCTCGCTATGCCCTCCAGCATCCTCCAGGGCTCTCTTTGTGCCATACAGCATGAGTAAATGCTGTAGCAGGGTGCAGTGATCACAGCCTACCATCTCCTGTCACCCTGGTGTCTCTCGGCATCTCCTCCTGGCAGCACACAGAGCCCTGACAGGAGTAGGTGCAAAGAGCGGAGCTTCAAGGTGAGAACATGCTGCAGTGCGTGGAGATCACAGCCTGCCATCTCTTGTCAGCCTGGTGTCTCTTGGCAGGTCCTCCTGACAGCATACAGAGCACTGACAGGAGTAGCTGCCAAAATTGGAGCTCCAAGGAGAATACATGCCGTGGCGAGTGGTGATCACAGCCTGCCATCTATAATACAATACCAGGCTCATGCTGCAGATCACTGCTCTCTGCTTTGTTCAGGGGGAAAGTGGAGTGCACAGTATATACACTGTGGGCTCCATAAAGATGGCACCAATCTCCTCCCTCTGCTGTGATCTGGACAACCCAGGGGCGTATTCAGATCACAACAGGGAGCAGACACAATGTAAGAGATACAGTCGGAGCCCGACCATCATCTCTTATTCACATACATGGTCTGTCGTATTGGAGGTGAGTAACTGTCATTACACACAGCAAATCCAAGATAGCAGCCACCAGTGTTTGAGTAAATATAGAATTAGTTTAACAATTAAGTATACCAATGGGAATGTTCAATATCTGTTTAACCAGTGTGCAATACAAATCCCTTTAAAACATCAGTTTTATTAATTAATTATTAAAAATCGCCCAGGTGAAAAACTCCAAAAACTCAATATATAATCAATAAAAAGGGAGAGCTACTATGGGTCAGGTGCAACCATGTATTCTGAAGTTACACAGGCAAATATAAAGTTAGATAAGCCAGACCGAGATTTATTTATACTATAGTGACCCTAGTATGTCACTATATCTGGCTCTGCCTAACAACGGAGGGTATGACGCCCTAACATAGCTTGGCGCCCCCGTTCCTCGACGGCTGACCCTCACTCACCCTACTTGACCCTACCAAAATGATGATAGTATCTGTACCAAATACTCTCAGTAAAATATGGTGTAATACTCCATTTTAATTTCAGTAAGAGGAGTACCTCAAATAACAAATCTGTAGGCACAGAGAAGGGAACAACTGTAAAACGGGTACAACAATAAGTTATGATATTTACAGAGGCAGACCAAATAAACAGGCCTGTCCAAAACTTATTTATGTTAAAGTGACCCTAATATATCACTATACCTGGCTCTGCCTGGCAACGGAGGGTATGACGCCCTAACGTAGCTGGGCGCCCCCGTTCCTCGACGGCTGTCCCTCACTCACCCTAATTGACCCTACCAATATAAGGATGGTGTCTGTGCCTAATAATCTCAGTAATTAACACAAATTGTAATACTCCAATGAGAGTCCAACTAGAGGATTAATACCTCAATACACAAATTTACAGATACAGTACAAAGACAAGGACATCTGCTGCCACAATCGGCTTACAGCATGTCTATCAATATACAATGGGGACAAAATGTACTTCCCTCAATTAGATGCTGTTTACATGGCTCAACGCGTTTCCCCGCCCGTCATCGGATCATCAGGAAGCCCAAGGATGATGATAAGAAGATATACATCCCAGCATCATGTGTGGTAGATTTGTTATTTGAGGTTCTCCTCTTACTGAAATTAAAATGGAGTATTACACCATATTTTACTGAGAGTATTTGGTACAGATACTATCATCATTTTGGTAGGGTCAAGTAGGGTGAGTGAGGGTCAGCCGTCGAGGAACGGGGGCGCCAAGCTACGTTAGGGCATCATACCCTCCGTTGTTAGGCAGACCCAGATATAGTGACATACTAGGGTCACTATAGTATAAATAAATTTCGGACTGGCTTATCTATATACTATATAATATATATATTAACTTTATATAATTTTTATTAATATATAATAACTTTATATTTGCCTGTGTAACTTCAGAATACATGGTTGCACCTGACCCATAGTAGCTCTCCCTTTTTATTGATTATATATTGAGTTTTTGGAGTTTTTCACCTGGGCGATTTTTAATAATTAATTAATAAAATTGATGTTTTAAAGGGATTTGTATTGAACACTGGTTAAATAAATATAGAATTACATAAAAACTAAGTAAACAATGAATTTAGTTTCGTATTAAAAATAATTGATTCTATAATCACTATTATTAATGCAAAATTTAAAAAACGCAACACCTTCCCTTTAAAGGGAACCAATCACCAGGATTTTTGTATATAACCTAAAGACAGTGCTAATCTGGCACTATCAGGCTGATTCACTACATACCTGTAGTGGACAGCTCAGATGATTAGGTTTTGAAATCCAAGAAAGTAAAGTTTATAAAATCGGCAGCTGGTTGAGTGACAGCAGCTGAGGATCAGATAATATCTGGGGGGAATTCATAGTTATCCCCTCTCCCTGCTAGAATTAGCATCAGTATTATACAATCAATGCAACTTTTCTCTTCCAGGACCTGTGGTGAGGTCATAACCATGTCACCAGAAGGGATGGAGTCTCAGCCAATAAGAAAATGTTGCTTCCTGATATCAGCTTTGTTGGCAGAGGCCCCACCCCTTATGGTCACAAGGGTATGACCTCACCACAGGTCCTGGAAAAGAAAAGTTACATCGATTGTATAATACTTATGCTAATTCTAAACGGGAGGAGGGGATAACTATGAATATATTATCTGATCCTTAGCTGCTGTCACTCAAGCAGTTGCCAATTTTATAAACATTCCTTTCTTGGATTTCAAAACCTAAACAGCTGACCACTAATGCTCTGTAGAGAATCAGCCTGATAGTGCCAGTACAGAACTGGCTTTAGGTTATATACGAAAATTCTGGTGATTGGCTCCCTTTAAGCCTTGGTTTGGGGATTTTTCTTAGTAGCAAAACTAATATGGATGCATATTTATCTGTCCTTTTTTGCAGGTTGCATATCAAAGATCAACTAATTCACTGTCACACTGATTATGCAGGTTTAGCGCCTTCCTAAATTACCAGAATATTTTGGATTATTATTACACCCAGTTAACCACTCCCATTTTTAACGTATTTCAGTACTGCAGTGTTTCACCAATATCAGAATAAAGCATTTGTCTATCTCTATATGTAATGAATTGTGCATTGTGACCTCTATCCCTACACTGTAAAATCCTAAAATGGATCATGCTGCTTGTTCATTCCTGCTCTTTTATTGTGGCAGTGATAGTAACGCCTGATTAGCTCTAGACCATGTGATACTGCAAAACATTGAGCCGAAGCCCAGAAGGCTGCTCCTGACATTACTATTTTGCTCTCTGGCTCCTGCAGTCTTCTGCAGTGTGTGAATGTCCTCAGGCTATATTTTTGTTTTTTGCTATCCTCGCGAATCAAATCACAAAGTGTTGTCAGAGACCAGAAAATTTGATGAACTTTGACATAAAATTGATTCTTAGTAGATTAATCCTTTTATCTCCCCTTATATTATATAATACTTAAATGGTTCCAGATTTGGATATTGAGAAAACACAAATTGCCTGAAGGCAAACTGACTCAAATATAAATTGCTAGATGAAGAAAAACCAACAGTCTATAAAGCAAAATAAATTATAAACTTTTTTTACATTATTTAAAAAACACGTCATGTTTAGGGATCAGCAAACCCAAAACTGTAAAGTTCAGAGTTCAGATCTTAGTTTGTCATATGAATAAAGCTTGTTGAAAGGTTGCAGAGAAGCCAATCTACAAGCTTTCCTGGTGAGGGCACTTCTGGCGTCATCACAGCTATGTCAAGTATTGGGATGGCCGTGATTGGCAGATGCCTATTTTTTTTATAACCAGCATGATTAAAGTATTAGCTACAACCCGAGTGATCCACTTTACCAAGGCTGGTTATCAAAAAAACAGGTGATCCCATGCCATTTTTTTTAATCTTTTAAATTTAACAAAATGGTGTGGGGTCCCCCTATTTGGATAACCAGCCAACGTAAAGCTGACTGCTGAAGGTTGGTATTATTATGGTATAAAGAGCCATGGTTATTGGCCCCACTCAGCCTGAAAAAAGCAGCTCACAGCCACCCATAATTGGCGCATCCATTAGTGCGATGGCAATCAGGGTAATATATGGGGTGAACGCAATTGAACCCGTTGCCGGATTGCAAACTGCTGTCTGGCAGTGTCCCACAAGATGATAGTCTGGCAATCTGGCAGTGGATTTAACTGAGTTTACCAAATTAATTAAGCTCCCACGAGTGTGAACTCCAGTCACCTGACTGTTACGAGGGGGACCCGGGGAAGCGTGCCAAGATGGGAAATGGACAGCTTCCGCCGGTCAAGGTCCACTGTGCGGTGTAAGGGACCGCCGCTATGGTGGGTGAAGAGTGAGCGGGTTGCTGCTAGCGATCGTCTGGAATGTCACAGACGATCTATGTACACCGATCTGCCCTAACCCGTGAGGGTTGTATGGCAGGGATCTCACGGCTAGGTGTACCTGTTGCACGGGGAAGCACAGAGGTGCCCACGCACGTGTGCCAGTGGAAGTCACGAGAATATGGCACGAGGGTAGCACAGAGGTGCCCACGCACGTGTGCTTTCAATAACCAGGTGAGTCCGGTGGAGGCTTGAGGAGCTCACCTGGGACAGGAACACGGCCTGTTGAAGGGGATACTGCCGGAGCAGCAAGGCAGGAACACGGCCTGCAAACGAGGTACTGTCTAAGCAGCAAGGGCAAAGCCCACAGAAGACAGTAATGCCTGAGCAGTGGCGTGGCAGCATGCTGCCAGACATCCAAACATAGAAGGACGGTCGCGCACCGCCATGATGGCAGGGGGAGCTTTTAAGGAGGTGTAGCTCCACCCAAGGGCGGGCGCGAGACGGGCGTGACCCAATCAGGGTTCGTGACGTCCTGGCCCAGCCAGTCAGGATTCAGCACATCACCAGCCTCGTCATGGGGCCGTGTGATATCAGTGAGCGAATCAGAAGACGTCACGTGGAGCACATGCTCATCTTCCTGCCTCTGGGTCATAAAGGCGGGATCCTCGGTTTCACAATGTGCAGAGACATGGGAAGTCTTGCTGCTTCCCTGAGCATCTATTCTCTGCACACTGCGCAACCTCCCAGAGCCTCTGTGATGCTGAGCAGGAGAGCTCGTGGCAGGCAAGGGATGGGAGACCGCTCCATTCCTTGCAAGGGGAGAACCACTAGGTGTCACCCTTCTGCTGAATCTCTGAGGAGGCAACTCCTGCAGACTGCACAGTCTCCCAGACCTTTGGCGCTGCTGAGCAGGAGAGCTCGTGGCAGACAAGGAATGGGGGACCACCTCATTCCTTGCAACAAGAGAGCCACGACGTGTAACATTACCCCCCCGTCTAGGGCCCCCCCCCCGCCTGCGCTCGAAGGCTGCCACCAAACCCGGGGCGTGGACATGCTCCTCCAATTCCCAGGACCTATGCTCCGGGCCACGACCGACCCACTCCACGAGGAAGTACCTCTTGCCCTGTACAATTTTTGTTCTTACTAGCTTCGCTACTTCAGGGTCATCGGACGAGAAGCCAACCTGGGACAGCAGAGACCCCGAGGTTTTAGGTCGTACGGGTTTCAGAAGAGATACATGAAAAGTATTAGAAATAGCCCAGCATGGAGGGAGCTGGAGTCGATATACCGCCGGGGTTACCCGCTCTATTACTGTAAACGGACCCAGGTACCTAGGAGCGAACTCGGCTGTCTGTACCGGAAGGTAGATATGTTTAGAAGACAGCCACACTAGGTCCCCAGGTGCGAAAGATGGCGCAGAGTGAAGAAGACCCGCAGGTCTCTGCGTGAACGGTTTATTATACGCATACGACGTACAGACTTGCATATTCTCCTGTACATCCTGGGCTACCTCCGGCCCCCAATAATGCCTGACCGCAGGGTCTCTGGTCCTGTCGACCCTGAAGTGACCCCTGCCTTTGGAAGCACGATCCCATGACAGCACATCATTCCGTGGGTCAGGGGGAATGAGGGTCTTATCAGGTGGCACCTGGTCTAGGGAAACGGAAGTGACCCTCCTCACGCTGACCGGAGGTGGAACAAGACACTGTGTTTCTTCCGATGGTTTCGAACATCGGGTGTCTACATGTCCCCTCTGCCCACAGGTAAAGCAATCGACCGACGGCCGAGAACCTGTGGTAGAGACCACTGTGGAGATTTCCATGGGCTCCACAGAATCTTCAATAGAGCTGGCTGGGAGACCGGTCTGGTGGGGAAGGGAAGTCAGAGGCTCTGTAGACCAGGAAGACGTGGGTGCCGAAGAGACCTCGAGCCTCCGCTCCGCGTGGCGGATGTCTATGCGAGAGGCAAGCCGAATCAAGGCCTCTAAGGTGGTCGGCACGTCACGCGTGGCCAGCGCGTCTTTGACGAACCCTGACAGACCCTCCCAGAACACAGGGACCAGGACTTTATCTGGCCAGTCCAGCTCTGCGGCGAGTGTCCTGAATTGTACTGCAAAGTCCCCGACTGAAGTGGACCTTTGCCGAAGGCGTAGGAGCCGCAGCGCGGAGTCGTGGGTGACTTGAGGCCCGAGGAACACCTTTCTCATGGCCTCAAGATAAACTGGAAGGTGATTCACCACCCGATCTCCGCGCTCCCACAACGGCGTGGACCACTTTAGTGCTTTCCCTGTGAGCAGGGACTGGACGAAGGCTACCTTCGCCTTCTCAGTAGCATAATCAGTCGCGGACAACTCCAAGTAGGTGGTAACCTGGTTTATGAAACCACGGCACTCAGAGCTGTCCCCGCTGAAGCGCTCTGGGAGCGCAAGGCGAGGCGACCCTCCGCACAATTCCACCGCCTGAGTAGCCGCCTGGGTGGCAACTGTTGCTAGAGCAGCCTTATTGGGGGAAGACCGCTCCACTGCTGCCAATCGTGACTCCAACTGCTGCACATAACGCAGCAACTGCTGCTGCTCTTCCGCCATAGCCAGACCTTTGGCGCGACCGTAATGTTACGAGGGGGACCCGGGGAAGCATGCCAAGATGGGAAATGGACAGCTTCTGCCGGTCAAGGTCCACTGTGCGGTGTAAGGGTCCGCCGCTATGGTGGGTGAAGAGTGAGCGGGTTGCTGCTAGCGATCGTCTGGAATGTCACAGACGATCTATGTACACCGATCTGCCCTAACCCGTGAGGGTTGTATGGCAGGGATCTCACGGCTCGGTGTACCTGTTGCACGGGGAAGCACAGAGGTGCCCACGCACGTGTGCCAGTGAAAGTCACGAGAATATGGCACGAGGGTAGCACAGAGGTGCCAACGCACGTGTGCTTTCAATAACCAGGTGAGTCCGGTGGAGGCTTGAGGAGCTCACCTGGGACAGGAACACGGCCTGTTGAAGGGGATACTGCCGGAGCAGCAAGGCAGGAACACGGCCTGCAAACGAGGTACTGCCTAAGCAGCAAGGGCAAAGCCCACAGAAGACAGTAATGCCTGAGCAGTGGCGTGGCAGCACGCTGCCAGACATCCAAACATAGAAGGACGGTCGCGCACCGCCATGATGGCAGGGGGAGCTTTTAAGGAGGTGTAGCTCCACCCAAGGGCGGGCGCGAGACGGGCGTGACCCAATCAGGGTTCGTGACGTCCTGGCCCAGCCAGTCAGGATTCAGCACATCACCAGCCTCGTCATGGGGCCGTGTGATATCAGTGAGCGAATCAGAAGACGTCACGTGGAGCACATGCTCATCTTCCTGCCTCTGGGTCATAAAGGCGGGATCCTCGGTTTCACAATGTGCAGAGACATGGGAAGTCTTGCTGCTTCCCTGAGCATCTATTCTCTGCACACTGCGCAACCTCCCAGAGCCTCTGTGATGCTGAGCAGGAGAGCTCGTGGCAGGCAAGGGATGGGAGACCGCTCCATTCCTTGCAAGGGGAGAACCACTAGGTGTCACCCTTCTGCTGAATCTCTGAGGAGGCAACTCCTGCAGACTGCACAGTCTCCCAGACCTTTGGCGCTGCTGAGCAGGAGAGCTCGTGGCAGACAAGGAATGGGGGACCACCTCATTCCTTGCAACAAGAGAGCCACGACGTGTAACACCTGACTACTGGATTGCCAGATGGTCGGATTGTGGGACATGGCAACACAGCAGTCTGAAAATTCATCAGTCAGGTCACATTCAAGGGCTCCACGCTGCCTTCAGTGAACTCAGTTGAACCCGCTGCCAGGCAAACTGCTGTGCAGCTTTGTCCCACAGGTCAGCAATCTGGCAGTGGGTTTATCCGCAGTCACACTTAGTACTATGGGAATCTGGCTGTGACCTCTAGCGAACTCACTGACATCACCGCTTCTCACAACGAGGTTCACTGCTGCCATCAATTTGTTCCATAGACTGTAGTGATAGGTTGTATTTTCAGTCACTGAAGACTCCAAAGCCAGGATCGATGTGGGATGTTGTGTGGACTATGTGGGTCCTGCAGGGGTGTTTGGGGGGATAATAAAGGGCTGAAACAGGGTGTGTCTGTGTGTGTGTGTGTGTGTTTAATTGCAAATAAAGGAATTTTCTGTGTGTTTATTTCTTTAAAATTACATGGTTATTAATGGAGAGGTGTATCATAGACGCCTCCCCATTACTAACCTAGTGCTTGATGGCAGCTGTGATTTTTGACAAATCACAGCTTTCATCAACCCCCTATACTACCCCGATTGAAACTGCACCAGAGGAATAAGCATGAGCCGGTTAAAGTGACAGAATTGGTGCATCTAATGTGATGTGTTAATTCTGAGTGGCTTTGGGCTCCTAGATTTAGGCTGGGAGAGGCCAATAACCATGGCTCTTTCCAGCTTGATAATACCAGCCCCCAGCTGTCAGCTTTATCTTGGCTGGTTATCAAAAATAGCGGGAACCTCATTCCTTTTTAAAAATGTATCTAGATAATAAAAAAACTTGGATGCCTTCTATTTTTGATAACCAGCCATGGTAAATCGGACCACTGGGGGTTGCAGCCCATAATTCTCTTGTTTTATCCTTGCTGGCTATCAAAAATAGGGCGGGAGCCCACGACTTTTTTAAAATTATTTATTTATTTCTTACAATTCCATAAAGCAAACTGGTCTGCAACAAATCACAAACGCCAACACATAGGGTTGAGAGTGTATTGCAGTCTGCAACCAATCACAGAACTAGCACAGATGGTGGGTGGGGGAAGCAGTGACTAATCATAAAGCTTAATGAGCAGGGCCCGCTCATTAAGCTTTATGAAAAGAGTTTGACTACAGTGTTAACTTCTGGGAAATATGGTATGTATAACTGTCCTGCTCGTACCCCTATTTAGCTTCCTTATACAGCTCCCTAGCCCTTACTTCTACCATTTTACAGCAAAGAACTTCTCATCCTCATTTACCTGTATGGTGTTCATTGTCCTTGGTCAAGGTTGGGTCAAGTTTGGGTCAAGTTCGGTTCCCAAACCAAACATGAAACATTTTTTTCAGTCTGTGCCGATTCGGCTAACATGAATATCCACTGGCCCGCTCATCTCTAATCACGTTCAAAAAAGGTACGAAGGTAAACCTTGAGGGGTTAAAGATAAAAAGGGACATACACGGCGCCACTCTAAATGTAGTAGTTCAAATCAATATATGTTGATTAAAAGATGTGCATAAATCGCACTGACCTTTTTGCAAGTTGGATCAAACTCATAGATCCCTTCTGATCAACCCAGTGCTTGAAAATCCTTCAAATCCAAAAAGATGGCTCTGATCTCCAGATGTATTGTGTATTGTTATATGGAGATAAGGTATGCACACCAGTGACTATGCAAGGGGAATACATGTAATAGCAGAAACTGCTGTGTGAATACTGACATGAAAAATTCAATAGCTATATGTTAGAATGAAAATGTGAAAAATGGAACCTGCATTACTGCCATGAACATATGAATAAAGAGAAATTTAGCTACTGAATTGATCAATGCAATAGAGCCCCAACACTACGCCAAAGTATTTCTCTACGTTGGGGTCAATAGCTTGTGTGTGTCCTCTCATGCACTCTTTGCACCCAGTTCAGACTTAGAATGGAGTTCCAAACGTTTTTCCTTATTTGTTAGTAGTTTTTCGTTTGTGAACCCTCCCCACTCACACCTATTGCCAATCCACATGATACGTATATATAGCCTGGGTCTCAGCTTCCCATACATGGTAAGTTTTTTAACTGCATGAGAGGACACACACAAGCTAGGGACCCCAACGTAGAGAAATACTTTGGCGTAGTGTTGGGGCTCTATTGCATTGATCAATTCAGTAGCTACATTTCTCTTTATTCATATGTTCATGGCAGTAATGCAGGTTCCATTTTTCACATTTCATTCTTACATATACAGTGCCTACAAGTAGCAAAGAGAAGAAAAAAAAAAAAACAGCTCACCCTTTCAGGAGATTAGAGTATCAGCCAAGAACGGTGCACGGACTTTTGGTAGTTAGACCTTACTACCACAAATTGCAGGGAGGAGGAGAAAATCCAGCATCCAGTTCCAGAAATTTTAAACATCAGATTTTATTCAAAATTTCATTAAAATTCCATGTTCCATGGTTGCATTAAAAACGCATCATAGCAGGTGTAAAAAGGGAGGACGCGTTTCGGACGTATATGTCCTTAGTCTAGATAACACTAAGCAAGAATGACATGTTACTATAAAGGTTTAGAACAGGAAGTAGGAAAACTATCAAGTCGAGTGAAATACACATGTTTCACAGGTTTCACACAGAGAGGCAAGGGGAGAGTGAAAAAAAAAAAATTATAGTTAGAGGACATTGGCAATCTCATTTTTCACATTCATGCCATGCGGCATTCTTGTTTTTAGTAAATACATCCATTTAGCCTCTCTACGCAATAAAGTTTCCCCCATATCGCCACCTCTCTTTGGTAAAACAATCTTTTCAGCTGCAACAACTTTAAAAGAATCCAGGTTGCCCGCATGTTGACTCTGAAAATGTCTGGATACCGCAGACAAAGTGTGAGTGGTAGTGTGACTGACATCATAAACATGCTCACATATGCGTCTTCTTAGTGCACGTGATGTAGAGCCCACATACTGAATATGGCACTGTGTACAAGTCACAACATATATCACACCACTTGTGCCGCAATTTATCATTGTGCGAATTTTAAATTCTTGTTCAGACACACTTGAAACTACTTTAGTAGTGCCTGTCATGAACTTGCAAAGTCCACAATTTTTCTGTCCACACTTATAGGAGCCAACAGTGGGCAACCAACTTTCCTGAGTATTTTTAACAGTTTTATTTTGGTGGTCGCTAGGGGCAACCATATTTGCTATAGTTTTATTACGTTTGGAAACGAATTTTACACCGTTTTTAAGGATGGTTCCTAGAGTATCATCCACATACAGAATGGGTAAGTATTTTTTTATGACACTAACAATGCTATGGAAATCGCTGCTATAATCAGTAGAAAAAACTATAGGTGAACAGTCCTTTGAATTAAAGGGAGATGTTTTTTTTGTTTGCAAATACTGTTCCCTAGTTTTTTCATCTGATTTTTCCCTGGCTGCACTAATAATTTTAGATGAATAACCTCTTCTCTTAAAACGTTCCTCTATAATTTTGCATTGATTTTCATATGCATTGGATGATGTGCACGTGCGTCTGGCCCTTATGAATTCTCCCGTTGGGATATTATTGGTGACGTGTCGGGGATGGCAACTGGTAGCATAGAGGAGAGCATTCCCTGCTGTAGGTTTTCTATAAATATCACATGCCACTGTTTCATTCTCTAAGTCTGCACTGAGACTTACATCCAAAAATGGAATAGTTATTTTATTGAATTGAAAAGTGAATTTTATGTTGCAGGGATTGTTGTTTAGATACTCCACGAAATTTTTTATGCCACCAGTTGTTCCATCCCAGATCACTATCACGTCATCTATATATCTCAAAAAAAGAAAAACATTAGAAATAAAGGGATTTTTTTCGGAAAAAATATACTCCTCCTCCCACCAAGACATGAAGATATTGGCGAGAGAAGGAGAAAATTTAGAGCCCATAGAGCAGCCTTGCGTCTGCAGGAAAAAATCATCAAGAAAACAAAAATAGTTGTTTTTCAGCAGAAAAAATGTCACATCCAAAATATAGGTTTGCAATTCCATAGAATAACTGCTATACTTTTGAAGGTAAATTTTAAGTGCTAAAATGGCCAGATCATACGGTATAGAAGTATACAAATTTTGTACATCACATGTAAGCCAACAAAATGAGTTTTGCCACTTTACACCCTGCATTATATTTAATACATGTTTAGTGTCATGCAGGTAACTGGGTGAGACCTTCGCTAAAGGATTAAGTCTGCTATCAAGCCAATCTGACAGATTTTCTGTAATGGACCCGATGCCCGATATAATTGGTCTGAATTGTGGGGGGAACTGTTGTTTGTGGATTTTTGGTAAAGCATGGAGTAGAGGAATTCTTGGAAAAGATGGATTAAAAAAATCACTTTGTTTTTGATTAATTATTCCTTCCTCTAAACCATGCTGTAACAATCCCTCTAATTCTACTCTAATATTACTGGTAGGATCCTGATTGATCTTTTTATAAACACTACTGTACTACTGTACTACTGTAATACTTTGTAGCATGTTTTTCAATTCTTTTTCATAGAGACCTGTGTCTAGAATAGTAACCGACCCCCCTTTATCAGAGTTTTTAATTACAATGCGGTCATTTTCAGCTAATGTCCGCAGTGCTTCTTTTTCAAGGGGCGTGATATTAGTATGTTTTTTTCTTATGTTGTTATCCCTTATTTTCATTAAATCTTCCTCCACTAAATACTGGAAATCGTCCATTATTTGTAACCTGGATTGTTCAGGATAAAACTTGGGGTTCGGAATTCTAGTGGGAAAATTCTTGTCAGTCAAATGAGGGATTTTAGACGCAGTTTCAGACAAGTCTCTCAAAAATTTCAATGAAACCTGCTCCTGAAAAGTCGCAGGAATAAATTCTTCCGGATTCAAGGAATGGGGCACAGGTTCATTAGTGTATTTCACTCGACTTGATTGTTTTCCTACTTCCTGTTCTAAACCTTTATAGTAACATGTCATTCTTGCTTAGTGTTATCTAGACTAAGGACATATACGTCCGAAACGCGTCCTCCCTTTTTACACCTGCTATGATGCGTTTTTAATGCAACCATGGAACATGGAATTTTAATGAAATTTTGAATAAAATCTGATGTTTAAAATTTCTGGAACTGGATGCTGGATTTTCTCCTCCTCCCTGCAATTTGTGGTAGTAAGGTCTAACTACCAAAAGTCCGTGCACCGTTCTTGGCTGATACTCTAATCTCCTGAAAGGATGAGCTGTTTTTTTTTTTTTTTTTCTTCTCTTTGCTCATTGTTTATATGACCTACATTCCTTGCTCCCTGAAATATAATTATTAATTAGAAAATTCTTATATTGAATGAAGTGACTGCATAAATCAATATCTACCATGGAGATTACAGAAGATTTTGTTTCTGATGAATTTTTTAATGTAAACAATCCAAGTCATTTGACTAAAGCTGCCAATATTTTTTCAAATGCTCATGTAAGTCAAACAGATAGTGGAAACGATTTAAAAACACTCATGTGGGAATTAGAAAAACAAATGGCTTCCAGATTAAGGGTGTGGTGGGACCACAAAACTTTGACAACTTATTCGAACAATAAAATGATTTCAAGGGGCTTAAGAATTAAGAAGCGACCCACAATGGAATATGACCCCGAATTTATTAAAAGTTGGGATGATATATTAAATTAGTGCTCCCTAAAATTAATCACCCTCATTACTGAAAAAGAATCTGAAAAAATGCACAAACTGGAAGAGTCTGTTAAAAAAATAGAGATGGACTTGAGTAAATATAAGGACACTAATGCGTTCAAAACCTCCAAAGAAAAAATCAACATTGCATTAAACAAAATGGAGGATACGATTACATCTCTTAAAGAGAAGAAATTCAAGAGGGATACCATAGACTATGACACAAATCGCATCTACAATTAGCATGAATTCCGAAGTAGGAGAAATTTTCCCAATCCATCTATTTTGAAAAGACATGACAATAAAGTCAGTTTCTCTTCCACGGACATAGAATCCACCGATGCCAATACGGATATATCTGATGCAGAGTCTATGCCCACAACCAGCACCAATAGAACCCAATCAGGAGAATTTTTAAACAGCCAGAAAAATCGGTCAAAAAACGGTACCGGAAAAAACGCACGAGAAGATCCGGCAGAAAACACCATCCTTGTAAGGGAGTACAGGAGATCGACCAGGAACAAAAATTATTAGCCACGTGTGATGAGTTCACAGTCATCAACCTGTCTGCGACCATACTGACCCCAGCACAAATTCAAGTACTACAAAAGGGGTTGAATTTTGAACCCTCAGTCAAAATGGACACATTCAATACTATTCTGGATGTTAATAATTTTGTCAGAAGAATAGCACTGAGACGACATTTTTTTCAGGAGGACAGAGCTGATTATGACCGCACTAATGAACCTGTGCCCCATTCCTTGAATCCGGAAGAATTTATTCCTGCGACTTTTCAGGAGCAGGTTTCATTGAAATTTTTGAGAGACTTGTCTGAAACTGCGTCTAAAATCCCTCATTTGACTGACAAGAATTTTCCCACTAGAATTCCGAACCCCAAGTTTTATCCTGAACAATCCAGGTTACAAATAATGGACGATTTCCAGTATTTAGTGGATGAAGATTTAATGAAAATAAGGGATAACAACATAAGAAAAAAACATACTAATATCACGCCCCTTTAAAAAGAAGCACTGCGGACATTAGCTGAAAATGACCGCATTGTAATTAAAAACTCTGATAAAGGGGGGTCGGTTACTATTCTAGACACAGGTCTCTATGAAAAAGAATTGAAAAACATGCTACAAAACAGTAGTGTTTATAAAAAGATCAATCAGGACCCTACCAGTAATATTAGAGTAGAATTAGAGGGATTGTTACAGCATGGTTTAGAGGAAGGAATAATTAATCAAAAACAAAGTGATTTTTTTAATCCATCTTTTCCAAGAATTCCTCTACTCCATGCTTTACTAAAAATCCACAAACAACAGTTCCCCCCACCATTCAGACCAATTATATCGTGCATCGGGTCCATTACAGAAAATTTGTCAGATTGGCTTAATAGCAGACTTAATCCTTTAGCGAAGGTCACACCCAGTTACCTGCATGACACTAAACATGTATTAAATATAATGCAGGGTGTAAAGTGGCAAAACTCATTTTGTTGGCTTACATGTGATGTACAAAATTTGTATACTTCTATACCGCATGATCTGGACATTTTAGCACTTAAAATTTACCTTCAAAAGTATAGCAGTTATTCTATGGAATTGCAAACCTATATTTTGGATGTGACATTTTTTCTGCTGAAAAACAACTATTTTTGTTTTCTTGATGATTTTTTCCTGCAGACGCAAGGCTGCTCTATGGGCTCTAAATTTTCTCCTTCTCTCGCCAATATCTTCATGTCTTGGTGGGAGGAGGAGTATATTTTTTCCGAAAAAAATCCCTTTATTTCTAATGTTTTTCTTTTTTTTGAGATATATAGATGACGTGATAGTGATCTGGGATGGAACAACTGGTAGCATAAAAAATTTCGTGGAGTATCTAAACAACAATCCCTGCAACATAAAATTCACTTTTCAATTCAATAAAATAACTATTCCGTTTTTGGATGTAAGTCTCAGTGCAGACTTAGAGAATGAAACAGTGGCATGTGATATTTATAGAAAACCTACAGCAGGGAATGCTCTCCTCTATGCTACCAGTTGCCATCCCCGACACGTCACCAATAATATCCCAACGGGAGAATTCATAAGGGCCAGATGCACGTGCACATCATCCAATGCATATGAAAATATATGCAAAATTATAGAGGAACGTTTTAAGAGAAGAGGTTATTCATCTAAATCTATCAGTGCAGCCAGGGAAAAATCAGATAAAAAAACTAGGGAACAGTATTTGCAAACAAAAAAAAACATCTCCCTTTAATTCAAAGGACTGTTCACCTATAGTTTTTTCTACTGATTATAGCAGCGATTTCCATAGCATTGTTAGTGTCATAAAAAAAATAATTCTGTATGTGGATGACACTCTAGGAACCATCCTTAAAAACGGTGTAAAATTCTTTTCCAAACGTAATAAAACTATAGCAAATATGGTTGCCCCTAGCGACCACCAAAATAAAAATGTTAAAAATACTCAGGAAAGTTGGTTGCCCACTGTTGGCTCCTATAAGTGTGGACAGAAAAATAGTTGACTTTGCAAGTTCATGACAGGCACTACTAAAGTAGTTTCAAGTGTGTCTGAACAAGAATTTAAAATTCGCACAATGATAAATTGTGGCACAAGTGGTGTGATATATGTTGTGACTTGTACACAGTGCCATATTCAGTATGTGAGCTCTACATCACGTGCACTAAGAAGACGCATATGTGAGCATGTTTATGATGTCAGTCACACTACCACTCGCACTTTGTCTGCGGTATCCAGACATTTTCAGAGTCAACATGCGGGCAACCTGGATTCTTTAAAAGTTGTTGCAGCTGAAAAGATTGTTTTACCAAAGAGAGGTGGCGATATGGGGGAAACTTTATTGCGTAGAGAGGCTAAATGGATGTATTTACTAAAAACAAGAATGCCGCATGGCATGAATGTGAAAAATGAGATTGCCAATGTCCTCTAACTATAATTTTTTTTTTCACTCTCCCCTTGCCTCTCTGTGTAAAACTTGTGAAACATGTGTATTTCACTCGACTTGATTGTTTTCCTACTTCCTGTTCTAAACCTTTATAGTGTAACATGTCATTCTTGCTTAGTGTTATTTAGACTAAGGACATATACGTCCGAAACGCGTCCTCCCTTTTTACACCTGCTATGATGCGTTTTTAATGCAACCATGGAACATGGAATTTCAATGAAATTTTGAATAAAATCTGATGTTTTAAATTTCTGGAACTGGATGCTGGATTTTCTCCTCCTCCCAATGCCTACAAGTAGTATTTAACCCCCTGCAGATTTAGCAGGTTTGATAAGATGCAAATAAGTTAGAGCCTGCAAACTTCAAACAAGAGCAGGATTTATTAACAGATGCCTAAATCTTACAAACCAACAAGTTATGTTGCTCAGTTAAATTTTAATAAATTTTCAACATAAAAGTGTGGGTCAATTATTATTTAACCCCTAGGTTTAATATTTTGTGGAATAACTCTTGTTTGCAATTACAGCTAATAATCATCTTTTATAAGACCTGATCAGGCCGGCACAGGTCTCTGGAGTTATCTTGGCCCACTCCCCCATGCAGATCTTCTCCAAGTTATCTAGGTTCTTTGGGTGTCTCATGTGGACTTTAATCTTGAGCTCCTTCCACAAGTTATCAATTGGGTTAAGGTTAGGAGACTGACTAGGCCACTGCAACACCTTGATTTTTTCAGTCTTGATCCAGGCCTTGGTTTTCTTGGCTGTCTTGTTGGAAGATGAAATGACAACCCATCTTAAGATCCTTGATGGAGGAGCGGAGGTTCTTGGCCAAAATCTCCAGGTAGGCCGTGCTTATCATCTTCCCATGGATGCGGACCAGATGACCAGGCCCCCTGGCTGAGAAACAGCCCCACAGCATGATGCTACCACCACCATGCTTGACTGTAGGGATGGTATTCTTGGGGTCGTATGCAATGCCATCCAGTGTGGTTGGCACCAAAGATCTCGATCTTGGTCTCATCAGACCAGAGAACCTTGAACCAGTCTGTCTCAGAGTCCTCCAAGTGATCATGAGCAAACTGTAGACAAGCCTTGACATGACGCTTTGAAACTAAAGGTACCTTACGGGCTCGTCTGGAACGGAGACCATTGCGGTGGAGTACGTTACTTATGGTATTGACTGAAATCAATGTGCCCACTGCCATGAGATCTTCCCGGAGCTCCTTCCTTGTTGTCCTTGGGTTAGCCTTGACTCTTCGGACAAGCCTGGCCTCGGCACGGGTGGAAACTTTCAAAGGCTGTCCAGGCCGTGGAAGGCTAACAGTAGTTCCATAAGCCTTCCACTTCCGGATGATGCTCCCAACAGTGGAGACAGGTAGGCCCAACTCCTTGGAAAGGGTTTTGTACCCCTTGCCAGCCTTGTGACCCTCCACGATCTTGTCTCTGATGGCCTTGGAATGCTCCTTTGTCTTTCCCATGTTGACCAAGTATGAGTGCTGTTCACAAGTTTGGGGAGGGTCTTAATTAGTCAGAAAAGGCTGGAAAAAGAGATAATTAATCCAAACATGTGATGCTCATTGTTCTTTGTGCCTGAAATACTTCTTAATACTTTAGGGGAACCAAACAGAATTCTGGTGGTTTGAGGGGTTGAATAATAAATGACCCTCTGAATAAACTTTTCACAATTTAAAAAAAAAAAAAAAAAGAAATAACATTCTTTTTTGCTGCAGTGCATTTCACACTTCTAGGCTGATCTATAGTCCAAATGTCACAATGCCAAGTTAATTCCGAATGTGTAAACCTGCTAAATCTGCAGGGGGTTGAATACTACTTGTAGGCACTGTAGCTATTGAATTTTTCATGTCAGTATTCAGACAGCAGTTTCTGCTATTACATGTATTCCCCATGCATAGTCACTAGTGTGCATACCTTATCTCCATATAGTGATGTTTATTTAGGTTTTTTTGCACCCAGTTCAGACTTAGAATGGAGTTCCAAACATTATTCCTTATTTGTATTGTGTGTTTTATTTAGCTATTATAAAATATTACAACGCGCTTCCCCTAAAAATCTTAAAAAAGATAGCCTTCTTCAGGTATCTTATTGCACCTGAAGAAGGCTATCTTTTTAAGATTTTTAACCGAAACGCATTTTAATATTTCACAATATTTTTCATAATTTACTAGTTACCAGAAGCAACATATGAAAATGTCACAGACTCTAAAAAACTAAAACTTCCAATTTTTGAAATTATATTTATTACAAAAAGTGACATATACAGTTAGGTCCAGAAATATTTGGACAGTGACACAATTTTCGCGAGTTGGGCTCTGCATGCCACCACATTGGATTTGAAATGAAACCTCTACAACAGAATTCAAGTGCAGATTGTAACGTTTAATTTGAAGGTTTGAACAAAAATATCTGATAGAAATTGTAGGAATTGTACACATTTCTTTACAAACACTCCACATTTTAGGAGGTCAAAAGTAATTGGACAAATAAACCAAACCCAAACAAAATATTTTTATTTTCAATATTTTGTTGCGAATCCTTTGGAGGCAATCACTGCCTTAAGTCTGGAACCCATGGAAATCACCAAACACTGGGTTTCCTCCTTCTTAATGCTTTGCCAGGCCTTTACAGCCGCAGCCTTCAGGTCTTGCTTGTTTGTGGGTCTTTCCGTCTTAAGTCTGGATTTGAGCAAGTGAAATGCATGCTCAATTGGGTTAAGATCTGGTGATTGACTTGGCCATTGCAGAATGTTCCACTTTTTTGCACTCATAAACTCCTGGGTAGCTTTGGCTGTATGCTTGGGGTCATTGTCCATCTGTACTATGAAGCGCCGTCCGATCAACTTTGCGGCATTTGGCTGAATCTGGCTGAAAGTATATCCTGGTACACTTCAGAATTCATCCGGCTACTCTTGTCTGCTGTTATGTCATCAATAAACACAAGTGACCCAGTGCCATTGAAAGCCATGCATGCCCATGCCATCACGTTGCCTCCACCATGTTTTACAGAGGATGTGGTGTGCCTTGGATCATGTGCCGTTCCCTTTCTTCTCCAAACTTTTTTCTTCCCATCATTCTGGTACAGGTTGATCTTTGTCTCATCTGTCCATAGAATACTTTTCCAGAACTGAGCTGGCTTCATGAGGTGTTTTTCAGCAAATTTAACTCTGGCCTGTCTATTTTTGGAATTGATGAATGGTTTGCATCTAGATGGGAACCCTTTGTATTTACTTTCATGGAGTCTTCTCTTTACTGTTGACTTAGAGACAGATACACCTACTTCACTGAGAGTGTTCTGGACTTCAGTTGATGTTGTGAACGGGTTCTTCTTCACCAAAGAAAGTATGCAGCGATCATCCACCACTGTTGTCATCCGTGGACGCCCAGGCCTTTTGAGTTCCCAAGCTCACCAGTCAATTCCTTTTTTCTCAGAATGTACCCGACTGTTGATTTTGCTACTCCAAGCATGTCTGCTATCTCTCTGATGGATTTTTTCTTTTTTTTCAGGATGTTCTGCTTCACCTCAATTGAGAGTTCCTTAGACCGCATGTTGTCTGGTCACAGCAACAACTTCCAAATGCAAAACCACACACCTGTAATCAACCCCAGACCTTTTAACTACTTCATTGATTACAGGTTAACGAGGGAGACGCCTTCAGAGTTAATTGCAGCCCTTAGAGTCCCTTGTCCAATTACTTTTGGTCCCTTGAAAAAGAGGAGGCTATGCATTACAGAGCTATGATTCCTAAACCCTTTCTCCAATTTGGATGTGAAAACTCTCATATTGCAGCTGGGAGTGTGCACTTTCAGCCCATATTATATATATAATTGTATTTCTGAACATGTTTTTGTAAACAGCTAAAATAACAAAACTTGTGTCACTGTCCAAATATTTCTGGACCTAACTGTATATGCTCTAATAAATATTATTTTAGATAGAATTTATTACAAAAGTGAATACACTTTAATACAATGTAAAGTAGTCAGTATACAGCTTGTTTAACAGTGTAAATTTGTGGAGTCCTCTAAATAACCCAACACACAGTCATTAATGTCAAAACCAGTGGCAACAAAATTGAGTAACCCCTAAGTGAAAATGGTTGAATTGCGCCAAAGGTTTAATTTTTTTGGTTGCTGCCATTATTTTAAAGCACTGCCTTAATTCTCTTGGGCATTGAATTCACTAAAGCTTTACAAGTTGCCACATAAATCCTCTTTCACTCCACGATGATAACATTACTGAGCTGGTTGAAGTTAGAAGCATTGTGCTCCTCCAGCTTCTGTTTCAGGATGCCCCACAGATGGTCAATTAAGTTTACGTCTGGAGACATGCATGGCCAATCCAAAACCTTTACCCACAGTTACTTTAGCAAGGCAGTGATAGTCTTGGAGGTGTGTTTGTGGTCGTTATCACTTCGGAATACTGCCTTGCAGCCAAATTTCTGAAGGGAATGGATCATGCTTTGCTTCAGTATGTCACAATACATGTTAGAACTTAGAATTCCCTCAATGAACTGTAGCTCCCCACAGCCAGAAACACTCATGCAGCCCCAATCTATGACACTCTCAACACCATGCTTGTCTGTACCCAAAATACACTTGTCTTTGTACTCCCCACCTGGTTGCTACCACAAACGCTTGATACCCTCTGATCTAAATATGTTTATCTTGGTTTCATCAGACCACATGACATTGTTTAAGTAATCCATGTTTTTAGTCTACTTGTCTTCAGGAAAATGTTTGTGGGCTTTCTTGTTCGTCATCTTTAGAAGAGACTTCCTTCTGGGACGACAGCCATGCAGACAAATTTTATGCAGTGTGCAATGTATGGTATGAGCACTGACAGGCTGGTCCCCCATCAATTAAACGTCTGCAGCAATGCTGGCAACACTCCCAGATATATTTTTAAATGACAACCTCCACATATGATGCTGAGCACATGTGTTCAACTTCTTTGGTCGACCATAGAAAGGCCTGTTCTGAGTGGAACCTGTCTTGATAAACCACTGTATGGTATTGGTCATGCTGCAGCTCAGTTTCACGGTGTTGGCAATCTTCTTGCAGCCTACTTCATCTTTATATATAGCAACAATTCTTGTCTTCAGGTTCTCAAAGAGTTCTTTGCCATGAGGTGCCATGCTAAACTTCCAGTGACCAGTATGAGTGTGTGAACGATAACACCAAATTTAAAACATCTGCTCCCCATTCCCACCTGAGACCTTATAACACTAATGAGTCACATACCACCGGGGAAGGAAAATGGCTAATTAAGTACAATTTGGCCATTTTCACGTAAGGGTGTACTCACTTTTGCTGCCATCGGTTTAGACGTTAATGACTGTGTGTTGAGTTATTTAGAGGGCACACCAAATTTGCACTTCTGCACAGGCTGTACACTGATATTTTATTAAAATGTAATATCTTCAGTGTTTTCCATGAAAAGGTATAATTAAATATTTCCAAAAATGGGAGAGGGTGTACTCACTTTTTATTTTCTGTTTATAGGTGACTCAATAATATGATAATACCCATGAATTATAATATTTAACAAAGTAGTACTTGTGTTAATCATTGTTATAGCGAGCATGAAAGCTCATTAATAATTTCTGTATAGTGAGTTATTACAAAGGACGCACACGTATATAACATGAAAGAAGTATCTACAGTTGAAACCAAAAAGTTCAAATACACTTTCTAAAAAGACACCTATGCATGTTTTTCTTACGATCTGACATGAAATCAGAATAAACCTTTCCCGTTTTACATTACATTCTACAAAGTCAAAAGTTTACATTAGTATTTGGTACCATTGCCCTTAATCTGTATTACATGGGTTACATTTTTTGGGTGTCCTTTCACAAGGTTCTCACAATAATTGATAGGAATTTGGGTCCATTCTTGCTGACAGAAGCGGTGTAAATAAGCCATGTTTGTAAGTTGCCTTGGTCGCACCTGCCTTTTCAGCTTTGCTCATAAATTTTCAATAAGATTGAGGGGTTTTGTGAAGGCCACTCCAAAACATTGACTTTGTTATCCTTAAGCCACTTTGTAAGAAGTTTGGCAGTATGCTTCAGGTCACTGTCCATTTGAAAAACCCATTTCCTTCCAAGTTTTAAATTCCTGGCTGATGTCCTGAGATGTTGCTTCAGAATTTCGCCTTAATATTCTTTCCTCATGATGCTATCTATTTTATGAAGTGCACCAGTCCCTCCTGCAGCAAAACAACCCCACAGCATGATGCTGGCACCCCATGTTTCACAGTTGGGATGGGGTTCTTAGGCTTCAAAGCTTCTCCCTTTTTTGTCCAAACATAACAATGGTCATTATGGCCAAGCAGTTAAATTTTAATTTTGTCAGACCACAGGACATGTCTCCAAAAAAATAAGTTGATTGTTCCTGTGTGCATTTGAAAACATTAACCTGACTTTTTATGTTTCGTTTGGAGTAATGGCTTCTTCCTGGCAGAGTGGCCTTTCAGCACTTGTTGATACAGTACACGTTTCACTATGGATAATGGCACAAACTTACCAGCTTCTGCCAGCATCTTCATGAGGTCTTTAGCTTTTGTTCTTGGGTTGATATGCACATGTCTAACAAAGCACATTCATCTCTGGTACACAGAACCCATCTCCCGAGTGTTATGATGGCTGGATATTCCCATCTTGTATGTACTTGCATATAATTGTGTATACAGATAAACGAGGCACCTTCAGATATCTGGACATTGCACCCAAGGATGAACCAGTCCTGTGCAATCCACAATTCTCTTCCTGAGATCTTGCCTGATTTCTATTTACTTACCCATGATGCTACATAAACAAGCAATGTGTTTCAGGTGTGCAATAAAATACATCAAAAAGTGTGTCTCTAATTAACTCAGATGTTGCCAATAAACCTATCATATGCTTCCAAAGACATGACATCATCATATGGGCTGTCTTTTGTCATTTGACTTTACAGAAAATAATAAAAATGCCTTCACACATTTTCTTTCACTCATTATTCTGGCATTTGGGAAAATATAAATAATTTTGGTGATCTGAATTGACTTAAAATGGGAAAGGTTTTTTTGTTCTTATGTCGGTGAGAAGAACCATGCATACGTGTATTTTTAGATAGTGTATGTAAATTTCTGGTTTAATTTGTAGCATTGTCAAAATTTTCATATAGTAAAATTATGATTGCTATAACGTGCAAGCGTCCCAATAGAAGTGGGTAGCTCTATATATATGTACATCAGTGTTGTAATGCAGGCACCTGTCGAAGGTTATACTAAATATAACACATAATTATATTTTCATTTGCTTTCACTTATGCAGGTGCAGGCATCAGAGTAAGAAAGACAAAGATGTGAATACATCAAACTCACTAAGACTAAAGTCTAACAATAATATGATTTACCTATGATTTGGTTTAAAAGATTGTAACAGCTTGTAGTCCTCAATGCGCATGTCGCTTGTGATGCTTCCACATTTACTGTACATTTTATAAATTGAGTTAAACCTACACTTGATGGTGTCACACAGTAATTACCGAGATTCTGCCAGGTACATGGGAACGTCCGGTGGGTGTCGCAAGACACAGTGTACACTGGGAACACAATGCAATGGTGGGCCATGGTGGTAGGGAAATGGAAGCAGGGACTCCTCCTAAACTCATCTGAGGCTGATCCCTGCACTCCCAAACCTGCCTATACAGGTTCTTTCACCCCATTGCCAATCATATGCTTTTCCCTCTTTTTCCCTGGACTCAGCCCTGGCCAGTGAGCAGAGCAACGGGAACGCTAGTCTCGCTAGTCCCACTTTAGGTTAAAGACACATAGGATTAGACAGATGGCATAAAAAAACCCAGCAATCATATTTAACACTCAAAACAACAGGATGAAGTAATGAAAAACCAGAGGGGCAAAACCAAAGAGGAATAAGAAAGTGAAAAACACAACACATCTTTTACACCGTTAATGAATTCTCAATGACTTCCTGGTCCACAGCTCATAGGTACCCTCTCGAGGCAAGCTAAACAGAATCTATCACCGGCATTTACCTGGGCTGGAAGGGAAGACTTTATAGCAGAGGTAATTACAAACAAACACAGCAAAACTGACACCAGCTTTCATCCAGAGCATCGAAGATCAGAGCAACTACTTAACCCTATCAGCACCAGATAAAGGAGAATCTGAACAGCAAACACTATTAACCTGAGCGCAGCCCTGTGCTATGATCTTCTGACATATGAAATATTAGGGTCCACTCTCCGTCATGTTACCTTTGTTTCACATGGCTTTTGAATGCCAATTATAAGAGGCTTCATTAAAATGGTTCTCTGGAACATAGCAACTTATGAGTAGGACATCTGGTGCACCCATCAATCAGCTGATATCTGCTCAGACAGTGGACGGCTACAACATATAAACTAATTACTAAGGCATACGCAGAATGATTTTGCTTATTACTAATAAATCTCATGGAATTTTTTTTATTTTTAACAGTTTTTACTATAGTTTATTTAAAAAAAAAACAAAAACCCTATTGTAATTTTGCATGTTGTTTAATAAATTTACATAATTTTCTATGGTTTATGTAAGATGTAGTGCTTTTGGTTTAGTTTTCTGGGTTACATCTTAAGTTCCCATAAATAAGATCTGCTAATTTTTAAAAAGTTGCATTGGCTTAAAAGTAAGCCCAGGCTATAGTCATGCCCACTTGTTGTTATATAGTACGCTAGATTTAACACAGTGGTCTAAGCAATTAAGACGCAATTTTTTTGGGGGGGATGTTCAACATTATTTCTACCAAAATGTTGCACAGCTTTGGTGCACAGGACTTGCAACATATGGATGAATGTTCTGGACATATGTATAAATGTCAAGCTAAGTTAGTGCCAGAATACCTTTAGTTGAAAGAAAAAGGTTTTGGTACCGTGTTAGCCAGTTGAAAAATGATTGATTGCTCTCAGTGAGAGAAAAGAGAAACAAAATTAAAATTTTGTAGTTGTGATACCTTTTAATGGCTAACTAAAATTAAATTTAGTTTTCGTTAGCCATTAAAAGGTATCAAAACTACAAAATTTTAATTTTGTTTCTTTCACTGAGAGCAGTCAATCAGTATACCTTTATACACCTCCCTGACATTAACTAAAAAAGGAATGTATAATGCATTTTACAATCTTCATGTGAGATAATTTTTAGATAATTTAATTTTAACCCCTTCATGACTGATGGCATTGGTTGTGTTGCAGTAAACTTGATCACGGGGAGCCAATAATTGTTATGGAAGCTCGGGGTCATGTGGTGACCCTTGACATGACCATGACGTACTTCATGTAAGAGCCGGTAGAGCGCCGACTCTTAAAGGAACAGTGCATTCTTGCTGATCAGAGCTGTGCAGCTCTAACAAACAGAAATGCACAACTGATCAGACAGTAGATCCATAAAATCCCCTAGGGGAACAATAAAATAAATAAAAAAGTTTTTAAAAATATGACAAAATAAAAAAAAACTAAAAGTTCAAATCCCCCCATTTACCCCATTGAAAATAAAACAGTTAAAAAAATATACACATATTTGGTATTGTCACTTTCAGAAATTCCCGATCTATCAAAATATAAAATCAATTAATCTGATCGATACACAGTGTGGAGAGAAAAAAATCCAAATTCCAAAATTATGTTTTTTTTGGTCACCTTGAAGATTTTTTAAAATGCAATAACAAGCAACCAAAATGTAGCATCCGCACAAAAACACAATAATTAAAAACATCAGCTCAAGATGCAAAATATAAGCCATCACTGAGCCCCAGATCTCAAGAAATGAGAACGCTGAAAATGGCACCAAAAGCGATACTCTTTTTGTTTTGGGCAAACGTCTGAATTTATTTTAACCCCTTAGGAAAAAGTCATGTTTGGTAACTACGAGTTCATACCAACCTAAGGCATCACACTGACACAACAGTTTTCCCATATAGTGAACACGGTGAATAAAATACTCCCATAACAATTGTGCAATTACACTATTTTGCAATTTCACCGCATTTAGATTTTTTTCCCAATTTCCAGTACACTATATGGTCAAGCTAATGGTTTCACTCAAAAGTACAACTCATATTTCAAAAAATAAGACTTCATTTGGCAACATTGACAGAAAATTAAAAATGTTACGGCTCTCAGAAGAAGGGGAGTAAAAATCGAAAATGAAAAGTTGCCCGGGGTGAAAGGGTTAATACCTGGCAAGCTTTGTTTATTGTATAACTGTCATACAGTGTCTGAAAGATGTCAAATCTACTCCATTAGATTTTCTCTTATGAATAGCTATTCTTTAGCAAAGGTTGATCTTAACCTTGCTGCACATAATGTGGCAATCTTGATACAAAATTGTTAGGTAAGAATATATATTTTTGAGAAATACTATAGATAATGACAGTTGGGATGTTTTGTCACGTACTATAATGGTTACTACATGAATGAGTCTCTGCAAAATACTTTCTTATAGCAACTTATCCCTGTTACTAAACATCCATAGAGAGCTAAGTTTCTACTGCAGAAGACTTGTATGAACACAAGACATGAGGAGAAAAAAGGTCAGACCAAATACCTATTGAAAAACATAAACCTCCCCATTTTTCCAAGTTAAGATTTTTGGTTAAGGTTTTTGGAAAACCTCCAAAAGTAAGCTTTGGCACACCAAGAAAAAGGAGGGGGAACTAACTAATTACTACCTTACTAATAAACAACGCGAGTTATTGCCCACAAAGATTGTTCCCTCTCCTTTTTCTTGGTGTGCCAAAGCTTACTTTTGGAGGATTTGCATACATTTTTTCTTCTTGGCACCCACTAACTTGGTAGTTGAGACAGGTCTGACTACTATATTATTAAGGTTTTTGAAAAAGGCCTACCTCTCTCTTGGGACCTGGAATCTTGAACCATAAACCAATGAAATTATATCTAAGTGCTGAATTACAGGTATGCCATGCTTTTCATTAAAATAAAAAAAATAAAAAAACTAGATAGATATATACACTGAGAAGCAAAAGGGTAATGTTTTGAACTGTTGACTTTCAGGCTCCATAGCTCACTATCAACTACAGCTTTGAGTGTCTTCATATATACCATAAATTACAACTTGTTCTCAGATTCCCTAATGGCTCAGTGTATTTTTAGGTTGATTACAAAGCAAAAATCCCTGGTTTGAATTGAGGAGCAGCCATGAAGATGATTTCCAAAGAAAAGGGGAACAGCATCATCCAGCTAATCGATAATGGTCTTTTGGCCAAGAAAATTGCCAAACTGCACCATGTGGTTGCAATGACAGTTGGAAGAATAAGAAATAAGGTCTGTCCATCCACTGAAAAGCCAAGAGGTGGTCGTCCAGGCAAAATATTGTAATCAACAATTTGGCTCATCACAATGTTTTTCAGTTCTGGTGTGACAAATACGGCAGTGGAAGTGGCTCATATGCTTAATAATAGTGACATCACAGACATCCACACAAGCACTGTGTGATGCATGTTACACAAGTCTGAAATGATGGCCCTAAAAAAGGTGAAGAAGCCTCAACTTCAATATCATTATTAGATGTGTCGGTTCGAGTTTGCAAAAAAGTATAAAATGTGGACAGTAAAAGAGTGGAAACAGGTGATTTGCAGCAATGAAATAAAAATCAATAGACTAGACATTGATGGGTGCAAATAGATTTGGAAGAAACATGGGAAAAAGAGGATAACTGAAGAAATTGAAGGCTCTATCAAGTTCTGTGGAGGAAGCCTGAGGATATGGGATTGTTTTACAGCCAAAGGTGTTGAATACTTGACCAGGATCAATAGGTTTCTCACTGCTGAGGTATATGTGGGTATCCTACAAGATAAGTTATTGCATACACTTGAGTACTATGGTTATGAAAAGGACAACATATTGTTCTAGCAGGACAATGACCCAACGCATATGTTTGGCCCTTAACACTGAGCTTAGACTTCTGGCTCTGCTAAGGCCTAAAATTGTTTTGTGCATATGTATGCAAGGTTATGATGGTGCACATTATGATGTTGTGACTTTCCAAATGCTGCACAGAACCCTTCTAGGCCTCCTCTGACCTAGAACGCCTGACATCGTGTGAGGCCAGGGAATTTTACTGCTTATGGTTGGGATCAAAAGATGTGATGTGGACCAAATGAGTGATGGTGAAGAGAGGAGAGGCTAGTGAGGCGAGTGTTAGTTTGTTTTGTATCTTATGTTTATTAAGCTCTGGGGTCTGTAGAATATCTTATCTGCAAATAGAAGTTTCATGAAAAATCTGCATGAACAGGCAAATTAGAATTTAGCACAGGTCATCGCTATCTATGATTGAAGAAAAATTAATATGATTGTTAAAACCATGTCTGTCTTTGAACAAATGTTGTGTCATAAGAATATAATAATAACATTATAGAAACATTTCTATAGTAATACTTTTTTTAAAGCTACACTACTAGCATAGAATGTCTCAAATTTCATAATTGATGGGACTGATTGTTTGCCGAGATCAAAAACGGCACAATATAATTTTACAGGAGGCTTCCAGTTGGGAACTGATTTCTGCAATAAATAAATACCATCTAATTCAGTAAGCACAAAGCTCAAGGATCTAAGCCACCAATACCAAACATTCAAAAACTTTCAGCCATTACACCGGTGACTAAGATGATATGGCAAATAAAATATTAATACAGAAGATGACAGAAGGAATGAATGTCTTAATAAATGGAACATAGGCTGTAAATGGTAAGGTTTTCTGGTAAGGCGGTGTATGGTCAAATATTCCTCCCAACAATACATTCTGAATGCCAGATAGTAAAGAGAAAAGGCAGATTCTCTTGAACTCTAAATTTATGTATGGTTATGTATCTCTTTAAGATTCATGTCAATTACATTTTTTGTCATTTTATGTTCAATTGTTGACCTATGTAATGGCCGTTGTGGTTGTATGCCTCACTGACTTCAGCTCGATGCTAATTATGAATCATCCTTAAACAGTTTAGTAAGCCCTTAATGCAAACATGTGATGTAACTATATACAGTCAGGGCCAGAAATATTTGGACAGTGACACAAGTTTTGTTATTTTAGCTGTTTACAAAAACATGTTCAGAAATACAATTATATATATAATATGGGCTGAAAGTGCACACTCCCAGATGCAATATGAGAGTTTTCACATCCAAATCGGAGAAAGGGTTTAGGAATCATAGCTCTGTAATGCAAAGCCTCCTCTTTTTCAAGGGACCAAAAGTAATTGGACAAGGGACTCTAAGGGCTGCAATTAACTCTGAAGGCATCTCCCTCGTTAACCTGTAATCAATGAAGTAGTTAAAAGCTCTGGGGTTGATTACAGGTGTGTGGTTTTGCATTTGGAAGCTGTTGCTGTGACCAGACAACATGCGGTCTAAGGAACTCTCAATTGAGGTGAAGCAGAACATCCTGAGGCTGAAAAAAAAGAAAAAATCCATCAGAGAGATAGCAGACATGCTTGGAGTAGCAAAATCAACAGTCGGGTACATTCTGAGAAAAAAGGAATTGACTGGTGAGCTTGGGAACTCAAAAAGGCCTGGGCGTCCACGGATGACAACAGTGGTGGATGATCGCCGCATACTTTCTTTGGTGAAGAAGAACCCATTCACAACATCAACTGAAGTCCAGAACACTCTCAGTGAAGTAGGTGTATCTGTCTCTAAGTCAACAGTAAAGAGAAGACTCCATGAAAGTAAATACAAAGGGTTCACATCTAGATGCAAACCATTCATCAATTCCAAAAATAGACAGGCCAGAGTTAAATTTGCTGAAAAACATCTCATGAAGCCAGCTCAGTTCTGGAAAAGTATTCTATGGACAGATGAGACAAAGATCAACCTGTACCAGAATGATGGGAAGAAAAAAGTTTGGAGAAGAAAGGGAACGGCACATGATCCAAGGCACACCACATCCTCTGTAAAACATGGTGGAGGCAACGCGATTGCATGGGCATGCATGGCTTTCAATGGCACTGGGTCACTTGTGTTTATTGATGACATAACAGCAGACAAGAGTAGCCGGATGAATTCTGAAGTTTACCGGGATATACTTTCAGCCCAGATTCAGCCAAATGCCGCAAAGTTGATCGGACGGCGCTTCATAGTACAGATGGACAATGACCCCAAGCATACAGCCAAAGCTACCCAGGAGTTCATGAGTGCAAAAAAGTGGAACATTGTGCAATGGCCAAGTCAATCACCAGATCTTAACCCAATTGAGCATGCATTTCACTTGCTCAAATCCAGACTTAAGATGGAAAGACCCACAAACAATCAAGACCTGAAGGCTGGGGCTTTAAAGGCCTGGCAAAGCATTAAGAAGGAGGAAACCCAGCGTTTGGTGATGTCCATGGGTTCCAGACTTAAGGCAGTGATTGCCTCCAAAGGATTCGCAACAAAATATTGAAAATAAAAATATTTTGTTTGGGTTTGGTTTATTTGTCCAATTACTTTTGACCTCCTAAAATGTGGAGTGTTTGTAAAGAAATTTGTACAATTCCTACAATTTCTATCAGATATTTTTGTTCAAACCTTCAAATTAAACGTTACAATCTGCACTTGAATTCTGTTGTAGAGGTTTCATTTCAAATCCAATGTGGTGGCATGCAGAGCCCAACTCGCGAAAATTGTGTCACTGTCCAAATATTTCTGGACCTAACTGTATCATAGTGATAGTATGTATTTGTGAAGTACACTTATGAGCTGACTCTGCTCCATACTAGGCAAATACAGGCCTATTTAAAGGGAACCTACTTTGTAAAAAATCAGATGTTACAGGCTGTTACCACAGCCAGCTCAGCATTGCATTTACACAGAGCTGAGTGTCATGATGACCGAAAAAGCCATGGTAACACCCCTAATACTGAAAACTCGAGGCTGCCAGGAGGAATACTTTCTCTCAGCAGTGAGGCTTTCAGTGCATTTGCCACACGACGTCTAAATGCTATTACCCTGCAGATTATCCCCATATTTGCAGTATAGTTACATATTTTTTTACATGACAGGTTCCCTTTAATCATTTAAATGCTGTAAATCTATGATGATATTATTTAAATTACTTTGTTGCCACTGCACCAGCTCCTATTATCCACAAATGCGGGACACTGATGAGTTATCATGGCAGATTTCGAGTTTCTTACTGTTTATGTAGTTAAAGAATAATTTTGGATTATTTTTACTTTCTTTAGCAATGAGTCTCTTTGTCTCAATCTTTACTGCCTTGATTTGCTTTTTTACATTAAAATGTTAATTTTCTATATGTATTTAATGCCTCTTCACTACTCTCTTGCTTTAATTCTCTAAACGCTTTCTTTTTTTCATTTATTGCACCCCTTATGGCTTTATTTATCCAGAGTGGTTTCCTACTATTTCTAGCTTGTTTATTCCCATAGGGTATATATTGTGCTCAGGTCCTATTGAGGATCCTTATATAAGTGTCTCATATGCTTTGTATACTTTTATTTATCAGGACGTTGTCCCAGTTTTTTGCACTAAATTCATCACTTACACTTTGGAAATTCGCCTTTCTGAAATTTAGTGTCCTTTTAGCCCCTCTACTATACATCTTATTAAAGGATACATGAAAACATATTATTTTGTGATCACTATTCCCCAAGTGGCCCCCAACCCCAAAGTAGATGTAGAAACTTGGCACTCAAGATAAATGTGAATAGTGGTCTTTTATTGAGAAGAACTTTTAGGACCAGCACAAGCACAGACGTTTCAGTCAAAGACTTTCATCAGTGTGCGTGCAGGGGTCCTCAGAAGGTGTAGCAACTGGTATAGTCAGGTATTACGCGGTGTCTACTGCTGTCTATGTGGCAATGCACAAGTTGCTATACCTTCTGAAGCCCCCCTGCACGCACATTGATGGAGGTCTTTGACCGAAACGTCTATGCTTGTGCCGGTCCTACAAGTTCTTCTCAATAAAAGACCACTATTCACATTTTATCTTGAGTGCCAAGTTTCTACATCTACTTGAGACAGTTTTGGACCCTTCTTGAGCACCACCTCAAAAGTGCCGTGTGTATCAACTCACTTTGTCAGTGGGCAAACTTACAAAATCAGCAAGTGATCATATACCTTTTTCTCCCACTGTTTGTGGTCTGGCCTATTGGTTAATATTTGGTCTAGCAGTGTCCTCCTTCTTGCTGGGTCCTCCTGAACTAGTTGTAAAAGGTAAATGTCTTTCTTTTTTGTCAAAAACTTGTTTCCTTTGCTAGACTTGCAGGTTTCTGTTCCCAAATTTATATCCGGATAGTTGAATTCACCTATGATAATTACTTCCCCTTGATTTACTGCCTCATCTGTTTGCTTTATGAGGATATTTTTTCTCCATTTCCTTTATATTTGGAGACTTGTAACAAACCTCTACTAGTATATTATTATTTGTTCTCTCGCCTTTTATCTCCACCCATAGGGGCTCCACAATTTCATTAGCATCATATTTTCACGTAGGATGGGTTTTATGGACGATTTTACATATAAACACACACTTCCCTTTCACTTATATGTACCGTCATTTCTTAACAGACTACATTCCTGTAAATTAACAGCCCAATCTTAGCTCTCCTTCAGCCAGATCTCTGTTATCCTTACCATATAATAATTTTTTTTCAACAATATTAATCCCAAATCTGCTATCTTTTTAGTTAGGTTTCTGGCATTAGTGTGCATGCACATTATGTATTTCTCTGTAATTTTATTCTTGCTTAATATAGTGGCTGTTCTCACCCCTCCCCCCATGCTACCACCAATTTCATTTCTTATGCCCAGGTTACTGTCTTTACTATCCTCCCCTACTGTACAGTAATTGTCCTCACTCTCAGTCCCAAGTCTAAACACTCCTCCACCCCTCTAGCCCTTTTTCCCTCTGTACACTTGCATCATCCCCATTCAGGTGCAGCCCATCACTAGTGTAGAACTTGTAACCGACAGATAAGTTGGCCAATGGCACAGAAACAAAAAACCCTCCTTCCTACACCAATTCCTGAGCCACTTATTTAACTCCCCAATCTCACGCTGGCCCATGGTACAGACAGAATTTCAGAAAATACAGTTAGGTCCAGAAATATTTGGACAGTGACACAAGTTTTGTTATTTTAGCTGTTTACAAAAACATGTTCAGAAATACAATTATATATATAATATGGGCTGAAAGTGCACACTCCCAGCTGCAATATGAGAGTTTTTACATCCAAATCGGAGAAAGTGTTTAGGAACCATAGCTCTGTAATGCATAGCCTGCTCTTTTTCAAGGGACCAAAAGTAATTGGACAAGGGACTCTAAGGGCTGCAATTAACTCTGAAGGCGTCTCCCTCATTAACCTGTAATCAATGAAGTAGTTAAAAGGTCTGGGGTTGATTACAGGTGTGTGGTTTTGCATTTGGAAGCTGTTGCTGTGACCAGACAACATGCGGTCTAAGGAACTCTCAATTGAGGTGAAGCAGAACATCCTGAGGCTGAAAAAAAAGAAAAAATCCATCAGAGAGATAGCAGACATGCTTGGAGTAGCAAAATCAACAGTCGGGTACATTCTGAAAAAAAAGGAATTGACTGGTGAGCTTGGGAACTCAAAAAGGCCTGGGCGTCCACGGATGACAACAGTGGTGGATGATCGCCGCATACTTTCTCTGGTGAAGAAGAACCCGTTCACAACAGCAACTGAAGTCCAGAACACTCTCAGTGAAGTAGGTGTATCTGTCTCTAAGTCAACAGTAAAGAGAAGACTCCATGAAAGTAAATACAAAGGGTTCACATCTAGATGCAAACCATTCATCAATTCCAAAAATAGGCAGGCCAGAGTTAAATTTGCTGAAAAACACTTCATGAACCCAGCTCAGTTCTGGAAAAGTATTCTATGGACAGATGAGACAAAGATCAACCTGTACCAGAATGATGGGAAGAAAAAAGTTTGGAGAAGAAAGGGAACGGCACATGATCCAAGGCACACCACATCCTCTGTAAAACATGGTGGAGGCAACATGATGGCATGGGCATGCATGGCTTTCAATGGCACTGGGTCACTTGTGTTTATTGATGACATAACAGCAGACAAGAGTAGCCGGATGAATTCTGAAGTTTACCGGGATATACTTTCAGCCGAGATTCAGCCAAATGCCGCAAAGTTGATCGGATGGCTCTTCATAGTACAGATGGACAATGACCCCAAGCATACAGCCAAAGCTACCCAGGAGTTCATGAGTGCAAAAAAGTGGAACATTCTGCAATGGCCAAGTCAATCACCAGATCTTAACCCAATTGAGCATGCATTTCACTTGCTCAAATCCAGACTTAAGACGGAAAGACCCACAAACAAGCAAGACCTGAAGGCTGCGGCTGTAAAGGCTTTGGAAAGCATTAAGAAGGAGGAAACCCAGCGTTTGGTGATGTCCATGGGTTCCAGACTTAAGGCAGTGATTGCCTCCAAAGGATTCGCAACAAAATATTGAAAATAAAAATATTTTGTTTGGGTTTGGTTTATTTGTCCAATTACTTCTGACCTCCTAAAATGTGGAGTGTTTGTAAAGAAATGTGTACAATTCCTACAATTTCTATCAGATATTTTTGTTCAAACCTTCAAATTAAACGTTACAATCTGCACTTGAATTCTGTTGTAGAGATTTCATTTCAAATCCAATGTGGTGGCATGCAGAGCCCAACTCGCGAAAATTGTGTCACTGTCCAAATATTTCTGGACCTAACTGTACTACCTTCAATGTTCTTGGCTTCAGCTTACAGTCTAATTCCCTGAATTATCCCTGAACCATTATTTTTAAGGTCCTTCCAACTACCACTAACTTTGCCATTTGTGTCAATGTGTACCATGACCGTTGGGTCCTCACCAGCCCCTACCAGTAATCTGTCAACCCAATCAGCGATGTGACATACTTGAGCGCCGCTTAGTGGACTTGAACTTCTATCATTTTATCACTTTCACTATATGAAAAAAAACACTGTATTTTTACTTATTCTGCAGGCTTAGCTTCCAGGGAGCTCTATGATGACAGACACAAAGGTCTTCAACTGAACCACAGATGTTGCAGCAATTCAACTGTACCCTATGGTTGCTTCACAGGAGCACCTATGGGACCATAAAATCCACTGAACTTTGATTAAAAGCTCCTTCTACACAGATGTGCTTCAGAGCCACCTTAAATCAAAGTGGCGAGAGGTGGTTATAACTGCCTTTCATAGTACGGCTGGAGTCGCACAACCATATTTTTTCCATCAAAGAAAAAATGGTCCAATAATGCTAATCAGACTCTAGTTCAACTCTGATCAATGATTCATAAAAGTTTGATCGGAGTGGGATCCATTTTTCTTTGATATGGAAATAATCAAACTCAGATTAAACTCTGATCAATGTTTCATAAAAGTTTGATCAGAGTGGGATGGATTTTTCTTTCAAAACAATTTAAAAAAATTCTTCATATTGTCCATTCTGTCAGTCAATGAAAATTGGACCACGTTCGGATGTTATCCATTTGCGGTCCAATTTTGTTCATGAACCAATAGACAAAAATGTTTTGATTTATGGAGGCAAATAGTGCATATGTGATGCCCTGGACTAGCCAGGTAGTCACAAACATACCAACATACACACCCCCACCCTAGGCAGTTACAGCAGCCAAACACAAAACCCTTGTTGCCTCCCTCCAGAGTCTGATGTCCACATCAGGTGGGGCGGAGCCAGGCGGTTTGACCCACCCACCAAAGAGTGCACAGGACTGGAGGCGGGAAAAGTATCAGATCAGTTCTGGAGGTGAAAGTGAGAGGAGTGAACACTTGGGTGTCTGGGTAGGAGCCCAGACACTAACAGCAAGGTTGGCAGACGGTGGTGGTCGTCTGCAGGAGTTAGTGGAACTCCGCAGAGCCGTAAGGACTGGGGTCAGGCGTCGGCCCACCGGTACCGGACCAGGAAACGGAGTGAAGCTAAGCACACAGGCAGGGCCATCGGACCCTGACCAGGCTTGGAGCCGCCGTCAATAGTCAAATCCGAATGTGACAGGTACTGCAGGGGTTTCCTAACAACCAAGTCCCGATTGAAGGCAACCGTCCACCCAGAGAGGATATACAGCTACCACCACAGGCTAGAGATCCAAGGGCCAGTGCCTGGGGGCAAAACGTGCTCCTACGGCACCTATACGCCGGGGAGTGTACTGCCGGTGGGCAACCACAGGAGTCAAGAACATTTTCAAAGGTGCAGGGAAAGACAGCCACCATCAGCCGTCCAAGAATACACAACAACAAAACTGCAGCCGGCTGCGGGACCCGTCCATTCGGCCATTTTGGTTTACCAGAGATTGTCTGAGTGAGTACACCAGTGCCATCCGGCACCACGCCGCGCAGTCCCTGCACCCCAGCCATCCGGCCTCCCTGTCACCATCACCGGGCCCCGGGATCACCAACCCCTGCCCACGGAGGGACAACATCTCAGCTGCACCCTACCATCTCTCCTGGGATCCCCGTTACCAGCAGCGGTGGTGCCATTATCACCATGACCCGTGGGTGGCGTCAAGAACAATCTCCCTAACCAAACCACCCCCTTTTCACTCACGGGTGAGGAGCGTTGCTCGAGTCCCTGGGTCCGGTCCACCGCTCGAGCCACCGAGCAGCAGCAGCAGAAGCCCCGGACCCGAGCGTGGCGAGCGTGTCCCCTCCGCCCGCGACACATAGCCTCAGTGGTCCAAGGACATGTACATTGCTTCATTGAATTATAGTGGTCCGAGTGTAATTCATTGTTTTGTCAGATCATGGCCGGAGCAAAAATACGGTCATCTGCATGAGCCCTATTATTAAGTGATGACTGTATTTCTATTTAGCTGCAGGCTAGCTTTGTATTTTTTTGCAGATAAATAGCAGTTTCTGAGTAGAGGAGCTCACTTTATAGTCAATAGGCCAATTCCTATGTACATTTTTATAGCAAGTACTTAAACTTCCTGACAAGTTTTTCCTATTGAAAAAGGAAGGGTTAGTTTACAACAGAATGGACTCAGTCACAAAACGAATTCAACTGAGATGAGGCAGGAAACAACAAAAAAGTGCCAATACTATAAGTACCAGTATTAAAACAAATTCAATAAAAAAATAAATAAATAAATAAAAAAAATATATAAATATATGTACAGTACAGACCAAAATTTTGGACACACCTCATTCAAAGTGTTTTCTTTAATTTCATGACTGAAAATTCTAGATTCACATTGAAGGCATCAAAATTATGAATTAACACATATGGAATGAAATACTTAACAAAAAAGTGTGAAAAAACTGAATATATGTCTTATATTCTAGGTTCTTCAAAGTAGCCACCATTTAGAGACAGCCGGGCAAAGAGACAGCCGGGCAAAGAGACAGCCGGGCAAAGAGACAAATGCCCAAAGAGACAAATGCCCAAAGAGACAGACCTGGAAAGAGACAGACCTGGAAAGAGACAGATAGGTAAAGAGACAGACGAGCAAAGAGACAGCCCTGGAAAGAGACAGCCCTGGAAAGAGACAGCCCTGGAAAGAGACAACCCTAGAAAGAGACAGCCTGGCAAAGGGACAGACGGGGAAAGAGACAGACGGGAAAAGAGACAGCTGGGGAAAGAGACAGCCCTGAAAAAAGGCAGCCGGGCAAAGAGGCAGCTGGGCAAAGAGACAGCCGGGCAAAGAGACAGCCCGAGAAAGAGACAGCCCGGGAAAGAAACAGCCCTGCCTGGAAAGAGACAGCCCAGAAAAGAGACAGCCCTGGAAAGAGACAGCCCTGGAAAGAGACAGACCTGGAAAGAGACAGACCTGGAAAGAGACAGACCTAGAAACAGACAGCCAAGCAAAGAGACAGCTGGGCAAACAGAAAGACCAGGAAAGAGACAGACCTGGAAAGAGACAGACAGGCATAGAGACAGCCCTGGAAAGAGACAGCCCTGGAAAGAGACAGCCCTGGAAAGAGACAACCCTAGAAAGAGACAGCCTGGCAAAGGGATAGACGGGGAAAGAGACAGACGGGAAAAGAGACAGCTGGGGAAAGAGACAGCCCTGAAAAAAGGCAGCCGGGCAAAGAGGCAGCTGGGCAAAGAGACAGCCGGGCAAAGAGACAGCCCGGGAAAGAGACAGCCCGGGAAAGAAACAGCCCTGCCTGGAAAGAGACAGCCCAGAAAAGAGACAGCCCTGGAAAGAGACAGCCCTGGAAAGAGACAGACCTGGAAAGAGACAGACCTAGAAACAGACAGCCAAGCAAAGAGACAGCTGGGCAAACAGAAAGACCAGGAAAGAGACAGACCTGGAAAGAGACAGACAGGCATAGAGACAGCCCTGGAAAGAGACAGCCCGGGAAAGAGACAGCCCGGAAAAGAGACAGCCCGGAAAAGAGACAGCCCAGGAAAGAGGCAGACCTGGAAAGAGACAGATCTGGAAAGAGACAGACCTAGAAACAGACAGCCGAGCAAAGAGACAGCCGGGCAAAGAGACAGCCAGGCAAAGAGACAGATCTGGAAAGAGACAGACGGACATAGTGACAGCCCTGAAAAGAGACAGCCCTGGAAAAAGGCAGCCGGGCAAAGAGGCAGCCGGGCAAAGAGACAGCCGGGCAAAGATAGAGCCGACAATGAGACAGACCTGGAAAGAGACAGACCTGGAAAGAGACAGACGGGCAAAGAGCCAGCCTTGAAAGAGACAGCCCTGGAAAGAGAAAGCCCTGGAAAGAGACAGACCTAGAAACAGACAGCCGAGCAAAGAGACAGCTGGGCAAGCAGACAGACCTGGAAAGAGACAGCCGAGCAAAGAGACAGACCTGGATAGACACAGACCTGGAAAAAGACAGACGGGCAAAGAGACAGCCCTGCAAAGAGACAGCCCAGCAAAGAGACAGCCCCGCAAAGAGACAGCCCAGCAAAGAGACTGCCCTGGAAAGAGACAGCCCTGGAAAGAGACAGCCCTGGAAAGAGACAGACCTGGAAAGAGTCAAACCTAGAAACAGACAGCCGAGCAAAGAGACAGCTGGGCAAACAGATAGACCTGGAAAGAGACAGACCTGGAAAGAGACAGACCTGGAAAGAGACAGACGGGCATAGAGACAGGCCTGGAAAGAGACAGCCCTGGAAAAAGACAGCCCGGCAAAGAGACAGCCCGGGAAAGAGACAGCCCGGGAAAGAAACAGCCCTGCCTGGAAAGAGAGAGCCCAGAAAAGAAACAGCCCTGGAAAGAGACAGCCCTGGAAAGAGACAGACCTGGAAAGAGACATACCTGGAAAGAGACAGACCTAGAAACAGACAGCCAAGCAAAGAGACAGCTGGGCAAACAGAAAGACCAGGAAAGAGACAGACCTGGAAAGAGACAGACAGGCATAGAGACAACCCTGGAAAGAGACAGCCCGGGAAAGAGACAGCCCGGAAAAGAGACAGCCTGGAAAAGAGACAGCCCAGGAAAAAGGCAGACCTGGAAAGAGACAGACCTGGAAAGAGACAGCCCTGGAAAGAGACAGCCCTGGAAAGAGACAGATCTGGAAAGAGACAGACCTAGAAACAGACAGCCAAGCAAAGAGACAGCCGGGCAAAGAGACAGCCAGGCAAAGAGACAGACCTGGAAAGAGACAGACGGACATAGTGACAGCCCTGAAAAGAGACAGCCCTGGAAAGAGACAGCCCTGGAAAGAGACAGACCTGGAAAGAGACAGACCTAGAAACAGACAGCCAAGCAAAGAGACAGCTGGGCAAACAGAAAGACCAGGAAAGAGACAGACCTGGAAAGAGACAGACAGGCATAGAGACAGCCCTGGAAAGAGACAGCCCGGGAAAGAGACAGCCTGGAAAAGAGACAGCCCGGAAAAGAGACAGCCCAGGAAAGAGGCAGACCTAGAAAGAGACAGATCTGGAAAGAGACAGACCTAGAAACAGACAGCCGAGCAAAGATACAGCCGGGCAAAGAGACAGCCAGGCAAACAGACAGACCTGGAAAGAGACAGACGGACATAGTGACAGCCCTGAAAAGAGACAGCCCTGGAAAAAGGCAGCCGGGCAAAGAGGCAGCCGGGCAAAGAGACAGCCGGGCAAAGATACAGCCGACAATAAGACAGACCTGGAAAGAGACAGACCTGGAAAGAGACAGACGGGCAAAGAGCCAGCCTTGAAAGAGACAGCCCTGGAAAGAGAAAGCCCTGGAAAGAGACAGACCTAGAAACAGACAGCCGAGCAAAGAGACAGCTGGGCAAGCAGACAGACCTGGAAAGAGACAGCCGAGCAAAGAGACAGACCTGGAAAGACACAGACCTGGAAAAAGACAGACGGGCAAAGAGACAGCCCTGCAAAGAGACAGCCTAGCAAAGAGACAGCCCCGCAAAGAGACAGCCCGGCAAAGAGACTGCCCTGGAAAGAGACAGCCCTGGAAAGAGACAGCCCTGGAAAGAGACAGACCTGGAAAGAGTCAAACCTAGAAACAGACAGCCGAGCAAAGAGACAGCTGGGCAAACAGACAGACCTGGAAAGAGACAGACCTGGAAAGAGACAGACCTGGAAAAAGACAGACGGGCATAGAGACAGGCCTGGAAAGAGACAGGCCTGGAAAAAGACAGCCCGGCAAAGAGACAGCCCGGGAAAGAGACAGCCCGGGAAAGAAACAGCCCTGCCTGGAAAGAGAGAGCCCAGAAAAGAAACAGCCCTGGAAAGAGACAGCCCTGGAAAGAGACAGACCTGGAAAGAGACATACCTGGAAAGAGACAGACCTAGAAACAGACAGCCAAGCAAAGAGACAGCTGGGCAAACAGAAAGACCAGGAAAGAGACAGACCTGGAAAGAGACAGACAGGCATAGAGACAACCCTGAAAAGAGACAGCCTGGGAAAGAGACAGCCCGGAAAAGAGACAGCCTGGAAAAGAGACAGCCCAGAAAAAAGGCAGACCTGGAAAGAGACAGACCTGGAAAGAGACAGCCCTGGAAAGAGACAGCCCTGGAAAGAGACAGATCTGGAAAGAGACAGACCTAGAAACAGACAGCCAAGCAAAGAGACAGCCGGGCAAAGAGACAGCCAGGCAAAGAGACAGACCTGGAAAGAGACAGATGGACATAGTGACAGCCCTGAAAAGAGACAGCCCTGGAAAAAGGCAGCCGGGCAAAGAGGCAGCCGGGCAAAGAGACAGCCGGGCAAAGAGACAGCCGACAATGAGACAGACCTGGAAAGAGACAGACCTGGAAAGAGACAGATGGGCAAAGAGCCAGCCTTGAAAGAGACAGCCCTGGAAAGAGAAAGCCCTGGAAAGAGACAGACCTAGAAACAGACAGCCAAGCAAAGAGACAGCTGGGCAAACAGACAGACCTGGAAAGAGACAGACCGGGAAAGAGACAGACCGGGAAAGAGACAGCCCTGGAAAGAGACTGATCTGGAAAGAGACAGACCTGGAAAAAGACAGCCCTGAAAAGAGCCAGCCCTGGAAAGAGACAGATCTGGAAAGAGACAGACCTAGAAACAGACAGCCGAGCAAAGAGACAGCTGGGCAAGCAGACAGACCTGGAAAGAGACAGCCGAGCAAAGAGACAAACCTGAAAAGACACAGACCTGGAAAGAGACAGACGGGCAAAGAGACAGCCATGCAAAGAGACAGCCCAGCAAAGAGACAGCCCCGCAAAGAGACAGCCCGGCAAAGAGACTGCCCTGGAAAGAGACAGCCCTGGAAAGAGACAGCCCTGGAAAGAGACAGACCTGGAAAGAGACAAACCTAGAAACAGACAGCCGAGCAAAGAGACAGCTGGGCAAACAGACAGACCTGGAAAGAGACAGACCTGGAAAGAGACAGACCTGGAAAGAGACAGACGGGCATAGAGACAGGCCTGGAAAGAGACAGCCCTGGAAAAAGACAGCCCGGCAAAGAGACAGCCCGGGAAAGAGACAGCCCGGGAAAGAGACAGCCCAGGAAAGAAACAGCCCTGGAAAGAGACAGCCCTGGAAAGAGACAGACCTGGAAAGAGACAGACCTGGAAAGAGACAGACCTAGAAACAGACAGTCGGGCAAAGAGAAAGCCGGGCAAAAATACAGAGCGAGTGAGAGACAGACAGATACAGAGATTGAGACAGATAGACTGATGCAAATACAGACAGAGAGATAGAAACAGACAGACAAGGAAAGAGACAGACAGCGACACACAGACAGAGACTTTGAGAGAGACAAAGAGACAGTTACTATCCCGGGCAACGCCCGGGTACTACAGCTAGTGTATATATATAAATATATACAGCTCAAAAAAAAATAAAGGGAACACTTAAACAAGGACTTTGTATTTTGGTGTTCCCTTTATTGTTTTGAGCAGTATATGTTTATACATGTATAGGAATGGTAATAATCAACAATATCAATATTTGTGATAATATGTTAAAGTAGCAATGCAATAAAACCACTGAATAACCAAATAACATGATTAATTCAATTGTTAATTTATTTAATCTATTCTATGCTATTGTTAAGACCATCTGGGTTGAGTGTTCCTAATTTATAATTCCAATAGGATTCCCTCTGGATGAGCCCACTAAAATGATCAGATGTGCCTTCAGGCATCTGTTTGAGAATGGTAACGTAATAAAGTGGAGTGTTTTGATGTTCCATTAGGAAGTGTTTCAAAACACTGTAAAGACTCCTTTGTCTGATATTCATTTTATATGTGTTGATGCATATATTGTAGACCACACTCACACTCAAGCATATAGATTACAAATGATGAATTGCAATTTAGGAACTGTTTTATGGGAAATATTTCCCCAGTGATATTTGATTTAAAGAACTTTTTCTTATGTTGAATGATCCTGCAGCAGGGACACTTAGGATGACCACAGTGATAAACTCCAGATTTTTAGAGGACACGTGTTCTACTGTATGCCAACAGGTGGGTCAATTTAACTAGATGCAATAAGAAACTTAAAAAAAAAAACCAAAACCTTGAAAAATCTTATTGCAATCTACTACTGATTAAACAGTGATTTTATCATGTCTACACTGAGCAGCAGAGTAAATGAAACACCGATGGAATTAGGATTTCTGCCCCTACATTATCGGGCTCCCAGATTAAGTGGTAAAAACCTGGTGACAGATTCCCTATAAAAATGGATGATAAACAGAAGGAACACTAAAGTAAAAGGGATGTCTTCCATGTGTCTGAAAAAAGGATAAACAGAGGACATGCTATACATCTCATGGACCATAAACAAAGATTGGCTTCTAAAAAGGATGTGTATTTGGATTAAGGAAGCTAATTAAAATGATGTTCGAAAACGGATAACTCACATGTCCCATGAAATTGTGAATACAGTCTTTTGCCGCTTCTTGTGCCTAAACAGATGACACTGAGAAAGTGTTATAGAGAAGCCGTCTGTACTATCTCTGCAAATGCATCTAGTAATATTCAACTAGAGATGACTGAACCAGTGTAATTTCGAGTTCATCGGGTTTGGCTGGACCATAGTTAAATGTTTGTTTCAGGACCCAAACTTAACCAGAACTTGTTCCGAACCCATAATCCCATATAAGTCAATAGGGATGACCCAAATTAAAGGGTCCAACTCAAGTAACAAGTATAATGAAAGTCAATGATTGTGCAGTTCGGCTTTCCATCACATGCCGCCAGCCATAAACAGACCATTTGTGGAGGAATGGAGGATGGGTTTTTTTTTGGATGGGGGACACACAGCATCTGAATATATTGCTTTTACCCAAATGAGAGCCATTCTGAAACTGCAAGCGGCACTCACTGGGCCAAGCACCGAGCATATCTGAGTGCTCTGAATCTTGATCGAGTGGTTAGCAAGCAAAAAGCACCCGAATAAAGATACCATGTTTGGGTTCGAGCCCCAAACACCCAGTGTTTGGTATGAACCCCAAATTTTACAGGTCGGTTTCACTCATCTCTATATAGAACATTACAATCATTAGATCGTTGTCTGTTGACCTTCCACTAAGTTAGTTTCTACTCTAATTTACCGGAGCTCCCCCGATGATAAGCTCTGCTTATAAATCTGTACTTGACTTACTATCATTTCTATATATTATATAAGCTCACTATTAAGATAGATGAGATATAGAAAAAGCTATACAGCTCCTGGTATAAGAATGGGGATAAAATAATAAATGCGATAATGCATGCATCTTACGAAAAAAAAATTGAGAAATTAAGTTAATTAAGTTAATATTAGTAGTATTTTTACTAGTAATTGCCATTCTTATGCTCATCTAAGGTAGTAAAGCTGTGCACTGATAGTTCATGAAGCCAGTAGTATATACATAAACTAGTAATAATACTGTATGTCATGTATAAGAGCAGTATTGATCAGATGTTTAAGGTTCACATTTTATCATGTGCAGTTTTGCTACAGTTGTCATAAATTTTGCTTTGGCATTTACAATGAATAGTGTGAAATCTTTATGAGAGTAGTAAATTGGATAAGTATATATTTTTTTAGAGACACAGCTCTTTTATTTTAATTATTTTGTCCCACTCCACTACATATGGACTGATTTAATTTCTTTTTTTATATTATTTTCAACTCTTTTTATACCATAAGTGCATATCCATGCACAGACTGTCCCATTCATTTGCATGAGGTTTGCAAAAATTCACCTGCTTTTAATACATCCAGCCAATTCAGATAAATGGAACTGCTTATCAGCTGCAGACATTTCTGCTTTTTGGTTCCAGTGTTGTAAAGGCAGACTGCACATACAAGTGCATCTCAATAAATTAGAATATCATCAATAAGTTAATTTATTTCTGTAATTCAATACAAAAAGGGAAATGCATCTATTATATAGTCATTACAAACCGAGGGATCTATTTCAAGTGTCTATTTCTGTTAATGTACAGCCAATGAAAACCCAAAAGTCATTATCTCATAAAATTAGAATAGTTAACATGAAACATCTCCAAAGGCTTCCTAAGTGTTTAAAAAGGTCCCTTAGTCTGGTTCAGTGGGGTATACAATCATGAGGAACACTGCTGACTTGACAGATGTCTAGAAGGCAGTCACTGACACATTTCACAACGAGGGTAAGCCACAAAACGTCATTGCTAAAGAAAATGGCTGTTCAAAGAGTGATGTATCCAAGCATATTAATGGAGAGTTGAGTTGAAGGAAAAAGTGTGGTAGGAAAAGGTGCACAAGCAACTGAGATAATGGCAGCCTTGATAGGATTGTTAAGAAAAGGCCATTCAAAAATTTGGAGGAGATTCACAAGGAGTGGACTGCTGCTGGAGTCAGTGTTTCAAGAGCCACCACACACAGTCATATCCAGGACATGGGCTACAACCACATTCCTTGTATCAAGCCACTCATGACAAATAGACAATGCCAGAAATGTGTTACTTGGACCAAGGAGAAAAAGGACTGGACTGTTGCTCAGTGATCCTAGGTGTTGTTTTCAAATGAAAGTAAATTTTGCATATCATTTGGAAATCAAGATCCCAGAGTCTGAAAGAAGAGTGGAGAGGCCACAATCCAAGCTGCTTGAGGTCTAGTGTGAAGTTTCCACAATCAGTGATAGTTTGAGGAGCCAGGTAATCTGCTGGTGTAGGTCCACTGTGTTTTATCAAGACCAAAGTAAGCACAGCCGTCTACCAGGAAATTTTAGAGCACTTCATGCTGCCCTCTGTCAACAAGCATTTTGTAGATGGAAATTTCATTTTCCAGCAGGACTTGGCACCTGTCCACACTGCCAAAAGTACCAATGCCTGGTTTAATTGTTTAATAACCACAGTATCACTGTACTATATTGGCCAGCAAATTCGCCTGACCTAAACCCCTATAGAGAAACTATGGGGTAATGTCAAGAGGAAGATGAGAGACACCAGACCCAACAATGCAGATGAATTGAAGGCTGCTATAAAAGTAACCTGGGCTTCCATAACACCTCAGCACAAGCTGATCACCTCCATGCCACGCCGCATTGATGCAGTAATTCAAGCAAAAGAAGCCCCAATCAATTATTGAGTGCATTTTCTGTACAGACTTTTCAGTGGACCAACATTTCTGAGTTTAAAATCATTTTTTCAGTTGGTCTTATATAATATTCTAATTTTCTGAGATAATGCCTTTTGGGTTTTCATTGCCTGTAAGCCATAATCATCAACATTAACAGAAATAAACACTTGAAATAGATCACTCTGTTTGTAATGATGCTATAGAATTTTTGTTTCCTTTTTGTATTGAATTATTGAAATAAATTAACTTTTTGGTGATATCTAATTTATTGAGATGCACTTTTACATCCTTAATATTTTACTTGAATCCCTTAGCCAAATGAATGAATAAACATTATTATCATAGATGGATCAGAACCAGAGGAATAGTGATCAAAGCCAACGGGTGTCTGAAAGTAATTATGCCCTTGGAGGAGGGAGACCCTCTGAGGCCAGTGCTATTTTCAACTAGAGATAAATCTTTGGATGTACTTCCAGTTAAAACTTATTGCAAACTAAAGAGCCGTTTTCTCCTTGACCCACATTTATTCAAAAGCCATAGGCCTATCAAAAGCCTGCAATTTCCGAGCACACCGGTGTCACTACACATGTGGTAGATGGGATTTTTGCTATACACAGCAGTGCTAATGCACTGCTATGTACTGGACAAGCAATCAGATGATCACAGCTTAAAGTCTCTCAAGGGGCCTAACAAATCCAGTATAAAGTGAAAAAAATGTTTTAAAAATATGTAAATCTCCCCACACAATTTCAAATCACCCACCCTTTGCTCCATTAAAAATAAAGCCATGGAAAAAAAGACACTTAGTTAGTAGCACTGTATTCAAAAAAGTCTGATCTATCAATATCTAAATTAAATAATCCAATTGGTAAATACAATGCAATAACAGGTGATCAAAATATCAAAACAATGAATCAGCCATAAAATGATGTGGTCCTCACACAGCCCCATATGCAGAAAATTTAAAATGATACGAGTCTCCGAATATAGCAACACATTTTTTTTTTTCCATATAGTGAGCATGGTAAATAATAATAAAGAAAAACAATTGTGGAATTGTACTTTTTTTGCAATTTCAACACATTTGCAATTTGTTCCAATTTTTCAGTACATTATGTAGTAGAATGAATAATGTCACTCATAAGTGCAAATAGTTTCACAAAAACTAGCCCTTATACAGCTACAGTATGTGGATAGAAAAAAAAAACTATGGCTCTTGGAAGGGGAGGAAAATATGAAAACAAAAAACATGAAAAAGTTTATTTGCCAGGAAGTGTAGATTATTTCCGAGGAGGTGTAGATTGGGTGCAGGAATATAGTGTGAGAATTTCAGCACCAAATATGCAACTCTTGGCATAAAAATGCAGAAAAACGGTTTTGATGCCATTTCGGTGCAGTTTTTTTCTAGGAGGTGCAGATTTGGTCCTGAAATTTTTACACTATATTCCTGCACCCAGTGTACCCCTGCTACCAAAAAATTGCATCACTACTAGTCACTACTCGGTACTCGCACGAGTATCACTGTACTCGGGCTACTCGGCGGGTACCGAGTAATTTCGCGATACTCGTGCTGTACTCGTGGTCTTCATCCCTGCATGTTCGCTCTCTTTTGAGAGCCAGCCCTCATGCAGGAATTGGCTGGCAGACCACTGCAATGTCACAGTCCTGTTAGTTGTGGAATTGCAGTGATTGGCCGGCCCGCACAGCGTGACCAAGCCTTTATACCGGCGGGCGCGCTGTGCTCTGCACACAGCCATCTCATATTCCCTGCTTTCCCCGCCCACAGGCACCTATGATTGGTTGCAGGGAGACACGCCCCCACTCTGAGTGACAGGTGTCTCACTGCACCCAATCACAGCAGCCGGTGGGCGTGTCTATACTGTGCAGTAAAATAAATAAATAAATAATTAAAAAAACCGGCGTGCAGTCCCCCCAATTTTAACACCAGCCAAATAAAGCCATACAGCCGAAGGCTGGTATTCTGAGGATGGGGAGCCCCACGTTATGGGGAGCCCCCCAGCCTAACAATATCAGTCAGCAGCCGCCCAGAATTGCCGCATACATTATATGCGACAGCTCTGGGACTGTTCCCGGCTCTTCCCGATTTGCCCTGATGCGTTGGCAAATCGGGGTAATAAGGAGTTAATGGCAGCCCATAGCTGCCACTAAATCTTAGATTAATCATATCAGGCGTCTCCCCGAGATACCTTCCATGATTAATCTGTAAATTACAGTTAAAAAACACACACACCCGAAAAATCCTTTATTAGAAATAAAAAACAATAACAAAGTCCCTCATCACCAATTTATTAACCCCGACAAAGCCCTCCATGTCCGGCGTAATCCACGGACCTCCAGATTACAGATTAATCATGGAAGGAATCTCGGGGAGACGCCTGACATGATTAATCTAGGATTTAGTGGCAGCTATGGGCTGCCATTAACTCCTTATTACCCCGATTTGCCAACGCACTAGGGTAAATCAGGAAGAGCCGGGTACAGTCCCAGAACTGTCGCATATAATGTATGCGGCAATTCTGGGCGGCTGCTGACTGATATTGTTAGGCTGAGGGGCTCCCCATAACGTGGAGCTCCCCATCCTGAGAATACCAGCCTTCAGCCATATGACTTTATCTGGCTGGTGTTAAAATTGGGGGGACCGCATGCCATTTTTTTTAATTATTTAATTATTTATTTCACTGCACAGTATACACACACCCACCGGCTGCTGTGTTTGGGTGCTGTGAGACACCTGTCACTCAGCGTGTCTCACTGCAGCCAATCATAGGCGCCGAAAAGCAGGAAAGCAGGGAATACGAGATTGATTAATGAGCGGCCGGCTTTTTCAAAAGAGGAAAAGCCGCCGGAGTTTAGTGAACAGCTGTGCAGCGCCGCGGCAGTGATCGGGGAACGGTAAGTATTAGAGAGGGGGGAGACTGACCGACAGACTGTGAGAGGGGGACAGACAAGACAGAGAGAGACAAACCGACGGGAGATAGAATGAAAAAAAAAATGACTGACATCGCTAGTAAAAAGCACAAAACGTGCGTTTTGGACATCGGAGTGCCACACAATGTTTTTACGTAAAATCTTTCATGTAATAATCTCAAAAAGTAACATACACCATCTCTATCTCACTATTGGGTATGTGCCCTTAACATTTCCACCATGAAAATTCATTTTGGTGTCATTTTGGAAGGTTTTCTGGTGAGTCCGTAAAAATGGCGTAAAACTCGGACAAAATTCATGTTCACAGCTGTGACTTTTGAGTGATAAATGCTTCAAGGGGTCTTCCCCATGCTGTTGCCATGTCAATTGAGCACTCTTCTGAGACTTTTGTGACATTTTTAGGGTTTCCACATGCTGCCGGGGGTCATTTCAGAAAAATACTCGGGTCTCCCATAGGATAACATTGGGTTCGGTGCTTGGGCCGAGTACACGAGTATCTTGGGATGCTCGGCCCGAGCCTCGAGCACCCGAGCTTTTTGGTACTCGCTCATCACTAATCACTACCACATCATAACACGGTAGTGATGTGCTTTTTTGCCAAGAGTTGTAGACTTGATGCAGGAATATGGTGCAAACATTTTAGCCCTAAATCTGTGTCTCTAGGCAAAAAACACAGTCTTCTGCCAAGAGATGCAGGTCTGTGAACTCAGTGAGAGTTAATTGGGGTCACCTGTAGATAGGTTAGGTGCGATCAAAGGTGGAGGGCTGTGGGAACCTCCAGCTGTAACCGCAGTAAAAGTACTAAGACGTATATTTTGATGTGCAAGCTAACAGTGTAGTCATGTGTTTAGAAATGTAGGAGAAAGAAAAAAGTACACCTTTTTTTAAAATGTTTTAATTCACTACACATGTGTAAAGTTTTGAACATATACATGATCCTTTCAATGGGTGATGTGACCTCAGTGCCATAGCCAATGCCAGACAATAGGAGAATTGGTGTTACCTGCTGCAGTTTGTGTGGTCTTGCCATATTCCAAACAATTAATGCTTATGTACAGTTTATTAGTAGTGATCTTCAGTTACAAAAAAAGTTGTACTACCTATCAGGCTGGATTTTTTTATTTCCTTTTCTCTGACCCTCATCTGAAGATTGCAATCTTCTACTAGTTTTAGGCTTTTCTTTTTTGGGTGTATCCTCCCAGTATTAAAGGCTGGATTTGAACTCTTGGTGCCAGAGAGCTGCTGTGTTCGCTAGCTCTCACTAATCAGCACAACTTCATTCCTGGATTCATTTCACATCTAGGTTATTTACCCACAGCTAATATTTCTTGAGTTTTATGTCACAGATTTTTTTGCTGCACCTATCAGGTAAATTAGGTTACTTGAATCATTTTCATTGCGTTTTGGGGTAATTTTTTTTAAATGCATTTTATTGCATTTTTAATGTTGAATTTTTTTTGTCTCCTTTTTCTGTCATGTTTAAAGCTGATTTATTCTTAATACTTCCTGGTATTTGGCTTTGGCAAAATGTTATTTATACAGTGGATGTGTGGATTACTTGTGTTTTTAGTGTGTCTTCATACTCACAAAAGAAATTGACATTTTAAACTTCAAAACATAACATAGCACAATTTATGCAGCATGAAAAAGTACAGTGAGCATGAAATTTCTGTGAATTATAGAAACTTTGCAAAAAATGTAAATTTTTGGGGGATTTTGCACTGTAAAAATAAGCAGCATCAAAAATGCTGATTGGGGACTTAATATGATTTTGCAAGGTCAAACACATATGTTGTCATCTTTAAGATATGTTGTTTTCAGGCTTGCATTACCTGTCAAATTCCCATTTTACTAGAAGCAAGGTGAAGAATATTGCCCATCAGACCTGATACATGAAAATCGGCATTTTCCATGAAAAAGAGATGGACTGGAGCCAGATGCTTCTGATTCATGAAAAAATGAATGCTGGACAAGTAGCATGCACTTCAGTGGGTACTTCACCACAAATCTTAGGGGCACTTCGCACACTACGACATCGCAAGCCGATGCATGCGATGCCGAGCGCGATAGTCCCCGCCCCCGTCGCAGCTGCGATATCATGGTGATAGTTGGCGTAGCGAACAATATCGCTATGCCAGCTTCACATTCACTCACCTGCCCTGCGACGTCGCGCTGGCCGGCAACCCGCCTCCTTATTAAGGGGGCGGGTCGTGTGGCGTCATAGCGACGTCACCTGGCAGGCGGCCAATAGAAGCGGAGGGGCGGAGATGAGTGAAACGTAAACATCCCGCCCACCTCCTTCCTTCCGCATAGCTGGCGTGAGCCGCAGGACGCAGGTAGGAGATGTTCCTCGCTCCTGCAGCTTCACACACAGCGATGTGTGATGCCGCTGGAATAAGGAACAACATCGTAACATCGGTCATTTCCAAATTCTGGAAATGACCAATGCTACACCGATGATATGATTACATTGATTTTGCACTTGTTAATCGTATCAAAAAGGCTTTACACACTACGATATCGCGTGCGATGCCAGATGTGCGTCACTTTCAATTTGACCCCACCGACATCGCACCTGCGATGTCGTAGTGTGCAAAGTGCCCCTAAGTCTAGTCCCTGCTGGAGTAAGACTTTTGGTGGAGAAAATAATGCCACTCATCATGAATTTACCAAGTGGCAGTCGCCATGCCCTAGTTCAACCACAGCTCTGCTACTTTGCTGGAGCTGGGTGAAATTGGCCTGAGGACCCCAAATATTGAATGATTTTAGTGCCTTTGACCCAAATTAAGCAACTTTTCAAATACTGTCATAAAAGCTTTGATGAATTTCACATTGTGTGCATAATTTAAGCAATTTGTATTTTCAATGACTAATTTTATTATTGAATGACTACAGTGCTGTCGGTCAATCAAAAAATAATAAGCCTGAATATTTAACAAGGTAAAAGTGAGGTTTTGTTTTGCAGAGGAAAATATCTGTGTGCAGAATTATTGGGCAACTATTATTGTGTAGACTTATTATGTAACTAATTGAAAAACTAAAATTTTCTCACCTCAATTGTATACTTTCATTTGGGAATAAATGAATAATAATAATAATAATAAGCAAAACTAAAAATGGACAAAAATAAATTTCTGACAATTTAAAAAATATCAATGACCAATATAGCCATGCTTCTTTTCAATAACAGTCATAAGCCTTTTATCCATGGAATCTGTAAGGTTCTAAACAAACGATGAACTTTGTGGGCTGCACCAACCACACCCTCCTAGACACTTATCAGAGAGGTGAATGTTTTCCTTCACCGTGAATCTTCTCTTTAAGAAGGGCCCCCAAGTTCTCAATAGAGATTAAAAAAGGCGAGGAAGGAAGGCATGTCAATATTATTTCATCTTTAAAGTGGGCTTTACACGCTACGATATCGTTAATGATTTATCGTCGGGGTCACGTCATTAGTGACGCACATCCGGCGTCATTAATGATATCAAAGCGTGTGACACTTATGTGCTACCTAAAACGATCACAAAAGCGGCCAAAATCGTTTGCCGCGGAGAGGTCGTCCTAAAGCAAAAAATCGTTCTCTTCTAATTAACGATGTTGTTCCTCGTTCCTGCGGCAGCACACATCGCTATGTGTGACACAACAGGAGCGAGGAACATCTCCTTACCTGCCTCCACCACCAATGCGGAAGGAAAGAGGTGGGTGGGATGTTACGTTCCGCTCATCTCCACCCCTCCGCTTCTATTGGACGCCTGCCATGTGATGTCGCTGTGACGCCGCACGACCAGCCCCCTTAGAAAGGAGGCGGATCGCCTGCCAGAGCAACATTGAAAGGCAGGTAAATGCATGTGATGGGGGTGCGCGATTTTGTGCGCGACGGGCAGCGATATGCCCGTGTCGCACAAATGATGGGGGCAGGTACGCACGCTATCGATATCAGTACCGATATCGCAGCGTGTAAAGCCGGCTTGAGACTTTTACTGGCTAGCCAAGTAATAGAATAATTTGACGCATGAGATGGAGCATTGTAATGTACAAAAATTCTGGTTTTCTTGAACGATGCAGACTTTCACATTTGCCAATATTTGATAAAAAGGCCTTCTAAAAAAAAAATAGCAGTAGGTTAGAGAGTGGATTTTAAATCCATTTTAACCTGAAAAGTTCCAACTATTCTATTTTTATAGCAGTGCATCATTCTACCCCACCTTCTCCTTGTTGGCATCATAGTCAGGCTATGTGCCCACGGGAGCTTGTTTGTGCGGATTTTGCCGCGGAAAACCTGCTTATTTTTCTGGACTTTCCAGATAATCCGCAGGTTTTAGCATGTACAGTCACTCCCCATGTTATCCTATGGGACATGGGGAGTGCTGTGTCCACGCTGCAGAAAGTATGGCTGCCGAACATTCTGCGGATGTAGGCATCCGCAGGTAGAATTGCATGTTAATTATTCATGCGGAATTACCTGCGGATGTCCCGGCCCTCCGCTATGGAGATAGAGGCCGGGACGTCCGCAAGTAAGCCACATGAATGTCCGCATGTTTCCCGCAGCTATTCCACTGTAATCTCGCAGCTAAAAATAGCTGCAGACGCCGGTGGGCAGCTGCGGAAAACATGCGTTCGTACCTGCGGATACATCCGTAGGTACGAGCGCCCGTGGGCACATAGCCTAAAAGTGGTCTGTGTTCATCACTGCTGCTAGTCCATCAATCTGGTCCTTCAAGAGTCACTCTCATTTCCTCAGACCATAAAACCTTGAAAATGCGTCAGGAGATAATATTTAAGCCTGCTCTGCATGTTTCAAGTTGTGTTTTGTTCGGTGGTGTTCAGATTTCACTCTTTTTTATCATAGCCATCTTGTGCTTGCAGGCACTCCGGAGAGATTGCAGCTCTGGAATATGACAGTGTCGCGGGCGGGGAGGAGGGTGTCAGCACACTACGCTCGCCCCCCCTTCTGCTCGAGTCCGGCGGCCGCTGCTCAGTGGTGGCTCGAGCCGTAGGCCGGATCCCGGGGGTTTCTCGAGCGACACTCCTCGCCCGTGAGTGAAAGGGGTTTGTTGGGTGCGGGGATTGTTATAGTTCGTGACGCCACCCACGGTTGTGGTGATTTCACCACCGCTGCTCAATGCGGGGGTCCCGGGGATGGTGATGCGGAGCATCCAGGTGTTGTGTTGCACCTCCGTGGGCAGGGGTTGGTGATCCCGGGGCCCGGTGATGGTTTGTGAGGTGCGGGGCCTGGTGGGCGCAGGGACGCGGGGGCAGCGCTGTGCCTTGCGGCACTGTGGTACTCACTCAGCCTGAGACACGGACACAGTTTGTACGGTAAACCAAACGGCTGGTAGGACGGTCCCACAGACGGCTGCACCTGCACTCCCGGTAGGTGACGGTGATGTCCCTCTTCCTTGCACCTATGGTTGACTTGTGGTAGCGGTGGATTCCCTCCGGTTACCCGCTCCCCGACTACAATCTGGGCCGGAGGAGCTCTACACTTTGCCCGCAGGCGCTGGCCCTGAGAAACTGGTGCCTTGGCGGTGGCGGTGTCTCTCTGCTTCAGGTTGAGCTGTTGCCTTCAATCGGGACTTGGTTGCTGGGGGATCTACGTCCCCTTCACTGACGGATTCAGCAAATTTGGCGACTCCTAGCCTTGCTGGGGTCCGAGAGGCCCCTGCCCTGGTGCTGACTGTCCTTCGGAACACTGCTCCAGACCACCGGGCACACAGCCAACGGGGTCCTTCCAGGAACTTCCAAACGGTCCCACTCCAGACGGTCACCGCCGTCGCTGACCTTGCTGTTCTGGCCCTACACAAAGCTGGACCCTTCAGGCTTTCCTTCCTTCTTGTCACCTCACTTGCTTTCCTCCTTTACCACTTTTCTACTTTCACTGCTTGTTTACTCTTTCCTAGCCCTCAGCTAGACTTCACTCTTGCCCTGCCCGGGGCTAATCTGCCTGGTCCTTCCCGCCTCCAGAGCTGTAATCTCCTTGGTGGGCGGAGCCAACCGCCTGGCCCATCCCCTGGTGTGAATCATCAGCCTCTGGAGGAAGGCAACAAGGATTTGTAGTTTAGCTGTGATGTGCCTACCTGGAGTGTGGGGTGTGGTGGTGTTGTGACCCGTGACCCCTGGCTTGCCCAGGGCGTCACAACAGCACTGAAGGATAATGGATTTCTTTTGTTTCTCATTTGATTCTTCTCAAAGTTTTAGCAGTTCATGTGCAATTTTTTTTTCAATATGTTTTTTGCAACCCTGTTGACAATTTTCAACAATATTTTTGAATTTTGTTTTTTTACAGTCAGAGAAACTTTTTTTCCCCCCCATTTTGCCTGTGGAAAACATGCTGCATAATTCTGCACACCTTGATGAAGGGTATTGATATGGATAAGCCTCATTCTACAAATACACTTCACCTTCTATGCCTCAAACAAAAAAGCATTAATGTTTATACAGCTAGAAAAATAGAAAAATATGAATAAAATATGAATAAAATATGATTTGGTCAAAATTCTCACTTGCCAAAAAATTGTACACAATTTATAAGAACCTTATGTCACAAATAATATCATAGTGAGTTGATACACATTGCACTTCTGGGGTGGTGCTCAAGTAGGGTCCAAAACCGCCTCAAGTAGATGTAGAAACTTGGCACTCAAGATCAATTTGAATGGTGTTTTTTATTGAGAAGAACTTGTAGAACCAGCACAAGCACAGATGTTTCAGTCAAAGACCTTCATCAGTGTGCATGCAGAGGGTCCTCAGAAGGTGTAGCAACTGGCGTAGTCAGGTATGACGTGGTGTCCACCGCTGTCTATGTGGCAATACTTGTGCTGGTCCTACAAGTTCTTCTCAATAAATGACCACTATTCACATTTATCTCCAGTGCCAAGTTTCTACATCTACAAATAATATCATGTGTCAAGGGGTAAACAGTTTTTATTTTTTCATTTATATTTCCAGTAAAGTACTTTAGATATATATTATTTACAGTCATATAATAAATTAGCTTTACATTTTATATTAACAAATCTCTGTAGTACTTTTCCTAACTCATGATTCTGTTATATAGATACTATGGATAATTATGTGAATATCTGCTGCTGTGTGGCATTGTATGAAATGTCCTTTTAGTGGCTTTATAATATTAATGCCGCTGAGAACATGCATGGTATGCTGGAAAGGGCACACACATTAATGTCCTGGTGCTGCGATTAGTAAGATGTGTAGCAGGTGGTAACACTCATCTTTTTAATAAGACCATGTGACTCACTAGAGATTATTTCAATCAATTTCAATTGCCTAATTAATATGCTTGCAGGCACAATGTATCACCTACATGGGTAATTTCTTCACAAATTACCTTAATTGACTATTCCATGGCTTATGAAGATGCTTTTAAATTTGCGAGTTTGATGTAGGTTTTTAATGCAGTTTTTGAGGCCAAAGAAAGCAAGAAGGGGATTGTAAATTTAGACTTCAATAGGAAACGTTTTACTTTTCTCCTTTTTAACTCAGCTTTAGTTTTGTCATCAAAACTGATTAAAAAGCTGCATTAAAAAATGAAAGCATTCTCATTAAAGCAAGCCTTTTTTAAAATGTTTAGGGCTGAACATCATTTTTGACATTTTTCCATTAAAAGTTGTACACCATAGACATAGGGGTACTTTGCACACTACGACATCGCAGGTGCACTGTCGGTGGGGTCAAATTGAAAGTGACGCACATCCGGCATCGCATGCGACATCATAGTGGGTAAAGCCAAGATGATACGATTAACGAGCGCAAAAGCGTTGTTATCGTTTCATCGGCATAGCGTCGGCGTAATCCATAATTACGCTGATGCGATGGTCCGATATTGTTCCTTGTTCCTGCGGCAGCATACATCACTGTGTGTGAAGCCGCAGGAGCGAGGAACAGCTCCTACCTGCATCACCGCGGCTCCCGTAGGATATGCGGAAGGAGGTGGGCGGGATGTTTACATCCCGCTCAACTCTGCCCCTCCACTCCTATTGGCCGCCTGCCGTGTGACGTCGCAGTGACGCCGTACGACCCACCCCCTTAATTAGGAGGCGGGTCGCCGGCCAGAGCGACATCCCAGGACAGGTGAGTCCATGTGAAGCTGCCGTAGTGATAATGTTCGCTACGGCAGCTATCACAAGGATATCGCAGCTGCGACGGGGGCGGGGACTATCGCGCTCGGCATCGCAGCATCGGCTTGCGATGTCGCAGCTTGCAAAGTACCCCTTAGTCTAAAAAAATCTACTTTGATCTCATCTGACAAAATCACCTTATTCCACATGTCATTTAGGGAAGACAGCTAACATGTAAAAGAAGGGCTAAATGTAAAACACTTATGTGTAGGTAAAAACTAACACTGTACATCACCCTGAAAACATCATCCACACCGTCAAACATAGTGGTGGCAGCATCATGCTGTGGAGATTCTTTTCTTCATCAGGCACAGGGAAGCTGGTTAGAGCTGATAAAATCTCTGATCTACCCGCGCCTGTTAGTTACACATCTCAGCTGAGATCAGTTGACATGCAGGGAAAGATGCGAGCACAGCACATGAGTTTGCATCAAAGTCAGGGACACGACTACACATGTAAACATACGTCCTTGGTTGTGAAGTGGTTAATTTACTTAGTACCACAAAAGTCATTAAATATGCAAACTAATGAAGAAAAATAGTACAAAAAATAGTACAAAAATTTTCAATATACTGAGTAGTATCAGTTAAGGAGTTAATTTAAGATTCCACAATAAATTTTTGGCGTGATTTAGAGAATGTTTATTTTTTTCTTAGCAAACATATTGAGCACCTTTCAGTTCCAGCAAAGTGGATGAGATTTATAAAAATCTCATGAACACTGTGCTTTTTGTTACATAGAGTAAGCTGACCGGTGGTGCGTTTGAGATCCGACATGGTGTGTGAGGCTCTCCGTAGCTCTGTAACCTGGGGTCATCATGGTGATGACCCAGGGTTGCCATGGCAGCGATCAGGTCCCTGTGATTGTATTACAGGGACCCGATCACCAGGGACAAATAAGCGATCCCTCTTCCTGTCTAATTAATGCAGCATTCAGGGGCTTAAACTTCCGGGAGCACTGACACAGGCTTCAGGCAGTGAGAGCCGGGTCCCTGTGATTGCCATGACAAAAAAAAAAAAAAAAAAAAATAGAAAATTGCATGGACAAAGTCATGGAGAAAACTGCTGCTATGTGGGCACATATCCTAACTGTTTTACCTCAAAATAACAATGATTTGTGATCCCATACTGCAATGTTTAGATATTTTTTTATTTCCTCCCCTACAAAGGAGCTGTGGTATGGTCAGATCATGTCCTTGAAAGGTCAGACACGGCCTTACACAGTACATAGCAGGAACATATATACACTGGGGATGAAAATTAGAGAACAATGTATGATCACTTGCTTTTTTCAGAAATAATGTAACCTACATTGAGGAACATTTGAAGGTTTTTTGTAAGGGGAACACCATGCCACTAGAACAGTGTTTTACAAAAGATCCAAAGTTTATCAACATAAAACCTTTATTTTGCTCAAAACGTGATGATCATAATTAGAGAACAGCAATGAATGTAGTGCAGAGAAAGATTATAAGTAAACTTTCTGACAGTAACAACAGTCACCAATGAGTAGGAAGTGTAAAGGCCTTTGCTTTGAAATACTTCAGTACATCTGCAACCACAGGACATCACTAGTCTCTCACACTGTTCTGGTGTGATTTTGATCCCCTCTTCCAGTCTCTTCCACAGTTATTTGACTGTTGTGGGTTTTTTGGCCATAACTTTGTCACCAAGAATTTCCCAGAGGTTTCCTGTTGGGTTTAGATCAGGACTCCGGTCTGGCTATTTAATTGTTTCAATGTTTCAATGTTTTCTGTTTCAAGGAACTGCTTTATGAAAATTGCTGGCTGATTAAGTGATGAACGCAAGTAAGGAACCACAGGTTATTGAAGAAAGTTCTGATATACACTTGCATTCACTCTGCCATGTAGCTGTATAAGAGGTCCAACTCCTGCTGCAGAAAACATTCCCCAAACCATGACAATTGTTCCACCACCTTTCACTGACTTCTAAACACTCTTTGGGTTCAGTCTTTCCCCAGTTTGTCGATGAACATAATGTTTCCCATCAGACCCAAATAAATTAAATTTGCTTTCATCACTAAAATGAACTTTGGACTACTTCTCCTCTGCCACACAACATGCTACTCACCAAATGTGAGTCTAGCCTTTTGATTTTTTCTGCTGAGAGGTTTGGTCACTACAGAGTGGGCTTTCAGTCCAAATTCTCTTAAATGGTGTGACACTGAAAGTCAAGACACATCCTTACCCTGTTCAGTGCAGAACTGGCGAGCAATTGCAGCTGCAGTGTTGAAACAATTACCCATGGAGATTCTCTGCATTATCCTGTTCTCTCTTGGATTTGTCTTTTGGGGACGACCAGCCTTCTTGGGGGACTTGAAACAGTTTGGAATGTTGTAGAGATGCAATATTCTCGAAGTCACAGACTGGGAACCACCAACTTCTTTTCCTATGGCTGATAGAGTCACCCTTTTGGCCTTCATCTGGACAACCAGCTGCCAGAGGGTTTCAGTTACTTTGGAATAGCACACCATTTTTGGAAAGTCAGTGCAAACTGGAAAGTTTGGCTGCCAATTAAATAGGGTTTGTCAGATAATTAAGGAAATTAGCACCAGGGGGAAGATTAATACCAATAATTTGCAGGTATCTGAAAGTGTTCTCTAATTTTAATCAGTTTTTCTTTTTTCATTTATCTCGTTTAAATTTTTAGTATGTGTTTGAAAAAAATTGGTTTATGAAATAAGCTTAAAATATTACCCAGGTGACCAGGTGTCAGCTTTATCTTGGTTGTTTTTCAAATTTGAGGGGGACAGCATGTAGTTTTATAAAATAGTTTATTTAAATAATGAAAAAAGCCGCATGGAGTCCCTCGTATTTTAATACACAGCCTAGATAATGCATATGGCTGGGAGCTACAGTCTGTAGCTTGGAGCCTGTATGTATGCTGGGTATCACAATATGGGGGACCGTACACAATTTTTAAATTATTAATTTATTTTAAAATGACTATAGGGATGCGGACAGTGTGTGTTATTCCAACTAATCACAGTCGTTGTCACAGAGGGTGGGGACGCAGTTTGACTGCAACCAATCACAGACACCGGTACTGGTGGGTGAGGGACACAGTAAATATGCATGAGAGCTAATCATCGGACCCACCCAGGAGCAGTGTTGCAGCTGTGAGGCAGGTCGGTAAGTATAACTGTCCTGCTTTATTCCTTACTTTCTTTCTTTTGCAGCCCTCTTAGCCCAAACTAACACCCTTTTTAACACATAAGTTAAGTTCCCTTAGACTTATAAGGAGTTTGGCGTAGGGTGTAAGTTTGGGGTCATGTTTGGCTTCCAAACCTGATTTATTTTTTTTAGTTCATGCTGGTTCGGTGAACTCGAACATCCACGGGTTCGCGCATCACTACTTTTTGGTCTGCGCCCTTTCTTATGTTCATCCATCTGTTACCTTTCTGATCCCTAATAAAGTATGCACATTTTATACACTCTTTGTTTCATGGACTTTTCTGGCTGGGCTATTTCTCTTAAGGCTTTTTGTGCAGTGAGGGTAAAAGGCCTTTGCAGAACACAAATCACACAGATTTATTGTTATACTGTGCCTTATTAACTGCTTATAAAATAGTTAACTTTGAGAAAATCTCTGTGAGATGTCATTTTTCAAGTACTAAATATAGTAGTGCACTAGCAGGATCTTTAAAGGGGTGGGCCGAAGTCAAACTAAATTTCCATCTAAATTCTTATCTAATTAGGGCCGTAATATAAGCTCTTTTCTAATATACTTGTATTAAAAATAACTAACTACATGATCTAATTGGTAACCTATTTTGTTTCCTGTTTCCTCTCCGATTACACTTTATTTGAGAATTCAGGTGTATGCTGGCATACTGAAACAAGGCGTCATCAGGGGGCAAAGGATGTGTTCATTGCCACAGCTACTGCCCCCTCCCTGAAACAAAGCGTCATCAGTGACACTCATTTCAGGGGCTCTTCTCATCCATGTTTTGTCCCAGCCTGTGAGCTGCCCAAAGTTCAATCTGCACAGTGACATTGTTCTCTGTGTTTTTGGCTCAGACCAGTAATAATTTACCAGCAACAGAGTGGTGTCAATACCCGTCATGCAGAAGACCAGTGACATCTCTAGTGGGGGCAGAGCTAGTTTTCTACATGCTGGGTATCGACACTGCTCAGTTACTGCAGCATCTGTCCACTGCTCTGCTGATGCTTTATTTAGTTATGTTAGCATGCACTGGGATTCTCAAACGAAGCGTCATCAGACAGGAAATAGGAAAAAAAGTAGAATAACAGTTAGTTAGGGAATGGTAGGGCATTTTTAATACAGAGAATAGTTTAGATTGCGGCATTAAATAGGGATATAGAATTTATTATGCTTATACAGCGCTTTCTCATTCAGTAGGACTTTACAGAGAACATCATCACTGTCACCTTTGGGGCTTACAATGTAAATTCCCTATCAGTATGTCTTTGGAGTGTGTGAGTAAACCAGAGAACCATACAAAGAGATAGAGAACATACAAACTTTATTCAGATGTTGTCCTTGGTCAAATTTGAATCAGGACACTAGCTCTGCAAAGCAACACTGCAAACCACTGAGCAACCATGCTCCTATTAATGGAGCTGCACTTTGGACCACCTCTTTAACTCACACAGAACTCTAATTTATACTTCATCCAGCAGCCGCCTGCATTCACATTCTCAGTTAAAATACTACACAAACATTAGCAGGTTAAGCATGTCAAATGATCCAAAATTATGGTAAATGACTTCAAAAGACCACAGATACAATTTAGTTTACTGACTTTATATATCATATATAAAAAAAAACTAGTGCAATTAATAAGTAAACCTTAGATGTAGTTTTTAAATATTTTTAGTTCTTTGAGTCTGAATCACAACCAAGATTGGTGGGGCCCTGGTCAAGAGTCCCCCACTGAATGCTAAAAAAAATACCATGTGCAGTGTGAGGAATAACAGACAGGAATGCCCAGCTTCTGATAGACCATGTTCACATGGCCACAATCACATATTTCAATGCCACAACCCATCCAGGACATGTATCATAACTCGTTGCAGCCTGAAGAAATACTGTTTTAGATATGTGTCTCAACTGGTAGAGAAGCAGCACAGTAAACAAATATACCTGATCTGCTGCTTATAACAGGAGGAAAAAAACTTCTCGGCTGACTGACCACAACAAACTTCTTGGCAGAATGAGCACAACGGGATTTTCTCAATCTCCATCCTGCTTTGTGCTCATCTGTAATCCTGTTCTGCTCAGTCAGTCTGAGAGCGTTAAAGATCTTTTACATATCAGTGAATTTTCTTGTAAATAATGGATTGGTCAATGTGCAGTTTTTACAATCAAAGTTAAAACATTTTTTGTGTATGAGAAAAAAATGGAGGTGTCTCAAGCTTCTTTCAGTATGGGACAAATGGACAAAACATGATGGAATCTGAGTGTTGTCTAATTTTTTTCATGGACCCATAGACATGCATTGCAGTGTTTAATCTATGACCCAGTTCAAAATTGAATATGCTTCTGTAATTTTTTAAAAAACACTCGGTCCACAAAAATCACAGCATGAACAGCCCCATGTGTTAAATATAAGTTAGGGCATGTGCCCATGATCAGGACTCACTGCGTCCTGGAGGCATCGGATCCTGACCTGCGGGACACGGGTCTCTTCCATAGGAGAACGCAGCTGCTTGTACCGATGATCAAGGTTCAGTGCACTGTGGTCTCTCGCTTGTGTTCTCCCTACGGAGGACACATGTGAATCTGTAGCAAACAATTGACATGCTGCGGTCTGGAAAGACGCAACGCAGGTCAGTGTTTGCTGCAGAAAAAAACAAGCACAGTGGGCACGGGATTTCTAGAAATCCCATCCACTTTGCTTGGATTTTCATTTTGGATGCAGCGAAAACACGCTACATCCAAAACACTGCAAACACTAATTGTGGACACACACCCATAGAGTTTTAGCTGTGGAAAACAGATTGAACTTAAGCCAGCTTTACACCTTACAATTAGGTGTGCGATCTCGTATGCGATGTGACACGCCCAGGTCGCATATGCGATTTAATGAGATCGCACATAGGTCATTTATTTGCTGTCACACGTGCGTTAGTGTGGCGCCCTGGCCTAGCCAGGTCATCACAGACAACATACAAACACCCCACCCCCATCAGACAGAGACATCAGCCAAACAAAAACCCTTGTTGCCTCCCTCCAGTGTCTGATGTCCACACCAGGTGGGGCAGAGCCAAGCGGTTGGCCCCACCCACCGAGGAGTTCACAAGCCTGGAGGTGGGAAAAGTGTCAGTTAGGAGTTGAGTGTTGGAGTTTGAGGAGTGAGGAGCAAGCACTTGGGTGTCTGGGTTTGTGGCCCAGGCACTGACAGCAAGGTTGGCAGACGGTGGTGGCCATCTGCAGGAGTGGTGGAGCAACACGGAACCGTAGGACCGGGGACAGGTGACAGCCCGCCGGTACCGACCGGGGAGCGAAGTGAAGCCAGCACACACAGGCAGGGCCATCGGACCCCGACCAGGCTTGGAGCCGCCGACAATAGTCAGATCCGAATGTGACTGGAACCTCAGGGGTTTCACAACAGCAAAAGTCCCGATTGAAGGCAACAGCCCACAACGTGAGGGTATACAGCTACCGCCTAAAGCTAGAGACCCAAGGGCCAGCGTCTGCGGGCAAACGGGCTCCTCCGGTACCCATACACCGGGGAGAGGACTACCGTTCGGAATCCATAGTAGTCAGAAAAAGAACATTAAGGTGCAGGGAAAGACAGCCGCCATCACCTGTCCGGGGAGAAGCACTGCAGCTGGCTGCGGGACCCATCCATCCAGCCGTTTGGTTTACCGAGGACTTTGTACCTTTCTTGCTGAGTGAGTACACCCGTGCCATCCGGCACCGCGCCGCGCTGTCCCTGCAACCCTGCACCTCGCCAACCCTGCCTCCCCGTCACAGCAACATCACCGGGCCCCGGGACCACCGACCCCTACCCACGGAGGGGGAAAACAACATCGCAGCTGCTCCCTTCCATCGCTCCCGGGATCACCGTCACCAGCAGCGGTGGTGCCCATCTTCACCACGACCCGTGGGTAGCGTCATGGACTAAACCCCCCAAACCAACCACCCCTTTCACTCACGAGTGAGGAGCGCCGCTCGAGTCCCCGGATCCGGCCCACCGCTCGAGCCACCAAGCAGCAGCAGAGCCGGACCCGAGCGTTAGCAAGAGCGCAGCAGCGACGGCGTCCTCCCCGCCCGCGACATTAGTAGTCTTTTTTTAATTGATCAATATTGTGTGCGATCTTCTAGATCATGTGTTTTCTGACGTATGCATTGTGCACCCTTTTTTTAAAATTAAAATTACAACCATCAATTGACGCAATTACGTTATTTTTTTGTTTTATAAAATACACCAGAACTATGTGCGTTGCATTCAAGACTATTAAAGGCTTGCAATGCATGTTTAATCTTGAAACCCACTATAAAAATATCGCACGTGCGTTCAAATTGCAAATTGTTTTTTTTTGGTTTTTTTTTCTTTGAATTGTCATTTTTGTTTTTGTAACTTGCTAGGTAATGGCTTGATTTTAATAATGTTTATGAATCACGGCAGTGTTTCAAGGCATTGCAGGATGCCATTTAAAGAGAGATTAAGCCGTAACGCAAGTGCGATTATTTAAATGTATGGGGATGGGCGTAAAAACTTGACGTTCAACAACACACCCGCACAGCTTCTGACGTATAAAAGTTGGATTTGCAAAACCGTATGATGGTTGTCACACGTTTCAATTGACTAGGTTCGTACAACAAAACGTCCAATGTATGAGGAATAAACGACGTGTATGCGATCACCGTATTTGCGTTCAATCTTGATCGCACGTAGGTGTCACACGCAAATACGTCACGAACGATGCCGGATGTGCGTCACTTACAACTTGACCCCGACGACGGATTGAAAGATCTATTGAAGCATGTAAAGCAGGCTTTATATGTAAAAATCTGACTTCTGAATGAACACTCACAGAGAGGTGCCTTTCATGTCTTAGCACAGATATATGCATATGTTGCACGGTACATTTTGTCAATCCATGGGGCCATCTGTGTGTACGTATTATCATCCATGTGTCATTTGTGTGCTATTTGTGAGTACGTATGTATCATCTGCATGCTATCTGAAATTTAGGCTATGTGCGCACGTGTGCGCTCTGCACCGCACCGAAAATGTGCGCTTCAGAGCGCAGCTGAAAAGCTGCATTCTGAAGCGCATAGTGCCGGCAGATTCGTGCGCTCTGCATGCTGCCTCTCTCTATAGACAGCATGCAGAACGCACAAAAGAAGTGACATGTCACTTCTTAGAACGCAGCGATTCGGCAAGCAGCCGAATCGCTGCGTTCTAACATGCCACGTGCGCACGGCTCCTGCACAATCTCCATAGATTGTGCAGGGGACGCAGGACGCATGCAGTTATGCTGCGGTGCAGAACGCAGCATAACTGCATGTAATACGCACACGTGCGCACATACCCTAATGGTTTGTATGTGTAAAAGATGTGCAAAATAGATGATTGATATAGAGATAGCTGAAAGCTGATACATAGCTAAAAATATAAATTGTACAGCTTTTTTGCCAGATAAACAGTCAAATGAAAACAAAGCAGCCTAAGGTCCCCCTCATTTTTGATAACCAGCAAAGATAAAGTAGACATCTGTTACCTGATATTATCCGGCTGGACAGTTCCATGGCAAATCACATTAGATATGCCAATTCTGGAGCTTTCCCTTGGCTTGTCCCGATTTCCCTCTTGTGTTAGAAATTGAAATAATGTTTTTTGGAGTTGTATCAGCTTTGTATTGTCAAAAAAAACAGCTGGAATCCAAGGATGGTGTTAGTAAAGGAGATGCGTCTATCAAATACCACATTACTAACACTGTAAGTAAAAAAAACCACACACACAAAATAGTATATATTTAAAAAAACTGGTTCCCTGGTTCATTAATTTATTAAAAAAAAATACAGGTCTTATATAGTCCACAAATGGAAAACAGAAAAGTGTAAAAAGAGAGATTCAAAAACAAGCCACCGTCCTTGTTCTCCAATTTATTAGAAAGCAAATTTCCGATGCAGGTGCAACATAGTCCATCGCTTCTTACGTTGTTCTTTGATTCCATCAATCAATGGCTATGGAGCATAATCCTGGGACTCCATAGGTTTTGAGCAGCAGCAACCCCTGGATCATGCTGTGCCCACGAGACCTGGTGCCTTTAATGAGTGGTGACATAACTGACATCACTGCTCATCACAATCGTCAGGTCTCATGTAGCACTGGGTGAGCCTTGAGTTGCTGCTGCTCAAAACCTATGGATAATAACAGCACAGCAGGCAACCACCCTAAAGGGTGCTTTACACGCTGCGACATCGCTAGCGATTACTAACGATGTCGAGTGCGATAGCACCCGCCCCCGTCATTTGTGCGACATTTGGTGCTCGCTGCCGTAGCGAACATTATCGCTATGGCAGCGTCACACGCACATACCTTCTCAGCGACATCGCTGTGACTGCCAAACAATCCCTCCTTCAAGGGGGAGGTGATTTCGGCGTCATAGCGACGTCACTGCGGCGTCACTAAGCGGCCGGCCAATAGAAGCGGAGGGGTGGAGATGAGCGGGGCGTAACAACCCGCCCACCTCCTTCTTTCCGCATTGCCGGTGGACCCAGGTAAACAGATGTTCGTCGCTCCTGCGGTGTCACACATAGCGATGTGTGGTGCCGCAGGAGCGACGAACAACATCGTATCTGTTGCAGCAGCGATATTAAGGAAAGGAGCGACGTGTCAACAATCACCGTTTTTGAATGATTTTGCGATCGTTGATTGTCACTCCTTGGTGTCACACACTGCAATGTCGCTACCGGCACCGGGTGTGCGTCACTAATGACGTAACCCCGATGATATATCGGTAGCCATGTCGCAGCGTGTAAAGCACCCTTAAGTGTTTGCACAAAATCCTCAAAAAATCAACTTGTTTAGACAGCAATAGAGGAAAAAAATTGTATGATAAAACATAACTTTTATTGTAGCTTTATCTAAAAATCAACACGCACTCATGAGGTGCATAATCCAGTGCTCCTGAGACCAAATGCCATCAGTACTCTCAAATTAACATTTCAGCTTTGCTGTACAAAAGCCCCATAATCACAGAGTTCTTTCCAGCACAGCCGGACTCTGAAAGGGTTTTTAAATATATTGTCTTAAGCCCGCTACACACGCTTCAATATATCTCACAATCCGTCGTTGGGGTCAAGTTGTAAGTGACGCACATCCGGCATCGTTTGTGAGGTATCTGCGTGTGACATCTACTTGCGATCATGATTGAACGCAAAACCGTTGATCGCAAACACATCGTATCATTCTCTAGAATTGAGCGTTTTGTTGCACGAACCTAGTCAATTGTAACGTGTGACATCCCTCATACGATTTTGGTGTCTGATGCTATGTGCGCAGGTGTGCGCTCTGCACCGCAGCTTAAAAAAGGTCAGCTTCAGAGCGCAGCTGAAAAGCTGCGTTCTGAAGCGCCTCACAATGTCTGTCATGCACTAATCTCTGTCAGTCGGTCACTATCTCTGTCCCTCACTCTCTGTCCATGTCAGTCTATCCCCCTCTCTCATATACTCACCGATCCCCGATCCCCGGCGCTGCACGGCGTTCACACTGCTCCGGCGGCTTTTACTGTTTTGAAAAAGCCGGCCGCCCATTAAACAATTTCGTATTCCCTGCTTTCCCCGCCCACCGGCGCCTATGATTGGTTACAGTGAGACACGCCCCCACGCTGAATGACAGGTGTCACACTGCACCCAATCACAGCAGCCGGTGGGCGTGTCTATACTGTGTAGTGAAATAAATAATTAAATAATTAAAAAAAACGGCGTGCGTTTCCCCCCCCAATTTTAAAACCAGCCAGATAAAGCCATACGGCTGAAGGCTGGTATTCTCAGGATGGGGAGCTCCACGTTATGGGGAGCCCCCCAACCTAACAATATCAGCCAACAGCCGCCCAGAATTGCCGCATACATTATATGCGACAGTTCTGGGACTGTACCCGGCTCTTCCCGATTTGCCCTGGTGCGTTGGCAAATCGGGGTAATAAGGAGTTATTGGCAGCCCATAGCTGCCAATAAGTCCTAGATTAATCATGTCAGGCGTCTATGAGACACCCTCCATGATTAATCTGTAAATTACAGTAAATAAACACACACACCCGAAAAAATCCTTTATTAGAAAAAAAAAAAACAAACATATACCCTGGTTCACCACTTTAATCAGCCCCAAAAAGCCCTCCATGTCCGGCGTAATCCAGGATGCTCCAGCGTCGCTTCCAGCGCTGCTGCATGGAGGTGACAGGAGCTGCAGAAGACACCGCCGCTCCGGTCACCTCCACGCAGGTAATGAAGACAGCCGCGCGATCAGCTGCTGTCACTGAGGTTACCCGCTGTCACTGGATCCAGCGGTGGCCGCGGGTAACCTCGGTGACAGCTCAGCTGATCGCGATACTCACCGCCGCTCCTATCACCTCCACGCAGCAACTGAGGTGAGTATCGCGATCAGCTGAGCTGTCACTGAGGTTACCCGCGGCCACCGCTGGATCCAGTTACAGCGGGTAACCTCAGTGACAGCAGCTGATCGCGCGTCTGTCTTCATTACCTGCGTGGAGGTGACCGGAGCGGCGGTGTCTTCTGCAGCTCCGGTCACCTCCATGCAGCAGCGCTGGAAGCGACGCTTGAGCATCCTGGATTACGCCGGACATGGAGGGCTTTTTGGGACTGATTAAAGTGGTGAACCAGGGTATATGTTTGTGTTTTTTATTTCTAATAAAGGATTTTTTCGGGTGTGTGTGTTTATTTACTGTAATTTACAGATTAATCATGGAGGGTGTCTCATAGACACCTGACATGATTAATCTAGGACTTATTGGCAGCTATGGGCTGCCAATAACTCCTTATTACCCCGATTTGCCAACGCACCAGGGCAAATCGGGAAGAGCCGGGTACAGTCCCAGAACTGTCGCATATAATGTATGCGGCAATTCTGGGCGACTGTTGGCTGATATTGTTAGGCTGGGGGGCTCCCCATAACGTGGAGCTCCCCATCCTGAGCATACCAGCCTTCAGCCGTATGGCTTTATCTGGCTGGTTTTAAAATTGGGGGGAACCACACGCCGTTTTTTTTAATTATTTAATTATTTATTTCACTACACAGTATAGACACGCCCACCGGCTGCTGTGATTGGGTGCAGTGTGACACCTGTCACTCAGAGTGGGAGCGTGTCTCACTGTAACCAATCATAGGCGCCAGTGGGTGGGGAAAGCAGGGAATACGAAATTGTTTAATGGGCGGCCGGCTTTTTCAAAACAGTAAAAGCCGCTGGAGCAGTGTGAATGCCGTGCAGTGCCGGGGATCGGGGATCGGTGAGTATATGAGAGAGGGCTGCTAACTTCAGTCACTTAGGAGATTAGCGGTCACCGGTGAGTCCTTCACTGGTGACCGCTAATCAGGGCGCGACACAGACAGAGCCGCAGCATGACCGTGAAGTCGGGTGAAGTTCACCCGAGTTCATTCTGACAGTGCGGCTCTGTCTGTGTCTGCTGTCATCTGCCATTCAGCTCTGCTACATGACTGTCTGTGTCTGCTGTCAGCGGCCATGTAGCAGAGCTGAATGGCAGATGACATAGTAAAAACGCATCCCTACACATTACACACGCTTGGCAAGTCAATAAATAAAAAAAAAATAAAAAAAAGGTGCCCAATGCATACGTCACAGAACACATGATCTAAAGGATCGCACACAAAATTGACCAATTTAACATAGACTACTAACGCTCGTGTGACAGCAAATGAACGACCTACGTGCAATTTCATAAGATCCCGCATGCAACCTGGGCGTGTCACATCGCAAATGCGATTGTACAACTAATTGCAACGTGTAAAGTGGGCTTTACACTGTCACGGTGGTGACCTTGCTGGCAAACATTTGTCATGACAGTGAAATAATTAATACATATACAATCACAGTGGGGACATAAAACATAGAACAGTCTCACCCAAAGATGTAGGTCACATACAGTAGTGTCACTCATATAGTAACAGCCATCATTGGTCCATCTCCAGGCGTTGAGCTCTAACCCTGAGATAAGTCTTTGCTTAACCCTGTGTCACCAAGACTCCTGCCCTAACAAGAGCAGTTCCAATCTGACCATTAACTTCAAAAAAGTCCTAATAAGTCCACAAAGCATTCCAATGTGTTTCATATATTAGGATTCATCAGGGGAACTGGCCATTAGGTACAGGGCTGAGAATCAGGCATCAAGACCTGTACAAAGACCTAGATAGTGACTCATAGGCCCTTTGCGTTGGGAGGCTGGGATATCCAAGTCAATGTTTTTCATTTTATGTCCAATGGACAGGAGATAAGTGTGGGCACACTTGTATTATAGCACTTTAGTCCCTTTTCCACCTTTATGAGCACATGTTGATTTTTATAATAATTTTTTTTATTTATTTGCTGAACAGCTGTACAATCTATTATCTAGCTTTCTATTAGCTTCCTATCATCTAGCTCTCTATCTACCTATTTATGTATTATCTATTTCTATATTTTTTGTACATCTTTAACAAATAACAATCTTTAATTTCTTGAATGCATTTAATGTTGCATGTACATGTTACATGGACAAAACACGGATGTTATACTTGTGCTGTACGTCTTTTTCACAGATCCATAATTTCTATTGGCCCTTTGCATTCGTGCTGGCAGTATAAAACGGACATGTCTCCATATGGATCTCATGGACACAGGTGTTATTCACCCAGACATATTATTTGTGTGAAAACATGGAGGTGTGAAAATCAACAGATATGTTAATGAACATATCTCCAGAACGTGTGAAAGCGGACAACACATGTACCAGAAATACATACATGTGAAGTGGGCCGAATGCATGAAAACTGACTGAGCATGCAGCAGAAATTATGCTAAAGCCATTGTGCTCAGTCAGACAAGATGTTTTTTGTAGTTTTTTTTATTTTCTTTGTTATAGTCCTGCTTTACAGCTAAGTGAGTAAATAGGCCAGATTTTTTCATGATGCTGATCCTCTGACATTGAGACATATGACTCAGCTGTATTTTTACAGGCTGCAATCTGACACATAAATAAAATGGGTTGTAGCTTTTAATATATGCAATCTTTCATCACATTCTCAGAGAACCCATTTAATGCTTTCAATGCTATGCAAGTCCCCCTTCACACGTCAGTGATTCTGGTACATATGTGCTAGTTTTTATACATACTAGAATCCCTCATATACGCAGACCAATTAAAATCAATAGGTCTGAGAAAACATCAGTGATTTTTCACTGACTGTGTCTTCGTGCGGTGTACACGCATGCCCGTGATTTCTGCATGGAGACATGTCTGTTTTTTCTGGCATCACTGATGTCCCATATACCACACTATGGTGTGATCCGTGAAACACATACCAGGAATACACAGACACTGAAAATAAAAAGCATTTTTATACTCACCTTCTGCAGCGACGCTCTCTCCAGCTACTGCTCTCTCCTGCTTCCAGGCCAGCTAATTATCTTCATATATATGCATTTATGCGTGGCATAGCTGACCCAGAAGTAGCTGCAGCAGGGGTCAGCGATGGCTGAAAACACAGCAGAGGCAGTGATTAAGCACCTAAAGGCCCCGTCACACTAAGCAACATCGCTAGCAACATCGCTGCTAACGAACAACTTTTGTGACGTTGCTAGCGATGTTGCTGTGTGTGACATCCAGCAACAACCTGGCCCCTGATGTGAGGTCGCTGGTTGTTGCTGAATGTCCTGGGCCATTTTTTAGTTGTTGCTCTCCCGCTGTGAAGCACACATCGCTGTGTGTGACAGCGAGACAGCAACAACTAAATGTGCAGGCAGCAGGAGCCGGCTTCTGCGGAGGCTGGTAACCACAGTAAACATCAGGTAACCAAGAAGCCTTGTCCTTGGTTACCCGATATTTACCTTTGTTACCAGCCTCCGCCGCTCTCACTGTCATTGCCGGCTCCTGCTCTGTGCACATGTAGCTGCAGGACACTGTAACTAGGAGAGCAGGGAGCCAGCGCTCAGTGTGCGCTGCTCCCTGCTCTCTGCACGTGTAGCTCCGTGCGCTGGTAACCAAGGTAAATATCGGGTTGGTTACCCGATATTTACCTTAGTTACCAAGCGCAGCATCTTCCACGTGGCGCTGGGGGCTGGTTGCTGGTGAGCTCACCAGCAACTCGTGAGGCGACGCTCCAGCGATCCCTGCCAGGTCAGGTTGCTGGTGGGATCGCTGGAGTGTCGCAGTGTGACATCTCACCAGCAACCTCCTAGCAACTTGCCAGCGATCCCTATCGTTGTTGGGATCGCTGGTAAGTTGCTTAGTGTGACTGGACCTTTAGACAGCAGGAGTGGGAACAGGTGACTATAATTGCCTGATTTCCATGTGCTATCACTGATCACAGATTACCGGTAGCACATGGAGAACCCACGTATGCCATGAATCATGGCACATGGAGGGAAACTTGTGTTTTTAATATGTCAGTGAAAAAAGTCTATGTTTTTCACTGACGTGAAACAGGCCTAAAGAAGATCATCTCCAAAACAAAAAAACAGCTCTCAAAAAATCTTTAGCGTAATATCTGACTAAAAAAAATAAAGACACCCAATATCTATATGATGAAAATAATTGTAATAATAATCCTGATAATCGTGTGCCATGTAGAATAATATTTTGTGCATGTTTCAATGTACAGATTTGGGCCACAACATATGTATTATATATTAATTTCGATTTAACCTTATATTATAAAATTAAAAATATTGCATCTATGGTTAGGCTATTTTCATATGCAATAAATCTTTTAAAATGTAAATGTCCTTGCAGCACTAAGCATTAAGAATAGTTACAGTCTAGCATTAAAGTGGATATGGTCCAGTAGTTTATAGTGTTATATAGTGACAATTAGTCACAGTTATTGGTTTAGCTAGTTTACATCTTCACCTTTTAACGTTTGAAGGTATTTTACGATAGTAATTATTCTTTCTTCTAGTCAGCTCTATGATGGAAAATACGGGAATTGTGGTTAAAACTTAAATATCTATAACATGAAAAGAATAACCTTCACAATGCTCACGTTTTATCATTTTATTGTAATGTTAATACGAATGAGCCTAATTTTTTTTTTCTCAACTTTGTTCATAATGAAACATGTTAAGTAGCTTTTTGAGAGCATGTAGGCTAGACTGTATTCCCACTGTGCTTACAGTGTAAAGTACATTCTGGATATCTGCCAGGAAATACTATATATAGTCCAGACATATCTGACGGGATTCAACACTGCTATGCACACATTGTTTGCCCATTAAGCCCGCAGTGAGTACTACATAGTACTTGTTTGTGGTATGCCTGAGCAATACAAAATGTAGTCAACAACATTTTCAAAAGAAATTATCAACACCATAAGATCAAATTTTTTTCCTAAAGATAAAAAATAACTGAATATAGTAAATAAAATGTTAATTTTAATCAGCTTACATTTTAATTCAGTTGAAAATGTACAGTTAATATATTAAAGTTGAGTTCATCTATTGGAATCCAATTTTGGTAAATTCACTTATTTAAGATGAGGTCAATATTTGATGAAATAATTTTGGTACAAATTGTAACTGTTGGGAACTGGTAAGAAAAATAGTAAAGTATTTTGTAACCCTTCCCATACCCTTCTTATAACTGTCCTCTAATACGCTATTTCAGTCCTCCGGTTTGAGCCACACAATTCTTGTTCTTTTACTCTAACATCAAATATATGATGTAGTTAAATACGTATGTAGGGACTTACATGACTACATGGGGTTTAGTTAGTCAGTGTCCTCTGAATAGTAGGACAAAGAAGGAAGAAGAGGAGTAGCGATGGGGCAAGCATTGAGTGGGTTAAGCAGAAGTGAACATTAGGGTACGCTCACACGAGTGTGAAAATTGGACGAGTTCAATGCAAGAAAATCTCACATTCCACTCGGACCTATGTTAGTCAATGAGGGAGAGCAGTTAGTCAGCTTTTCAGAATCTGGATGCGAGAAAAGCGGCAGCATGCTGCGATTTTCTGCTCGAGCCGTATCCCTCACACCCATTCAAGTGAATGGGTGCGAGAAATTCTTCAGACTGCACTCGGATGTTATCCCAGTGCAGTGCGATATACGCACAGCATGACAATGGAGGAGACGGGGAGATTAACTCCTCCCTCATCTCCGCAGCTCCCGTCCTCAGCTTCACAGCTGTGACCTGATTGCAGGATCGGGTCACAGTCGCATGACACTCGGCACACGCTCGCAGCAGAGCCTGAGCCGTGAGTCATTAGCATATCGCATCCGATGCTATCTCATCGGATGCCATACGCTCGTCTGAGTCCAGCCTTAGGTTTCTAACCACTTCCCAGCAGATTTGATTTGATGCTTTCACCATTTTCCTAGATTCTCACAAATTGAATGCCTAAAAATTCTAATTCTTAAGAATCCAAACTTTTGGAAAAATGTGTGTCAAATTAGATTATTGGAAAATCGATTTGCTGATCCCTAGTTAAAATACATTAATGATAAAAACATATTCAGTTATTGCATAAATTGTTCTTGAATATGTTTAAACTGCAATGTAAAATCGCTTGAGATTAAATATGATGCCTAACAAGTAAGATGGCTCATTTCTGTAATAGGGTAATATTTAGTTAGTAACGTCTAAGGGCCGCTTTCCACATTACGACATCGCTAGCAATTGCTAGCGATGTCGAGCGCAATAGCACCCACCCCGTTGTTGTAAGGATATGTGGTGATCGCTGCTGTAGCGAACATTATCGCTACGGCAGCGTCATACGCACATACCTGTGCAGCGACGTCGCTGTGACAGGCGAACCGCCTCCTTTCTAAGGGGGCAGTTCGTTCAGCGTCACAGCGACGTCACATCAGCGTCACTGAACCACCGCCCAATAGAAAAGGAGGGGAGGAGATGAGCGGCCGGAACATGCCGCCCACCTCCTTCCTTCCTCCTTCTAAGGTGGACACAGGTAAGGAGATGTTTGTCGTCTTAGCGGCGTCACACATAGCAATGTGTGCTGCCGCAGGAACGACAAACAACATTGTTACTGCAGCAGCAACAATAATTGGGAAGGGACCGCCATATCACCGATGAGCGATTTTGAACGTTTTTGCGACGATTCAAAATCGCTCATAGGTGTCACACGCAACGACATTGCTAAAGCGGCCGGATGTGCGTCACAAATTCCGTGACCCAAACGAGATCGCTTTAGCGATCTCGCAGCATGTAAAGCCACCTTTAGTGTGATGGAAGTTTTGCACCGATAGACAGAATGTGCTGGAGACAGAAGTACTCTTAAGGGGGCTTTACACGCTGCGACATCGCTAATGCGGAGTCGTTGGGGTCACGGAATTTGTGACGCACATCCAGCCGCATTAGCGATGTTGCTGCGTGTGATACCGATGAGCGATTTTGCATCGTTGCAGAAACGTGCAAAATCGCTCATTGGTGACATGGGGGTCCATTCTCGATTATCGTTACTGCAGCAGTAACGATGTAGTTCGTCGCTCCTGCGGCAGCACACATCGCTATGTGTGACGCCGCAGGAACGAGGAACCTCTCCTTACCTGCCTCCCGGCCGCTATGAGGAAGGAAGGAGGTGGGCGGGATGTTCCGGCCACTCATCTCCGCCCCTCCGCTTCTATTGGGCGGCCGCTCAGTGACGTCGCTGTGACGCCGCACGGACCGCCCCCTTAGAAAGGAGGCGGTTCGCCGGTCACAGCGACGTCGCCGGGCAGGTAAGTATGTGTGACGGGTCTGCGCGATGTTGTACGGCACTGGCAGCGATTTGTCCGTGTCGCACAACAGATGGGGCGGGGACTGATATCGCAGCGTGTAAAGTAGCCTTTAGTTAATTGCAAAGAGGGACTAAAACACTTGAAATAGAAGATAAAAAATATTTTGAGAGTATAATGAGAATAAAAAATTGCTTTGTCATAGAAAAATATCACATAAATGACATGACAGAATTTGTAACCACCTAATTAATAATGGCATTATTTATGCTGCAATGTTAAAATGTTATTCCCAGAATAGCTTTATTTCTCCTCTAGCTTTGCCTTTTCTTTCACCTCCTATCTGCACCAGTAGAATTGGTAGTCGTGTTACTAGCTGCTAAAACTACATTTCCCAGCAGTAATTGCTTCTTCTCAATGCATCAGATCCTTTTCCTTCTCTCCAGTGTGCTCATGACAAGACTGACCTGAGTTATCAAGCTCTCTGAGTGTAGAATTCGCCTTATCAGTCGGAGTACTCTCTGCTTTTGTACAGTACCCTGCCTAGGTGATTTAACTTTAGGGCATTTACATCTGTATATCTGCTGTGTGACTTTTCATCCTTACCGGATTATAGTAGAGTTAAACTCTCTGTCACCCCACACAAAGGCAGTGCAGAGTTTTAATTGTTGCCTTCCACTGACAGATCAGTTTTGTAAAACTAAAAATGTTGCTCTATTGATGACTGTAGCAGAATATAATATTGTTATTTGCATAACAGAATGACATTTGTAGTTTGGAATCACTGGTATCTCAGCAGCAGGTAACAAACACATATCAGCTACTCTCAAAGCATATATATGCCACCACCGTGCCAGCAGCCGGCGCTGCTCAGGTCTGAGCAACCAGGGGAGGTGGCTCGAGGGTCTCCGGACCTGGGGGTCTTGCGCACATGCCAAAAAAATGGGGGGACATATATGTATGGGCTAGGCTGTATTGAGTTTGTGACGCCACCCACGGGGTGTGGTGAGGTAGGACACCACCATTGCTGTGATGGGGCACCCAGGGGAGATGTGCAGCAAGTTGTTAACCCCTCCATGGGCAGGGATGGTGGCCCCGGGAACCCGTTGCTGCATGCAAGGGATGGTGACTGCAGGGGGGTGCTGTGTACTCACAGTTAGAAACACACACAAGTCTCTGGTAAACCAAGGTGATGGTGGCCGGTGCCGCGTCCGGTTGCGTTCTGGTCCCCCACCCAGCTGGTGGTCTCTATCCTTTTCCTGCACCGTTTTTTGTAGAAAATGACTTCCAGTGTGAAACATAGGAGTCTGCTCCCGGCTGGATGTGGTCTAAGGAGCCGTGCCCGCAGACGCAGGCCCGTGGGATCTATGGGCCCTGGCGGTGACCTCTTATCCCTTTAGTATATTTTTCATTTCAACCCAAGTTACCGTCTTGCAATGTATCACCCAATTTAGCACCTGTACACTTAGTCCAATCTTGTAATATATGTCTCCTTTAACCCGCTATTCCTTGAGTCTCATCCTGCAGTATATTTCTGCTTTCAACCACTGTATACAGCTTCTTCCTGTAGTATATCTTTCATGTCAACCCAAGTTCCCCTTGTGCAATGTATCACCTAATTCAGCACCTGTACACTTAGCCCAATCTGGCAATATAAATCTCCTTTTAGCCGCTGTTCCCAGAGCCTCATCCTGCAGTATATCTCCTCTCAGCCTCCTATACACAAGCCATCCTGCTATTAGTTACCAGCGCACACGCACACACTTTTTCCTTGTATGAACTACACTCTACAATGAAAGAGGATATGCACTTGTCTTTGTCTCTTGTAGACATGTCCCAGAGCACAGCTATGATGGCAGGACACCAGCTGAGAGAGAATATATTGGGCATGATTGATCATGAGCTGACACTACTTCAGGCTATGTTCACATGTTACATTTTTGCTGTGTTTTGCAGGGTTTTTTATGACTTTTATGCAAATTAAAAGCTGCATTTTACATTACCAACAAAAGCTATGACATTTCAAAAATCTCATGCACACACACACTGGCTTTTTTTCCTGACTGAATAGGAAAACTTCTGAGTTTTTTAAAGAATCAGCATGTCAATTCTTTCAGCGTTTTTTGCAGCTTTTTAACACCCTTGAAAGCAGAGTGGAAAAACAAAATTGCATTTTATTTTCTGCATTTTTGCTGCATTTATGCTGCTTTTTTGCTGAATGAAGCTAACTTTATTGAAACATATACTGTTGACAAATGGCACCTCAAAATGCAGCTAAAAACGTAACAAAAATGCAGCAAAACTTGCTTTTCGGAAGCAAGCTTTGCTGCAGAAAAAAGCACCTTAGGATACACTAATGAGCAAAAGGATAGCAATGCTTTGAACGGTTGACCTTCAGGCTCTAGTCTCACCATACACTACAGCTTCAAACACTAGATTATCTTCACTTCTAGACAGTCATCTTGCTAGTCTCAAACAAAAATTTGACTTGCAAATATTTAACATATGAGTAGTTATGCTGAATCTATCTCATTGGCTACAGACTGGTCACATGGCTAGACATCATGTCCTGTCCTAGGTCCTGTCAGTGCATCTCTCCAGTACGCGGTGCACGTTTGTGTATCACCGTGTACTGGCAAGATGCTCTGGCAAACGGACGACTCCCCGTTCCTGCATGGGGCGCTCTTTACAGAGTCAGCCCACATGCAAGGACTGGCTGTAACAGCCAGTGAATAGCGGCACCAGGAATCACGTGATCGCAGCACCGTTGCTATGGCAACCCGGCTGTGAGCGGTGAAGTCACCGCTAATAGCCGGCAGCCTGTGGTCACTCTCACTGAGTGATTTCTGTTATATAGTGACAATTATTATTATATAGTAAATATTATTAATATTTTTGTTATATAGTGACAATTAGTCACAGTTATTGGTTTAGCTAGTTTACATCTTCACCTTTTAACGTTTGAAGGTATTTTACGATAGTAATTATTCTTTCTTCTAGTCAGCTCTATGATGGAAAATACGGGAATTGTGGTTAAAACTTAAATATCTATAACATGAAAAGAATAACCTTCACAATGCTCACGTTTTATCATTTTATTGTAATGTTAATACGAATGAGCCTAATTTTTTTTTTCTCAACTTTGTTCATAATGAAACATGTTAAGTAGCTTTTTGAGAGCATGTAGGCTAGACTGTATTCCCACTGTGCTTACAGTGTAAAGCACATTCTGGATATCTGCCAGGAAATACTATATATAGTCCAGACATATCTGACGGGATTCAACACTGCTATGCACACATTGTTTGCCCATTAAGCCCGCAGTGAGTACTACATAGTACTTGTTTGTGGTATGCCTGAGCAATACAAAATGTAGTCAACAACATTTTCAAAAGAAATTATCAACACCATAAGATCAAATTTTTTTCCTAAAGATAAAAAATAACTGAATATAGTAAATAAAATGTTAATTTTAATCAGCTTACATTTTAATTCAGTTGAAAATGTACAGTTAATATATTAAAGTTGAGTTCATCTATTGGAATCCAATTTTGGTAAATTCACTTATTTAAGATGAGGTCAATATTTGATGAAATAATTTTGGTACAAATTGTAACTGTTGGGAACTGGTAAGAAAAATAGTAAAGTATTTTGTAACCCTTCCCATACCCTTCTTATAACTGTCCTCTAATACGCTATTTCAGTCCTCCGGTTTGAGCTACACAATTCTTGTTCTTTTACTCTAACATCAAATATATGATGTAGTTAAATACGTATGTAGGGACTTACATGACTACATGGGGTTTAGTTAGTCAGTGTCCTCTGAATAGTAGGACAAAGAAGGAAGAAGAGGAGTAGCGATGGGGCAAGCATTGAGTGGGTTAAGCAGAAGTGAACATTAGGGTACGCTCACACGAGTGTGAAAATTGGACGAGTTCAATGCAAGAAAATCTCACATTCCACTCGGACCTATGTTAGTCAATGAGGGAGAGCAGTTAGTCAGCTTTTCAGAATCTGGATGCGAGAAAAGCGGCAGCATGCTGCGATTTTCTGCTCGAGCCGTATCCCTCACACCCATTCAAGTGAATGGGTGCGAGAAATTCTTCAGACTGCACTCGGATGTTATCCCAGTGCAGTGCGATATACGCACAGCATGACAATGGAGGAGACGGGGAGATTAACTCCTCCCTCACCTCCGCAGCTCCCGTCCTCAGCTTCACAGCTGTGACCTGATTGCAGGATCGGGTCACAGTCGCATGACACTCGGCACACGCTCGCAGCAGAGCCTGAGCCGTGAGTCATTAGCATATCGCATCCGATGCTATCTCATCGGATGCCATACGCTCGTCTGAGTCCAGCCTTAGGTTTCTAACCACTTCCCAGCAGATTTGATTTGATGCTTTCACCATTTTCCTAGATTCTCACAAATTGAATGCCTAAAAATTCTAATTCTTAAGAATCCAAACTTTTGGAAAAATGTGTGTCAAATTAGATTATTGGAAAATCGATTTGCTGATCCCTAGTTAAAATACATTAATGATAAAAACATATTCAGTTATTGCATAAATTGTTCTTGAATATGTTTAAACTGCAATGTAAAATCGCTTGAGATTAAATATGATGCCTAACAAGTAAGATGGCTCATTTCTGTAATAGGGTAATATTTAGTTAGTAACGTCTAAGGGCCGCTTTACACATTACGACATCGCTAGCAATTGCTAGCAATGTCGAGCGCAATAGCACCCACCCCGTTGTTGTAAGGATATGTGGTGATCGCTGCTGTAGCGAACATTATCGCTACGGCAGCGTCACACGCACATACCTGTGCAGCGACGTCGCTGTGACAGGCGAACCGCCTCCTTTCTAAGGGGGCAGTTCGTTCAGCGTCACAGCGACGTCACATCAGCGTCACTGAACCACCGCCCAATAGAAAAGGAGGGGAGGAGATGAGCGGCCGGAACATGCCGCCCACCTCCTTCCTTCCTCCTTCTAAGGTGGACACAGGTAAGGAGATGTTTGTCGTCTTAGCGGCGTCACACATAGCAATGTGTGCTGCCGCAGGAACGACAAACAACATTGTTACTGCAGCAGCAACAATAATTGGGAAGGGACCGCCATATCACCGATGAGCGATTTTGAACGTTTTTGCGACGATTCAAAATCGCTCATAGGTGTCACACGCAACGACATTGCTAAAGCGGCCGGATGTGCGTCACAAATTCCGTGACCCAAACGAGATCGCTTTAGCGATCTCGTAGCATGTAAAGCCACCTTTAGTGTGATGGAAGTTTTGCACCGATAGACAGAATGTGCTGGAGACAGAAGTACTCTTAAGGGGGCTTTACACGCTGCGACATCGCTAATGTGGAGTCGTTGGGGTCACGGAATTTGTGACGCACATCCAGCCGCATTAGCGATGTTGCTGCGTGTGATACCGATGAGCGATTTTGCATCGTTGCAGAAACGTGCAAAATCGCTCATTGGTGACATGGGGGTCCATTCTCGATTATCGTTACTGCAGCAGTAACGATGTAGTTCGTCGCTCCTGCGGCAGCACACATCGCTATGTGTGACGCCGCAGGAACGAGGAACCTCTCCTTACCTGCCTCCCGGCCGCTATGAGGAAGGAAGGAGGTGGGCGGGATGTTCCGGCCACTCATCTCCGCCCCTCCGCTTCTATTGGGCGGCCGCTCAGTGACGTCGCTGTGACGCCGCACGGACCGCCCCCTTAGAAAGGAGGCGGTTCGCCGGTCACAGCGACGTCGCCGGGCAGGTAAGTATGTGTGACGGGTCTGCGCGATGTTGTACGGCACTGGCAGCGATTTGTCCGTGTCGCACAACAGATGGGGCGGGGACTGATATCGCAGCGTGTAAAGTAGCCTTTAGTTAATTGCAAAGAGGGACTAAAACACTTGAAATAGAAGATAAAAAATATTTTGAGAGTATAATGAGAATAAAAAATTGCTTTGTCATAGAAAAATATCACATAAATGACATGACAGAATTTGTAACCACCTAATTAATAATGGCATTATTTATGCTGCAATGTTAAAATGTTATTCCCAGAATAGCTTTATTTCTCCTCTAGCTTTGCCTTTTCTTTCACCTCCTATCTGCACCAGTAGAATTGGTAGTCGTGTTACTAGCTGCTAAAACTACATTTCCCAGCAGTAATTGCTTCTTCTCAATGCATCAGATCCTTTTCCTTCTCTCCAGTGTGCTCATGACAAGACTGACCTGAGTTATCAAGCTCTCTGAGTGTAGAATTCGCCTTATCAGTCAGAGTACTCTCTGCTTTTGTACAGTACCCTGCCTAGGTGATTTAACTTTAGGGCATTTACAACTGTATATCTGCTGTGTGACTTTTCATCCTTACCGGATTATAGTAGAGTTAAACTCTCTGTCACCCCACACAAAGGCAGTGCAGAGTTTTAATTGTTGCCTTCCACTGACAGATCAGTTTTGTAAAACTAAAAATGTTGCTCTATTGATGACTGTAGCAGAATATAATATTGTTATTTGCATAACAGAATGACATTTGTAGTTTGGAATCACTGGTATCTCAGCAGCAGGTAACAAACACATATCAGCTACTCTCAAAGCATATATATGCCACCACCGTGCCAGCAGCCGGCGCTGCTCAGGTCTGAGCAACCAGGGGAGGTGGCTCGAGGGTCTCCGGACCTGGGGGTCTTGCGGACATGCCAAAAAAATGGGGGGACATATATGTATGGGCTAGGCTGTATTGAGTTTGTGACGCCACCCACGGGGTGTGGTGAGGTAGGACACCACCATTGCTGTGATGGGGCACCCAGGGGAGATGTTGTGCAGCAAGTTGTTAACCCCTCCATGGGCAGGGATGGTGGCCCCGGGAACCCGTTGGTGCGTGCAAGGGATGGTGACTGCAGGGGGGTGCTGTGTACTCACAGTTAGAAACACACACAAGTCTCTGGTAAACCAAGGTGATGGTGGCCGGTGCCGCGTCCGGTTGCGTTCTGGTCCCCCACCCAGCTGGTGGTCTCTATCCTTTTCCTGCACCGTTTTTTGTAGAAAATGACTTCCAGTGTGAAACATAGGAGTCTGCTCCCGGCTGGATGTGGTCTAAGGAGCCGTGCCCGCAGACGCAGGCCCGTGGGATCTATGGGCCCTGGCGGTGACCTCTTATCCCTTTAGTATATTTTTCATTTCAACCCAAGTTACCGTCTTGCAATGTATCACCCAATTTAGCACCTGTACACTTAGGCGGGCTTTGCACACTACGACATCGCAGGCCGATGCTGCGATGCCGAGTGCGATAGTGCCCGCCCCCGTCGCAGCAGCGATATGTGGTGATAGCTGGCGTAGCGAAAGTTATCGCTACGCCAGCTTCACACACACACTCACCTGCCGTGCGACGTCCCTGTGGCCGGCGACCCGCCTCCTTGTTAAGGGGCGGGTCGTGCGGCGTCACTGCGACGTCACACGGCAGGCGGCCAATCAGAGCGGAGGGGCGGAGATGAGCAGGATGTAAACATCCTGCCCACCTCCTTCCTTCCGCATATCCTACGGAAGCCGCAGTGAGGCCAGTAGGAGACGTTCCTCGCTCCTGCGACTTCACACACAGCGATGTGTGCTGCCGCAGGAGCGAGGAACAACATCGGACCATTGCGTCAGCGTAATTATGGATTACGCCGACGCTGTACCGATGATACGATTACGACGCTTTTGCGCTCGTTAATCGTATCATCCAGCCTTTACACACTGCGATGTCGCATGCGATGCCGGAAGTGCGTCATTTTCAATTTGACCCCACCGACATCGCACCTGCGATGTCGCAGTGTGCAAAGTGCCCCTAAGTCCAATCTTGTAATATATGTCTCCTTTAACCCGCTATTCCTTGAGTCTCATCCTGCAGTATATTTCTGCTTTCAACCACTGTATACAGCTTCTTCCTGTAGTATATCTTTCATGTCAACCCAAGTTCCCCTTGTGCAATGTATCACCTAATTCAGCACCTGTACACTTAGCCCAATCTGGCAATATAAATCTCCTTTTAGCCGCTGTTCCCAGAGCCTCATCCTGCAGTATATCTCCTCTCAGCCTCCTATACACAAGCCATCCTGCTATTAGTTACCAGCGCACACGCACACACTTCTTCCTTGTATGAACTACACTCTACAATGAAAGACGTTGCTGCCCCGTGCAGAAATCACTCAGTGAGAGTGACCACAGGCTGCCGGCTATTAGCGGTGATTTCACCGCTCACAGCCGGGTTGCCATAGCAACGGTGCTGCGATCACGTGATTCCTGGTGCCGCAATTCACTGGCTGTTACAGCCAGTCCTTGCATGTGGGCTGACTCTGTAAAGAGCGCCCCATGCAGGAACGGGGAGTCGTCCGTTTGCCAGAGCATCTTGCCAGTACACGGTGATACACAAACATGCACCGCGTACTGGAGAGATGCAGTGACAGGACCTAGGACAGGACATGATGTCTAGCCATGTGACCAGTCTGTAGCCAATGAGATAGAATCAGCATAACTACTCATATGTTAAATATTTGCAAGTCAAATATTTAACATATGCATGCAGTAAAGCCTGAGGTAGCAGAGCTGCATGGGCTGAAGGAGAAAGAAGACACAAGACCATGATTGTGGAGGGATGAGAGGGAGTAATACACATGGAGTCTCTAAGTGTGTCTGTGTATTTATTTCTATTAAAGTATTTTCTCTGTGTGGTGTCTTTTTTTTAACCCTTTATTAGAGATTCGCAATGGCCGGGTCAAACGTGCCTGACATTAAGAATCTCTGACTTAATACTAGCTAATAAAACAAAGCTAGTATTAACCCATTATTATCCAGCAAGCCACCAGGCTTCAGGGCTGCTGGAAGAGTTGGATACAGCGCCAGATGCTGGCACTTCTATGAGGGTGCCATTTTCTGAGGCAGCTGCGGACTGCAATTCGCAGCAGAGGCGCCCAGAAACCTCGGGCTAACCTGTGCTTCGGATTCCAATGCCCAGCTGCCTAGTTGTACCCGGCTGGACACAAAAATGGGGCGAAGCTCACGTCGTTTTTTTCATGAAATAATTAAAAAAAAAGGGCTTCCCTATATTTTTAGTTCCCAGCCAGGTACAAATAGGCAGCTGGGGTTGGGTGCAGCCGTACCTGCCTGCTGTACCTAACTAGCATACAAAAATATGGTGAAGCTCACATCTTTTTTTTTTTTTAGTTTTTTGGGGAAAAAAAATAAAAAATGCTTCCCTGGATTTTCCATTGCCAGTGAAGGTACAACCAAGCAGTGGCGGTTAGCAGGCAGTAGCTTCTTGGATTACCCTTATCTAAAATGCAGCGGGAGCCCATATATATATATATATATATATATATATATATATATATATATATATATATATATTTTTTATTATTTATTTAAATAACTAAAAACAAAATGGGCTTCCCTGTATTTTGATTGCTGGACATCACAGTGCTGTAAAAATAAATCTTTAAAAAAAATGACATAGCGCTCCGCGGTATTTTTGATTCTCAGCACAGATAAAGCAGACAACTATGGGTTGCCACCCCCATCTTCCTGGTGTTACCTTGGCTGGCAATCAAAATACAGGGAAGCCCATTAATTTTTTTTATTTAAAAAAATAGTTAAAAAAATAAATGACGTTGAGTCCCCCCATTTTTGATAGCCAGCTATAGTAAAGCAGACTGCTGTAGCCTGAAAACCACAGCTGGCAGCTTTACCGTGGTTGGGGATCCAATGTGGAGGTCACCCCAGGCTCTTTTTTATAATTATTTTAGAAATAATAATAATTACAAAAATAGTAGGGTCCCCCCCCAAATTGGATCACCAGCCAAGGTAAAGCAGACAACTGTGGTCTGGTATTCTCAGGGTGGGAAGGTTCATAGTTATTGGCACAGCCTAAAAATAGCAGGCCGCAGGCGCCCCAGAAGTGGCGCATCCACTAGATGCGCCAAACCTGGCACTTCACCCCAGCTCATCCCGTGCCCTGGTGTGGTGGCCAACGGGGTAATAAATGGGGTTGATACTAGCTGTAAGGTCACCTGACATCAAGCCCAGCAGTTTGTGATGTCATGGCGTCTATCAGATACCCGACATCACAAACTGTCAGTACTAACAAAAAAATAGACAAAAAAAAATGTATTTGAAAAAACACTCCCCAAAACATTCCCTCTTTCACCAATTTATTGTAAGGAAAAAAAATAAGGGGGTCACACGATGACTCTGGACTGTCTAGAATATGGGGGGACACGCTAGGGGAACGTATCCCCCATTTTCTAGGAGTGCAGGCCCTCCATATGAGGAATGCGGGTGCAATGAATCTGCACCCACTCTCCCCGGGTCCACAGCAGCAGAGTCCATGTCGTAAGTGCTGCTACCAAAGCTGCAATGCCCTGCTCATGAGGTAAGGGCATGCCTAATCAGGAGAACTATACTAAATTTTCTAATAAAGGTATGTCCTAATATTGTTACTATTCCACCTAATATATATTGAGGATAGGATCTTGGAGATGGAATCCCCTTTAAGTCCAGTTATTCAGCTGAATGAATACTAAACAACAGAGCTCGCTATTTAGACATGTTTTCTTGTGGGGTATAACGGACTCTTATGTTTGGTAGTCGTTCAGCAGGGCAACTATAAAATTAAATATCTCCATTTCGAAATGTAGTATAGCTCTCCTGATTAACTATGTTCCTTACCTCATGAGCAGGGCATTGCAGTTGCTTACAGATGCATGGTTACCGCCACTCACTGTGTCTGAACACAGGAAGCTGAGCTGACAGCCGCTCTGTGCATGCGGCAGCGTCTATTGTAAAGGAGGGGGCCGCATGGGATCAACGCTGCACAGGTACCGTGGGACACCGGGGAACACCGGTAGGGTTATAGGGGGTGACCTGGCAGGGCCTGGGGAGGAGTTTTCTGTCGCATGTGTCATGGCACATGCGACAAAAATCAGAGGAGTAGGGTGAATGCAGCCGGCGCGCTGCTGTGCGCGTGGCCTTCTTGGATTTACGGGAGGGGGTCAGGGGGGGTACTTTGGCGACACCAGGGGACCGGAGGGGACTGGGGAGGAGATTTATCTCCCAACTGACATGTTTGTTCATGCCAGATGGGAGATAAATGATTTTTTACCGGCGCTGTCATTTACTGTAATGTGATCATCGGTATACTGTATATACCGGTGATCACTTGAGCGGGGACCGGAAAAAATGGCCTGAATCATGATCTCCGGGGTCTCAGCTACCCCCTGAAACCCCGGAGATTATCTGACACTGGGGGGTGCTATTCACTTATTTCTGCCTGCTGTTTATAAACGGCAGATCAGAATAAAGCTACATTCACACGACTGATCCGTTTTTGCGGTCCGCAAAAAACTGTCCTTTTTCACGGGTGCATCCATGTGGCATCCGTTTCCATTCCGTACACGGTCTGTATGTCATCCGTTTGTCATCCGTGCACCTTCCGTTTTTTTTGCGTACTGCAAAAAAACTGAAGGAGGGAAAATACATAAATTTATCCAGGATCCATAGCTTCAAACTACATGAGGCGGTCACATGTTCACTCCAGTGCCATTTTCTACTGCTTTTTACAGCATAGAGCGCTCTGGTGATTTTCCTGTGCTTGTACACTTCATATTTGTCCTTTCTGTCATTATAATGGCAGAAAGACACATAATGTCCCACTCTTCTACATTTTGTAATTTTGCACCTTTGGTGCCTTTCATGTGGCACTAAGGGGTACTTAGCCTTGTATTTACCAAAAAAAAAAATTTAAAAAAAAATGACGTGGGGTTCCACCTATTTTTGTAGCCAGCTAGGGTAAAGCAGACGGCTGCAGCCTGCAGACCACAGCTGGCAGCTTCACCTTGGCTGTTAATCCAAAACTGAGGGCACCCCACGCTGTTATTTTAAATTAAATAAATAATTTTAAAAAAAAAACACGTGAGGGTCCCCCCAAAATTGGATCACCAGCCAAGGTAAAGCTGGCAGCTGGGGTCTGATATTCTCAGACTAGGGAGGTCAATGGTTATTGGACTCTCCACAGCCTAAAAATAGCAGGCCGCAGCCGCCACAGAAGTGGCGCATCCATTAGATGCGCCACTCCTGGTGCTTCACCCCAGCTCATCCCGTGCCCTGGTGCAGTGGCAAACGGGGTAATATATGGGGTTAATACCAGATGTGTAATGTCACCTGGCATCAAGCCCTGGGGTTGGTGAGGTCAGGTGTCTATCAGATTCCCGACATCACCAACCCAGTCAGTAATAAAAAAAAAATAGACGACAAACACATTTTTATTTGAAAAAACACTCCTTAAAGCATTCCCTCTTCACCAATTTATTAGAAAGAAAAACAAATCCAGGTCTGCTGTAATCCAAGGGGTTCCCATGATGATCCATACCATAGTCAATGTCCCAGTCAATGAAGAACAGAATGTTCCCCTTTGGCTGGGAGAGCAATGCAGTGACCTGAGCTAACATCAATAGGTCAGCCCAGGTCACTGCTGGCATTACAAGTGCTGCTGTCAGGAGCGAGGTACAATACCTGTGGTGACGATCTCCTGCACTGCTGACTAGTGATGAGCGAACCGGTCGCGGTTCGGCTCGAGGTCGGTTCGCCGAACGGGTGTCCCGTTCGAGTTCGGTTCGTCGAACATTCGACGAACCGAACTAGAACCAATAGGCTATAATGGGAGGCAATCACAAACACATAAAAATGCATGATAAATGTACACAAACAGTTAATAAACATTGCCATAACACTTACTGGTCCCCGCGATCAGTCCTGCACTCTGTCTCCTGCCGCTATTCCATCCGATGATCGCTGAATCCTCCCGGTGACGGCACAGCCAGCAGAGAAGCAGGACCTATCGTGACGTCAAAATAGCCATGTGACCAGTCACGTGGCTATTATCTCACTGGCTACAGACTGGTCACATGACTATGACACGTCATGTAGGACCTGCGAGTGCATCTCTCCGGTACACGGTGCACATTTGTGTATCGCCGTGTACCGGCGATATGCTCTAGCACACGGTCGACTCCCCGTTCCGTTAGGGACCGGCTGACACAGCCGGTCATTAACGGAGATCACCGTTGCCATAGCAACGCAGTTAGCGGTGACGTCACCGCTAACCGCGGCTCCGGGAGCACCGTTGCTATGGTAACGCGTCTGTCAGCGTTACCGCTGTTACCGCTAGCAGCACTGATCACTCACGGAGTGAAGGCTGCACGCTGCTTCCCGATTGTAGTGAGGATTGTAGTGAGGATGAGGTGCCCCAGCCCATCAAGTGATGGACTGGTGCACCTCATCCTCACTACAATCGTCACTACTACTACACTAGTGAGGATTGTAGTGAGGATGAGGTGCCAAAGCCCATCAAGTAATGGGCTGGGGCACCTCATCCTCACTACAATCCTCACTAAAATCCTGAAGTGCAGTTTCTTCAAATTCATTTAAAGGCACTTGGAACGCTGAAATTGCTGCTTATAATTTAAGCCTCTATTAAAAACCTCTTATCAGCGCTGGTTTATTGGGGATTTATTGGGCTGACAGGGGGTAATAAAGATGGAGTCTCTAATGTGTCTGTGTATTTATTTCTATTAAAGTATTTTTTCTCTGTGTGGTGTCTTTTTTTTAACCCTTTATTGGAGATTCTTAATGGCCGGGTCAAACGTGCCTGACATTAAGAATCTCTGGCTTAATACTGGCTAGTAAAACAAAGCCAGTATTAACTCATGATTACCCAACAAGCCACCCGGCTCCAGGGCTGTTGGAAGAGTTGGATACAGCGCCAGATGATGGCGCTTCTATGAGAGCGCCATTTTCTGGGACGGCTGCGGACTGAAATTCGCAGCAGAGGCGCCCAGAAACCTCGGGCTAACCTGTGCTGCGGATTCCAATCCCCAGCTGCCTAGTTGTACCCGGCTGGACACAAAAATGGGGCGAAGCCCACGTCATTTGTTTTTTAATTATTTCATGAAATAAGTGAAATAATTAAAAAAAAAAGGGCTTCCCTATATTTTTGGTTCCCAGCCGGGTACAAGTAGGCAACTGGGGGTTGGAGGCAGCCCGTGGCTGCATGCTGTACCTGGCTAGCATACAAAAATATGGCGAAGCCCACGTCATTTTTTTGGTGGGCAAAAAACTTCTGCATACAGTCCTGGATGGAGTATGCTGAGCCTTGTAGTTCTGCAGCTGCTGTCTGCTCTTCTCCATACAGACACACATCAGCTGCAGAACTACTAGGCTCAGCATACTCAGCATACTCCATCCAGGAATGTATGCAGAAGTTTTTTGCTGAAAAAATTATGTGGGCTTCGCCATATTTTTGTATGCTAGCCAGGTACAGCAGGCAGGTACGGCTGCCCCCAACCACCAGTTGTCTATTTGTACCCGGCTGGGAACCAAAAATAAAGGGAAGCCCTTTTTTATTATTTCATGAATTTCATGAAATAATTAGAAAACAAATGACGTAGGCTTCACTCCATTTTTGTGTCCAGCCAGGTACATCTAGGCAGCTGGGGATTGCAATACGCAGCACAGGTTGGCCTGAGCTTTCTGGGCCCCACTGCTGCGAATTGCAGTCTGCAGCCGCCTCAGAAAATGGCACTTTCATAGAAGCGCCATCTTCTGGCGCTGTATCCAACTCTTCCAGCACCTGCCTGCTATACCTGGCTAGCATACAAAAATATGGCAAAGCTCACGTCCTTTTTTTGTAGTTTTTTGGCCAAAAAATTAAAAAATGCTTCCCTGGATTTTCCATTTCCAGTGAAGGTAACACCAAGCAGTGGGGGTTAGCAGCCAGTAACTGCTTGGATTACCCTTAGCTAGTAATACAAAAAATGCAGCGGGAGCCCATATATATATTTTTTTAATTACTTATTTAAATAACTAAAAACAAAATGGGCTTCCCTGTATTTTGATTGCTGGACATCACAGTGCTGTAAAAATAAATCTTTAAAAAAAATGACATAGCGCTCCGCGGTATTTTTGATTCTCAGCACAGATAAAGCAGACAACTATGGGTTGCCACCCCCATCTGCCTGTCGTTACCTTGGTTGGCAATCAAAATACAGGGAAGCCTATTAATTTTTTCTATTTAAAAAATAGTTAAAAAAAAAATGACGTTGGGTCCCCCCATTTTTGATAGCCAGCTAGGGTAAAGCAGACGTCTGTAGCCTGAAAACCACAGCTGGCAGCTTTACCGTGGTTGGGGATCCAATGTGGAGGTCCCCCCAGGCTCTTTTTTTATAATTATTTTATAAATATTAATAGTTACACAAAAAAATTAGGGTCCCCTCCAAATTGGATCACCAGCCAAGGTAAAGCGGACAGCTGTGGTCTGGTATTCTCAGGGTGGCAAGGTCCATAGTTATTGGGCCTTCACAGCCTAAAAATAGCAGGCCGCAGGCACCCCAGACGTGGCGCATCCACTAGATTCGCCAATCCTGGCGCTTCACCCCAGCTCATCCCGTGCCCTGGTGCAGTGGCAAACGGGGTAATAAATCGGGTTGATACTAGCTGTAAAGTCACCTGAGATCAAGCCCAGCAGTTTGTGATGTCATGGCGTCTATTAGATACCCAACATCATAATCTGTCAGTACTAACAAAAACAAAAAATCGACAAAAGAAATTTATTTGAAAAAACAGTCCCCAAAACATTTCCTCTTTCACCAATTTATTGTAAGAAAAAAAATAAAGGGGTCCCACGACGACTCTGGACCGTCTAGAATATGGGGGGGAGACACTCAGGGAACGTATCCCTCATTTTCTAGGAGTGCGGACCCTTCATGTGAGGAGTGTGGGTGCAATGAATCTGCACTCACTCTCCCCGGGTCCACAGCAGCAGAGTCCATGTCATAATGGTTGCTACCAAAGCTGCAATGCCCTGCTCATGAGGTAAGGGCATGCCTAATCAGGAGAACTACTGTAGGGGAAGCTCTGCTCACTGGTATATAGGTGCTCAGAGGTAATAATAGATAAAATTAGTGAGTAACCTCGGCACTCTAAATCTCCCAGACTAAGTCAGTAAGTCACAACGGGTAGTAATGCAAAATTACTCTTTATTGGTCCGTATTAAGAAAATTTTTTTTTCATTAGCATATATGTTTTTGTCCAAAACAAGTTACAAATGACGTTTCGGCCTGAGCCTTCGTCAGATTGGACTTATCTGCATGTAATCATGAAAAATGACAATAATCAGTATCACATAAGAGTGAGAGAACAATAACATAAACTCGAACAATGTAGAGGTACAATTGGGATGCAGCAAAAAAATTGCAACACAGCAAGAAATGAAACACATGATACAAATGTCATAATACAGTACAAGGACAATATAGTAATGACAAATATGGGGTCAGAGTAGGCTTAGACAGCTCTGGTACGAAAGAGATGTTAATCATAAAGTAACATGTGCAGTAGGTGTAGAGCTACACTATGCATGGCAGAGCTAATGGGTAGACCGACCATAGAAAAAGAACGGAGAAAAAGTGGAGAAAAAGAGGAGAAAAAGTGGAGAAAAAAGTGGAGAAAAAGTGGAGAAAAAGTGGAGAAAAAAGTGGAGAAAAAGTGGAGAAAAAATGGAGAAAAAGTAAAGAAAAAGTGGAGAAAAAGTGGAGAAAAAGTGGAGAAAAAATGGAGAAAAAGTGGAGAAAAAGTTGAGAAAAAATGGAGAAAAAATGGAGAAAAAGTGGAGAAAAAATGTAGAAAAAGTGGAGAAAAAGTGGAGAAAAAGTGGAGAAAAATGGAGAAAAAGTGGAGAAAAAATGGAGAAAAAGTGGAGAAAAAAGTGGAGAAAAAGTGGAGAAAAAATGGAGAAAAAGTGGAGAAAAAGTGAAGAAAAAGTGGAGAAAAAGTAAAGAAAAAGTGGAGAAAAAAGTGGAGAAAAAGTCGAGAAAAAATGGAGAAAAAATGGAGAAAAAGTGGAGAAAAAGTGTATAAAAAGTGTAGAAAAAGTGCAGAAAAAGTGGAGAAAAAGTGGAGAAAAAAGTGGAGAAAAAGTCGAGAAAAAATGGAGAAAAAATGGAGAAAAAGTGTAGAAAAAGTGTAGAAAAAGTGTAGAAAAAGTGCAGAAAAAGTGGAGAAAAAGTGGAGAAAAAAGTGGTGAAAAAATGGAGAAAAACTGGAGAAAAAGTGGAGAAAAAGTGGAGAAAAAGTGGAGAAAAAGTGGAGAAAAAATGGAGAAAAAGTGGAGAAAAAATGGAGAAAAAGTGGAGAAAAAGTGGAGAAAAAGTGGAGAAAAAGTGGAGAAAAAATGTAGAAAAAGTGGAGAAAAAGTGGAGAAAAAGTGGAGAAAAAGTGGAGAAAAAATGGAAAAAAGTGGAGAAAAAGTGGAGAAAAAAGTGGAGAAAAAGTGGAGAAAAAATGGAGAAAAAGTGGAGAAAAAGTGGAGAAAAAGTGGAGAAAAAGTGGAGAAAAAATGGAGAAAAAGTGGAGAAAAAATGGAGAAAAAGTGGAGAAAAAGTGGAGAAAAAGTGGAGAAAAAGTGGAGAAAAAGTGGAGAAGTGGAGAAAAAGTGGAGAAGAAGTGGAGAAGAAGTGGAGAATAAGTGGAGAAGAAGTGTTTGTTCATGCCAGATGGGAGATAAATAATTTTTTACCGGCGCTGTCATTTACTGTAACGTGATTATCAGTGTACGGTGTATACCAGTGATCACGTGAGCAGGGACCGGAAAAACCGTCCTGAATCATGATCTCCAGGGTCTCAGCTAGCCCTGAAACCCCGGAGATTTTCTGCCGCTGGGGGCGTTATTCACTTATTTCTGCCTGCTGTTTATAAACGGCAGATCAGAAGAAGGCTACATTAACACGACCGATCCATTTTTGTGGTCTGCAAAAAACAGTCCGTTTTTTTTCACGGGTGCATCCGTGATGCATCCGTTTCCGTTACGTAGACGGTCCGTATGTCATCTGTTGTCATCCGTGTGCCTTCCGTTTTTTTTGTGTACTGCAAAAAAACTGAATGAGGGTAAATGCATAAATTTACCGAGGATCCATAGCTTCATCCTACATGAGGCGGTCACATGTTCACTCCAGTGCCATTTTCTACTGCTTTTCACAGCGTAGAGCGCTCTGGTGATTTTCATGTGCTTGTACACTTCATATCAGTCTTTTCTGTCATTATAATGGCAGAAAGACACATAATGTCCCACTCTCCTGCATTTTTTAATTTTGCACCCTTTGGTGCCTTTCATGTGGCACTAAGGGGTGCTTAGCTTTGTATTTAGCCAAAAAAATGAAAAAAAAAAATGACGTAGGGTTCCCCCTATTTTTGTATCCAGCTAGGGTAAAGCAGACGGCTGCAGCCTGCAGACCACAGCTGGCTACCTCACCTTGGCTGGTAATCCAAAACTGAGGGCACCCCACGCTGTTATTTTAAATTAAATAAATAATTAAAAAAAAAAAACACGTAGGGGTCCCCCCAAAATTGGATCACCAGCCAAGGTAAAGCAGACAGTTGGGGTCTGATATTCTCAGACTAAGGAGGTCCATGGTTATTGGACTCTCCCCAGCCTAAAAATAGCAGGCCGCAGCCGCCCCAGAAGTGCGCATCCATTAGATGCGCCAATCCTGGTGCTTCGCCCCAGCTCATCCCGCGCCCTGGTGCGGTGGCAAACGGGGTAATATATGGGGTTAATACCAGATGTGTAATGTCACCTGGCATCAAGCCCTGGGGTTGGTGAGGTCAGGCGTCTATCAGATACCCGACATCACCAACCCAGTCAGTAATAAAAAAAAATAGACGACAAACACATTTTTATTTGAAAAAACACTCCCCAAAACATTCCCTCTTTAACCAATTTATTAGAAAGAAAAACAACTCCAGGTCTGGTGTAATCCAAGGGGTTGCCATGACGATCCACACTGTCCCAGTCAATGAAGAGCAGAATGTTCCCCATTGGCTGGGAGAGCAGTGCAGTGACCTGAGCTAACATCAATGGGTCAGCCCAGGTCACTGCAGGGGATGACAAGTGCTGCTGTCAGCGAGGTAAATTATCTGCGCTGATCTCCAGCACACTGACAGCCCCTGTCACTGAGTTCAATGACCGGCGCCTTCACACCAAGTATCGCGAGAGGCCCATGACGTCACCGCTAGTCAGTCTCGTGTCGGAAGCGAGAGAAGGTGATGTAACAAGCGGCGGCCATGGAGGACAGTGACAGCGCTGAGGTCGGGATGGCGGGACTTCATCACCGCAGGTAAGCCGAGCGGGACCATGTGTGTGTGTGTGTGTGTGTGTGTGTGTGTGTGTGTGTGTGTGTGTGCGTGTATGTGTACATGCCGCGGGCAGGAAAGGGCGGAGCGAGCTGAGCGGGGAAGTGTGGGCTTCCTGCACGTAACTAGGATAAACATCGGGTTACTAACCAAAGCGCTTTGGTTGGATACCCGATGTTTATCTTGGTTACCAGCTTCTGGCAGGCTGCCAGCGATGGCTCCTGCACACTATAGCTGTAAAAAGCCCTGCTTTTTGCTGCTAGAACCGTTCTCGAACGTATCTAGAACTATCGAGCTTTTGCAAAATGCTCGAGTTCTAGTTCGATCTCGAACAGCCCCCAAAATCACTCGAGCCTAGAACTGGAGAACCGCGAACCGCGCTCAACTCTACTGCTGACAGCAGATCTGTCTCTGACTTCAATGACCGCCGCCTTCACAGCCAAGTATCGCGGGAGCCTGTGACGTCACCGCTAGTCACAGACTTGGGTCGGCACGGCAGCGAGAGGAGGAGATGTGACAAGCGGCGGCCATGGAGGACAGTGACAGCGCTGAGGTCGGGAAGGCGGGACTTCATTACCGCAGGTAAGCCGAGCAGGGTTATGTGTGCGGAGGGTAAGGTGGGTGGAGCTAAGCGGTGTCATGTGTGCAGAGTGCCAGGTGGGTGGAGCTAAGTGGGGTCATGTGTGCAGAGTGTCAGGTGGGTGGAGCTAAGCGGGGTAATGTTTGCAGATTGCCAGGTGGGTGGAGCTAAGCGGGGTAATGTGTGCAGAGTGCCAGGTGGGTTGAGCTAAGTGGGGTAATGTGTGCGGAGTGCCAGGTGGGTGGAGCTAAATGGGGTAATGTGTGCAGAGTGCCAGGTGGGTGGAGCCAAGTGGGGTAATGTGTGCAGAGTGCCAGGTGGGTGGAGCCAAGCAGGGTAATGTGTGCGGAGTGCCAGGTGGGTGGAGCCAAGCGGGATAATGTGTGCGGAGTGCCAGGTGGGTGGAGCCAAGCGGGGTAATGTGTGCAGAGTGCCAGGTGGGTGGAGCCAAGCGGAGTAATGTGTGCAGAGTGCCAGGTGGGTGGAGTCAAGTGGGGTATTGTGTTCGGAGGGCCAGGTGGGTGGAGCCAAGCTGGGTAATATGTGCGGAGTGTTAGGTGGGTAGAGCTAAGCGGGGTAATGTGTGCGGAGTGCCAGGTGGGTGGAGCGAAGCGGGGTAATGTGTGCGGAGTGCGAGGTGTGTGGAGCCTAGCGGGGCCATGTGTGTGGGCGGCGGAGTGCGAAGTGGGTGGAGCCTATCGGGGCCATGTGTGCGGGCGGCGGAGTGCAAAGTCGGTGGAGCCTCGCGGGGCCATGTGGCGCTGAGGACGTTAGTTCCGGGGACTGCATGGCTGGGGACAGGTGAGTGTGAGTGTGTGTGTACATGCCGAGTTCAGGAGGGGGCGGAGCCGAGCGGGGAAGTGTCGGCTCCCTGCACACATAACCAGGGTAAATATCAGGTTACTAACCAAAGCACTTTGCTTGGATACCCGATATTTATCTTGGTTACCAGCTTACTGCAGGCTGCCAGCGATGGCTCCCTGCACACTGTAGCTGTAAAAAGCCACGCTTTTGCTGATAGAACCGTTCTCGAACGTAACTCGAGCTGCCGAACTTTTAGCAAAAAGCTCGAGTTCTAGTTCGATCTAGAACACCCCCCAAAATCACTCGAACCGTGAACTGGAGAACCACGAACCACGCTCAACTCTAGTAGAGAGTGTAGGGGACATGTAGGAAATATGATTAGTTCAGTTTTGACCACATTGAGCTTTAGGAAGCGAGAAGAGACGGAGGATATAGTTGATAGACACTCTAGAATTCTAGACAGCAGAGATGTGACATCTGGACCAGGGAGGTAGATCTGCATTTTTACTGGTTTACTCCTGGTAGAGGAAAATCTTTTTTTTTCCTTTATGCTACACATTGCAACCTGTTCTCACATACCATAAAAGCTTACAGTGTCATGAGGTTGATTCCCAAGACCTGGGATCAGCTTTTGGTTCAGATATGCTTAAATCCGATTGAGTACATGCCCAGAAGGATTCCTTCAGTGTTTAAAGCCAAGATGGATTTACAAACTTATAAAAATTGAAAATTAGATTTTTAGGAGCAAAACCGTAACAAAGCAGTGACATGAAAAGAATCCGCATATCTAATCATATGATGATCAAGATGATTGTCAAAAATAAAGGTAGTTTCAAACCCGAAGCTGAAATGGATGGTGAGATATGTAGCCTGGAAGTCAAAAGATAAAAACATTATTATCCTTTTGCTGATGAGTCTATATCAAAAAGTGAAAATCATACAAAGAAACCTCCCTCCTCCCTTTCCCAAATTATACAAAACATTTTATATACCCTCAAAGAGAGCAAATAAAATATACAATATCTCCTAACAGGTGATCAATAAATCAACTGTATGTATCTGACTAGCGGGACCAACAAAGGCAATAAAGATCCCTTTTGCAAAACAAATATATTATACACTCATTTTTTATGCATTACTTATATAGCACTACCATATTCCAAAGCATTTTACATATATTATCATCCCTATCCTTCATGGGGCTCACCATCTAAGTTCCCAATCAGTATGTCCGTGGGAGGAAACTAGAGAATCTACCTTTCTGCCCACTCTATACTTAAGGGGTTAAGCAGAGTGTCCATTTTCATTTTTTAGTGATGCATCAAACAATAACCTTAGAAGATCTGGCAAGAGCTTAAAATCATGAAATATATATCCTGATATGCTGCTCCAACACTTTTTAGCAACAATATATTCTGGAGAACAAGCTTCCTGACTTTAGATGTCATGGTTACTGATCTAGAATTCTCAGGCTGAGTTGCTCTTTTGACTTTCTACAAATCTTATGTCTTTGAAGATTAAAAAATGGTCTAGCTATAATTGAACAATGCTTGATTTGAAAAGAAAATGTTGGGTACATGCCATCTAGATTAAGACTGGTTTTCTTTTCTTTTATCTAGTCTGTCATTCAACCCTTGCAAAGCATTTGCTAAGCTTCTTTGGCAGAGTACACTTTGTTGTTCATTGAATTTTGTGATATTAATGTAAATCAACTGCTAATCTGCCATTGATCCCATCCTATAGTCTATGCTATTAAAGAATATTCATAATGAAATTTCTATAATTTATGTTTACTTAGAATAAGTTCTTAATTGCATTTGGTCAGCCATTTGTGGTCAAACTTGTGTCAATTTGAGATGTGACACTTTACTTCTCAAACTGAGAAGATATGAGACAATTAAAGTTGAAAGTGTCTAAAAAAAGTGCTCTACAACTAAAGGCCGCTTTACACGCACCGACATCACTAACGAGATATCGTTGGGGTCACGGAATTTGTGATGCATATCCGGCGTCGTTAGTGACATTGTTGCGTGTGACACCTACGAGTGACTTCTAATGATCCGAAAAACTGCAAAAATCGTTGATTGTTGACATGTCGTTCATTTGCCAAATATCGTTGCTCATTTTGGACGCAGGTTGTTTGTCATTCCTGAGGCAGCACACATCGCTAAGTGTGACACCCCAGGAACAACGAACAACAGCATTCATGCGTCCTCCATCAACGAGGTGGGAGTGACATTAATGTGGCTTCTCTTTGCCCCTCCGCTTCTATTGGTGGCCCGCTGATTGACGTTGCTGTGACGCTGCACGAACCGCCCCCTTAAAAAAGAGGTTGTTTGCCGCCCACAGCGACATCGTTAGGAAGATATGTGCATGTGACATGTACTAGCGATATTGTTCACCACGGGCAGCAATTTGCCCATGATGCACAAACTATGGGGGCGAGTGTGATCACTAGCAACATCGCTAGTGATGTCGCAGCATGTAAAGCGGCCTTTATTCTATCATCGTTAAAGTGCAAACAGAAACAGTGCTGTATACCGATCTAAGTATTCGGGAGTTTAAGGCTATTATTGGGTTTTGGACATGATTTGAAAGGGAAGAAACTTCTAAATGCCACTCGAGTACTATTCTCATAAAGGGGAGATCTAACATTTTATATATATATATATATATATATATATATAAACATACAAGGTAAAAAATTTCCAGCACAGTTACAGATTCATGGAAATCTTTAAAATCCACAATCTTTATCATCTTAATCAATGAGACATTCATTTATCCAAAAATAAGCAGTATATTCCCATCGGGACTACATGTTTTGGCATATAGCTGCCTTCATCATCATGGGACCTATATTTCCAGGTTATTTTTTTTATAGCAAAATGAATATATTGGAAAAAATACCCCCAAAAAACAAAAACGGAATTGCGTTTTTTCTGCAATTTTATCACACTTGGAATTTTGTCCCTGTATTCCATTACAATAAATAGTAAAATGTATGACACCATTTAAAATTACAACACATTCTTTCAAAATAAGGCCTCCTATGGCTATATCTATGGAAACTTAAAAAGAATTATGACTCTTGGAAGGAGAGGAAAAAAAAGAAAGTACAAAAAATGATATAATGCCCAGTCAAGGTAGAATGGGCCCTTTTGTGAAGATAGTTTTCCTTTGCAACTTTTTATTAACTTTTTTTATAAATATCACTAAAAAATTAAAGGTATACAGATATACATATTCTAGGCTACAAATAATAATATGTGAATTGCCATTCTAGATAGTTTCAATTTTTATATTACCATCACAATCATACAGTAGCTTGAATTGATTCAAAATAAAAAGAACCACCAACCACCCCTATACAAAATACAATGTGGGACCATTGAAACCAAACATTCCATTTTCTCAGTTTTCTCCATTTGTAATTTGCCAAGTCACAAAGGTGATTCAGTCAAGAAAAGACAAAATGAACAAATGTCCGTAATGCAAGACGCAAAGTGCTATGCAATGTTATACATGAAAACATTTCCAATTTGTAGAAAAACAGCATAAATAACTTTATACTGGATGCTCCACAGTGACCCTGTGCCACTAGAGGAAATAAATTCTAAAGTATTTACAAGTCATATTTCCTACACAATGAATGTGACAGTGCTTCAAACTCTGTGGTATGAATGTGATTTTCAGCACAGTGTGAAATACAGAGTGCATCCAAATTGTTTATTGGGAGATGTAAAAATTGGTTTGCTTCCCAAAGCATTTGACAGATCTTCATCTTTTTTTTTTTTCCGTGAACAAGAAACTTTTTCAGATCATTTTTCCAAACAATAACAATTCATATATTTCCACAGAAGACAATTGGATTTTTCTTGATTTTGTCCATGTCACTCTGCCTTTTAACTTAACAACTCTTTCCTATTTTCCTACAGCTTCACTCTGATGTGGACGTAGCAGAAAACTCCATCAAATATGTTTTGACGGGGGATGGGGCTAGTTCCATTTTCAATATCGATGAAAATACTGGGGACATTCATGCAACAAAGAGGTTGGATCGAGAAGAACAAGCTTACTATACTTTAAAAGCACAAGCTATTGACAGGCAAACAAATAGAGCAGTGGAGCCTGAATCGGAATTTGTCATTAAAGTGCAAGATATAAATGACAATGAACCAAAATTTCTGGATGGACCCTATACTGCTGGTATCCCTGAAATGTCTCCTGTTGGTAAGAAAGAAACAAAATTCTAACCTTCAATATTAGTTTAGAGAATAAAAGTTTTGTTTTTTTTCGGCTCCCAATATCTTTTGTTTTAACCTTTCCGTCCATAACAAACAGACCTCCCATGCATTGACTGGTTCACTAGACATACTTCCCTGGAGACTTGTACATACAAACAGAACAGCATGAAGCTGTCAAAGAAAATCTGATTGGACAAGGCTGTGACTTGTCCAATAAACTTCTGACAATTCCACATAGCACCTTTCATAGTCAATGTTCCCAGTTCCACCTAATTACCAATTCAGTGATACAACAGTATAGAAACACTGCTTACTGTTAAAGCCAATCCTATGAAGTTTTACTCTATGTTATTCTAACTCCGAAGTACAGTAGCAGTTATATTTCAAGAACTGAGTGTATACTGCGTTGAGCCTACAGTTCTTGTTCCATAAATATAAGCATAATACAATTTGTATGCAAAATTTATTTTGTTTCTTATGTTCTAGTTGCTTTCTTTTATAGACTCATGAATATGTACCATTAAAATGTGATTAATATGCACCTTTCCTCATGCATATGTATTTTGGAGGCACCATTTTGTATTCATAGAAATAAAACTTCACCAGAAGCACATTTACTGGAAACTAGATACATTATTAAAGACATAGAGCTCAGTGATATAACCAGAAATTAATGAATTAACATTGTGCTTCTCATGAATATCTAGGACGCAAAATCACTGTATTCAATTCCATTTAATCTTACTTTTCGAAACATGTATTTCAAGTTAAGCTCAGAATTACAATAGGGTTATAGTTGAATTATTTTGTAAATAATTAAAGTCGTTTAATTGGTTTTACATTGTGATATAAATTAGTTTATATACAAAACATCAATGTACAAACAACATGTACATATGCCAGTAATGTTTCCAGAATTACAATATTATAAATGTTTCACAATGTGCTGCTGTTGGTTGAAATCTGCTTAACTGATAGTCAGTACTATTTTATTAAGGAACATCGGTGATGCAAGTAACAGCGACAGATGCCGATGATCCGACATATGGAAATAGTGCTCGAGTTACCTATAGCATTCTTGAAGGTCAGCCTTATTTTTCTGTGGAACCAAAGACAGGTAAGCATTACTATGTTCATGTTATGTAACACAGGAGACACGAATATGAATAAAAGTATTATGAAAATGCTTGATAAAGTATTAATTCTAAGATAGGAAGATGAGAGTATTGTAAATACCTAACTTAATATAATTAGCAGCCATACATTAAATTTAAAGCACCAGTCTAGTGCTTTTTTTTTATTTCACTGCCTGAGTGGTGCTTTAATGAAAGTCTCCTGCCAATAGTCTTATACTCACCTGCCGCCATCTTCTCTTGTTGTTGGTTCTGCACCTGTTGATCTCTGGACGTTTGCGACCTGCTGGCTGTGCCAGTGTTTCATGGAGTGCGCCGGAGGTAACTTTTCAATACAACTCTATAAGAGCATCATTCTTGCTCATAGAGTTGCACTGAGACTTTCTAACGAAACTTCTGACTTCTGGTCAATCTGAAGTTATAGGCAGAAGATGGCACCATGGGACCAAAGTGATGACAAATAAATCTGAAGACGCCGAAGAGCGAGTGTAAGAATGATGGCAGGGGTCATATACTGTATTTAAAGCACCATTCCAACAGTGGAAAAAAAAACTGCTGGAGTTTTGCTTTAAAGAATTATTGACATTTTGACACCACTACAACTTCACTAAATCCAAGAATGGGGCTCTAAAATCTCTTGTTGGATGAACATGAGTACAATACATTCCTATCTCCATCAATCTCATTGACAATTAATTGAGTCATAGTGCGTATGTGTGGCAATTTGTTTCCAAAGTGGCATTACAAAATTCTATTTTCTGCATTGGTGGGAGTGATCATCAAGTCTTGAACTGTCCATTGAAATCCTCTACCACTTTGCTGACCACTGCTTTAACAGTATAGAAAAACAGCTGTCCTAATGGTACTCATGACTTAATTTTTACAATAAAGGACAAGGCAACAGATGAAATACAGAGTTGATGCTCTAACCTAAATTAAAGTCTTGAGAAAAATACTGTGATTTTGACATTACTGGTTAAGGACGTCCAAATGAAATGCAAAGTGGATCCAACAGAATGTTGAAAAAATGTATAATGTATTGATTAAAAAGGTTTTCAAAGGTAAAAACCAACAAACTGGCATGAAATTGGAGGTGACTAGTCCATGAAATGCATTTCAATGCCGGACCGGCGGCATCTTCATCAGGCTGCCGTAACCTATTGACGGTGATAAAAGAAGCCATTTAACAGGTTGCTGAATATGCAATCAACAAAATTAATCACATTACATAAGAAAAAAAGAACACTCCCTAAATGATTGTGTGATTGAGACATCCTATGATGACATTTAATCTCAAAACTTATCAATGTGCATGTACAGATGTTGCAACAGCAGTTTAACTTCTTCAAATCCGAGCCTGTTTTCACCTTCATGACCAGATCATTTTTTCAAATTCAGACCAGTGTCATTTTATGATATAATACCTCTGGAACGCTTCAACGTATCTCAGTGATTCTGAGATTATTTTTCATGACATTATGAACTTCATGATGGTTGTAAAGTTAGGACATTGTTTTTTACATTTATTTGTTAAAAATTGGAAATGTTGCTAAAATTTTGAAAAATTTTGCAATTTTCAAACTTTGAATTGTTATATCCTTAAATAAGAGAGTTATGTGACAAAAATAGTTAATAAATAACGTTTCCCAATTGTCCACTTCAGCACAATTTTTGAAACATCATTTTTTTTAAGGAGTTAGAAGGGTTCCAACTTTATCAGCAATTTCTCATTTTTTCAACATTTACAAAACCCTTTTTTAGGTAATGCATCACATTTGAAGGGATTTTGAGAGGCCTAGGTAACAGAAAATATCCAAAAAAGACACCATTCTAAAAACTGCACCCCTCAAAGTACTCAAAATTACACCCAGGAAGTTCATTAACTCTTTAAATGCTTCACAGCCATGTCACATTGGCAAAGCCCTTGAGGTGCTTAAACAGTGAAGCTCCCCCACAAGTGACCCAATTTTGGAAACTCGACCCCTTAAGGCATTTATCTAAATATTTTGTGACCACCTTGAATCCTCCAGGTGCTTCACAGAAATTTATAATGTTGAGCCGTGAAAATGAAAAAAAAAAAAAAATTTAAAGACAAAAAGTGTTGCTTTAACACAAAATTTTTCAAATTCACTAGGTTAACAGGAAATGATTTGTTTTGTAATTTCTCCTGAGTACACCAATACCACATATGTTGTTGAAAACTACTTTTGAGGCACAATATAAAGTGAAGAACTGAAGTATCTCCATGTTGGAGTTCAGATTTAGTTGAAATGGTCTAAGCATAGCATTTGACATTGGCAGAGCTGCTGAGGTGACAGAACAGCAGAAATACCCCATAATTGACTCCATTTTACAAACTGCACCCCTCAGTGAATTCATCCAGTGGTGCAGTGAGCATATTGACACTACAGGTGTGTCAGAAATTTTATACTGTTGGCTGTGAACAAAAAAATAATTACATTTTTACCACTAAAATGTTGTTTTAACCTTAAATTTCCAATATTCATAGGGGGAAAAGCTAAAAAGGTCCTCATAATGTGTTACACAATTTATACTGGCCATGACAATACCACACATATGACTGTACAGTACTGTCTAACCTCACCACAGAACTTGGGAGGGAAGGAGTGCCATTTGACTTTTGGAGTACAGATTTGGAGTACAGAATAGTTTGCATACTCCATTTGCAGAGCCCCTAAGTCCAGAATACGAGAAATCCTCCTAAATGATCAAATGTTGAAATCAGACCCCTCTAAAACTGAAATATCACATGGTCAGAAGTATTCAGACCCTTTGCTCAAACACTCATATTTAAGTCACATGCTGTCCATTTTCTTGTGATCCTTCTTCAGATGGTTCTACTGCTTCATTGGAGTCCAGCTGTGTTTAATTAATATGATAAAATTTGATTTGGAAAGGCACACACCTGTCTATATAAGAAGTCATAGCTCACAGTGCATGTCAAACCAAATGAAAATCATGAGATCAAAGGAACTGCCCAAGGAGCTCAGAGACAGAATTGTGGCAAGGCACAGATCTGGCCAAGGCTACAAAATAATTTCTGCAGTACTCAAAGTTCCTAAAAGCACAGTGGCCTCCATAATCCTTAAATGGAAGAGGTTTGGGACCACCAGAACTCTTCCTAGACCTGGCTATCCAGCCAAACTGAGCAATCGGGGGAGATGAGCTTTGGTGAGAGAGGTAAAGGAGAATCCCCAGATCACTGTGGCTGATCTCCAGAAATGCAGTAGGCAGCTGGGAGAAAGTTCCCATTTGGACCATTATGGCAGAATGGCCTGACAGTAGCCTCTCCTGGGTGGAAGACATATAAAAGTCCGCATAGAGTTTGCAAAAAAAAAACACACGAAGGGCTCCCAAACTATGAGAAATAAGATTCTCTGGCCTGATGAGATGAAGGTAGAACTTTTTGGTAATAATTGTAAGCAGTATGTGTGGAGAAAACCAGGCACTGCTTATCACCTACCAAATACAATCCCAACAGTGGAACATGGTGGTGGCAGCATCATGCTATGGGGGTGTTTTTCAGCTGCAGGGACAGGATGACTGGTTACAATTGAATGAAATATGAATGCGGTGAAGTACAGTGATATCCTGGAAGAAAACGTCTTCCAGAGTGCTCTGGACCTCAGACTTAGCCAAAGGTTCACCTTCCAACAAGACACTGACCCAAAGCACACAGCTAAAATAAGAAAGGAGTGGCTTCAAAACAACTCTGTGACCATTTTTGACTGGTCCAGCCAGAGCCCTGACCTAAACCCAATATGATATTTTTTTATAAATCTTGGAAGAAGGGAATGCAAAAACAAATGCACAAAACCAAGTAGTTTCATTGACTGTGGTAAGAAGGGTTAAAAATTCATTGCGTACTTTATGGCTGTCTCCCAATTTCTCTATGGATCAGCAATGAGTTTTAATGTCCTTTTACTATTTATTATCACATCAAAATGTTTATAATATTCCTTGCTTCTAGTTTATACATACTGTAGTCAATCCTGATTCACTGTGCTAAGTCATGGAACAGGGCAGGGCACTATAAAGAGGTACATCTTACCCCCCCCAAAGCCATTGATTCCTTCTCTGACTGAAGCAGGTTCTGCAATATGGACAATGGTGGCTATTCTAGGTGATTCATAAGAAGCAAATAGCCGATTTTTGAGGTTTCAAGAACTTCTAAACAATTTTTACAAATTTGACCTGTATCAAATTGATTTGCTCATCTCTAATAATTGTCATCCTAGTTTAGTAGTTTATAGAAAACTTTTTAAAAGCATTATTTCTGTTAGAGATAAAATTTGGCATTAAAAGTTCAAATTATTCATTATTCATAATATCACTACCTACAAGACCATCGTATCTTGCCTAAATGAGGACAGATACACATATATGGTTGAAGGTATATATGAGAGCTGGTGAATTGCAACTACACAGTGTCTCCATGACAACACTGCATCTGACAGAAATTAGAAATTTAAATGTCATCAATGTATCCGCATCTTCCATTCACGTGTAACTTCCTAACATCTGTCCTTTCTTTTGACTGTATTTAGACAATCAAGATGAAATGGAGGATGAAAGGCAGTAAAGGTGGATGTATTGTTTAGTATAATAACTTCAACGCTTTTAATGTTCTTTTTATACATTTTTAATATTCATCCAATAAAAATATGATATTCCCTATAAGAACTACAACATTTTAACCATGTAACTACACATCCAATTTAGTAAAGGCTTTTCCCATAATAAAATGTTGGGGTTTTTTTTAAGAATCTTTGTTAAAGAGCCAGGGATTTAACAAATTTTTCATTTCAATCAAATGAATGGCACTTATGCTATAGTAATGTTTTGAAAAAGTGACTGATTTGCAATTTATATCATTTACGTAGTTAGTCATTTTTACATTGTCCATTTAGCACATCATGGAGCTTTTACATAGGGAAAATTTAATTTGCATTTCTTATTCATATGCTTCTATTCCATTCTGTAGTGACACAGTTCACTTCACAAGCATAAAGTAAAATTAATCACATCAAGAACAAACAATACCCTGGGTAGAAATTATCAATATTGCCTATTTAAAGTGATTTATCACAGCTTAAGCCAAATGGGATTCATTACTTAAAAAAAAAAAAATCAATCAAATGCATTAAATTGTGCTCTAAGAATATATACACTTCACATTAGAGTCTTGAAAGCTGTTCAAGGCACACAACTTTACAGTAAAATCTCTTTTTACAAACTAATGGAAATGTTATAATATTCTGTGTTTAATATTTTCATATAAATGAAGATTTAGGTACAGATGAATTCATAGTGTGAGTAAAATGTCTCGGAATATTTGGAAATTCATCTTATCTTCAATTAATTTAACTCTGTTAACTCCAAGGTTTTAAGAAAGTCTCTTCTGCGATAAACATCTGATATCATAGAGGTCAATGATTTACTTCTCTAAAGCTTATATCATGACATTCATCAAAACCCTTTTAAGTATCTGCTTGTTAGTTCCAAAGATAACTTGTGTACTTTCCCAATCCATGCAGTGGGCCTGGCTATGTACAATATATGTAAGGTTTCTACACATTTTCATGATTTTAAATATTATATTTCTATTGCTGCTTTGATCCCTTTCCTGTGTCATGTGGCCATAGTAGTGCTATTATTGTCATGTCATATGCACAGCAATATTGTTAATGACTACAAGAACCTGTTGCATGGCTTCATAGACTGATACGACCATTTGACTTGCTATGCCAAATTATGTATAGAACTATTCAAATAAGTAGCAAAATATGTAAGGTCTATTAATTTCCATGAAAAACAATGAAAATACCCCAAAAATGGAATTGTTACTACGGTGCCCGTACACTTATATACAAATCAGGGGAAACGCAATTAATGCACCAAACAGATTTATGTTCACACATAGTCCCTTATCTGACCCAGATTTGACACTGCCTGAGCACAAAGGTTGGCACCTACGAATACATAAAGGCACCTCCACTAAACCTCTTCTGACCCCGTTTGTCTTCAACTGAACTCTAGATAATGCTCAACACAAAAATAATGATAGTAGAAAAACAAAATATACATAAATTAGAAGATGAGGCCCAGGTACAGCAATGTGTTCACACAGTAACACAGGAAAGATGGAAGAAAATAAGAAGAGCCCCACACCAAACAAAATACATGGGAGGCTTCCCTGACACCAAAAGTGACAGAAAGAAAGGGTACTGCATAGGAAGACATACAACAAACAGTAGGTAACGTACTGACATTAACCAGGTTAGATTATCCCTAGCTGAGGAGCTGGCTCTCCAAACACTAATCTGTCTTCAACTGTAGCCAGGAAAGAAGGCCGGTGCAAGATGAGTATAAATAGAACCTACCAATCTGTAAAAAGCACAGAACCATAGAGAAGAGTTAGCTACACCTGAAGACAAGCAAATCAAAGAAAGGAAAATAATGACAAAAGAACCATGAGCAAATTTTACAGAGGCCAAACAGGCAGTGGATCAGCAGAAACAGAAACCGACCACACAGCAACAGTTCACTGTATTACGTCATGAAACTGAGGCATCACAAGGATAAGTACAAGAAGGTCAAGGTCAAATAAATCATGAGGTCACGAATCACTGTAAAAAATGTATATAACCCAGAGATACTTACAGCGAAATCAGAAAAAGTCAGAGGAAAAGGGAGGAGGGAATATTGATGAAGTAGAGAAAGTGATAAGTGCGCCGGGTAAGAGTACCTGCTTAGTAGGGAATTTTTATGGTAATACTTTGTAAATTACCTTCTCTTAATGTCTACTATATTCAACTTATACATTTCGGTGTGAACACTTGTTTGAGGTCCATTTATTGTTGGTAGTTTTCTTTCTTACTGACATTATGCTATTTATTTATTTATTTACTACTAGTTGTATTATATCCGCTCTCTGCAGGTAAAAGAAATTCTGCCTATTCTTTTTCTCTAGATATTTTCTATTATTGCTTTTCTGTATTTGACTTATATAGATGTTTTTATAGCATCTTAGTGTCATGTTCTTTAAATTAAAACATTGTAATTTTTTATTATTATTATTATTATTATTATTATTATTATTATTATTAGAAATCTTGCATTTATTTTATTTTTTGCATTTTCATTTTCTATAGAATCATATGAAGGATTTATTTTGTAATAAGTGGGCATGCAAATTAGATGTCTTGTTCCTATCAGTGGTTGATTTGCTGCAAATCAATAGATAACCCTTTAACCCCTTCATGACAAATGACGTACCCTGTGTATCATGGTTTCCAAGGTGTTCCTTACCGATGACGTACGAGGTATGTTATAGCAATCACGCAGGAACAGGAATGGTGCCTGCATGATCTATGCTTAGACTTTGGCTTATGTGAAAACCAAACCCTGGCTTTTACTGCCAGCAGTGGTTCCTGGCTACCTCTGGCTGCTTAACCCCCTAAATGTTGTTGTCGCGGTCGGGGAGGACGCCGCTGCGCTGCGCTCGCTCGCTAACGCTTGGGTCCAGCGCTGCTGCGATGGCTGCTCGGTGGCTCGAGCGGTGGGCTGGATCCGGGGACTCGAGCGGCACTCCTCGCCCGTGAGTGAAAGGGGGTAGGATTTGGTCCGTAATTCCACCCACGGGTTGTGGTAAGGTTGGGCACCACCGCTGCTGGTGACAGGGATCCCGGGAGCGATGATAGGGAGCAGCTGGGATGTTGTTTCCCCCCTCCGTGGGTAGGGGTTGGTGGTCCCGGGGCCCGATAAGGTGACGGGGAGGCAGGGTTGGCAAGGTGCAGGGTTGCCTGGGCTGCGCAGCACGGTGCCGGACAGCACAGTTGTACTCACTCAGCCACAAATGTACACAAAGTCTCTGGTAAACCAAATGGCTGGATGGACGGGTCCCGCAGCCGGCTGCTGTGACTTCTCCCGGACGGTTGGTGGTGGCTGCCTTTCCCTGCACCTTTGTGAACGTTCGGTCCCGATGGATTCCCACCGGTAACCCGCTCCCCAGCGTGTATATGTGCCGGAGGAGCCCTTTTGCCCGCAGGCTCTGGCCCTTGGAACTCTAGCTGTGGCGGTAGCTGTATTTCCTTTTGCTGGTCGGACGGTTGCCTTCAATCGGGTCTTGGCTGTTAGGAAACCCCTGGGGTTCCGGTCACTGATGGATTTGACCCCTAATGGCGACTCCAAGCCTGGTCGGGGACCGCAGGCCCTGCCTGTGTTTGCTGGCTTCACTTCGCTCCCCGGTTCGGTACCGGCGGGCCACCACCCGTCCCCGGTCCTACGGTTCTGCGTTGATTCGCCTCTCCTGCAGACGACCACCACCGTCTGCCAACCTTGCTCTTAGTGCCCGGGACACACACCCGGACACTGTCAGTTTACTCCTCCACTACTACTTCACTCCTTTCACTTGCACTTCCTTAACTGATCTGACTTCCTTTCCCGCCTCCAGGACTGTGAACTCCTAAGTGGGTGGGGCCAACCGCCTGGCTCCACCCCACCTGGTGTGGACATCAGCCCCTGGAGGGAGGCAACAAGGATTTTGTGTCTGGCTGATGTGCCTGTCTCAGGGTGGGAGTGTGTGTTGTAGTACCTGTGACGACCTGGCTAGTCCAGGGCGCCACATTCCCCCTTGGTTAAATGCAGACCGTCTGCGGGCTGCCCGTCCATCACCGGTTTTATTTTTCTTTTTTAACTGTAAAAATATAAAAACATCAACAGTTTATGCATTTTAAATCTTCCCTTATGGGAGGCAGGTTACTTAAACGTTACAAACCACTTATATCTACATTTTTAATAACAACAGACGGACGGCTTCCGCTCTCCCACCCAAGCAACCTAGCCCTGATGCTGCCCCTAAGAAGTGGGCAGCACCCCTTGACCCCAGTCCAGATCCAGGCTGCCCGAGTGGGAACGAGTACGGTGCCTCGCACCCGGCCGTCACTTCAGGGGACCCCACGTCCATGGGGGACCCCTGACCCCCGGAGGATCGCCACCGGTTGCGGTAGTGGTGGGCCTGGGCCATCACTTTCCTCCAGGCCCATCCTCCAAACCTGCCTCTCCGGAGGCGGCAACGGAAAACATGCCCCAACTTATTTACAATCCCACCAATTTGTGGGCGCCCTGCAAGTTCTCAGGCATGTCCATGAAGAGTTCCTCATGCCAACGGTACAAAGGGTCCCTGCGGGGACAACTAGCCGGCAACGGCCGGGTCAATCACGTTGTCAATCAGGTTATTTGCTCGGTTGATTCATTCATTTACTTAACAGGGTAACGGTACTGGTGGTCCCAACAGGGACAATGGTGAGACGGAGGGACCGCTGCCTTATTTCAAGTCCACACCGCAGGCCGGAGGAGGGGACTGGGCCAGTTCTTGGGCCTCCTGGCCTCCTCTCAGCTTGGCATCAAGGGCAAACCAGCCCCTCTCTCCACAGTGCCGCGTGTACGTCACCAGATCACCTGGGAATAAGTTACGACCCGGGTGGCCCTCTGGTAGGTGGGCATTGACATCTCGACGGGCCACAAACACCTCGGCTTCCAGGCCCGGCTCGAAAATAAATCCATACCCTCCGGCGGGGGTCAAATCTTCACACCTGACCCTCGTATGCCGGGCCCCGTATCCGGAAGGTGGCTCTGCGGAGGTTTTCCTTCTCCTGGATCGTGCAGGCTATCATCTCGGCCTTCCGCTTCTCCCTCTCCTCGATTTCCTGGCCCAGCTGGCTCGGCTCCATGTCCCAGTAAGGGGCATTTGCCTGCCCCTGCGCGCGGGTCGGGCCCCGCAGGACTTCCTCCACACTGCCCACTACTGGCGTCCGCTCTGATAGGTCTCGCGGTGTCATGGCTTGGGGTGCTGCCTCACAGCGGTGACCCGGCGCAGCCTCAGCCGGGGCGTGGGGTAGGGGTACAGGGGTCCTCACCCGCTGAGCCTCCGCCTCCTCCTGAACGGGATGGATCATCGGAGCCGGAACGGTACTGGGTGCGGTCACCTCCGATGCCACCGGTGTGTCTTTGCAGACTGACGCTGCACTCGGGAGCTTCCACGGAAGTGGTGCAGGTCGTCGGCTGACATTGTCTGCAGGCTGGTCCGCTCGGGCGGACAGTCAGGGTTCCGCCACCGGTTGTAGGGGTAGCGGGCCTAGTGGTGGGGCGGCAGCAGCCAACACGGGTAGCGGGGGAGGCAGCAGGGTGAGCGGGCGCAGACCGGGCCCCTCAGACGCAGCGACCAATCCTGTAGGGACACAGGATCGTGGGTCGCCCACGCGCTCCTCCAAGTCTTCCTCCTCGCGTCTCCGTATGGTCACCACCACATCCACCATGTCAGTATCCCACTCCTCCAGGAGGAGCTGCACTTGCACCTGCAGACGGCTGCTCAGACGGGCGGTCCGGATCTCTACCCATGCTGCAGTGCCGGGCGCGGTCTCGGGGACTGCGGGTCTACCGGACGGACGGTGCATGCTGGCAGCGGTGTCCTCCAGGAACCAAATGGCGGCAGAGTCCTGGCGTCCCTGCTTTTATGGCCTCGGTTCACATGCAGCCGGACACCATCCGTCCCCCCTTGGTCCTTTCTCGGTACATCCTTTTCAGGGGCCGGGGCGTCGGCTTTCGCGCCTCCACTGCTCGAGAAGACACTCGAGCGGGAAAATCTTCGCGCCCAAGATGGCGGATTCTGAAATTTTTCGGCCGGACACTGCCGGCGGAGCACAAGGCGCACTTCTACCAGCCAGCAGAATGGTAAGATCCTGTTCGTGACGCCAAGTTGTCGCGGGCGGGGCGGACGCCGCTGCGCTCGCTAACGCTTGGGTCCGGCGCTGCTGCGATGGCTGCTCGGTGGCTTGAGCGGTGGGCTGGATCCGGGGACTCGAGCGGCGCTCCTCGCTCGTGAGTGAAAGGGGGTAGTTTGGTTTAGGGATTTGGTCCGTGATGCCACCCACGGGTTGTGGTGAGGTTGGGCACCACCGCTGCTGGTGATGGGGATCCCGGGAGCGATGATAGGGAGCAGCTGGGATGTTGTTTCCCCCCTCTGTGGGTAGGGGTTGGTGGTCCCGGGGCCCGGTGAGGTGACAGGGAGGCAGGGTTGGCAAGGTGCAGGGTCGCCTGGACTGCGCAGCGCGGTGCCGGATGGCACGGTTGTACTCACTCAGCCACAAATGTACACAAAGTCTCAAGGTAAACCAAATGGCTGGATGGACGGGTCCTGCAGCCGGCTGCTGTGACTTCTCCCGGATGGTTGGTGGTGGCTGCCTTTCCCTGCACCTTTGTGTATGTTCGGTCCCGATGGATTCCCACCGGTAATCCGCTCCCCAGCATGTATATGTGCCGGAGGAGCCCTTTTGCCCACAGGCTCTGGCCCTTGGAACTCTAGCTGTGGCGGTAGCTGTATTTCCTTTTGCTGGTCGGATGGTTGCCTTCAATCGGGTCTTGGCTGTTAGGAAACCCCTGGGGTTCCGGTCACTGACGGATTTGACCTCTAATGGCGACTCCAAGCCTGGTCGGGTTCCGCAGGCCCTGCCTTTGTGTGCTGGCTTCACTTCACTCCCTGGTTCGGTACCGGTGGGCCACCGCCCGTCCCTGGTCCTACAGTTCCGCGTTGATTCGCCTCTCCTGCAGACGGCCACCACCGTCTGCCAACCTTGCTCTTAGTGCCCGGGCCACACACCCGGACACCGTCAGTTTACTCCTCCACTACTACTTCACTCCTTTGACTTGCACTTCACTAACTGATCTGACTTCCTTTCCCGCCTCCAGGACTGTGAACTCCTCAGTGGGTGGGGCCAACCGCCTGGCTCCACCCCACCTGGTGTGGACGTCAGCCCCTGGAGGGAGGCAACAAGGATTTTGTGTGTGGCTGATGTGCCTGTCTCAGGGTGGGGGTGTGTGTTGTAGTACCTGTGATGACCTGGCTAGTCCAGGGAGCCACACTGTGACTAATACTCACCACAGCAATTAAGAGGCTGGGAAATGGAGTAATCACGGGGTCTGATCATTGCCATAGTAACCTAAGGTCGTCAATACATCGTCATGATGACTTCTGGGTCACTTAGCTACTGGAAGCCTATGAGACCATGCAAGCAGCATGGTCTGAGAGGCTTCTAACAGAGTAAAACCGACAGGTATGATCCTTTGCAATGCTGCTGCATTGCAATGGATTACACCAGTTATAAGTGTATTAAAATGTAATGTCCCAGAGAGGTACTAAATATAAAAGTTAAAAAAATTGTACACTTTTTTTAAATCACAAAAAAGCAGAAAATATACCATTAAATCAGTTTATTTATGTAAAAAATAAACTAAAAAAAACACATAATGGTTATCAACGCATCTAGAAAAATACAATCTATAAAACTGTAACACTATTTAACCCTTCAGTTAAAAATGTTAAAAAAATGTAATTTAAAAATGTGGCAAAAAAATAGGCAGTTTCATCGTTCAGCCAAAAAAGTGGACTAAAATATGGCCAAAAATTTGCCTGTAAATAAAAATGATATTTCTAAAAATACCATCTTGTCCAGAAAAAACAATATGCCATACAGCTCCATTGATTGACAAATAAAAAGCTATATCTCTCAGAATAGAGCAATGCAAAATAATTATTTTTTTTATAAAATGTTTTTTATGGCAATAAAAGAGGCAAAACATAAAAATGTAAATGGGGTATTGCTGTATAATCGTTCTGACATGAAGAATAAAGCTGTTTTATCCCTTCTATGACATGGTGAGCAGAATAAAAAAACAACAATTCCTGAATTGTTTTTTCTTCTTGATTCAAAAAAAGCGAGTATAAAAAAACACACAGAGGAGTTCCAATGTGTGAATAGGTAGATAAAAGATGAATGTGCTCCCTTCGTGGAAAGGCTCACCTGTAATGGTTGTGCTCGCCAGGCACAACTCTTAAATTGAGGTAAAATAAAAGTAGCTGTATTTTCAAAGCTGCCAGTGTAAAACAATATTCTTTATTAAGCTCTCCATGCAACAAATAACAAGGACATAGCATCCTCTTCAATAACAAAATGCTACTTTTCTTTTACCTCAAATTACCACCCCACAAAAAGAATAGAAAGCGATCAAAAAACATTGTGGCCTAAAATGCTACCAATAAAAACTGCAACTCATGCTGCAATAAACAAGTTCTCACATGACTGTCAGCTGAAAAATTTGGTAAAACAAAAAACTTTTATTTGGTTAAAAAGCGTTTTTAGTGTGTTAGTACTAGAGTTGAGCGCGGTTCGCGGTTCGAGGTTCTCCAGTTCGCGGCTCGAGTAATTTTGGGGGCTGTTCTAGATAGAACTAGAACTCGAGCTTTTTGCTAAAGCTCGATAGTTCTAGATACGTTCGAGAACGGTTCTAGCAGCAAAAAGACCAGCTAATTACTAGCCGGCTTTCCGCTGTAATAGTGTAAGTCACTCTGTGACTCACACTATTATGAAATTTCAGTGTATAGTGTGCAGGAACAGCGCATTCAGATCACTGCTGTATGGATAATGGCGATTGCCATTTTTTTTTTTTTTCCTTGTCTTCCTTCCCTAAGCGCGCGCGTGTAGTGGGGCGGGCCAGCATGTCAGCCAATCCCAGACACACACACAGCTAAGTGGACTTTTAGCCAGAGAAGCAACGGAATGTGTGATAGGATGTCCATGTCACATGTCCCTGCATTATAAAAACGAGTATCTGCCCGTCCGGACGCCATTATCTCTTATGCGTCCTTGGTGTCAGTCACCGCTGGCGCAGCGCCTATCTCCGATACTGCTGCGTACGCTCTATACACAGCGCTGTACAGAATAGGGATAGCACTTTCTATCAGTCCTTTTAAGGGCTAATACCGGCAGGGTCAGAGCCATAGGTGACAGGTCCGTGAAAACAGAATTTAACAGCTACACAAGATGTCTGTGTCTGTGTAGCTAAGGTCAGGGATTTACTCGCTGCATTTCCCCATTAGGAGGGATAGAAAGGCAGGCTTCCTTTCCTCTACCCAGAGACCCACAACCCTGCCACTGTACCCTCCTGCCCTTTGCACACTCAAACTCATTGTTACTAAGCCATTATACTAGCAAACACTGAGTGAACATAGTGGCATCCTAAACGTGGCTGTTGGACTTCTGTATTGTCCCACTAGTGCAAAGATATTTGCCGCACGTCTGCCTGCATTGCACACTCAAACTCATTGTTATTAAGCCATTATACTAGCAAACACTGAGTGAACTTAGTGGCATCCTAAACGTGGCTGTTGGACTTCTGTATTGTCCCACTAGTGCAAAGATATTTGCAGCACGTCTGCCTGCATTGCACACTCAAACTCATTGTTACTAAGCCATTATACTAGCAAACACTGAGTGAACTTAGTGGCATCATAAAAGTGGCTGTTGGACTTCTGTATTGTCCTACTAGTGCAAAGATATTTGCAGCACGTCTGCCTGCATTGCACACTCAAACTCATTGTTACTAAGCCATTATAGCAGCAAACACTGAGTGAACTTAGTGGCATCATAAAAGTGGCTGTTGGACTTCTGCATTGTCCCACTAGTGCAAAGATATTTGCAGCACGTCTGCCTGCATTGCACACTCAAACTCATTGTTACTAAGCCATTATACTAGCAAACACTGAGTGAACTTAGTGGCATCATAAAAGTGGCTGTTGGACTTCTGTATTGTCCCACTAGTGCAAAGATATTTGCAGCACGTCTGCCTGCATTGCACATTCAAACTCATTGTTACTAAGCCATTATACTAGCAAACTATGCTGCCAGTTTAAGGGCCGTAGTTGCATTGTCAGGGATAATTATTGTTGTTTATTCTGCTGTTAATAAAGCTAGACCACCGCTGAAATCTACACTACCTCTCAATTTTTACTACCACATTTTAAGTGCACAATCTTGTTGCAATCAAAATGAGTGGCAAAATGACAGATGCTGGTGGAAAGGGGAAGAGGCGTGTTTGAAAAGGAAAAAAAGGGTTTGTCCATGGGGAAGGTGGCAAAGTTCCATTAACATCTGCTGAAGATAGACCATCTGCCAGCAAAAGTAAGATGTCTACTACTTACCGTGGATAATCCCTTTTTTACGGACACGAACAACTGGAACAAAGGTAGATGATGGCCAAAAAAGGAAAATGCTTGAATGGATCTCAAGTGGTCCAACAAGTGCCCTCTCCGCCACCTCAACTACCGCATCCAAAAAACACCAGTCCTCTGAGTTGTCATCCCAATCAAACTTGCTTTCTCCCAGCTCTGAAGTCTCCATCCGCCCTGCACAGTATGGTGGAACTGAAATGGCTGAGTCTGCAGAGCTGTTCAGTCACACTATAGCCTGGGAATCAGAGGTCTGCTCCCAAGCTACAGTGAGTACAGACCAGGAAATGGTCTGCAGTGATGCCCAGAACCTTTGTGACTCTGATTCAGGCCACGTGGACCAAGTTTCTGAGCATAATGTTGACCCTTTTTCACAAACTGTAACACCTTTTGTTATAGACAATGAGGAACATACTGATGACGATGAGACGCAGATACCAGATTGGGATGACAACTTAAATATTCGGTCAGGGCAAGAAGAGGCTCGGTCTGGGGGTGAGGGGAGTGCAAACACAACAATTGATTAGGAAGTTCTAGATCCCACCTATTGTCAACCCACAGTCAGGCCCTCGAGGAGGTCAACAGAGACGGTGGAGGAGGATGCAACTGACGACAAAGTTACCTTGCGCCTTCCTGGACAGAGTAGGAGTACTGGAAGCACGTCTACAACTGCATCCTCAGCCACCACTGTGCCTCTGGGCACTAGTCGGGGTGGATCAGCAGGTCGCATGCCCTCTAAGCCTTGCCTAGCCTGGTCCTTTTTTCACATAGAAAAAGATCGCTCAAATTATGTGATCTGTAAAATTTGTCATGATTCTGTTAGTAGAGGGCAAAACCTCAGCAGTTTGACAACTTCTTCCATGAATCGTCACAAATAAATATCATATGTCCCGGTGGGAAGCTCACCGCTCTGCAATGCGGCCTAGTGGAGAAAACCATCCACCGCCTGCCCCTTCTAGTGCATCCGCGCGCTCTTCATCTTCTAGGACTGTGGAAACAGCTGTCACACCTGGTTTTCCACGCACAACTTCCACCACTGTAACCGCAACAGGCAGTTTGCTTGGTAGGTCGTCAGTTGGTTTGGAAGGGGAAACAAGTACGTGTGTACATCTCTCTCAGACATCGATAGCACCAACGTTGGATGAAGGCAACATCATGTCTACGCCTGCACTTTCCTCACAAAGCTGCATTTTTCCAGGGACACCCTACTCAACACCGTCTACACACAGCGGCCAGATCTCTGTCCCTCAGATGTGGACAAATAAAAGGCCATTTCCTGCGACCCATGACAAAGCTAAGAGGTTGACTTTATCCCTCTGTAAGCTCTTTGCTACCGAAATGCTGTCTTTCCGCCTGGTGGACACACAGGAGTTTAGAGACCTTATGTCTGTCGCTGTGCCCCAGTACCAGATGCCCAGTCGCCACTACTTCTCTAAGAAAGGTGTGCCCGCGCTACACCAGCATGTCGCAAACAACATCACCACTTCCTTGAGAAACTCTGTGTGTCAACGGGTGCATTTCACCACCGACACTTGGACCAGTAAGCATGTACAGGGACGTTACATGTCGCTGACTGGGCACTGGGTAACTATGGTGATAGATGGTGAAGGGTCTGCTGCACAAGTCTTGCCGTCCGCACGACTTGTGTGTCAATCCTCTGTCTGTCCAAGTTCCGCCACTGCTTCTGCCTCCTCCACCTCATCTGGGTCCTCCACCTCCGCCCCAAGCCTGCCTGGTCAGGCCACCAGCGTTCGCACTGCGCAGAAGTAATCACGCACCCCTCATTACTATGCTGGCAGCAGAGCGCAATGCCATCAGGCGGTCTTTAGCTTGACATGTCTTGGAAATAGGAGTCACACAGCGGCTGAGTTGTGGGCAGCTCTGGAGACTGAGTTTAATAAATGGTTGTCTCCACTCAACCTGCAGCCTGGTAAGGCCATGTGCGACAATGCTGCAAACCTGCGTGCGGCCCTTCGCTTGGGCAAGGTGACACACGTGCCTTGTATGGCTCACGTGTTGAACCTTGTTGTCCGGCAATTTTTAACACACTATCCCGGCCTAGATGGCCTTCTGACCAGGGCACAAAAACTATCTGCTCATTTCCGCTGTTCAACCGCCACAGCTGAGCGACTTGCATCGCTCCAGAAGTCTTTCGGCCTGCCGGTTCATCGCCTGAAATGCGATGTGGTGACACGCTGGAATTCGACTCTCCACATGTTACAGCGACTGTGGCAGCACCACCGAGCCCTGGTGCAATATGTCATGACGTATAGCCTGGGCCAACGAGATGCAGAGGTGGGGCAGATCACCCTGATAGAGTGGTCTCAGATCAAGGACCTATGCACCCTTCTGCACAGTTTCGACATGGCGACGAATATGTTTAGCACTGACAATGCCATTATCAGCATGACAATTCCAGTCATTTACATGCTGGAGCATACGCTAAACACTATTCGGAGTCAGGGGGTGAGACAACAGGAAGGGGAGGAACTACAGGAGGATTCATATGCGCAAGAGACAACAACATCACCAAGGTCCAGACGTTCATCCTCACCAACGTGGCAGGCATGGGACCATGGGGGACAGGGATCAACAAGGTCGCATGGTTGCAGGCGAAATGTTGAGGAAGGTGCAAGAGAACATGAAGAAATGGAGGATGAACTGTCCATGGACATGGAAGACTCAGCGGATGAGGGAGACCTTGGTCAAATTTCAGTTGAAAGAGGTTGGGGGGAGATGTCAGAGGAAGAAAGAACGGTTAGCACCTCTATGCCACAAACACAGTGTGGACTTGGTCCGCATGGCTGCGCAAGACACATGAGCGCCTTCTTGATGCACTACCTCCAACATGACCCTTGTATTGTCAAAATTAGAAGTGATGATGACTACTGGCTTGCCACACTATTAGATCCCCGGTACAAGTCCAAATTTTGTGACATAATTCCAGCCATAGAAAGGGACGCACGTATACAGGAGTATCAGCAGAAGCTGTTACTCGATCTTAGCTCGGCTTTTCCGCCAAACAACCATGCAGGGGCAGGGAGTGAATCTCCCAGTTGTAACTTGACAAACATGGGACGGTCTCGTCATCTTCAACAGTCTACCCGTACCAGTAGCACCGTATCTGGTGCTGGTAACAGCAATTTTATGGAAACTTTTCATAATTTTTTTAGACCGTCCTTTGCAAGGCCACCAGAGACAACAAGTCTGACACATAGTCAACGGCTGGAGAGGATGATACAGGAGTATCTCCAAATAAACATTGATGCCATGACTTTGCAAATTGGGCCTTGCTCATTTTGGGCTTCAAATCTTGAAAAATGGCCAGAGCTCTCCACTTTTGCCTTGGAGATTTTGTCGTGTCCAGCTGCCAGCGTTGTCTCTGAACGTGTCTTCAGTGCTGCTAGGTGTGTGCTGACAGATAAGCGCACGTGTCTGTCCAGTGACAATGTGGACAGACTAACGTTCATCAAAATGAACAAGTCATGGATCCACAAGGAATTTACTACCCCTGTGTCATCCTGGGGAGAGTAAATGCTTGTGGATTTGGAATGTGCTTGATGCAAATCAAAACATCCTGTTTGCAACTAGGGCACAAGTGCTGCCACTGATGGGGTGTCTGTGTGGCCCAATTTTTGGAAAAAAGGGAGACTCCGCTTTGAGTAACCCTTGCTTGCTGTGTTTTTTAAAAGGAGCCAAGATGAACAAGTCATGGTTCAGCAAAGACTTTGCTACCTACCCCGGTGTGATCCTGGGGACGGTTAAGGATGGCGTATTTTTGAATGTGCTTGATGCAAATCTAGCTGTGAAGTGTACAACTGGGGCACAATTGCTGCCACTGAAGGAGTGGGTGTGTGTTGGGCCCAATTTTTGGAAAAAAGGGAGACTCCGCTTGGAGTAACCCTTGCTTACAGTATTTTTAAAAAAGAGCCTAGATGAACAGAGCTGGGATCAGGAAAGACTTAGCTACCTACCCCGGTGTCATCCTGGGGATGGTTAAGTATGGCGTATTTTTGAATGTGCTTGATGCAAATCTTGCTGTGAAGTGTACAACTGGGGCACAAGTGCTGCCACTGAATGGGTGGGTGTGTGTGGGGCCCAATTTTTGGAAAAAAAGGAGAACTCCGCTTGTAGTCACCTTGTGGTGTTTTACATGATTTTAGAAGGGCGTGCCATGCCTATATCTGTGTCTCCTCCTCTTTTTCCTTGTCCAGCTCTTTTGTTTTCGCATGAGTATATGTCCTTGTCACTTTCCTATGTGTTTGTGTTGTGTTGTGAGTTGTTTGTCACCTTTTGGACACCTTTGAGGGTGTTTTCTAGGTGTTTTTATGTGTTTGTGATTGCCTGCCATTGTTTTCTATGCGGTTCGAGTTCGGTTCGTCGAACGTTCGACGAACTGAACTCGAACAAGACCTCCGTTTGACGAACCGAACTCGAGCCGAACCACGACCGGTTCGCTCATCTCTAGTTAGTACCCAAACCTAAAAAAACTATATAAATCTAGTATCGCTGTAATCACACTGACATAAGGAATAAAGCCTAATCAATTATGCCACAAAGTGAAAGGTGTAAAAAATAGTAATAAAGCCAATTTCTTGTACTGCTTTTTATTTGTCCATTTTGCCTTCCAATGATCACAAAAAGTGCAGGTCACATTTATCCTGCAATCTATATTTCTATTGTGGTTTCCATGCAAATCTCGGAAAACCATGATTCAGACAAAATTCCTCATGAAATGTTCACTGTAAAGAGGCAGGGGGAGTCACTTTGAACTCCCATCTGGCCTGTGCTCCAACGGTGTCAATCATTTTACTCATCTTTTGAGACATGCACAAGAGCGGTCAACAACAGTTTTTGTACCAGAAAAGATGACACCTCTGCATAGAGGCCAAATGGAATCCAGAATAACTCATTCATTTTCACACCTCAGCTTTTTAAAATTCTATGAAGCACCTGGAAGATCAAGGTGCTCACCACAGATCTAGACATATTGCTTGTTCGGTCTAGACTCTAAATTGGAGTCACATGTGGGGGGTTTCTACTATTTTGTCACATCACTGGCTATGAATACACAAAAAGGCACTCGCTAATGGTTCCAGACAATTTTAAGTCCCTAATGCCAAATGGCGAACCTTCCCTTCCAAGCCTTGTGCACCCAAACAGTAGTTTTCCACTACATGTGGGTATCGGCGTACTCAGGATAAATTTCACAACAAATTGTATAGTGCATTTGCTCCTGTTGCCGTGGTAAAAAAGCATAATTTGGGACTAAATTAACAACTTTGTGGGAAAAAGTAAAATTTTCATTTGTTTCTTCTTAGATGTGGTTGTGAAGTGTTTGAGGGGTGCAGTTTTTAGAATGGTGTCACTTTTTGGATATTTTCTGTGACATAGGTCTGTAAAAGTAAAAGTAAAAGTGACTTAACATCTGATGTGGTCCCTAAAAAATGGTTTTGTAAATTCTGTTGGAAAATTGAGTAATTGACGATAAACTTTTGACCCTTCTAAATTCCTGACAAAAATAAAATTTTGTTTCAAATATTGTGCTGCTGTAAAGTAGTCATGTGCTAAATGTTATTTATTAACTATTTTGTGTGACATAATGCTATGGTTAAAGGGCATAAAAAAAAACTAATTTGAAAATTCAACATTTTAAAAATGTTTGCCAAATTTCCAGTTTTGCATATTAACCCCTTCACGACCGGCCAATTTTTCGCTTTCCGGGTTTTTTTTTTCGCCATTCTTTTTCTGAGAGATGTAACTTTTTTTATTTTTCAGTCAATATGGTCATGTGAGGGCTTATTTTTTGCGGAACGAGCTGTACTTTTAAATGAAATCATCAGTTTTACCAAATAGTGTACTAGAAAACGGCAAAAAAATTCCAAATGCAGAAAAATTGCAAAAAAAGTGCGATAGCACTATGGTTTTTGAGATATTTTATTCACTGTGTTCACTATATGGTAAAACTGATGTGTGGGTGTGATGCCTCAGGTCAGTGTGAGTTCGTAGACACGAATCATGTATATTCATGTATAGGTTTACTTTTATATAAGGGGTTAAAAAAAAATCGGAAGTTTGTCCGAAAAAAGTGGCGCACGTTTTACGCCATATAGCGACCAGTAGCGTTCTCATTTTTCGGGACCTATGGCTCAATGACGACTTATTTTTGCATCTCGAGCTGACATTTTTAACGGTACCATCTTTGCGCAGATGCTACGTTTTGATCGCCTCTTATTGCATTTTGCGCAAAAGTTGTGGCGACAAAAAAACATCATTTTGGCGTTTGGAATTTTTTTGCGGCTACGCCGTATACTGATCAGATTAATTGATTTTATATTTTGATAGATCGGGCGTTTCTGAACGCGGCGATACCAAATGTGTGTATATTTTTTTATTTTTTTAACCCTTTAATTTTCAATGGGGCGAATGGGGGGTGATTTGAACTTTTACATTTTTTGTTTTTTTTTAATTTTTTAAAACTTTTTTTTTAACTTTTTTTTTTATTTTACTAGTTACCCTAGGGGGCTATTGCGATCAGCATTCCGATCGCTCTGCAGTATCTGCTGATCACAGCTACAAGGCTGTAAACAGCAGATACGCTCTCTTTCTCTTTTGCTGTGCCGCTGGCACAGCAAAAGTGAAAGCAAGTCAGGTGTAGTACAGGAGTCATCACATGACCCTGTGCTACCATGACAACTATCGGAAGTCACGTGATCGCGTCGCGTGACTTCCGGTATCGGGCGATAAGTAAATGTTTACCGTGATCGCGCTTATAATGGCGCTGTCACATTTTGACAGCGCCATATAAGGGGTTAAACGGCATGAGCAGATAACGATTCTGCTCGTGCCTAGCAGGAACACATCTCAGCTGTGAAAATCAGCTGAGATGTATGCCGATCGCAGCATGATGCTGCCGGCAGACCGCGGGCAGTAACATTATGACCGCAAGGACATAATTTTACGGCCCGCGGTCATTAAGGGGTTAATGAGCATAATTAGCCAGCCTGGAAGCAGGAGACAGCAGTGGCTGAAGACAGCAGTGCTGGAGACGGGTGAGTTTAAAAAAGCTTTTTATTTTAAATGTATGTGTTTTTCTGGTACATGTTTCATGGATCACACCACTCTGTGGTCTATGGGACATCAGTGATGCTGGAGAAAAACAGACAGAAATACGTCAGTGAGACATCACTGATGTGTGCGCAGACCCATTGATTTTAATGTTTCTGCTTATGTCCGTGATTCTGGTACATATAAAAACTGCAACATACGTACCAGAATCACTGACATGCGAAGGGGACCTTAGAGAGCAATTCTTGCCTAAACATTTTGCATTCAGGGAAAATATATTACCTTTCAAAAAAGCTTTACTATGGCACGAGATTGCCTTTGAGTGAATTTAACAAAACACCATTGTAGAGCTACCATACAGCCAGAAATGAAATAATAGAAATATTAAAACAAAAAAATATATATTCAAAAATGTTTCCAACAGCATTCCAAAACTTTGCATAGAAAGACTAATTTTACATTGACAGATTGATCTCTCAATCATTGAAAAATACATAACTTATTTATAAATGATGTTTTTAAAGTACTATATGCATTATTTCAGAAGTAGCGCCACAGGGAAGTTTAAAAAAATTCTCTGAATTGAATAACAAGTGAATAATGACTATTATATACAATGTACTTGCAAAATAATTGACATTTCCTTTATTCTTGTGTTTGTTACAATTTCTAAATTATATTGTGTAAGTGTAAATGCTTGTTTTCTGACAGTCACACTGTAAAAATTACATCACATAATATTCCTTTTAGTTTAAAAATCATGATTTCTTAACATCATATGTAATGATAAAATATTTTTTTTTTAAAATTGTTTCATTTTGGTCATATTTGCAAATAGGTATTATACGAACAGCCTTACCCAATATGGACAGAGAAGCCAAAGACCAATATCTTCTGGTAATTCAAGCAAAAGATATGGTTGGACTAATGGGAGGACTGTCGGGCACTACCTCTGTTACAGTCACACTTACAGATGTTAATGACAACCCTCCAAGGTTTCCTCGAAGTAAGTTCTCTTTAACACTATGGCTATCCTCAGTTAATGTTAGTGAAATCAATCTCTTTAATTTTAAAATGCTTTCTGGTGAATACGATTCTATTAAAAAGCAGCAACAGCTAAAAAAAAAAAGTTGCCCAATATTTGCAAAAAAGCTTACTGGTGGCAACTTTAGCCTGTAATACAGTGCCCCACTTTACCTTTTAAATAACTAAAGGGGTTGTCGGTTCTAAAATGACAAATCTGTAGTCACTTTATGTGACAGTCTATGTGACTGGAGACTTGTGAATCCTCACATAACTTACAATGCCACTTAGTAAGCTTCTTGCTGTAGTTTTCATAAATTAAATGTTTTATCAGCAGGAAATTATCATTAGAGGACTAGTAAATCTGCTGTCTTGTAGTCCAGCATATTCATGGGCTATGTGTAATCCCTCACTCACCATTGATTGGCAATTTTCTATGTGCAACCTAAATCACACAGAATATACCGCTGCAGATCCATCACATAGAAGACACTGAAACTGCTGCACATAAAGTTAGGTCCAGGGTTATTTGGATACTGACAAAAGTTTTGGCATTTTAGTATTTTAGCAAAACATATTCAAGTAAATACAGTTATGTAATCAATATGGGCTTAAAGTGCAGACTCGGCTTTAATTTGAGATTTTTCATATCTTAATTAGTGATGGCTGGATCCGCAGATAGCCAGATTTAAAAAAGAATAAATTTGGTTCTGGCCCAGAATTGATCCCGGATATCTGCCTGGACGCTGGTCTCCATATAAGTCTATGGTGACCCATTTGCGGCTATTAAAAATGGTGGTAGAAAGGATAGGGGGATTAGAGCAAGAAGGTTATACTTACCAGTCTCCCATGCAGTCTCTGGGACCGCACATTAACTTCATGCATTTGTACTGCATCCCCCACCCACTGGCAGTTCGGGCATCTATGATTGGTTGCAGTCAGACCATGCCCCCACCCTCTGTGACAGTGTGTCTGACAGCAACCAATCACAGATACTGTGAATGTCCCTATCATAGTATAAAATAAATAAATAAATTGGAGCAGGGTCTCCCCATATTATTATACTCAGTGCAGATGGCGCATATGGCTACAGGCTGCAGACCCCAGCTGTAGACTTACCATGGCAATGAATAAAAATAAGAGGGGTCCCATGCAGCTTTTTTTTTTCATTATTTAAATAAATAATATAAAAAAACAGCATACGGTCCCCCCAATTTTGTTGCACAACCATGATAATGCCCACAGCTAGGGGCTGGTATTCTCAGGCTGGGAAAACCTATGGTTACTAGTCCCCCCAGACTCAAAATAGCATCCTGCAGCAGCCCAGAATTGGTACATCAAATAGATGTGACAATCTCAGGACTTTACACAGCTAACAGCTGCCACTGAACCACAGATTAGTAATGGGGGGTCTCTGAGATCCCCCATTGTTAATCTGTAAGTAAAAAGAAATAAAACAAAAACACCAAAAAAATCCTTTAATTGAAAAAAAATACACAAAAAAACATCTTTTTCCAACGTATTAACCCGCAAAACACCCAGTTCCGATGTAATCAACATGAGGTTTCGCAACTATTTTAACTCTGCTGCATACTGAAGTGACAACACGTGGGCACAGAACATTTCCGCACTCTGTGGCTTCAGGCAGAAAATGATTGAGCCACAGCGATAAGTGGTGATGTCACTCAGTTTATTTGCAGTTACAGTTGGAGGTTAACCACAGGTAAACTGACCTCAGGTGGCCTCATTAAATTCAGTGACCTCACCTCACTGTAGCGGGTAAACAAGTTGAGGTTATGTGACTGTATTGGAACACTTGCCAAAGTGAAACAGAAGGAAAAAGCAAATGTGGTTGATATGGTTGATGAGGTGGCTAGTGGTTGGCAAGACCCACTAGGCCATATTTTAGCGAAGTAAGATTCATAGACTAAAGCATGTGCATGTGTATGTGCCATATTATGCATTTCATAGTCAAATTATTGTAATAGCTGCCTCTACTGAGTTGTTTTTTACAAAGTTGGCAGATGAGTTAAGTCATCCTTTGCGGTCTCAAACAAGGCACAGGCTGAGCAACCCTTCCCACCCATGCAAACTGCTGCCAGTGACCGCTGCGGGCCACATCCAGAGTTGTGGCTGAAGATGCAGAGCTTGTAGTGGTTGCATCACTCTGTGTGTGCAGGAAGCCGCAATGGAACCTCCTTGTCTTCCTCCTCCTTCACCTCCTCTGCTGAGCTCAGCTGCGTGCCTATGGGTTCACATCAAGTCAGATCTAGAACCACTTTATCATCTTTTCGGTTGTCCCACTCCTCTTCTTGAGTCTCCCTCATTTTCTTCCAGCCCTGACAACACAGCACAGTACGCCTCAGGTATCTGAGACTCATCAGGATCACCTTCATCCCAGAGGCTTAACATTGAATTTCCCTGGACCCTACTTAGTCAGGCCACAAATTTAACTGACAAATATTTAGGGCATCAGCGCAGATGCTTTCCTACAATTGAGCCTGTGAATCTTTGAAATAGACCTCTGATGCCCATGGAATAGAATGTTTGAACAGCTCGGCAGACTCCCCCTTCTGTGGTTCCCCACAGTCCTTTGGACAGTTGGAGAGTTGTGATGAGGGGGAAACAAGGGTAGTTGGGGTGGCACCTCTGAGGACTGTACTGTGTGTGATGTTGAGAAGGAAGGAAGAGGTAGAGAGGCAACTTGATGCAGCCCTTGCCATCCACTGAAACACATACTTTTTCTGGGCCTCTTCTACAATTTATTCCACTAGGCTGCCAAAAAAGGAAGTTTAGTAGCCCACTTAGGAACAGAAATTGTCAGTTGTCTTTGGATAGAACAAACCACTGTTTGTTCAGTAGAGCTTTCAGTAAAATTAGCACCTTCTACATGTACACGTGGAACACCACACCTATTCCCCCTTCCACCATGACCTCGGTATTTCCCATTCATGTTTGATATACCCTTCCCCTCTTTGAACCAGCTGTTTCACAATCCTAGGCCCACACCAGTCACTAAATTAACAATCTGTGAAAAGACACATGGTGCAGTTAGCAACTAAACCACCAGGTGTCACTAAAGTACAACAGTACAACCAAACAGGATATACGAGCAGAAACCCTGGGAGGAGCAGAACCCGAGGAGAATAATCAAAACAGGCCGAGGTCGATGAACACAGAGGTAGCATCAGGGCAAAAGGGGAAAACCAAGACAGTGTCAGAACAAGCTGAGATCAGTAAACCAAGGAAGTCAGTCAGAGGGAATGAATGAGAATGAACAACAGAGATGGGAAAAAAGGAGAAGGAGGATAAGACAGCTGGGGGTCTATGGAGGGAGTTGGGCAATACACCAGGATGGGCAGAGACAAGGAGGAGAGACAGAGGGGGTCACAGGGAGGTCAGGGAAAGAAGACACGACAGAGGAAGGCAGTCAGGAGGGTTGGAGGAGGGGAGCGATAGCCGAACAGGATCAAGGAAGACACAAGCAAAGCACTAGCTGAGCACTAACCGAAGCCATGCCGCAAATATCACTGGCAGCTTGACAGCAGGGTCAGCTCTGCTATAGAGTGGAGGAAGGTCCAAATCAAGGTTAGAAGGACCCCCTCCCCCATGGTCAGGGAGAGGCTGAAAAACCGGAGGGGATCACATGGGGTTACCAGCTCTGCAGAGGGCCGGCCAGCAGAGCAAGGCAAGAAACTGGCTCTGCAGGACGACGGACCTGCAGAGCATGGTCATGACACAATCAGTATTTATTTGTTGAGATAGTGTAGCTGGACCACAGAATTATCAATGTTTTCTGCACAGTAATGGATTATAGCCTTGATTACTATACATTACCATGAACCTTGATGATTGACTTGTCTATTGCTTTCTCTACAATGTATTGGAATGTGTATTACCAGTTGTCATTGAAGCTCAATTAGTAAGATACAACTCAACATGCTAATTGTTCTTTGAGAATCATGTGAAATCTTATTTGTTATCACTGTATGCTATCTGTACAAATAACTGATAAAAAGCACTGTAAAAGTAAACAGGATACAATACATGCGCAATATCACATGGCAAGAAGATCTTGGAACTATTTATAAGTTTTCCATTTTGGCCTTGGTATTCTAATTTTGGCTAAAAACTTTTGTTAAAATGGATAATAGATTTAGCTGTCACTAGAAAGGTCAAGATGAAAATACTGAAGCTTGCGTATGCTTTTGAAATAAGCCTTGATAAAGAACATACTTGCGGGGCTTGGAAATAAAAGGAAAGACAGTGCTAACAATGAGAGCATGGAATATTGAAATACAGATGAAAATTAATGTTAATGGGATGCTAGAAAGTGTGCTGAAGCACTAGATTTTATGGAGACTATTCAATTCCTAACAACTGAAATAATTAGAAAAATAGTACTGTTTGGTATTTAATGACGGCTCTTACACAGCATTTTTACAATTTGCATTATTGTATTTTGTGAGATGGAAAGGCATTTTATAATATGCTCAAACACACTTCTATTTTAAGTTTCCTGCCACAACATACCTTAAAACACACATTTCACAAATTATATTCTCTTTTTTGCCTCATCGTAGAAAAATGTAATTTTTACAATCATTTAACCTCTTCTCACCACGGACGAATTTCATTTTCTCCAATTTTGTTTTTTCTTCCACTTCTTCTGGGAACAATCTTATTTTTTCATTCTTCCAATGCCATAGACGTTTTAATGTTTGTTTTTGTGGGAAAAGTTTCACTTTTGGGTGGCACAATTAACTTTATCATATATTGCGTGAAAATCTGTAAAAAAAAAATGGGGAGAAAAAATTGTATGCCACAATGTGTTTGGATTTCTGAGGTTTTATTGTATCCATTGTATGGGAAAAGTGAAGTAGTAACACAATTTTCCAGGTCAGTATGATATAGTTACAATAAAACCAAATTTGTTTAGTTTAGTTATTGTTTTTTGGGCTTAAAAAAAAAAATCTGAACTTAGTAACAAAAAAATATTGGTTTGTGTGTAATTTTCCAAAATGTATAACTAATACAGAGTTACATAGATGGACCAGTTTGAAAGCTAGTTTTTTTCCAGCCAAGTTGAAGCTTTTAATGTTACCTTTTTGGAGTATAATTGATGTTTTGATCACTTTTTATATTACAATGCTGATGGAGTTATGGTAACCAAAAAATTTGAATTTTGTAATTGTGTTTTTTTTTTATGACTTCTACCTAGTGGGTCAAATTAAGTGATATTTTCATATATCTTACTTTTATGCAACCAAATGTGCTTATGTTTTTTTTTTTATCTGAGAAATAAGTTGCTGGTTTAATTTATTTCAATATTTTTTAGAATTTAAACATTTTGTCTTTTTTACTTTACAATATAATCCTAAATCATCATATGGAATTTGAACCAATATTTGATCTCTTGTTTCATATGTATTACTTGATATGTTGCGTATATATATATGGCTGGGTTTTACAGAAATGTCTGAGTTTTATAAAAATTCCAACATAATAACATAGTGGTGAAGGAGGTCAGCTGTCATAGCTGCATTTACATTCTGTAAAGGAGGCACTGGACACATAAAAAGATGCCACCAGATCAGGATCTCACCACTTGTATCATGCTGTGAGAGATTATAATGCAGATGTTAGAGTCAGGTGATGGCACCTGCACTTTGTGGAGTAATGCTCAGCTCTTGAGCCTGCTCAATTCCCTTTTTCCTGCTATATGCCATAGTAATATATCATAAAATGGAAAAAAATAAATTATATTGTCTATGAATAGTAACACAAAATTAATATTTCCAATGTGATATCACTTCTTCATGGTTTTTAAGATCTTTGCTTATTGTCCTTTGAAAGAAACCTTCATTTTTTAAGACGAGGATATTGGGTAATACTGATGCACAGCTCTGCTAACTGTGCTGTATGTGGGAACAATCTTGCACTTAAGTGTACATCACATGTCTGTAACAGATTGCCATCAACTGTAAGTAAACAATGAGGACAGGTTTCCCACATATAAAGTACGACCAACACTTGTATTCCGTTATATATAGCAATATAAAATGCTGTATATATGTCGCCAAGCCGATCTGCATAATGTAAAAAAGAGCTTTTTATATACTCACCTATGGGGTGGTCTGATCAAAGGGGCATCTTTTGTCTTCCTCTGGCATCTCTTCTGTTCTTGTAACCACCGTCCTCCTTCTGTACTTTGTGTGACTGATGAGTCCTATGTCATCCACACAGTGTCTTCCATTTTGCTCCTGTGCAGGAGCACTTCTCTCTGACCTGCCAAAGACAGAGCTAAGTTAAATAGTTACATAGATACATAGGTTGAAAAAAGACCTAGGTCCATCTAGTACAACCTTCCTCTATTGTCACGCAAATGTGCAAGCCCTCTTTGGAATTTCTTAGCGCATGCACATTGCAGTACTTTGCTCTGGCAGGGTGGAGAGAAGTGCACCTGTATAGAAGCACAGTGGGAGAGACTGTGTGGATGACATAGGATGTGTCATCCTTACAAAGCAAGAAGGAGGACAGCATACGAGAAAAGAGAGGAGGGCATAAAAGTGGTGGCCGTACTTTATATGCAGAAAACCTGGTGACAGGATTCCTTTAAATGAGAGTAAAAAAGGATCTTGAGAAGCATAAAAAATTGAGGAAAATATATCGAAAAACAGTATAATTATTTTCATTAAAAAGAAAATGGTAAAACTGATATTCGTTTAAGTTGTACCTTTGTAGTTCTTTGCAACTGTCCTCTTTATAGGCTTTAATGGTCAATCAAAGTCTACCAAAAATGATGTCACTATCTATGATTTGTAACAAAACATGCAATGACCGACTGTAGTAAATGCCCTGCTGTGAACAAGGAGTGATATGTAAAAGAATACGCCTGCAGCATGGGAATAGGGAAGTATCAGCTAAACCACGAAAAGAGGACTTAAATTTCCCCCTAAGTTTAAAAGCTACACCTCTTTTTGTGGTTTAGCATTTAAATTTAGTATAGGGACTCGCAAACATTGGGACCCTTGACATTAGGTTGCGAGCATCCGTATTTTGGCCAAAATATCAACTAACACCACATATATATTTATCATATATATATTTTTTTGCACTTATCATATCTTTATACAGGATGCAGCCAGGCCCTTTATGTAGGCTTTGTAAACTAGGGTCTCCGCTCTTGTGTGGTGCACTTATATAGTGCTGGGCAACTCACCTAGTCTAATAGTATGGGGTTTCATCAATAGGCTGTAAGCCAGACACTGTGTACCTACGTGTGTCAACAGCACCCTATACAGTACAAGCCATTTCTGTGCAATTTTAATACTACGCAATCACCCCCTCCATGGAGTGGAAGTGTATGAGTGATTGCTCCATCAGTGATGTGCACCTGTCGCCTCCATCTTTATAAAGGGGTTTTGCTGCATCCTGTGAGTGCATTTGTTTCTGTGGCCTGGGCAGATAAATATCATTGCCCTTTCTTGCAGTGATTTTTTCTGAATGGGGAAGTATAATTTCTTTTACATTTTGCCTCAAAATAGTCTATTTTTTAGTTTTACAGGAAACCCAAGTCATATTAGGATTTGGAAATGTCACTTTTCTGTGTAAATGTTAAATCAAAATACCTGAATTGTGTTGAATAAAGAAAACTAAAACTAATAATGATCTTCTAATGTAAAAAGAAGATTTAATATTTAAGAAACATGTATCTATAAAGTATTGTAGCAAGGTCAAACATAGTACTTAGATTTTGGAAATGGGAAATCTTCCATCAATATGAGGAGTATTCCCATATCTCCAAAATCTTGATTATACATGTCATGCGGCATTAACCTGTGGATAAATGTTTACTCGTGATTTACCTTCCTTTCTCTAGAGTCTGAACAGTATTATGTGCCTGAATCCTTGCCTGTTGGCTCAACAGTGGCAAGGATTAAAGCAGCAGATGCTGATATTGGAGAAAATGCAGAGATGGAATATAAGATTGTCGATGGGGATATGGACGGAGTGTTTAAAATCTCTGTAGATAAAGATACGCAAGAAGGAATTGTTGCCATTCAGAAGGTATTATTTAGATATTTATTTTAGTCTTTATTCTGTTTTTCTGTTTTAATGAAGATTTTCCCCATCACTAATATGTTTATAAAGTAGGAGTATTTTTTAATTTCTTAATACAGCTTTTTATTTGAAAAATTAGAAGTTAAATGATTTATTTGTATTCTAAGAAAAATAAACCAGCAGCAGGTGATGGTTAAAAAAAATTCCCCCACTGCTTGTGTACAAATGCTCTAAGAACCCTTGGGTCTTTTCTATTTTCAGGAACGATGACATGCCTTGCCAGCAGTGGCCTCAGTAGTGCCATTCAATACATGTCATCACCACTTCTAAGGTCTGTGATTGGCTGCAGTGATCATGTGCTGCCACACTCTCGAGTTACATAGTTTTTAAAGTTGAAAACAGATTAAAGTCCATTGAATTGAACTTACAACCTAACATGTTGATCCAGAGGAAGGCAAAAACCCCATCAGGCAGACAGTAAGCTCCATATAGAGAGAAAATTCCTTTCCAACTTCTAACATTTCAATCAGACTAGTTCCCTGGATCAATGCCCAATCACAGAATCCACTGCCCTTAGAAGGGCATCAAAGCCCCTGCAGTTTTAGTAATGAATCAACCATTATAACATATGTGGCAAAGAGTTCCATAATCTCACTGCACTTACAGAAAATAATCTGCATCTGTGATTATGATTACACCTTTTTTTCTCTAGATGAAGAGAATTCCTTTGTCCCTGTCACTAGCCTAGCTGTTGAAAGGTCATTAGAAAGATCTCTGCACTGTTTCTACATATATTTGTACAGTTCAATAAGATTGCTTCTTAGCCTTTGTTTTTCCAAGCTAAGCAAACCCAAGTTTATTAACCTGTCTGGTATTGCAGTCCATCTATTCCTTTAATAACCTTGGTTGCTCTTCTCTGCACCTACTCTAGTTGTAGATACTTTTCACTAAAGTTGAGTTTGTAGTCAACCCATACACCCAAGTCTTATTCATTGACAGTTTTACCCAGTATTTTTGAATTTAATAAATTTTATTTCCTCTGCTCAACTGCATTACCTTACATTTATCTACATTAAACTTCAATTGGCATTTCACAGCCCAAGCCTCCAGGTTACATCAATCCTTCTGTAATATTAATTTATCTTCTTCTGTGCTGATAACCCTGCACAGTTTAGTATCATCTAGAAATATTGAAATTCTATTATGTGTGGCTCTTACAAAGTTATTAATAATTATGTTATAAAGAAGAGGACCCAACTCTGACCCCATTGCTACCCCACTGTTAATTCTGACCCAGTCCAAGTGTGTTCAATTAATATCCACCCTTTGTTTCCTATCACTGAGGCAGCCCCATTATTCTCATTTTATGTACCAACCTTTTTTTGTTGCTCCATATCAAATGTCTTGAAAAACTCCAAATAGACAATATCTACTGCATTTCCCTGGTCCAGTCTGGAACTTACATCCTCATAGAAGCTGATCAGATTCATTTGACAGAACCGATGACTTATAAACCCATGTTGTACTGAGCTATTTTTATTGAGATACTCCAGGAGAGGACCTTTTAGGAAACCCTCAAGAATTTTATAGGTTAAACTTACCGGGCTAAAATTTCCAGGCTCAGATTTTGTCCCCTTTTTGAATATTTGCTTTGTGCCAGTCATGTAGTACAGACCATATTATTTTGAAAACTGTAAAGACTAAATGGAGGTGTATGTCATCCAGCCCAGGGATTTGTCTACTTTAGTAATTTTGATTTTGAATACGTGGTATCTCTGATAATGTCATCTGTCATGAGAATTGTTTTGTAAATATGCTGGAGAGAAAAAGGTGTTTAGCAGTATGATGTATCCCTCTTCTTCTTCCATTATTTCACCCAAACTATTTTTGAGATGACCAAATCTATAATTTTTGAGTTTTTCACTGCAGTTAAAAAATAATTTTGAAATAATTTTTATTTTTTCTGGCAATGGGTCTCTGTGTCTCAATCTTTGCTGCTTTGATTTGCTTTTAACAGAATTTGTTTTTTTTTCTTTATATATTTAATGTCTCCTCACTACCCTCTTGCTTTTATTGGCTACATGCTTTATTGTTTTGTCATTTACTGCCTTCCTTACAGCTCTATTTAGCCATAGTGATTTCCTTCTATTTCTAGCTTGTTTATTCCCATCGGGTATATATTGTGAACAGATCCTATTCAGGATGCTTATAAATGTCTCCCATTTGCTTTGTGTATTTTTATTTCTCAGGACATTGTCCCAGTTTATGGCACAGGACATTGTCTCAGGACATTGTCCCAGTTTATGGCACTAAGTTCATCTCTTAACCATTGTAAATTTGCCTACCTGAAGTTTACTGTCCCTGTAGCTCTTTTACTATACATTCTATTAAAAGATACATGAAAATCTATTATTTTGTGATCACTTTTGCCCAGGTGACCCTCAATCTGTATATTTGATATGCGGTCCGGTGTACTGGTTAATATCAGGTCTAGAAGGGTCTGCTTCTTGTTGGGTCCGGAACCAGTTATAAAAGGTAATTGTCTTTCATTGGTGGCAAAAACCTCTTTCCTTTCCTGGACATGCAGGTCTCTACTCCTCAATTTATTTCAGAGTAGTTAAAGTCCCCCATAATAATGATGTCTCCTTGATTTACTGCCTCATCAATTTGCTTTATGAGGATATTTTCTGTTTTGACACTTATAAAAAACTTGACTCAGTATTTCATTATTCTTTCTCTCTCCCCTCACCGCCACACACAGCGACTCTACATTTTAATTAGCCTCACATATATTTTTATATAGGATGGGTTTTAGAGATGATTTTACATATAAACAAACCCCACACCCTTGCTTGTTTGTACCGTAAATTCTGAAGACTTTAGCAATGTAATTTATCAGTTCAGTCATAGCTCTCATTTGGCCATGTGTCCATTATCCCCACTATATAGGGTGGGTCATAAGTAAGGATGCACCCTGAGAAAATGGAAGTGGTTGCTGATATCACCTTACCGTTTGTGGCATATTGATACATGGGAGGGGCAAAACATTTGAGGCCAGATGACGTCCAGGGTGTCCATCTGCAAAGACGCCATTTATTTTGAATTCAACGTTACTTTTTTTTATCAAGGTGTAGAGAAGTCAGACCATTTTACCAGAATCTCCAAACCATCTTTCCAACACCAATTCCTGAGCTACTTATATACTGCCTTAATCTCCCGATGCCTCTCTGGCGTGGCACATGATATAGGCAGTAATTCATAAAACACCACCTTCGAGATCCTTAATTTAAGCTTTCAGCCTATTTCTCTAAAATCCTTTTTAAGACTCTTCCACCTACCTCTAACTTTGGCATTGCTTCCAATGTGCACCATGACTATTGGTTCCTCACCAGCCCCTCCTAGAAATCTGACAACTTCAACAATGATGTGCTGAACTCGAGCAACATGAAGATAACATTATTATTGGTGATCCCTCTCTTTTTCCACATTGCCTAGCTTTTCCCTTAATAATGGAGTTCACCCCTTATAGCACCTGATTGACTGACCTTCACTCCTATTTGCCTCTTTCCTGGAGCAGACACTCCTTTCAGAGGATATATCTTGCTGCAGCAGTGCTACTTCTGTACTGATACCCTGCTCATCTGCCAACTTAATAAACTTATTGGGGTGTGCCAGATCAAGACTATTCTCTGTGGCACTCTTCCCTCTACTCCGCTTTCTAATTATCACCCAGCTGGCTGCAGCGGCGCATGCACACTTTTTTTTGTCAGTGTATGCGCCGCCTCCGTACATAGTCATCTGCACAGTGTCCTCAGTAAAATGGCTCAGGAGATTGCAGTGCATGCATGCGTTCATTCCAGCACCATTTTATTGAAGTGTTGGAGAAAAACTTGAACATAATACTGTGCACATGCCGGCCATAGTGTTAATCACGGCAGCAGAGGGAAGAAATTTAAACAGAGGGGAGAAAGGCAGCCAGGGGAAGAAGCATTACTGAAGACCCGACTCAAAAAGTCCCGTCCCGATGCACATGCCACTCAAGCTATGCACTAATTTATGGACTTTTCATAGTGTTTTTTTTTCTGTAATCAAAAATCCAATCTCTAAACTGAAGGTATGATTTGATTCCCCATCCTAGCGCCAGTATGGCACTTACTTTACTTTATATGTGAATATCCTGCTGGTTGGTTCCCTTTAATTAAGCTATTTTGTATACCCTAAAATAACTTGAACATTTTTTGTTGTCTATGAAGACTAATTGACTGTGCCCTTCATTTTATGCACCAGTGCAGCGTATTGGTCAGCTACATAACGTCAACAATTAGGAGGGGTATCCACACTTATGTTTTGTTGAAATTGGTTAAGAATGATTTTACTAGAGGCAAATGTAAAACCCTTGCCAGACTACAACTCGTAGTCAATGATCTGCCAAACATTCAACCTATACATCTAGTGAAAAAGCATCACAAATAATACTTTTTATATTAAAGCTGCTAATTTTGGGCTTTAAGCTCAAGATATGCTGAGCCAAGAGAGAAGATAAGAAAGGCAATAGCTGTACTTTTGCCCAAATAGTAAGATAGCTATTACTTTCTGAGGTGGTGACGCTATGACTTTATTTTCATGTAGTAATTTGTGCGCTTAGGTAGCATAAAAGACAGAAATGGCCATTAAAAAAAAAAATAAAAAAATAATTTATCTTATTCACCATAATGAAGAGTAATAACACATACAAAACCATACATTCTCAAATCAGACTTTTTCAAACAGATTAGTGATGAAGATATGTGTATTATTTTGTTACTTACAGCTGTGTTACTTGTTTTATAAAGTTCAAAAAGTTTAACTTTGTTTTTTTTATGTAAATTGCTATGGTTTCTATAGACACCTTCTTATTTAAAGTGGTTGTCCGACATTAGCTTAACAAAAATTTTTGAGTTTATCTGTGCTGTATTGTCATATAAATCACACCTACATTGTTATTTTTTGTTTTCTAACTTTTGTTCCTCTTGAATTATCCCTTTATTCTCTGCAGCACCTTGTTTACATTCAGATCCAGCAAACATGACCACTTCCTGTGCAAAACCTCAGTCAGAGCTGTCACCACCCAGCCTCAGTGTCCAGCCTCACCCCCTGCCCGCCCCCTGCACACACATTCACTGTCAGTATTCTTCCCCAGTACCTGACCTGTTATCACTACAGCATTGCAAATAACAGCCCCACATCGGGCTCTGCACCGCACACGCACACATATGGCTCTACACCGCACACGCACACATATGGCTCTGCACCGCACACATATGGCTCTGCACCGCACACGCACACATATGGCTCTGCACCGCACACGCACACATATGGCTCTGCACACGCACACATATGGCTCTGCACCACACACGCACACATATGGCTCTGCACACGCACATATATGGCTCTGCACCGCACACGCACACATATGGCTCTGCACACGCACACATATGGCTCTGCACCGCACATGCACACATATGGCTCTGCACACGCACACATATGGCTCTGCACCGCACACGCACACATATGGCTCTGCACACGCACACATATGGCTCTGCACCGCACATATGGCTCTGTACCGCACACGCACACATATGGCTCTGTACCGCATACGCACACACATGGCTCTGCACACGCACACATATGGCTCTGCACACACACACATATGGCTCTGCACCGCACACGCACACACATGGCTCTGCACACGCACACATATGGCTCTGCACCGCACACATATGGCTCTGCACACGCACAGATATGGCTCTGCACCGCACACGCACACATATGGCTCTGTACCGCACATGCACACATATGGCTCTGCACCGCACACATATGGCTCTGCACCGCACACGCACACATATGGCTCTGTACCGCACATGCACACATATGGCTCTGCACCGCACACACACACATATGGCTCTGCACATGCACACATATGGCTCTGCACCGCACACACATAGCTGTGCACATGCACACATATGGCTCTGCACCGCACACGCACACATATGGCTCTGCACACGCACACACATGGCTCTGCACCCCCTCATCCCCATCCCCATTCCCATCCCCATCGGGAACACATGTGGAATACATACTCACCCGTCCTCGGTCCCCGCCGCTCCTGCATGTTCGCCCGCTGTCTGTGCTCTGGACATATCAGCACAGTAGTGACGTCACCGCTGTGCTGAAGAGAGCACAGACAGCCGGAAGCACAGTGATGAGAAGCAGCGCTGCGCTGTTTCTCATCAGCGCTTTCAAATGTACCGGCATCGGTGATCTGTGATGCCGGTACATTTGAATGTGTGATCCTGAGCAGGGGCCCGGTGCTGGAGCTGACACCACGGCAGCTGCCGCCAGGCCCCGCCCCCAGGGCACGGACCCCACAGCAAGTGCAGGGGGAGGTTACTGGAGAGTAAAAGAGGTGCGGGGGAATGTGTGGGAGGGTGCAGGGAAGGGGGCGGGGCTCATCACACTGTACAGCCCAGCAGGGCGGTAACATGCTGTTTCCATATTTGCATGTCAACATGGCCCTGCCCATGTTGACATGAAATGACCGGAAGCAGCAAAATCGCGGCAGGAGCGGTCACATGACCGCTCTGAGCCGGGGGAGAGGGGCTGACAGCAGGGCAGGTAAGTGGTCTCTATCTACTTACTTGCCCTAATGTAGCCCAATAGGGAAATAAAAAAAAAATGTCAAAGAAGCCGATAACCCCTTTAATTGATGCTGACTAGAGATAATTGAATTTGCAGAGGTTTGAACGTGACACATATTTTAATTTATCAGGGATATTTGGTTTGCATTGAAGATATTTAATGCCATGATAATGTTTTTTATTATGCATTTGTGGTGTATGATCTCAAGCATAATAAGTCTAGGATGGAAGAAAAATGTATACTCACCTCAGCGTTAACCTGTCTCTCCATTCTAAAAGTCCATTGTCCGGGTATTCTGTGCATCTTCTTTTTGTTTTCCATCATCACGAACATCTTTTTTGGCCTTATTCACACTTGACCATGGCTTCTAGAACAACTAGGCCTCTAACATCTTTTCATGTAATGCCTGAGGTTTATTAAGATCCTCAGAGGACAAATCTCTGATGTCGTGATGTGTGCCGCAACAGCACAGCATGCAGAGACTTAAGAGACCTAGGCATCCCAGAAGCCAAACTTCAGAATGAAGCAGGATTAAAGGGAATCTGTTACTAGGATTAACTAACCTAAACTGTCTATTTGGGCATGTAGGTGATAGGAAACTGAATAAAATGATATCATGATATCAGCGATCTGAGTTCCCATTTAAATTATATGTAAATTACCTCTTCCAGGCTATGGGAGGATGTTTCCTAGAAAATATCTTGGCTTTGAGACCTTATTTTAAGTAGAAGAGGCATAACTAGTGTGAGAAAAGTGACTAACACAGAACAGGAGAATTGAAATTTGTCTTCCTGCAAACACATTTTTTGTAGCTTTCTGCAATCCGCTGTATTTTAACAATATTGCAACCCTGTCTGCCTGTGAGATGGAGGCTGAAGCTGAGAGGAACCTGCAGATCTGTCAGTTTTAATTACACAAAGCTCTGTAGTGAGATCAGGAGAGCAGAGAGCGGTCATCACATATGACCTTGGTAATGCTTCCTTCAACTTAAAATAGGCCCTGGAGGAGTTATTTTCCAGGCAACATCCACCTCGTAGCCTAAAGGAGCTTGTTTATATAAAATGATAAAAAATTATTTATCAACAACACGGCATATGACATGATGCCTATAGCTATGTCTTTCTTTTCAGCAGTCTATAACCTATATACCCATGTAGTAGTTTAGGTAAATCAACTATGGTGACAGATTCCCTTTAAGAAGATATTCAAGATAAGGGGAAGGTAGAAAGAAGAGTCATGGAGGTCTGGATGGCTGGTGATGGGACAGATGAATGGTGAGGTGAGTATTTTTTTTATGCTTTACAGAGGCTCTACACTTTTGCAAAATAACGTCCAACTTCCTGGTATATTGCTGAATTCAGAGCTAATTACAAAAATTCTGTATTCAAGAGAATTCAAATTTTTACAAAATTTAATCATGCAATTCCAATCAAATATATTTGCTCATCTCTAATGCTTATGCAGACATATGTAGTGTAGTATTTACCTATTCATAGAATCATAGAATCATGAAATGGTAGAGTTGGATGGGACCTCAAGGGCCATCAGCTCCAACTCCCTGCAAGTGCAGATTTTCTTAAATCATCCCAGCTATGTTTATCCAGCTTCCGAATAAAGATATCCATTGATGGAGAGCTCACTACCTCCCATGGTAGCCTGTTCCTCTATCTGACTGCCCTCACTGTCAGAAAGTGATTCCTAATTTCTAATCTGAATCTCCTTCCTTTTAGTTTCATCCCATTGCTTCTTGTACTTCGTTGTGCTAATGAGAATTGGGTAGTTCTCTCTGCACTCTGACTTCCTTTCAGATATTTGTAGACCGCTATTAAGTCTTCTCTTAAGCCTGTTTTACACGGGACGACCGATTGTGCGATTTCACAATCAATCGTACCCACCCCCGTCATTTGTGCATCGCTGCCCGTGTCGCACAAAGTTGTGAAACCCCCATCACACGTACTTACCTGCTGAGCGACCTCGCTGTGGGCGGCGAACGTCCACTTCCTGAATGGGGAGGGACGTTCCGTGTCACAGTGATGTCACACAGCTGCCGGCCAATAGAAGCGGAGGGGCGGAGATGAGCGGGTTGTAAACATCCCGCTCACCTCCTTCCTTCCGCACTGCCAGCGGGAGCCGTGGGATGCAGGTAAGCAGAGTTCATTGCTCCCGTGGTGTCACACGGAGCGACGTGTGCTGCCACGGGTTAAGATGAAAAACCGGCACAGTAAAAATAAACGATATTATGAAACTGAGCGACGAGTACACGACTCACGATTTGTGAGCGATACTGCGTCGCTCAGAGGTTTCACACGAGACGACGTCGTGTATGATGCCGGATGAGCGTCACGAAAACCGTGACCCCGACGATGCATCACACGATCCGTCGTCTCGTGTAAAGCACCCTTTAGCCTTCTGTTTTGCAAACTAAACAGTCCTAGTTCTTTTAGACGATCTTCATAGGACATGGTTTGCAGACTGTCTACCATCTTGGTTCCTCTTCTCTGAACTTGCTCTAATATGTCTTTCTTTAATTGACGTGCCCAGAACTGCACACAGTATTCCAGAAGAGGTCTGACCAGGACAGAGTATCAGGGAATAATAATCTCTCGATCTAGATTCAATGCTTGTCCTGATACATTCCAGAATTTTGTTGACCTTTTTACCTGCAGTACCACATTGTTGACTTATGTTGATTCTAGATCTACTATTTCACCCAAGTACTTTTCCCCAGTGCTATTAACTAGTTCTATTCCTCCCATACTATATATGCTTTTTACATATCTTTTACCCAGATGTAGGACTTTGCATTTGTCCCTGTTAGGCATCATTCTGTTTGCCTCAGTCCATTGTGTGAGTGTGTCTAGATCCTTTTGAATACACTCTCTTCTCTATTGTTGGCTACTCCTCCTATCTTAGTATCATCTGCAAATTTCATGAGTTCCCCAGTAATTCCATTGTCCATATCATTTATAAAGATTATTAAACAGCACTGGCCCCAGGACATAGCCTTGCGGCACCCCGCTTTTAACTTTCCTTCAATTTAATGTGTAGCCATGTAGTATTACTCTTTGTGTACGATCATTAAGCCAGTTGTGAATCCATGTATCTAATTTTTGATCTACTCCATACTTGATCATTTTTTCAATAAGGATGTCATATGAAATGCCTTACTGAAGTCAGGGTATATTATATCCACAGCAGTCCCCTGGTCCAACCATTTAGTGACTTTGTTGTAGAAGGAAATCAGGCTGGTCTGACAAGGTTTATTGGTCATAAAGCCGTGCTAGCTTTGGTTGATTAATGCCTTCCCATCCAGGTACCTAAGTAAATGTTCTCTGACAATTTGCTTGAAGATTTTTCCTGCAATAGAGGTCAGGCTTACTGGCCTGTAATTCCATGGATCATCCTTTTTCCCCTTTTTGTAATTAGAACCACATTTGCCCTTTTCCAATCTAGAAGGACCACTCCTGTTTCCCATGAGTTATTGAAGATTATGGCAAACATACTATTATTATTCTGTATGTATCTATTATGCAGTTCAACTGCATCTGAAATAAAGAAAACATGTTTTTGAAAGTTCATTTTCAATTTTTCATTTGAGACTAAACTAATTCTTCATGGTAGATTCAATTGATACATAGGGGTTTTTTTTGCTTCTAGATATCACCTGTAATTATTTTTTACAATCTAATCAATTATTAGCACTAATGTAGCTTATACGTTATACTTTGGCTTTTCTCACAAAAAGGATCTATACTTCGGAGCTTTAATTTATACCCAGCTATGAAGATAATTTAAGTATTGGTAGGCTGATCAGATCACACAGATATTATTAGAAATTCTATTTGGAGTATATCTCATGTTTAATTGACACCCTGCGAGAAAATTGCAGTGTAAGCTACCATATCAATTTACTTTTATAGCTTAGTTGTATTAGTGATAATAAAAATGTGCAGTTTCATTAAACTTTATTTACAAAACAGGCGCTACTGACTAGAAAACTTTCTATTATCGCAGACAAGCAAATTTTGCAGATCATAAACCATACAAGGCCAAGTTGTCTCCTAAGTTTGTTTGTCATTCTTGACTTGAATAACAAAATGGCTAGAATGTAAATGAAAACAATGACCTTCTCTAGTTGAGGTTGTCAGTAGTTGCGTTATGCAAATTGTAAGCTCTGTGTTTACACATAATTCAAACAATCAATATAGAGTAAAGCGTTCAAGTTTTCCAAATGTTTAGATTCTAGTTATCATTTAGAAATTCTGCTAATGCATTTAAAAAGTCTAGAATAAAATAAAAACAGCAATTACTCAAGATTCATCTGCATTGTGTTCAAGTTCATAATGAGCATGCTTTCATCAGGGCAAAGGTTATTGGAAAGGGAAGAGGAGGAGAGTTGCTACCACCGGCGTTATTTAGCACATACAGAAATGTTATATTTCATTGTAATCAAGTCTGTGATAATAATGAGACTGCTGAAAAGCCTTCTGTAGAGAACAAAAAAAATTGAGTCTCGTATAAAGACTATTGGTGAAAGGCTATTTTTGGTGGAATTTTACTAGGTCTCCAAATAATACACAAAAATGCAATTCTTTTTTATATCACACATACAACCTGTGACAGGCTTTAGGTATTCAATAATTTTAAATAAATACAATATTAAATTCACAAATTAGAAAATTTGCTGGCACTTCCTAATCTCATAGTCTGAACTGGTGCATACTGAACATGACATACAATATTAAAAAATAGCAGTTGCACTCAAGTAAAGGGAAGGAGAAAAACAGGAATATAGATGGTGAATATTGGAATGTATATACGTATTACTGCTAAGAAAACATGAAAAAAAAAAATGAATTTTCTTTTTGAAAAATATGAGTTACTTGACCAATAAAGATGGCCAAATTTATCTGTGCCCAGATACCAACATCAAGGTGTAACTCTCATCTGGGACCTACTCTAATTGCTGTGCCTCTCTTGTCCAAAATGAACCTTTATAATTGCTAGAATAGAACCTACAAAAAGAAAATTAAACACCTGAAATAACTGGGAGCAGTGCACAGACAAAGGACATGACTCCATAATACAAACTAGAAACATTGCCAGCACTTCCTAATCTCATAGTCTAAACTGCTGCATACTGAACACGACATACAATAATCAAAAATAGTAGTTGCTATTTGCTAAGTAACTCATATTTAAAAAAAATATGCATTTTCAAAAAATGTTTCATGTTTTCTTGGCAGTAATGCGTATTCACATTCCAATATTCACCATCTACATTCTTGTTTTTCTCCTTCCCTTTACTTGAGTGCAACTGTTATTTTTGAATATAACATTCACAAATGTTCTTTTGCTTCAGAATTTGAAGCTTCTAGGTTACCCACATCCCATCTTGGCAATATAGACAAAATTATGTATGTGATCCTGATTCCTATATATGAGCTTGTTAGTCACCCTTTTCCAAAGCCATGGGTGTTTTTATAGACTGGGTACACCTTCTGTAAATAAAGCAGTTTGCATTTTTTCTTAATGGTTTTGCATAAGGTTTTGGAGAGTTTCTGTTATAATATATTTCCACTCAACCAAAATAACTTTTGTCAGCTCCTTCTCTAATGTTTACTTAGAGGGTCTTCAAATTTGAATACTTTTAATGGCCTATTATTTTATGGATTTGTAAGCAATGGGTGTGGCTAAAATATTTTTAGGAGGGACATCTTCATATGTTTGACCACATACTGTAGTATGCCTGTCCCTCCCTTTATTGAATACATTTTATTTCTTGTCTTTGAGAAATTCTAAGCAAATCTTACCATTTATCGTAGCCACACATTGACAATTTTCTTAAAATTGTAATTAACAAATTTCCACTCTGATTTTTACAATACCGGTAAAGCACAGCTGGTTTCCAATGGCCGGAGAACTAATGGCACAGATGTTGCTTACAAGGTTTTAATACAAAATAGAAAAACTACAGCAGTGTGCAAAAATTTTAGGCAGGTGTGAAAAAAATGCTTCATAGTAAGAATGGTTTAAGAAAATAGAAGTGTTTACAGTGTTTTCTATTCTTCTAGATACACTTACACAAGTTGTGATGGAACTCGGTAGGGAGGTTGTTCCAAAACATCTAAAATAACTAAGCACAGATCTTCTCTGAATGTTGGCTTACATGAATTCTTCTTTTTCTTCATATAATCGCAGAACTTTTTCTTCCATCCCAAAACTAAACAGAAATTAGACGGACTTTGTACAAATCAATGGTACCCATCTGCTTCTGCTTGGAACAGAGATTTGCAAGATGCTAAATTGGTTAACGTTTTTTGTTTGTTCTAAACAGAACAGACAAATGGAAAAGATAGACAGACGGGAGCAGAGCATTATTCATAAGTGTGATTAGAAAATTAGCTATAAAACTTAAAAATAAATTATTACTATTTGGGTGAACTTTACATTCGTAAGAATAATAATGCAATGATAAAAGGAAAAAAATATATATTCTCCTTTTGTAGAATACCTAAAGTGGATTTTAGAAATTAGAGTTTAGGCCTATGGAAGACTGGCTAATGGCAAATTATTATCCACTGATAAGGCCACATTGATTTATATGCATTTTAGTACTCATAATGGGAAACATTGTCAGTTTTAAAGTTCTGGTGACAGATAAAAGAGTGAAGTAAAGGTTAATGGATGAAGATCAGTGAATATGCCACAATTTCAATAATGATGGCATAATAGAAAAAAATGTTAAAAAAATGCTAATTGCTTTCTATATAAATGCTAGATATAGTCTATAGTTATTTAATTTTGTAGACATATTCTACAACTGACTGAAAGAAAAGCAACATACATATGCCAGGAAGGGTTTTATTGATCATTTTTAGTACACAAAATTATATTTTTTCCAAATGCATTTAGTCACTATTACTATTATATATTATTTTCTTCATTTTGTAAGTTAAAGGGAATCTGTCAAGCGTAACAACATTATTAATCTGCAGATATGGGGTTAATCTACAGGTTAATAGCATTCAGAATCTGCTCAGAACCTGGACATCGAACCCCGCACCCGGGAGGAAACTTTATTCACTCTTTGCAGCGCTCCAATTTTAGTCATGGGGGCGGCATCAGCGCTGGTTCAGCCATGGCTCTGTGTGTGGAGAGTGGCGGCTGTAACCACCCTCCCCGCACTGACTGACTGCTTGATCTAATGCTGAGTGGTTGTTAATCAGTGCGGGGGTCACAGTTACAGCCGACATACTCCATATACCAAGCGATGACTGAATTAGCTCTAACGCCACCCCCATTACTGAAACCAGATCACTGCTGGGGGGAATAAAGTTAATTTCCAGGTCCAGGTGCTACGCAGATTTCAATCTGCAAATTAACCCCATATCTACAGGTTATTAGCTTTTTTCAATGTGCAGATATTCTCTAAGATGTACAACAGATTTATTTTATCTGAAACAGATATAAGTTAACCGATACCTGACAAAATTTATAGTAAGTCAAATTAGCTATCTTAGGGCTGCATTTCATGCCCAGTTGAATCCCAAGTCAACATCCAAAGAATCCTACCCACTTCTGGTAGTCAAGAACTTCTCTCTATTGAGCAGCCATCATCTCTCAGAGACTTACTATTGAAGCAGTATAGGACCTACATCTAGCCTCTATAGCAATGGGTCCCATTTAATAAACATTTGCTGGATAGTTGTGTAAAGAACACATGGTCAATGCTATGATGAGGCCTTCATGACAGGTTATCCCACAATCCCTACCCCCGTGATCATTGTATTGAGTGACATAATTTAAAGAAGCCAATAGTGTCTAGTCTTCATTCCAGGTACACTAGCAGCTTGGAGTTATATTGATTTGGTCATGGAAACAGTGGTTTGGTCATTTCTCCAAAAAAAACACTTTTTGATAATTTGCATGCCCAAGTGAACTCAGCATGGCAGAAGATTCCTCAGCATTAATAACGATATCATGACATAGAGTAAAAGTGTTTTAATATTTTATATTTCACATATATATGATAATGTAATATAATTTCAGGATATTTTAATATTTAATCCAATGCATTATTATATATTTTTTTAAAATTGTATATATATATATATCCTGTTCAAAATGAATAAAATGTCCAAGTGCCAGTGATTAGACCTTTGTTTGATACAATTTGGTATATACATTAAGACGTCTTAATATACTAATTGGATTTGTCCTTGTAAATAACATTAAATATCACATCTATACACATCTTATAATGTAACTTGTTTTTCATAGTCTATATGATAATAATATTGAGGATAAGCCTATGTAAAGGAAATGGGCTGATGTTATGATGAAAAAAGTAATAATAATTAGTAATGAGCAAATCAGAAAAAAATCAATATTTTTTACCCAAAGTTAAATTTCCTGTTGCAAAGTCATATATTGCTTACATAAGTCAATTCCATGTAAAATGTGAATTTCTAGATATGCTCAAAATTTAGTTGTCAGAGAAATAGCCAATTCTGCTGTGAGTAAGGGGTTGGCCTAGATGACCCTGGAGGTCCCATCAAACACTAACATTCTATGATTTTATGACAGAGTTTTTCATCTATACAGTTTTTGTTTATAAATCTATTTATAAGACCCATTAAAAGAATATAGGTAAAATAATCCAAATCAATACCATGACGTACCCATAGCTTTCTAACACCATTTTGTTAGTTATCATTTGGAAGATCTGTGTATCCTGCAATATTACTAATAGTACTAAAATAGTGCTGGTGTAAGATACACCATATATTTAAAGAGGTATTCTCATCTGCATGATCCTATCCCAATATGTAGTGGGCATAATAATAATACTATTAGCAATTATCTTCCATAAGTAATATACCATCGTTCTTCTGATAAGCTATGTCATTTACCTCATGTGCAGGGCATTACAGTAACTGAGATATCAATGCTTATGACCACTCTTATAGTGACAGTTAGTTAATGAGTTGCTTGTATTCATAACCATGGATACCAAGCCAACTATAATGCTCTGCACAAAAGGTAAGTGACATAGCTAATCAAGAGAACAATACTACATTTCTAATTGGAGGTATTTGCTAATAATATTATTTTACTTAATACCAATTTAAAATAAAATCTTAGAGATATCAATACTCCATTAATCAAAGTCAATAGGCAGATGAAGATTTTTAAACAAAAGCACAGCGAGCAGACAGTCCAGCACCACTGACTCCAATGAGAGTTAAATTAGCAGCAGAAAAATCACTAGCCATGGAGGAGAGCTAGGACACAAAAATAGGAGGTGACAATCATAGAAACCGTAAAGGCAAAATCACAAATAGGAAGGATGAGGGAAGGCACTCACCAAGATGAAATACAAGGTCCTTTATTTCATAAAAGTGAGAATAGGTAGGGAGGGGATATGGAGGGCAAGAACGATGGCTACCGTTTTGCGCTTAGAGTAACGCTTCTACGGGTCCATCAACGCAGATGAAGATTTTTAGGTACAGTAAATACAATACTACAAACAGAATTTAAGCTGGAAAACAAAGGATTTTTCCAAAATCACAAGTTATCTGTATCGACATTTGGATCCACAGTAATCCCAAGAACATGGTTCCGCAAAGCCCCATCTTCAATAGTACTTGCATAGTGCAGGCCTTCATAGACTTTGTATTTAAATGGTGCCCCTTACAAATAGTTTAGTACAGTGCAGTGAACTGAGCCGACTGAGTAGGATACCAGGACTTGATTTATCATTTGTTACTTCAGTATATTGGGAGCATTACCTGGCTTACACCTCTGACAGAAACCTGTGATGTATTGTACCTTATACATACAGTGGCAAAGGTTACCATTGGATTTGAATCAATTTGTTAAACAATTCTTCAAAAAAATTCTGATACAAAAAAATGTAAAATTTTTGGAGTTTTGATTTAGATGACTCCAGTAAAATAATGTCACAATGGGAGGTTAAGTCAGGGCTGAAGATCAGAACCAAAGACCAAAGAGTGGATACTGATCCAAATATCAAATTAATCAGTTTACGACAGTCAACTGTAATATTTTAAAGACAAAAAATAAAAAAACCCTCACTGGCTTAGCATTTACAGTATTTTGTATTAGGGTCTAGAGAGATATAAGCCATAGTAAATTAAATGTCTTTTTGGGCAGTAAAAAGAAAAATAATGCTGAATTACATGCTTATATACCAAAAGGAGCTTTTCCTAAGATATACATTTTTTATGGAGGTCTATGGAAAAATTTTGCTTTCCGAGCATGATTGCCATATAGTAAAAGTGAGACTTGACTAAAAGCTTATGTGCAGATTTTTATGTAACAATAGAAACCCCTCTGTAAATTATTTATATAGCTCAGTAAATTATTTCATTAAAAAAAACAGTGTTTGGAAAGCTATTTTTTTCCATTATTTTCCTTATAGTTTTCTTTTTTTTTCTCTTTTTACAGGAGCTCGACTATGAAACAAAATCCAGCTATTCACTGAGAATAGAAGCCTCAAATAAACATGTCGACAATCGATTTCTCAGCGTTGGTCCATTTATGGATACAACAACAGTGAAAATTACTGTAGAAGATGTGGATGAACCTCCTGTATTTTCTCAACTGTTATATACAATGGTAGAGTCTGAAGCAGCAAAAATAGGCAGCAGCATAGGAACAGTAACAGCGCACGACCCAGATTCTTCACACAGCCCTGTGAGGTACGATTATTTCTAACCATTTTTCATTATTTTCATGCCAAAAAAAGCCAATCACTTGCTGTGAATGACAACAGTGTAGGCTCTGACCCTAATTTCTAATCAACATCACGAGAGCAGCTGGCTTTATCGCTGAAATAGACCACATTCGGTATACAAAAATGTTAATTAAGTCTCGGCATCGATAAATGTTTTGTAAATGTTCCTGCTGTGTGAATGCTGTTGTAATATTCATTTGTTACATATATATATATATATATATATATATATATATATATATATATGCATCAAACTAGTAGCAGAGCTAACTCATCAATCTTTATGTCAACAGAATTAGAAAATGAAATGAGAATCTAACTGAATATGAGAGTAACATGACCTAGTAATAAGATGATAGACGATATACAAAAATTCATATTAATAGTCATATTGCTTTGCTTACCCATGCACTCATGAAGTGCATACATTTACTTATTAGAATATTTACAGCATAGGTACAGTTGAAACCAGAAGTTTACATACACTATCTAAAAAAGACACATATGCATGTTTTTCTCACTATCTGACATGACATTAGAATAAACCTTTCCCATTTTAGGTCAATTAAGAACAAAAATTATTTATATTTGCCAAATGCCAGAATAATGAGAGAGAAAATGTTTTAAGGCATTTTTTATACTTTCTGGAAAGTCAAAAGTTTACATACATTTCATTAGTATTTGGTACCATTGCCCCTAAACCTATGATTTGGTCAAACGATTTGGATATTCTTCCACAAGCTTCTCACAATAGTTAGTAGGAATTTAGGCTCGTTCCTTCTGACAGAACTGGTGTAATTGAGCCATGTTTGTAGGTAGCATTGCTCGCTTTTTTAGCTTTGCCCCTAAATGTTCAATAAGATTGAGATTAGGGTTTGTGATGACCCCTTAAATATATTGCCTTTGTTATCCTTAAGCCACTTTGTAACCAGTTTGGCAGAATGATATGGGTCATTGTCCATTTGGAAGACACATTTTTACCCAAGCTTTACGTTCTTGGCTGATGTCTTGAGATGTTGCTTCATTATTGCCACATAATCTTCTTTCCTCATGATGCCATCTATTTAGTGAAGTGCACCAGTCCTACCTGCAGCAAAAAAACCCCACAACATTCATGTTTCACAGTTGGGATGGTGTTCTTAGGCTTTGAAGCTCTCCCATTTTCCTCCAAACATAACAATGGTCATTATGGCCAAACAGTTAAATTTTAGTGTCGTCAGACCACAGGATATGTCTCCAAAAACTAAGGTCTTTGTTCCTGTGTGCATTTGCAAACGTTATTCTGGACTTTTTAATGTTTATTTTGGAGTAATTGCTGCCTGCTGGCAGAGTGGCCTTTCAGCCCATGTTGATACAGTACTCGTTTCACTGTGGATAATGACACAATGTTAACAGCTTCCACCAGCATCTTAACAAGGTTTTTAGCTTTTGTTCTTGTGTTGATATGCACATGTCGGACCAAAGCACGTTCATTTCTGATACACAGAACCCATCTTCTTCCTGAATGGTATGATGGCTGGACATTCCCATCTTGACTGTATTTGGGTATAATTGTTTGTACAGGTGAACGAGGCACCTTCTGGTATCTGGAAATTGCACCCAAGGATGAACCACACTTGTACAAATCCACAATTATCTTCCTGAGATCTTGGCTGATTCCCATGATGCTACACAAAGAAGCAGTGTGTTTCAGGTGTGCATTAAAATACATCCACAGATGTGTCTCTAATTAACTCAGATGTTTCCAATAAACCTATCAGAAGCCATCAGAGACATGACATCATTACATGGGCTGTCCTATATTTTGTACTTGAGGTACTTTGCATGTTGCGACATCGCTACTGTGATCTTGTCGGGGTCAAATCGAAAGTGACGCACATCCGGCGCCGGTAACGACGTCGCAACGTGTAAAGCCTAGAAGCACCGATAAACGATCGCAAAAGCATTGAAAATCGGTGATCTGTGTAGTATCGGTCATTTCCATAATTTCGCTGCAGCGACAGGTATGATGTTGTTCCTCGTTCCTCTGGCAGCACACATCACTGTGTATGAAGCCGCAGGAGTGAGGAACATCTCCTTACCTGCGTCCCTCCTGCAATGAGGAAGGAAGGAGGTGGGCGGGATGTTTACGTCCCGCTCATCTCTGCCCCTCCGCTTCTATTGGCCACCTGCCGTATGACATCGCTGTGACGCCGCATGACCCGCCCCATTAGGAAGGAGGCGGGTCGCCGGCCAGAGCGACGTCGCAGGGCAGGTAAGTCCGTGTGAAGCGATAATGTTTGCGACGGGGGCGGGACTTATCGTGCTCGGCATCGCTACAATCGGCTAGCGATGTCGCAGCATGCAAAGTACCCCTTAGTGTATGTAAACTTTTGACTTTACAGAAAGTAATAAAAATGCCCTAAAACATTCTCTCTCTCTCATTGTTCTGGCATTTGGAAAATAGAAATAATTTTGGTAATCCAAATTCACCTAAAATGGGAAAGTGTTTTTCTGATTTCATGTCAGATTGTGAGAAAAACATGAATATGTGTCTTTTTAGATAGGGTATGTAAACTTCTGGTTTCAACTGTATGTTCACCGGGTAATGTATTTGAGATTTGTATTACAGACACTTTCCAAATATACTTTCTGTAGCTGAATCGGTTCTTCTTGTCTTTGTAATCAGAGGAGGGAGAAAAAATAGAAATACTCAGACTCAGCTGCAGAATGTCCATATAAATTAGGATTTTTTACTGTCTCGGCCAATGGAAACTCATCCCAAGTGTTTTCCTTTAAGATATGAAACTACTGTTCTATACATATTGTTGAACCATACATTTGCCACTTTGCTAGTCACACATCTTTGTCAATTTTATTTTTACCATTAGATAATAAAAGTTGTACAATTCTATCTCAGAATGTCTAAAAATAAACCACCAATGCAAAAATGTAACCTTATCAACAGGCACTTAATGGCGTTTTAGATGTTGCTTCTGCCTGAACATTTAGGTCACAATCTATGTTCCAGGCTCAAAACTTTAATTTTTGCCTCATTGATCATGTGCTCATGGAGAAAATTAAATTATTTCTCATTGTAAAAGGTTTCCTTCAGCCCACAAAATGGTAGACACATTGACATGTGAAATTGAGAAAAGCATCAACTGTGCAAACGTTCTACATAGTGTGAAATCACCATATATTATCTTTTGCTTTTACCGTTTGACATTGCACAAGAACTGACAGCATAATGAACAAAGGAATTAGCAGAGAAATTGATTGTATTGAGTCTAAACACGCATTAGCGCTTATTGTGTTACTGTGTGTACAACTATTGTTGTCAAGTAGAAGGTATTAAATCCAATTACCAAAGGCTATATCCCAAAATACCATATTAAGCTATTTATCTCTGCACATCATAAAAAGGAAACACAATACAAATAATAATGAATATGATTGTACAAATCCCAACATTCGGGGAATCACTATGACAAACACCATATACAGAAGCTTTTTGGGTCATTTTAATCTTCATCACTGCCAACAATTGAAATGGTAGATCTTCAACCGGTAGCTTTCCAGGTGATTGAAGAAACATGTTCTGACTGTCAGTGCATGCTGCGGGTTTTATTTTGATTACAGCTGTAGAGCCAAAATTGGGGACATTGCTGGGTGTTTACTAAAGCCATATTTTAGGTTGCACACTTGTTCACACATTAAGCCAGGACCCTTTAAAATAGGCCATGCCCAATTATTGAGCATGATTACAAAAAAGTATCTAAATTACGCATTAAATATAATGCGTGGCATGTTTTCGCTACAAATTTTATCTGAATATTAACTTTTAACTTATAAAATTTCACTAAAGGCATTAGTGAAAGACCATGAAAGACCATGAAATACAGTGTTAAAATTATACAGAATATACAGGTATAGTTTCTTCCTTTCCTCATAGGTTCATTCCCTAGTTTTGGAAAGTAGATGGAGGAAGATTTTTTTTATTTAGTGATGTATTATTTTTTTTAAAAATCTATTATTACTGTATTATTATTATTATTATTACTATTATTACTATTATTGTTATTATTATTATTATTATTATTATTATTATTATTTTACGTTGCTTCCCCCTTTCAAACAATGACAACATTTTGCTAAGAGATGGCATTACTTTTTAATTGTGAAGTTTCAACCCCTGTGCATGAAACTGCATCACTGCACCATTGAAGCTACGGGACACAGTGCTAAACCAGCTTTGTGGTCTCATTAGAAATAATCAAATCTGGCAAAATTTTCTCAAATTTGGTTGAGAATTTGATTTGCACCAAATTTATTTGATACAAATTAATCACATTTTTCTTTTTAAAACAATAATTATGCTCTGAGTTATATATATATATATATATATATATATATATATATATATATATATGCAGTATATATACTGTATGTATACACACACTCCTGTATACAGTTGGGAAAATAAGTATTTCATGCACTGCCACTTTTGCAAGTTTTCCCACCTACAAAGAATGGAGAGGTCTGTAATTTTTATTTATTTTGGCTCTGTTTCAGGACATTGTTGTTCTGGCAGACCCAGCCACAACCTATCTTTAATGCTTTTACAGAGGAAAGAAGTTGTTGGTAAAAATTTCACAATACATAATCGCATCCAACCTCATTTCAATACAGTAGGGTTGTCCTGTATATATATTTTATATATAGTGTATATATACATATAATATAAAAATAATAATAATAATAATAATTTTATTCATTTATATAGCGCTATTAATTCCATAGCACTTTACATACATTTGCAACACTTTCCCCATTGGGGTTGACAATCTAAGGTCCCTATCAGTATGTTTTTGGAGTGTGGGAGGAAACTGGAGAACCCGGAGGAAAACCACGCAAACACGGGGAGAACATACAAACGCCTTGCAGATGTTGTCCATGGTGGGATTTGAACCCAGGACCCCAGTGCTGCAAGACTGCAGTGCTACACTGCACTGACCCACTGCACTGAGCCCCCCTTTCTGCCCATATATATATGGTGGAACCTTGTATTAAGAGTAACTTGGTTTGAAAGCGCTTTGCAAGACAAGCAAAGCTTTTTAAAAATGTATAACTTGGTTTAAGAGCAATGATTTGCAATAAGAGCAAATACTCACTGTGCACACTTCCGGTTCTGTCCTTTCACCGCACTGTGACCCGCTCTGTAGGTAACTTTCTGTAAATATGTACTGTATACTGTATACAGTATACCATTATACTGTACAGTATATACTATATAGCATGTCTATCAATTTGCATTTATGCATACAGTACTGTACTTTTTCTGATAACCAGTAAGGCACATTACTTGTACTGTACCTCCAGCACACCAACAATTAAGATAACGTGCAGTTTAATTTGTGTTGTATTTTACTGTACAGTATTTTGTATTAGTGTACTATAATTTTATATGAATACAGTACATTATTTTGAATTACTGTAATAAGTTTGAATAAATACAGTAAATATTTTGGGTTGTGGAACGAATTGACTGTGTTTCAGTTATTTCCTATGGGAAAATTTGCTTTGATATAAGAGTAACTTGGTTTCAGAGCACACTCTCGGAACAAATTCGGCTCGTAAACCAAGGTCCTCTGTATATATAAATATATATAATATTCACTACTCCCCTTTCCTCAACTGTTCTAATGTGGAGCTCCCTTCAACGCATTTTTCACAGGGAGCTGCACAGTAGGACAGGTGAGGGCCATGGGGAGAGAAGTATTTTGCTGGAATTAATTGCAAAATATTTGGATTCTAGTACTTTGATTTTTTTGTGAAATTCAAAGAGGATTCTTTTCACTTTTAATCTTTTGGTTCATTTCTAGTTGAAGCCCCACTGATTACAAAGTAAGGCTATATCTTAATGATTTGCACACTTTTATGAAATGGGAAAATGTCCTTAATGATGATTATATGTTCTGTTTGCTTTTCTGTGATCTATGTCTGCTATTTATGCTATCCTATATTACTATCTAAAAACAAATGTTTCTACAGTACATTTGCAACAAGAGAGGAGAACATTGAATTAAAAGCAGCTCATAGAACTAAATAATAAAATTGCACTGACCGCCCTTTACACGGTTACATAAAGTAAATCTGATAATGAGAGTGTACTAATTAAAAGATATAAGCTGTTTACTTTAATTACCTATAGATTATAAACAATGAACCATATCAGGATGACATGTTCCATGTAAACCTAATGAATGTCCATTTTATTAGACTTTTATAAAGAACAAAATGAGCTCCTTTCACGGACAGAAGAAGACAAGTGTGGATTTAATATAGATTGAAATGATTTTCAAAGAGAAAATGTACAAATGACTTCTACGCATTTTCTCTTTAAAGATGTTCTCAATCTAAATATATATTAAAATAAATCTGATTAAAACAATGGGTTGAGATAGAGAATGGCACGACAAGACTACTGCAAAGCTGTCTTCATCCTTTGCTCTCAGAGCAGTGACAGTGCACATAAAATGTCAGACAGCCAGAGACCATGTCTTACAAATGTCACGTCTTCATTGTGGGTATCAAGTAGGAAATGTCTATTAACAAGTTTACCCCTGAATATCCACATATTTTGTTTAAAGCTATGTGTATATGTTGAGTATTTGGTGAGCTTTTTACCTCAGTGTGTAAGTAGTGATGAGCGGACCTGTGGAAGTTTGGGTTTGCCGGGTTAAGCCAGACTGTAGAAAAAATTCTGTTCTGGCTCTGAACTTGCCATGAACTTTATCCTGGAGCCAAAAGTCTATTGGAAGTCAATGATTGGGCAGTTTGGCTCTATGCCTACATACAGCCAGTCAAAAACACAGCACTTACGGGGAATCGAGGTCAGGGTTTTTTTTTACACAGCCTCTGAAAGCATTGACTTTACTCCCAGTGAGAGCCATTCAAAGACGGCAAATGGCTTTCACTGTGCTGAGTACCAAGCGTATCTGAGCACCCATATGCTTGATCAAGTGGTTAAGATACATACAGCAGTCAAACTCCAAACTTGGACACTGAGATTTTTGTTCTGTGTTTGGTATGAACCCCAAACTTTGCAGTTTGGGTTCGCTCATCACTATTTGAACGCCAAAACCGGGAGAACAATAAGAGGAAAAGTATGTAGGAAACCCGTGCTCCCCTTTTACACTTCCACTCCTGGTTTTGACTTACATTACTGAGGTAAAAAACTCCCCAAATACTCAACATGTGTATGTGGCCTAACTGATTGTCCATGATAAGAAAATAAAAGGCTGTTTTCATCTAAAAACCGCTTCCCCTGTCCACAAGGTATTGTATTGCAGCTCAGCCCCATTCAGTAGAGCTAAGCTGCAATTTCACAAACAACCCGTGGACAAGTATGGCTTTTTGTCTAGAGTACAACACACATGTCTAACCCTGGACAACCCCCGTAATGATGAATTGTGTCTCAAACAAGCAACAATTACCCTATTTTTTGGACTATAAAACTCACCAGCTCATAAGACGTACCCTGGTTTTAGAGGAGGAAAATAGGAAAATAAAATTTTAAGAAAAAAATGTGAACATGACACATTGTTATGGGGCGAGGATCTGCTGCTGACACGGTTATGGGGGTAATGTCCCCAAATTCTCTACTAAGGTACCCCATCCTGGTAATTATCCTCCTGCCTTGTATATGATCCCCATCATTGTATATATGTCCCTCATCCTGGTAGAGCCCCAAATCTGATAAATACTCCAATCCTGGTATAGCCCCCATATTCTGATAAATACCCCCATCCTGGTATAGCCCCCATCATGCTAAATACCCCATCCTAATAAATACCCCCAACCTGCTATATACCCCCATCCTGCTATATAACCCCATCCTGCTATATACCCCCATCCTGCTATATACCCCCATCCTGATAAATACCCTCATCCTGCTATATACCCCCATCCTGCTATATGCCCCCATCCTGATATATACCTCCATCCTGCTATATACCCCCATCCTGCTATATACCCCATCCTGCTATATACCCCATCCTGATAAATACCCCAATCATGTTCTTTACCCCCATCCTGATAAATACCCCCATGCTGCTATATAACACAATCTTGCTATATACCTCCATCCTGATATATACCCCCATCCTGGTATATGGCCTGTATCCTATAGCATACAAAAAATAAACATTTATACTCCCCTTTCCTCACTCCAGCAGCATTGCTCGTCCTCCTATCTGAGCCAGCAGCAGCGCCGCTGACCTGTGTGGAGCCGATCACCATTCCCTTGCAGCATCACAATGTCCTTCTGTCTGCCTGCCCGCTGATGTGTATGGAGAGCAGGGCGCACAGGGATGACGTCATCACTGTGCGCACTCTCCACACACATCAGCGGGCCTGCAGACAGGAGGACATCGCAATGCTGCAGGGTACAGTGACCGGTGAGTATGCCGTACTTATTTACTGCCCCCTGCACTGATGATGATGTGCGGGGGGCAGTGAATATAGCCGCACATGATCACTCCCAGCTGTAGTTGCCAGGGGTGATCACGCGACCTGGCTCCCCCATCCATCATCCCGCCCAACTGTCAGTGCCGGCTTCAGCGCTGAGAGATGATGGGCAGGAGGATGAATGGATATAAAATGAGCGGGCCCACGTGGTCACGGCAGGCACTGCAACAGCCTGCGCATGCCGACCATGACCCACTCCACCGCAGCACCCTCATTCCCCGCAGCCATATGCCCTACATTCAGACTATAAGACGCACCTCCCACTTTCCCCCAACATTTGGGGGAAAAAAGTGCGTTTTATAGTCCAAAAAATATGGTACTTCTTTTCCTGTTCCTGAGGTATAAACCATACATTTGTCTATCCCTACTTTTTCTTAAATTTTTCATTGCATAAAATAAATACAGCATAATCCTTGATGGATTCCAATGTGCATCACAACCAAATGGAAACATATCATGGACATATCATCACAGCATATCACAAAATCTTTTTTAAATATTATAATCTTCCGTTGCACATCTATGACTATGGTGACCCATGAAAAAAGGAAAAAGACCCATACATAAGTGTTCAACCTTTTCCATATGTTTCTTGGGCAAACCACCTATAACTTCTATTTTGTAAAGTTGCAACACACGATTTTCAGACCTTAATTGTCTACTGTATACAATTTGCAGTAAGCCGGTGACGTTACCAAGTTCCTGCAAACGTTCTGCCAGTAAATGTTAGACTATATCACAGCAGTCTGTAGTCTAGATTCTCAATGTAGGCTGCAGACTGCCATACCAATGATGGAGATCCAAGGGCATTAGAACAAGTTAAAATTTTACTACTAAATTGCTTCTACTATTGACAGAATCTATTTTATTGATACAGTTAATGTGTTAAGGAAGAATTTTTTTAATATATTATACACAACTACTAAAACAACATTTTCTCTTTAAATTGTTTAAAATATGCCTTAACAATTAAATAAATCACTTTTAATATTTGCTTTTTGTTGTTTTGCCTCAAAATAGATACTCAATTGATCGCAATACAGACCTGGAGAGATATTTTAACATTGACGCCAACAGCGGACTCATTACTATAGCTAAACATTTGGACCGAGAGACCAATGCTGTCCACAACATAACAGTTTTGGCAATCGAGAGCCGTGAGTAAATGTGCTATTTATTAATTAATTCAGAAATGATGAAAATTCCCTGTAAAGGCGTATATCTAGTTTATAACTGTAATTCACATGCATTATAAGATGAAAGCAGGAGAACCCATGTAGCACAGCATGTTAGCTGAACCCATAGTACAAGGGTATTAGCTGCCTGAAATGATACTTTGCGCAGTAATAGGAAGTAACAACTAGTGCGTATAATTTCTTTTGCAAGGCTTTTGTGCGACCTACTTCATTTCAGTTTCTAAGGTCCGAGTTCAAGGGAAAAGATGTGTAATTCCTCTTTCCTTATGACAGGTTTGAGCCAAGTTGCTAAAACAAACTATGAGAATTTTTGCATGTGCTCTGCCTCGACCTAAGGTGTCTGGTAGCGTCTTATAAGCAGAATATAATGTTCTGTTTCCTTCATTTTACATATTAGTAGAATAAAATAACTGAAGGGAATTTTCACTGCTTTATTAATTTACTGATGCCTTCAAGTACTATAAAATGATCTGAAAACAAATGGGGCACCATATATATTTTAAAAGTGTAAATTTGACTTCATAATGTTTTTTGCTGCCACAAATATCAGTTAATTTGTTTTCATATTTTCTCCATATGTAACATGATAGGAAATGTACAGTAAATCAACAAAAAATGATTGCCTGCATTGCTCCCTACATCAAAGAAAAAAAGGTTCTGAAACCTTGAGAAGCTGAAAAATGTGAAGGCGTTACAATATTGATAGAACTAAAAAATGAAATATGTGCACACATAAACAAGTATAGATAGAAAGTATCAAAACAATTTACAAATGAATGGACATTTTGTACTGTAGGAACAGAATACAAAGATTTCCTGGTCATAACCATTTATAATATTGATCCACTGGTTAACCAAATGCCATTTAAGTCAGAAGGCTAAAAAAAGAATTAGTCCACATATGGGGTTTATAGCTTTCAAGGGAAAAATGATTGCTATATATATATATACATATATATATATATATATATATGATATATATATACATATATAACATTATTGCCTTTTCATAATATATATATATATATATATATATATATATATATATATATATATATATATATATATATATATATATATATATATATGTGTGTGCAGTGCAGAGCAAAAGTTTGGACACACCTTCTCATTCAAAGAGTTTTCTTTATTTTCATGATTCTGAAAATTGTAGATTTACATCAAAACTATGAATTAACACATGTGGAATGAAATACTTAACAAAAAAGTGTGACACTACTGATAATGTGTCTTATATTCTAGGTTCTTCAAAGTAGCCTCCTTTTGCTTTAATTACTGCTTTGCACATTCTTGGCATTGTTTTGATGAGCTCAAAGAGGTAGTCACCGGAAATGGTCTTCCAACAGTCTTGAAGGAGTTCCCAGAGATGCTTAGCACTTGTTGGCCCTTTTGCCTTCACTCTGCGGTCCAGCTCACCCCAAACCATCTCGATTGGGTTCAGGTCTGGTGACTGTGGAGGCCAGGTCATCTGGCCAATTCACCCCATCACTCTCCTTTTTAGTCAAATAGCCCTTACCCAGCATGGAGGTGTGTTTGGGGTCATTGTCCTGTTGAAAAATAAATTATGGTCCAACTAAACGCAAGCCGGATGGAATAGCATGCCGCTGCAAGATGCTGTGGTAGCCATGCTGGTTCAGTATGCCTTCAATTTTGAATAAATCCCCAACAGTGTCACAAGCAAAGCACCCCCCACACCATCAAACCTCCTCCTCCATGCTTTACGGTGGGAACCAGGCATGTAGAGTCCATCCATTTACTTTTTCTGCGTCGCACAAAGACATGGTGGTTGGATCCAAAGATCTCAAATTTGGACTCATCAGACCAAAGCACAAATTTCCAATGGTCTAATGTCCATTCCTTGTGTTCTTTAGCCCATACAAGTCTCTTCTGCTTATTGCCTGTCCTTAGCCGTGGTTTCCTAGCAGCTATTTTACTATGAAGGCCTGCTGCACAAAGTCTCCTCTTAACAGTTGTTCTAGAGATGTGTCTGCTGCTAGAACTCTGTGTGGCATTGACCTGGTCTCTAATGTGAGCTGCTGTTAACCTGCAATTTCTGGGGCTATTAACTCGGACAAACTTATCCTTCGCAGCAGAGGTGACTCTTGGTCTTCCTTTCCTGGGGTGATCCTCATGTGAATATATATCCCTATAATCACTTCAAAAGACCATATCATAGTGCAAAATATTCAATCTTTATTAACATGATTAAAAAAAACATGTACACAAAGGACACAAGGACATGATTAAAAATTGTGAAAAAAGGTGTAAAATGAAGGGTCTATCAAAAAGACATCCATGATTTTAACAAAATTCATTCATAATACCATTTGATATATTGAAACCATCACATATCATCCCCTGTATTCTGAGATGAATTTATTCAAACATATGAAGGATATATATACAAATCTCCTTGCATGTCATTCATAAATAATGGTTATTTGAGTTTTTTACTGAAAGCACAAGAGAGATAACCTTCATATGGTGGACAGGAAAACTGCATGTAAACAAGAATCAAAGTGCTCTGATTTATAGGGAGAAAGTATATGTCCCATTATATGTAAATGCCTAAATAGGCCTAATGTTTATATATTTTACAAAGAAGAATAATCTTTATACAATGGACACAAAAATAGAGCATATTGCAGAGGTGTCAAGTCTCACAGTAAAAGAGATCCGATCATTCCTCACAGACCAGTATTTCAAAGCCCATATAGGGCAAACATGCAGATGGATGGTATAATTTTTACCTAGTGTTGATAGAGCCTCCCTCACACCACTCCAACGATCGTTTCACGTATCTTCGTCAGGGAGTGATGTGAGGGAATGCTGGGCAATCTTATATAGTCCCCAATCAGCTGGATTCTATTAATAATGAGCACTCTGCTTACCGGGCGCTGCTGGTACGGACGCGAGAAATCCCTCCCACCGCCACGAGGCATAGGCGCGTCAGCAGACGCGACCGTGTCGCATGTGATGACGCATCCACACCACGAGGCCGCAGGATCGGGAATGCGCATGCGCACCGCAGCGTCAGTGCTCATGATGCTGTGCATAGGGGAAAGCAGCTCCATTTTGTTGTATACCGAACGTCTAGCTTATCTATATAGATGATAAGGTATATAGAATGGTGAACAATATAAGTATGTAGCGAAACCCCATATATTCTATTAATAAGTCACAAAAGGGTACAAACCTTGTATTCAAGCTTATAATCATTAGAATTACATTGTTTTTATGATATACCATTCTTATGTCTATACATTTATAACAAGAAAGAGGGGGTATCCCGATCATCATTAGAATTGATAGTATATGTCAAACCAGTCAATTATCAACTATATCCTTTGTTGGATGTATCCATAATGTACCATTCCATTGCTGCATATAAGATGTCCTCATCATTCCCTCAATTAAAATAAAACACATATCTAAAATGATGATGTTGCAGAGACACTCCAGAGTATATCACAGTCGACAGTTTGGACTTTATAGGCACAAAAGATCATATTAGACCCTACTAAAACAACATTATAGAGAGGGGTGACAAAGAAGGTGTCACCGCTCTCCACATATGGCATAGTAATTAGAAAATATATATATATTCAGTAGATGTCATATTAGTTTATCCACTCCAGTGTAGATGTTGTACCAAAGAGGAATAAAGGATCAAGCCTCAGGGGTCCATCTAAAACAATGTTCCAGAGAGGGGTGTCAAATATGGGCACCGCCCTCTGTACATGGTATGGGAGGAATGGAAAAAATCAGACCTCAGTACTCAACAGTCTTCATTTCCGAACCCTAACCAATCATAAGAATGTCTAAAGAAGTCCATCAGGGACTCATCTATAGCAATGTGGTAGAGAGAGGTGACAAAACATGTCACCACCCGCTACCCATGGCATAGATAGAAAAAACCTGCAATTTCTGGGGCTATTAACTCGGACAAACTTATCCTTCGCAGCAGATGTGACTCTTGGTCTTCCTTTCCTGGGGTGATCCTCATGTGAGCCAGTTTCTTTGTAGCATTTGATCATTTTTTCCACTGCACTTGGGGACACTTTCAAAGTTTTCCCAATTTTTCGGATTGGCTGACCTTCATTTTTTTAAGTAATGATGGCCACTCATTTTTCTTTACTTAGCTGCTTTTTTCTTGCCACAATACAAATTCTAACAGTCTATTCAGTAGGACTATCAGCTGTGTATCCACCAGACTTCTGAACAACACAACAGATGGTCCCAACACCATTTATAAGGCAAGAATTCGCACTTTTTAAACCTGACAGTGCACACCTGTGAAGTGAAAACCATTTCCAGTGACTACCTCTTGAAGCTCATCAAGAGAATGCCAAGAGTGTGCAAAGCAGTAATCAAAGCAGAAGGTGGCTACTTTGAAGAACCTAGACTATAAGACATTTTTTTAATTGTTTCACACTTTTTTGTTAAGTATTTCATTCCACATGTGTTAATTCATAGTTTTGATGCCTTCAATGTGAATCTACAATTTTCAGAGTCATGAAAATAAAGAAAACTCTTTGAGTGAGAAGGTATGTCCAAACTTTTGGTCTGTACTGTATATTGTAAGCGTTCGCCTGCTCACGTTGCTCACTTTGCTGCGTCTTAGAGGTAGCATCAGGAATATAGTTAATTTAAAAGTTCGACAGTTTATTAAACAAACGGCATAAACTGCATCAGCGATCCACATCACACACAGATTTCTGGTCTGTAACAGTGGCGGTTGGTCTGCTCAGGATTGGACACTACCAGTGTCAGAGTGGAGCTCCCACACCTCCACTCACTCAGTTCCAGATGGTTGAAGCCAACCAATGCTCCCTTAGGTGAGATCCTTTCAGAGGCTCCAACCTCTATGAGGATTCCAACCTCTTTACCTGCCAGAAGCTGCTTCTCATGCAGTGCTGTTCCACACACTGCTTCACACTCACTGACTCCATGTGCCAAACAACCTAATTAAGACCTATGTTAGAAACACCCAAAGGCAGGGGTATGTGGATGGTCAGTCACACACATCTCTTACATGCCTAATCCAGGCCCATTCAAACTATAGGAAAATTAAATAGCAATATATATATATATATATATATATATATATATGCATATACTGTATATTAGATATATATATGATTGTAAAAGAGTAGCAAGATAGCAAAGTATACTAAAAAAAATCTAATAATAGTCAGGCACATTGGCAACGCATACTATGATAGTCCTCACATCCTCCATCCTAACCTGTGCCATGCTTTGTGTTTCACTTGCTTCTTGATTTGTCACCTTGTCGATAGCGAGATCGCTGCTGAGTCACAGGTTTTGTGACGTACCAGTGACCTCATCAGCGATCTCGCTGTGTGTGACACTAAGCAGCGATCTGGCCCCTGCTGTGAAATCGCTGATTGTTACACACAGTGCTGGTTCATTTTTTGCTCATTGCTCTCCCGCTGTAAAGCATGCATCGCTGTGTTTGACAGTGAGAGAGCAACAATCTGAATGTGCAGGAAGCAGGGAGCCGGCGTCTGGAAGCTGCAGACGCTGGTAACCAAGGTACACATCAGGTAACCAAGTGAAGCGATTTGATTGGTTACCCAATATTTACCTTGGTTACTAGCGTACTCCGCTCTCAGGCTGCCAGCGCTGGCTCCCTGCACACGTAGCCAGAGTACACATCGGGTAACTAAATGAAGCGCTTTGCTTAGTAACCCGATGTGTACCCTTCCTGTGAGTGCAGGGAGCCAGTGCTGGCAGCCTAAGAGCGGCGTACGCTAGTAACCAAGGTAAATATCAGGTACCCAAGCAAAGCGCTTCGCTTGGTTACCCGATATTTACCTTGATTATCAAGCGCAGCATTGTTTCCACGAGTCGCTGCTGGCTGTTGGCTTGTCACTGGTCGCTGGTGAGATCTGCCTGATTGACAGCTCCCCAGCGACCATGTAGCGACACACCAGCGATCCTGACTAGGTCACATCATGGTCGGAATCGCTGGTACGTCGTTTAGTGAGAAGGTACCCTACGTTATGCTTACAATCACAGTCAAAGATGGAAACAGTTAAAACTAAAATTGTCTTCATTTTTTTTACAAAACTTTGTACAAATAATCGTTTGGTTACTTTTCAGAAATTGGTTATCAAATGTTGTAGATGTGGTGCCAGCAATGTATCCATCTAAATAAAATTTGCATGAAGCAGGGCAGAGGAGGTACTGAAGCCTCAAAGGCTTGAATAAGAAACTACTGGTTTATTATAGTAATGCATCACCAATGTTGACCCCCATTTTTATTAAATGGAACAATTCTTTATTTTTTTTAATCACTTTTTATAGCTCTTAGGTTCTAAAACTTGATTTTACTTTTGATACCTTAGAACATTGTTAAATGACCTGCCTTTGGGCATCTACAGAGCCCGGTATCAGCTGATGGAACAAGAGATTAATGTTATACACCCACCTTTGATTTTAATTGTTGGGTCAATATCTTAGAGGTCATTAATATCTTAGTCCTGTTCAATAGAAGAGGCCATCAATATTTTAGTCCTGGTCAACCCTTTTCATTACAGCCAACAACCAATATTTAATATCTAATATATGCAATTCAGGCTTGCTACAGTGCTGCTAACCTAATAAGCTCTATATGCTATAATAACAAACTGTTGGAGCAAAGTTTTGTCCAGAAAAGCATTTGTGAGTGTTGCATGGAAGGCCCTAACTTGCAATCTCATTTCTAGCTAATCCAAAGGTGCTCAATGTTCGTAGTGTCAGGGCTCTTTGTGGACCATTTAATTTCCTACATATCAACACCAAACATGCCATAACGGATTTGCTCTGTATACAGAGGCACAAAAAGGCTTTGCTTAAACTGTTCTTATAAATTTGGAACCATAAAATTATCTAAATATTATGCTGAAGTAATAAGATTTCTCTGAATCTGATAGCACACCACTATACATAATATTATCCTTAACCAAATAAACCTTAGAATTTGTAGAATTGCTACATCTAATAAGTGACACCAGAGATCAACTCATCAACTCCTCTTCCTTCTGAAGAGGCTGTTTACATGTTTAAATTCCCAAAGGAGCAATGCATGGCCTATAAGTCTCCATACACTGGCTTGGAACTTTCCGTAAGGAGAAACATTCCTGCTTAGACCCACAATGGTTAGTCATGTATGTAATGTTTACCTTGCATATACCAAATCCAGATTTGTATATCAAACTGCTGGATAGAAAAGCAAAATTTGTCACATCACAAAACACATTTCCACTTCATAGTCCAGTGATGTTGTGCTTTACACCATCTCATTTACTTCTTCCCATCATGCTTGGTGGTGGAAGGTATACATGCTGCAGATTGGCCATGGAATCTCATTCCATGAAGCCCCCTGGCCCTTGGTTTTATTGCTTTTGTTTATTCTAGAAGAGGTTTAGAACTCTGCACTAATTGAGTCAGCAGAACATTGGTAATTTTTAGGCACTTTGTGTCTCAGATTTGGCAATTCAGCACTATAACTTTATGTGGCTTTCCTTCTCGTTGCAATCCAGTGATAAGGTTTTATTATTGGTTTAAATAACATAACTCATATTCGATTGGGAAAAATTCAGGAGGGAAAAAAAAATAATGAATTGAAGTAAAGCATAAAGTGCCACACTCAAATTCAGGGAGCTCTTTAGAATGACCCAACCTTTCATAAATGTTAATAAAGGCACAATGAGATGGGCTGTATTTCATTCACTTGAGGCCATGGATCTTAATGAAAAATCTGACCAATGATTAAGATGTGTCCTAATATATTTGTCCAAATAGTAAATACAGTAAATATTGAAAATAATATTCCTTAGTGGCAGATAGCACAGGACACTTTCAGAAATCTTTTTGTACTTGTCTCAAAAGGTCTTTGCTCTTTTAGAGTGAGATTAACACAGAAATAGGCAGATGGGTTTAATGCAATGGCTGATCGCTACAGAATTATATTATTTCTTTACTAGAATGCAGATTTCTGGTACATGTATAGCAGCGCTCATGGATTTGGGTCACATAAATATAAAAATAAATACACACAAACACATTGTTAGATCTGAGTTCCACTTGCGGTTTTGCAGGGATGAGTGCAATCTAATAAAACATCGGATTGTACACACACAAGTGTATAACTATGGGCCAGTATCTATCTGCGATTTATTTCTCATGCAATATCATCATTTGGCAGTAAGTCTCGTCTGACACGCACCTGTACAAGTCTATGGGTGCATGTTATGCATCGCACTGCACTTGCATGTCATCCAACTGCAGTGTGATGTACGCAGAGACAGACAGCGGAGGAGATGGGGAGAATGTGCTCCCTCCCTCTTCTCCGCAGCTGTGATCTGATCACAACATGGGATCACAGTTGCATGACCCTATGCTCAAACTCACAGTAGAGGGATATTAGCATATCGCATCTGATGCTCTCGCCTCAAAAGCTCTGCGGAAGTGAAACCGAGCCCTTAAGTCAGACCAGGAAGACCAGGGAGGAAAATAAGGAAAAATTTAAAAATGAAAATGACTGTTATGATTTATTTCATAAACTGATAGTACATATGAAAATAAGCAACTTTGTACTATATCAGACATATTTGCTTCTTTTTCTCCAGGAATTATTCAGTCTTTATTCCATTAATGAGATAGGAGATGGCAGTTGTTACTGATGAAATTTTATGTATAGCAGAGGAGGAAGGAGCTAGAGGAAGAGGGGGGAGCTATATGCAGAGCTCCACCCCTTCCTTCCTCTTCTATTTACATAGAATATGATCAGTAATAGCTGTCATCTCCTATCTCAGTAATGGGAAAGTCTTCACTGAATACAGATTTTACCTCAGAATCTGGAATTTTGATAATGACTGATCAATTCTGGCAGAAAAAGGTAATTTGTCTGATAAGAAATATTACAAAGTTGCTTATTTTCATGTGTACTATTGATTTATTAAATAAAGCTTTAAAAAGTTATGTGTTAACTTTAATTTACATTATAAATTGCAATTTTCTGACAAAGATTAATTTTACTTCTGAATAAATATTGGATGTTTTCTATTATTTTTAAATAAAGTTTCTTTACAAAACTGATATATATGACACTTGTTGCATTAGGCAGAATTATTCAATAAACTATTAAATGTCACATAAATTATGTGGTGATAAATTGTGTTTCTAATTTTACACAGAAAATCCTGGGCAGATTGGGAAAGGCTATGTTGCCATCAGCATTCTAGATATTAATGATAATGCACCTGAATTTGCTATGGAATATGAGAGCAGTGTTTGTGAGAATGCACATCCCGGACAGGTAAGTCCTAATGATACACACGCAGAAGTAGGCACATGCATAAACCCTTATATTTGCTAGAGGGGCAAATATGAACATTCTTCTTCCTCGACTTTCTACCTTTGTATTTTGTATGGTCCAAGTCATCCAGACTGGCATTTCGTAGAGAGGACACAGAGTCTGCTGTAGTGGAACTCATTACGAGGCACAGAGTAAGAATTGTATTCCAGTCTTGGGCTTCAGAACACTTCTGCAAATAATTTGACATTTGTGAGAAAAATTCTGAATTTTAAGAGGCTCACTTTACCATGATACCTGGTAATAAGTAGATATGACCTTACTGATTTGCGGAGGATGAAGTTCAATTTGAATTTCCAGAATTTCTTGGGTTTTACACAAATTTAAACATTTTAAGATTCATTTTGAGTTTCATAAATAAAATAAAATGTGCCCGGCACCATGTTCCACACTGATCAAGCATAAGAGATTGGGCTGATATTATCTTGTTGCTGTTTAAGACTACCCCATAATGCTAAAGCTGTGACGTCCTTCAGATTATAAAACCCTGTACAGTGGTGGTCTGTACCGGGGACATCCCATATTGGAGTAGAGCTCAGTTTGAACAACCATTTAAAATCTCTAGAGTCTCACTCTTCAGTAAAGTGTAAGCTCCTATGGTCAGCTGGGTCCCCTTTCTGTTTTCTCCCCCCCCCCATCTCCTCTATGTGTATTTTCTGATAAATTACAAGCTTTCCAGCATTGAAATTCATGGAAATGTGTTCTCCGCAAGTCAAATGTTTGGAGACAATTCGACAAAGTTGGCAAATCATAATTTTAAAACATTCACTCATCTCTACTGATAAAATTATTTCTGAAAGAGACAAAGGCGCATATGGTGTCTTTTCCTGGTGGAACCAGAATAAAATTCATGGAAACACTCACCTAGGGAAGTTGTGAAGGTCACTCACAACTACAATGTAAGCAAAATTAATCCCTACGTTGGCTGCAGCAGACCCAGAGGATGAATCGGTATATGTAGAGTAGAGAAAAGGGTTAACCCGCACTGCCATGTGGATAAAAGAAATCACTCCGGAGAAGTAATCTTCACGATTTTATTATTCAACGCATTTCAGAGTCTATAAATCTCCTTCTTCAGGAATCAAAATCACTGATCTACAAGTTGTACATCAGTGATTTTGATTCCTAAAGAAGGAGTTGTATGGACTCTGAAACGTGTTGCATAATAAAATCATTAACATTACTTCTTCGGAGTGATTTCTTCCATCCACACGGCAGCGTGGGTTAACGCTTTCCTCTACTGTACGTATACTCATATCTGCTAATAAGCTTTACCCATTTTCCAATAAGTTGAATGGGCTAGCATAAAAATAGGGGGAAAAAAACAAAAGTTCTGAGCAATTGCAATATTTTTGTGCGACTTGCAACAGTTTTGAGCCATTTTTCTGGCACAATTGTATTTTGTATTGGTGCAATAGTGCAGAAGCATTTTGTGTCAGATTTGAAGAAACTTCCTGCAGTAATTGAGCTCTCTGCAGTAATGTTTCATGTCACAAATACAGTAATTAAGCAGAGCATAATGATGTAATTCTTGCTTCGAGTTTGATTTTTAGTCATTAATATATTGAAAAAAGTGCAGGTGTTGTACTTTAAGGTTTATCTGCTCACATTTTAAAACCTAGGAAATATTTTACTGTAGTTACAGTCTACTGATGTGTAGGCAGGAGGTTAATAAGGTTTCACACCTGCTGTTTGCTAGCTTACACATAGGATTAACATCAAATATGACAAATCTTAGACACATCTTTCGCACTAAGGGTGAGTAACATTTAGCTACTTATCTAATCTTTGAATCGCTGGTATCTGCTTGATAATTAATATTGATATTATATAAGATGGACCTGCCTGCTCTTAACACCAGTACACAAAATTATTATCTAAGGTTAGATAACATAATGCTTTTTTTATAACAGCCTCGACACATATTAAAGTATTTACTAGGAATGTAATCTACAGTTTTTTAATTCAATTATATTTCTCTTTCATACCTTGTATTATAGTGAAGTATTTATGAGAGATTAATGAATATATTTAAGTGAAATCAAATTCTCAAATTTTGCGAAAATTAACATTTACCAAAAGGCAGATTTTTTTTTATAATTATATATGATTCACTTATGTGCAGATTTGGACAAATGGTTGCTATCTGCCATTTTTCGGAACTATTAAAATGTCATTAAAAGGTTAGAAAAAAAACACTTATGTTCACCTTACTGCTCACATCTTCGACATCTCCGGTCCTCAATATCATTCTTATAATCCTCATCCTTGATGTACAATGAAAATGGCTAAATTGTGCCTAAAATGCCAATATTTTGTGTGGTCACCGTTAATTTCAAACACTACATTAACTCTCTTGGGCATGGAGTTCACTAGCGCTTCACAGAAGCCACTTTAATTCAACTCCACTCCTCCATGACAACAACAAGGAGCTGGTAGTTTTAAGAGACTTTGAACTCCTCTACCATCAATTTGAGGATGCCACACAGATGCTCCATAGAGTTTAGATCCGGAGACATGTTTGGCAAGTCTAGCACATTTACGATCGGTTTCTTTAGAAAGGCAGTGGTTCCCTTGAAGATGTGATTGGTGTTATTTTCATGTGGACCAAGTTTCCGAAGAGAAGGGATCATGCTCTGTTTTAGTATGTTAGGGGACATGTTGACATTCATGGATCCCTCAATGGACTGTAGCTTCCCACAGTTGACAGCACTCATGGAACCCCAAACTATGACATTATCATCACTATGCTTGACTGTAGCCAAGACACACTAGTCTTTCTTCTCCTCACCAGGTTACTGCCACATACTCTTGACATCTTTTGAAGCAAATAAGTTTGTCTTGGTCTCATCAGACCACAGGTGATTACATTAATCCATGTCCCTAGTTTGCTCTCCATTCACACCTCAAATGGAAAATGCCTAACTGGGCAAACAATTGGCCATTTCCACTCAGGAGGGAACTAATTTTTCTTCCAAGCAGTTTAAACATTAATGGCAGTGTGATTTATTAAGAGAGCATGCCAAATTTGTACTGTTATACAAGCTGTAGACTGAATAACTTACATTGTATCAAAGTGTCATATCTTCAGTGTTATCCCATGAAAAGATATAATAAAATATTTACAAAAAGGAGAGGGATGAACTCACTTTTGTGATATACTATATCTTCTAATTGCTGCTGAAATTGCTAACTGTTCTGTGCATGAGTGCGTAAGGTCTAAGTACGTGTCATCATGATGTGACATTGTAACCTTATTCGTGCTTGTGTAGAACCCTCCCGGGCCTCATATGAGTCGGAAGAGAGGGTGCTTTTTATACATCCCAAAACATTCTGCAGCAAAGGACATTACATTTGAAGAAAATAATTCTTCTGTGAATCGAATATCTCATTATTTCAGCAAACAGGCAAATTGCAACTATGTCTGATCTGCTCCTCACTAGTGTCCATAATTTTTTCCATCAGGTTGGAACTTTAAACTACAGTGCACTCTAGAGTAACACAATACAGAAAAGTCAGGCTTTGTTTATGTGTTTTATATTTTTAGAAAAAGGCAACGGCTATGCTCTTAATCAAGTGTCTCTACTATCATAACCTAGTTTACAGGTCCCTTGATCATGACATAGCAGTCAATAACCCATTGATTAACCAATAATTCCTATGTGTTAACCAGATCAAGAGCATTCTATTTTTCTAGTATTTGATTGCCATTATTCGATTATCAGTGTAGCATATTTTTCCTGATGCATAGGGTTTATTTTTATACATCAATATTTTGTAATATTATGGAGAAATACCCATTTCTTTTTCAAATATGTTAACAGCACACAATTTTGTTTGTATGTTGTCACCAATACAGTCATACTGTATGAAGCGCCCCGCTCAACATTTCTAAAGCAAGTTCAGTTGCATTTTAAATCAATTAAACCTATAAATTTGCCCAAAACCTAAATTTAAATTTGTTCCAAAAATTATAATCTAATACTATAAAGAGAAGAGGCAATACAAAAATATAATATTTTGTTTTATTTAATTCACAAAGAACATGATTAAAAACACAGTAAAAACATGTAGAGGGAAGATGAGAAAGAATGAAAGGAAATTCCTCAATACATGTCTGGGATCAATTAATAAATACTATACGCTAATAAGCTATATCAATCATATATGCGCGAGAACATGATTTAATAATGGAAAAGTCCAAACAAAACAACCTTACCAGCATAAAAGAAAACAAAACAGCACGAAGACGGTCGATACACTGTGGGTTCCACCTGTTAAGTTTTGGGGTCCCACTCTGTTCAATCGGATCACATAGAGAAAGAACTGCTTCCTCCAAAATACAGAAGCCTGAGTGTTTCCATAGGTCTGGCTTTTACCTCCTGGACCATATCTTAAGCTGGAGATATGGTGAACAGCTGTATTACCCATCTCTTTAGCTGTTCACAAAAACCCAACCATGTTAAAAGCCATCTCACTCTCTTAGGTCCTAGTATACTGGAGCATTACATACAGGTTCACATCACTGAATTTAGGAATCTCAGCAACACATACCCCCCTATTGTACTTTACCAATGGTCATATCACTATATACAGTACAGACCAAAAGTTTGAACACACCTTCTCATCTCTAGAACAACTATTAAGAGGAGACTTTGTGCAGCAGACCTTCATAGTAAAATAGCCGCTAGGAAACCACTGCTAAGGACAGACAACAAGCAGAAGAGACTAGTTTGGGCTAAAGAACACAAGGAATGGACATTAGACCAGTGGAAATCTGTGCTTTGGTCTGATGAGTCCAAATTTGAGATCTTTGGATCCAACCACCGTGTCTTTGTAGTAAAGGTGAACGGATGGACTCTACATGTCTGGTTCCCACTGTGAAGCATGGAGGAGGAGGTGTGATGGTGTAGGGGTGCTTTGTTGCTGAAACTGTTGGGGATTTATTCAAAATTGAAGGCATACAGAACCAGCATACCTACCACAGTGCTATTCCATCCGGTTTGCGTTTATTTGGACCATCATTTATTTTTCAACAGGACATTGACCACAAACACACCTCCAGGCTGTGTAAGGGCTATTTGACTAAGAAGTAGAGTGATGGGTTGCTACGCTAGATGACCTGGCCTCCACAGTCACCAGACCTGAACCCAATCGAGATGGTTTGGGGTGAGCAGAGTGAAGGCAAAAGGGCCAACAAGTGCTAAGCATCTCTGGGAACTCCTTCAAGACTGTTGGAAAACCATTTCCGATGACTATCTCTTGAAGCTCATCAAGAAAATGCCAAGAGTGTGCAAAGTAGTAATGAAAGCAAAAGGTGGCTACTTTGAAGAACCTAGAATATAAGACATATTTTCAGTTGTTTCACACTTTTTTAAGTATTTCATTCAACATGTTTTAATTCATAGTTTTGATGCCTTCAATGTGAATCTACATTTTTTAGAGTCATGAAAATAAAGAAAACTCTTTGAATGAGGAGGTGTGTCCAAACTTTTGGTCTGTACAATATATCTATATATATAAATATATATTTATTTATTTTTTTCTGTGCTTTTAGTCATGTTCTTTGTGAATTACATACAAGATAATATTACATTTATGCATGTTTCTATAAGCAATTAAAATCAAGTGGGGAAAGGCCCGCTCTGGAAAGTATTGGAAAATTTTCAGAATTATTTAGTAATCTGAAGATAATTGTACAATGCAAGAATGGGGTATGGCTACGTCACGAGTGGGTGAGGGCTAAACATCTGTTCTCCGTATATTTGCTTTGTTCATGAAAAGTGGGCATATCAGGATTATCAAATGCAATACAGAAATGTTTTAAATCAGTACATGTTAAAAGTTAAATGTTTAAAACATGTTAACATAAAATTATAGCTTTTCTTCTACCTTAACTGTCCAAGAAAGGAATAAGACCATGACATAACTCAATGTACCAAACCGATACAGACTGCTGCCATATATACCTCAGCTCTACTTTCATTAATCCATCTTGATTTTGTCATATTTTATCAATGATTTTTTCTTTACTACATATAAGCCAAGAGAAAAGCTGAATTTTAACTTTTGATGCTTCTTTTTTCACATAGGTTATTCAAGAGATAAGTGCAATAGATAAAGATGAGCCATCAAATGGCCACTGGTTTTATTTCAGTTTGCCACCCGATGCAAGTAGCATTAATTTCACATTACAAGACAATAAAGGTAACCGTATTATTGACATAATATCATTTCCTTTTAGTAAATTTATTAATTAAAATCTTTCTTTAAATGTAGTAGTTTTTCTTATATGTTATATACACTAGATAATGAAATTTAAATCCTTGTAAAAGAAAAAAAATCTCTTGAGAAAAAAATGTCTTGTAAACCACTGTGATGCAAGGCCGTATGCTTGCCTACATTCAAATGGAAAGAACTTGAGGAAAGGGCATTGGATGGAGAGACCTACCATTCAGCTCTAAGCCTAGCATTTGGGATATACTCAGTATTGTTGAAGACCTTAACACACCTGACAGGTCTGTCCTCACAAGGCTCCTCCCTTGTGTCCTTTTCAGTTTGATGCCAGCACAGTGCTTTACCAATACATAATAATGTGCTAACATTTTCTATGCCAGTACACCACAGTTGAACAGCCCTGTCACTAAAGCGCCTTTTTATCATCAATTATCTATTAATTATGATAAATCTAAGGCAGCAGATGTCCCATTGCTTTGTATGCAGAGTGTCACTCTATATATACATAAGGGAACAGAATATTATTTTTACATAGGGAGATATACATTATTTAGACTTTCACAGGCACATGTTACATGTAGCTTTTGAAAGCTGTTCCATTTTTGTCATTGCATAATGCTGTTTCTAGCCCTTAGAGACAATACATATTATCTGTGCTGAAACGAGAAAATCATGTAGACAATCACTCTCTAGCAGGTGCAAAACAACATACTTACGAACAATGTAATTCCTAAAATTTCATGGAGACAGCCCAGGCTCACCTCTAAATGACCACTTTTGGGTCAGGTTAGAAAAAGCTCTTTTATGATTTGGACCACATAATTTTCTGGAAATATAGAGACTATTGGCAGATATACAAAATGACTCTTGGACTGCGCTAACAGAGATAGTTATAGATAAGAAATAGACTAAGGGGTACTTTGCACGTTGCAACATCGCTACTGCCAGTAACGACGTCTCAATGTGTAAAGCCTAGAAGCACCGATAAACGATCGCAAAAGCATCGTAAATCGGTGATCTGAGTAGTGTCGTTCATTTCCATAATTTCACTGCAGCGACAGGTATGATGTTGTTCCTCGCTCCTTCGGCAGCACACATCGCTGTGTATGAAGCTGCAGGAGCGAGGAACATCTCCTTACCTGCGTCCCACCTGCAAAGAGGAAGGAAGTAAGTGGGCGGGATGTTTACGTCCCGCTCATCTCCGCCCCTCTGCTTCTATTGGCCGCCTGCCGTGTGATGTCGCTGTGACGCTGCACGACCCGCCCCCTTAGGAAGGAGGCGGGTCGCCGGCCAGAGCGACGTTGCAGGGCAGGTAAGTGCGTGTGAAGCTGCCGCAGCAAAAATGTTCGCTACGGCACATATCACAAGATATCGCATGTGCGACGGGGGCGGGTACTATCGCGCTCGGCATCGCTAGCATCGGCTAGCAATGTTGCAGCATGAAAAGTACCCCTTAGAGATATAAAATGGATTTACTTTTCTAATTAGAAATAAACTAATCAAACAAAAATCAAATTTGCCTGTTCATGTGGATGTTATAGAGAAAAACAATTTGCAGAGAAGTTATTAATTCCAATTTTAATCTCTTTTTATACTCTGGGGTCTCAAGAGACCCCAGAGAATAATAAAGGGAAGATGCAAAAAATAAAAAAGTACAAATACTTACTTCACCACTCATCACTGCCGCTGCTCCCTGCTCGCTGTCCAGTCTTCTCTGCCTTTATCACATCACTTCCCCAGCCCAGTGTTCACTTTAGGCTGTGACATCTGGCTATGAGTAGGCCCAGGAGTATGAGCAGTGAAATTCAGGGCCTGTTTACAGCCATAAGCTCTAGGCTAGAATGAACAGTAGGTCAGAAATCCAACTAGATGAGCATAGAGCAGCTGGGGAAGTCAGAGGGGTGAGCTGTGAGGTAAGCATATATTTTCTTTTTACAATTTTACAATTTTGTCAACCCTCTACTATTCAGCAAGGTGGTAACTGAAGTTGGGTGTCATTTTGCTAAATTTGTGCAGAAAAAATGATTAAATATTTTTGTGAAACTCAAATAGAAATTGATTCCATTCAGAGAAATTGATCCATCTCTACATCTAATGAATGAAGGCACTCAGATCAACAAGGAAGCCATATACAAAATAGACTAGAAGTACACTAGGGGCATGTCAATGATTTCAAATGTATTAACAAACCTCCAGTACACATCCAGTCTGATTTACATATGATTTCTACCCTTTTCGATAACTGACATATTGAATCTTTAAAAAAAGATTGCCTATACAAACAAACCACTAGTTCCATATGAATAATTATGCTGGTAACCTACTGTAAGGTAGATTAACTTTATAATTGACATAATTTACTAAGTTCATATAATCTTATGGAAACCATTAATCTTTTGTAATATAAGATACATTGTGATAAACCTAATTTTCAGCATTGATTCACTGCTTTATCTATCTGTATCATAAGGCATACATTAAAGGGGATATCAGTGACTTTTATTCATTTTACATATGTGGCTAAGAACTAACAGGCAAGGAGTTTCTAACTACCTGCCTATTGTGCCTGATGCTGATATCTGCTAGCACAGAGCGTCAATAGACCACTCCGTCTGGTGATTTTCCTAATTCAATTAATATCACAAAGAGAAAGCAGCATTTTCTCTCTCACTCTGCTCTGTTGAAGGGGCATAATGGATTATGTCATGCCAAATGACCGATGACTCCCCGCTACATAACTGTAGGGAGCTGGCTGTCAATCAGCATGACAAGTGCTGTGGGACCCTCAAAACAGAGCATACCAGAAAAGGAAGAGTTGCTTTGTTAAAGAGAGTTGAACTAAAACAGGGGAATTGCTGATGGAGCCAGTAAAGTTCCTCTCTGTGTTAAACAGGCAGATACTTAGGAACTATTTTCCTGTTATTTCTTAGCCTCATGCACAAAATAATATAAGTCCTTGATAACTTATTTAACCCATTCATGACATCTAGTGTACCAATACATCATGGTTGGATAGGGGTTCCCAACTAATGATGTATAGGTACATCATGGAGATCATGTGGAGCATTGGAACTGTGCATGCACATTGACCTGGGAGCTCAGAGATAGCCAAGCTCCTGCTGTCACAGACAGATGTGGTACCCACATTGCTCTTGGCTGTTTAACTTCCTAAATGCTAGAATCAATAGCGATCACAGCCCACAGAAACTTTGCTTTCTCATTTAAGTTAAAGGATCTGTCGTAGATGTTATCTGAATCATGTCATTAGAAGTCTTAGATGGAAACTATTATGTAAGTGCACAGCGTAGATCACGGGAATAATGTTATCCAAAATTTTGTGTAAAATGTTTCCAATAAAAGTTTTAATTCAATAAATAACAAAAAACAAAACCCCACCATGATCCGTAATCTGTCAACGGCAGTATAGAGGGTTTTCACAATACTGGTAACACAAAGCCTATGAAAAACTGCTTTAGCTCTCTCCCAAAAGAACAGAAAAAAAATTGTGCCCCTCTGAAATTCAAATGCCTTTTCCCTTCTGAGCCCCATAGCATGCATAAACCATATTTAACATCCATCTATTTGGCATTTCTGTGATTAGAAGAGCCTGCTTAATTTATGGGGTGCATGTCTCCAGAAGCACGAACTGGCCACAATATACTGGGCACTACAATATAGAGGCACTGCAGTGGCAGAGTTGCAATTTTCACTCAGCAACATCCATTGCTACTTGTTCCTGAAAAATGCCCACAGAGTCAAAATCCTCAGTACACCTGTAGAAAAATTCCCAAAGGAATGAAATTTTCACAATGGGGTCACTTGTGGGAGAGGATTTTGCTCTTCTGACACTTAAAAGCTTTTTGTATGGAGCCTGTGGTCCATACAGAAAATCTGTTCTCCAAAAGTCAAATAATGCTAATTTCTATCTCACAAGTCTTGCCATGTGGCTAAGAAGTACTGGACAGCCATATGTTGGGTATTTGACGTTCATCAGAAATTGTATGACACGTTTTCCCATTGTAAAAATGTAAAATTAGGGGCTAGGACAATTTTTTGTGGTAAAAATGTAATTATTTTTTCTTCACCCCGCAATGATAAAAAATTGGGTAACACACCTGTGGTGTGAGTATTACCACTGCACCACTAGATCAATTATTTGAGGGGTGTGTTTGTAAAATGGGGCCACTTTTGGGGGTTCTGCTTTTCTGGTGCTTCAGGGGCTCTGTCAATGTTACATGGCACTCCAAGCCATTCAGGCAAAATCTACACTCCAATGTGCACTCCTTCCCTTTCCTAGCTTTGCTCTGTGCCTCCAAAGTACTGCTTAACCACATATGGGCTACTATCATAGTCAATAGACATAAAATATTTTGAGAAAAATATAACATGCTCATGAGAAAAGTAACTTTTTTCATTTTCATGGCTCATTGTTATAAAATTCTGTAATGCAAATATAGGTTTAAGGTGCTCACAACACCTCTATGTAAATTTTTTGAGGGGTGTTGTTTCCAAAATGGGGGCAATTGTGGGGGATTTCAAAAGTTAAAAGTTGAATGGTGCTCCCTTCTTTCCGAGCTGTTTTCTGCCATATGCTCAAACAGTATCTTTCCACAAGATTTAGGGTATAAACATACTCAGGAGAAAATAGAACATAGAATTTGTTGTACAATTTGTCTTGTTACCCTTGAGAAAATGTAACATTTCGGGAGTAAAGCAATATATTTGAGTAAAAAAGTAACATTTTAATTTTTCTTACTATATTTCTTTAATTCCTATGAAGCACCTTAAGATCAATAAACTTTTCCAATGTGGTTTTAAACACTTTGATGAATGTATTTTTTTAAAAGGAGTCACGTTTGCATATTTTTCATCACATAGGTCCCTCAAGGCCACTACAAATGTTATGTGGTTCCTAAAAAAATTGATTTTGCATAACTTACTGGAAAAAATGAGAAATGGCTAATAAAATTTGAACCCTTCTAACTTCCTAAAAAAAAATGAATTAAAAAACAATGCTGATGTAAAGTGGTCATGTGGCAAATGTTATTTATTACTGCTTTTGTGTGCTATAACTATGTAGTTTAAGCGTATAAAAATTCAAAGTTCAAAAAGTGCAAAATGTTCATTTTTTTGCAAAATTCATATTGACTAAACTTTACAACCATCATGAAGTACAGCATGTCAATAGAAAAACATTCTCTGAATCACAGGAATATATTAAAGCATTCCAGAGTTCCAACCACATAAAGTGACACTAGCCAGAATTTTAAAAAATGACCTTGTCAGTAAGGTGAAAACAGGCTTGAGGCTAGAGGGTTAATACTTGCATAGAATTATAAAGATTTTGCAATTTCATCTACGGCATTTGAGTAAACTAAATTAGCAGAGAAAAGGCGCAATAGGGTATTACCCGATTTACTCGGTAAAAGGTATAAGGAAATGGTGCACTCACCTGATCGAGTTGTGCCAGTCACAAGCCCTTTAGTGGCATGAGCGAGTGCTAAGGTGGTCCAGCAGCAGCCCTGTTGTACAAGCAAGACATCAAATTCGGGACTGGAGGAAAACAGGTTTAACACCGCGCTTGAAGACCACGGACATCAGTGTTGAACACACAATTCTTTTATTTCATTTCATTCCTACGCGTTTCAGAGACCACAACTGCCTCCTTCTTCAGGGAAAAGAATTTTACAGAAACCAAGGAGGAGCCCTTAAAAAGGATGTACAGAAAAAAAAAAAAAAGGAAAAAAAAAAGAGAGAAAGGAAGAGGGATCCCTGGCTATGACGTCAGTTCACCGTGTGCTGCAGAGCAATGACTCATTGCCACGTGGAGTGAAGCCGCATTACATGGCCCTTACAAGAATTGAATAAAATACATATTAATACATTTAGCCCAAACAGAACATTCATAATCATAGCAATAAGAGATCCAGGAAAAAAAAAATAATAAATTTAAAGTGAAAAAGTAAAAAGGAAGGGGGTAAAAATGTATACAACTAATAGTGATATTTGACACGAACCTGAGGTAGAGAGGCCGTGAGATTCACCGGCCATCTCACTAACATTGTGCTAACAGAGGGGTTTAATGGTGCCTCATGATTAGCTACAAGAACCATTAAAAGCCAAGTGCAAATAACATGCACTAGGCAGAAATCAGCAAATAAAACGGGGCATATATTATATTTGCAAGTAGGACCAATAGTGACATTATTTTTATTATTATTAAAAATCAAATCTCAATTTTTTTTATTAATTATATATGAGTGAAGTGCACTTGAATTGGAGTGACTAATAAGAAGGATCCGTTGTGATAAACCAGGAGGAACAACAGAGGAACAGTGTTGTGCGCATGTATAAGAATAGAGACAAATTCTCTTGACGAGAAGAGGTGAAAGAAGTTCAAATCGTGTGAAAAAATTGCAAAGCGCAGGCGCGCTTCACATAGAAAGTAGCAAGCTCCTCACATCTCAAGGTTAAGAAAGTTCAGAAGCGTGGGAACTAGCTATAGTGCGCGTGCGTGCAGCCAGTGACAGTTAAGGATTTTAACACAAAAATCCATGTAATCATGCCGTGGAGAAGGAAAGACAACATATCACGGATGAATTGCTCAGGGAAGTGTGAAGCGGGATCAAGCCCGACAGTGCTATGAAGAACAAAGGATAGTTCATTTTGATCTGACAAAGCATCCAAATCTCTCTCATAATTGGTTTACAGGAAAAAACTAATCTTGAACACTAAAAAGCAAGGAAAGGGAAAAGGATAGTTTAAAAACAATAATGCATTATTTGAAACACGTAGTAATATAAGCAAGAAAATGAATTAATAAAAAATGGATAAAAATCAGGACATATGTGCGATATGCACGGGGATTGATGACAAAACCTATGTTATCAGTATATATTTAGTAACATGAAAAAGGGGGGGTTTTATAAAATATCTGAACTGGCAATTATAGCAACATTTATGACATGAATATATTGAATATTTGTATAAATATAAAAGTATAAAAACAGTCCATCAGAGAAAAATGTATAAAAAGATGATATAAAAATATGTATACCCTTGGATCTAACAAAGGGTAAAATGACAGATGGATTTGCACTCAATTTCATTACAACCTTCAGTAAGGATAATTTAATCATAAGGGACACTCTATCTAAGCATTGGTCGATCCTGCAAAAAGATCCCATTCTTAGCTCCATTTTGCCCTCAGCTCCTGGTGTCACCTTCAAACGAGCACCGACTATCAAAACTATAGTTGCCCCCAGTAGACTCAGAACAGTAACACCTAACCAAAATAAGAATACTCCTACCATAGGGGGAGCTTTTAGATGTGGGTCAAAAAAATGTTTGTGTTGCAAAAACATTTGCGACGGGAGGACCACTTTCAGTACTCCTGGTTTCTCTGAGAATTTCCCAATAAGAGATCATCTGACATGTCAGTCCGATTATGTGGTGTATCTGGTGGACTGCAAATGTGGGAAGCAGTATGTAGGTCGGACCAGTCAGGAACTCCATAATAGAGTCAACTCCCATCGCCACAATATCAAAATTGGCTTCCTAAAGCATGGGTTGTCTAAACACTGCACTATTGTACACAATAAAAATCCAGACTTTAAAATCACGCCCATTGAGCAGGTTCCCTCTAATGCCAACAATAGGGCAGAAACACTCAGTAGAAAGGAAACCTACTGGATATACAGATTGAATACTCTCAAACCTTTTGGCCTCAATGAGATTACTGATTTATTTTATTAATTTATGGGAATATGTTTTTGTGATATTTTATGATATTTAGAATCATAATGATTGCTTTTTATGTTTTATTCGTTCATATATCCTTTATATATTTAATATATGGAAATTTTTATATGTATACATATTTTTATATCATCTTTTTATACATTTTTCTCTGATGGACTGTTTTTATACTTTTACATTTATACAAATATTCAATATATTCATGTCATAAATGTTGCTATAATTGTCAGTTCAGATATTTTATAAACCCCCCCCTTTTTCATGTTACTAAATATATACTGATAACATAGGTTTTGTCATCAATCCCCGTGCATATCGCACATATGTCCTGATTTTTATCCATTTTTTATTAATTCATTTTCTTGCTTATATTACTACGTGTTTCAAATAATGCATTATTGTTTTTAAACTATCCTTTTCCCTTTCCTTGCTTTTTAGTGTTAAAGATTAGTTTTTTTCGGTAAACCAATTATGAGAGAGATTTGGATGCTTTGTCAGATCAAAATGAACTATCCTTTGTTCTTCATAGCACTGTCGGGCTTGATCCCGCTTCACACTTCCCTGAGCAATTCATCCGTGATATGTTGTCTTTCCTTCTCCACGGCATGATTACATGGATTTTTGTGTTAAAATCCTTAACTGTCACTGGCTGCACGCACGCGCACTATAGCTAGTTCCCACGCTTCTGAACTTTCTTAACCTTGAGATGTAAGGAGCTTGCTACTTTCTATGTGAAGCGCGCCTGCGCTTTGCAATTTTTTCCCATGATTTGAACTTCTTTCACCTCTTCTCGTCAAGAGAATTTGTCTCTATTCTTATACATGCGCACAACACTGTTCCTCTGTTGTTCCTCCTGGTTTATCACAACGGATCCTTCTTATTAGTCACTCCAATTCAAGTGCACTTCACTCATATATAATTAATAAAAACATTTGAGATTTGATTTTTAATAATAATAAAAATAATGTCACTATTGGTCCTACTTGCAAATATAATATATGCCCCGTTTTATTTGCTGATTTCTGCCTAGTGCATGTTATTTGCACTTGGCTTTTAATGGTTCTTGTAGCTAATCATGAGGCACCATTAAACCCCTCTGTTAGCACAATGTTAGTGAGATGGCCGGTGAATCTCACGGCCTCTCTACCTCAGGTTCGTGTCAAATATCACTATTAGTTGTATACATTTTTACCCCCTTCCTTTTTACTTTTTCACTTTAAATTTATTATTTTTTTTTTTCCTGGATCTCTTATTGCTATGATTATGAATGTTCTGTTTGGGCTAAATGTATTAATATGTATTTTATTCAATTCTTGTAAGGGCCATGTAATGCGGCTTCACTCCACGTGGCAATGAGTCATTGCTCTGCAGCACACGGTGAACTGACGTCATAGCCAGGGATCCCTCTTCCTTTCTCTCTTTTTTTTTTCCTTTTTTTTTTTTTTCTGTACATCCTTTTTAAGGGCTCCTCCTTGGTTTCTGTAAAATTCTTTTCCCTGAAGAAGGAGGCATCTACGGCATTTGTGACACCACATTAGAATATACTAAGCTTTTTTTTAACATAGTATATTAGCATTGGGTGTGTTACTTATTACACATGTTAAACATAACCTCAACTTATATTGATGACAAGAATTATTTATATATAGATATGTATGTGCATATATATGTGTGTATATATATATATATCTATATATATATATATATATATAGACATATATATCTATATATATATATATATATATATATATATATATATATATATATATATATATATATATTTATTGATATAGATACATATGGTGGGGAAAATAAGTATAGGATACGCTGTCAATTTTGCAAGCTTTCCCTTTTACAAAGAATGGAGAGGTCTGTAATTTTTATCATAGTCACAACTGTGATAGAGAAAATAAAAAAATAATAATTGGCATTTTGTTGCAATAAATGAGTATTTGATCACCTACCAACCAGCAAGAATTCTGACTCTCACAGACCTGTTATTTTTTCTTTAAGAAACCCTCATACTCTGCACTCTAGTCTTTACCTGTATTAATTGCACCAGTTTGAACTTATTACCTGTATAAAAGACACTTGTCCACACACTCAATCAATCACACTCCATCCTCTCCATCATGGCCAAGACCAAAGTGCTGTCTAAGGACACCGCGGACAAAATTGTTGACTGTCAATCTTGCGTAGTCTTGGGCTCCATGCAAGATCTCTTCTTGTAAAATAAGGATCAATCTGAAAAAGGTCTGGAATTATCCCTTGAATACACAGTAGGACCTGGTCAATGACCTGCAGAGAGCTGGGACAACAGTCTCAAAAATTACAGATCGTAACACACTATGTCACCATGGATTCAAATCCTACAGGGCATGCAAGGACCCCCTGCTCATGGCAGCACATGCCAGGGCCATTTAAAGTTCGCCAATGGCAATCTGGAGGATCAAGCGGAGGCATAGGAGAAGGTCATGTGGTCAGATGAGGCAAGAACTTTTTGGTACCAACTCCACTCACCCTTTTTTTTTTAAGAAAAGAGGAATGAGTACAACCTCAAGAACACCATCCCAACCATGAACCATGGCAGTGGAAACATTATACTTTGGGGCGCTTTTCTAAAAAAGGGGACAGGACGACCCTACTGTATTGAAGGGAGGATGGATGCGGTCATGTATTGTGAGATTTTGGCCAACAACCTCTTTCCTCAGTAAGAGCATTAAAGATGGGCCATGGCTGGGTCTTCCAGCACATCAATGTCCTGAAACACATAGCCAGGGCAACTAAAGAGTGGCTTCATAAGAAGCATTTCAATGTCATGAAATGGCCTAACCAGTTTCTAGACCTGAATCCAAAAGAAAATCTTTGGAGGGAGTCAATGTTGTCCAGCAACAGCCCCAAAACGGAAAGATCTGGAGACTATCTGTATAGCGGAGTTTGCCAAAATCCCTGCTGCAGTGTGTTCAAACTTAGTCAAGAACTACAGAAATCATCTGACCTGTGTAATAGCAAACAAAGGTTTCGGTAACAAGTGTTAAGTTCTGTATTTCTAGTGTATCAAATACTTATTTCATGCAATAAAATGTAAATTAATTATTTAAAAATCATACAATATGATTTTCTGGATTTTTAGGGAAGACTCTGTCACAGTTTAAGTGTACCTACAATAAAAATTACAGACCTCTCCATTTTTAGTAGGTGGGAAAACTTGCAAATTCGGCAGTGTATGAAATACTTATTTTCCCTACTGTGTGTGTATAATATACAATATACACACTGTATATATGTATATATATTCAAATATATAGTGTATATACATATATATATATATATGTATATATATATATATATACATATATATATGTATATATATATATATATATATATATATATATACTAGCTGTACTACCCGGCTTCGCCCGGGTTAATAACTGTTGTTAACAACATAGAATGTATTAACATTCCCGGGATAGAATGTATAAATCGAATGTATTAACGCCCGGGATAGTAACTGTCTCTCTGTTTCTCTCCCATTCTCTGTCTGTCTCCCCTCTGTATATATCTCTCTGTCTCTCTCTCTATCTCTTTGTCTGTCTGTCTCTTTCCCTGTCTGTCTCTGACTGGCTCTGTCTCTTTCTCCGTCTGTCTCAATCTCCTTCCCTGTCTGTCTATCTCTTTTCCTGTCTCTCACTCTATCTCTGTCACTTTCCCTGTCTGTCTCTTTCCCTGTCTGTCTCTTTCTCTCTCTTTCCCTCTATTTCCCTGTCTCTCTTTCCCTCTCTTTCTCGGTCTTTCTCTTTCCATCCTTCCCTCTGTCTCTTTCCCTGTGTCTGTCTCTTTGTCTGTCTTTGTCTGTCTCTTACCCTGTCTGTCTCTTTTGCTCTCTTTGCCTGTCTGTCTGTTTCCCTGTTTCTGTCTCTGTCTCTTTGTCTGTCTGTCTCTTTACCTGTCTGTGTCTGTCTCTTAACCTGTCTCTCTCTTTCCCTGTCTGTCTCTTTCCCTGTCAGTCTGTCTCTTTGTCTGTGTCTGTCTCTTTGTGTCTGTCTCTTACCCTGTCTATGTCTGTTTCTTATCCTGTCTGTGTCTGCCTCTTTCCCTGTCTGTGTCTGTCTCTTTCCCTGCCTGCATTGTGACATGCCAACATTCCATATAAGGGCGTGGCTGCGCATTCTTCTGAAGTTCTGGCTACACTGTTGCTCCCAGCTCCATTTGCTTTAATGGAGGCAGTTTTTTTGGTGAATAACTGTAAAGAGCGGGGTTAAAATTTCCCCTCAAAACATAGCCTATGACGCTCTCGGGGTCCAGAAGTGTGAGTGTGCAAAATTTTGTGACTGTAGCTGCGACGGTGCGGATGCCAATCCCGGACATACACACACATACATAAATACACACACACATACACGCATTCAACTTTATATATTAGATAATAACATATAGCTACAGTGTGTAGTTATATATGGCAAATGTATATTTTTATATATATATATATATATATATATATATATATATATACACACATACATATGTATATATATATATATATATATATATATATATATATATATATATATATATATATATGTGTGTATATGTATATATATATATATATATATATATATATATATACATACATACAGTGTGCATATTCAATATATATATATACACATATATATATATTTATTTATTTATTTCAGGAATATTTTGTATAATCAGTTCTCCGAGTCCTTTGGGAAGTACTGTGAACCATGCAGTGTATCAATTTATCTTTAAGATAGAAATCGGCAAACTCTGACCCTTCATCTGTTGATGAAATATGACTCCTCTGAAGCAGCCTGTAGGCAAATGATTTTTAAACGATTTCAGTGTAATCACTATGAACTGAGGTAATTCATATATGATGGCAACTTTTAAATAATTCTCTCATGATTTGCTTTGTGATTTCTTTGAATAAATTCACAATAAAGAGCTGCATGTATTAAAAACTAAAGTAGCAATACATTTCTGTATGAAATGAATAATACTTACAATAAGACGATATTTATAAATAATATTCTAGTGGTAGTTAGCTTTCCATGCATGGACCTGCAAGCAACAGTGTTGGGTGCATAGACATTCTCATTGATTTAACACTAACAGATTCTTTTCTAATATTAATTGAGGACAGATATGGTCTGAGGCCATCATTTAATTGCTCCATTTTTTTCATTTTTTAAACACACTGCCCCTTTAGATGGTTATTATAATCTTATCAATTTATTACCTATCTAAAAGCAATAGTGATAAATCGTTAATTGTGCTGGAGTGTCTTATTTCTGAGACCCCACAAATCCTAAAAGCAAGTGCTCTTATTGCATGAGTGGTGGTGGCATCACACTATTCACTGTTTATGGGGTTGCTGGAGCAATGCTATCCTAAACACCATGAATGGTAGCTTCAGCAATCACCATGGATAGGTGATTATTTTTTTTAAGCGTGGAAATAGCCACTTAGGGTTTTTACGCTTTAATGTATATTTCTGATTTCAATAATGAGAATTCCTTCTTATGTTTTCATAATTATTGGAGGTAAATTCACTAATCCTGTTCTACAATTAGACTGTGTAAATATGGCTAGACGGTCTTAAAATCCACCTAATTTATTACAGTGGCTAATGCCTGATAACGTTACGACATATTTAGCAACTTATACAACCTGTAAAAATTAGCAGCAAACTAGAGGACCAATGTCATTGACAGCATATAACTATTAACCCCTTCACGCCCTATGACATACTGGTACATCCTAGGCCACACACCTGCCTTTGTGGGATTGCAGGCCCAGCCCACATCTTTCCCTGCACATGTCTGCTGATATGAACAGCCAACATGGGCTTCTTACAGCAGCGGGCAGATTTGAAATCCACAGACTGCAGTTAACTAGTTAAATGCTGCTGTTAGTCTCTGACAGTGAGATGTTATGCACACAGAGGCGGGGAGCATGCCATTCCCCGCTCCCATCAGCAGGCAAGTGACATGATTGCTGTCCACTCATGCCGATGGGCTGTCACAACAGTCATTGGTCAGCTGATGACTCCTATCACTGTCATGACAAAGTTCCTGTGATTGCCGGCTGTGAGGAGATCATGATTTCTGCTGTACAAAGCCGTTCCGATGTCCTACTCTGTACAACACAAGTGATCGAAAGATTGCAACTTCAAGTTCCCTAATGGGACTAGAAAATACAATAAAAACTACAAAGTTTTAAAAATATGGAAATAAAACCCATAAAAGGTCAAATCACCCCCCTTTTGACCCACTGAAAATAAAACAATTAAAAAAAAAAACACACACACATATCTTGTATCGCCATGTTCAGAAATGTTCATGCTATCAAAATATAGAATAAATTAATCTGACAGCGTAACAAAAAAATTTAAAACACCAGAATTATGTTTTTATTGACTACCACAACTTAGCAATAAAATAAGAGGCAATCAAAACATTACATCTATGCAAAAATTGTGTTTTTAAAAATGTCAGCTCGGGGCATAAAACATACATACAGTCCCTGATTCTAAAAAAATAACAACATTATGGATCTCAATAAAATGGCAACAAAAGCGTCACTTTTTTTCTTTTCAAATTTCTAATTTTTTTTTACCAAATAAATAAAAATAAAAAATATACATTTTTTTTATTTATGATTTCATAATGGCCTGAGGAATCATACAGCCATGCTAGTTTTACCTTATAGCAAACATGGTAAATTAAGAGCTCAAAAAAACGTAAAATTGCACATTTTTTTTGCAATTTCACCACATTTGGATGTTTTTCCTTTTCTAAGTACACTATACAGTAAAATTAATGGTTTCTTTCAAAAGTACAACTCATACGGCAAAAACAAGTCCTCATATGGCAATATTGACAGAAAACTAAAAAGTTATAGGTCTTGGAATAAGAGGAGGAAACAAAGAAAAATAATTTTTTGTGACTTTTCAAAGCTTTTACACCAGAATTTCTGGCATGAAAACTTTGATGATTTGGGCCCAAAGTGTCGTAACCACACAATTAATTGTTGAACAACTAGATGAGCCATCTTCGACAAAAAGGTGTGAAACTTACTATAGTAAATTTGGTCCATTATTCATATTGAGGGGTTGAAAACCTGCTTTGGTTATGTGATGAGCTCACATTATGGTATTATTATTATTGTTATTTAATGGTCTTTAGCTCAATCTTGAGCTATGGCAACTTGATGGATTATAGCTCTGTAGGAAGATAGATCTCATACAAGCCTAGATAGGGCCACCAGGGTCTTTTCTGCCAATTTCTTGATTATATCAAGCCATTGGGTTGCTGGTCTTCCTCTTCACCTTGTTCCTTCTATTCCGCCAACCATTATGTCCTTCTCCAGTGATTGCTCCCTTTGTATGGTGTGTCCAAAGTAGGCAAGTCATAGTGATCCTTGGTATGAGTGACATTTATGGTACAGTTATTAAAGTTGTGATTTGCAATATGTCATAACCCTTAGCCTCTGGCAGTAAATACTTATGGCTCCCATATCCTGTTGGCTGGGATCTTGATAAATAATTAAGAAGTTGATGTAAGAGGCAGTTATAGAATTTGTTATAGTATTATAAAGTCTGTCTGATGCTATACTAAAGGAAAATAACAACCTTAGGCCTATTTCACATGTCAGTATGTTGCATCAGTGTTTCATCAGTATTTGGATACTAAAAACCAGGAGTGTCTCTAAGGCCTCTGTCACACGTTCGTGCCTCCGGTACGTGTTTGACAGTTTTCTCACGTACCGAAGACATGTACACACGTGGACCTATGTATTCCTAATGGTTTGGACACACGTAAGTATTTTGGAATGGAACGCGTGTCCGTTCCATACTTACGTGTGTCCGTGTGTTTCTCACGCTGACATGTCCATTTTTCTCCGGCATCACGGGTGTCACATGGCCCGCACCCATACCACACGGATGTAGTGTGGATGTGGTCCCGTGTGACACGCGCCGGAGAAAACTCACGTGTCAGGGAAAAAAATAACAAATCTTTACTCACCTTCTCTAGCCCTCCTGTCTCTGCCGCTGCTGTCACTTGTTGCCGACTGTCGCTCATTATGCTCATTTAATTTTCACTTCACTGCGGCAGGAAGCAGCAGCAGCGGCGAGTCAGCAGGGCTGGAGACCGAAGATCAGTACCCTGGACAGCAGGAAGGACCACGTGAGTATGCAAATTACCGGTTCTCTGTGTGCTATCACGGATAGCACACGTAGAACACACGTGGTCTACACATACCAGAGACACGTACTTACCAAACGAAACACATAGGGAAAATACGTGTCTCGCGGCACGTGCGTGATTTTCACGTATGTGTGGCAGAGGCCTAAAACACAGAACATGTGTCAGTCTTTAATTTTATTTTGTCTTCTCTGTAAGTGCCACTCCTATTTTTGACATCTAAGTAATGATAAAACACTAATGATACAATAATACAAGATACTAATGTTTTAGGAAGGACATGTATGATGGTAACGGGTCTCAGAGGTATCCAGGCCATAATCCTTTTTCCTCTGCAAGGATCTAGAAATTTTAACAGGATTTCTTCAGCTGTATCCATGTAGTAGCTACTTGCAGAATTAAGCAAATCTGAGGCAAGTGTAGTAAAGCTTGACAAGTCAGTAAGTGGGCTAACAGAACTAGGGATGGAGTCATGAGACAATACTGTATTTTGAGTAATAGCTGGGATCAGAAATCAGGTCAGCCAAAAGTGAAGTCAGACAGGTTGGGGTCAAAATCAGAAGTAATTATGGAAATGATAGGGTCAAGATTAGAGATGAGCAAGTATTGAAATATTTGTATTCGCGATACTCGTAATGACTACTGTGTAATACTCATGTATGCGTTCCGAATAGCGAATACAGCAAAGTCAATGGGAAATGCGAGTAATTTTCTGCTGGACTCCAGCATAAAATTACTCGCATTTCCCAATCAGCAGAAAGTTACTTGCATCTCCCATTTACTTTGCATTGTACTCGCTATTCAGAACGAATATGCAAGTAGTACAAAGCACTAGTTACGAGTATCGCAAATACGAATATTTTGATAGTGCTCATTTCTAGTCAAGATCAAGCTGAAATAGGAAAAGGAGGTCAGCAGATATAGCACTGGAGATGTGTAATTGGAACCCAAAAAATAATTGGCAACTCTTAGTAGACTGGTGAAATTGGCAGTAGGGAATGTTGGTGCTCCAGGCTAAAGTACGCACCCTCCTTGACTGGGCAGTACCAAATGTTATAGACACAACTGTATTCTAAGCCTTTGTGCACACTTTGTGTGTTTCAGTTTTTTACCTCAGTATTTGGAAGCCAAAACCAGGAGTGGAACAATCAGAGGAAAAGTAAAATAGACACAAGTGCAAAAACCCACTCCTGGTTTTGACTTAACAAATACTAAGGTAAAAAAAAACCTCATCAAATACTCAAGGTGTGCACGTGGTTAAATTAGTTAGGCAATTCCTGCACTGGCCAGTGATGCCAGCAATGCCAACTTCTCAGACACAAGGGCTCTTTACAGTGTATAGATATCAGGGTGCTCTATTTATTGGTTTCACACCTTGTCGTCACTTACAAAGCTGTTAAGCAGAAGTGCAGCAAAGAAAAAAATATAATTCTAATGGGCAGCCAGGAACTGGCTTATTTTTGGATAGAAGAAAAAAATAATATGTTCCCTCTATTTATTATGCCCTACCATTTTATCTCTCCTATAATGAGGGTATAGGTAAGATCATCACAAGATAATTCACATAAGATACAGTGAAGGGTAGCGGTATGATCCATTGATTTGTAGAAATAATACCAACTTAATTAAAAATCTTTTAGGAGTATATTTTAATTGGTGACCGATGTAATTATCAATTATGTTGTCTTGTATTGACAATGAAGAATGTTCATTGAAATGACATCCAAGGACAAGTTTTAAGTTCATTTCTATGGAAGTCACTTCCAGACAGAAAATAACTATGACAGCCTAAAATTATTTAATCAAAAGTACAATCTTTTCTCTCTTAGTGTTCTGCTGCTTTTCTAGTCTATCCAACACAGTCTTTTTATTTATTTTATTTTTTTTTGCTACAAACAGCGGTCCGTTCGGCCATATAATAAAGAAATGTCATGGTAACTGTTTTCTGTGCAACCACAGATCAACTGTAGTATATTACATCTTCAAGGACATCATTTTGAAAAAAGTCATCACTCTTTCCTTCTTGTCAGTACAATTTATTTTTTCTTTTCTCCAACACAAGATAATATTTGTGTGCTCGAGGTTCTCTTTATTATGAAAGACATATAAATATTTTTTTGTGGAGGTTTTTCCTCCATTGTTATTGTGCATTCTTATTTTTTTCTTGTGTTGTTTAAACACTGGAAGAATCAATTCATGATTTCATTAGGGGTTTTTTTGTCTAAAATTTCCCCAGATTTCCAGATTGGACTTGTTTGTATAAGACATGAGCACATATTTCTATTTCTTGTACTGTAGACTGTTTGATTAATTCTGGCATTGCCAAAGGGTAATACATCGCTGACAAAAAGTGAGAAATCAAAAGTAATGCTAAATTGCCTGTCCCTCTTCACTCGCGCTGTTGATTGAAGATCTGCAATGTGACATTTGCTTGACTTTGTATCTTGTCTAGATTCTGACAGGGAACCTAATGCCTTCAAATGAAATCAATACATCATATTTATAAACAACATTTAGATGATAATTTAGGCTAATGCTTATGGTAAACTCGCCCACAATTGTACAGAACATATTTTAAGCAATGGCTCTTGACAAATAAGGTGCGGCACTCTATATTTCATGCTATTTTGCCATGTAGCTCAAATTCTGTCCCTCAAACACTAAACCAGATAGTGATAATAGTTGATAGTTTATTGGTATTGGTATTGTATATGAAAATATAATTTGTGGTATCTGGAATATTCTGTTTATTGTTATGATTAGCCTATTATTTATTACTATTAAATTATTATTATTATTATTGTTATTACTAGCTGTAGTACCCGACGTTGCCTGGGATAATAACTGTCTGTCCTTTTCCCAAACTCTGTCTGTCTATCTCTGTCTATCTCTCTGTCTGTCTGTCTCTTTGTGTCTGTCTGTCTCTGTGCGTCTGTCTGTGTGTCTGTCTCTTTGTCTGTCTCTTTACCTGTCTGTCTCTCTGTCTGTCTCTTTCCCTATCTGTCTCTGTCTCTTTCCCTGTCTGTCTGCCTCTGCCTGTCTCTTTCTCTGTCTGCCTCAATCTGTATCTTTTCCTGTCTGTCTCTATCTCTCTGTCTCTTTCCCTGTCTGTCTCTCTGTCTCTTTCCTTGTCTGTCTCTCCACTGACATAATATTACCTCACACAAGCTTCTTATACTATGAATGTCTTTTGTTCCTATAGCAACCATCACAGATCCTATTAATGACCTGTAGCTCCTAGCTCCATTGTCTTTAATGGAGGCAGGTTTTTTGGAGAGTAACTGTAAAGCATGGGGTTAAATTTTCCTGTCAAAACATAGTCTATGATGTTCCTTGAGTCACATGAGGTGTCTGTGCAAATTTTCGTGATTGTAAATTCGACAGTGCAGATTCCTTTAGTGGACATACATACACACATACAAATGCATACATACATACACTCAGCTTTATATATTAGACTAGCTGTAGTACCCAGGCATTGCCTAGGATAGTAACTGTCTCTCTCTCTGTCTGTCTCTGTTTGTCTCTGTGTGTCTGTCTTTGTGTGTCTCTCTGTCTGTCTCTGTGTGTCTCTCTTTCCGTCTGTCTCTCTGTCCGTTTCTTTCCCTGTCTGTCTCTTTGTGTCTGTCTCTCTGTCTTTCTCTTTCCTTATCTGTCTGTCTGTGTGTCTCTATCCATGTGTGTCTCTGTCACTATCCATGTCTGTCTGTCTGTGTCTATCTCTCTGTCTCTGTATCAGTCTCTCTGTCTCTCTCTATCTCTGTGTCTGTCTGTCTCTGTCTGTCTCTCTAGCTCTGTGTCTGTCTCTCTGTGTGTCTGTCTCTCTCTGTCTGTGTCTGTCTGTCTATCTCTGTGTCTGTCTCTTTCCCCGTCTTTCTCATTCCAGGTCTGTCTCTTTCTCCATCTGTCTCTTTCCCCGTCTGTCTCTTTCCCCGTCTGTCTCTTTCCCCGTCTGTCTCTTTCCCCATCTGTCTCGTTCCTTGTCGGTCTCGTTCCTCGTCTGTCTTATTCTAGGTCTGTCTCATTTCCTGTCTGTCTCTGTCTCTTTCCCCGTCACTTTCCCCATCTCTTTCTTTCCCTGTCTCTTCCCCTGTCTTTTTCCCTGTCTGTCTCTCTCTTTCACTGTCTGCCTGTCTCTTTGCCTGTCTGTATGTGCCTCTCTCTTTCCCTGTCTGTCTGCCTCTGTCTGTCTCTTTGATTGTCTGTTTGTCTGTCTCTGTCTGTCTCTTTCCCTGTCTGCCTCTTACTCTGTCTGTGCCTATGTCTGTCTGTCTCTTTCTGTCTCTCTTTATCCGTCTCCCCACCTCACACAAAAGCTTCTTATACTAAGAATTTATTTTGTTCCTATAACAACCAATTACATCTCCTATTAATAACCTATGGCTCGCAGCTCCATTGACTTTAATGGAGGCAGTTTGTTTGGAGAGTAACTGTAAAGCACGGGGTTCAATTTTCCTGTCAAAACATAGTCTATGATGGTCCCTGAGTCACATGGGGTGTCTGTGCAAAATTTTGTGATTGTAAATGCGGCGGTGCAGATTCCTTTAGCGGACATACACACACATATACCGTATATACACTCATATACACATGCATATACTCAGCTTTATAAATTAGATTATTATTATTATTTTTTTTATTAAGTTCATGTAGCTTTACAATCTTCACTTACTGAATGTTGGAGTATGTGAGCAATTTGGTATCAATGAAGAATGTTGTGGTCACAAGATGACTATTTTGCAATTAGCAGGTTGGACATATAAGAATAAAGTGGGTAAAACAATCCTACAGTCAACAGTGGTGGCTAAAGGGGTGGATACATACAATCTAAAGTCAGGTGACATTCAACAACTCAACCCAGAATCTGTTTCCTCCTATGTCGATACTAAATACAGCTTATATTTCTTAAAGGAAACCTGTCATCTACTCACCTGTGGGCCGGTCCGATATGTTCCTGTCTAATGGGAGTCACTGGTCTTAAGTACAACACCTCCTTTCTCCTTGCGATTGCCTCCTCCTCCTTGCTTTGTGTGGATGACGTTTCCCCGTGTTTGTGTATTACATTACTTTGCTCTGCCCTTAGCATGGCAGAGAGAATTGGACCTGCACAGGAGTGCAACCGAGGACACTGTGTGGTTCACATAGGATGCGTTTTCCACACAAAGTAGGAAGGACATTGATCGCAAGGATAGAGGAAGCGCCGGATCAAGGTCAGCGAAGACCATTGGACTTCTTTAAGCATTATTAAGTATTGCATAAATCTTTTACTGAACATAACAAGTACGGTAACAATATATATTTTCCTGTAGATAATACAGCTTCTATCCTTACAAAGAGGAATGGATTTCGGAGGCAAGAACAGTCTGTGTTTTATTTACCAATTGTTATTGTGGACAGCGGCTCTCCATCTCTTAGTAGCACCAATACCCTTACTATCAGGGTTTGTGATTGCGACGCGGATGGAATTGCTCAGACCTGCAATGCTGAAGCCTACACCTTACCTGCCGGACTAAGTACGGGAGCGCTAATTGCAATATTGGCCTGTGTTTTGACACTATTAGGTAAGTTTTTATGGGAATCACATTATTAAAATGTAGTATGTTGTAGTATGTTGTAATATACACCAAGAATCAAGTGCACAATAGTGATTGTTAGACATGATTTAATTAATCCACGATAAATCAAATTCAAGTCAAATTTCCTGAAAGCCACAAATCCCTGTGAAATGGACACTCTGTGATTCAATTTATACAGATAGGCCAATAGTAAAAAAATTCTGCACCATTTCAGACATTGCTGAAATGCGGGGCTAATGCTGACAGGTGGCCAGGTGGCCTTCCCCACAATGTCTTACAGCTATCACATCACATGGTCTAGTGCAGCCAATCATTGGGGTCTCTCACAGCCAATATAAAAGATGGAAGCTGGCCAAGAAGCGCCATTTTATGCATATACAACCTAGCATAAAGGTCAAAATGAACAGATCATTCCATATTGGAACAGAAAGAGGCATCATTGTTGGTGAACATTTAGCTGCATCAATAATGAGAGATATGTCAGGTGGCAGCAGTGTCAGTGTTAAGCCTGCTTTACATGTTACGATTTTGCATACGATATCGAATGCGATTGTAACCGCCCCCATCGTATGTGCGGCACGTTCAATTTTGTTGAATATGCCGCACAAACGATTAACCCCCATCAAACGTACTTACCCGTCCATTCGACCTCGATGTGGGCGGCGAACGTCCACTTCCTGGAGTGGGAGGGACATTGGGCGTCACATCGACGTCACGCGGCAGCCGGCCAATAGAAGCAGAGGGGCGGAGGTGAGCTGGACGAAAACATCCCACCCACTCCTTCCTTCCGCATTGCTGGCCGGGAGCCGCAGGACGCAGGTAAGATCTGTTCATCGTTCCCGGGGTGTCACACACTGTGATGTGCGCTTCCCCGGGTACGATGAACAACCTGACGTTCTATTTATGAGGAATAAACGACGTGTATGCGATGAACGTTTTACCGTTCATTCGTAATTGCATGTAGCTGTTACACACTACAATGTACCTTACGATGCCGGATGTGCGTCACTTACGACGTGACCCCGCCGACACATCGTAAGATATATTGTAGTGTGTAAAGTGGGCTTTAATGATTAATGTACACAAATTGCACACATTTCTCAGCCTTGAAAAGCTTACAAAAGTTTCAATCTTCTCTCTCCTCTCATCTCATTTCTCTCTCCCTCTCTCCTCTCAAACTCAAACTGTGATTCTATCATAACTGTTGCTCACATTAAAAGTGATACATCACTAGAACCCAGTCTCCATTCCTGCTTCATGCTGCTGTCAGATTACATAGCAAAAACCTTACGCCAGATTCTTTTTCAGTGTTAATTTAAAAATACACTTTATACCAGCTGTATACCTGTTCTATCAGCCCACGCACATTAAGGTCAAATGTGTATTAAGAATCGCTATCATGTCTAACACTTAGCCTTTATAGCTGTGCTGGTGTTGACATTCTTGAACCCCAACCCTTGAACCAACCTAGCTATAATTCTTTCATCTCCCTCATTGTTGAGGGTTTTAATGTTATCCAATATTATTTTTTTAACCAAGCTTTCTGTGGACAACTCAGATCAGCAGTTTAAGACAATTAACATTCACTGTCTGACATCCTTTTATTTTAATTTCCATTACTAAATGAATGGTGGGTGTCAATCTTATTTAAGTTTGTGCCACAAACCCTATGGGTCCAACCAATACTTAAAGGGGTATTTCCATTGCCAAGATCCTATCCCAATATGTATTATGTGTGATAATAATAATATTAGCAATCATCTCTAGTTAGAAATGTAGTATAATTCTCCCGATTAGCTATGTGTCTTAACTCATGTGCAAGGCATTGCAGTAGCTTAGCTATCCATGGTTAAGGCCACTCATATAATGACAGTTAGTTGCTCGTGGTATTAACATAGATCCCTTAACTGCTGCAATGCCCTGCACATGAGGTAAGAGACCTAGATTAGTTAATCAAGAGAATTATACTACATTTCTAATTGGAAGAATTTGCCAATCATTACACCTACTACATATTGGGATATGATATTAAAATGGGTATGCCCCTTTAAGAATGCTACCATATGACATGACGCTTTTCACTCATGTAGTAAAAGTGAATTTATCATAATGTTTTTTGACCTTCCAGGAACAAGAAAACACAAGTATAATAAAAAAGATAATGGAAATTATCAAATCCATTAAACTTTGGAAGTCCCTGTCACTCAAATAAACAATATTTAATTAATGTAATTGCTTTTTTTTATAAATTCTTAATGAGCCTCTTGTTCTGATCCTTAATCACCATGCACTTTCTTTTATTTTATTTTTATTTGTACAGTCATGGCCAAAAGTTTTGAGAATGACACCAAAATTATATTTTCACATGATCTGTTGCCCTCTGGTTTTTAATTGTGTTTGTTTGATGTTTACATCACATACAGAAATATAATTGCAATCATATTATGAGAACCAAAAGGTTATATTGACAGTTAGAATGAGTTAATGCAGCAAGTCAATATTTGCAGTGTTGACCCTTCTTCAGGACCTCTGCAATTCTCCCTGGCTTGCTCTCAATCAACTTCTGGACCAAATCCTGACTGATAGCTGTCCATTCTTGCATAAGCAATGCTTGCATTTTGCCAGAATTTGTTGGTTTTTGTTTGTCCACCCGTCTCTTGATGATTGCCCACAAGTTCTCAATGGGATTAGGATCTGGGGAGTTTCCAGGCCATGGACCCAAAATCTCTATGTTTTGTTCCATGAGCCATTTAGTGATCACCTTTGCTTTATGGCAAGGTGCTCCATCATGCCGGAAAAGGCATTGTTGGGCGCCAAACTGCTCTTGGACAGTTGGGAGAAGTTGATCTTGGAGGACATTCTGGTACCATTCTTTATTCATGGCTGTGTTTTTAGGCAAGACTGTGAGTGAGCCGATTCCCTTGGCTGAGAAGCAACCCCACACATGAATCATTTCAGGATGCTTAACAGTTGGCATGAGACAAGACTGGTGGTAGCGCTCACCTCTTCTTCTCCTAATAAGCTGTTTTCCAGATGTCCCAAACAATCGAAAAGGGGATTCATCTGAGAAAATTAATTTACCCCAGTCCTCAGCAGTCTACTCCCTGTACCATTTGCAGAATATCAGTCGGTCCCTGATGTTTTTTCTGGAGAGAAGTGGCTTCTTTGCTGCCCTCCTTGAAACCAGGCCTTGCTCAAGCAGTCTCCGCCTCACAGTGTGTGCAGAAGCACTCACACAAGCCTGCTGCCATTGCTGAGCTAGCTTGGCACTGCTGGTAGTCCGATCCCGCAGCTGAAACAGTTTTTTAGATACGGTCCTGGCGTTTGCTGGTTCTTCTTGGGCGCCCTGGAGCATTTTTGGCAACAATGGAAGCTCTCTCCTTGAAGTTCTTGATGATGCGATAGATTGTTGACTGAGGTGCAATCTTTGTAGCTGCGATACTCTTCCCTGTTAGGCCATTTTTGTGCAGAGCAAAGATGGCTGCACGTGTTTCTTTAGAGATAACCATGGTTAACTGAAGAGAAACAATGATACCAAGCACCAGCCTCCTTTTAAAGTGTCCAGTGGTGTCATTCTTACTTAATCATGAGTGATTGATCGCCAGCCCTGTCCTCATCAACACCCACACCTGTGTTAATGGAACAATCACTAAAACAATGTTAGCTGCTCCTTTTAAGGCAGGAATGCAATGATGTTGAAATGTGTTTTGGGGGTTGAAGTTCATTTTCTTAGCAAATATTGACTTTGAAAGTAATTGCTGTTAAGCTGATCATTCTTTATGACATTCTGGAGTATATGCAAATTGCCATTAGAAAAACTTAAGCAGTGGACTTTGTAAAAATTAATATTTGTAGCATTCTCAAAACTTTTGGCCATGACTGTATCGTTACATTCTAACTTTCTATATGCCCATAATCTCTTCAGAAAGGAAAGGGACAGGGACTGCAGAGCTGCCTCTTGGAGATAGCAATCTTACTATGTCATTCAGACATTCATTATTTTCACATATAAAATCGCAGACTGTTGTTCATCAGTGTTTTGGATCAGATATTCATCAGCGTTTTTTAAGTGTGCTTATTTACACCATCAGTGTTTCATCAGTAATTTTTCAATGATTAAATAAACTGCAAAGATTTTCCTATTCTATAGTGCTCATATACATGACCAATTACAACTTGGTCCAGAAATATTTAGACATTGACACAAGTTTTGCCATTTTAGCTATTTACCAAAACATATTTAAAATACAATTGTATCATCAATATGTCACAATTCAGTTTGGACTCTCCTCTTGCCGAGTTGTATTTGTCACCTGCTCCCACGGTCGGTGTTTCCCTGTGCTTGGCCAGTGGGAGAAACCTATCCTTATGTGCCTCATTCCTGGGATTACGCCGTTTTTTCAGGATGTCTCCTTCATTGGTGCTACGCCAGTTATAGCCCTGCTCTGCAGCGTGCGTTCCTGTACCTGTAAGTTCTCTTGATTCTGTCTGCTACCTCATCTGATCTCCCTGACTTCCGTCCTCCCCGGTCAGTCCAACCTTCCTGACTTCCATCCTCCCCATTCAGTCCAATCTCCCTGACTTCCTTCTTCTGTGTCCAGTCCGTCCTCCCTGACTCACGTCCACTACGTTTTGACTTCCTTTTCTGCTCCCTGTTTGTTGTTCCGTCGATGTGCCCCCCTCCTGGCTCCCAACCTCTGGCTTGCCCCTGACACTGACTCCATCTTCTCCCTTGTACTGTGTGCCCTCCTGGCTCTGACCCTGCTTGTTCGACTTCTCTGAGTAATCAATTTGTGATTACTCCTGTGACACAAATTGTCACATAGTCCTGTCTCATAGACCTATTACACACACCACTGTTACAGCTCCCCCTAGTGGTGACTTTACACAATATGAGCTTAAAGTGCAGACTCTCAGCTTTAATTTAAGGGTGTTCATGTCCTAATTGGAGCAAGGGTATTGGAAATACAGCTCCTTGAGATGTACCTGCCTCTTTTTCAAGATACCAAAATTAATTGGGCAAATATCTCAAAAGCTTTTTAATTGGGCTGTTTCCTCATTAATCCAGCATCATTTAAGCAGGTAAAAGGACTGGGGCTGCATCCCAGTGTGGCATTTGCATTTGGAAGCTGATGCCGTAAACCCTCAACATTTGGTCAAAAGAGATTGCAATGAAAGTGAAGCAGACCATAAGAATAAGTTCACACAGTACGTTTTGCGCGTTTTTCGGGTGCGTTTTTGCTCATAAAACTGTATGACTTTGCTTCCCCAGCAAAGTCTATGAGTTTTCATTTTTGCTGTCTGCACACAGCAATTTTTTTTAACTGCGTTTTTGTGGCGCCCACAAAAATGCAGCATGTCAATTATTTTTGCGTTTTTCACTGCGTTTTTCACCCATTGAGTTCAATGAGATGTTCAAAAACGCAATGAAAAATGCAAATTGCAAATATAGCTGCATTTTAGTGCATTTCTATGACTAAAAATGCAGCTATACACGCAAGGGGTGGGTAGTAAAGTGACATGTACAGGAAGAGGATTCCTTCGGTCTGTAAACACAGAAGCGTGAATCCTCCCACTGCTGCTTCCACCTCCCGTCCTGTGCCATCTCTGCTCCCGTGCAGCACCAAATCCGGACAGAAGGTGGAAGCAGCTGCAAAATCAAAAGTGAACAGTAGAAAAAAAAACTCATACTCACCTGTCAGCAGTCTCCCGGTGCCATGTCCACTTCCAGCTCATCTCCCGGTACCGCCGCTTCGGCTGTGTGCCGATTCCCGGGAACGTCCGATAGCTGCAGGACCTGGCAGTGGATTACCTGATGCGGTCACCTGATCCGGTAACCTGATGCGGCACCTGACGCATCAGCTGATCGTGGGTCTCGTGGTGACGCCGGCTTTTTACCGCCCGGCTGGTTATACTATCAGCTGATGACGTCAGAAGACTGCTTCACTGATTACCAGCAGCTCCTGCAGCGATCGGACGGGAGTCAGCACAGATGTGTGTATTTTTTTTGTCGTCACTGAAGCATCAGCTGATTGTACAAACGGCTTTTATACAATCAGCTGATGTGTGATGTGATTCACATCCTTGAACCTGACACATCATCTGATCAGTATGCCTTCCAGCAAACCGATCAGATGATATTGGATCTGGATTGGACGGCGTGGGACCCTTTACTTAGGATTACTGCGGAGGAGGGGGGTTCTTTATTTCAATAAAGATGGAGTCACTAATTGTGTTGTGTTTTATTTCTAATAAAAATAGTTTTCTGTGTTTTGTGTTTTTTTTATCTTCACTAGAAATTCATGGTTGTCATGTCTAATATTGGCGTGACAGCATAAATTTCGGGTTTAGGGCCAACTGATAATATACAGCTAGCCCTAACCCAAATATTACCCAGTGAGCCACCCATCACCAGGGCAGCTGGAAGAGTTGGATACAGTGCCAGAAGATGGCGCTTCTATGAAAGCGCCATTTTCTGGGGTGGTTGTGGACTGCAGTTCGCAGCTGGGGTGCCCAGAAAGCTTGGGCACCCTGCACTGCGGATTCCAATCCCCAGCTGCCTAGTTGTACCTGGCTGGACTCAAAAATTGGGCGAAGCCCACGTCATTTTATCTTTTAATTATTTCATGAAATTCATGAAATAATTAAAAAAAGGGCTTCCCTATATTTTTGGTTCCCAGTGGGGTACAAATAGGCACCTGGGGGTTGGGGGCAGCCCATACCTGCCTGCTGTACCTGGCTAGCATACAAAAATATGGCGAAGCCCACGTAATTTTTTTTGGAGGAGCAAAAAACTCCTGCATACAGTCCTGGATGGAGTATGCTGAGCCTTGTAGTTCTGCCGCTACTGTCTGCTCTCCTGCATACTCTTGTGGATGGAGTATGCTGAGCTTTGTATTTCTGCTCCCCCTGCCTCTCTCTCCAGCATACAGTCCTGGTTCGAGCATGCTGAGCCTTGTAGTTCTGCAGCTGTCTGCTCTCCTGCATACACTAGAGGAGAATGAAGAACATATTGAAGAAGGAAATGACATCAGACCTTTTTTTTTTCAACATTCTTTAATGGCATTGCTCACTGATAAAAAATGCATAAAAACGCAGTGAGCAAAAACGCAGCAAAACGCAGCAAAAAACGCACCCAAACGCGGCAAAACACATGCGTTTTTTGCCGCACTTTTTGCCACGAGTGCGTTTTTGTGCGTTTTTTTGCAGCAAAAAACGCACAAATGCAGCGTCAAAAAAACGCAGTGTGTGAACTTAGCCTAAGTGTATAAAAAAAAGAAAGCCCTCATAGAGATAGCAGAAATGTTAGTTGTGGCCAAATCAACTGTTATATACAATTTGAGAAAGAAAAAGAGTGCAGTGGGTGAGCCTGGATACTCAAAAAAGACTGTAAGGCCACGGAGGACAACAGTGGTGGATGATCTCAGAATCCTTTCCATTGTGAAGAAAAACTCCTTCAAAACATCCACCCAAGTGTAGGACACTATCAAGGAAGAAGGTGTTTCAGTATCTTCTACTAGAAAGATAAAGGTACTGTCACACATAACGAGATCGCTAGCGAGATCGCAGCTGAGTCACCGTTTTGGTGACGCAGTAGCGATCCCGTTAGCGATCTCGTTATGTGTGACACTTACCAGCGATCAGGCCCCTGCTGTGAGATCGCTAGTCGTTGCTGAATGGTCCAGGTCATTTTCTTCAAAGGCGACGTCCTGCTGGGCAGGACACATCGCTGTGTTTGACACTGTGTGACAGGGTCACAGTGACTGCTGAGATCGTTATACAGGTCGCTACTGCGACCTATATTGTTGTAAAATTACGTCCTAGCGGTCATAATGTTACTGCCCACGGTCTGCCGGCAGCATCATGCTGCGATCGGCACACATCTCAGCTGATTTTCACATTAACCCCTTATATGGCGCTGTCAATATGTGACAGCACCATTATAAGCGCGATCACGGTAAACTTTTACTTACCGCCCGATACCGGAAGTCACGTGACGCGATCACGTGACTTCCGATAGTTGTCATGGTAGCACAGGGTGATGTGATGACTCCTGTACTACATCTGACTTGCTTTCACTTTCGCTGTGCCAGCAGCACAGCAAAAGAGAAAGAGAGCGTATCTGCTGTTTACAGCCTTGTAGCTGTGATTAGCAGATACTGCAGAGCGATCGGATTGTTGATCGCAATAGCCCCCTAGGGGTACTAGTAAAATAAAAAAAAAAAAGTTAAAAAAAAGTTTCAAAAAATTAAAAAAAACAAAAAAAAACTAAAAGTTCAAATCACCCCCCCGTTCGCCCCATTGAAAATTAAAGGGTTAAAAAAATAAAAAATATACACACATTTGGTATTGCCGCGTTCAGAAACGCCCGATCTATCAAAATATAAAATCAATTAATCTGATCAGTATACGGCGTAGCGGCAAAAAAATTCCAAACGCCAAAACAACTTTTTTTGTCGCCACAACTTTTGCGCAAAATGCAATAAGAGGCGATCAGAAGGTAGCATCTGCGCAAAAATAGTACCGTTAAAAACGTCAGCTCGAGACGCAAAAAATAAGCCATCACTGAGCCATAGATCCCGAAAAATGAGAACGATACGGGTCATGGAAAATGGCGTAAAACGTGTGCTACTTTTTTCGGACAAACTTCCGATTTTTTTTCACCCCTTTATATAAAAGTAAACCTATACATGTTTGGTGTCTACAAACTCGCACTGACCTGAGGCATCCCACCCACACATCAGTTTTACCATATAGTGAACACAGTGAATAAAATATCCCAAAAACCATAGTGCTATCGCACTTTTTTGCAATTTTTCTGCATTTGGAATTTTTTTTGCCAATTTCCAGTACAATATATGTTAAAACTGATGGTTACATTTAAAAGTACAGCTCATTCCGCAAATAATGAGCCCTCACATGACCATATTGACTGAAAAATAAAAAAGTTACGTCTCTCAGAAAAAGAATGGCGAAAAAAAACAGAAAGCGAAAAATCGGCCGGTCGTGAAGGGGTTAAGACAAACATTAAGGCAGAAAGACCTAGAAATAAGCAACAAGTTAAATCATCTGCAGTAAAGTATGACAAAAGGAGGAAACCCAGAGTTGGTGACCTCTATGGCTTCCAGATTTCAGGCTACCATTGCCTGCAGAGGGTTCTGTAAAAAGTATTAAAAATTATTATTTTATTTATTGGTAAAGTTACCTTGATCGATTTACTTTTGAGCCCCTGAAATAAGGAGGCTTTGAAAAAAAAATAGTTGCGAGTCATAAATGTTTCACAGGATATTTTTATTCAACCCCTTTAATTAAACCTGAAAGTCTCCACTTCAATTGCATCTCAGTTGTTTCATTTTAAATAAAAAATAGTGGCATGTAGAGCCCAAATCACGAAGATCCAGTCACTGTCCAAAAATGTTTGGACCTAACTGTATATTGGATTAATGCTATTCTTGTTTTCACAGGTAGTATTCTTACATATGGTATTATAGGGGCTGTGAACATGTCTGATTTTTTTTCCTTCGACCAAGTGGCCCAAGAAAAAACTTTGTGACTTGTTTGATTTTCATATGAGTATCCAATCAAATCAAATCAGTAATGCAAGCCTATAGGTCTATTAAAAACAACGGACCACACTCAGATGACATCCAAGTATAGTCCGATTGACATGGACTGGTATAATTGAGAAGGTGGGAAAAAATGTTTTTATCCCTCTCCATCTCTGAGCAAAACTTATACCACTTTGCTCAAACTTTGATCAAACTCTATCCGAGAAAAATGGTCAGAACATGCTAATCAGACTCTAATCAGAGTTTGATTATAGTCTGAGCATAGGGGATCTGTTTTTTTTGGGGGTGGAGAACGCAAATATATGTTTCTCCACCTTTTCCATTATATCCATTCATGAAAACGGGACCACAGTCAGATGTCATCCGAGTATGGTAGGATTTTATTTGTGGACCTATAGACATGAATAGCAGAGTTCCATCCGATGCTCGGAGGAAAATCGTGTAATGGTCATGTGTCTCATTGACTAACACAAGTCTGAATGGGATGCAATTTGTTAGCAGACAGCACTCATATAAAAAATACAGTCATCTGCATGAGTCCTTAAAGTGTGATTCACGAACGGCACACAGATGATTCAGAACAAAACCAGACATTTTTTGCTGATCACTTGGTCCATATTAACCCCTTCATGTAAAAACTAACTCTGGCAGCAAGCCCGCAGAAATCCCCGTACATGTCTGCTGATCCACTTACATCATGCTGTCAAAATTTGAGAACATGATTTAAATGTCCGCAGTTGGGATTGCGCCATTCCCCCCCACCATTGGCGGCCCCGTGACGCAATCATTGGGTGCCAATCTGTTGACATCGTAGCATGGGGTCAGTTGATGACCCATGATGACCCTTGATGCTACCATGATGCTACAGAGAATCGGCACTTGCAGGAACGCTGCATTTCTGCTGATCAGAGCTATGCTGCTCTGATCAGCTGAAATTCACAGGTTTGAAAAAATAGGAAAAATAAAAAAAACCTGAACATTCAAATCACTACCCCTTTCACCCCATTGAAAATAAAAGAATAATAAAAAAAATGCACATATTTGGTATTGCCGAATTTAAAAATGCCCAATCTATCAAAATATCTCATCAATTAATCTGGTTGGAAATATGGCAAAAAAAAAAAAAAAAACCGCCAAAATTAAGGTTTTGGTCACCATAACACTGCATTAAAATGCAATAAGAGACGATCAAAATGTATCTATGCAGAAATTGCATAATTAAAAACGCCAAGACACAAAATATAATCCATCCTTGAGGCCCAGATCCTGAAAAATGAGAACTCTACAGGTCTTGCAAAATAGCAACAACACCAATATTCTTTTTTTGGACAAATTCAGATTTATTTTTTTTAACCCTTAAATAAAAGTAAAAGTATACATGTTTGGTATCTACGAACTTGTATCAATCTGAGCCATCATATTAACATGTTATTTTACCATATAGTGAATATATAGTGATTGTACTTTTTTTTTCAATTTCACTTCATTTTTTTCCCATTCTCCAGTACAATATATAGTAATACTGAGGCTAGTTTCACACTTGCGTTCAGCGCAGTCCGTCACTATGGAGAATAGCGCAGTCCGTTAACGCACTGCGCTATTCTCCATAGACTTGTATGGACGACGCACTGTAACTCAAGTGTCTGCGTTGCATCCGCTGGACGACGCAGCGTCGTTATTTTGACGCTGCGTCGGGCGGATGGAACGCAGCATGTAACGTTTTTCTGCGCTTGGCGGAGTGTCAAAAAAACGCAATCTGCAGGAATCCGTTAGGCGTCCGTTGTTTTTATAATGGACGCCTATGGTGGCGGATTCCGTTAGAATGCGTCATTTGACGGATTCCGTTAACGCACCTGACTTTACACAACTGCGCATGCTCAGATGTGTAAAGTCAAGGAAAAAAAACTACAACGGACTGCGTTATTTTGTACGATCTGTAGCATGCGTTGTGCCACTATATGCAACGCATCCGTTGCATGCGTCACACAATGCAATGCTACGGATCCCGTTCAACGCAGGTGTGAAACTAGCCTAAATGTTTCTTTCAAAAGTACAACTCATCCCACAAAAAAAGGCCCTCATATGGCAATATAGACAGAAAAATAAAAAAAAATAGGGTATATGCCCACGATCAGGACTCGCTGCGTTCAGAACGCAGTGGGTCCTGACCTGCGATGCCATGCGTCTCCTCCGCAGGAGATCGCAGCTCTCCGTGTCCATGATCAGGGTTCAGTGTGCTGCGATCTCTCACTGTGTTCTCCTTATGGAGGACGCATGCGATTCCGCAGCAAACAATTGACATGCTGCGGTCTGGAAACACGCATGGCAGCTCAGTGTTTGCTGCAGAAAAAAGAAGCATAGTGGGCACGGGATTTCTAGAAATCCCGTCCTCTATGCTTGTACTGTACACTGCAGCATTTTGGATGCAGCTGAAGCATACTGCAGGCAGAACTCGTGAACAGATCGTGGGTACGCACCCTTATGGTTCTTGGAAGAAGGGGATGAAAAATCGAAAGTGAAGAATGGGAAATCGTGAAGGGGTTAAAACATGGACATGTGAACAGTCCCATATACTACAATGAATAGATATTTTAAAATCATGAATAGAACATGTATATTTTATAAGGATGTATGACTAAGGTCTAAATGGCAATAGCAATCCTTCAAAGGTCTTTGCCATATGAAGTAGGTGAAGAGGCCATAGTGGAAATTCTATTTACAGACAAGTACAGTAGGTACGAAAAGTATTCAGACCCCTTTACATTTTTCACTTTGTTTCATTCCAGCCATTTTTAAATTCAAAAAAAGTTCATTTTTTTCTCAGTAATGTACACTCTGCACCCATCTTGACAGAAAAAAAAACAGAACTGTAGAAATTTTTGCAAATTTATTAAACAAAAAAACCTGACATATCAAACGGTCATAAGTATTCAGACCCTTTGCTCAGACACTCATATTTAAGTCACATGCTATTCATTTCCTTGTGATCCTCCTTGAGATGGTTCTACTTCTTCATTGGAGTCTAGCTGTGTTTAATTAAACTGATAGGACTTGATTTGGAAAGGCACACACCTGTCTAAATAATAAGTCATAGCTCACAGTGTATGTCAGACCAAATGAGAATCATGAGGTCAAAGGAACTGCCCAAGAAGCTCAGAGACAGAATTGGCCAAAGTTACAAAATAATTTCTGCAGTACTCAAAATTCCTAAGAGCACAGTGCCTTCCATAATCCTTAAATAGAAGACGTTTTGGACCAAAAGAATTTTTTTAGATCTCAATGTCCAGCCAAACTGAGCAATCGTGGGAGAAGAACCTTGGTGACAGAGGTAAAGAAGAACCCCAAAATCACTGTGGTTGAGCTCCAGAGATGCAGTGGAGAGATGGGAGAAAGTTCCAGAAAGTCAACTATCACCGCAGCCCTCCACCAGTCGGGTCTTTGTGGCAGAGTGGCCAAACGGGAAACTCACTTCAGGGCAAGACATATGAGAGACCGCATAGAGTTTGCAAAAAAAAACAAAACACATGAAGAACTCCCAGACGATGAGAAATAAGATTCTCTGTTCTGATGAGACACAGATAGATCTTTTTGGTGATATAAGAGGTATGTGTGAAGAAAACCAGGCACTGCTCATCACCTTCTCAATACAATCTCAACAGTGAAACATGGTGGTGGTAACATCATGTTATGGGGATGTTTTTCAGCTGCAGGGACAGATTGACTGCTTGCAATTGAAGAAAACATGAATACAGCCAAGTACAGAGATATCCTGGAAGAAAACCTCTTCCAGAGTCCTCTGGACCTCAGACTAGGCCGAAGATTCACCTTCCAACAAGACAATGACCATAAGCACACAGCTAAAATAACAAAGGAGTGGCTTCAAAACAACTCTGTGATTATTCTTGACTGGCCCAGCCAGAGCACTGACCTAAACCCAATTGAGCATCTATGGAGAGACCTGAAAATTGCTGTCCACCAATGTTTACTATCCAACCTTGCGGAACTGGAGAGGATCTGCAAGGAAGAATGGGAGAGGATCCTCAAATCCAGGTATGAAAAACTTGTTGCATCATTCCCAAGAAGAGACTCATGGCTGTATTAGCTCAAAAGGGTGTTTCTACTCAATAGTGAACAAAGGGTCTGAATACTTATGACCATGTGATATTTCAGTTTTTTTTAACAAATTTGCAAAAATTTCTATATATCTGTTTTTTCTGTCAGGATGGATGGGGTGCAGAGTCTACATTAATGAGAAAAAAAATGAACTTTTTGAGTTTACCAAATGGCTGCAATGAAACAGAGTGAATACTTTCTGTAACCACTGTATTTCGGGATGATTTTCCCCCTCACAGTTTCTAACTTTCTTTAATCCATTTAGGTGTAGCTGTTACTATTGGCCACAACATCTATAGGGTTAAACATTTGAAATTAGAGCCAGCACTCCATTGTCACTAGACAGCCAAACATCTGCTCCACATAGTAAGGGACAGTGATGTGGAGCCTATCTCGGAGAGCCATATAAACATATACTGTAGTCGGTAAGCTTGCTTTTATAAGAGCTGTGTGTTTTAGCTCAAAACACAGCTCAGTACCATGAATCTTGTGTTATGATCTTTGTCTTTGGTTAGAAAGCCCCCTGTTAGCATGTCAGCTGCCTCACCCACGGCCTGCCACATCGCTTTACACCAGTGTTCAATAACATCAGTATTTTAGCTTTTATCCAAGGCTATAGGCAATGCAGCAGCAGTGATGATTCACTTACCCTGTCATCGGCAATGACAGTATCGTATAGCTATGGGAAGCTACAACAAAAAGACAAATGACAAAATTTCTACATTGAATGCCAGGAATTTAAAATAAAAAAAGATAAGTATATATATATATATATATATATATATATATATATATATATATATATATATATTCCTGGATAAGACATTAATTTAGAGAAGTGAGTTAAAAACAGGGCATAATGCATCTCCATTACATTATTACCAGATGATGGAGTTGATTTTATATTGTCATATTGCCACTATATCCACAATTGTATTGTTTCGGTTTGTTTGTGGTTTTATACTTTCTGCTTAGAGGATACTTCTGCAGGTTTTTCCTTTTTTTTCTTGACAAAACGCTGATCTCTGCTTATCAACATTTATCCTGGAAGTTTGATTCACCAATCACATATTGATGGCTTATACTAAATACTGTTCCCCCTGTACAAACTGGAAATAATTGTGTTAGGGGTACTTCTCACATAGCGAGATCGCTATCGAGATCACTGCTGATTCACGGTTTTTGTGACGCACCAGTGACCTCATTAGCGATCTTGCTGTGTGTGTGACACTGAGCAGTGATCTGGCCCCTGCTGTGAAATCACTGCTCGTAACACACAGTGCTGGTTCATTTTTTGGACGTTGCTCTCCCGCTGTGAAGCACACATCGCTGTGTTTGAGAGCGAGAGAGCAACGATCTGAATGTGCAGGCAGCAGGGAGCCGGCTTCTGGCAGCCTGCGGTAAGCTGTAACCAAGGTAAATATCGGGTAACCAAGCAAAGCCCTTTGCTTGGTTACCCGATATTTACCTTGGTTACTAGCGTCCACCGCTCTCAAGCTGCCAGTGCTGGCTCCCTGCTCCCTGCACACGTAGTCGGAGTACACATCGGGTAAATAAGCAAAGCGGTTTGCTTAGTAACCCGATGTGTACTCTGGCTACGAGCGCAGGGAGCCAGCACTAAGCGGTGTGCACTGGTAACCAAGGTAAATATCGGGTAACCAAGGGAAGTGCTTTGCTTGGTTACCCGATATTTACCTTAGTTACCAAGTGCAGCATTACTTCCACGCGTCGCTGCTGGCTGGGACCTGGTCACTGGTGAGATCTGCCTGATTGACAGCTCACCAGCGACCATGTAGCGATGCACCAGCGATCCTGATCCAGGTCAGATCGCTGGTGGGATCACTGGAGTGTCGCTAAAGTGTGACGGTACCCTTATAGTAAACCAAACCTTGAAGACAAGTATAGATGGCATTGTGCTTGTTGGCCTCATAAGATAGCTCTGTTAAAACCTTTCCTTCCAGATTGTTTAGATAAGAGGGAACAATTAACATGAACACAATGAATTAAAGCAGATTTCACAATAGAAACTGTATACATTATTAAATAGTTTGACCTAATGAAACAAGTGTATTTAGTTTGAAAATGCACTATACAATCATTTTTGAAAGCTTAAACTAAATTGCTCCCACCTATCCTGATTAACAGCTCCATAGTGTTCTTCCTCTGCTGCTGAGTTCTCACACTGCTCAATATAAGCTGCGGCAGTCAGTAAGGCTGGACAAATGAGACTGAGTTCTCTCATGAGCTTTTACTTTTTACCATGACTTATAAAATGGTAATTTTAATTTTAGAATCAAACAACTATTCTAATATTGATTTCCTTAGTATTTCAGCTTCAACAGCTAAGATATCTATTTTGTAATGTATGCAGATTGCAATGATAGACTCACTTTAAAGGGTTTTCCAGGATTTGGAAATTATCAGCAGCTGCTTCACTCTCACCTCTAATGGATGTTGGTTTGATCCAACGTTGGTGAGATTGTAAAGGCCACTGATTAACTACAAGCTCACGTGATGTAACAATGACAGGTGATCCTCGGGAGATCAGTTTCTGAGCTCACGTGACATAACAATGACAAGTGATCCTCATGAGATCAGGTGCTGAGCTCATATGACATAACAATGACAGGTGATCCTTTGGAGATTAGTTGCTGAGCTCAGGTGACATAACAATGACAAGTGATCCTCGTGAGATCAGTTGCTGAGCTCACGTGACATAACAATGACAGGTGATCCTCGTGAGATCAGGTGCTGAGCTCACGTGACATAACAATGACAAGTGATCCTCAGGAGATCAGGTGCTGAGCTCATGTGACATAACAATGACAGGTTATCCTTGAGAGATCAGTTGCTGAGCTCACGTGACATAACAATGACAAGTGATCCTTGGGAGATCAGTTGCTGAGCTCACGTGACATAACAATGACAGGTGATCCTCGGGAGATCAGTTGCTGAGCTCACGTGACATAACAATGACAGGTGATCCTCGGGAGATCAGTTGCTGAGCTCACTTGACATAACAATGACAGGTGATCCTTTGGAGATTAGTTGCTGAGCTCACGTGACATAACAATGACAGGTGATCCTCGGGACATCAGGTGCTGAGCTCACGGGACATAACAATGACAGGTGATCCTTTGGAGATCAGTTGCTGAGCTCACGTGACATAACAATGACAGGTGATCCTTTGGAGATCAGTTGCTAGCATCACTGGAACGGCACTCACAGCGGAAGTGGGTATAGTTATTATTTTACATGGATGAAATATAGTAATTGGAAATGGGTTGCTCCCTTTAATGCTTATAATACAGAGACGCCATCCTCCACTCTTTGTCTTATGGGATCATTATTTCATAACTAACAGATGGTTACATGGTAACAACATATTCCACGGTGCTGTACACAAAGCGTGTTGTCACTTAATTAGAACCTGTCCCTTTAATCTAATTCCCAGCTCCATGCACATGGATTATACTAGAGCCAAGGTCATTGTGATTAACCTATCAATATGTTTATGTAAAGGTTCTAATTATGATATATTAATGTGGTGCTTGTATAATAATAATGAATATGAAAGGGTAAGATGACTTCATTCCTGATGCATAATCTTAAGGGAAAAGATTGTTGGCAGAAAAGGAAGAAACCCATGCCTAGATTTTCTTCTTGGAACATTGCAGATTTAATCCATTACTGTCAATGCTGATTTTGTGGACGTTGCATTTTAGTAAGAGGATTATTTAGGTTATCTCCGTAATACAGAGGTGATCAGCTGTAATGCAGTTTTCTGAGACGCCATCAGATTTATGAATACATGCATATATTTTGTAAAATAGTTGCAGATTCGCATTAACATTTTAACTTAATAAAGCTAATTTTCTATCATGTAAACAGGATACTATATTTCACCTTCATGATGTCAAATGTCAGTGGGTAACATATCCCTGCCATTACAACCGAGCCATCACCAAACGGCACAAAACGTTTAGAGACAATATAACGACTTCATACCAAGCAGTAGTTACGATTCCAGCTCTTGTGAAGTAATTGCTAGATATTCATGGAAAATTGCCTTATTCTGTAATTATGAATGATATGGCCTCAGCCTATTTAGACAATATAAAACCAGTTAAATGCCATTTTTAAAGGTCAAAGAAATCTCTTTAAAGCATCTGTGGAAAAGTTTTGCTAATACGCCTGAAACCACTGTCTTCTCAATTTCATGTCGAGGCGAAGCAGTGTTTACATTATTTTTCAAGCAAATATTAGGGCTGATCCAGCAATATTTTACATTTGCGAGACATCTACTAATATATGGATCATTAGAGGAAAGCCTAGTAGCTACTACATGACAAGTAATTTATTGCTTGTTATATGTGTCAAGGGAGGCTCCAGGAAAAAATGTGCTTCACCCCGTTATGGAGACGGAGACCGACTTTTAACAGTTTTCCCCATAGGCTTAAACATAGAGAGGAAAATCTTTCAAAAGAGGATACAGAAGATAAGCATTGTAAATTAGGATCATTTATCTCTGAAAGTATAAAATAAATGTGAAAACACATATTAACCTTAGCAATAATTCAGCATGGAGGATTTCACCTAGAAACGATAGCTATCCGAGCATGCTATTACATTTTAAATGAAATGCCATTTTCTTATATTTTAAGCAGTTTGTGTCCTGTTAAATATGTAAGTGCAGTAAACAAATCCAATTATTTTCCCATGGTTGTTGTTACTATTTTGGCCCACCATTTACTTATCCTGACATACTAGCATAATTGACTTCTTGCCTTCTGCACTATGAAATGGGCAAACTCATCCTGGCATTCTGCTAGGGGCTGTCCATACAGCGTCAATGTCACCTTGGGCTCACATAGTTTGCTGCTTGATGGAGCACCCATCGGCAATTTAGTTCATACACAGGAACATCATCCTAAAAGGTTTCAGACTAATACTATGAGACAGATAAAGAGTAGACAACATCAAAGCTTAGATAGCTATTTTATAACTGAGTGTATGTATTTTTTTTAAAGATGTCTACTTGAAGCTAACTCACCTTCTTCTTTATTTAGTGCTTGTTCTGCTTATTGTCACTATGAGAAGAAGAAAAAAGGAGCCTTTAATTTTTGATGAAGAGAGAGATGTTAGAGAGAACATTGTAAGGTACGATGATGAAGGAGGAGGTGAAGAAGACACGGAAGCCTTTGACATGACCACACTGAGGAACCTTAATATTATTCGAGACAGCAAAAGCAGGAGGGACGTCACGCCAGAAATCCAATTCTTGAGCAGACCGTCTCTCCGAAGTGCTCCAGACAACTTAATCTTCAGAGAATTTATTTGGGAAAGACTAAAGGAAGCTGATGTGGATCCTTGCGCTCCACCTTATGACTCCTTACAGACATATGCATTCGAAGGGAATGGCTCTGTTGCGGAGTCACTCAGTTCTTTAGAGTCAGTCAGCTCAAACTCTGAACATAATTATGACTATCTTAGTGACTGGGGTCCTCGCTTTAAAAGACTTGCTGACATGTATGGCACTGTTGAAGATAACATGTACTCTTAGCACTGGAATACATGCATCTAAGGCACTAAACAAACTCAGTAATGACTGCTAAAATGTACATTTGTGCTCACTGTATCCTTAGAGAATCCGAATTTTGTGGATTATTTTCCTCCTGCCTGAGGTACTACACTATCCTAATACTGGATACATTTTGCTTTTGTATAATATGAAATCTGCCAGTGCTTATAAAATCCTTATTTTCATGTTTTATTATGATTCTAAGCTATACTGCACAGGTTAACGGTCCAGCCGAAAGAACATGATTAAATCATGCAAGAAATACCTGCATTAAAAGGGTGCATCCATTTTAAAGCCATTTTAATTGTTCACATGTATATAAAATAATAAATTAAAGGGAACCTGTCATGCGATTAATGGTGCCCGAGCCATGACAGGCAGCATCAATAAGCATGATTGCAGCCAGGTATAATTTTCTCTGAAACGCTGGTGCTTTTGAACATCTGGCCAAGGACCAAAGCCAAAAACTAGAGCAGTACAGCACTGGCTCTGGCTGGTTTCCCATAGCAAGAGACCTGTCAATAGAAGGGGTGGCACTGGGAAAAGCTGCTGGATTTTTTGCCGGACTAATCTCATCTATGGTAGCGTCCCTTACCGGATGTTCTAATTATATTTTCTCTAAATTTCCACATCTAGAAAAATATACCTGGCTGCAATCATATTTCCAGGCTCTGGTTCATGCTGCTTGTGGTTTGGACAGCATGAGTGGCATGATTTTCACTCTAACTAACCTTGGAAATGTTTCCAATTCATGTCCCGATGCTATGCAAATCCATGAATCTACACAGTAACAAACTTCTAACAGTGCCTATAACTTATAATCTGGCAGTTATATTCCTGTCTTTTGCTTCTCATTAAAGTTAATCAAAAAGTTAAAGATAAAAATAGAGGATAACTGCATGATCTTACTAAACAGGGCATATTTGTAGTTTGTATAATGGAAACATTGAGGTTTGCATAGCAATTCTATTCCCAAAATAGTAAATGTCTTTGATCCAGTGCAATAAAAAAATGCATGTAAAAATTTACATACAGATGTAGCAGCCACCCACTGGACAGTTTCCGCAAACTATTGTGTAGCATCTTGCTTATTTCAAAATAGGACCGGACGCACTTTGCAAATTTTATGTTACACTATTAAGGTAGTGCAACAGCTGTAAACTGGCCAGCTGCTCTTCTGTACCTTTAATATCTACCCATTTTGTGCAAAGTAAACTAGCTGAAGAAAGTGTGGCCGGTTGCAAAATGTTTTTTTTACCTGTACAGTTTTTCAAAAGATTCAAGACATATAGATCCAACCAATTGTCTTTATGAGTTTAAAATGTCTACATTTATGTACAGTTTACATGGATAAAGTAAGAAGTACATTTTTATTATTTTTTAAGAGGTTGTTCAGAACTATTAAGAAACCGCTGAAAAGCAGGAAAAAACTAAAATAAAAAATACATTTCTTACCTTATTTTTTGGACTACAAGATGCATCAAACCATAAAACACACCTTGGTTTTCGAGGAGAAAAATAAAGAAATAAAATGTGAAGCAAAAAATGTGGTCATGATTCTCTGTTATCGAGGATCAGCTGCTGACACTGTTATGGGGGTAATGTTCCCCAATTCTGTACTAATGTCCCCCATCCTGGGCATCTTCCTTGTATACATATCCCCCATCCTGGTATATTTATCCCATCCTGGTGCATTTGTCCAGCATCTTGATATATATATGTTTCTTATTCTGGTATATCTGTCCCTCATCCTGGTATATATGTACTCTGTCCTAATATATATGTACCCCATCCTGGTATATATTACCCTCATCCCAGTATGTATGTACGCCATCCTTGGTCTTTTCCTGGTATATATGTCCACCATCCTGGTATATACGTCTCTTTTCTTGGTATATATGTCCCCCATCCTGGGCACTTTCCTGGTATATATGGCTCTTATTCTAATATATATGTCCCCCATTAAGTGTCCATCCTGGTATATATGTCTCCTGTTATGCCGCGCAAATAGAAAAACAAACAATTCTATTCTCCTTTCCTCTACTAGCCAGGTGCACAGCATCCTCTTTTGATGCTGGCAACTGAATTAGGCATGTAAGTGATGAGCAGCTCATGATGTCACTGCTATGCACCCTCAGTCACAGGTGTGCCGAAGGCAGGAGTAGGGTTGCCATTGTAGGCAGCACAATATTGATTTCCCCATTAAAATATTAATTTATTACATTACAGTAGATATTCACTGATCCCCATGCCCATAATTTTGTGCATCTTTCTGTGCCGGAGTCATGTTATTGATGGTAAAATTCTTCAGCCATTACTATCACTGACCTTGATGCTAAAAGGTGGGTGGGATTGAGTGTGGGGAGCAGTGAATATCCATTTCCTGTTAAGGGAGATACGAAAATTCATTGCTTCTGCCATCGCCAACTTCCTTCTGTGTTGACCCTGATCCGACCTCCTAAGACCTCCTCCATCACAGATACATTGGAGCTATAAGGCACCCCCCCACACTTTCCTCCCAGATTTTGGGGAAAAAGGTGCATCTTGTAGTCTGAAAAATACTGTACCTTTATAATTTCCTTGCCTTTGTATTTAAATTTCCTACTGCTTTAGTGATCCCCAGTGACAGCATCCAAGCATCATTCATGTGATGTGCAGTCAATAACTATCCTCAGCGGCCATGTGCCAAGCATTCAAGCATCATGTAACATCATGTCTATGAAGCTGACTGGGACCTCCCGGCACTGGAACAACAAGGAATGAATTGATCAGTAATGGTTATTTTTTAATTGTTACTGCAAACACTGTTTTAATTTCTAAGATATCTACAACGTAGATTCCTGGAACATAGCCCCCTTTATAAAAGGTTGTTTTATAGACAATATAGCTGTTTAGTTAAGTAAAACTATATACAGTAATTTATGGAGGTTACGGTAGTGTCCTGCATTAGAAGCACCATAAAATAAATTCTATTTTTAAAATTCTTCTTTTCAATTGCATTCCCTAAATTAATAAACTGATTGAAGGCAACTTTCTAAATTCATACCTAAAAAACCCTGCGCCCCACCTGCTATTCTCATTTTCACAGTGTTCATTCTTGTACATTATAAAGAAGGTTACACTACATGGAGTCAATAGCAGAACACTATAATTTAAGCTATGTTAGCTGTATCATACAGATAAAATTACAGAGCCACAGCATTATTCACTTGTGCCGGGACATCAATATTTTTCTGCTGGTGTGCATCTCGTAAAAGGCAGAAATTAGACCGCTATTCCAAGACTGTAATTAAAGGTCAGTACCAGCCTAAAATAATTAAAAAATGAAACATTCTCGTATAGAAAACTTGATGGTTAATGTATAATACAAGGTACTTGATTTTTTTTAAAGAAATGTATGCAGCAGGATAGTATGAGGCTTTATGGATAAGGTATTAAATGGGAGCACTCGTGTACCCAGCCAAAAATCAAAGCGTTGATATGTAAAAAAAACCTCCTTAAGAAAGCATAAAGGGGTTGTTTCATTTAAAATACACATTTTATTTAAAATGGAAAGCAATTTTAATAATGCTAGAAAATTAATGGAAGCTTGGTCGTCAGTTCAGGATACTCACCTCATAGATTGGCGAGCAATGATAAAGAGCCTCATTGTAAAATGTAAGACCCATTAGTTGGATACGCACTCATGCTTATTGTTACTCACCCAGATGTTAAAGGAACATGTAGCATTAACTACCTGGTTTTGTATACATCATAGATGAAAGCTGAAGGTCCAAGATGAAACATATTGTGATTTTCTAATAAGAAGTGGTTGTCTAAATTGGAGATCCTCTTTATAATTTCAATATACCCCCCAAAGTGCTGCTCTTCATGACCTTCATGTTAATTCACTTCTTGTTGGAGAAAAGGCTGGCATAAATAATAATTAGTAATATACCGTACATATGAATTACTTGTACTTTATGGGATTATGCTAGAGAAGAGCAGAACTCACTGCAAAAATTAAATGAGCATTATGTGTATTCTCCAATGCCATCACACTACATGAAAGGAAATTGGTGTGTGCCCTAGCCAGACTCGAACTGGCCCACAGTGGTACAGGTGAATCCACCAATGGGCCACTCTGCCAAAGTTGGTCATCCACCACCTTATATGAGTAGAAGTTGGCACAATGCACTTCATTCACTGTGTACCGACAATGGCAGCATCTCATCATTTATTTGTCAAACTGCCTAGATTGTTAAATGGTAAATTTGTGATGTAACATATACATGTAGCTGAATAGCGGGCACCAAACTCAATGTCACTGGTTGGCCATTGTGACCTGATTCAAACAATGGGCTGGATACTACTCACCTTGTTTTCTAACTTTGTAATGCCTGTCACAATGGGATTATCAATCATTGTTGCACTTCCCTGTGTCCTTATCCTCTAATACAGTCAAACTGTACTCAAAGGATGCTATATAGGTACTCTTAATGGAACATGTTGCTGATACATGCTGAACAATAAGTAGGCAGCGTGTATCAAGCACCGGCCCTATGACCTCAACCAGATTTGTTTGACTCTGAATCTCTGCGGCATTTCAGAGAAAACCTACTTTGATAGCCGGCCGGGGACCAAGAATGTTCTGTAGACAAGTCAGGTGGGACCCTGGCAGCTTCTCCCTGGCCACAGCCCTGGATTCACAGGTCTCTGCCTATACACATATCGGGCATCGGGTGGGGAGAAGCCACCAGGGACCCACCTGTCTGACTAATATGCAGTTTGGCTCAGTCCCCAGGTGATTCTTCTCTAAAACACCACAGCATTTCAGAGCCAATTATACTTGACTGAGATCCTACAGACAGTGCCTGATACATGCTGGCCATGGATTGGGCTGCAACTATCAACTGTCAGGTGCCCGTTAAATGTAAAAAATATTTAATCAATGTCATAATGAAGTTTCTTTTAGTTTATCTGTATAGGATATGAGCAAACCCCTTTTTATTGAATTATAAACTTTACCATTGTACATTTGGGACATATACTAAGAGGTCAAATTATTTTTTAATGGCCTATAATACCTTCTTAGTGTGGTTATGTCATATGTAGATATGTATGGTTTTGAAATCCTAAAGGATAATCAACAGATACTTAATTGGGGAATTTTGGCAGGTAACACAGGAAAGTTGAAACACATTCATTTTATCCCGGTTACAAAAGTGCAATGGTGTGCATGTGCAAATACCACTCTATTGATTCTTTATGGGACTGCTTGAGTGCTGTTCTTGACTTTCTTTGAGTAAAGATAGCTCATCCGTGTGCACTGCTACTCCGTTCATACAGAGATAAAGTGCTTTATTTTGGCAATTGATGGAAATACTACTAGTGGGTCCTGTAGGCTAGACGTTATTACATGTTGAGAAGTAATAGCCTATCTAGGTTTCCTGTTCTTCTGTTTATTAACTCTTTTTGGTAAACCTTAAATCATTGAGCAATTTTTGTATTTCATGAAAGTGTTGTGTCCAACAGATACATTGGCTGTAGGATCTCTCCACTGTGAGTTACTCCGCTCTTTGATCTCTAAATTTTTAAATTATTAATGGGCTTTCCAAACCAGACACCACTCAGATGGCATATGGTCAGTGGTCCTGTACGATCCTGAAGGTTTTTAAGCTACTGTTCATTATATCAGTTATGCTTTCGATATGGTATCTAGCCTGCATTGTTAAAGGGAACCAATCACCAGGATTTTCGTATATAACCTAAAGCCAGAGCTATACTGGCACTATCAGGCTGGTTCTCTACATACCTTTAGTGGTCAGATTGGATGTATAGGTTTTGAAATCTAAGAAAGTAAAGTTTCTAAAATTAGCTGCTTGTTGAGTGACAGCAGCAAAGGAGCAGATAATATATTCATAGTTATCCCCGCCCACTGTTAGAATTAGCATAAGTATTATACAAACGATTTACTTTGTCTCTTGCAGGACCTGTGGTGAGGTCATACCCATGTGATCAGAAGGGGGCCTCAGCCAACAAAGCTGGATACCAGGTCACATGAGTATGAACTCACACAGGTCCTGCAAGAGACAAAGTGAATCGTTTGTATAATACTTATGCTAATTCTAACAGTGGGCAGAGATAACTATGAATATATTATCTGCCCCTTTGCTGCTGTCACTCAACAAGCAGCTAATTTTAGAAACTTTACTTTTTGGATTTTAAAACCTAAACATCTGAGCTGACCACTAAAGGTATGTAGAGAATCGGCCTGATAGTGCCAGTATAGCACTGTCTTTAGGGTATGGACGAAAATCCTGGTGATTGGTTCCCTTTAAGGTATCCAATGATAACACAATTTGTGAATGTATGGTGGCCATAATCACACTAGGAAGATTTAATTAAACATGTTTATTATATCCAGTTGATGTTCTCTATGGTTCAAACACTTTTATTAACAGACAATAGCAAAGTATTAAGATAATAACATGAACTGTGTGCAATACTGTATCTGATTATTGTATATTAATTGTATATATAATGATGAACATTGACATTAGGTTAATTTATTGCATAATTTTGTAAATATTTCAACAAGCTTGTGTACTATAATTGCCTACATTAGGCTTGAAGAAAAGAAACTCCTTGCAGTATGTATTTTGTGATTGCCTTATTTACAGAATCAGAAAGATAATACCCGAGTTATGTTCCAATGATACACTTAGAGTGCTGGTTCCTCAGGCGGTAACTTTAATAGTTGCATTTTTTGTTTTCTTTTATCCTCTAATTTGTAAAGGACATTTACCTTTTTACTTGATGTGTAGTGTCGCGTTACATTCTTGGAGCACTGATCTACATAAAATTCAGGTCCATTTTGCTGCCTTGCAGTATATGTCTCAACAGAACGTGCTGATTTTCCTCTAGACTCCTATGTGAAGGAAATGAAGCATGGAAAATGAGAAAGAACTCTAAAGCAATCGAACGGCATTGATATAGAAAGAAATCGCTTACAAGGACATTTGATTTTGAGCCATTAATATTTATGAGACATTCAAATCAAATAATTGTGCGCTATTTTCCCTTGGAAAAGAGGAAACTGAAGACGATGACTATGAATTGAAATATGATTTTTTGAGATATACCTGTTAGATTCGTTACTAATTTTCAATCACTTAAAAGGAACTTTTTTGTGTTGTTAATGATATACAGTGATAAGGCTGTTTCCCATTCAAATCTTATCTGTTGTTTTGCTATTGAGTTGACCTTGTTTTTGCACCTTCTCATATTGATTTTTGGAAGACATACTTTGTATACTGGTTAATACTCAAAAAATAGTAAACTACTTTCAACTTCTAAAATGCATTTTTTTAATTCAATAACTTTTGCAAGACTCAGATATTTACGCATTCGAGTGTTTTCATTCTATATGATGGATTAAATGTATTTTTCTTTCATATTATTTGAATTTTCTTGTTACATTATTTAATAATATTACTCCTTACTGTTATATTGATGTGTTACATGAACTCTTGGCCTTTTGGTATGCAAGCTGCACAGCATATCCATAGCACAATAAATTATGAATAAAATAACATTATCATATAGTTAGATAAGACGACGACACATTTGTTTTTCCAAATTATACTGCCCACAATAGATTATGTGCTGTACATACAGGTCATTCTGTGCTGTTTACAACAAAAAAAAAACACATAAAAATAATAATAATACGTATTATTATCATTTATATAGCACATCCATTTACAATTCAGAGGTCTTATGTACCAGTGAAATATTTCTAGACATCAAAAAGCAATTAATCCCCTCTATTTTTGATAACCAGTCAAGGTAAATCTGACAGCCATGGTTGCAGCCCACAGCCATCTGTTTTACCCACGCTGGTTGTTAAAAATATTGCTGGCCCCCTTGCCATTTTTTTTATTTATTTATTTATAAACTGCCATACAGCAAATTGACTGCAACCAATCACAGATGCTGACACAGAGGATGGGGGGATGTGTATAGCAGTCTTCAACCAATCACAGACACTGGCAGAGATTGTGGGCAGGGGAAGCAGTGAATATTCATGAAGCTTCATGTGCTGGCCCAGAAAAGAGTCTGACTGCAGTATAATCTTATGGGAGACATGGTATGTATAACTATTCTGCTTTTACCCCCATTTAGTTTCAATTTGCAGCCTCCAGACCTTACTACTAAAATTTTGGAAATTTAACTTCTCGTCCCCATTAACTTATATGGGCCTCATTGTCCAAGATCAAGTTCAGGTCAAATCAGTTCCCAAACCAAACTTTGTTCTAGTCCATGTGAATTCTGGGAACCTGAATATCCACCAGTCCACTCATCTCTAATCACAATCTGAGTAAGTTAATATATAGATAAAATACATTAAGTTCATGATGAGTAGAGTTGAGCGCGGTTCGTGGTTCTCCAGTTCTAGGCACGAGTGATTTTGGGGCATGTTCTAGATCGAACTAGAACTCGAGCTTTTTGCAAAAGCTCGATAGTTCTAGAAACGTTCGAGAACGGTTCTAGCAGCCAAAAAACAGCTAAATCATAGCTTGGTTTCTGCTGTAATAGTGTAAGTCACTCTGTGAATCAAACTATTATCACATTTCAGTGTATAGTGTGCGTGAACAGCGCCTTCAGATCACTGCTGTTTCTATAATGGCGATCGCCATTTTTTTTTTTTTTTTCTTGTCTTCCTTCCCTAAGCGCGCGCGTCTTGTGGGGCGGGCCAGCATGTCAGCCAATCACAGACACACACACAGCTAAGTGGACTTTGAGCCAGAGAAGCAACGGCATGTGTGATAGGATCTGCATGTCACATGTCCCTGCATTATAAAACCGGACATTTTCTTCACGGACGCCATTATCTGCCTTCTGCGTCTTTGGTGTCAGACATCACTGTCGCAGCTCCGTCTTGAGTCCTATCGCTGATACAGCTGTATGCGCTGCATACACAGCGTTAGACAGCATAGGGAGAGCACTTTATAGCAGTCCTTTTAAGGGCTCAAACCGGCAGGGTCAGAGTTAAGGTGACAGGTCCTGAAAACAGCGCCAGCGTCTGTGCAGCCAAGGTCAGGGATTTCCTCCCTGCATTTCACCATTAGGAGGGAATAGAAAGGCAGGCTTCCATTCCTCTACCCAGAGCACCACAATCCTGCCACTGTACCCTCTTGTCCTCTGCACACTCCAACTCATAACTAAGCCATTATACTAGCATACACTCAGTGTACCTAGTGGCATCCTATCTGTGGCTATTGGACTTTGCTATAGTCCCACTAGTGCAAAGACATTTGCAGAGCACGTCTGCCTGCATTGCACACTACAACTAATTATAACTAAGCCATTATACTAGCAAACACTCAGTGTACCTAGTGGCATCCTATACGTGGCTATTGGACTTTGCTATAGTCCCACTAGTGCCAAGACATTTGCAGAGCGCATCTGCCTGCGTTGCACACTCCAACTAATTATAACTAAGCCATTATACTAGCAAACACTCAGTGTACCTAGTGGCATCCTATACGTGGCTATTGGACTTTGCTATAGTCCCACTAGTGCCAAGACATTTGCAGAGCGCATCTGCCTGCGTTGCACACTCCAACTAATTATAACTAAGCCATTATACTAGCAAACACTCAGTGTACCTAGTGGCATCCTATACGTGGCTATTGGACTTTGCTATAGTCCCACTAGTGCCAAGACATTTGCAGAGCGCATCTGCCTGCGTTGCACACTCCAACTAATTATAACTAAGCCATTATACTAGCAAACACTCAGTGTACCTAGTGGCATCCTATACGTGGCTATTGGACTTTGCTATAGTCCCACTAGTGCCAAGACATTTACAGAGCGCATCTGCCTGCGTTGCACACTCCAACTAATTATAACTAAGCCATTATACTAGCAAACACTTAGTGTACCTAGTGGCATTCTATACGTGGCTATTGGACTTTGCTTTAGTCCCACTAGTGCCAAGACATTTGCAGAACGCATCTGCCTGCGTTGCACACTCCAACTAATTATAACTAAGCCATTATACTAGCACACACTCAGTGTACCTAGTGGCATCCTATACGTGGCTATTGGACTTTGCTATAGTCCCACTAGTGCCAAGACATTTGCAGAGCGCATCTGCCTGCGTTGCACACTCCAACTAATTATAACTAAGCCATTATACTAGCACACACTCAGTGTACCTAGTGGCATCCTATACGTGGCTATTGGACTTTGCTATAGTCCCACTAGTGCCAAGACATTTGCAGAGCGCATCTGCCTGCGTTGCACACTCCAACTAATTATAACTAAGCCATTATACTAGCAAACACTTAGTGTACCTAATGGCATCCTATACGTGGCTATTGGACTTTGCTATAGTCCCACTAGTGCCAAGACATTTGCAGAGCGCATCTGCCTGCGTTGCACACTCCAACTAATTATAACTAAGCCATTATACTAGCACACACTCAGTGTACCTAGTGGCATCCTATACGTGGCTATTGGACTTTGCTATAGTTCCACTAGTGCCAAGACATTTGCAGAGCGCATCTGCCTGCGTTGCACACTCCAACTAATTATAACTAAGCCATTATACTAGCAAACACTTAGTGTACCTAGTGGCATCCTATACGTGGCTATTGGACTTTGCTATAGTCCCACTAGTGCCAAGACATTTGCAGAGCGCATCTGCCTGCGTTGCACACTCCAACTAATTATAACTAAGCCATTATACTAGCACACACTCAGTGTACCTAGTGGCATCCTATACGTGGCTATTGGACTTTGCTATAGTCCCACTAGTGCCAAGACATTTGCAGAGCGCATCTGCCTGCGTTGCACACTCCAACTAATTATAACTAAGCCATTATACTAGCAAACACTTAGTGTACATAGTGGCATCCTATACGTGGCTATTGGACTTTGCTATAGTCCCACTAGTGCCAAGACATTTGCAGAGCGCATCTGCCTGCGTTGCACACTCCAACTAATTATAACTAAGCCATTATACTAGCACACACTCAGTGTACCTAGTGGCATCCTATACGTGGCTATTGGACTTTGCTATAGTCCCACTAGTGCCAAGACATTTGCAGAGCGCATCTGCCTGCGTTGCACACTCCAACTAATTATAACTAAGCCATTATACTAGCACACACTCAGTGTACCTAGTGGCATCCTATACGTGGCTATTGGACTTTGCTATAGTCCCACTAGTGCCAAGACATTTGCAGAGCGCATCTGCCTGCGTTGCACACTCCAACTAATTATAACTAAGCCATTATACTAGCAAACACTTAGTGTACCTAGTGGCATCCTATACGTGGCTATTGGACTTTGCTATAGTCCCACTAGTGCCAAGACATTTGCAGAGCGCATCTGCCTGCGTTGCACACTCCAACTAATTATAACTAAGCCATTATACTAGCACACACTCAGTGTACCTAGTGGCATCCTATACGTGGCTATTGGACTTTGCTATAGTCCCACTAGTGCCAAGACATTTGCAGAGCGCATCTGCCTGCGTTGCACATTCCAACTAATTATAACTAAGCCATTATACTAGCAAACACTTAGTGTACCTAGTGGCATCCTATACGTGGCTATTGGCCTTTGCTATAGTCCCACTAGTGCCAAGACATTTGCAGAGCGCATCTGCCTGCGTTGCACACTCCAACTAATTATAACAAAGCCATTATACTAGCACACACTCAGTGTACCTAGTGGCATCCTATACGTGGCTATTGGACTTTGCTATAGTCCCACTAGTGCCAAGACATTTGCAGAGCGCATCTGCCTGCGTTGCACACTCCAACTAATTATAACTAAGCCATTATACTAGCACACACTCAGTGTACCTAGTGGCATCCTATACGTGGCTATTGGACTTTGCTATAGTCCCACTAGTGCCAAGACATTTGCAGAGCGCATCTGCCTGCGTTGCACACTCCAACTAATTATAACTAAGCCATTATACTAGCACACACTCAGTGTACCTAGTGGCATCCTATACGTGGCTATTGGACTTTGCTATAGTCCCACTAGTGCCAAGACATTTGCAGAGCGCATCTGCCTGCGTTGCACACTCCAACTAATTATAACTAAGCCATTATACTAGCAAACACTTAGTGTACCTAGTGGCATCCTATACGTGGCTATTGGACTTTGCTATAGTCCCACTAGTGCCAAGACATTTGCAGAGCGCATCTGCCTGCGTTGCACACTCCAACTAATTATAACTAAGCCATTATACTAGCACACACTCAGTGTACCTAGTGGCATCCTATACGTGGCTATTGGACTTTGCTATAGTCCCACTAGTGCCAAGACATTTGCAGAGCGCATCTGCCTGCGTTGCACACTCCAACTAATTATAACTAAGCCATTATACTAGCACACACTCAGTGTACCTAGTGGCATCCTATACGTGGCTATTGGACTTTGCTATAGTCCCACTAGTGCCAAGACATTTGCAGAGCGCATCTGCCTGCGTTGCACACTCCAACTAATTATAACTAAGCCATTATACTAGCAAACACTTAGTGTACCTAGTGGCATCCTATACGTGGCTATTGGACTTTGCTATAGTCCCACTAGTGCCAAGACATTTGCAGAGCGCATCTGCCTGCGTTGCACACTCCAACTAATTATAACTAAGCCATTATACTAGCACACACTCAGTGTACCTAGTGGCATCCTATACGTGGCTATTGGACTTTGCTATAGTCCCACTAGTGCCAAGACATTTGCAGAGCGCATTTGCCTGCGTTGCACACTCCAACTAATTATAACTAAGCCATTATACTAGCAAACACTTAGTGTACATAGTGGCATCCTATACGTGGCTATTGGACTTTGCTATAGTCCCACTAGTGCCAAGACATTTGCAGAGCGCATCTGCCTGCGTTGCACACTCCAACTAATTATAACTAAGCCATTATACTAGCACACACTCAGTGTACCTAGTGGCATCCTATACGTGGCTATTGGACTTTGCTATAGTCCCACTAGTGCCAAGACATTTGCAGAGCGCATCTGCCTGCGTTGCACACTCCAACTAATTATAACTAAGCCATTATACTAGCACACACTCAGTGTACCTAGTGGCATCCTATACGTGGCTATTGGACTTTGCTATAGTCCCACTAGTGCCAAGACATTTGCAGAGCGCATCTGCCTGCGTTGCACACTTCAACTAATTATAACTAAGCCATTATACTAGCACACACTCAGTGTACCTAGTGGCATCCTATACGTGGCTATTGGACTTTGCTATAGTCCCACTAGTGCCAAGACATTTGCAGAGCGCATCTGCCTGCGTTGCACACTCCAACTAATTATAACTAAGCCATTATACTAGCACACACTCAGTGTACCTAGTGGCATCCTATACGTGGCTATTGGACTTTGCTATAGTCCCACTAGTGCCAAGACATTTGCAGAGCGCATCTGCCTGCGTTGCACACTCCAACTAATTATAACTAAGCCATTATACTAGCAAACACTTAGTGTACCTAGTGGCATCCTATACGTGGCTATTGGACTTTGCTATAGTCCCACTAGTGCCAAGACATTTGCAGAGCGCATCTGCCTGCGTTGCACACTCCAACTAATTATAACTAAGCCATTATACTAGCACACACTCAGTGTACCTAGTGGCATCCTATACGTGGCTATTGGACTTTGCTATAGTCCCACTAGTGCCAAGACATTTGCAGAGCGCATCTGCCTGCGTTGCACACTCCAACTAATTATAACTAAGCCATTATACTAGCAAACACTTAGTGTACCTAGTGGCATCCTATACGTGGCTATTGGACTTTGCTATAGTCCCACTAGTGCCAAGACATTTGCAGAGCGCATCTGCCTGCGTTGCACACTCCAACTAATTATAACTAAGTAATTAGCAAGCTGGACGTGGTAATAGAGATAATGAACAATTTAGCGATATACCACTAAATACCAAAATACGCCTAAAATATACCTTTTATTCATAAATGTTTAAAAACGTGATAGTGTATAGTAAAATCATAACAACTAGCACATGCCACCGTATGGTAGGGCGAGAGAATAAACAGTTCTCCCTCACTCCATGCACCATACACAGAGCTGTTATCTTAGATATATCATACGTGTGCGATGCATAACACACTAAAGGGAAACTTGGTACAACATCATCCCCTTATACCACAGTTTTTCCCTTATATCCACAGCCTGTACAAAACAGTGACTCACCCAGTATACAGCATTAATCACTCCCTGTCAACCACCCACCGTCAGGGAAGCCCAAATAAGTAAAAGGAACAATCTCACCACGGTATCAGTGTTGTTTATATGGGGTCAAATCCTCCTACTGTGGTCACTGTTTAAACATCAGATAAGTGGGTCATTTCTGGGTCCCCCGGTTTTTTTCCAGGTTCTCCATAGGATCCAGTTCTCAACCACCTCTGACTCAATAAATCGCTCCACTCTCAACGCGTTTCCCTTCTCATCAGGAGAGCGGCGTATATGGATACAGAGAGTGTCCTCACACCAATGGACACATGCTATTAAAAAAGAACGGTAATCAGTCTCAAAAACATTCTACAATAATAATGGGCTGGCGGTGTTCCCCTATAGCCTACTTACCGCGATTATGGCCTCCTCCGTGTACCGACCTACACAGCCATATCACGTATGCTAAATCGCGGGTATTTAAAGCCGCCGCCGCTATGGCGTGTGACGTCACTTCCGTCTGAACCAACACGTGACCGGAAGTTGCGTGCGCCACCCGATGACGCGTGCGCGTCACCATAACGCATGGTGGAACGCATCCCATTGCGCTTGCGCAGTCGCCATGGGAGCGTTCACTCCCCGCATACACTCAAATTTATTTAACCCCATCACTCCTGAATGGGAAAAAGGTGCCAGGTTTAAGGGGCAGCTCCCTCAACTACCATGCGATTATGGGAACCCGCCGCAGTGTGGTAACCACCAAACGGCAGGCGGGTAGTCCAGATAAATACAGCATAAGCTTTTAGGGCAAGGAAAACCTCATTTCTGCGGTAAAAAAAACAAAGGCAAAGTAAAGCCCCCCAGAAAAAGAAATTGATTGTACAAATCAGTGCACACCCCAAAAGCTACTTCAAAACAATTACAAAGACGTCATTCATTATAGTTAAAAACGGGACAAGGATCATCTTTCCCTCCAGACCGTTTTTGGCGAAGGCCCTACCGGGGCAAAATATGATAGGAGGAGAAAAAGAACCCTTCACCATGCTAACTATTAGTCTCAAAACACTAGTCCCAACTTTCTCCTACCTATCATGTGGGGGTCGGCACCCTAAAAGGACGGTGATTGGCGCCCCCACTCGGCCGGCGACTGGCCCTCCTACTCACTAGGCCTACACACTATACAAAGGGTGCAAAGGACAGTGTTTCATTCAAGCCCCTTGGTTTTGTAGTGCCCAGCCAGTAGATCCATTTAGTTTCTTGTCTCAAGATCCTATTGTCCCAGTCCCCCCCCCCTTGGTGGTACTGGTATCACATCAATTCCCTGGAAGGAGATAAATTTAGGGTCACCCTGGTGTTCATCATTAATGTGCCGTGCCAGAGAGGTATCATTTTTTAATCTGATGTCCCGGAGGTGTTCTCCTATTCTTCTTCTCAGCTCCCTCTTGGTTTTTCCTACATATTCCTTATTACATCTGCATGTAGCTTTGTAAATGACTCCTCTAGATTTACAATTGATGAAGTTCTTAATTTCATATTCTTTATTCATCACGTTCGAAAAGAAATGCTTACCAGTTTTTATAAAATTACAGGCTAAGCAGTTACCACATCTAAAGCACCCATTCACCTCACTTGGAAGCCATGTTTTTTTCAAGCTGTTATTCTTGGGGGTAGCAAAGTGGCTATGTACCAATCTTTCTTTTATCGAGCGCGCCTTTTTATAGGTAACCGATGGATAGTCTGTTAAAAGTGGAGCAATGTCCTCATCCATTTTCAAAATGGACCAATGTTTTTTTAGTATGTTACGTACCTCCTCTGCGCCATTGTTGTAAGTTGTGATGAACCTGATGGGTTCCTCTTTTTTATCCTCTACTGATGAAGTACTCAGAATCTTATTTCTCTCTCTACACCTTACTTCTGAAAATGCCTGATTAATAACCTTGCTGGGGTATCCTCTATCTTTTAGGCGATCACTCAGGTCCGATGACTGTTTGAGAAAAAGCCCCTCCTCCGAGCAATTCCTCTTCAATCTTAAAAACTGCCCCTTTGGGATACCTTTTTTAAGGCTCGTGGGATGCCCGCTCTCCCATCGCAACAAAGAATTCGTCGCGGTGGGTTTTCGGTATGTGCTTGTGACAATCTCACCGCCTTCATTTTTTTCTATCAATACATCCAAAAACGGCAGTTTTGTACTATTCACCTCAAAAGTGAACCTAAGGCCCAAGTTGTTATCATTAAGTATCGAAACCATCTCCGAGAGTTCAGTCTCTGACCCTCTCCACAGCATGAAAACGTCGTCGATAAAGCGACACCATAAGAGAATTTTGTCTCTATCAATCATAGACTCCTCTCCGAACACCACAGTCTCCTCCCACCAGCCCAGGGTTAAATTTGCGTAGGATGGGGCACTAGGGCTCCCCATCGCAGTCCCCCTGAGCTGGTGGAAGAAGGATCCCCCAAACAGAAATGTATTACATTTCAGGCCATAATCCAACAATTCCAACACAAATTGGTTGTGGTGTACAAACTGCCTACCCCTTTTTTTTAGAAAGTATTCAATTGCTCTTAGCCCTACACTATGTTCAATAGATGAGTATAGGGATTCAACATCTATACTAACTAGTAAGGTGTCATCATCAATCGTCACGTCTTCCAGTTTTCTCAAAAGATCAGTGGTGTCTCTTAGATATGAGTCTAAGGCCAAAACAAAGGGTCTCAGAATTTTATCAATATAGAGACCTGAGTTCTGAGTAATACTGCCTATCCCCGACACAATGGGTCTCCCCTTTAGGGGTTCAAGACCCTTGTGAATCTTGGGTAGACAGTAAAACGTGGGGATAATCGGGAAGGACGGAAGCATGAAATCAAATTCGGTTTTATCAATCAGATTATCAGTTATGGCTCTAGAGAGAATATCCTTCAGCCGTCCAAGGTATTCACCTGTGGGATTTTCCCTGACTCTCTCATAGCCATTCTTGTCACTTAGGATCTTAAGACACATCTCTTCATACTGGCTGACATCCATTAAAACAATGTTGCCCCCTTTATCTGATTGTTTAACCACGATCTCATTGTTCCTTTCCAAACCCAACAAACAATCCATCTCAACCTTGGTCAAATTGTATCTCTTCCTGTGTGTAATAATTAGTGATTCCAGATCTCTAGTCACCAAGTTACAAAAAACGTCAATTGATGTTGTTTCATTCGCAGTGGGTGGCATCTTCTTGCTCTTAAGTTTTAGGTCCGTAAATGGGCCCTTTCCCTCAACATTCGGATTAGGGTCTTCTAGACTGAATAATAACCTTACATCATCTAATATCTCTAAAGGAATGCCCTGTTCTTTACAGATTTTTTTATTTTCATTACAAAAGAACTTTTTCCACCTTAGCTTTCTCACAAAGAGATTAAGGTCCTTTATGGCCTCAAAAAGGTTGAAATCAGAGGTAGGTACAAAAGATAGCCCTTTACTCAGTACCGTCATTTCGGAGGATGACAGTACTTTTTTAGATAAGTTTATGATCTGAGCGGCTCCACCTGGGGGAATCCCCCTCCTCCCTGGTTCTTTTTACTCCGCAAAAAATGTCCCTGCTCTAAAAAATGGCCTGGGTTATATGCACCCCTGTTCTGGTACCTACCTCTCCCCTTGAATTTATTTTTACGATTTCTCCCAACTCCCTCAGTATCTGAGAAATCTGTATCTGTTGAGGTACCTTCTGTTTCACTAGGTTTACTGAACCTTTGTACTGGAAAGCTATAGGCCTTATTTTCTCTAAAGTCCTGGACGTCTCTTATGTAAAATTTATGTTTTTTTTCTTTTAAATGGTACTGATGTTTTTCAATGACGTTCTGTAATGTAGTTTCCTTTATAGCAAAATCTGTCTCCCCACTAAATTTCCTCGTAATTTCTGTTTGCTCTTTCAATAGGGCATCTAGATTGCTCAAGTTCTTTTTTTCTTCCTCCAATAATAAGGTCATTAGTTTCAGTGAGCACTCTGTCACCTCCCTTTGCCAGCTGGTAATTAACTCGGAGTTCTTATACCTGTAATTGGGAGTCAGTGATATCCTTAAATTTCTCGGGACGATTTTATCTTTCAAATAGCATTCCAGAGATTGAATCTCCCACCAGGAGGTTACTCTATTTTTATATATTTTTGTCAATTCTCTGAACGCCCCATTGATTGAGGGTGTATATTTCTTTTGTACAAAATTCCCTTCGGAAAAGACTTCTCTTGCCTCCGAAACCCAAACACTAGTGTCAATTCCGGTTGCCAAGAAGCCAGCCATATCCCAGAATAACAAAATAATTAGCAAGCTGGACGTGGTAATAGAGATAATGAACAATTTAGCGATATACCACTAAATACCAAAATACGCCTAAAATATACCTTTTATTCATAAATGTTTAAAAACGTGATAGTGTATAGTAAAATCATAACAACTAGCACATGCCACCGTATGGTAGGGCGAGAGAATAAACAGTTCTCCCTCACTCCATGCACCATACACAGAGCTGTTATCTTAGATATATCATACGTGTGCGATGCATAACACACTAAAGGGAAACTTGGTACAACATCATCCCCTTATACCACAGTTTTTCCCTTATATCCACAGCCTGTACAAAACAGTGACTCACCCAGTATACAGCATTAATCACTCCCTGTCAACCACCCACCGTCAGGGAAGCCCAAATAAGTAAAAGGAACAATCTCACCACGGTATCAGTGTTGTTTATATGGGGTCAAATCCTCCTACTGTGGTCACTGTTTAAACATCAGATAAGTGGGTCATTTCTGGGTCCCCCGGTTTTTTTCCAGGTACTCCATAGGATCCAGTTCTCAACCACCTCTGACTCAATAAATCGCTCCACTCTCAACGCGTTTCCCTTCTCATCAGGAGAGCGGCGTATATGGATACAGAGAGTGTCCTCACACCAATGGACACATGCTATTAAAAAAGAACGGTAATCAGTCTCAAAAACATTCTACAATAATAATGGGCTGGCGGTGTTCCCCTATAGCCTACTTACCGCGATTATGGCCTCCTCCGTGTACCGACCTACACAGCCATATCACGTATGCTAAATCGCGGGTATTTAAAGCCGCCGCCGCTATGGCGTGTGACGTCACTTCCGTCTGAACCAACACGTGACCGGAAGTTGCGTGCGCCACCCGATGACGCGTGCGCGTCACCATAACGCATGGTGGAACGCATCCCATTGCGCTTGCGCAGTCGCCATGGGAGCGTTCACTCCCCGCATACACTCAAATTTATTTAACCCCATCACTCCTGAATGGGAAAAAGGTGCCAGGTTTAAGGGGCAGCTCCCTCAACTACCATGCGATTATGGGAACCCGCCGCAGTGTGGTAACCACCAAACGGCAGGCGGGTAGTCCAGATAAATACAGCATAAGCTTTTAGGGCAAGGAAAACCTCATTTCTGCGGTAAAAAAAACAAAGGCAAAGTAAAGCCCCCCAGAAAAAGAAATTGATTGTACAAATCAGTGCACACCCCAAAAGCTACTTCAAAACAATTACAAAGACGTCATTCATTATAGTTAAAAACGGGACAAGGATCATCTTTCCCTCCAGACCGTTTTTGGCGAAGGCCCTACCGGGGCAAAATATGATAGGAGGAGAAAATTTTTTAGAGCAGGGACATTTTTTGCGGAGCAAAAAGAACCATTGAGGAGGGGGATTCCCCCAGGTGGAGCCGCTCAGATCATAAACTTATCTAAAAAAGTACTGTCATCCTCCGAAATGACGGTACTGAGTAAAGGGCTATCTTTTGTACCTACCTCTGATTTCAACCTTTTTGAGGCCATAAAGGACCTTAATCTCTTTGTGAGAAAGCTAAGGTGGAAAAAGTTCTTTTGTAATGAAAATAAAAAAATCTGTAAAGAACAGGGCATTCCTTTAGAGATATTAGATGATGTAAGGTTATTATTCAGTCTAGAAGACCCTAATCCGAATGTTGAGGGAAAGGGCCCATTTACGGACCTAAAACTTAAGAGCAAGAAGATGCCACCCACTGCGAATGAAACAACATCAATTGACGTTTTTTGTAACTTGGTGACTAGAGATCTGGAATCACTAATTATTACACACAGGAAGAGATACAATTTGACCAAGGTTGAGATGGATTGTTTGTTGGGTTTGGAAAGGAACAATGAGATCGTGGTTAAACAATCAGATAAAGGGGGCAACATTGTTTTAATGGATGTCAGCCAGTATGAAGAGATGTGTCTTAAGATCCTAAGTGACAAGAATGGCTATGAGAGAGTCAGGGAAAATCCCACAGGTGAATACCTTGGACGGCTGAAGGATATTCTCTCTAGAGCCATAACTGATAATCTGATTGATAAAACCGAATTTGATTTCATGCTTCCGTCCTTCCCGATTATCCCCACGTTTTACTGTCTACCCAAGATTCACAAGGGTCTTGAACCCCTAAAGGGGAGACCCATTGTGTCGGGGATAGGCAGTATTACTCAGAACTCAGGTCTCTATATTGATAAAATTCTGAGACCCTTTGTTTTGGCCTTAGACTCATATCTAAGAGACACCACTGATCTTTTGAGAAAACTGGAAGACGTGACGATTGATGATGACACCTTACTAGTTAGTATAGATGTTGAATCCCTATACTCATCTATTGAACATAGTGTAGGGCTAAGAGCAATTGAATACTTTCTAAAAAAAAGGGGTAGGCAGTTTGTACACCACAACCAATTTGTGTTGGAATTGTTGGATTATGGCCTGAAATGTAATACATTTCTGTTTGGGGGATCCTTCTTCCACCAGCTCAGGGGGACTGCGATGGGGAGCCCTAGTGCCCCATCCTACGCAAATTTAACCCTGGGCTGGTGGGAGGAGACTGTGGTGTTCGGAGAGGAGTCTATGATTGATAGAGACAAAATTCTCTTATGGTGTCGCTTTATCGACGACGTTTTCATGCTGTGGAGAGGGTCAGAGACTGAACTCTCGGAGATGGTTTCGATACTTAATGATAACAACTTGGGCCTTAGGTTCACTTTTGAGGTGAATAGTACAAAACTGCCGTTTTTGGATGTATTGATAGAAAAAAATGAAGGCGGTGAGATTGTCACAAGCACATACCGAAAACCCACCGCGATGAATTCTTTGTTGCGATGGGAGAGCGGGCATCCCACGAGCCTTAAAAAAGGTATCCCAAAGGGGCAGTTTTTAAGATTGAAGAGGAATTGCTCGGAGGAGGGGCTTTTTCTCAAACAGTCATCGGACCTGAGTGATCGCCTAAAAGATAGAGGATACCCCAGCAAGGTTATTAATCAGGCATTTTCAGAAGTAAGGTGTAGAGAGAGAAATAAGATTCTGAGTACTTCATCAGTAGAGGATAAAAAAGAGGAACCCATCAGGTTCATCACAACTTACAACAATGGCGCAGAGGAGGTACGTAACATACTAAAAAAACATTGGTCCATTTTGAAAATGGATGAGGACATTGCTCCACTTTTAACAGACTATCCATCGGTTACCTATAAAAAGGCGCGCTCGATAAAAGAAAGATTGGTACATAGCCACTTTGCTACCCCCAAGAATAACAGCTTGAAAAAAACATGGCTTCCAAGTGAGGTGAATGGGTGCTTTAGATGTGGTAACTGCTTAGCCTGTAATTTTATAAAAACTGGTAAGCATTTCTTTTCGAACGTGATGAATAAAGAATATGAAATTAAGAACTTCATCAATTGTAAATCTAGAGGAGTCATTTACAAAGCTACATGCAGATGTAATAAGGAATATGTAGGAAAAACCAAGAGGGAGCTGAGAAGAAGAATAGGAGAACACCTCCGGGACATCAGATTAAAAAATGATACCTCTCTGGCACGGCACATTAATGATGAACACCAGGGTGACCCTAAATTTATCTCCTTCCAGGGAATTGATGTGATACCAGTACCACCAAGGGGGGGGGACTGGGACAATAGGATCTTGAGACAAGAAACTAAATGGATCTACTGGCTGGGCACTACAAAACCAAGGGGCTTGAATGAAACACTGTCCTTTGCACCCTTTGTATAGTGTGTAGGCCTAGTGAGTAGGAGGGCCAGTCGCCGGCCGAGTGGGGGCGCCAATCACCGTCCTTTTAGGGTGCCGACCCCCACATGATAGGTAGGAGAAAGTTGGGACTAGTGTTTTGAGACTAATAGTTAGCATGGTGAAGGGTTCTTTTTCTCCTCCTATCATATTTTGCCCCGGTAGGGCCTTCGCCAAAAACGGTCTGGAGGGAAAGATGATCCTTGTCCCGTTTTTAACTATAATGAATGACGTCTTTGTAATTGTTTTGAAGTAGCTTTTGGGGTGTGCACTGATTTGTACAATCAATTTCTTTTTCTGGGGGGCTTTACTTTGCCTTTGTTTTTTTTACCGCATAAATGAGGTTTTCCTTGCCCTAAAAGCTTATGCTGTATTTATCTGGACTACCCGCCTGCCGTTTGGTGGTTACCACACTACGGCGGGTTCCCATAATCGCATGGTAGTTGAGGGAGCTGCCCCTTAAACCTGGCACCTTTTTCCCATTCAGGAGTGATGGGGTTAAATAAATTTGAGTGTATGCGGGGAGTGAACGCTCCCATGGCGACTGCGCAAGCGCAATGGGATGCGTTCCACCATGCATTATGGTGACGCGCACGCGTCATCGGGTGGCGCACGCAACTTCCGGTCACGTGTTGGTTCAGACGGAAGTGACGTCACACGCCATAGCGGCGGCGGCTTTAAATACCCTCGATTTAGCATACGTGATATGGCTGTGTAGGTCGGTACACGGAGGAGGCCATAATCGCGGTAAGTAGGCTATAGGGGAACACCGCCAGCCCATTATTATTGTAGAATGTTTTTGAGACTGATTACCGTTCTTTTTTAATAGCATGTGTCCATTGGTGTGAGGACACTCTCTGTATCCATATACGCCGCTCTCCTGATGAGAAGGGAAACGCGTTGAGAGTGGAGCGATTTATTGAGTCAGAGGTGGTTGAGAACTGGATCCTATGGAGTACCTGGAAAAAAACCGGGGGACCCAGAAATGACCCACTTATCTGATGTTTAAACAGTGACCACAGTAGGAGGATTTGACCCCATATAAACAACACTGATACCGTGGTGAGATTGTTCCTTTTACTTATTTGGGCTTCCCTGACGGTGGGTGGTTGACAGGGAGTGATTAATGCTGTATACTGGGTGAGTCACTGTTTTGTACAGGCTGTGGATATAAGGGAAAAACTGTGGTATAAGGGGATGATGTTGTACCAAGTTTCCCTTTAGTGTGTTATGCATCGCACACGTATGATATATCTAAGATAACAGCTCTGTGTATGGTGCATGGAGTGAGGGAGAACTGTTAATTCTCTCGCCCTACCATACGGTGGCATGTGCTAGTTGTTATGATTTTACTATACACTATCACGTTTTTAAACATTTATGAATAAAAGGTATATTTTAGGCGTATTTTGGTATTTAGTGGTATATCGCTAAATTGTTAATTATAACTAAGCCATTATACTAGCAAACACTCAGTGTATCTAGTGGCATCCTATACGTGGCTATTGGACTTTGCTTTAGTCCCACTAGTGCCAAGACATTTGCAGCACGTCTGCCTGCGTTGCACACTCCAACTAATTATAACTAAGTTACATTGTCAGGGATATTTATTCTTTATTATTCTGCTGTTAATAAAGCTAGACCACCACTGCAATCTTCACCACCTCTCAATTTTTACTACCACATTTTCAGTCCACAATCTTGTCGCAATCAACATGAGTGGCAAAATGACAGATGCTGGTGGAAAGGGGAAGAGGCGTGGTGGAAAAGGCAAAAAAGGTTTTGTCAGTGGGGAAGGTGGCAAAGCTCCATTATCATCTGCTGCAGATAGACCATCTACTAGCAAAAGTAAGATGTCTACTACTTATTGTGGACAATCCGATGTGCTCCCTTTTTTACGGACACGAACAAGAGGAACAAAGGTAGATGATGGGCAAAAAAGGAAAATGCTTGAATGGATCTCAAGTGGTCCAACAAGTGCCCTCTCAGCCACTTCAAGTACCGCATCCAAAAAACACCAGTCCTCTGAGTTGTCATCCCAATCACACTTGATTTCTCCCAGCTCTGAAGTCTCCATCAGCCCTGCACAGTATGGTGGAACTGAGATGGCTGAGTCTGCAGAGCTGTTCAGTCACACTATAGCCTGGGAATCAGAGGTCTGCTCCCAAGCTACAGTGAGTACAGAACAGGAAATGGTCTGCAGTGATGCCCAGAACCTTTGTGACTCTGATTCAGGCCGTGAGGACCAAGTTTCTGAGCATAATGTTGACCCTTTGTCACAAACTGTAACACCTGTGGTTATAGACAATGAGGAACATACTGATGAAGATGAGACACAGATACCCGATTGGGATTTCAACTTAAATATTCGGTCAGGGCAAGAAGAGGCTCGGTCTGAGGGGGAGGGGAGTGCAAACACAACAATTGATGATGACGTTCTAGATCCCACCTACTGTCAACCCCCAGTCAGGCACTCGAGGAGGTCAACAGAGGCGGTGGAGGAGGATGCAACCGACGACGAAGTTACCTTGCGCCTTCCTGGACAGAGTCGGAGCACTGGTAGCACGTCTACAACTGCATCCTCAGCCACCACTCTGCCTATGAGCATTATTCGGGGTGGATCAACAGGTCGCATGGCCTCTAAGCCTTGCCTAGCCTGGTCCTTTTTTCACATCGAAAAAGATCGCCCAACTCATGTGATATGTAACATTTGTCATGATTCTGTTAGTAGAGGTCAAAACCTCAGCAGTTTGACAACTTCTTCCATGAATCGTCACATGACTAAATATCATAAGTCCCGGTGGGAAGCTCACCGTGCTGCAATGCGGCCTAGCGGAGCGAACCATCCACCGCCCGCCCCTTCCAGTGCATCCGCGCGCTCTTCATCTTCTAGGACTGTGGGGACAGCTGTCACACCTGTTTTTCCACGCAAAACTTCCACCACTGTAACCGCAACAGGCAGTTTGCTTGTAAGGTCGTCAGTTGGTTTGGAAGGGGAAACAAGTGAGTGTGTACAGCTCTCTCAGACATCGATAGCACCAACGTTGGATGAAGGCAACATCATGTCTCCACCTGCACTTTCCTCACAAACCTGCATTTTTCCAGGGACACCCTACTCAACACCGTCTACACACAGCAGCCAGATCTCTGTCCCTCAGATGTGGTCAAATAAAAGGCCACTTCCTCCGACCCATGACAAAGCTAAGAGGTTGACTCTATCCCTCTGTAAGCTGTTGGCTACCGAAATGCTGCCTCTCCGCCTAGTGGACACACAGGATTTTAGAGACCTTATGTCTGTCGCTGTGCCCCAGTACCAGATGCCTAGTCGCCACTACTTCTCTAAGAAAGGTGTGCCCGCGCTACACCAGCATGTCGCACACAACATCACCGCTTCCTTGAGAAACTCTGTGTGTGAACGGGTGCATTTCACCACCGATACTTGGACCAGTAAGCATGGACAGGGACGTTACATGTCGCTGACTGGGCACTGTGTAACTATGGTGATAGATGGTGAAGGGTCTGCTGCACAAGTCTTGCCGTCCCCACGACTTGTGTGTCAATCCTCTGTCTGTCCAAGTTCCGCCACTGCTTCTGCATCCTCCACCTCATCTGGGTCCTCCACCTCCGCCCCAAGCCTGCCTGGTCAGGCCACCAGCGTTCTCACTGCGCAGAAGGAATCACGCACCCCTCATTACTATGCTGGCAGCAGAGCGCAACGGCATCAGGCGGTCTTTAGCTTGACATGTCTTGGTAATAAGAGTCACACAGCTGAGGAGTTGTGGTCAGCTCTGCGGTCCGAGTTTAATAAATGGTTGTCTCCACTCAACCTGCAGCCTGGTAAGGCCGTGTGCGACAATGCTGCAAACCTGGGTGCGGCCCTTCGCCTGGGCAAGGTGACACACGTACCTTGTATGGCTCACGTGTTGAACCTTGTCGTGCAGCAATTTTTAACACACTATCCCGGCCTAGATGGCCTTCTGAACAGGGCACGAAAACTGTCTGCTCACTTCCGCCGTTCAAGCGCCGCAGCTGAGCGACTTGCATCGCTCCAGAAGTCTTTCGGCCTGCCGGTTCATCGCCTGAAATGCGATGTGGCGACACGCTGGAATTCAACTCTCCACATGTTACAGCGACTGTGGCAGCACCGCAGAGCCCTGGTGCAATACGTCATGACGTATAGCCTGGGCCAACGAGATGCAGAGGTGGGGCAGATCACCCTGATGGAGTGGTCTCAGATCAAGGACCTATGCACCCTTCTGCACAGTTTCGACATGGCGACGAATATGTTTAGCGCTGACAATGCCATTATCAGCATGACGATTCCAGTCATTTACATGCTGGAGCACACGCTAAACACTATTCGGAGTCAGGGGGTGGGACAACATGAAGGGGAGGAACTACAGGAGGATTCATATGCGCAAGGGACAACAACATCACCAAGGTCCAGACGTTCATCATCACCAACGCAGCAGGCATGGGACCAAGGGGGACAGGGATCGACAAGGGCGCATAGTAGCAGGCGAAATGTTGAGCAAGGTGCAGGAGAACATGAAGAAATGGAGGACGAACTGTCCATGGACATGGAAGACTCTGCGGATGAGGGAGACCTTGGTTAAATTTCAGTTGAAAGAGGTTGGGGTCAGATGTCAGAGGAAGAAAGAACGGGTAGCACCTCTATGCCACAAACACAGCGTGGACTTGGTCCGCATGGCTGCGCAAGACACATGAGTGCCTTTTTGTTGCACTACCTCCAACATGACAGTCGTATTGTCAAAATTAGAAGTGATGATGACTACTGGATTGCCACACTATTAGATCCCCGGTACAAGTCCAAATTTTGTGACATAATTCCAGCCATAGAAAGGGACGCACGTATGCAGGAGTATCAGCAGAAGCTGTTACTAGATCTTAGCTCGGCTTTTCCACCAAACAACCGTGCAGGTGCAGGGAGTGAATCTCCCAGTTGTAACTTGACAAACATGGGACGGTCTCGTCATCTTCAACAGTCTACCCGTACCAGTAGGACCGTATCTGGTGCCGGTAACAGCAATTTTATGGAATCTTTTCATAATTTTTTTAGACCCTCTTTTGCAAGGCCACCAGAGACAACAAGTCTGACACATAGTCAACGGCTGGAGAGGATGATACAGGAGTATCTCCAAATGAACATCGATGCCATGACTGTGCAACTGGAGCCTTGCTCCTTTTGGGCTTCAAACCTAGAAAAATGGCCAGAGCTCGCAACTTACGCCTTGGAGATTTTGTCGTGTCCAGCTGCCAGCGTTGTCTCTGAACGTGTATTCAGTGCTGCTGGGTGTGTGCTGACAGATAAGCGCACGCGTCTGTCCAGTGACAATGTGGACAGACTGACGTTCATCAAAATGAACAAGTCATGGATCCAGAAGGAATTTACTACCCCTGTGTCATCCTGGGGAGAGTAAATGCTTGTTGATTTGGAATGTGCTTGATGCAAATCAAAACATCCTGTTTGCAACTAGGGCACAAGTGCTGCCACTGAATGGGTGGGTGTGTGGGGCCCAATTTTTGGAAAAAAAGGGAGACTCCGCTTGGAGTAACCCTTGCTTACATTGTTTTTAAAAGAAGCCAAGATGAACAGAGCTGGGATCAGGAAAGACTTTGCTACCTACCCTGGTGTCATCCTGGGGACGGTTAATTATGGCGTATTTTTGAATGTGCTTGATGCAAATCTAGCTGTGAAGTGTACAACTGGGGCACAACTGCTGCCACTGAATGGGTGGGTGTGTGGGGCCCAATTTTTGGAAAAAAAGGGAGACTCCGCTTGGAGTAACCCTTGCTTGCTGTGTTTTTAAAAGAAGCCAAGATGAACAGAGCTGGGATCAGGAAAGACTTTGCTACCTACCCCGGTGTCATCCTGGGGACGGATAAGAATGACGTATTTTTGAATGTGCTTGATGCAAATCTAGCTGTGAAGTGTACAACTGGGGCACAACTGCTGCCACTGAATGGGTGGGTGTGTGGGGCCCAATTTTTGGAAAAAAAGGGAGACTCCGCTTGGAGTAACCCTTGCTTGCTGTGTTTTTAAAAGAAGCCAAGATGAACAGAGCTGGGATCAGGAAAGACTTTGCTACCTACCCCGGTGTCATCCTGGGGACGGATAAGAATGACGTATTTTTGAATGTGCTTGATGCAAATCTAGCTGTGAAGTGTACAACTGGGGCACAACTGCTGCCACTGAATGGGTGGGTGTGTGGGGCCCAATTTTTGGAAAAAAAGGGAAACTCCGCTTGGAGTAACCCTTGCTTGCTGTGTTTTTAAAAGAAGCCAAGATGAACAGAGCTGGGATCAGGAAAGACTTTGCTACCTACCCCGGTGTCATCCTGGGGACGGATAAGAATGACGTATTTTTGAATGTGCTTGATGCAAATCTAGCTGTGAAGTGTACAACTGGGGCACAACTGCTGCCACTGAATAGGTGGGTGTGTGGGGCCCAATTTTTGGAAAAAAAGGGAGACTCCGCTTGGAGTAACCCTTGCTTGATGTGTTTTTAAAAGAAGCCAAGATGAACAGAGCTGGGATCAGGAAAGACTTTGCTACCTACCCCGGTGTCATCCTGGGGACGGATAAGAATGGCGTATTTTTGAATGTGCTTGATGCAAATGTAGCTGTGAAGTGTACAACTAGGGCACAACTGCTGCCACTGAAGGGGTGGGTGTGTGTGGGGCCCAATTTTTGGAAAAAAGGGAGACTCCGCTTGGAGTAACCCTTGCTTACATTGTTTTTAAAAGAAGCCAAGATGAACAAGTCATGGGTCAGCAAAGACTTTGCTACCTACCCCGGTGTCATCCTGGGGATGGATAAGAATGGCGTATTTTTGAATGTGCTTGATGCAAATGTAGCTGTGAAGTGTACAACTAGGGCACAACTGCTGCCACTGAAGGGGTGGGTGTGTGTGGGGCCCAATTTTTGGAAAAAAGGGAGACTCCGCTTGGAGTAACCCTTGCTTGATGTGTTTTTAAAAGAAGCCAAGATGAACAGAGCTGGGATCAGGAAAGACTTTGCTACCTACCCCGGTGTCATCCTGGGGACGGATAAGAATGACGTATTTTTGAATGTGCTTGATGCAAATCTAGCTGTGAAGTGTACAACTGGGGCACAACTGCTGCCACTGAATGGGTGGGTGTGTGGGGCCCAATTTTTGGAAAAAAAGGGAGACTCCGCTTGGAGTAACCCTTGCTTGATGTGTTTTTAAAAGAAGCCAAGATGAACAGAGCTGGGATCAGGAAAGACTTTGCTACCTACCCCGGTGTCATCCTGGGGACGGATAAGAATGGCGTATTTTTGAATGTGCTTGATGCAAATGTAGCTGTGAAGTGTACAACTAGGGCACAACTGCTGCCACTGAAGGGGTGGGTGTGTGTGGGGCCCAATTTTTGGAAAAAAGGGAGACTCCGCTTGGAGTAACCCTTGCTTGATGTGTTTTTAAAAGAAGCCAAGATGAACAGAGCTGGGATCAGGAAAGACTTTGCTACCTACCCTGGTGTCATCCTGGGGACGGATAAGAATGGCGTATTTTTGAATGTGCTTGATGCAAATGTAGCTGTGAAGTGTACAACTAGGGCACAACTGCTGCCACTGAAGGGGTGGGTGTGTGTGGGGCCCAATTTTTGGAAAAAAGGGAGACTCCGCTTGGAGTAACCCTTGCTTGATGTGTTTTTAAAAGAAGCCAAGATGAACAGAGCTGGGATCAGGAAAGACTTTGCTACCTACCCCGGTGTCATCCTGGGGACGGATAAGAATGACGTATTTTTGAATGTGCTTGATGCAAATCTAGCTGTGAAGTGTACAACTAGGGCACAACTGCTGCCACTGAAGGGGTGGGTGTGTGTGGGGCCCAATTTTTGGAAAAAAGGGAGACTCCGCTTGGAGTAACCCTTGCTTACATTGTTTTTAAAAGAAGCCAAGATGAACAGAGCTGGGATCAGGAAAGACTTTGCTACCTACCCCGGTGTCATCCTGGGGACGGATAAGAATGGCGTATTTTTGAATGTGCTTGATGCAAATGTAGCTGTGAAGTGTACATACAACTAGGGCACAACTGCTGCCACTGAAGGGGTGGGTGTGTGTGGGGCCCAATTTTTGGAAAAAAGGGAGACTCCGCTTGGAGTAACCCTTGATTGCTGTGTTTTTTATAAATGATCCAAGCTGCACAGAGCTGGGATCAGGAAAGACTTAGCTACCTACCCTGGTGTCATCCTGGGGACGGTTAATTATGGCGTATTTTTGAATGTGCTTGATGCAAATCTAGCTGTGAAGTGTGCAACTGGGGCACAAGTGCTACCACTGAAGGGGTGGGTGTGTGTGTGGCCCAATTTTTGGAAAAAAGGGAGACTCCGCTTGGAGTCACCTTGCGGTGTTTTACATGATTTTAGAAGGGCGTGCCATGCCTATATCTGTGTGTCCTCCTCTTTTTCCTTGTCCAGCTGTTTTGTTTTCGCATGAGTATATGTCCTTGTCACTTTCCAATGTGTTTGAGTTGTTTGTCACCTTTAGGACACCTTTGAGGGTGTTTTCTAGGTGTTTTTCTGTGTTTGTGATTGCCTGCCATTGTTTCCTATGCAGTTCGAGTTCGGTTCGTCGAACGTTCGACGAACCGAACTCGAACGGGAGGTCCGTTCGGCGAACCAACCTCGAGCCGAACCGCGACCGGTTCGCTCATCTCTAATGATGAGAGATAATAGTTAACAGAATAGATTATTGGAAAAAAATGATGTATGTTCTCCTGTATATTGATTTCCAGTGCAGCTAAAGCAAATGGTTACAGACTACAGCCCCCAACTGTGTGCGTTATCTTGGACGTTTATCAAAATACTAAGATGGCTTTTTTGATACCTAGATAAGATAAAGCAGACAGCTTATAGTTCTGGCTTCCCTGCACTGCTCATCCTCCTCCCAACAGGGATGCTGACTCACTCATTGCCCCAGCTGACCCACACTGTCCTGCCTGTCTTTCCTGCAGCCCTCCAAGAGGGTCTCTCCTGCTTCTGCCTCCAGGGGCCTGTGCATGTCGCACAAGTCCTCCAGGAGTGTGCCTAGGGAACTTGAGTACACAGCTGCACTTCTCTTAAAGTGCCAGGGTGCTTTTTCCTGAAAGTACCTCTCAGCCTATTGCCTAAAGGCACTGAGTACTTAAAGCACTCACCCACTAGGGAGGTGCCTGAGCAACGTGGTTAGTTAGAGGTCAGTTCTCCAGCTAGCTAGTTGTCAGATCCCCTTTTCCGCTGTCCATATCCGTGGCAGTGTACATTTTACTATTTCTGTTTCTCAGCTCCGTCAGTAACTCCGGAGCTTGTGTATCCTGGCTGGCGCTTTCAGCTTCAGCTGTCCTGAAGAGTCCCTGTCTACACTAGTGACTTTGCTTATCTGTCCTGGCTGTGCTACCTACCTCAGCCGTCGTGGTGGTCCATGTCTACACTAGTGACTCTACCTGTCTGTCCTGACCATGCTGTCTATCTCAGCTTTCCAGTTGGTCTTTGTCTACATTTGTGACTCTCCCAGTCTGCACATGTGTCCATTCTTGCCCTGGAGGTCACCTGCTAGAGTCCCAGTCACCGACCTGGAAGTGGCACCTGGTTCCCACCTCGCATTAGGCACTTAGTCAAGCTCCTCTTACTAAAAGGTAATCCCAGGCTCTCCCTGTTGTCCATGGGGTACAAATCTGTTTACCTCCTTACCATCACGAGTGGCGAGCACGATACAGCTGGTGGCTGGTATTCTCAGGCTGGGGAAGACCAAGGTTATTGGGCCTTCCTCAGCCCATTAGATGCACCAATTCCTTTACCCTCCACGACTCCTCCCGATTGCCCTGGTGCAGTGGAAATTGTGGTAATACAAGGGGTTAATGACAGCTAGGATTTGTCAAAAGTTACTGCTACCATCAAGCCCTTGGTTGATAATGGAGAGGTGTCTATGAGACCCCAATTACCAATGTTGTAAAGAAAAAGAAAAAAAAACACAAAAAAATCCTTTATTTTAAATAAAAACAAATACTCTTTCCCCAATTTATAACCCCTGAAACACCCCCGGAGGTCCGACGTAATCCACATGATGTCCCAAGATGATCCAGGCACTTCTGCATTCACAAGCTGCTGGTGGAAAACACGACCACTCAATGCAGCTTCTGCAACACACTGAGGTTAGCAGTGATGTCACTCAGGTAACCGACATTCACAGCTGGGTTCCCACAGTACCAAGTGCGACTGTTGGTGAACCCGTTGATGGATTGCCATAATGCTGGACTGTGGGACATGGCGCCACAGAAGTCTGGTAATCCAGCAGTCAGATCACACTCAGGGTTCTTCGCTGTCCTAAATGAAAGTTGAACCTGCTGTTCTTAGTGAAAGTGGAACCCGCTACCGGATTGCCATACACAGCTGCAAAGCAATCCGGCAGCTGGTTCCACTTTCATTGAAAGAGGTGGGTTCAACTTTCACTGAGGGCAGCTGCAAGCCATGAGTGTGATCTCCGGTGACCTGATTGCTGGATTATCGAATTGCTGGACAGGGCAGCACAGGAGAATGACAATCTGGCAGTCAGGTCACTGGAGTTCCCACTTGGGTCTCCACGCTGCCTCCACTGAAAGTTAAATCTGCTGCTCTCATTGAAAGTTGAACTTATTGCTGGACTTTTGGATTGTGGGATATGGCATCACAGCACTCTGGCAGTGAGTTGCACTCTCACTGTGAGAGGCAAGTTCAACTATCAATGACGGCGGCAGGGACACCTGATTGTGATCTCTGGTAACCTGACTGCTGGATTGACAGACTGCTGTGCCTTCGTGTCCCGCAATTGGACAATCCAGTAGTCAGGTCACCAGAGGTCACCCTGCTGTCCTCAGTGAACGTTGAACCCCCTGCTGTCAGTGAAAGTGGAGCCCGCTGATGGATTGCCATGTACCTGTGTCTCAGAATCTGATAGTTTAGCAATCCAGCAGCGGGTTCACCTTTCACTGAGGGAAGTGGGGACCCCCTAGTGTGAACTCTGGTGACCTGACTGCCAAATTGTCGGACTTCTGTGGTGCTGTGTCCCACAATCTATGAGTCTAGCAATTTAGCAACAGGTTTACCAGTGGTCCCACTTGGTACTGTAGGAACTGGGTTGTGAACTCCGGTGACCTGATGTCATCGATCTCACATATAGGTACCCCACTGCCCTAAGTGTGTCCCAAAAGCTGCTGTAAGTGGTCTCATTTTTCATCATTGCAACTTGTGGATGCATTAAAGCTGAAATCATAGTGGGTTCTCAGGTAGACTACGTCGGATGTGCGGGTGTGTTTTGGGGGTTAATAAATTGGTGAAAGATGGGGTGTTTTTTTTTTATTTAAATAAAGGATTTTTGTGTGTTTGTTTTTTTTTTTCTTTTTACTTACAGGGTTGGTAATGGTGGATCTCATAGCCACCTCTCCATTATCAACCCAGGGCATGACGGTAGCTGTGATTTTTTACAAACCACAGCTTCCATTAACCCCTGTATTACCTCAATTTCCAATGCACCAGGGCAATCGGGAAGAGCCGAGTAAAGTGCCACAATAGGCACATCTAATGGCTGCACCAATTGTGGGATACACAACCAAGATAATGCACACAGCTTGTTGCTGCAACCCATAGTCGACTGCTTTATCTGCACTGGGCATTAATATATGAGGGATCCTATGACATTTTTTCAATTATTTATTTATTTTTATACTCCACTTCAGTTACACAGAAAGCTACTTTCAGGGCAATCAATCACAGATGTTGGCACAGAGGGTGGGCTGGAGGAGCAGAGTGAATATTCATAACATTTAATGAACGAACCCGGAAGTAGTGTGATAGCCATGTGGAAACTCAGTAAGTATAATTCTCCTGCTTTAATCCCAGTAATACTCTGGAAACATTATTCCCTGAGTTAGAAATGCATCCAGGCATCTTCCCCATGCTGTTCCCATTTTGTTTCAACACTTCCATCTATTTCAGCATTTTTACAGCCCTCCAAGACCTACTTCCAAGGTCCTTTGAGTTTCCCATTGACTTGCATTGGGTTTATTATTCGTGATGAATACACAAATAGCAGAAATTATTCAGCACGCATAACCCAAACTTAATATTATTAATCACAAATCACTGCATCTTAAGCCTGCTTTACACGTTACAATTTCGCATACGATTTCATATGCGATTTGCAACGCACCCATCGTATGTGTGGCACGTTCACTTTGTTGAACGTGCCGCACATACGAGTAACCCCCGTCACACGTACTTACCCGTCCATACGACCTCGCTGTGGGCGGCGAACATCTACTTCCTGGAGTGGAAGGGACGTTCGGCGTCACAGCGACGTCACACGGCAGCCGGAAAATAGAAGCGGAGGGGCGGAGCTAAGCGGGACATAAACATTCCGCCCACCTCCTTCCTTCCGCATTGTGGGTCGGGAGCCACAGCACATAGGTAAGTTGTGTTCATCGTTCCCGGGGTGTCACACACTGCGATGTGTGCTGTCCCGGGTACAATGAACAATCTAACGTGCAATTCTAGAGACAGGTACAATGTGTATGCGATGAATGTTTTAACGTTCAATCGCAATCGCACGTACCTGTCACACACTGCAATGTACTTACAATGCCGGATGTGCGTCACTTACGACGTGACCCCGCCGACACATTGTAAGATACATTGCAGCGTGTAAAGCGGGCTTTACTCCTTTTGGCAATATTTGTAGATATATATCCATATGTATCATATAGGTGTAACACAGGGATCATTAAAAGACGGCTGGTAAAATGCTCCTAATATCTCATATGGGTAAATTCTGCAGTCAGCTTCCCCTCAAAAAACATCCTTTTATCTGTACAATTGAGCTGGTATATGCACAATCTTATTCAATAAATACACCGACACTCTTCCTTTAAATTTTGGACCTTCCTCCAAGTGAAGATGATCAGCATCAAACAGCGTGGACAAGAAGAAAGCAGTTTTCTGACCCACAAACTCAATTTTTTCTATAACCTAATCTGTGCTGGACTGTGATGAAAAAGCCCCTCACAGTGTATTTTTTTTGTTTCCACTCTTTCTTCCATACTCATTGCCTCCTTCTTGGCTTCTTACATGCTCATGTACTGCCTGCACACTCCACCCTTAATAGTCTGTTATTATATACTGCTTTATGTAGCCAGTGTCTGTCTGTCAGTGTTAAAGAAGGCATCCTGGGACATCTTGCCCTCCTGGTAGTCATCGGTGATGTACTCGTCTGCTGCACGCTGACAAACTACATGAAGATGGAGGACCAGGACTATTGTAGCATCCCTGAGACTGGTCGCTACAGGGTATATCATTATATCCAGAGGTAAACCCAGTAAGTTTACACACATCTCACATAGCTTATCTAAACACAGTAAGGAAGTGACTCAGCCAGTTTCTAGTAAACCCAGGCACTGAGGGGAACTCCAGGTCACCATAGCAACGATCTGTGTCCTTGCAAAGGTGGGGGGGCAGGAGTAGGAGTAAGTTACAAAGCAAACAGGAAGTCGAGGTCAGTTCCAGTCACACAGAGATAGAGAAGACACGCTGTGGAGCAGCTCCCTGACCGGTTGCTGCCTGGCACCCCTCAGGGAGGCAGAACAGAACCATCTGGGATGTAACACTGCACTGACCTCTGCAGGAGCTTCCAGCAGAGGGAAGCCAGCCAGACCGGGGCAAGTAACACCTGGAGGGATGGGACCCGGTACCAGTAATCGCGGGCTCAAGGCAGATGGTCGCCAGGCTGAGTACGGTGTGAGAACTCACTGGACCGAGCACAGGCAGGGTGCAGAGCCCTAGTTCAGGAAGACACTTCAAGCTCACCTGATAAATCTGCCCGGTGAGGGAATCATCATGGTTCCTCACCAACGTTAGTGTCCGGGGCACAGCAGCAAAGAGGGAACCCGGAGGTCAGAGGTCCAACCCAATAGAGGTTCAAGTTGCCTTCCATACGGGCCAAGACAGAGAGTGAGAGAGAGCAGGAGGGGATCCCTAGAATGCTTCAGGCCACGGGGACCCACCAAGTACAGAGTTGTGCACAAAGGAGAAAGCCCACTGATTACCAGACCGGACCGGACCTCAGACCTGCCCGGGATCGACCGGAGGCTGTGATGGTGAGGACTAGCACCTGGAGCGCGATACTATCTTAACCAGAGAATAAAAGCATCTGGAATCCGCACCCGGTGACTCTGTGAGTAAATGCTGCCACCCTGCGCTCTGGTGCTCCCTTGGACTGCCATCCTGTTCTTGCCAACCTTTCGGGGTCCCGCTCCATCTGTGGGGAGTGATACCATCCTGACTGCACCCAACACCTTCCCCGGAGAGAGACTCTACTGTGGCGGCTAATTGCTGGCCGCGCACCACGGGTGGTGCTGCAAAGCATCCCACATTCCCATCCAACACCACTCCTGGAAGAGGAAAAGTCACAGGAAGGTTCGGCGGTGGAGGAGACCGAGACCCAGTTGCCATTGCAACCGGCGACATGCTTCCCAGGGATCCTTCGCCCTCATTCCATCCCGTCTTGCACTTGTTTGTCTTTTCATGTAGCCAACAAGGCCATGGAGCTGGGTCAGGCCAGTCACAGCAACCCCAAGAAACCAATGGCCCAGTGACGAGTACCCTAAGGCCCCGTGGGGCGCTAAAAAATCAAGGTCATACAACTTTGCAAGCTACGTGCTGCTGTTGGCCTCGACAGGCCAGCACCAGGTGTTACACAGTTCACTGAGTAATACCAACACTTCTTCACAACTATATATGCACGAGAGCAGGCACATGTATTTTCTGACCTTTTGTTATCCCCACAGAGTATCGCCAAACACATTTCCTCTGCATGTACAATCTCACATATTCCTCCCATTTTAAATAGTCCTGTATATATCACCACCACCCAGCTCAGCTTTACTGAGTTCCTCATCTTCTCCTTCTTAAGGGGATAATGCAAACATGGCCTCACTAGGCTCGTAGCCTCAGATTTAGGGACTCCCACCCAGAACATGCTCTTCATCTTACTACTCAATCCTGACCTGTTTCCTCTCTGAGCTATAAGCTGCTAGAGACCAAATCGCCAAACTTCATTTTCCCAAACCTGTCTATCTCTCTCTGTCACTCAGTTGCTTTCTCAGTTCTCCAACCTGTTTTGATTTTTATGTCTTAGTCTCTTTTATCAGGATCACCACACAGACAAATTTATATATATTGAACAATACAAAAATGTTTTCATTGTCATCAAAAAAAGACACAGCCACATTCTAAAATCATTTAAAAACAATGCAAAAAAAAATGACAGTCATCCTATAACATTCATAGGGTAGGACAGGACACAATATCAAATTACGCTAGTGAGTAATAACAGGAGACTGATATAGATGGATATGTGGTGAGCCTAATATTTATTTTCTATTTGTGAATTTGCATTTCGTATGTCAGGCTTATTCCATCATCAGGCAGCATAGACTTTGCATTGTTGCCCTATACACATTTTTTAGACTTGTGCTTTAGTATTCTTAGATTAACTGATAAGGTATAATACTGCGTTTCCATTGGGCCATGCATGTTCATAGCTATATTTCCTGTGTAATTATTTTGTCATGCTATTGAGGATAGGTGGTGCTGCAATTATGGACACACCTCATTATCACCTAGTGATTTTTCATTGTTTTTACTTGTCATACATACATTTTATGTGTACATAGCTACGGTAAATACATTTATATACTTGTGGATACATATATAATACATACATATAAAATAAACATATTTATACATAGATAGAGTGGGTGAAAAAAGTATTGAGCACATCAACAATTAAATATATTTCTTAGGGTGCTATTGACATGAATTTCTCACCAAATTTCAGTAACAACTCATCCAATCCACATATGCAAAGACCATATATATCAATAAATTAAGTAATGTGTAATAATAAGAAATTACATAGGAAAAAAGTATTGAACACAAAAAAAGAGAGGTCCAGAAAGCCATGGAAAAACATTACACCAGGGTGATATCTATTAGTAATTAGAAAGAAATCCTTCTTCATGTTAAAAAATAATCTCAGCTAGTTCAACTGATGGGCTATTAAATGGTGTTGCATTACCAAGGTGTCACACAAAAAACATGTGATAATTGGTAAAAGACAGTGACCTGTCTCAAGACCTTTGTACCTTCTTGTAGGAAAACATACTGATGGCATTTGTCAGAGAATAATTTCTCAACTACTGAAGGTTCCAATGAGCAATGTTGGAGCCATAATTTGGAAGTGAAAAGAACATAATTTAACCATAAATTATCCACGACCAAGGGTCCTTCGCAAGATTTCAGACAGAGGAGTAAAAAGAATTATCACAAGAGTTGTCCAGGAGCCAAGGACCACATGTGGAGAGCTACAGAAAGACTTGGAATAAAAAGGTACAAATGTTTCAAAGAAAACAAAAAGTAATGCACTCACTCCTTATGGGCTGTATGCACAATCACAATACAATACTCCATTACTGAACAAAAAGCAGGTTCAAGCACTTTTAAAGTTTGCTCAACAACAGTTAGACAAGTCTGTGAAATACTGGGACAATATAGTCTGGTCAGATAAGACCAAAACTGAACTTTTTGTATGCCATAATACACACCATATTTAGAGGTCAAAAGACACTGCATAGCATTCCAAAAACACCATATCAGAAGTGAAGTTTGGGGAAGGGAAAATGATGGTATGGGTCTGTTTTTCAGCATACAACCAAACTTCAGATGATTGAAGGAAGGATGAATGGGCAAATATACCGAGACATTCTTGAAACAAATATGCTGCCATCTACATGGATAATGAAAATTAAATGATGGTGGACATTTCAGTAAGACAATGATTCAAAACACACAGACAAGGAACCCCTCAATTGGTTTTAGAGAAAGAAACTGCAGGAATGGCCAAGCCAATGACTTGACCTTAGGCTGGAGTCACACTTGTGTGTGACTCGTGCGAGTATCGTGCGGATACTGCCCGGACCGGCTGGCTTCTCTTCTGTCAAGAGCGGCTCCGCTGTATGTATTTCTATGATACTGACCCACTCCTGTCAGGCGAGCCATGGCCAGTCAGACCAATGCGATCCGATTCTCGTATGAGTCACACGCAAGTGTGACCCCAGCCTTAATCCAATAGAAAATTAATGGAAAGATCTAAAGTTTAGAGTTCAAAGAAGGAGCCCAGAGAACCTTCAGGATTTGAAGATTGTGTATGAGGAAAAATGGGCCAAAATCACACTTGAGCAATGCATGTGACTAGTTTCTCCATACAGGCGGTATCTTGAAGCTGTCATCACCAAAATAGTCATTTGCATGAAGTGTTAAATACATTTCAGTAAGCATATTCAATAATTTTTCCCTGTTCTATTTCTCATTATTATTGCACATAACATATTTTAGAGACGTCTGTGATTTCATTTCTTTTCCATTGTGCATTGGATGGGTTGTTCCCGACATCTGGTGAGATATTCATGTCAACAGCTCCTTTAGAAATATATTTACTTAGAAAATGGGTGACTTATTTAAAGGGAACCTGTAAGGTTCAAAATGCACCCAGAACCATGAGCTGTTCTGGGTGCATATTACTAATCCTAAGGGGTACTTTGCACATTGCGACATTGCAAGCATCGGCTAGCGATGCCGAGCGCGATAGTACCAGCCCCCATCGCACATGCAATATCTTGTGATAGCTGCTATAGCGAACATTATCGCTACGGCAGCTTCACACGCACGTACCTGCCCTGCGACGTCGCTCTGGCCGGTGACCCGCCTCCTTCCTAAGGGCGCGGGTCATGCGGCATCACAGTGACGTCACACGGCAGGCAGCCAATAGAAGCGGAGGGGCGGAGATCAGCGGGACGTAAACATCCCGCCCACCTTCTTCCTTCCGCATAGTCAGTGGAGGCAGGTAAGGAGATGTTCCTCAGTCCTGTGGCTTCACACACAGCGATGTGTGATTCTGCAGGAACGAGGAACAACATCGTATCTCCTATTCGTGCGACATTATGAAAATGACCAACGCTACACAGATCATCGATTTTCGACGCTTTTGCGATCGTTTATTGGCGCATCTAGGCTTTACACATTGCGACGTCGTTACCGGCTCCGTATGTGCGTCACTTTCAATTTGACCCCGACGATATCACAGTAGCGATGACTCAACGTGCAAAGTACCCCTAACTGTCCCTGTATACACTAGCATAGATAAAGAGATCTTAGGCTGTGTGCACACGTTGCGTTTTTTACCGCGGAAACGCTGCGTTTAGAACCGCAGCGTTTCAGTGGCAAATTGCATGCTTTCAGCTTTCCCAGCAAAGTGTATGAGAAAGCCGAAAAATCAGTGCACACGCTGCATTTTTAAACGCAGCATTTTGGATGCCAAAAATCAGTGCGGAAAGAAAAGCAGCATGTCACTTCTTTTGTGCGTTGTGGCTGCATTCTCTCCCCCATTGAATCAATGATGTGGGTCATAACGCAGCTACACCGCAGTGAGCTGCTTTTTTGTTGCGGTCCGCGGCCTTTGTCGGCACGCCAGAACGCAGGCATTTACCTGGAAGTGAGGTCAAGAGGTTTCCTGTTGACCTCACTTCCTGGCAAAGTCCAGGAAAGCCCCCGGTGTCTCCAAAGTGCCCGCCCCGACCCCCGACCCCCCCCCCCCTCCCGAAAATCCAACATGGCCGCGCGCACAGTAGCGCACCGGCTGCCCTGCTTCTATGATTTCCGTCGCATGTGCAATAACACATGCGACAGAAAAATGCCCCCCAGGCCCTGCCCGGTCACCCCCTAGTCCCCCGGTATTCCCCCTTACCTGTCCGGTCACAGCGCTGATCCCCCGCGGCCCCCTCCTCCTTCACAGTGCACGCTGGCCGGTCACATGAGCAGAGCAGCTGACAGCCAGCACTGTGTTCAGAGAGCTCTGCTGGCTGCTCGGCACTCTGCATCTGTGACCCGGGGAGAGTGGGTGCAGATTTTTGGCATGCACTCTCCTCAAATGGAGGGTCTGCCCTCCTAGAAAACGGGGGATACGTTCCCTGAACGTGACCCCATATTCTAGAAGGTCCAGAGGCGACGTGGGACGTCCATATGGATTTCTGCGGACCCATTTTTTTCAAATTTTTTGAATAAATTGGAGAACAAGGGAATGATTTGGGGAGTGTTTTTTCTAATAAAAATTTTTTTGTCATTGTTTTTGCTTTTGTTTACTGTCAATTAGTTATGTCGGGTATCTAATAGACGCCGTGACATAACTAATTGCTGGGCTTGATGCCAGGTGACATTACACATCTGGTATCAACCCCATTTATTACCCCGTTTGCCAACGCACCAGGGCACGGGATGAGTTGGGGCGAAGCGCCAGGATTGGCGCATCTAATGGATGCGCCACTTCTGGGGCGGCTGCGGCCTGCTATTTTTAGGCTGGGAAGAGTCCAATAGCCATGGCTCTTCCCACCCTGAGAATACCAGACCCCAGCTGTCAGCTTCACCTTGGCTGGTGATCTAATTTGGGGGGACCCCACGCTATTTTTTTTTTAATTCTTTATTTATAAATAAAAAAAAAAGCCTGGGGAGCCCTCCAAATTGATCACCAGCCAAGATGAAGCTGCCAGCTGTGGTTTGCAGGCTACAGCTGTCTGCTTTACCCTGACTGGCTATCAAAAATAGGGGGGACCACACGCCATTTTTTTCATTGCTTTGTTTTTTTTTTATTGGATAAATACTAAGCTAGGCACCCTTTAGTGCCACATGAAAGGTACTAAAGGTGCCAGCTTAGAATATGCAGGCGGGGGTGGGACGTTATATATATTTGACATCCATTCATCCATTGACGCTTTTTAGGTTGTGTGCCCACAATCAGGGTTTGCAGCGTTATGGGCGCTGAGTGTTTTCCCTGCGTCCATAACGCTGCGTTGTGCAGTAGAAGCACAGTGGAAGGATTTTTGGAGATCCCATGCCCACTGTGCTTCTTTTCTCCGCAGCATAAACTGACCGGTGGTGCAGCTTCCCGAGCCTCAGCATGTCAATTTATGCTGCGGAGATGAGAGTGTTCTCTGCAGGTAGCATAGAGCTCCACAGCAGCCTGAACCCAAATCGTGGGCATGAGCAGCTGCGTTCTCCCGTGGACAACACTCACATCTCTGCAGGAAGGCTGACACTGTGTACTAGACGCCGTGTCGCTGGATCATGGCCACATAGCCTTAGGACTGTTTCCCACGTCAGTGTTTCTGGTACATTTGTGCTTTTTTTTTTAAACGTACCAGAATCACTGACATGCGCAGACCCATTATAATGAATGGGTCTGCTCACACGTCAGTGATTTTTCACTGCACGTGTCTCCGTGCGGCGTACCCGCGTGTGCATGATTGCCGCACGGAGACATGTCCATTTTTTTCTGGCATCACTGATGTTCCACGGACCACGCAGTGGTGTGGTCCGTGAAACACGTGCCAGAAAAAAACGTGCTTTTAAAATAAAAATCATTTTAACTCACCCGGCGTCCAGCGATGTCCTCTGCCGCCCGTTCTCCCTGCTGCTTCTGAGCCGGCTCATTATTGTCGCGCATATTCATGATGTGCGACACAGCCGACCTGGAAGCAGCTGCTGCGGGGGTCAAGGCCGGCTGGATGCTGCACCGCGGGAGCGATCAGCACCACGGAGAGCGGGAGCGGGCGCAGGTGAGTTAATCTCTAAGTGCAATCACGGGCCACGGAGAACGGAGCCCGTATTGCACTTAGACAACCCATGTGTGCCGTGATTCACGGCACACGGAGGGACATGTGCGTGTTTTACACGCCAGTGAAAAACGTCAGTGTTTTTCACTGACGTGTGAAACGGGCCTAAAAGTGAGAATATTGTGGCTACAGCAACATTTTCGGTGAAGTAGCTGTGGATTCAAAATGCTTAATATACTCCTGAATAAAATCCTTGAGGGGTGCAGATTCCAAAATGGGGTCACTTGTGGGGGTTTTCTGACGTATAGGTACCCAAGGGGCTCTGCTAATGTGACATGGTGCGCGAAGTTTATTTCAACTTTTCCAAAATTCAAATGGTGCTCCTTCCATTCAAAGCCCTCCCATTTATCCAAACAGAATGTGGAGAAGGAAATGACATCACAGGTTTTTTTTTCCAAAGGTCTGTGTTCAACCAACTTTATTAACACTGACAAGTCTTAAAAAATGCACCTAAAAAAACGCATGAAAAACGCATGAAAACCGCATGAAAAACGCATGAAAAACGCATGAAAAACGCATGCGTTTTCGATGCCTTTTTCTCAAAAAGCATTGTTTACAATTCTCCCCTCTGCCAGAGGGTGCGTTTTTTTCCGCGCTGAAAAAAAAGCAACGTGTGCACATAGCCTTAGAAAAAGTATTTGGGTCATGCGTGCTACTTCAGTTTGAAGCCAGGACGCGTACACCCAGATTCATAGTGCGCATGACCCAAACTCCGGGATCATGTGCACTGAGTCAAAATCCCCCGTCGGATGCCATGGCGATGGAGAGGTGAGTGAGATCATCCTGTGATGTTGCACATTCATTAGCATGTTAGCACTCCAACATGCTAATCTGGGGCGACTGGCCTGGGATCTAATGCCCAGGGGGCTAGTGCCCTCGCTCATTAGAATACGGTAAAAAATCTTTAGAAATACTTTTTCTAAAGCTCCCTTTATCTATGCTACTGTATACAGGGATGGTTAGGCAGGGATTAGCAATATGCACCCAGAACTGCTTGTGGTTGTGGGTGCATATTGCACCTGACAGGTTCACTTTAGGACTTTTTACCCTAAGTGCATACATCATATTTTACCAGTCACATATTATCATGTATATAACATTTGATGTCTCTGCACACAGAACAATACATATAGTATATTTGGTATGTGCCAGTTATATGAAATTCCTACACATGTTGCTCCTCGGTTGCACTAAATCACTAAAGCACTAAATGCTTGCACTTAAATAGGCAGTGGGAGACAGTTGTCAATTATTATGTTATCAGCAGTTATGACCCATTGACAGCAGAGCTAAAGAGAAAAACGCTGAAGAGAAATCAACTCTGTTGATGTGATGTCACAGGAAGTGGAAGGATGTCAGTCAGGAGGACGTCATATGACCACTAACAGCAGTGGTGTATGTGACAACTCAGTATTTGTCCACATGTGTATAGAGAAAACTGTTCTTAATTAGGCCAGATATATGGGTTATTTGTTTGTTAAATCACGCACGAAAAGATAGTCATTATCTATTGTCAGACTGATCAGAGCCCTATTGTCTGTAAATGTGTATTCCCTCAGTCCATTCAACATCATAGTTCAAAGGAAAATTATGCAGTCGGATTGAACTTGCAATCAATGAGAGAGCAGCCATTTCCAACGAATCATGTAAGAGAACTAAGTGCTATAAAAGGCTATAAAAGGGCCTTACTTCTGTCACCAGGGTTAGATTCTACATGACCTCAGCCGAGGTGCTTTGGTTACAGCAGGAGGAATCAAAGAACTGCTTTACTTGGGATATTCTACATAATATCAGCCGAGGAGCTACAATTCTAGGGGATCACAGAACTGTTTCAAAATTCATTCTACAGGATTTCAGGTCAGGATCCATGGTTCAAGCTGAATGTTCACAGAATTGCTTCACTGATCAACATTGAGGCCACAAATTTGCTTAGAGAACCCAGGTTGGGACTACTTGGTTACCTGGCAACATATTGTATTGTGCATGTTCAGCTTCCTAAACTTGCCACTATCTTTTCTCAGAGGGTGCCTGCCAAAAGCCAGGTACTGCTGGCCTGGGATAATTAGAACTGGAAGCTCAAAAGTCACTAAGATTTGAATCCCTGGTGGGCCAGTGGAAGGATGAAACTCTGGTGAGCCAAAAAAGTCTTACAAATGTGTGGTTCCTTTACTTTGTATTGTCTGAGTAGTGTTTTGCCCACGGGAAGGAGTCTGAGTGTTCAGTGGGATGACCCCTGGTCTGTGCAGTGTTTTTGAAGACAGCCAGGCCAGTGGATAAGAGCACCTACTGACCCAGATCTCCATCATATCTCTATCATATCTCCACAGTGTAGAGCTGATGAGGCAGACTGTTAGCCACAATCTGTCAATAAGTGTACAGCAGCTATGGATTAAAAAGAAAAAGTCCTGGGCAACACCTTTAATTTATCAAACATTAACTTGACCAACAACACACTACACCATGATGCAGTAAAACTGATGTTGCATTTAAAATAGCACAAACCAATGAAAATATTTTCTGAATCATGATATCCTAACACATTAGGTGTTCACTGAAAAACTGCACTGTCAAAAACACCATAGACTTAATGGTACTTCACACGCTGTGATATCCATACCGATATCGCTAGCGAGTGTACCCACCCCCATCGGTTGTGCGTCACAGGCAAATCACTGCAAGTGGCGCACAACATCGCTAACACCCGTCACACGGACTTACCTTCCCTGAGACGTCGCCCTGGCCGGCGAACCGCCTCCTTTCTAAGGGGGTGCTTCGTGCGGTGTCACAGCGACGTCACACGGCAGCCATCCAATAGCAGAGGAGGGGCGGAGATGAGCGGCCGGAACATGCTGCCCACCTCCTTCCTTCCTCATTGCCGGTGGACGCAGGTAAAGAGATGTTTGTCGTTCCTGCGGTGTCACAAATAGCGATGTGTGCAGCCGCAGGAACGACAAACAACATCGTACCTGCAGCAGCAATGATATTTGGAAAAGGAGCGACGTGTCAACGAGCAACGATTTTTCACGTTTTTGCGCTCGTTGATCGTCGCTCATTGGTGTCACACGCTGCGATGTCGCTAACGGCGCCGGATGTGCGTCACTAACGATGTGACCCCAACGATCTATCGTTAGCAATGTCGCAGCGTGTAAAGCACCCTTTAGACTTCAAGACTGAGCAGGCATGGTGAAATCAGATGCTCATGTTTCATAAAGAGATGCACACCTCTTCATGAATCTGGAGAATCTGATGAGCGGTGTGTGTGCCTGTCTGACTGGTGTAAGGAACCCCCATGCCATGACCAGTGATGCCCTAGCTTCACCCAGCCATGTCCATTTGTCACAGCTGTGAGAAACTGTCATCAAAAATTACAAAAGTTGCGAAATCTGAGTTGCTACAAAAATTTTGAAACTTTTCAAATCAATTTGCACCAAAATTCTAGCAAAAATGCTTCGATAAATCAGATCACTAAAGTCATAAACTACCATTGACTAAATAAAAAGAAAATGAGTAGATCACAAAAAGAAAATAAATGCCTGTCTGTCTGGGCTGTAATCAAAAACAAATATAGCATTTTTCTGCATCAATATAAAATTTTAACTAAAGTAATGCTTTATGTTTTTGGCTTCCATGTGGCTTCTCAGGATCCATCTTAGCATGCCTTTAAGTCTCATTCACATGTCAGTTTTTCCACGTACAAGTGCTATCCATGTTATTTAGACTCATACCTATGGCAGTCTATGAGGCTGCACACATTTGTGATTTTCCTCAGACTGAGTATTCTGTGTGCATACTCATCCAATTTTGACTCAAGTGTTAGGGATATTTGCACGTTGCAACATCGCTACTGCGATATCGTCGGGGTCAAATCGAAAGTGACGCACATCCGGCGCCGGTAACGACGTCGCAACGTGTAAAGCCTAGGAGAGAAGTTGAACGAGCGTGAAACAGTCAAAAAACGGTGATCCGTGTCACGTCGTTCATTTTCATAATGTCGGGTCGACCGCAGGTACGATGTTGTTTGTCGTTCCTGCAGCTCCACAGACCGCTGTGTGTAAAGCCGCAGGAGCAACAAACATCTCCTTACCTGTGCCCGCCGTCCACCGGCAATGCGGAAGGGAGAAGTTGGGAGGGATGTTTACATCCCGCTCATCTCCGCCCCTCCGCTTCTATTGGCCGCCTGCCGTGTGACGTCGCTGTGACGCCGCTCGACCCGCCCCCTTAGGAAGGAGGCGGGTCGCCGGCCAGAGCGACGTCGCAGGGAAGGTAAGTGCATGTGAAGCTACCCTAGTGATAATGTTCGCTACGGCAGCTATCACAAGATATCGCATGTGCGACAGGGGTGGGTACTATCGCGCTCGGCATCGCTACCATCGGCTAGTGACGTCGCAGCGTGCAAAGTACCCGTTAGATCAATCTCGACAATGAACATAGATGAATTTGTAGAAAATCGTACAGCTCTTGGATGCCATTTGTTTGATGTCCGTTTTCTCCTTGAAAGATAAGAGAATGAGGAGAACGGTTTTCTTTCTTGTCAGTGAAAAAACCTAATAAAAATCTGCCCAAAATCTGATAAAAATCTGATGACATGCTGATCCAAATTCCTGATGAAACTCAGACCAATTTTCTTGTATGAGAAAATCTTAAACATCTGTATGAAGAAAGAAAGAATAGCAAGTCACACTTCTAACCTATATATGATTCGTTTAAAAGGACAAGAACATAATTTTATTAGAAGACTCAATTAATTTTGTTTGTTGAGGAAACTCAGTTTTCCTATTTTCTTTTCATATTATCTTTCTTTGAAATTTATTTTTTCCTGTTATGGCATGTTGCAACTTTTTCCAGTCCCTGAAGATTACTAAATATAAGATGTAAAAAACAACTTATACTCTACTCACCACTTACATTACAAACCCTCTGCTGCTTGGTGTCTTGTTCTCCACCCCTCCATTGCATGGGATCTTCAGCAGACTGTTTCCACTAGATCAGGCACTGAAGTTTACTATTCATGTTAGGTGACCTCCGATGGCTCCAGCTGGAAGTGATGGCTCAATCTTCACTCTGGGCTGCGACTTCCACCTGCAAGTAGGCATATGCAGTGAACTCCAAAGCCTACTCAAAGACAGAAACCCCAGCTTAAAATGAAAACTTGGTTGGAAATGCAGTACGATAGAGGCACTGAGGCCTGGACAGTCAAACGGTAATAGACTGGGTAGCAAGTGGACAGTCAAAGGTAAAAAAGGGGGGTTTAGAGTGCCTGAAACATTTACATTAAACTCTGGGGAAGACCAAGCCTAGCATGAACATTGGGCCAATGCAATGAAACGGAGGCAAGGAGGAGAAGACAGTAGAAAATGATCAGTAGAGGTGGCCAAAGAAATGAGCAGTGAGGCATGTTCTCATTCGTTTTAAACATTTGCCAGCCTTTACTGTTCAGCAAGGCCACTACTGCAGCTTCTGGACATCTTGCTAAGCTTTAATACATCGTGTTAGAAAAATATTAATTTTTCCAAAATGCACATTCTTGTAACATTCGAGTAAAATTAAATTCCACCTAAATAAGTGTGTCTATTTATAGCAAGCAATTCTCTATTGAGCTAATAGATACATTTTAGCATTTGAGTTCAATGCTTAGCTACCATTAGTAGTCATGACACTGATTATGTGTCAAGGAAACAGACCTATGCTCCCAGTCATCTAGCTGTGCACCAAATATCTCACCAAGAAAGCATTCTTTTGGTGCAGCTACTGTACCACACAGCAGAGCCTTTTGCTTTTCTGAAAAATTTAGTCTACACTCAATCTCACTGAAAAATACTGAGCCTCCAATATTTCTCATAGGAAAAACATGTCTGGCCTCTGTCCTCATGTGAAGAAGAATGTAGATCGCTCTCTATAATTAAGTTTCATGGTTTTCTGAGTGAAATTATTAAGCGAAAGCAATGCACTATCATAATTGGGACAGCAGGTGAAGCCTTCATTGACTGGGAGCTATATCTGTTTCCATTGCAAGACTGTGGTCATCTGTTTCTTTCTTTAATTCCTCTTTATCCTGCTCAACTGACAAAACTCATTTCCAACAGTTACAGGATTCCTTGTTGATTCCACACACAGCCCTCATTCTATTTCCTCATGAAAGGTAAAGCCATGCCATAGCTTGAAGGTGTGTGGAAAAAAGCCACGTGAAAGAGGTGTTTTTGCAGTGCATCAAGCGGCATCTAACAGATTGGCCGGCTCCCTGTAAACTTCAGGGTGCTTTACACACTGCGACATCGCTAACGATATATCGTCAGGGTCATGTCGTTAGTGACGCACATCCGGCGCCGATAGCGACATCGCAGTGTGTGACACCAAGGAGCGACGATCAACGAGCGCAAAAACGTGAAAAATCGTTGCTTGTTGATACGTCGCTCCTTTTCATAATATCGTTGCTGCTGCAGGTACGATGTTGTTTGTCGTTCCTGCGGCACCACACATCGCTATGTGTGACACCGCAGGAACGACGAACATCTCCTAACCCACGTCCACCGGCAATGAGGAAGGAAGGAGTTGGGTGGAATCTTCCACTCGCTCATCTCCGCCCCTCCGCTTCTATTGGACGGCTGCCGTGTCACGTCGCTGTGACGCCACACAAACCACCCCCTTAGAAAGGAGGCAGTTCGCCAGTGAGAGCAACGTCGCAGGGAAGGTAATTCCGTGTGATGGGTGTAAGCAATGTTGTGCGCCATGGGCAGCGATTTGCTTGTGTTGCACAACCGATGGGGGCGGGTACGCTCACCAGCATTCTTGCTAGCGAAATCGCAGCGTGTAAAGTGCCCTTTAAACTTTGAATTGTCCTGAGTGACAATGCAGGCAACCTTTTGCATCCATTAGGATATGTGCCCACAATCAGGACTGCGTTCTTGATGCAGCGGGTCCTGAACTGTGGGTGCACAAGTCTACTCTACAGGAGAATGCAGGAGACCGCAGCTGTTCATACCAACAATCAGGGTTTGGTGCACTGTGGTCTCTCACTTGTGTTCTGTTGAGGACACATGCGAATCCGCAGAAAACAATTGACATGCTGCGGTTTCTAAAGACACACTGCAGGTCAGTATTTGCTGTAGAAAAAACAAGCACAGTGGGCACGGGATTTCTAGAAATCCAGTCCACTATGCTTGTACTGTACAATGCAGCAATTTGGACGCAGCAAAAACACGCTACATCCAAAACGCTGCAAACACTGATCGTGGGCACACACACTTATGGTCTTCCAAAGGAACTCACTCTCCAATCCATGCAACAATAATGCAACATTGCTTTCACAAATATACATGCTTGATGAAGGTTTTGGTTATAGATAGAACAATGACAGCTCATTTCAAAATATCCTATGCGGCAAAGCACACCCTTCTGGCTTTGCAAAAAACAAAATGGTCTGCCAGGTAGACACCTGTTTTGTGACATCACTTGTGAATTAAGGGCACAAATTTTAATTTCCAATCATCCTGTCATCTCAACCAATAGTCATTTAATGGTTTCGATTTTTTTGTGTCTAATGTTATGTTTGAGAAATTGTATTTCTTTCTAATATTCTAGTACTACTTTTGTTTCGGTAATGGATAAAACACTACCGTACATTGTTTTTTTCTTTATTGTTGGTAAGTGCTTGACATTTTGTTGGATAGGTATACATACATCCTATTTTTCTGTAATCCATCAGTCATAATCTGTCATGTTCTGGCCATACAGAATATTATAGATGTAATAAAGTCTGACAGTTGAGGACAGGTCAGGGTGATAGACAATGTCACCCGCCAGCTCTGCTCTATGTATTAACAGTGAGGGTATGTGCGCACGTTGCTTTTTACCTGCTTTTTACCTGCTTTTTTGCTGCTTTTTCTTCTGCGCTGTTTAATGCCAAAATGGATGTGTTCTTCTATTCAAGCAAAGTCTATGGGAATTTGGGTTTCTTGTTCACACTATGTTGTTCAAAATGCTGCCTTTTTGTGGCAGAACTTTGGTCAAAAACTCAGCTTTTCAAAGAAGCAACATGTCAATTGTTTTTGCCATTTGGGTTTTGCACTGCAAAGCTGAGTTTTTGACCAAAGTTCTGCCACAAAAAGGCAGCATTTTGAACAACATAGTGTGAACAAGAAACCCAAATTCCCATAGACTTTGCTTGAATAGAAGAACACATCCATTTTGGCATTAAACAGCGCAGAAAAAAAGCAGCAAAAAAGCAGGTAAAAAGCAACGTGCGCACATACCCTTAGTAGTTATTTACAGGAAGCTCTCTAAGAAAATTATTCATGTGGATCTTATGGTTTGCTTTCTTTTCTTGTCACTGACAGCTGTTGTATATTTAAGTAATTATTTCAGACTAGGTATCATGTATTTTTGTTAATTGGTGTTCAGAGATGTATTTGTGTTCCAATTATAGAGAAATCATACTTGAAGAAGGGTTTAACATAAATCCATTAGACATATGAAAAAACATAATTATTGCAGTCTGTGATTACTTTGCAGAAATCATTATTATTTAATATGCCTTAAAAATGCTTTATAGTAAAAATGTTACTTTTTTTTTCCTGACGTTTTATGAGCAAAGCTCGGGAAATTTACAGACTGTGAAACAAAAATTGTAAAATATATTCGGGGCAGATATATCAGCAAAGAGAAGCACTAAGCAATCATGGCAATTTATCAAGGAATTACAATGTGTTCTCTGCAGGTTCACTGTGTAGAATCATTCTCTTGCCAAGTTTATGTTCCAGAAAGTGAGAGCTCAGCCATGTCAGGGCTCTGTCAAATTAGCTCCCTGCCAAGATTTTATCTTGCAGTGATGGGTCCATGCATTGCTCTTACCTAGAAGTCAACTTCACAATATGGAAAGCCTTATGACATGTTAGTGTAGATTTCTTCCTTGTTCTCTGACTTTATATTAATAATACATTGGCAATCTTCTTTGGAAACAGGAGGCCAATGGCTCATTACATCTAAGAGCATATCACATGTAACAGCTTGTTTTTCTACCTGCACTTTGCTTGTGATGTCTGACCTTACTGGATGATTAAAGGAAACAAGCAATATAAAAGTTCGTTTCATGAGACTATATGCCACATAAGTAAGGTATTGTGCACTGACCTGAATCCATAACCTCTAGTTTATCTGCAAAATATCTTGGCAGATGTTCAGATTTAGCAGGGGTTTTGTTCTGTTTTTAGACAATCTGTGATGCTATGTTCCTAATTTCTACAGTGTGATACTATGCATATTTTACATCAAGAGACTTGATTTTGCATACTGTATTAACTTATTTAATATATTTCAATGAATTTTCCAAAAGGTAAGTTAAAGGGAACCGGTCATCAGATTTGTCCCCTATGGGCCGTGGCCACCACTAGTAAGCCCTTATGTACAGAATTCTAGAATACTTTATATTAGTGCCGAAGACGAACTGTGTAACGTAAAAGCCAGCTTTCATTATACTCACCTGCAGGGAGTTGAGTCTGTAATATAAAAGTCATTGTAAAAAGAGTCGTACGTTGGAAATAGGCACTTATAAATGAGAGACAGAGAGAGACTTCGGCAGGCTATGTTGCCGAAACCCATCCTGAAGACTTTGACTTCCACAATCCACTGCAATATGTAATATGGCAAAGGCAATTATTTATTATACTCACTTACATAGCACTAATAAATCCCCAGCACTTTACAGACATGATCATCACTGTGCCCTTTGGGGCTCACAATCTAAATTACTCCATCCATATGTCTTTGTATTGTGGTAGGAAACCAGAGTACAAGTAGGAAACCCACACAAACATGGGAAGAACATAACAACACCTTGCAGATGTTCTCCATGGAGGCATTTGAACCCAAATTCCCTAGCGCTGCAAGACTGCAGTGCTAACCACTGAGAGACGGTGGTGCCCAAATTATTCATACAAATGAGCACAATGGAAGTCAATGGGGAACTTGAGCGTTTTTCTATAAACCTTCCAGGAAAATGCTTGAGTTCCACATCGACTCCCATTATAGTCGGTACATGAGTCGAGCCCATCCAAGCTTCCAACAACTCATTACTAGTTATGAGTAAATATTAAAATGCTTGGGTGCTCGGTACTTAAATTGAGCAAATGGAAATGTTGGGGTGCTCGTCTCAAGTAGAGTATAATGGAAGTCAATGGTAAACTTGAGCATTTTTACTGCTGAAGCTCCCAGGTGGTCTGGAGGGGCAGTAAAATTGCTGAAAAGAATTGAAAAAGTAGTCAAGTGGAATGGAAAGAACATTTAGAAGATGCCTAGAAGAAGGTTTGCTGCTGGGAACAATGTTGTACTTTCTCATTGTCAATGGTGAAAAAAACATTCCCAGGTAAATTTAATTTTAACATTTTACTACCTTATGAGGGCATGCAGTTTTTTACATGGTTGGACACATTCTGTTTAATTTATGAAGTGATTTTGAAACTCACAAAGCCTATGCAATCAATGCAAGAACTGGCAATAATTAGAAAAAATAGGCACTCCGATACCCCCTGTATTAGACATAAAGGAGGGCCTCATACACATTCTGTTAAAAATGTTATGTAGTGGGACTCCTACACTCATAAAGCTTATGCACTAAATGTCGCTCGCGAAAGCACCCGCCCCTGTCACTTGTGCGTCACGAGCAAATCGTTGCCCGTGGTGAACAATATCGTTAGGACGCATAAAATGGACTTACCTTCCTAGCAACGTCGCTGTGGGAGGCGAACAACTTCATTTTTAAGGGGGAGGTTCATGCACGGTCACAGCGACATTACACAGCTTCCTGCCAATAGAAGCGGAGGGGTGGAGAACAGCCGCATTAACGACACACCCACTTTGTTGTCGGAGGACGCAGGAACGCTGTTGTTCGTCATTCCCAGGGTGTCACACGTAGCAATGTGTGCTGCCTCAGGAACGACGAACAACCTGCATCCAGCACAAGCAATGACATTTTGAAAGTGAACGACGTGTCAACAATCAACAATTAGGTGAGTATTTTTGATTGTTAGCGGTCGCTCGTAGGTGTCACACGCAACGTCGTTGCTAACGATGCCGGATATGCGTCACGAATTCCGTGACCCCGACAACATATCGTTAGATACGTCATTGCATGTAAAGCGGCCTTAAGTGCAAGGTCTGCCAAAAATTTGAAGAAGTGATTTCAGTACCCTCTTTAGTACAAATTAGAGGAGAAAATCGGTTTCAATTCTGCTAACAGTTTTAAAAACGTTCAGACTTGAAAACGCGTAAAGCCTATAAATTCACTGCGAGGCCAAGCTAAAATTACAAAGAAACATTGCAAAATAGCTAGCAAGAGATGTATAGGAGAGACTCTGATTCAATTCTGGTATAACGTTAAAAACATTCTAAATTTCCAACTGGGAAAGCCTATGCATTCAGTGTGAGACCTAGCTAAAATTACAAAGAGGCATTGCAATACAACCTAGAAGAGCTGTAGAGGGGGGACTGTGGTCCAATTCTGGTGCAATTTTAAAAGTATTATAAATCTTCAACTGAGAAATCCTATGCACTTAGTGAGAAGCCTAGCTAAACTTACAAGAAGGCATTGCAATACAGCCAGCAAGAGAAGAGAGACTCACTCAATTCTAGTACAATATTAAAAACATTCTGACTGCCTAACTGGGAAATCCTATGTAATCAGTGTGAGGCCTAGCTAAAATTACAATAAGGCATTGCAATGCACACTGGAAGAGATACAAAAGAAAGACTCTGATTCAATTCTGGTAACATTTTAAAACATTCTGTCTCGGAAACTGGGAATGTCTTTGCACTCAGAGAGAGGCCTAGCTAAAATTGCAAGGAGTCATTGCAATACAGGCAGCAAGAAATGTAGAGGAGATGCTTTGATTCAATTCTGGTACAATATCAAAAGCATTCTGACTTATAAACTGGGAAAGTATATACGCACAGTGTGAGGCCTAGCTAAAATTACAAAGAGGCTTTGCAGTATACCGGGGACAAGACATAGATGGGGGACTGTAATTCAATACTGTTACAATTTTAAAAACATTCTGACTCGGAAACTGGGAAAGCCTATGCTGTACCAGTTTTGCGAGGTATAGCTAAAATGACTAGAAGGCATTGCAATACAGCCAGCAATAAATGTAGAGGAGTTAGTGTGATTCAATGCTAGTTAAATTTTAAAAACATTCTGACTCTGAGACTGGGTATTATCTGCCATCTAACTAACAACCTGTTTGCACTGTTCGCCCTTCAGGAGTGGCGTCTTGCACCCTCCTGCAAAGTGGGACATGAAATTAGATCTCAGGAGTGAGCATACATGCAGACAGCACAGCAGTACAGTAGCATTAATTTCCCCCCTCCTCATAGAGCCTTAAAAAAGCAGGGAGGTATGGTCCATGCTACACACAGGATGTCAATTTTAAAAAGTGAGCACACAGCGACTGTGCCTTCTGCAGCAGTGCAACCAGGAGATAATACTGCCCTAGAAGTTGCTGTACAACCAGGTTGATCCACGTAGTGCATAGTGATGTCGCCCAGGCATAGTGCCACCACTAGGTTTGCACCATAATCACACATGGTCTTCCCTGACTCCAGGTTTAGTGGAGAAAGCCATTTCTCAAAGTTGGCCTGGATAATGTTCGACAACTCTGCAGCTGTATCATTGCATTATCTGATGCATATTAATTTAAGCACAGTCTAATTGAACTGACTTACACACAGAATGTTGCCTGACATTTCAATTTTAAAACTCAGCAGAAATGTTTAAAAACATTTCAGCCAGACAGCAGGACAGTAACATCAATTCCCCCCCTATTTCACCATAGTGTAACAGGGACGTATGGTCTATGCAACACACAGGATGTGGCTTGGCATTTAAATGTTAAAAACTAAAAAATGCATGACAGACAGGTGTAGGCCTCTTGCTTCGAGAAGACTGGCGCTACAGACAGAAATCTCTTTGCATGTGACATGGAAGAAAGGGTATCTTTTCATGTAGACTATAACAACATCATCAGACTTGAAGTGACTAATTTTCACCATAGTTTGGCAAAATTGCTGCCCTTGCATACACAGATGATTAAAGACTCCATGTGGAAAGGCAGCAGTTCAGTGATTAAGTGCTGATGCAGCACATGCAGGCGTCTCTGCAAATATGAGGAAAAAAGGACCTCTCACAAGAAATATTGAAGGAATATGGGACCAAGCAAATCAATTTCTCAACCAAGAAGAAATATTGAAGATTACAGGATAAAACATGGCTAAAAAGAAGGCAGGGGTTCGAATAACTCAATGGAAAGAAACTGTTTTGGATCAAGTACTAGTCAACCTTTCTCTTTATTTTATAAAATATGAGGGATTTGATTGTGTGTATGGACTTGAGTGTCATAAAGATAAAAGGGTATCTGCTCTTGAAGTTCTACCAGATAGACATGCATCATTCCGAATAAGCGATGCTCATTTAGCAGGGGGGCAGCACTGGGGGAACCTGCAGGAAACACCTCCGTGATGACAACTTGCCTTTTGGTGGCACTTCATGGTTGAAAAACTTTTTACGTGATGTGGGAAGAAAGAGTGCTTTTTTCATGTAGACTGTAATAACATCACAAGACTTGGAGTGACTCATTTTCATCCTAGTTTAGCATCATTGCTGTGCTTGCATACACATATAAATGAAGACTCCATTTGGGAATTGTCAACGTAACCTCCTCGACTTCATCCTCCTCTTTATCTGCTGAGTAACACAGCTGTGTGTCAATGGGCTGACACCAAGTGGAATCTACAACTTCATCATCAGGCTCTATGTTGTCCCACTCCTCTTGTTCCTGACCTAACATCACAGAACAATACGTGTGTGCCTCATGTATCTGAGTCTCATCATCATCCCCACCACCGGAAGTCACCAGTTGACGAGGGTCAGGATCCTGCTGGAACACTACTTTGTCCAAGCCAGGATCCAATTCATAAAGATTTTGGGCATCGCTGAAGATGCTTTCCTCCTCTTCAGTCTGGGAATCTTTAGAGTGGACTCATTTGATAGAATGTGGAACAGCTCTTGAGACTCGCCCATGTGTGGTTCCCCACAGTCAGTTTTCCGGTTGGGAATTTGAAGGAGGATAGGCCACTTTATGCAGCACTTGCCATCAACTCCAGCACCTGCTGTTTAACAGCCTCATTTCAAAGTTGAAGTGATGTGCAGCTCCCAAAGAAATCTAGTGGAGTAGACTGTCCATTAATGGAGGTTGTTCTCATTTCTCTTTGGATAGGATGAAACAGTGTTTGCTCATTAGACTGTTGACTAACAGAACTTTCCAGATGTACACCTCCAACACTTCACCTAACCCCCCTTCTACACAACCTTGTTGTGATTTACCACTCATGGTTCATGTACCCATCCTCTTTTATACAGATGTTTTGCAACCCTACACCCACACTTGTCAGACACCTGACATAAAAGATAAATTATTTTTTTCTTGCTTGAGTTGGAAACATTGTGAAGGCACTAATAAGTACCAATACCTACAAATGTGGTTCACTGTTTAATTTGGAGCAGACACAGAAAAGTTCCAAGAAGACCTTTCAGCTTGTTCAATTGTAAATATTCAGCAGACACAACTAATAATATCTATGAATGTATTTCTGTACGCTATTTTGAGCAGGCAAAAAAAGTTGCCAAGTATCACTTTTGACATACTTCCGAAGCAACTTTTTTAGACCAGGCACTGGCAAGTAACAATACCTATAACTGTGCTTGAAGGATTTTGAGCAGGCAGTTAAAATTGTCAAGAGACACTTTTTACATTCTTTCCCAGCAACCTTTTTAGGCCAGGCACTAATAAGTAACAATACCTATAACTGTGTTTGCAGAATTTTAAGCCCTTTTTACATACTTCGCTAGCAACTTTTTTAGCCCAGGTACTAATAAGTAACAATACCTATAAATGTGCTGGACTGCATAATTTGGAGCATACATAGCAAAACTTATTTAAATGCTTCACTTGAAATTCTTTAGCAAGCACTACAAGTACCAATCCCTATATCTATCATGAAATGTGCCGATTTGTGGCAAACACACACCATTCCCTACACTGCACATCCCTATTCTAAACTATTGCTCTCCTATTCTCTCTCAACTACTTAGCATTAAACCTCTAGCTAAGCTTGCTGTGTAGCAGCACCAGCGACAGCACCTTCCCTAACGTTTCCCATTCACAAAATGGTGCCGACGCAACATGTTCACACTTTATATGCAGAAGGACATGTGACTTAGGGTGCCAATCTCAGAAACCCTACTGGGAACACCTTGATTTAATTTCTATTTTGCATTTTCTGAAGACCTCCCTTTCAGGAAGTCATCCCATTTTTTCCATTACTTGGTTTTTTTCCTTCACATATATTCTCAGCCGTATGCTGGGCAAGGTTTCCTATGATTAAGGACTATTTCTAATTTTTTGTTGTTGGTCTGAAACGCGTTAGTGCCCAATGCACAATGTTTTGTTTTTTGTAATTCCCTATTTTTAATGTAGTTCAATAAATACTTGATTTTTAATTATTTTGCTGGTGCTGTGTCCAATCCACCCTTTTACATTGTCTGCAATTGTGTTTTAGAGACTACCTTGATAGTGCTAGCAGTAATCAAACCTATACTGTATATCCTACATGTTTCTAAGCTATTATTAGGCAGATTTTTTGCCACAAAACTCCTTTTTGTGCAAATGTGACCTTTCTGAAGTAGTATAACTTAGTAAAACTAAAACATGCCCCTACTTGGGTAAATCTAAGTTATTTCCAATTTTACAACCTATTGTGGTGGTCCGATGTGTCTCACATCACAGGTTACTGTATTTTCTGATTTCCCCTCATAATGGGATTCATCAATTCTATTAGCTGGTTGTCAAACAGACAGCTGACTAGGAGAATGTGCAAACTGACATCTCATTAAAGGGAAGAGCAATGTAAGCAGGGTGATCAGGTTAGCTGAACACACTGCTGACATCACAACAGTGGTAGGTAGGAGATTTTCAACATCAGGGTAAGCACTCCGATGGAGCCAAAACACAGGATTTTTATTCGGGGAAGATGGTGAGTGTCGGGAGACACTGTGGGTGATCAGAAATAATGTGTGAGGAGATAATAGGAGCAGGAAATGTATGAGGATACTGTATGGGGAAGGAGGAAATGTGTGAGGCCATAGTATAGACAGATGCATAAGGTGTGAAGAGACAGAATGAGGAAGGGAAACATGTGAGGAAATAATATGAGTAGTATGGAAGGATTGTGCATAAAGAAGCACTGGGAGGGGTAAATGTGTGAGGAGACAGTATATAGGAAGGGTAAATGTGTGAGGAGACAGTATATAGGAAGAGTGGAAATGTATGTGTAGACAGTATAGGAAGAGTGGAAATGTATGAGGAGACAGTATGAGGAAGAAAATGTGTGAAATGACAATATTTGGATGAGGAGGCGAGAGTATGGGGTGGGGGGGAATGTATGAAGAAACAGTATGGAGAGAGGGGAATGTGTGAGGGAATAGTAAAGGAGTATTATTGTATGTTATAGTTTAGTCTAAAACTGGATAGTGTAGGAGGCAGCATACAGAGGGGGCAGCATTGGAGAACAGTGTGAGATAGAAATATGTGCAGGATTATTATTAGGAATAAAAGTTTGAAGAAACAGAATAAGGGTGGAAAGTGTGAGAGAAAGTATGCTGGGAGAAAAGTGTGAGAGGATTCCATATACAGACTGATCAGTTTGAAGGGCAGTATAGAAAGGGGGCAGTATGAGGGCAATGTAAGGTCTCAGTATGGAGTGGACAGTATGCTGAGGGAAGTGTGAAGACAGGGGACATAATAGTGACTGGAAGTTTTGCGGAGGGCACAATGTGAGGAGACATTTTTAAGAAGGCCCCAGTCCAGAAAAAAGAGCATACAGTTTAGGCCCTACACCATAAGGCTATGTTCCCATGTTCTATAATGCAATCCATTTTGGGATTCATTTGGAAAATGCAAAAACGAATCAACTAATGAATCCATTAGAGTTGAGCGCGGTTCGCGGTTCGAGGTTCTCCAGTTCGCGCCTCGAGTGATTTTGGGGGCTGTTCTAGATAGAACTAGAACTCGAGCTTTTTGCTAAAGCTCGATAGTTCTAGATACGTTCGAGAACGGTTCTAGCAGCAAAAAGACCAGCTAATTCCTAGCTGGCTTTCCGCTGTAATAGTGTAAGTCACATGTCCCTGCATTATAAAAACGAGTATCTGCCCGCCCGGACGCCATTATCTCTTCTGCGTCCTTGGTGTCAGTCACCGCTGGCGCAGCGCCTATCTCTGATACTGCTGTGTACGCTCTATACACAGCGCTGTACAGAATAGGGATAGCACTTTCTATCAGTCCTTTTAAGGGCTAATACCGGCAGGGTTAGAGCCATAGGTGACAGGTCCGTGAAAACAGAGTTTAACAGCTACACAAGATGACAGCGTCTGTGTAGCTAAGGTCAGGGATTTCCTCGCTGCATTTCCCCATTAGGAGGGATAGAAAGGCAGGCTTCCTTTCCTCTACCCAGAGACCCACAACCCTGCCACTGTACCCTCCTGCCCTTTGCACACTCAAACTCATTGTTACTAAGCCATTATACTAGCAAACACAGAGAGAACTTAGTGGCATCCTAAACGTGGCTGTTGGACTTCTGTATTGTCCCACTAGTGCAAAGATATTTGCAGCACGTCTGCCTGCATTGCACACTCAAACTCAATGTTACTAAGCCATTATACTAGCAAACACTGAGTGAACTTAGTGGCATCATAAAAGTGGCTGTTGAACTTCTGTATTGTCCCACTAGTGCAAAGATATTTGCAGCACGTCTGCCTGCATTGCACACTCAAACTCATTGTTACTAAGCCATTATACTAGCAAACACTGAGTGAACTTAGTGGCATCCTAAACATGGCTGTTGGACTTCTGTATTGTCCCACTAGTGCAAAGATATTTGCAGCACGTCTGCCTGCATTGCACACTCAAACTCCTTGTTACTAAGCCATTATACTAGCAAACACTGCTGCCAGTTTAAGGGCCGTAGTTGCATTGTCAGGGATAATTATTGTTGTTTATTCTGCTGTTAATAAAGTTAGACCACCGCTGAAATCTACACCACCTCTCAATTTTTACTATTACATTTTAAGTGCACAATCTTGTCGCAATCAAAATGAGTGGCAAAATGACAGATGCTGGTGGAAAGGGGAAGAGGCGTGTTGGAAAAGGAAAAAAAGAGTTTGTCCGTGGGGAGGGTGGCAAAGCTCCATTAACATCTGCTGAAGATAGACCATCTTCCAGCAAAAGTAAGATGTCTACTACTTACCGTGGACAATCCGATGTGCTCCCTTTTTTACGGACACGAACAACTGGAACAAAGGTAGATGATGGCCAAAAATGGAAAATGCTTGAATGGATCTCAAGTGGTCCAACAAGTGCCCTCTCCGCCATCTCAACTACCGCATCCAAAAAACACCAGTCCTCTGAGTTGTCATCCCAATCAAACTTGCTTTCTCCCAGCTCTGAAGTCTCCATCCGCCCTGCACAGTATGGTGGAACTGTGATGGATGAGTCTGCAGAGCTGTTCAGTCACACTATAGCTTGGGAATCAGAGGTCTGCTCCCAAGCTACAGAGAGTACAGACCAGGAAATGGTCTGCAGTGATGCCCAGAACTTTTGTGACTCTGATTCAGGCCGTGAGGACCAAGTTTCTGAGCATAATGTTGACCCTTTATCACAAACTGTAACACCTGTTGTTATAGACAATGAGGAACATACTGATGACGATGAGACGCAGATACCAGATTGGGATGACAACTTAAATATTCGGTCAGGGCAAGAAGAGGCTCGTTTTGAGGGTGAGGGGAGTGCAAACACAACAATTGATGAGGAAGTTCTAGATCCCACCTACTGTCAACCCACAGTCAGGCCCTCGAGGAGGTCAACAGAGACGGTGGAGGAGGATGCAACTGACGACGAAGTTACCTTGCGCCTTCCTGGACAGAGTAGGAGTACTGGTAGCTTGTCTACAACTGCATCCTCAGCCACCACTGTGCCTCTGAGCACTAGTCGGGGTGGATCAGCAGGTCGCATGCCCTCTAAGCCTTGCCTAGCCTGGTCCTTTTTTGACATAGCAAAAGATCACCCAAATTATGTGATCTGTAAAATTTGTCATGATTCTGTTAGTAGAGGTCAAAACCTCAGCAGTTTGACAACTTCTTCCATGAATCGTCACATGAATAAATAGCATATGTCCCGGTGGGAAGCTCACCGTGCTGCAATGCGGCCTAGCGGAGCGAACCATCCACCGCCTGCCCCTTCTAGTGCATCCGCGCGCTCTTCATCTTCTAGGACTGTGGGGACAGCTGTTACACCTGGTTTTCCACACACAACTTCCACCACTGTAACCGCAACAGGCAGTTTGCTTGGTAGGTTGTCAGTTGGTTTGGAAGGGGAAACAAGTACGTGTGTACAGCTTTCTCAGACATCGATAGCACCAACGTTGGATGAAGGTGACATCATGTCTACGCCTGCACTTTCCTCACAAAGCTGCATTTTTCCAGGGACACCCTACTCAACACCGTCTACACACAGCAGCCAGATCTCTGTCCCTCAGATGTGGACAAATAAAAGGCCATTTCCTGCGACCCATGACAAAGCTAAGAGTTTGACTTTATCCCTCTGTAAGCTCTTGGCTGCCGAAATGCTGCCTTTCCGCCTGGTGGACACACAGGATTTTAGAGACCTTATGTCTGTCGCTGTGCCCCAGTACCAGATGCCCAGTCGCCACTACTTCTCTAAGAAAGGTGTGCCCGCGCTACACCAGCATGTCGCACACAACATCACCGCTTTCTTGAGAAACTCTGTGTGTCAACGGGTGCACATTTCACCACCGATACTTGGACCAGTAAGCATGGACAGGGACATTACATGTCGCTGACTGGGCACTGGGTAACTATGGTGATAGATGGTGAAGGGTCTGCTGCAAAAGTCTTGCCGTCCCCACGACTTGTGTGTCAATCCTCTGTCTGTCCAAGTTCCGCCACTGCTTCTGCCTCCTCCACCTCATCTGTGTCCTCCACCTCCGCCCCAAGCCTGCCTGGTCAGGCCACCAGCGTTCGCACTGCGCAGAAGGAATCACGCACCCCTCTTTACTATGCTGGCAGCAGAGCGCAATGGCATCAGGCGGTCTTTACCTTGACATGTCTTGTAAATAGGAGTCACACAGCGGCTGAGTTGTGGGCAGCTCTGGAGACTGAGTTTAATAAATGGTTGTCTCCACTCAACCTGCAGCCTTGTAAGGCCGTGTGCGACAATGCTGCAAACCTGGGTGCGGCCCTTCGCCTGGGCAAGGTGACACACGTGCCTTGTATGGCTCACGTGTTGAACCTTGTTGTCCAGCAATGTTTAGCACACTATCGCGGCCTAGATGGCCTTCTGACCAGAGCACGAAAACTGTCTGCTCACTTCCGCCGTTGAACCGCCGCAGCTGAGCGACTTGCATCACTCCAGAAGTCTTTCGGCCTGCCCGTTCATCGCCTGAAATGCGATGTGGCGACACGCTGGAATTCGTCATGACGTATAGCCTGGGCCAACGAGATGCAGAGGTGGGGCAGATCACCCTGATGGAGTGGTCTCAGATCAAGGACCTATGCACCCTTCTGCACAGTTTCGACATGGCGATGAATATGTTTAGCGCTGACAATGCCATTTTGAGCATGACAATTCCAGTCATTTACATGCTGGAGCACACAATAAACACTATTCGGAGTCAGGGGGTGAGACAACAGGAAGGGGAGGAACTACAGGAGGATTCATATGCGCAAGACACAACAACATCACCAAGGTCCAGACGTTCATCATCACCAATGCGGCAGGCATGGGACCATGAGGGACAGGGATCAACAAGGGCGCATGGTAGCAGGCGAAATGTTGAGAAAGGTGCAAGAGAACATGAAGAAATGGAGGACAAACTGTCCATGGACATGGAAGACTCAGTGGATGAGGGAGCCCTTGGTCAAATTTCTGTTGAAAGAGGTTGGGGGGAGATGTCAGAGGAAGAAAGAATGGTTAGCACCTCTATGCCACAAACACAGCGTGGACTTTGTCTGCATGGCTGCGCAAGACACATGAGCGCCTTCTTGCTGCACTACCTCCAACATGACCCTCGTATTGTCAAAATTAGAAGTGATGATGACTACTGGCTTGCCACACTATTAGATCCCCGGTACAAGTTTAAATTTTGTGACATAATTCCAGCCATAGAAAGGGACGCACGTATGCAGGAGTATCAGCAGAAGCTGTTACTCGATCTTAGCTCGGCTTTTCTACCGAACAACCGTGCAGGTGCAGGGAGTGAATCTCTCAGTTGTAACTTGACAAACATGGGACGGTCTCGTCATCTTCAACAGTCTACCCGTACCAGTAGCACCATATCTGGTGTTGGTAACAGCAATTTTATGGAATCTTTTCATAATTTTTTTAGACCGTCTTTTGCAAGGCCACCAGAGACAAAAAGTCTGACACATAGTCAACGGCTAAAGAGGATGATACAGGAGTATCTCCAAATGAACATTGATGCCATGACTTTGCAAATGGAGCCTTGCTCATTTTGGGCTTCAAATCTTGAAAAATGTCCAGAGCTCTCAACTTACGCCTTGGAGATTTTGTCGTGTCCAGCTGCCAGTGTTGTCTCTGAACGTGTCTTCAGTGCTGCTGGGTGTGTGCTGACAGATAAGCGCACGCGTCTGTCCAGTGACAATGTGACAGGGTAGGGTGGAGAAGTCGGGTTAAATACTGCGCTATAAACCACAAATCCAGGAGATAAAATGAATTCTTTCCTTTATTAACACAGGTCAACGCGTTTCAAAGGCATCTCCGCCTTCTTCATCAGGACAAAGAAAGAACAGAATGACATATGCTGCTGCCATGCAATACATATATAACAGTGGAAGAAGTAGCCACGTTTCAAAAAATGACGTCAGCAATCCAGTGACTAATCGCCACGTGGAACAGACAGAAAAAAAGAGAGAGAGAAAAATAAAAGAAAAAAATGTGGTGTGTAACCGGTTAAAGATTACTGAAATCCCTAAGGCACACAAAAAAAGGGTATAAAGTCATAGTGTTATTATGAAAATGTGATAGAGATGTGCACAAAAATGGTTTTTCTATGGACATAGAGGGCAAAAAAGAATATATTAGATAATTTTTAATATTAATAAAATCTTATGAAACAATAAAATGTGTCCTACAAAGTGTTTAATTATTTGAGGAAGAGGTGCCAAATGAAAAAAAGACCCTTGCACATTAGGAGCAAAAAAGGCCGTATTTAACTCTGTCGAAGAACATTGCTGTGTTAGTGAAAGTGAGTCAAAAGTTTAAAGCTGTGAGAAAATGTATAAAGCGCAAGCGCGAGCAATCTCCGCTGTACAGAGATCCCGCTGACAGGGGTGAAATGGGTTCAGAGCGTGGGAAAAAGATAATAGCGCATGCGCGTGAAGAATATCAAGGCACAAGATAGGAGACAAATGTACAGTGTCAAAAAGGATAGACAAAAGAAGTTAAAAGAAGGGGAGATCTGTGGATGGGAATGTAAAAAGGGTATTTAGGAGCAGGTATGCAGAAAAGTAATTAAAGTTGTAATAGTAAGGGGAAAAAAATATATATATATATTGTCTCGTATGCCCATATTCTAATGGAAAAAAAGGGGGGGGGGGAGGGGAGGGAAGTAAATGTCTACAGGTTTGTAGATAAAAACTGTTGTGTTATAAGTAGTCCTAGCAAAACGTGACAAGACCGATTACATGAGACGCGTTGTAGAAAGCCGTGGAAACTTCATACATATTAAAAAACTCTATGGGGACAACCACATAATAGGATATGGGCATACGAGACAATATATATATATTTTTTTTTTTCCCCTTACTATTACAACTTGAATTACTTTTCTGCATACCTGCTCCTAAATACCCTTTTTACATTCCCATCCACAGATCTCCCCTTCTTTTAACTTCTTTTGTCTATCCTTTTTGACACTGTACATTTGTCTCCTATCTTGTTCCTTGATATTCTTCACGCGCATGCGCTATGATCTTTTTCCCACGCTCTAAACCCATTTCACCCCTGTCAGCGGGTTCTCTGTACAGCGGAGATTGCTCGCGCTTGCGCTTTATACATTTTCTCACAGCTTTAAACTTTTGACTCACTTTCACTAACACAGCAATGTTCTTCGACAGAGTTAAATACGGCCTTTTTTGCTCCTAATGTGCAAGGGTCTTTTTTTCATTTGGCACCTCTTCCTCAAATAATTAAACACTTTGTAGGACACATTTTATTGTTTCATAAGATTTTATTATTATTAAAAATTATCTAATATATTCTTTTTTGCCCTCTATGTCCATAGAAAAACCATTTTTGTGCACATCTCTATCACATATTCATAATAACACTATGACTTTATACCCTTTTTTTGTGTGCCTTAGGGATTTCAGTAATCTTTAACCGGTTACACCCCACATTTTTTTCTTTTATTTGTCTCTCTCTCTTTTTTTCTGTCTGTTCCACGTGGCGATTAGTCACTGGATTGCTGACGTCATTTTTTGAAACGTGGCTACTCCTTCCACTGTTATATATGTATTGCATGGCAGCAGCATATGTAATTCTGTTCTTTCTTTGTTCTGATGAAGAAGGCGGAGATGCCTTTGAAACGCGTTGACCTGTGTTAATAAAGGAAAGAATTCATTTTATCTCCTGGATTTGTGGTTTATAGTGCAGCATTTAACCCGACTTCTGCACCCTACCCTGTGATTTTTACTGCATCATCGGGGCTGCAGCTGACCACTCTCTGCATTTACTTTGCTTTATGCCTTCATTGGAGTTGTGCCTGTCACAACTCAAATAGGTGAGTACCTGCCTTACCTCTTACACCCATCTGTATACCAGATAAGACCCTATTTGCGCTTCTTTTTTCCACAGCTTTGTTTGACAGTGACAATGTGGACAGACTAACGTTCATCAAAATGAACAAGTCATGGATCCACAAGGAATTTACTACCCCTGTGTCATCCTGGGGAGAGAAAATGCTTGTGGATTTGGAATGTGCTTGATGCAAATCAAAACATCCTGTTTGCAACTAGGGCACAAGTGCTGCCACTGATGGGGTGTCTGTGTGGCCCAATTTTTGGAAAAAAGGGAGACTCCGCTTGGAGTAACCCTTGCTTGCTGTGTTTTTTAAAAGGAGCCAAGATGAAAAAGTCATGGTTCAGCAAAGACTTAGCTACCTACCCCGGAGTCATCCTGGGGACGGTTAAGGATGGCGTATTTTTGAATGTGCTTGATGCAAATTTAGCTGTGAAGTGTACAACTGGGGCACAAGTGCTGCCACTGAAGGGGTTAGTGTCTGTGTGGCCCAATTTTTGGAAAAAAGGGAGACTTCGCTTGGAGTAACCCTTGCTTGCTATGTTTTTTAAAAGGAGCCAAGATGAACAAGTCATGGTTCAGCAAAGACTTTGCTACCTACCCCGGTGTCATCCTGGGGACGGTTAAGGATGGCGTATTTTTGAATGTGCTTGATGCAAATTTAGCTGTGAAGTGTACAACTGGGGCACAAGTGCTGCCACTGAAGGGGTTAGTGTCTGTGTGGCCCAATTTTTGGAAAAAAGGGAGACTTCGCTTGGAGTAACCCTTGCTTGCTATGTTTTTTAAAAGGAGCCAAGATGAACAAGTCATGGTTCAGCAAAGACTTTGCTACCTACCTCGATGTCATCCTGGGGATGGTTAAGAATGGCGTATTTTTGAATGTGCTTGATGCAAATTTAGCTGTGAAGTGTACAACTGGGGCACAACTGCTGCCACTGAAGGGGTGGGTGTGTGTGGGGCCCAATTTTTGGAAAAAAGGGAGACTCCGCTTGGAGTAACCCTTGCTTACAGTGTTTTTAAAAAGGAGCCAAGATGAACAGAGCTGGGATCAGGAAAGACTTAGCTACCTACCCTGGTGTCATCCTGGGGACGGTTAAGGATGGCGTATTTTTGGATGTGCTTGATGCAAATCTAGCTGTGAACTGTACAACTGGGGCACAACTGCTGCCACTGAAGGGGTGGGTGTGTGTGGGGCCAAATTTTTGAAAAAAAGGGAGACTCCGCTTGGAGTAACCCTTGCTTACAGTGTTTTTAAAAAGAAATCAAGATCAACAGAGCTGGGATCAGAAAAGACTTATCTACCTACCCCGGTGTCATCCTGGGGATGGTTAAGGAGGGTGTATTTTTGAATGTGCTTGATGCAAATCAAAACATCCTGTTTGCAACTAGGGCACAAATGCTGCCACTGATGGGGTGTCTGTGGGGCCCAATTTTTTGAAAAAAGGGAGACTCCGCTTGGAGTAACCCTTGCTTACAGTGTTTTTAAAAAGGAGCCAAGATGAATAGAGCTGGGATCAGGAAAGATTTTGTTACCTACCCCGGTATCATCCTGGGGACGGTTAAGAATGGCGTATTTTTTAATGTGCTTGATGCAAATCTAGCTGTGAAGTGTACAACTGGGGCACAAGTGCTGCCACTGAAGGGGTGGGTGTGTGTGGGGCCCAATTTTTGGAAAAAAGGGAGACTCCGCTTGAAGTAACCCTTGCATGCCGTGTTTTTAAAAAGGAGCCAAGATGAACAAGTCATGGTTCAGCAAAGACTTTGCTACCTACCCCGGTGTCATCCTGGGGACGATTAAGAATGGCGTATTTTTGAATGTGCTTGATGCAAATCTAGCTGTGAAGTGTACAACTGGGGCACAACTGCTGCCACTGAAGGGGTGGGTGTGTGTGGGGCCCAATTTTTGGAAAAAAGGGAGACTCCGCTTGGAGTAACCCTTGCTTGCCGTGTTTTTAAAAAGGAGCCAAGATGAACAAGTCATGGTTCAGCAAAGACTTTGCTACCTACCCCGGTGTCATCCTGGGGACGGTTAAGAATGGCGTATTTTTGAATGTGCTTGATGCAAATCTAGCTGTGAAGTGTACAACTGGGGCACAACTGCTGCCACTGAAGGGGTTTTTAAAAAGGAGCCAAGATGAACAAGTCATGGTTCAGCAAAGACTTTGCTACCTACCCCGGTGTCATCCTGGGGACGGTTAAGAATGGCGTATTTTTGAAAGTGCTTGATGCAAATCTAACTGTGAAGTGTACAACTGGGGCACAACTACTGCCACTGAAGGGGTGGGTGTGTGTGGGGCCCAATTTTTGGAAAAAAGGGAGACTCCGCTTAAAGTAACCCTTGCTTGCTGTGTTTTTAAAAAGGAGCCAAGATGAACAAGTCATGGTTCAGCAAAGACTTTGCTACCTACCCCAGTGTCATCCTGGGGACGGTTAAGAATGGCATATTTTTGAATGTGCTTGATGCAAATCTAGCTGTGAAATTTACAACTGGGGCACAACTGCTGCCACTGAAGGGGTGGGTGTGTGGGGCCCAATTTTTTGGAAAAAAGGGAGACTCCGCTTGGAGTAACCTTTGCTTACAGTGTTTTTAAAAAGGAGCCAAGATGAACAGAGCTGGGATCAGGAAAGACTTAGCTACCTACCCCGGTGTCATCCTGGGGACGGTTAAGAATGGCGTATTTTTGAATGTACTTGATGCAAATCTAGCTGTGAAGTGTACAACTGGGGCACAAGTGCTGCCACTGAAGGGGTGGGTGTGTGTGGGGCCCAATTTTTGGAAAAAAGGGAGACTCCGCTTGGACTAACCCTTGCTTGCTGTGTTTTTTAAAAGGAGCCAAGATAAACAAGTCATGGTTCAGCAAAGACTTTGCTTCCTACCCCGGGGTCATCCTGGGAACGGTTAAGTAAGGCGGATTTTTGAATGTGCTTGATGCAAATCTAGCTGTGAAGTGTACAACTGGGGCACAAGTGCTGCCACTGAAGGGGTGGGTGTGTGTGTTGCCCAATTTTTGGAAAAAAGGGAGACTCCGCTTGGAGTCACCTTGCGGTGTTTTACATGATTTTAGAAGGGCGTGCCATGCCTATATCTGTGTCTCCTCCTCTTTTTCCTTGTCCAGCTCTTTTGTTTTTGCATGAGTATATGTCCTTGTCACTTTCCCATGTGTTTGTGTTGTGTTGTGAGTTGTTTGTCACCTTTTGGACACCTTTGAGGGTGTTTTCTAGGTGTTTTTATGTGTTTGTGATTGCCTGCCATTGTTTCCTATGCGGTTTGAGTTCGGTTCGTCGAACTGAACTCGAACGAGACCTCTGTTCGACGAACCGAACTCGAGCCGCACCACGACAGGTTCGCTCATCTCTAGAATCCATATACTCTCCATTAACTTTAATGGTGACAGATCTGTTAATAGATGGTACAAAATGTGTCATCTCTTAGTCCGGCGTCACACGGGACGGCATATCATTCGATCGCATGAGTGATCGCTTCTGCCCCCGTCATTTGTGCGTCACGGGCAATTAATTGCCCGTGGCGCACAAAGTCATTTACCCCCGTCACACGTACTCACCTCCCGAACGACCTCGCTGTGGGCGGCGAACATCCTCTTCCTGAAGGGGGAGGGACGTTCGGTGTCACAGCGACGTCACACAGCGGCCGCCAATAGAAGCAAAGGGGTGCTGCGATGTGTGCTGCCTGGGGAACAACAAACAACCGGCGCGCAGAAAGAGGAACGACTTTATGCAAATGAACGACGTGTCAACGAGCAACAATAAGGTGAGTATTTTTGCTCATTCACAGTCGTTCGTAGCTGTCACACGCTATGATATCTATAACGATGCCGGATGTGCGTCACGGAATCCGTGACCCCGACGACATTTCGTCCGATTTATCGTAGCGTGTGACGCCGCTCTTAGTGCCAATGCGGTAGTGTTCTGTTGCTAAAAACAGACCAAAAGTTCTGCATGTCGGACTTTTTTCCAACGGATCCAAATACAGATGTCTAACGCATCCATTAGAGTATAATGGGAATCAACTGGCAATGAATCCATTAGCAATGCATCCATTAGCCCATCTGTTAACAGATCCGTTGCCCATTGACTCCTATTATCCACTAACGGATCTGTTACCCATAAATTCTATATAAATACAATAGAATAAAATAGAAGACAATCTGTTAAGATAGGATAAATGATAGATAGATAGATAAGAATAAAAGATAGATATAATAGATACATATGCATAGAATAGATAGATAGATAGGTAGATACATAGATAGATAGATAGGTAGATAGATAGATACAGAAAGAGTGATAGGGAGAGAGATAGTTTGGCCAGCTGGGTAGCCTAACCCTAATCAGCTTAATTTTCCAAAAAATGGTCTGGCTCACTAATATGGTGCTCAGGAGAAAAAGTAGTCCATATATAGAAGAAACTCCGGCACACAGTGATGTATCAATTAGTATTTTATTTTCATAAATTGATAATTCAGATGTAGATAACGTTTCGGCTAATGCCTTCTTCACAACTGAAATTCATATAACAAAATAAAGTATAACAAGAAAAGATCAGTACCAATATTCATTCATATTTCATATTAGTAGCTATCAAGTAATTTATGACTAAATATAATAAATCATTTTACCTAAATGATGTATTGAATAATATCTGAGAAGAACGTCAGACGTATGTGACCATTTATATCTGGAAAAATAATAACAATGCCCACATTTCAGGAATCATAAAAATCATAAAGATACCCTAATATATACATTAGGATAAAAATCATATCTATTGTTTACATCATAGAGCGTATCACTAATGTCAGTCTATAGACTTCACAGGGACATATAAACCCAATCAATGATCAAAATAAAAAACATCATTACCTTCATTTTGAAAAATAATATGTGATTATAATTCCCAAAGGGGAGGTGGTTATGGTGTTGGACCGCTATAAGACTAGAGGAATAAAGTGGAAAAGATACTATCAGTATATCAGAAAGAAATTCAGGTGAAAACAAAAGAAAACACGAGAAATCTCATAAAAAGTGTTATTTTAGGTCCAGAGTGACAAAGTGGGTTAACGGAGGAGATGAACGTGACATACCTGTTTAGCCGAGGATCAGCGGTGAAGTGAAGTGAAGTGACCGCGCTGGGGTTTAAATGTGCTGAAGGAGCGGGCATAATTAAATAATTTCCTGTGTGTGGAACGCATAAGAAAGAATGGCACGCAAGCCGTGCGTGCGCAGTGTACCAGGAAGTGCGCACATGCGCAAAAGTAAAATCTGGTGTAAGTGAACTACGGCTCCCGGAATTTCATTATAAAGCGAGATGTGTTAAGTGCGCATCTGAAAAAGAGAAGAAGAGATGGATAGGACTTTTAAGACCGGAATTGATTCTATATGAGCATAATTATGAAGCGATTTGCATAATCGTTAGAGACAAACAACATTTGCTGTATTCACATGTGTGCCTATATACGTTAACAAGCACACATGTATATGCTAATATGTATACTATAGTGCAATATAAGACAACACATATCATACATGGTAGTATAAAACAACTATGACACGATTAACCCTATATACTAAAAGAGAATCACAGAACAATTATTCAGGTTATATAGAATTCAAACTATAACATGTGTACATATGAGTGTGCAGGCACTGTATGTGTCCGCACACTCACATGTGCACCCATAATTCTCATCAACATATCAATGAAATATCTATACAGAATCTACATAATAAACTATATAAAGACCTCCCACACTTTACGAAAAGCACAATGTTAGAAATAGGACAGGACGGACCCCACATCAATAATTCTCATATTCTCTGTTAAGTCCAAACGGCGAGAGGGTTTTCAGGGTATGGATCCAATAGGATTCCCTTTCTTTAAGTTTCTTAATCCTATCACCCCCACGTCTCAAAGGTGGAATATGCTCCAAAACCTGAAATCTCATCTGAGAGATCGTATGCCCGTACTGGATGAAATGATGTGGAATAGGCAACATAACTAATTTACATCGTATAGTGGACTTATGTTTCCCAATGCGGTCTCGGACATGCTGGGTGGTCTCCCTAACATATCTGGGACCGCACGGGCACTTTATCAGGTATATTACATATGACGTGTCACAGGTGAAAAAGTCCTTAAGATAGAAGACCTTTCCAGTGCGAGGATGAGTACATTGATTTCCTTTGATAATATTGGAGCAATGAGGACAATGTAAACAGGGGTAATTGCCCTGTTTGGGTGTAGATAAGAAAGTTTGTCTAGATTTAACAGTTTTTGACCCTATTTCCGCCCTTACCAATATGTCTCTGAGGTTAGGAGAGCGTTTATAACTGAAGAGAGGTAAGGAAGAGAATTCAGTTATCTGTGGATAAGAATTACGTAATATCTGCCAGTGTCGAAGAATAATACCTTTTATGATGGGATGAAAAGGATGAAATGTGTTGACAAAAGTAATAAATGGTCCTACCCTTTTAGGTCTAGTGGTTAAACTATAACTTGAATGATATGCAGAATCCACTATAGATGAAGGATAACCACGTTGTAAGAATTTATTGGACATTTCCTCATGTCGTATTAGTGGTTGATCCTGAGAAGAAACAATCCTTGCACTCTTTTATGTTGAGATATTGGTAATGCGTTCTTCAAATGTCGTGGGTGACTACTAGAGTTGAGCGCGGTTCGTGGTTCGAGGTTCTCCAGTTCTAGGCTCGAGTGATTTTGGGGGCTGTTCGAGATCGAACTAGAACTCGAGCTTTTTGCAAAAGCTCGATAGTTCTAGATACGTTCGAGAACGGTTCTAGCAGCAAAAAGCAGGGCTTTTTACAGCTACAGTGTGCAGGAGCCATCGCTGGCAGCCTGCCAGAAGCTGGTAACCAAGATAAACATCGGGTATCCAAGCAAAGCGCTTTGGTTAGTAACCCGATGTTTATCTTAGTTACGTGCAGGAAGCCCACACTTCCCCGCTCAGCTCGCTCCGCCCCCCACTGCCCGCGGCATGTACACATACATACATACACAAACACACACACACACACACACACTCTGCACACATGGTCCCGCTCGGCTTACCTGCGGTGATGAAGTCCCACCATCCCGACCTCAGCGCTGTCACTGTCCTCTATGGCCGCCGCTTGTCACATCACCTCTCGCTTCCGACCCGAGACTGACTAGCGGTGACGTCACGGGCCTCTCGCGATACTTGGTGTGAAAGCTCCGGTCATTGAACTCAGTGACAGGGGCTGTCAGTGTGCTGGAGATCAGCGCAGGTAATGTACCTCGCTGACAGCAGCACTTGTCATCCCCTGCAGTGACCTGGGCTGACCCATTGATGTTAGCTCAGGTCACTGCACTGCTCTCCCAGCCAATGGGGAACATCCTGCTCTTCATTGACTGGGACAGTGTGGATCGTCATGGCAACCCCTTGGATTACACCAGACCTGGATTTGTTTTTCTTTCTAATAAATTGGTTAAAGAGGGAATGTTTTGGGGAGTGTTTTTTCAAATAAAAATGTGTTTGTCGTCTATTTTTTTTTATTACTGACTGGGTTGGAGATGTCGGGTATCTGATAGACGCCTGACCTCACCAACCCCAGGGCTTGATGCCAGGTGACATTACACATCTGGTATTAACCCCATATATTACCCCGTTTTCCACTGCACCAGGGCGCGGGATGAGCTGGGGCGAAGCACCAGGATTGGCGCATCTAATGGATGCGCCACTTCTGGGGCGGCTGCGGCCTGCTATTTTTAGGCTGGGGAGAGTCCAATAACAATGGACCTCCCTAGTCTGAGAATATCAGGCCCCAGCTGTCTGCTTTACCTTGGCTGGTGATCCAATTTTGGGGGACCCACACGTTGTTTGTTTTTTTAAATTATTTATTTAATTTAAAATAACAGCGTGGGGTGCCCTCAGTTTTGGATTACCAGCCAAGGTGAGGTTGCCAGCTGTGGTCTGCAGGCTGCAGCCGTCTGCTTTACCCTAGCTGGCTACAAAACTAGGGGGAACCCTACGTCATTTTTTTTTTCCATTTTTTTGGCTAAATACAAAGCTAAGCAACCCTTAGTGCCACATGAAAGGCACAAAAGGGTGCTCCACTTTTTCTCCACTTTTTCTCCATTTTTTCTCCACTTTTTCTCCACTTTTTCTACATTTTTTCTCCACTTTTTCTACATATTTTTCTACATTTTTTCTCCACTTTTTCTACATTTTTTTCTCCATTTTTTCTTCACTTTTTTTCCACTTTTTCTTCACTTTTTCTCCACTTTTTCTCCATTTTTTCTCCACTTTTTCTCCACTTTTTCTCCACTTTTTCTCTACTTTTTCTCCACTTTTTCTTCACTTTTTCTCCACTTTTTCTCCATTTTTTCTCCACTTTTTCTCCACTTTCTCTCCACTTTTTCTCCACTTTTTATCCATTTTTTATCCATTTTTTCTCAGCTTTTTCTCCACTTTTTATCCATTTTTTTCTCCACTTTTTCTCCACTTTTTCTCAACTTTTTCTCCACTTTTTCTCCACTTTTTCTCCATTTTGTTTCTCCATTTTTTCTCCACTTTTTCTCCATTTTTTCTCCATTTTTTCTCCACTTTTTCTCAACTTTTTCTCCACTTTTTCTCCACTTTTTCTCCATTTTTCTCCACTTTTTCTCCACTTTTTCTCCACTTTTTATCCATTATTTCTCCATTTTTTCTCCATTTTTTCTCCACTTTTTCTCCACTTTTTCTCCATTTTTTTCTCCACTTTTTCTCCACTTTTTCTCCACTTTTTCTCCACTTTTTTCTCCACTTTTTTTCCACTTTTTATCCACTTTTTCTCCACTGTTTCTCCACTTTTTCTCCACTTTGTCTCCACTTTTTCTACATTTTTTTCTCCACTTTTTCTACATTTTTTTCTCCACTTTTTCTCCACTTTTTCTTCACTTTTTCTCCACTTTTTCTCCACTTTTTCTCCACTTTTTATCCATTTTTTTCTCCATTTTTTCATCATTTTTTCTCCACTTTTTCTCCACTTTTTTCTCCACTTTTTCTCCACTTTTTCTCCACTTTGTCTCCACTTTGTCTCCACTTTTTCTACATTTTTTCTCCACTTTTTCTACATTTTTTTCTCCACTTTTTCTCTACTTTTTCTTCACTTTTTCTCTTTTTTTATCCACTTTTTCTCCACTTTTTCTCCACTTTTTCTACATTTTTTTCCACTTTCTCTCCACTTTTTCTCCACTTTTTCTCCACTTTTTCTCCATTTTTTTCTCCACTTTTTCTCCACTTTTTCTCCACTTTTTCTCCATTTTTTCTCCACTTTTTCTCCACTTTTTCTCCACTTTTTATCCATTTTTTTCTCCATTTTTTCTCCACTTTTTCTCCACTTTTTCTCAACTTTTTCTCCACTTTTTCTCCACTTTTTCTCCATTTTGTTTCTCCATTTTTTCTCCACTTTTTCTCCATTTTTTCTCCATTTTTTCTCCACTTTTTCTCAACTTTTTCTCCACTTTTTCTCCACTTTTTCTCCATTTTTCTCCACTTTTTCTCCACTTTTTCTCCACTTTTTATCCATTATTTCTCCATTTTTTCTCCATTTTTTCTCCACTTTTTCTCCACTTTTTCTCCATTTTTTTCTCCACTTTTTCTCCACTTTTTCTCCACTTTTTCTCCACTTTTTTCTCCACTTTTTTTCCACTTTTTATTTACTTTTTCTCCACTGTTTCTCCACTTTTTCTCCACTTTGTCTCCACTTTTTCTACATTTTTTTCTCCACTTTTTCTACATTTTTTTCTCCACTTTTTCTCCACTTTTTCTTCACTTTTTCTCCACTTTTTCTCCACTTTTTCTCCACTTTTTATCCATTTTTTTCTCCATTTTTTCATCATTTTTTCTCCACTTTTTCTCCACTTTTTTCTCCACTTTTTCTCCACTTTTTCTCCACTTTGTCTCCACTTTGTCTCCACTTTTTCTACATTTTTTCTCCACTTTTTCTACATTTTTTTCTCCACTTTTTCTCTACTTTTTCTTCACTTTTTCTCTTTTTTTATCCACTTTTTCTCCACTTTTTCTCCACTTTTTCTACATTTTTTTCCACTTTCTCTCCACTTTTTCTCCACTTTTTCTCCACTTTTTCTCCATTTTTTTCTCCACTTTTTCTCCACTTTTTCTCCACTTTTTCTCCATTTTTTCTCCACTTTTTCTCCACTTTTTCTCCACTTTTTATCCATTTTTTTCTCCATTTTTTCTCCACTTTTTTTCCACTTTTTCTCCACTTTTTCTCCATTTTTTCTCCACTTTTTCTCCACTTTTTCTCTCCACTTTTTCTCCACTTTTTATCAATTTTTTTCTGCACTTTTTCTCCACTTTTTCTCCACTTTTTCTCCACTTTTTCTCCACTTATTATCCATTTTTTTCACCACTTTTTCTCCACTTTTTCTACACTTTTTCTCCACTTTTTCTCCATTTTTTCTCCACTTTTTCTACACTTTTTCTCCACTTTTTCTCCACTTTTTCTCTATTTTTTCTTCACTTTTTCTCCACTTTTTTTCCACTTTTTCTCCACTTTTTCTCCATTTTTTTCTCCATTTTTTCTCCACTTTTTCTCCACTTTTTCTCCATTTTTTCTCCACTTTTTCTCCACTTTTTCTCCACTTTTTCTCTCCACTTTTTCTCCATTTTTTTCTCCACTTTTTCTCCATTTTCTCTCCACTTTTTCTCCACTTTTTCTCCATTTTTTTCTCCACTTTTTATCCACTTTTTATCCACTTTTTATCCATTTTTTTCTCCACTTTCTCTCCATTTTTTCTCCACTTTTTCTCCACTTTTTCTCCATTTTTTCTCCATTTTTTCTCCACTTTTTCTCCACTTTTTCTCCATTTTTTCTCCACTTTTTCTCCACTTTTTCTCCACTTTTTCTCTCCACTTTTTATCCATTTTTTTCTCCTCTTTTTCTCCATTTTCTCTCCACTTTTTCTCCATTTTTTTCTCCACTTTTTCTCCACTTTTTCTCCACTTTTTATCCATTTTTTTCTCCACTTTTTCTCCATTTTTTCTCCACTTTTTCTCCACTTTTTCTCCATTTTTTTCTCCACTTTTTCTCCACTTTTTTCTCCACTTTTTCTCCACTGTTTCTCCACTTTTTCTCCACTTTGTCTCCACTTTTTCTACATTTTTTTCTCCACTTTTTCTACATTTTTTTCTCCACTTTTTCTCCACTTTTTCTTCACTTTTTCTCAACTTTTTATCCACTTTTTATCCACTTTTTCTCCACTTTTTCTCCACTTTTTATCTATTTTTTTCTCCATTTTTTCATCATTTTTTCTCCACTTTTTCTCCACTTTTTCTCCATTTTTTTCTCCACTTTTTCTCCACTTTTTCTCCACTTTTTCTCCACTTTTTTCTCCAATTTTTTTCTCCACTTTTTCTCCACTTTTTCTCCACTTTTTCTCCACTTTGTCTCCACTTTGTCTCCACTTTTTCTACATTTTTTCTCCACTTTTTCTACATTTTTTTCTCCACTTTTTCTCTACTTTTTCTTCACTTTTTCTCTTTTTTTATCCACTTTTTCTCCACTTTTTCTCCACTTTTTCTACATTTTTTTCTCCACTTTCTCTCCACTTTTTCTCCACTTTTTCTCCACTTTTTCTCCATTTTTTTCTCCACTTTTTCTCCACTTTTTCTCCACTTTTTCTCCACTTTTTCTCCATTTTTTCTCCATTTTTTCTCCACTTTTTCTCCACTTTTTATCCATTTTTTTCTCCATTTTTTCTCCACTTTTTCTCCACTTTTTCTCCACTTTTTCTCCATTTTTTCTCCACTTTTTCTCCACTTTTTCTCTCCACTTTTTCTCCACTTTTTATCAGTTTTTTTCTCCACTTTTTCTCCACTTTTTCTCCATTTTTTCTCCACTTTTTCTCCACTTTTTCTCCACTTTTTCTCCACTTTTTCTCCATTTTTTTCTCTATTTTTTTCTCCACTTTTTCTCCACTTTTTCTCCACTTTTTCTCCACTTTTTATCCATTTTTTTCTCCACTTTTTCTCCACTTTTTCTCCACTTTTTATCCATTTTTTTCTCCACTTTTTCTCCACTTTTTCTCCACTTTTTCTCCGTTCTTTTTCTATGGTCGGTCTACCCATTAGCTCTGCCATGCATACTGTAGCTCTACACCTACTGCACATGTTACTTTATGATTGACATCTCTTTCATACCAGAGCTGTCTAAGCCTACTCTGACCCCATATTTGTCATTACTATATTGTCCTTGTACTGTATTATGACATTTGTATCATGTGTTTCATTTCTTGCTGTGTTGCAATTTTTTTGCTGCATCCCAATTGTACCTCTACATTGTTCGAGTTTATGTTGTTGTTCTCTCACTCTTATGTGATACTGATTATTGTCATTTTTCATGATTACATGCAGATAAGTCCAATCTGACGAAGGCTCAGGCCGAAACGTCATTTGTAACTTGCTTTGGACAAAAACATATATGCTTATGAAAATTTTTTTTTTCTTAATACGGACCAATAAAGAGTGATTTTGCATTACTATCCGTTGTGACTTACTGACTTAGTCTGGGAGATTTAGAGTGCCGAGGTTACTCACTAATTTTATCTATTATTACCTCTGAGCACCTATATACCAGTGAGCAGAGCTTCCTCTACAGTAGTTCTCCTGATTAGGCATGCCTTTACCTCATGTGCAGGGCATTGCAGCTTTGGTAGCAACCATTACGACATGGACTCTGCTGCTGTGGACCCGAGAAGATTGAGTGCAGATTCATTGCACCCACACTCCTCACATGAAGGGTCCGCACTCCTAGAAAATGGGGGATACGTTCCCTGAATGTCTCCCCCCCATATTCTAGACGGTCCAGAGTAGTCGTGGGACCCCTTTATTTTTTTTCTTACAATAAATTGGTGAAAGAGGAAATGTTTTGGGGACTGTTTTTTCAAATAAATTTCTTTTGTCGATTTTTTTTTTTTTGTTAGTACTGACAGTTTATGATGTTGGGTATCTAATAGACGCCATGACATCACAAACTGCTGGGCTTGATCTCAGGTGACTTTACAGCTAGTATCAACCCGATTTATTACCCCGTTTGCCACTGCACCAGGCCACGGGATGAGCTGGGGTGAAGCGCCAGGATTGGCGCATCTAGTGGATGCGCCACGTCTGGGGTGCCTGCGGCCTGCTATTTTTAGGCTGTGAAGGCCCAATAACTATGGACCTTCCCACCCTGAGAATACCAGACCACAGCTGTCCGCTTTACCTTGGCTGGTGATCCAATTCGGGGGGGACCCTACTTTTATTGTGTAATTATTAATATTTATAAAATAATTATAAAAAAGAGCCTGAGGGGACCTCCACATTGGATCCCCAACCACGGTAAAGCTGCCAGCTGTGGTTTTCAGGCTACAGCCGTCTACTTTACCCTAGCTGGCTATCAAAAATGGGGGGACCCAACGTCATTTTTTTTTTTAACTATTTTTTAAATAGAAAAAATTAATGGGCTTCCCTGTATTTTGATTGCCAACCAAGTTAACGGCAGGCAGATGGGGGTGGCAACCCATAGCTGTCTGCTTTATCTGCGCTGAGAATCAAAAATACCACGGAGCGCTACGTCATTTTTTTAAAGATTTATTTTTACAGCACTGTGATGTCCAGCAATCAAAATACAGGGAAGCCCATTTTATTTTTAGTTATTTAAATAAATAATGAAAAAAAAATATATATGGGCTCCCGCTGCATTTTTTGTATTGCTAGCTAAGGGTAATCCAAGCAGCTACTGGCTGCTAACCCCCACTGCTTGGTGTTACCTTCACTGGCAATGGAAAATCCAGGGAAGCATTTTTTATTTTTTTTGCCAAAAAACTACAAAAAAAGGACGTGAGCTTCGCCATATTTTTGTATGCTAGACAGGTATAGCAGGCAGGTGCTGGAAGAGTTGGATACAGCGCAAGAATATGGCGCTTCTATGAAAATGCCATTTTCTGAGGCGGCTGCAGACTGCAATTCGCAGCAGTGGGGCCCAGAAAGCTCAGGCCAACCTGTGGTGCGGATTCCAATCCCCAGCTGCCTAGTTGTACCTGGCTGGACACAAAAATGGGGCGAAGCCTACGTCATTTGTTTTCTAATTATTTCATGAAATTCATGAAATAATAAAAAAAAGGCTTCCCTTTATTTTTGGTTCCCAGCCGGGTACAAATAGGCAACTGGGGGTTGGGGGCAGCCGTACCTGCCTGCTGTACCTGGCTAGCATACAAAAATATGGCGAAGCCCACATAATTTTTTCAGGGGCCAAAAAACTTCTGCATACAGTCCTGGATGGAGTATGCTGAGCCTTGTAGTTCTGCAGCTGCTGTCTGTCTGTATGGAGAAGAGCAGACAGCAGCTGCAGAACTACAAGGCTCAGCATACTCCATCCAGGACTGTATGCAGAATTTTTTTGCCCACCAAAAAAATGACGTGGGCTTCGCCATATTTTTGTATGCTAGCCAGGTACAGCAGGCAGCCACGGGCTGCCTCCAACCCCCAGTTGCCTATTTGTACCAGGCTGGGAACCAAAAATATAGGGAAGCCCGTTTTTTTTTATTATTTCACTTATTTCATGAAATACTTAAAAAACAAATGACGTGGGCTTCGCCCCATTTTTGTGTTCAGCCGGGTACAACTAGGCATCTGGGGATTGGAATCCACAGCACAGGTTAGCCCGAGGTTTCTGGGCGCCTTTGCTGCGGATTTCAGTCCGCAGCCGTCCCAGAAAATGGCGCTCTCATAGAAGCGCCATCATCTGGCGCTGTATCCAACTCTTCCAACAGCCCTGGAGCCGGGTGGCTTGTTGGGTAATCATGAGTTAATACTGGCTTTGTTTTACTAGCCAGTATTAAGCCAGAGATTCTTAATGTCAGGCACGTTTGACCCGGCCATTAAGAATCTCCAATAAAGGGTTAAAAAAAAAACCACACAGAGAAAAAATACTTTAATAGAAATAAATACACAGACACATTAGAGACTCCATCTTTATTACCCCCTGTCAGCCCTCCACGATCCTGCTCTTCTGTCTTCTTTCTTTCTAGTGTAGTAGTAGTGACGATTGTAGTGAGGATGAGATTCCCCAGCTCATCTCTTGGGGCTGGGGAACCTCATCCTCACTACAATCCTCACTAGTGTAGTAGTAGTGACGATTGTAGTGAGGATGAGATTCCCCAGCTCATCTCTTGGGGCTGGGGAACCTCATCCTCACTACAATCCTCACTAGTGTAGTAGTAGTGACGATTATAGTGAGGATGAGGTTCACCAGCTCATCACTTGGGGCTGGGGAACCTCATCCTCACTACAATCCTCACTACAATCGGGAAGCAGCGTGCAGTCTTCACTCTGTGAGTGATCAGTGCTGGCTGTCAGCGGTAACAGCGGTAACGCTGACAAACGCGTTACCATAGCAACGGTGCTCTCGGAGCCGCGGTTAGCGGTGACGTCACCGCTAACTGCGTTGCTATGGCAACGGTGATCTCCGTTAATGACCGGCTGTGTCAGCCGGTCCCTAACGGAACGGTGAGTTGACCGTGTGCTAGAGCATGTCGCCGGTACACGGCGATACACATATGTGCACCGTGTACCGGAGAGATGCACTCGCAGGTCCTACATGACGTGTCATAGTCATGTGACCAGTCTGTAGCCAATGAGATAATAGCCACGCGACTGGTCACATGGCTATTTTGACGTCACGATAGGTCCTGCATCTCTGCTGGCAGTGCCGGTCACCGGGAGGATTCAGCGATCATCGGATGGAATAGCGGCAGGAGACAGAGTGCAGAAGGGATCGCGGGGACCGGTAAGTGTTATGGCAATGTTTATTAACTGTTTGTGTACATTTATAATGCATTTTTATGTGTTTGTGATTGCCTCCCATTATAGCCTATTGGTTCGAGTTCAGTTCGTCGAACGTTCGACGAACCGAACTCGAACGGGACCCCCATTCGGCAAACCTACCTCGAGCCGAACCGCGACCGGTTCGCTCATCTCTAGTGACTACTGGTATAATGTAAAAGGCTATTACGGTCTGTCGGTTTCACATAAATATCCGATGTAATGTTACCCCTTGGATTCATGTATATACGTGTATCAAGGAAGTTAATACTAGATGGATCCACATGTTGGGTAAAGGATAAGCCATCAACTCTAGTATTAAGATGACACAAAAATTCATCAAAGAGTAATTCGGAACCTGAAAAGACGATGAATAATTCGTCAATGTACCTTTTGTACATTAAAATATGATTTTGAAATATGGGATGATTATATACAAATTGGGATTCAAAATGCGTCATATAAATATTCGCATAAGGTGGTGCGACATTTGAACCCATAGCCGTTCCTTTGGTCTGAAAATAAAATTGATCTTGGAATTGGAAAAATTTTTTATGTAAAACAATATCCAGTAAGTCAAGACAAAATTGTTTTTGTAATGAAGAAAAGTCACTATAACATTCCAAAAACCACGACATTGCTTGTATACCGAGATCATGTTGTATACTAGTATACAAGGAATTAACATCAAGAGTGGCAAGGAGTGTATTAGGAGGAAGTGAGCCCAAGGATTGCACATTTAAACCCCAGCACGGTCACTTCACTTCACTTCACCGCTGATCCTCGGGTAAACAGGTATGTCATGTTCATCTCCTCCGTTAACCCCTTGTTGAGCGGCACTTTGTCACTCTGGACCTAAAATAACACTTTTTATGAGATTTCTCGTGTTTTCTTTTGTTTTCACCTGAATTTCTTTCTGATATACTGATAGTATCTTTTCCACTTTATTCCTCTAGTCTTATAGCGGTCCAACACCATAACCACCTCTCCTTTGGGAATTATAATCACATATTATTTTTCAAAATGAAGGTAATGATGTTTTTTATTTTGATCATTGATTGGGTTTATATGTCCCTGTGAAGTCTATAGACTGACATTAGTGATACGCTCTATGATGTAAACAATAGATATGATTTTTATCCTAATGTATATATTAGGGTATCTTTATGATTTTTATGATTCCTGAAATGTGGGCATTGTTATTATTTTTCCAGATATAAATGGTCACATACGTCTGACGTTCTTCTCAGATATTATTCAATACATTATTTAGGTAAAATGATTTATTATATTTAGTCATAAATTACTTGATAGCTACTAATATGAAATATGAATGAATATTGGTACTGATCTTTTCTTGTTATACTTTTTTTGTTATATGAATTTCAGTTGTGAAGAAGGCATTAGCCGAAACGTTATCTACATCTGAATTATCAATTTATGAAAATAAAATACTAATTGATACATCACTGTGTGCCGGAGTTTCTTCTATATAACCCTAATCAGCTGTCCAAACTATTTCTCTCTCTCTATCTTGACTTATTAAACAATTTTTTAAATGATTAACAACACAGTTTTTGGCTCCATTGACTCTCAATATAACGGATCCATTAAGGGATTACTTAAATATGTCATCCGTTGGGACGATCCGTAAATGGATCTGTGCCGCCCCCGCATCAGCAGCTGGGCTGCTCGGATCCGATCCGCGGTGGCTCGAGTGGTCTCTGGACCCGGGGTCGGGGTCGTGCGGCCACTCAACATAAAAGGGGGGTATTTAGATGAGGCTGTATGATTAAAGTTCGTGACACCACCCGTGGTGTGTGGTAAGGTCGAGTACCACCGCTGAAGTTGGGAGTACCCGGTGGCGATGGAGTGGGCAGCTAGGTGTTTAACCCCTCCACGGGTAGGGGTATGCCCCGGGATTTGGTGTTGGTAGGGGGAGCCGTGGGATGTAGTTTGGGAGACAGGGAGCAGGGTACTCACAGTTGGTAGTCATGGTGCTGTATGAGGCTGTGCTGTTTTGGAAGGTCAGTAAACACACAGACTGTAATTAAAACAAATGTCCTGGAGTACCACTGCCGCTGAGGGGAGTACGTCCAGATGACCGTTCCCAATGATGTTGCTTGGTGTGTTTCAGTCTAGTCCGACCTTCCGAGAGCTTCTACTACTCAGCCCCTCACACTCTGAAGGCTGCTGTCTCGCTATCCTGGGAGCTCCAACTCCCCAACCGGCTCTCCCCCTAAGAGTTACTTGAGAGCCCACTGCTCTCCTTGCTCCCCGGCCGACGACTGCCCAGTCAACTCCCCCCCAGTCTGCCAGACTCTAGATGGGAGGGAGGCCCTTTCTTCAATGGACTTACCCACTGGTCTGTGTGACTGGGACTTGCATGCTGGTGTTTGTAATACCATTGGGTGGCACCTGGAACCAAGGAGGAGATGGGTACTGCACGGAAAGGAAAATTGTGCAATATCCTGTGACGACCTGATAGACCAGGGCGCCACAGATCCATTATTCATTTTTTTTTCAAACGGAGCTAAAAATGGATTGAATGAAAGACATGGAAACTCAGCCTAAGATGGGCAGTGTGGAAATCATATTTTATACAGGGATCTTAGTTATGTCTTTCTGAACTGTTAGTGGTTTTGGTGATGTATTTCTTTGCTTGTTTCTAATCCTGTACACATGTAACAATCCCTTACTTCTCAGATCACATGACACATGGTTATGTTAATAAATTAATATGATATAATGTGTCTGACAAGTTAAGGGTAACTACATCTGTATGCATGTTAGGGGCATTCATTTTAAAAGTAACCATTATAGCATGCTAAATTCTAACATTATGTAATTTACTCACTGTCAAGATTCGGCTCTGCTTGTCGGTTCTAGCAGTCATTACGTCCAGTCATATGCGATATTCATACATACAGTCATGAGCCAGCAAGCTTCAATTTCTGCAGTTTCTGACAGAACACTTAGAGAATTATTATAAGCAGCTACACAGCACATGGCCATAAGATGCAAATCACATATGAGCAGTAAAATAATGACTACTCAAACCAGTTTAGCTATCTATAGGAGAGGATGCCAAACTGAATTGGATGCCGGAAAACCAGGATTCTGCAACAGTTTATTGGGGAATTATGGTCTCTAACCTTTCTGACCTTGAGAGCCACAATCAGCTCTGAGAGAGGGTCACAAGCCCATTTATCTCCCGCCTCTCTTAGTAGTGATACTCAGAGCCCCATTACCAGTATAATTACAGGTAAGGCTTTTCCAGAGAAATCACCACACCAAGGCAGTATACCTATCTTCAGGGGTTCCTAGCTCCATTCAGATTTCTTCATCTGTATGGGGCTACTCTCAAATGTCATCATCTGGACATCTGCTCTTCATAGCTGTTTGCAAGACCTGGTGCAAATGCCTAACAGACAGCCACAAGCTACATATCATGGGCCTGAGAATTACATGTGTCTCTCAAGCCTCAGGTTAGGGGCGCTTGACCTAGAGTTTAGAAGATCTCTTGCTTTTTCTGAGATCCTCAAGAAAATTCCTGTCAGTGTTGGCTAGGCTTTAGTATCCCATATACAACCAACATCCCCAACATGATGCTAGTACCGACATAGAGAGAATATTGAGATAGCCCTTGTCCCTTGTCCTAACACTATAGGTGTCAAAATCAATTCATTTCATTAAGCATCAGGGGCTGGCTGGTATATTTCAGTCTGGGGATAATCACATGGCAGTGGCCATTGAGTTGCAGAGGCCCAGCTTTGGCCTGTTTATCTCTTGTCACAGCACTAAAGCAGCAGAGCTAACAGGCTTTAAAACCAGACTGGTTCCTATAGTAAATATGGGATCATAACTGAGCATGCTGCCTACATAAATTCTGCAACAGAAGCAAGGTGACTACAAAGATATAGGAACTGAACTAACTGACTACATAAACATGAGAACTGAAACAAGATTACTGGAATGTAAGCAAGTGTAATACAGAAATATGGGAGCAGAACTGAGCTTACTATATCATTACGGGAACAGAACTAAGCTTACTACAGAGATAAGGGAGCAAAACTGAGCTTACTACAGAGACATAGGAGCAGATCTGAGCATACTACAGAGTTATAGGAGCAGAATAAGGCTAGGTTCACACACTGCGGATTTTTTACGCTGCGTTTTTGTACGTTTTTGTGGCAAAAACTGCACAAAAATGCACAGCGGCAAAAATGCATGCGTTTTTACCGCGATTTGGTGCGTTTTTGACTGCGTTTTGCTGCGTTTTTGCTCACTGCGTTTTTATGCGTTTTTTTATCAGTGAACAATGCCATTAAAGATTGTTGAAAGAAAAAAAAAAAAAGGTCTGATGTCATTTCCTTCTTCAATATGTTCTTCATTCTCCACTAGTATATGCAGGAGACCAGACAGCTGCAGAACTACAAGACTCAGCATGCTACATACAAGACTGTATGCTGGAAGGAGAGGCAGGGGGAGCAGAACTACAAGGCTCAGCCTACTCCATCCAATAGTTTATGCAGAAGAGCAGACAGCAGCTGCAGAACTACAAGGCTCAGCATCCTCCATCCAGGACTGTATGCAGGAGTTTTTTGCCCCCCAAAAAAATGATGTGGGCTTCGCCATATTTTTGTATGCTAGCCAGGTACAGCAGGCAAGTACGGGCTGCCCCCAACCCCCAGCTGAGTATTTGTACCCGGCTGGGAACCAAAAATATAGGGAAGCCCTTTTTTTTAATTATTTCATGAATTTCATGAAACAATTTAAAAAAAAAATGATGTGGGCTTCGCCCAATTATTGAGTCCAGCCAGGTACAACTAGGCAGCTGTGGATTGGAATCCGCAGTTTAGGGTGCCCATGCTTTCTGGGCACCCCCGCTGCGAATTGCAGTCCGCAGCCACCCCAGAAAATGGCGCTTTCATAGAAGCGCCATCTTCTGGCGCTGTATCCAACGCTTCCAGCTGCCCTGGTGATGGGTGGCTTGCTGGGTAATAATGAGGTTAGGGCTAGCTGTATATTATCAGCTGGCCCTAAGCCCGAAAATTTATGGTGTTACGCCAATATTAGACATGGCAACCATGAATTTCTAGTAAAGATAAAAAAAAACACACAGAAAAATATCTTTATTAGAAATAAAAAAACACAATTAATGACTCCATCTTTATTGAAATAAAGAGCCCCCCTCCACAGTAATCCTGGGTCAAGGTCCCGCGCCGTCCAATCCGGATCCAATATCATGTGATCGGTTTGCTGGAAGGCAAAGCGATCAGATGATGTGTCAGGTTCTAGGATGTGAATCACATGACACAGCAGCTGATTGTATAAAAGCCGTAGTATCAGTGCAAAATAAAAAAAAAAAATACTCACTTATGTGCTGATTACCAGCAGCTCCTGGAGCGGAGTCTGATCCCGTCCGATCGCTGCAGGAGCTGGCGGTAATCAGCTAATGAAGTCTCCTAACGGCATCAGCTGATAGGTGAAACCGGCCGGGCACCGGTGTCACCGCGAGACTTACGATCAGCTGATGCATCAGGTGACTGCATCAGGTGATCCATCACAAGGTCCTGCAGATATCGGACGTGCCTGAGAACACACAGCCGGAGCGGCGGTACCAGGAGAGGATCTGGGAGTGGGCATGGCACCGGGAGCCTGCAGACATGAGAGCATTGTGGTTTAAGGGATAACAATAAATATTTTATTAGCTGGCAAATACCATATTATAACACTACACATGATCACATGGTACCCTTTACACCTGCATCTCACACAGCGACGGCCTACGGGGCAGTCCGGTATATCTTGATGAGTAGTGGTCGAGACGGTCCTCTGTGCAAATTGATTATTGAGTTGCTCCACTATATCTTGACCCACAACTTTTTCGTGTTCTGAGATAGGTTCTATCTACAAATGCGCGGTACTGCAATGGGCGCAGCCTGCGTGCCCTCGTATGCTAATCTCTTCCTTGGCCTCTGGGAGAGGGAGGTGTTTGGCGATGAGGGCGCGGGGGCCACCTCCCATGTGCAGTGCTGGATGAGGTACATCGATGATGTCCTTATGTTGTGGCAAGGTACATTGGACCAACTCAAATCTTGTATGGATGCGCTTAACCACAATCCACTTAATATCAGGCTCAGGCTCACCTTTAAGTGTGATGCCGAGAAGATGGACTTTTTGGACATCTCTTTAGTAGTGCATAGGGAGCGGCATTTGCAGACGGACGTCTACAGGAAAGACACGTCTGTAAATGCGCTCCTACATGCATCCTCTTCTCACCATCACAGCACGATAAGGGCCGTCCCGATAGGACAATACTTACGGATGCACCGTATTTGCTCTACTTCAGAGACATTCGAGAAGCAAGCCGGTGAGTTACAATCTAGGCTTCTTGAGTGAGGTTATAGCCGTCGCTGTGTGATACGCGGGTATAATAGGGCTAAAAATGTTGAAAGACAACAATTATTGCACAATAAGGAGAGTAGAAGGGAGGATCCGAATATTATTCGGTTTATCGGGATATTTAATGACCAATGGGACATTATGAGGTCAATAATGAGAAGGCATTGGTCCATTCTTCGCTCTGACCCTGTCCTTGGCAGTGCATCACGGGGGAACTGGCCATGACACCGAGGAGATCAAGAAATCTTAAAGACCTCCTGATACAGTGCCATTATGCTCCCGTTTGTAAAAATCCCTTTGGAGCTACTCATCCCACTAAGGGATGTTACCCCTGCGGCCATTGTATGGCATGTTCTAATGTACGCAGGACAGGGGTATTTAGGGGTGTGAGAGACATAAAGGAATTTGCGGTGGATCACTATATATCTTGTGGCACAAAAAATGTCATTTATCATGCAACATATGCCTGTAACAAGATATATATTGGACTCACATCCCAGGAGTTCCGCACCCGGATACGGGAACATATTAGAGATATTGAGGCGGCTAAGGTAGAAAAAGATATTACCAAATTAAAAACTTTGCCGGCTCATTTCAATCGATTCCATAATTGTGACCAACGATCCCTGAAATTCAAAGGCATCGATGTCATCCATATGGGGATTCGTGGGGGGGATGTTAAAAAGATACTTGCCCAACGAGAGACACGTTGGATTGTAAGATTGGGCACAATGTCCCCTATGGGCTTGAACAAGAGCTTGAGCTTTGCATCATTCCTGTAGATGGTATCTCTCTGATGGCTGGCCTCCTTTGCATTTTACCCTGTTTTGCACCTAGTGTGTTTTTATTCACACATAATTTTATCTTTGCTAATTAATATTTTAATATTTTTTCACAGTTTTTACTGGCGCAATTTTTACCATGATCGGATATTGAAATTTCATCAACCTACAAGCAAACCATCTCTAGTCGCTTTTTCTATAATTGATTCGTCCATCCTGAATCCTTATGTATTAATCCCTGTGTTTGTGTGCAATGATGCATGATTTTGTAAATGTTGTTACTTGGTGTTTCTCTCCCTTTTGCATGTGACATTGTGGACTTCTGTATATAATATGATATCAGTGTTACATTCACCACACTGTGTATGTCTATGGGGTTTGTATATTCCCCAAAGTACTGTGCCCATGTTTATATGTTACTTTTTGTGGTATGATCTTCATGTGTACTTTTTCAGTTCACAGCTAGGGGGAGTTCTGTGTTGTTATTATTATACACGTGCCCGAGTCCTCAGCGTCTCCCTGCTGCCATGGTTACATGTGGTAACATAATGAGTGGTGCAGATGGTGACACGTCCCCTCCCACTCCCCACATGATATCCTGGCCGGGTTGAGATGCAGAAGGACTCGTGCAGGCAGCAACTGCACATGTGCGAGCATTCACATTTTCATTGGCTAAAAGCATACCATGTGATCGTGTGGAAAAGGAAATTCCAGCGCAGTCCAATATGTCCGAATAAAATTCATTTTTATTAAGTAAATCCATAAAATTTAGGAAAATACAAGGCGGTCAGCAGGATATTGCATGGATATAGTACAGACCCCACAAAGCTACGCGTTTCGACGTTGAGTCTTAATCATGCTCTTGTATTTTCCTAAATTTTATGGATTTACTTAATAAAAATGAATTTTATTCAGACATATTGGACTGCGCTGGAATTTCCTTTTCCTGATCGTTACTTGGCAGCCTAGCCCTCCGTGCGCAGGCCCTGACAGACAGCGGATTGCAGCAACTCGGTGAGCTGAATTTTTTCTTTCTTTTCATGTGATCGTGTGGGTTGTTCACAAAAGGTCCTGTTCCTGTATCATTGCTGTCACTCTTACCTTGCCTGGTTGATAAAGCTACCCGCAAAACGTGCATTCTTAGGCTTGGTGTGAATCCCCTCCACCTCTGGGTATTGGTATACATATGACTGTTACTTGATTTGTTATATATGTGCTGCTAAAACTCTTGTCTGATCCACTAGGATATGCATAGCACTTTATATGGGACAGTGTGCAATGTTTATGTAATCCCCCTGTTTCTGTGGTAATAGTAATTGTATTGCACATGACACTTTATTCCCTGTATCCTTTGTGGACATGTACTTCCTTGTAGCAATAATGTGATTTAATTAACTATATACTGAATACGTGGATACCCTTTTTGACCCCTCCTCTCCATATGCAATTTATGAGTGTTGTAATGTGGAATTTGCCAGCTAATAAAATATTTATTGTTATCCCTTAAACCACTATTCTCCATTTTTTTTGTTGAATTATGCCTGTGGTGGGTTATTTACCTTTTTGTTTTACAATATGATATGCCCTGCTATAGTACTTTGGATCGTTTTTCTGTTTAGACATGTGAGCATGACATTTTTTTTTCTACTGTTCCCTTTTGTTTTCACAGCTGCCTCCACCTTCCGTCCAGCCATGGCGCCGCACGGCAGCAGACATGCAAAGGACTGGACGTGGAAGCGGCGGTGACGGTACCGGGAGGATTCACGCTTCTGTGTTTACTGACAGAAGGAATCCTCTTCCTGTACATGTCACTTTACTACCAACCCCTTGCGTTTATAGCTGCGTTTTTAGTCATATAAATGCACTAAAACGCAGCTATATTTGCAACTTGCGCTTTTTATTGCATTTTTGAACATCTCATTGAACTCAATGGGTAGAAAACGCAGTGAAAAACGCAAAAATAATTGATATGCTGCGTTTTTGTGTGCAGCACAAAAACGCAGCTAAAAAAAACACTGTGTGCAGACAGCAAAAATGAAAACACATAGACTTTGCTGGGGAAGCAGTGTCACAGCATTTTCTGAGCAAAAACACACCCGAAAAACGCGCACAAACGCCGCGAAAAATGCACTGTGTGAACTTTCCCTAAAGTTTACTACAGATATATGTGAGCAGAATCGAGCTTACTACAAAGATGTGGACACAAAACTGAGCTTGTTATAGAGATAAGGGAGCAGAACAAAGATTACTAGAGAGATAAGGGAGCAAAACCAAGCTTACTACAGAGATATTGGTGCAGAAATGAGCTTACTACAAACATAAATTAACAGAACTGAGCTTACAACAGAGATATGGGAGTAAAACCAAGCTTGCCACATAGATAATGATGCAGAACAGAGCTTACTACAAAGAAAAGGGAGCAAAATTGGGCTACATAGATAAGTGTGCAGAACCCAGCTTACTACAGAGATATGGGAGCAAAACTGAGCTTGCTACAGAGATAAGGGAGCAAAACCAGGCTTACTACAGAGATAAGGGTGTAGAACTGAACTTACTACAGAGATAAGGGTGTAGAACCGAATGTACTACAGAGATATGGGAGCAGAACCGAGCTTACTACAGAGATATGGAGGCAGAACTGAGCTTACTATAGAGATAAGGGCATAGAACCGAGCTTACTACAGAGATAAGGGTGCAGAACTGAGCTTAATACAGAGCTATGGGAACAGATCTGAGTTTACTAAAGGGATATAAGAGCAAAGCCGAGTTTGCCTAAGGGATATGGGAGCACAACCAATCTTACTACATAGATAAGGGAGCAGAACTGAGCTTAACACAGGGATTTGGTAACAGAACTGAGCTTACTGCAGAGATATGGGAGCAGAACTGAGCTTACTACAAACCTATTGGAGCAGAACTGAGCTTAACAGAGGGATTTGGTAACAGAACTGAGCTTACCGGATTTACACATTATGAAAATCTTCTCGCAAATCAGGTAACTTTTACTCTTTTCATTAAGTCCCGGTTGATTAGACACTCATTTTCTAGCAATCTCTACATGAAAAATAGTAAACTTTGAAAAATAACAAACGAAACACCAATAGCTAGCAATTGTATTAAAACATTAGACATTAATGGTACCTCTGACATTCTTCCCTGTACCTTTGTTAAACTACCAGGTCCCGTAGCCACGCCTCCTTGTGACTACGTACCACCGACGCCGGCACAAACTCGTCTTTTAGCATTTTGTGTTTGATCACCTTCAGTGCATACCAGCCCGGTTTTCCACAATGATGGGTGTAGGTGAACATATCTTCATATGCTGTAGGCTGTAAATTTCACTCTCGGTGTCCCCTGGGGTGGTGCTGCACCACATCCCGTTGTGACACAAACACACCGGCTGTGAGGCATGCCTCCCGGATGAACCCCAATCGCTGCATGGGGGCAAAATTGTCCACCAGACCACGACACCATGGCCCTCGGAGTCGTGAAGCAGCGCTCCTCACTTGCTCCTTCTCCTTTCGGTTGCGGGTGGCAAGTTCCCGTCATCGCCGGTCTCATGTCGTTATCTCCATCTGTAATTTCTGATGGTGTCATTCCCAGTAGGGGGCGTCAGCGTCCGGCCTCGGCTCCCTAGCTGGCTCTGGCTTTAGGTGCCCTCTTGCGGCCCCAACAGCCATTGGGATGCCACGCAGCGGTGGAACCGGCAGCTCTTCAGGCTCCACTTCTGCGATTTTGAACAGAAGAATTGACTGCTCCTCAGCCAGGGTTACAGAGTCCGGGTGCTCTGCCTCTGAGGAGGTGCCCGGTGATGTGGCCAGGTCTGGTCTGGCCGATGTCGGGGTGACTGCTGTTGTGACCGGGTCGAGGGACGAGACCGAGGTTTCCGCAGCTGGAGTTTCATATATAGGAGCTGAAGGTTCCGCTGCAACGGTTGAAGTAGGAAGCTCGGCATCTGCCAAGGAAAGGGTTGGTGGCGGCGGAGTGCTCACCAGGAGCAGGGGCGGTCCGGATCCTTCAGCCGCATCGGCCGGATTAGAGCACTCATCAGGGACTGGGTAATCGCTTACCCTCTCTTCGCGTTGGATCTCAATATCACGGGCTAGCACCGCCATCGCCAGGCTCCTCATCTCTTCCCTCCAGTGGTCCAGTATAAACAGGAACTGTGTCCGCATTCGCCGGCACAGCTGCTCCGTCTCCTTTTTGATCCTGTTCATGGTCCCGGGAACATCCCGTTTCGGTGACCAGCTCCGCTCCGCCATCTTGCCTCTGCGCTGTCCAGGAACATTATGGCAGAGTCCTGGAGTCCCTGCTTCTCTTCCGCTGCTGCTACATGTCGTCACACCCCCTCGGTTTTCACTCAGCACTCTCCTCGATGCTGTCGCCCTCTGGGAATTTCCGGTTCCGGCCTCTCTCTCAGGATGAAGGGCGGGGCTTCTGCTTTGCACGCTTTTCTAAAGAAGACGGCGATTTGGCATGAAAAGATGGTGAAAGGTGGCAGAATTGGCGGGGAACGGGATCTTGACTCGCGGTTTTCGGTCTTTAAGGCGCACGTCACCCAGGTAAGTGGGTGTGGATACACGGGGCTCAGTGGGTGCTCTCGTCCACTGTCCCGGCCACCTTTAGAAAAACAGCATGGCTCAGGGCTCATCCCAACTGAACGCACAACCTCCTTAACCGTGGCCAGAATACTACTCAGACAACACAGGATGAGGGAATCACAATATTAAGACTTTATTGGATCCCCAAACAATTAACGGCACATAACCAGCAAAACACACAAATGTAACAGGCAACAGAGTCTCACCTTTCTGCTGGCTCACCAGGGATTACAATGTCCGTGCCTCAGAGCTTCCAGGGCTATTTACCAGCAGCAGCACCCCGCTTTCGGTGGCCACCCACCGAGAAAGGAATAATGCCAGATTTAGGAAGCTGGCTGAGGACTGGCAAGTCTGTAGTCAGATGACTGGATTGTCCCAAGCTGGATTCCTTCCTTATGTAGTCCTTGGTATCACAGCCGACTCCTTGTATTCAATGCTGAAGTCCATATAGTGTTATAATCCAGGTTATCCGCAGGTCCTTGATTGGTAAGCATGTAGCAAGGGTCTCTCTGGGCAATGGACAGTCCTCCTTCTTATACCCCTGAGCACGCTATTCAGACCATTTGGGGTCTTCACGATTGGTGGATAAGACTGGGCTCTTATTGGCTAGATTTCAAGCCGTATACAGAAGAGAAGAGGAGGAAGAGACAGCTAAGTTACATCGCATCCAGCAAATACATCTTAATACAATGAGTGCCTGGCCTTCAGTGGCCAAACAATTACATGAGTCAACAAAAACTTCAATATTAAACTCCCAAGAGTCTTGTAGAACAATGAGGGATTATCCCCCATCTATACACAAACTATCTTCATGTCTGGCTGAATTTTAAGAAAGTTAACCCATACTAGGCACTGACAGAGTCCAGGTCGTCACAGTGGATGCTGCTCGTATCCTGGTCATGACACCAGGAATTTGAGGTGTGCCGCCCCCACATCAGCAGCCGAGCTGCTCGGATCCAGATCCGCGGTGGTTCGAGGGTTGTCCGGAACTGGGGGTCGTGCGGCCACTCAAATGAAGGGGGTATATAAAGGGGATTGTGTTTAGAGTTCGTGACACCACCCGTGGTGTGTGCTAAGGTGGAGTACCACCGCTGCAGCTGGGAGTACCGGGGGGCGATGGAGTGGGCAACCAGGTGTTTAACCCCTCTACGGGTAGGGGGAATGCCCCGGGACTCGGTGATGGTGACGGGGGTGTGCCGTTTGGGAGGTAAGGGTCACTTGCGCACTCACTCAGTCCATAAAGCTGACACCGACAACTTAGTAAACCAAAGTTCTGGACACCGCTGCTGCTGAGGGGAGCATGTTTGGGTCCCGTTCCCGCTGGTGGGCCTGATGATCTGTGACCTTTCCCTTGGCACCTTGTTCTCTTCTTAGTTGGCCCCTATAGCTTGAAACTAGTCGGGTCCCGCTCCTCAGTGTGGCTAACTGAGGGAGCTTTCTCTTAGGGTTCATGCTCAGGATTTCCTGGACCGTTGCACTAGTATCCTGGTTTTTGAGTGGGTGGAGAGCGGATCTTGAAGGCTCCATTCTCGTCGGGTGAATTGTCAGGTTGCCTGAAGCTACTACCTGACCTAGGGTCCATGTACCCTGTCATGCCCTGGTCCCAGCTCGGTGATGGTACAAGGCCGCTGGATATCCTCCACGACAATACTGTGCCCCTTGTCTCGATCCCCTGCGACTGGGGGTCCAGCTCCTACTAGGCGCAGGCCACGGTCTGCTACCTAATAACTTCCAAGGAGCCCGGCTCCTGACCTCCTCTCTCCTTCACTTCCAACACTACACTGGCCTTCTCCTGACACTCCTGACTTCCCTTACCAAACCCCCAAGTGGGCGACCCTATTCTACATAGGCCGTCCACTGGTGTGTCTGGTGGTGTTACGTCACCACCGGAGTCCGCTCCAGCGACTTCTACTCCGATCACCAGGCGACGCCGTGTTCCTGCCGTGGTTGGTGCTGGTGATGGGACAGGAGTCAATGCCAGTGGCACCGGTGGGCGCAGGCTCCGATCATCCACTGGGCTGGGTTATCCTGGGATCTGCAGTACTACCGGCTGACTATAGGTCGCGTGTGTCTTCCAACTGAAGTTGCCATCATTCAGCTCCAGCCAATGGGAAGACACCACACCCTTCTTAATTCCCCTCCTGTCTGCTGACCTCTGCTAGAGATAGTTCTGATTTCCTGGCTCCTGGTCCGCCTTATTCTGCTTAGTGATTCCTGTGTGCTGACGTCTGCATGTTTTCTGACTACCCTCCTGCCTGCTGTTTTTATACCTCACTGCCCGAACCGGATTTGACCTCTGCTTTGTTTTCTGATTACGTCCTTGCCTGCCGATTCTGTCCCTGTTCTGCTATTCCTGGTTTGACCCTTCCTGGCGACTACTCTCATCGGACTGCAGCCTTCCACAGGTAGTGATCTCCAGGGCCCTGTGTAATTCCAAATCCCTGTATAGGAGTTAAAGGGTTTCAGGGTTCTGGGGGTCCTGCTTGATGAGTCGCTTCCCTCTAGCCTGTCCATTATAGCCCATCTGAGTCTGTGGACCAGGCAGGCATTACAGGTGGGTGTGGTGCAGAGTGTTCCTAGGATTTTGATTAGCTGGTTTTGGCTACACCATTGGTTGGGGACCCCTAACCAAGGAGGAGGTGGATATTGCACAGGAGGGCAAATTGCACAATACCCTGTGACGACCTGATAGGCCAGGGCGTCACAGTTACATCAAAAACACTGTGTTGCACAGTACAAGTGCAGTGGATGGGGTATATAGAAATGCCATGTCCACTGTGTTTCTTTTTAATGCTCTGTAAATTTACCCACATTGCGGCTTTCCTATCTGCAGCATGTCAATTTATTCTTGTGGAGATCCTACTATTCTGAAAGGCAGAAAACAGCAGAAATATGCTGCATCAGAAATATTGATCGAGTGCATAGACAGCGCACTCTCCTGCACCAGACACTAGCTTCTCCATTAGAGACATTACAGATAGTTCTTTCATATTAAAAATAGAATAAGTAAATATTATTTTCTTAGCAAATTATTTCTGTACTAAAAGGTGGCCTGATTCTACGCATCGGGTATTCTAGAATTTACGTATTGTGTAGTTAATGTATGATTTTTGTTATATATATATATATATATATATATATATATATATATATATACAGTTAGGTCCAGAAATATTTGGACAGTGAAACAAGTTTTGTTATCTTAGCTGTTTACAAAAACATGTTCAGAAATACAATTATATATATAATATGGGCTGAAAGTGCACACTCCAAGCTGCAATATGAGAGTTTTCACATCCAAATCGGAGAAAGGGTTTAGGAATCATAGCTCTGTAATGCATAGCCTCCTCGTTTTCAAGGGACCAAAAGTAATTGGACAAGGGACTCTAAGGGCTGCAATTAACTCTGAAGGCGTCTCCCTCATTAACCTGTAATCAATGAAGTAGTTAAAAGGTCTGGGGTTGATTACAGGTGTGTGGTTTTGCATTTGGAAGCTGTTGCTGTGACCAGACAACATGCGGTCTAAGGAACTCTCAATTGAGTTGAAGCAGAACATCCTGAGGCTGAAAAAAAAGAAAAAATCCATCAGAGAGATAGCAGACATGCTTGGAGTAGCAAAATCAACAGTCGGGTACATTCTGAGAAAAAAGGAATTGACTGGTGAGCTTGGGAACTCAAAAAGGCCTGGGCGTCCACGGATGACAACAGTGGTGGATGATCGCCGCATACTTTCTTTGGTGAAGAAGAACCCGTTCCCAACATCAACTGAAGTCCAGAACACTCTCAGTGAAGTAGGTGTATCTGTCTCTAAGTCAACAGTAAAGAGAAGACTCCATGAAAGTAAATACAAAGGGTTCACATCTAGATACAAACCATTCATCAATTCCAAAAATAGGCAGGCCAGAGTTAAATTTGCTGAAAAACACCTCATGAAGCCAGCTCAGTTCTGGAAAAGTATTCTATGGACAGATGAGACAAAGATCAACCTGTACCAGAATGATGGGAAGAAAAAAGTTTGGAGAAGAAAGGGAACGGCACATGATCCAATGCACACCACATCCTCTGTAAAACATGGTGGAGGCAACGTGATGGCATGGGCATGCATGGCTTTCAATGGCACTGGGTCACTTGTGTTTATTGATGACATAACAGCAGACAAGAGTAGCCAGATGAATTCTGAAGTGTACCGGGATATACTTTCAGCCCAGATTCAGCCAAATGCCGCAAAGTTGATCGGACGGCGCTTCATAGTACAGATGGACAATGACCCCAAGCATACAGCCAAAGCTACCCAGGAGTTCATGAGTGCAAAAAAGTGGAACATTCTGCAATGGCCAAGTCAATCACCAGATCTTAACCCAATTGAGCATGCATTTCACTTGCTCAAATCCAGACTTAAGACGGAAAGACCCACAAACAAGCAAGACCTGAAGGCTGCGGCTGTAAAGGCCTGGCAAAGCATTAAGAAGGAGGAAACCCAGCGTTTGGTGATATCCATGGGTTCCAGACTTAAGGCAGTGATTGCCTCCAAAGGATTCGCAACAAAATATTGAAAATAAAAATATTTTGTTTGGGTTTGGTTTATTTGTCCAATTACTTTTGACCTCCTAAAATGTGGAGTTTTTGTAAAGAAATGTGTACAATTCCTACAATTTCTATCAGATATTTTTGTTCAAACCTTCAAATTAAACGTTACAATCTGCACTTGAATTCTGTTGTAGAGGTTTCATTTCAAATCCATTGTGGTGGCATGCAGAGCCCAACTCGCAAAAATTGTGTCACTGTCCAAATATTTCTGGACCTAACTGTATATATATAGATGTTGTTGTCTGTAGCTACCAAGTGTTTGTGTAGGGCGCTGTACATGTTCTGGGTGTTGTCTGGGTGTGGCGGGGGGGGTGAGAGCGGTGTTGTATGTGTGTTGCGTGTGTTGCGTTGTTTGTGGAGCGCTGTGTGTCTGTAGCGTTGTGTGTGTTGCCCGGTTTGTGTGGGTGTGGTGTGTTTTGGGGGGAGGTATGTTTTGTGCAATGTGTGTGTATTGCGTGGTATGTGCGTATAATTATGTATGCCGCGGTGTTTGTGTGTTGGGTGTTGTGTGTGTGCAGCGTTGTCTGTGTGTGTGGGTGTCTGTGTAGGGCGGTGTTTGTTGTTCCCAGTGTGTGTGTGGTGTGTTGTGTGTGTGTGTGTTGGGGGGAGGTGTGCACCTCCCATCGTGCTCCATCCCCCATGCTGCACACCCCCCATCATGCTCCAACCGCCATGCTGCGCACTCCCAAACGTGCTCCATCCGCCATGCTGCGCACTCCCAAACGTGCTCCATCCGTCATGCTGCGCACACCCAAACGTGCTCCATCCCCCATGCTGCGCACTCCCAAACGTGGTCCATCCGCCATGCTGCGCACTACCAAACGTGCTCCATCCGCCATGCTGCGCACTCCCAAACGTGCTCCATCCGCCATGCTGCGCACTCCCAAATGTGCTCCATCCGCCATGCTGCGCACTCCCAAACGTGGTCCATCCGCCATGCTGCGCACTCCCAAATGTGCTCCATCCGCCATGCTGCGCACTCCCAAACGTGCTCCATCCCCAATGCTGCGCACTCCCCATCGTGCTCCATCCCCTATGCTGCGCACCCCCCATCGTGCTCCATCCCCCATGCTGCACCAGTATCAGCCTCTCTTCCCCCAGCATCAGCCTCTCTCCTCCCAGCATCAACCTCTCTCCTCTCAGCATCAGCCTCTCTCCTCCCAGCATCAGTCTCTCTCCTCCCAGCATCAGCCTCTCTCCTCCCAGCATCAGCCTCTGTGTCCCCAACATCAGCCTCTCTGTCCCCAGCATCAGCCTCTCTCCTCCCAGCCTCAGCCTTCCCCAGCATCAGCCTCTCTTCTCTCAGCCTCCCCCCTCCCAGCCTCCTTCCTCCCAGCCTCCCCAAGCATCAGCCTCTCGCCTCCCAGCTTCCCCCAGCATCAGCCTCCCCCTCCCAGCCTTCCCCAGCATCAGCCTCTCTCCTCCCAGCCTCCCCCAGCATCAGCCTCTCTCCTCTCAGCCTCCCCCAGCATCAGCGTACACCCTCCCAGCCTCCCCCAGCATTAGCCTACCCCAGCATCAGCCTACCCCAGCATCAGCCTACACCCTCCCAGCCTCCCCCAGCATCAGCCTACCCCAGCATCAGCCTACCCCAGCATCAGCCTCTCTCCTCCCAGCCTCCCCCAGCATCAGCCTCCCCCTCCCAGCCATCCCCAGGATCAGCCTCTCTCCTCCCAGCCTCCCCCAGCACGCCGTGATCCTCTGCCGACACTTACAGATCTGATCGCATACACTCACACACACACATCAGAACACACTCACACACATCCGATCGCATACACACACACACACTGACGATATCGCACATACGCGCTCACACTCACAACATCCGGAGATACCACATGCTTCTGGCCATGTGATCCTCCGGCAGGTCCTAGAAGGTCACTCCACAGTATCGCCGCCGAGAAGCAAGCGATATCCCAGGATGTTGTGAGTGTGTGGATGCGATGTGATGTGTGTGTGAGAGTGAGTGTGATCTGATGTGTGTGTGTGTGTTGTTATGTGTGTGCGTGTGTATGTTCCGCCGCTGCAGGACCTTGATGCGCTGATAACTATGCTACTATGGTTACCAGCGTATCCCGTCCCCCGCTCGCATGGGAGCCCCCACCAGCATACGGCGGTAACCCCAGCAATGCGAGGGTATGTGTCGGCCGGGTTGGCTGCGTACGCTGATGTGGGCTCCCAGGGGTACAGTACTCACCTGGGAGTCGTGGCTCCGTGTCAGTTCGGGGAATGCGTGCGGGGGGCGGGGCCAGAGCGAGCGTGCATTGCGTGAGGGGGGCGGGGCGTGGCAGAGTTGCCAATGCGTGCAGGGTGCCGGGGCGAGAGGCCAATCCGTGTGAGGGTGGAGCCTGGGCGAGCGGCCAATCCATGCGGGGGGCGGGGCCATGGCGAGCCCAGCGGCCAATCAGCTTTGTGTCACCGTAGGGACACAATTTTGGAGCAAGACAGACAGACAGATAGACAGACAGATAGACAGACAGAATAAGGCAATTATATATATAGATTTATTAATTAGAATTATAAGAAAGGCTTGCTGTTGCTTTACTGGTTGGCAAGACTTTTTAACTACATAAAACTTAAAACATCTCAATAACAGACTATAAACAACTTGTATTACATTAATTTCACTAGGAAAATTCAACAGCGCTATGTTTGACTAATTGCTACTTGCAATATTTTGATCACTTTGAAGGATAATGCCATATTTATATTTTGTTTTTGTTTTTTTTTAATTGCTTCCCATTTACCGCAATATTTCATTGTTATCCAGATTAATTTGTTGCTTGCCAGAAATTCAAAGTATATTCCAATGTGAATAGTGGTTAAATAATGCTTTGTTTAGTGCATGCAATTATGCTAATCTAATTTATCCTTCCTGCAACAGAGAAATTGATCTGTTGACTCTGCACCTTTGTGGATCACTTACAAAACACTAGTAATTAATCAGTTCTTAATATGGCTCAGTTACTAGTTCATTTTCTATACAACACAGAAGGTCATTATGAATTTAGTACTGTAGTTAACATGATGTCTTCAATGCAGTTAGAGGTTCACTCCACATCCACAGTAGTTTAATAATTAAAGTTCTGTAAAATGTACATATATTCCAAAATCTGTAAGGCTTCTTCATGACATTTAGTGTTAAAATAATAATAATAATAATAATAATAATAATAATAATAATAATAATTTCTACATACCATCTAATCTATTTTGTACTTCTTCCTAGCAAGAAAAATTGTCATATTTCGTTTCTTTTATGGAGTACAGAGATATAACATGGTGTCCTAAGAAGATTTTAAGGCTCTTTCTTACCTTTGCTTCGCATTTCATTTGAATGAATGCAGAGTTGTATGAAACTTAATGGTAAGGAGTCATTGTCTCAATCTGTCTCCAGGTTTTTGCCACCTAATCTGAGAGCAGCATAACGTAGGACAGAGATCCTAAATCCAGTGGCGTTTCACTTACTGAGGTGCTTAGTGTAGTTTTGATAAAATGAACAGTAGGTTATCATTAGAGGACTACTTGTCGTGCTGCCAGGTAGTCCAGCATATTCATGAGCTCTATTTGAGTGCTAGATGTGCAGCAGAAAAAACATTAGTTTTATCATAATGACAGCAAACAGCTCGAAAAGTGACACATCGCTGGAATAAGGGTCTTTGTCTCTACATTATGCTGCTTTTAGATGAAGTAGGAAAAACCTGGTGACAAATTCCCTTCAATATATTTGTATACTCCAGAGTTAATCACTCTAACTTGTGGTAGCATACTGCATTATTGTGCAGCAAAATCATTAATAATAAAGAGCCAACCCATGGATATTTGAGTTGACTGAATCAGCATGGAGGAACAAAAATCGGGTTTGGTGAGCAAACTTCATGCGAAAATTGACCCCGAACCACAAACTTCATACAAGTCAAAGGGGAAGAGACGTTTGGGGCTTTAAAATGGCGGTAGTAAGGTCTATGGGGCTGTGGTGAAAGTTAAAAGATAGTAAAAGCAGGATAGTTATACATATCGTGTTTGCCAGTGTTTCCCGGAGGATCACACATTGCTGTCACACTCTTTTCTGGGCCCACTAATTAAGGTTCATGCATATTCACTGCTTCCCCCTCCCATCCTTTGTGCCAGTGTGTGTGATTGCTTACAGACTGCTATACACACCCCTCACCCTGTCTGCAGTCAGTTTACTGTATAGTAGTGTAAATAGAAATAAATAAATAATGTAAAAGCATGATGCCATATTTTAGTGTGGGTAAAAGAGCAGATGTAGACTGCAGCACCCACAGTGGCTGGATATCAAAATAGCAGGGAAAAAAGATGTAGTGCTACTCTCCAGTTTTAAAATCTAGCCACGGGAAAGCAGACAGGTGGGGGCTGCTATTATCAGGATAGGAAGTGACATGGATATTGGCCCATTAGCCTAAAAAATACCAGCATGCAGCTGCACAGAATTGTCGCATCCATTAAATACGATAATGCCAATGCTTTACCCTGCTCATCCTGACTGCCCTGCTGCAGTGACAACCGGGGTATATAAATGGTTAAGGGCAGCTGTGAATAGTTAGCTGCCATCAAGCCCTAGATTAGTAATGGGAGGCGTCAATGAGAACCCCCATTACTAATCCTGTAAGTATAAAGAAAGAAAACACAAAAAAATCATTTATTTGAAACAAAATACACACACCCTTTTTCACCCCTTTGTCAACCCCCAAAAGACGAGTGAAGATCTGACTTAATCCATATGAGGTCCCACGACGATCCAGGCACTGTTACATCCAGAGCCTGGAGAGAGCGAAATACCTACCTAGCATTTCTTATTATTACATACTTTTTTTACAAGAACTGAAAACTTTGGTTTGTAAAGATTATTGAAAGTTAATTATAGTGTTATATAAAATATATAGTAAAATGAAAAGTTGAAATGAATAGATTAGTGTGAAATAAAAAAGCTTCTTACTATGTCTAAGGATGTAGGAGCTGATAGCAGAAGTACCACCACCACTGCCACCAGTTTTCCTAGCAGTAGTACAACCAAAAACAGGCTATAATTTCTCACCTTTGCCTCTGGCAAGTGTATTAGTGGTGTGGAAGAAATTGTATAATATATGGTATATTAGTCACAACAGGGTTACATTATCACTGACAGCGACAACATCAGTTTGAGTCAAAGCTGAGTATAGAACATTCTGATCAAAAATGACTAATGATTAACATTTTTTGATCAATTATTTTTTACAAAATACATTAAAAGTCTGTCAGTGTGTTGTGCTATTGAAGGACTGTTTTTTACTACCATTCATTCTTCTGGTGAGGTCACTGGCATTACTAATGCTATGTTTCTATTAAAGAAAATAAAATGGTTGGTTACAAGTCCTAAGTGATCTCAGAGTGTTGTACAGATCTTTTCAGGGCAATTGGAGTTCCTGCCATTTGCAAAAAAAATGTACTAAAATCAAAAATTTGTGGGAAAATAATTTGATTTTGGGAAATTTGAATTTTAAAAGATGTAAGCATTTCTATAAAGTAACAAATATTTAGTGTTAAAGAACGAGTACAAGAATGTCAGGAAGGGTTTAATAAAAGCAAGGCTTATTTGGTTTTCCAAAATGGATAATTTTTCTTACCCAAATAATAGAAATATGGTTTATGGATCGTGATACTCTATATCCTTATACACACATTTACAAGAACAATCACACAATCACATATCATACACATGCGCACCACTTACAGTATATATATATATATATATATATATATATATATATATATAAGAATTATCAAGATCGGGCACTGCAGAGCAAAATCTGCCAAACAGTGGAGCCGTACTCACAGTTGCGTGGAATCAATGTTTCTGGGCTTTGACTGCTCCTGGATTGAAGATGCCTAGTGGAGCGGTGCTCAGCAACAACACAAGTCCATAACCACAAATCCAAGAACAGAATGCGGCAACTCACTCCATCACGTGCAAAAATATCCTTTATTCTGCGTTATTGCAGACAAAATACAGGAGCATGGGGAGAGAGGGGGTGCAGGGGACGGTGAGCGGACGACAGCCTGTTTCGTGCTGACACGCGCTTTGTCAGCGCGAAACAGGCTGTCGTCCGCTCACCGTCCCCTGCACCCCCTCTCTCCCCATGCTCCTGTATTTTGTCTGCAATAACGCAGAATAAAGGATATTTTTGCACGTGATGGAGTGAGTTGCCGCATTCTGTTCTTGGATTTGTGGATATATATATATATATATATATATATATATATATATATATATAACACCCAGGGGGCAGGCAAGGAGTGTCGCGTACCTGCTTTACTCGTCAACGGGCCGGTGTGCTGATCGGAGATGTAGTAGTGGCCTGCTCAGCTTTTTGCCCTGAGGTGTACACCAATAAGGAGGGAAGATGATGGGGAGAGTAGTAGGATGGATGTCGTGACGCCACCTGTGGTATGCAGACAGAGATTCAGCCACCGCTGCTGTTGCTGTCCTTCGGGGTGAATGGTAGTAGCAGCCAGAGATGGTATCGCTCCCCACAGGTGGAGCGAGTCCGGGGGAGGATGATGAGGGGAGGAGCGATGGCATTTGAGCGCTGAGGTGCAGTGCGGTGTTGCCGGTAATCAAGAGTCAGAGTCAATGGCTGCGGTTCCAGACGTCTTTACTCGCTTTTTGTGCTGTGCTGCTCACCCAGATAGTACTGGTCACCTGCTGTGATGGGCTCCGTCGACCCCGAATCCCTTCAGAGGTCAGTCCAGTGTGGTGCTGGGTGAGTCCCTTCCTACTAGCGCCATGTGTGTTGGATTCCCGTGGCTTAAAGCTACTTGGGGACCACAGTTCATCCTGAGTAGTACTCTTGTCCCTATTTGCAGGTACCGCTGCTCCGCAACGGGACCTGGTCCAGTCCAAGGCCCCGGATCCTCTCTGGTACTGTTCTTTCGGGCTCTTTTTCAGAAAAGCTTGAAACCTCTCTATCCCAGCAGATTCTGGAAAACCAACTTGGAGTGTGATCTTCCCTAGGGTCCTGCACCCTGAGTGTGGCACCAGTTCCAAGGTAGTGTTTAAGCTCGCACCTCGGCAACCACAAGAACAACTCCTCTGTCCCATCAGAGAACCGGTAAGACACATCTCCTCTTTTCCTTTCCTGATGGAGAACCCCTTTCTAACTGTTGTGTTGGCTCCTACATAACTCCCCCTTGTGGCTGCTCCGCCCCAGGTACCTGTCACTAATGGGTGGTGCCCCCCATGTTTGGAGGCTACCTTAAAGGGAATGTATCGTCATAAAAAAATTAAATAGCTGAAAAAATGTAAAGTAATAATATCTTAATGTTTTGTTTAAATATTATTTTTTTTTAATTGAGCAAAATATAAAAAAAATTAAAAAGTTTGATATTTTCCACTGTTTCCACTGTTAAAAACTAGGGGGGAGCAGCTTCTGAAATCCTACAGAAATCCTACTGTAGAAATAGCCTGGATTACAGCTGCAGTAAAGTGGGCGGAGTCTGCTCTCCTGTGTGTGATGGCATGTCTCCCCCCTCCTAATCTGAGTGTTTACAACAGATAGCTGAGAATGACATGTAGGGACACAGTGCAGAGCCATTTTGATGGTGGCCAGAAATGTCTAAAGTGTCATCAAGGACAGCAGGAGTATCACCCAGGATAGGATTAGATACACAGGTCAGCAGACAGTATCACACAGGATAGGATTAGATACACGGCTCAGCAGACAGTATCACCCAGGCCAGGATTATATACACAGCTCAGCAGACAGTATCACACAGGATAGGATTAGACACACGGCTCAGCAGACAGTATCACACAGGATAGGATTAGATACACAGCCATGCAGACAGTATCATACAGGATAGGATTAGATACACAGCCGTGCAGACAGTATCACATAGGATTGGATTAGATACACAGCCGTGCAGATAGTATCACACAGGAGAGGATTAGATACACAGCCATGCAGACAGTATCACACAGGATAGGATTAGATACATAGCCCTGCAGACAGTATCACACAATAGGATTAGATACACGGCTCAGCAGACAGTATCACCCAGGCCAGGATTATATACACAGCTCAGCAGACAGTATCACACAGGATAGGATTAGATACACGGCTCAGCAGACAGTATCACACAGGATAGGATTAGATACACAGCCGTGCAGACAGTATCACATAGGATTGGATTAGATACACAGCCATGCAGACAGTATCACACAGGATAGGATTAGATACACAGCCCTGCAGACAGTATCACACGATAGGATTAGATACACAGCCGTGCAGACGGTATCACACAGGATAGGATTAGATACACAGCCATGCAGACAGTATCACACAGGATAGGATTAGATACACAGTTCAGCAGACAGTATCACACAGGATAGGATTAGATACACGGCTCAGCAGATAGTATCACACAGGATAGAATTAGATACACAGCCGTGCAGACAGTATCACACAGGATAGGATTAGATACACAGCCCTGCAGACAGTATCACACAGGATAGGATTAGATACACAGCCGTGCAGACAGTATCACACAGGATAGGATTAGATACACAGCCTTGCAGACAGTATCACACAGAATAGGATTAGATACACAGCCGTGCAGACGGTATCACACAGGAGAGCATTAGATACACAGCCGTGCAAACAGTATCAGGGGTAGCAGCGGCGGTACTCAAATGCAGTGGCACACACACACACACAGCAGCGGTGGCGGCGGGCAGAGCAGTAGCTGGGGAGAGCGGAGGGAGGGGGTGTCATCAGAGACGATAACGGCGGGGGAGGGGCGGAGGTAGCAGTAGCGGGGGCATAGCGGGGGCTGGGGAGAGTGGAGCGATGGGGTGTCATCGGAGACGGTAATAGGGGGAGGGGAGGCGGCCTATACTCACATATCCCGGCGGTTGACAGGGGTATAGTGGAGCAAACAGCATAGCTGTGAGCTCAACAATGATGGCGCTGATCTCCTCCCTCTGCTGTGATCTGGACAGCCCAGAGTGCACATCCAGGTCACAGCAGACGCCCACTGTAATGTAAATGATGGGGTCGGATCCCAACCACTGTTCTCTATGCACAGGGGCTGCCATAAAGGAGGGAGTAACTGTCGTTATACACACAGCAAATCCAGCATGGCCCCCAGTGCCTCCAGTAAAATTAGAATTACATAAAAATTAAATAAGCTGCGATTTTAATTTTGTATTAAAAATACTTGATTTCATAATCACTATTTTTAATACAAAAATAAAAAAACACGATACATTCCCTTTAAGACCCTACCCTAGCCCTGTCTCCATTGGGGAGGGCAACCTGGTGGTGTTTTCGAGTGTGTAAGTGGTAAAACCGGTACCGACCTCTTCAGGATCCGGGTGTAGCATTACACCTTAAATCAGGTGCAATACTCTGTGGTGACTGAAGCCTCAAGCGTGCCACATATAAATTTGTGGGATATTAAATTGATGCTTAACTTTAAATGAAATAAAAAAATTATTACTTTCTTTTAAATTATGAGAAGATTCTTTACTTACTCAGATAAATGTACTGTTAGAGAAGAATAACAAGAACTCTGCAGTCATGACTAAATCTGTGCTGTGAAAATTAAAAAACATCAATAGGGAGAAATGAACAGGGTGTTAGCTAATGACTTTTAATTAATTTTAATTGCTGACATTTAGAATTGTAGTTTTGTGTTTTTATTCTAGCATTTTGATAATGTTGGGATTTCAGCCAGTTTTCTTATTACTCTGAGATTCTTAATGCTGTTTGAAAAAATAAGAAAAAAATGTGTTTAAATGCTTGTCTAAATGAGACCATGAAATTAAGTAAATATTGCAGTAACACTGCATGATTTTATAACTGAATGGGTTAAAGTCAAGGATTCAGATGCAATCTGCTTTAAAACTCCCGAGAGAACTTTAAAGTGCCATCTGTACTGATCATATTTTAAGGTTTAGAACATGTGGCAACAACACTAAATAATATATTAGTAATTTAGAAATTCAAAGAACATTTTTACTAATATAAAAAATAAAGTAAAGAGGCATGACATCATATAACATCTCAGTCTGAAATAAACACGGAAAAACATATAAACAGTGATTGCTATCAGGTAGGGCAACATGAAACATGTCTGCATACAAAGTCAGTAAGAAGTATGCATACAAAAGGTAGTACATTACAGTAATAGAAAATGTAATATAAATTAATGAGAGGTCATGTACCTGAGGTTGCCTTTATTTCATAGTCTTCAACTTTTTGTGGCTTCATTACAATAATGGAGCTCCTGCTGGTTCTATCTAAAGGTGGATAGCGAGGAAAACTAATTTACCCATTGACCTTATTGGTTCCATTATGGTTCTTGCATTTTTTTTTACCATAAACATAGCAGTTTTTGCAATCAACAATAAAAATCCTTTTTGAGAATAGACATACACCATTAACTACAGGGTAAATACTGCCTAAATATTTCTTATAGTTTTACACCCTTAGGTACCATATTACAAATTGTTAAAATTATTGTTAACCTTTCTTAAAGGGAATCTGTCAGCAAGTTTTTGCTACCTCATCTGAGAGAAACATGATGTAGGCAAAGAGATCCTGAATCCTATGATGTATCACTTAGATTACTAGGTGCAGCTGTTCTGACAGAATCAGAATGTTTAGATTTAGCAAAGCAGCAGAGAGCGTTGTCCTGCCCACCGCAGGCTCTCTATATAGATTAAAAAAACAAAACTGAAAATAATATAAACAAATACCCTGCTGTAACTAATTAAAAGCATAATGCATATAAATAAACATAGGGTACTAAGTAAACACATTTTTTGATCAAAAAAAGCATAAAGCCATCCCACCGCGACAAAGAGTGCCCAATCAGGACATTACCTACACTCTCTAATACTAAAACTTCACCATGTGTCAACAGACATCAATCTGACAAAAAGCAGAGAGTAGCTGGGTCCGGACTGGACACACAGCCACGGGTAGCAATATAGATGAGATGCCTGGCTCACTAAGAAGGGGGCCACACTCTATTTGTACTGAGTAAAAAAGACTACAAAAGAAAACAAAAAAGTGAGCCGGAGTATGAGTTGGTGTCTATGTAGCTTGTAAGCTCATGTTCACACTGGCCATAAGACATAAAAAAACAAAACTGTTTACGTCATTGGTCAGGAATGGACCGAATATCATGGTGTACCAAATATGTCACATGTCACAGAGAGGTTAATAAACCTGTTTGTGCAAGAATTTGGGCCAGTTTTTACATAATTAGTTAGAAATGAGTGGACAAATCTGTGGAGGATTGAGTTTGAGTCAAATTTACTGAAATTAACTGTTTCATGCAAATTTGAACACTGTGAGATTCACTTCATGCTGCGTGAAAAAAAAACAACCAACAAACCTTTGCCTGGCACCATTTCCCACACAGTTGAAGCATCAGAGAGCAAGCAAACATATATTTGCATTGCAGTGTTGGCCGTCTCATAATTTTAGTAATGTCTAATAATATTTTGGGATAGAAGTCATAGGAGATGATAGCAATAGAAGAAATTGGAAGGTAGCAACCTCCAAACAGACCAAACTAAATTGGCCGTTAGGAGAGGATGTCACTGAGGAATGCCAGGTCACTTATAGGACCTGATGTAGAACACAGCAAAGGACTGCAGCCATAGAAAGAGGGAGCAGAGGCTGAAACTGAACATTAGACAGGTGCATAACAGTCACACTGAGAATTAAAAGAGTTAATGCAACTATCTGGAACAAAATCCATTAAACTTTCCATCATCATAGCTATTACTGACTGCACCATATTGAATCTAAAGGTAAAGTCATGTGTCTTTAGTTTCTAGTAGTTTCACCCATGCTTCCTTTTCTTTTTCCAGTTGTCACAACCCGACTTGCCTCCCTTCATTTATCCTTACAATCTCTCCATGCTATGTCAGCTTCTAATTACAGCAGTATCGCTTCCCCAATATGCCTAAATTCCTCACATTGCTACTAAGTTGCCCTGGGTTATCAAGAAGCTACAATATATATGAGCAGTCAATTCTGTCCGCAACATGTAGCTTCCTTTTCTTGATCAATGCAACAAACACAAAGATTTCTGTCATTTTCTGCCAGGCATAATTGGCATAGTACAAAATAGCAGTTCTCATAGCACACAATAGAGTGACTCCGTATTGTTAAATATACTATTGCGGGATGTTAAGGGAGCTCTACTATTATGTCTAGAATGCAATAATGACAAAGATATTTGTAGATTGTATGATTTTCTGTTGTACGCTAATTGCCTAATGTATGCAAAAATGCTATATGTACAGTATTATATTGATAATTAGTTTATTTCAGAATTATAAACTCTGTATAAGACAGTATGCGAAAGACCATAGCGTTATAGGGATCTTTAAAGGGAACATCTCATGTATTTTTTTTTATATTAAACTGCCTCCAATTTGTTTTAAATGATACATGTATTCATGTAGATGTATCACTAACATGCTTCAAAAACAAAACAAAACATGTATTTATCTGGAAAAAAGACTTTATATGCTTTTGTTAATGCAGTAAATTCCTTAGGTTTCAGTCATAGGGGTGGAACTTTTGCTGTGATCAGTCACTGTCACTAAAATTGAGACATGATCCTTATTTGAACTTAGTCACATGCACAGCATTGTAATTGATTACACCACAGGTCCTTCAACATCACTTCTCTGCTGTGCCCCTCCCATTACGGTCACAAGATAGGGACATCAGCACTGGTCCTGTAGAACCACTTATTTTCTACTGATTAGCACAGGTCCTTCACTATCACTTCTCTACTGAGCTCCATCCATTACGGTCATATGATCGTGATATCAGCACATGTCTTTCCCACTGTTTCACCAATGTTGAGCTCCGGAGTTCAGCATTGGAGAAGTGGTGGTGAAGGATCTATGCTGATGTCACAATCAGGCAACCATAATAGACAGAGCTCAGCAGACAAGTGATGCTGAAGGAGCGGTGATATAAAAAAATTACAATGATGGGGGCATAACTAAATTCAAGAAAGAGTCATGCCTGACCTTGAGTGGCAGTGACTGATCCCAGCAAAAACTCCACCTCTATGACTGAAACCTAAAGTATTTACTGCATTCACCTAAGCATTTAAGGTATTTTTTAAAGATTAATACAGTATATTGAATATATTTAAAAAAAAAACACACATTGCATCATTTAAAACACATTGGTGGTGGTTTAATATAAAAAAACCCGACATGACAGGTTCCCTTTAAAAGTAAGATACAGGAAAAGTATTAGTTCTCATGATTTACAATGATTTATTTATTGATACTTAATAATTACAAGTGGATTTTATCATTTGAAATGCATAAAGACTGGTGATGAGGGAATTTTATAAAATTTAATTTTGCGGATCAGCTTGAATTTGGCTAGGACATTTGGTTTTCATCAAATGTATTCCTTTCAAATAGAAGGCGTTGTATCTGACTAGCAGGCCTCTCAAGTCCCATGTCATAATAAATGTATATAAAAAAAGCAAAGAAAAAATTATACGTATCTCATCCTTGAACTCACCTGTACAGTCACATAGCCCCTTACAAATAAACTCTGTTCTTCTGGCAACTTCTGCTGCCACATCCTGGCATCTGTGGACTTTGCTTTGACTAGGTTATGAAAACATCATGACACTGTCCCATGCCTCATAAGAAAATAAGACCTATTAAGCATTAGGCAACATGCGCACGTTGCGTTTTTTGTCTCGTTTTTGCCACGTTTTTTGGTGCAGTTTTGTTGTCAGCACTTTCTGACATATGACTTCCCAGCAAAGTCTATGAGAAGTCAGATTTGCAATGCGCACATTGCAGTTTATTTGTCAGCATTTTTTTCGTCAAAACTTTGTGACAAAAAAGATGCAGCATGTTCATTCTTTCTTGCGTTTTTGTCAACATTTGTCACCCATTGAAATCAATGAGGGCATCAAAAACGCAAGGAAAAATGCATGCTATCAAATTGGTGCGTTTGGCATGCATTTTGCATACGGTTTACCTGCATTTTTGTCAACAAAAACGCAGCTAACCAACTTAGTTCCAGTATGCCAAAATCAATGCTGGAGCGATTTTGACATTCCGGTGTCCGTGTGTTGTGTTCGTGTGTCGTGTCCGTGTCAGTGTCGGGGCTGTGTCAGTGTCAGTGTGGTATCTGTGCCCGTGAGTGTCGGTGCCCGAGTCGGTGTCTGTGTCTGTTTCTCTTGCGCGCTCTCTCATTCTCCCCAAGCAGTACATACTCACCGATCTCGGCTGTCACATTGCTTCCACGCCTCTCATCTTCTTCCCGACCCGCTCATACATACAGTTAGGTCTAGAAATATTTAGACAGTGACACAATTTTTGCGAGATGGGCTCTGCATTCCACCACATTGGATTTGAAATGAAACCTCTACAACAGAATTCAAGTGCAGATTGTAACGTTTAATTTGAAGGTTTGAACAAAAATATCTGATAGAAATTGTAGGAATTGTACACATTTCTTTACAAACACTCCACATTTTAGGAGGTCAAAAGTAATTGGACAAATAAACCAAACCCAAACAAAATATTTTTATTTTCAATATCTTGTTGCGAATCCTTTGGAGGCAATCACTGCCTTAAGTCTGGAACCCATGGACATCACCAAACGCTGGGTTTCCTCCTTCTTAATGCTTTGCCAGGCCTTTACAGCCGCAGCCTTCAGGTCTTGCTTGTTTGTGGGTCTTTCCGTCTTAAGTCTGGATTTGAGCAAGTGAAATGCATGCTCAATTGGGTTAAGATCTGGTGATTGACTTGGCCATTGCAGAATGTTCCACTTTTTTGCACTCATGAACTCCTGGGTAGCTTTGGCTATATGCTTGAGGTCATTGTCCATCTGTACTATGAAGCGCCGTCCGATCAACTTTGCGGCATTTGGCTGAATCTGGGCTGAAAGTATATCCCGGTACACTTCACAATTCATCCGGCTACTCTTGTCTGCTGTTATGTCATCAATAAACACAAGTGATCCAGTGCCATTGAAAGCCATGCATGCCCATGCCATCACGTTGCCTCCACCATGTTTTACAGAGGATGTGGTGTGCCTTGGATCATGTGCTGTTCCCTTTCTTCTCCAAACTTTTTTCTTCCCATCATTCTGGTACAGGTTGATCTTTGTCTCATCTGTCCATAGAATACTTTTCCAGATTTGAACTGGCTTCATGAGGTGTTTTTCAGCAAATTTAACTCTGGCCTGTCTATTTTTGGAATTGATGAATGGTTTGCATCTAGATGTGAACCCTTTGTATTTACTTTCATGGAGTCTTCTCTTTACTGTTGACTTAGAGACAGATACACCTACTTCACTGAGAGTGTTCTGGACTTCAGTTGATGTTGTGAACGGGTTCTTCTTCACCAAAGAAAGTATGCGGCGATCATCCACCACTGTTGTCATTCGTGGACGCCCAGGCCTTTTTGAGTTCCCAAGCTCACCAGTCAATTCCTTTTTTCTCAGAATGTACTCGACTGTTGATTTTGCTACTCCAAGCATGTCTGCTATCTCTCTGATGGATTTTTTCTTTTTTTTCAGCCTCAGGATGTTTTGCTTCACCTCAATTGAGAGTTCCTTAGACCGCATGTTGTCTGGTCACAGCAACAGCTTCCAAATGCAAAACCACACACCTGTAATCAACCCCAGACCTTTTAACTACTTCATTGATTACAGGTTAATGAGGGAGACGCCTTCAGAGACGCCTTCAGAGTTAATTGCAGCCCTTAGAGTCCTTTGTCCAATTACTTTTGGTCCCTTGAAAAAGAGGAGGCTATGCATTACAGAGCTATGATTCCTAAACCCTTTCTCCGATTTGGATGTGAAAACTCTCATATTGCAGCTGGGAGTGTGCACTTTCAGCCCATATTATATATATAATTGTATTTCTGAACATGTTTTTGTAAACAGCTAAAATAACAAAACTTATGTCACTGTCCAAATATTTCTGGACCTAACTGTATTGACTCCTCCCATGTCTGTGATTGGTTGCAGAGAGACGAGCCCCCATGCTGACTGACAGCTGTCTGACTGCAACCAATCACATCCGCCGGTGGGCGTGTCTAAATTGTACCGCACTGAAGAGAGTTGCTCTATCAGCGGTGGAGGACTCGAGCTGTGACAGCAAACACATGAGTGGCCATGAGCGCCAATCTCGCTGCTCACTTAAGTCACTCAGGTGGTTTGCTGTGACAGCTGAAGGACTGTTGTCGCTCAGCAAACCACCCGAGTGACTGAAGTGAGTAGCGCGATAAGCGCTGCCGTCACTCATGTGTTTGCTGTCACAGCTCAAGTCCTCCACCCGTGAGCGCACATCAGGCCGCAACTGAAGTGAGCCGCAGTTGGAGGACTCACGTGAGTGACGGCACCGCCGATCGCGTGGCTCACTTCAGTAGCGGCCTGAACCACAGTGAACCCAGCCGTGACGTCCTTGCTGCAACACCCGCCGTACTGCGAGACCCGTAGCTGTGACCTCAGGGGTTCACCCCAGTTCATTCTGGACACTGCTGCTCTGTCCACACTCACAGCTGGCAGCCATTCTGTATGACCGTTGGCTGTGACAGGAGAGGGATGTAGCAGAGCTGGAAGCATCGTGGGACCTCGTGTGGATTACTTCGGACCTGGAGGGGTGTTTTGGGGGTTAATAAAGTGGTGAAAGAGAGTGGCTTTTTATTTTATTTCAAATAAAGGATTTTTTTGGCTGTGTGTGGTTATTTACTTTCACTTACAGATTAGTGATGTGGGGTGTCTCATAGACACATGACATCACTAACCTAGGGCTTAGTGGCAGCTGTGGGCTGCTGCCATTAACTCCTTATTACCCCAATTGCCACCACACCAGGGCAATGGGAAGAGGCTGGTCCAATGCCAGAATTGGCGCATCTTATGGATGCGCCACTTCTGGGGCGTCTGTGGGCTGCTATTGTTAGGCTGGAAAGAGCCAAATAACGATGGCCCGTCCCACCCTAATAATATCAGCACCCAGTTGTCTGCTGCACCTTGGCTGGTATTAGAAAAATGAGGGGATCCCACGTCTCTTTTTCTTTTTAAATAAATCAAGTAAATAAAAAAAAAGTGTGGGATCCCCTCTATTTTTCATAACCAGCCAAGGTACAGCAGAGAGCTGAGGGTTGCAGCCTGCAGCTGCTGCTGTTCCTGTGCTGGATATGAAAAATGGGGGGATCCTATGTTATTTTTTTTTACCCCAAAGAAATAAAAAAAAAGCTAAGCAAGCTGGCTATCCCTCTATCAAGCTATCTATTCTATTATTTCTTTCTATGTATTCTTTCTGTTCTTTCTTATTATCTAATCTATATGTTCTTATTATCTATGTATCCATCTAGCTACTCTTTCTATTTTTTTTCTATCTATCATCTATTCTAGCTATTTATCCATTATCCTTTCCTATCATATTTTGTTTCTCCTTTAAAAAAACGCAATGACAAAAACGCACCAAAAACGCAGTTCATACTTACCTCCATCACGCAGCACTTCTCTCCGGCGACTGTCAGCGTCTCTACACTGTGCATGAGAAGGTGGGCAGGCCTGAACTAGCTCTGGCTGTTACATGACCGGAGCTCGTGCAGGCCCCGCCCACCTCCTCCTTCCTGCTCATGGATCCACCGCGCTCCAGCCTCCTGTGCACCGAGGGAAAGTGACCGGGTGTCTGCTAACAAGGCAGGTAAGTATGGCACCATCCGCAGGTAAATCCGCAGGAATAATTGACATGCAGTTATGTGCGGCTGCGGGATATCCGCAACATATTCCGCAGCCGCATATTCCGCAACGTGGACACAACACTCCCCATGTCCCATAGGATAACATGGGGAGTGTCTGTGCTGAAACCTGCGGATTTATCTGGAAAATCCAGATAAAGCCGTAAGTTTTCCTTTGCAAAATACGCAGAAGCAAGCTCCCATGGGCACATGGCCTAATACTCTGCACTTTATTGTGGTGCAAAGAATGTGGAGAGAATCAACTAGAAGTCACGCCCATTGTGCTGCTGCTGGTGGTAAAGGTGGGTCTCCTGCAGAAAGAAGACCTAGTCTATCTTTCCCTGCAATGTGCACATATGGAACACCTTCCTCTGATGCACGCAGACAACAAGACGTTCCTCATACACGCTACAACATCTAGCACCACTATTTGATATGCACTCTATAAGACCCGTTTCACACGTCAGTGAAAAGCACAGACGTTTTTCACTGGCGTGTAAAACACGCACATGTCCCTGCGTGTGCCGTGAATCACGGCACACGTGGGTTGTCAAAGTGCAATCCGGGCTTCGTTCTCCGTGGCCCGTGATTGCACTTAGAAATCAACTCACCTGTGCCCGCTCCCGCTCTCCGTGGTGCTGAATCCTCCTGCGGTGCAGCATCCGGCCGGCGCTGACCCCTGCAGCAGCTGCTTCCGGGTCGGCTATGTCGTGCATCATTAAGATGCGCGACAGTAATCAGCCGGCTTAGAAGCAACAAGCTGCACGGGCTGCAGAGAGCGCGGCTGAAGCCGGGTGAGTTAAAATGTTTTTTATTTTAAATGCACGTTTTTTTCTGGCACGTGTTTCACGGACCACACCACTGCGTGGTCCGTGGAACATCAGTGATGCCAGAAAGAAATGGACATGTCTCCGTGCGGCAATCATGCACACGCGGGTACGCCGCACGGAGACACGTGCAGTGAAAAATCACTGACGTGTGAGCAGACCCATTCATTATAATGGGTCTGCGTATGTCAGTGATTCTGGTACGTTTCAAAAAAAAGCACAAACGTACCAGAATCACTGACGTATGAAAGGGGCCTTAGCAGGAGGTAGCATGTCAACAACATGGTTAAAGAGTATATGTCCTCATGTCTCCACATACTGAGTGATGGGTCTTCCCCATTTAGCTCCATTTTCTTTGCTATCTCTTCCACCGGGTCCACTTTTAATTTTGACTCCAGTATCTACAGCAAGTAAAATAGAAATGGAGTAGTATTCCATTATTCCGAGCTGTAGTAATCAGGCTTGTCTGTCTGCTTTAAACAATAATATTTTCAAACTAAACACTTAGGGCGGCTTTGCACACTACGACATTGCAGGTGCGATGGTGGTGGGGTCAAATTGAAAGTGACGCACATCCGGCGTCACTTGCGATTAGAGATGAGCGAACCGGTCGCGGTTCGGCTCGAGGCGGTTCGCCGAACGGAGCTCCCGTTCGAGTTCGGTTCGTCGAACGTACGACGAACCAAACTCGAACTGCATAGGAAACAATGGCAGGCATTCACAAACACATTAAAACACCTAGAAAACACCCTCAAAGGTGTTTAAAAGGTGAAAAACAACTCACAACACAACACAAACACATGGGAAAGTGACAAGGACAAATTCTCATGTGAAAACAAAACAGCGTTACGAGGAAAAAGAGGACGAGACGCAGATATAGTAATGGCATGCCCTTCTAAAATCATGTAAAACACCGCAAGGTGACTCCAAGCGGAGTCTCCCTTTTTTCCAAAAATTGGGCCACACAGACACCTTATCAGTGGCAGCACTTGTGCCCTAGTTGCAAACAGGATGTTTTGATTTGCATCAAGCACATTCAAAAATACGCTATTCTTAACCGTCCCCAGGATGACACCGGGGTAGGTAGCAAAGTCTTTCCTGATTAGAGTTGAGCGCGGTTCGTGGTTCGAGGTTCTCCAGTTCTAAGCTCGAGTGATTTTTGGGGCTGTTCGAGATCGAACTAGAACTCGAGCTTTTTGCAAAAGCTCGATAGTTCTAGATACGTTCGAGAACGGTTCTAGCAGCAAAAAGCAGGGCTTTTTACAGCTACAGTGTGCAGGAGCCATCGCTGGCAGCCTGCCACAAGCTGGTAACCAAGATAAACATCGGGTATCCAAGCAAAGCGCTTTGGTTAGTAACCCGATGTTTATCTTAGTTACGTGCAGGAAGCCCACACTTCCCGTTCAGCTCACTCCGCCCCCTCCTGCCCGCGGCATGTACACATATACACACTCACACGTACACATACATACACACACACACACACACACACACATCCCCGCCTCCCCCCCCCGCTCAGCTTACCTGCGGTGATGAAGTCCCGCCATCCCGACCTCAGCGCTGTCACTGTCCTCCATTGCCGCCGCTTGTCACATCACCTCTCGCTTCCGACCCGAGACTGACTAGCGGTGACGTCACGGACCTCTCGCGATATTTGGCTGTGAAGGCGCCGGTCACTGAACTCAGTGACAGGGGCTGTCGGCAGTGCTGGAGATCAGCGCAGGTAATGTACCTCGCTGACAGCAGCACTTGTCATCCCCTGCAGTGACCTGGGCTGACCCATTGATGTTAGCTCAGGTCACTGCATTGCTCTCCCAGCCAATGGGGAACATCCTGCTCTTCATTGACTGGGACAGTGTGGATCGTCATGGCAACCCCTTGGATTACAGCAGACCTGGATTTGTTTCATTGTTTCATTCTAATAAATTGGTTAAAGAGGGAATGTTTTGGGGAGTGTTTTTTCAAATAAAAATGTGTTTGTCGTCTATTTTTTTTATTACTGACTGGGTTGGTGATGTCGGGTATCTGATAGACGCCTGACCTCACCAACCCCAGGGCTTGATGCCAGGTGACATTACACATCTGGTATTAACCCCATATATTACCCCGTTTGCCACCGCACCAGGGCGCGGGATGAGCTGGGGCGAAGCACCAGGATTGGCGCATCTAATGGATGCGCCACTTCTGGGGCGGCTGCGGCCTGCTATTTTTAGGCTTGGGAGAGTCCAATAACCATGGACCTCCCTAGTCTGAGAATATCAGGCCCCAGCTGTCTGCTTTACCTTGGCTGGTGATCCAATTTTGGGGGACCCCTACGTGTTTTTTTTTTTTAAATTATTTATTTAATTTAAAATAACAGCGTGGGGTGCCCTCAGTTTTGGATTACCAGCCAAGGTGAGGTTGCCAGCTGTGGTCTGCAGGCTGCAGCCGTCTGCTTTACCCTAGCTGGCTACAAAACTAGGGGGAACCCTACGTCATTTTTTTTCATTTTTTTGGCAAAATACAAAGCTAAGCACCCCTTAGTGCCACATGAAAGGCACCAAAGGGTGCTCCACTTTTTCTCCACTTTTTCTCCATTTTTTCTCCACTTTTTCTCCACTTTTTCTCCACTTTTTCTCCACTTTTTCTCCATTTATTCTCCACTTTTTCTCCACTTTTTCTCCATTTTTTTCTCCACTTTTTCTCCATTTATTCTCCACTTTTTCTCCACTTTTTCTCCATTTATTCTCCACTTTTTCTCCACTTTTTCTCCATTTTTTTCTCCACTTTTTCTCCATTTATTCTCCACTTTTTCTCCACTTTTTCTCCATTTATTCTCCACTTTTTCTCCACTTTTTCTCCACTTTTTCTCCACTTTTTCTCCATTTATTCTCCACTTTTTCTCCACTTTTTCTCCATTTTTTTCTCCACTTTTTCTCCACTTTTTCTCCACTTTTTCTCCACTTTTTCTCCATTTATTCTCCACTTTTTCTCCACTTTTTCTCCATTTTTTTCTCCACTTTTTCTCCACTTTTTCTCCACTTATTCTCCACTTTTTCTCCACTTTTTCTCCACTTTTTCTCCACTTTTTCTCCATTTATTCTCCACTTTTTCTCCACTTTTTCTCCATTTTTTTCTCCACTTTTTCTCCACTTTTTCTCCACTTTTTCTCCACTTATTCTCCACTTTTTCTCCACTTATTCTCCACTTTTTCTCCACTTTTTCTCCACTTTTTCTCCATTTATTCTCCACTTTTTCTCCACTTTTTCTCCATTTTTTTCTCCACTTTTTCTCCATTTATTCTCCACTTTTTCTCCACTTTTTCTCCATTTTTTTCTCCACTTTTTCTCCACTTTTTCTCCATTTATTCTCCACTTTTTCTCCACTTTTTCTCCACTTTTTCTCCATTTATTCTCCACTTTTTCTCCACTTTTTCTCCATTTTTTTCTCCACTTTTTCTCCATTTATTCTCCACTTTTTCTCCTATTTTTCTCCACTTTTTCTCCATTTATTCTCCACTTTTTCTCCACTTTTTCTCCATTTTTTTCTCCACTTTTTCTCCACTTTTTCTCCACTTATTCTCCACTTTTTCTCCACTTTTTCTCCATTTTTTTCTCCACTTTTTCTCCACTTGTTCTCCACTTTTTCTCCATTTTTTTTCTCCACTTTTTCTCCACTTTTTCTCCACTTTTTTCCACTTTTTCTCCACTTTTTCTCCATTTTTTCTCCACTTTTTCTCCACTTTTTCTCCGTTCTTTTTCTATGGTCGGTCTACCCATTAGCTCTGCCATGCATACTGTAGCTCTACACCTACTGCACATGTTACTTTATGATTGACATCTCTTTCGTACCAGAGCTGTCTAAGCCTACTCTGACCCCATATTTGTCATTACTATATTGTCCTTGTACTGTATTATGACATTTGTATCATGTGTTTCATTTCTTGCTGTGTTGCAATTTTTTTGCTGCATCCCAATTGTACCTCTACATTGTTCGAGTTTATGTTATTGTTCTCTCACTCTTATGTGATACTGATTATTGTCATTTTTCATGATTACATGCAGATAAGTCCAATCTGACGAAGGCTCAGGCCGAAACGTCATTTGTAACTTGTTTTGGACAAAAACATATATGCTTATGAAAAAAAAAATTTCTTAATACGGACCAATAAAGAGTGATTTTGCATTACTATCCATTGTGACTTACTGACTTAGTCTGGGAGATATAGAGTGCCGAGGTTACTCACTAATTTTATCTATTATTACCTCTGAGCACCTATATACCAGTGAGCAGAGCTTCCTCTACAGTAGTTCTCCTAAATAGGCATGCCCTTACCTCATGAGCAGGGCATTGCAGCTTTGGTAGCAACCATTACGACATGGACTCTGCTGCTGTGGACCCGGGGAGAGTGAGTGCAGATTCATTGCACCCACACTCCTCACATGAAGGGTCCGCACTCCTAGAAAATGGGGGATACGTTCCCTGAGTGTCTCCCCCCCATATTCTAGACGGTCCAGAGTCGTCGTGGGACCCCTTTATTTTTTTTCTTACAATAAATTGGTGAAAGAGGAAATGTTTTGGGGACTGTTTTTTCAAATAAATTTCTTTTGTCGATTTTTTGTTTTTGTTAGTACTGACAGTTTATGATGTTGGGTATCTAATAGACGCCATGACATCACAAACTGCTGGGCTTGATCTCAGGTGACTTTACAGCTAGTATCAACCCGATTTATTACCCCGTTTGCCACTGCACCAGGGCACGGGATGAGCTGGGATGAAGCGCCAGGATTGGCACATCTAGTGGATGCGCCACGTCTGGGGTGCCTGCGGCCTGCTATTTTTAGGCTGTGAAGGCCCAATAACTATGGATCTTCCCACCCTGAGAATACCAGACCACAGCTGTCCGCTTTACCTTGGCTGGTGATCCAATTTGGGGGGGACCCTACTTTTATTGTGTAATTATTAATATTTATAAAATAATTATAAAAAAGAGCCTGAGGGGACCTCCACATTGGATCCCCAACCACGGTAAAACTGCCAGCTGTGGTTTTCAGGCTACAGCCGTCTGCTTTACCCTAGCTGGCTATCAAAAATGGGGGGACCCAACGTAATTTTTTTTTTTTTAACTATTTTTTAAATAGAAAAAATTAATGGGCTTCCCTGTATTTTGATTGCCAACCAAGGTAACGGCAGGCAGATGGGGGTGGCAACCCATAGCTGTCTGCTTTATCTGCGCTGAGAATCAAAAATACCGTGGAGCGCTACGTCATTTTTTTAAAGATTTATTTTTACAGCACTGTGATGTCCAGCAATCAAAATACAGGGAAGCCCATTTTATTGTTAGTTATTTATATAAATAATTAAAAAAAATATACATGGGCTCCCGCTGCATTTTTTGTATTGCTAGCTAAGGGTAATTCAAGCAGCTACTGGCTGCTAACGCCCACTGCTTGGTGTTACCTTCACTGGCAATGGAAAATCCAGGAAAGCATTTTTTATTTTTTTTGCCAAAAAACTACAAAAAAAGGATGTGAGCTTCGCCATATTTTTGTATGCTAGCCAGGTATAGCAGGCAGGTGCTGGAAGAGTTGGATACAGCGCCAGAAGATGGCGCTTCTATGAAAATGCCATTTTCTGAGGCGGCTGCAGACTGCAATTCGCAGCAGTGGGGCCCAGAAAGCTCAGGCCAACCTGTGGTGCGGATTCCAATCCCCAGCTGCCTAGTTGTACCTGGCTGGACACAAAAATGGGGCAAAGCCTACGTCATTTGTTTTCTAATTATTTCATGAAATTCATGAAATAAAAAAAGGGCTTCCCTTTATTTTTGGTTCCCAGCCGGGTACAAATAGGCAACTGGGGGTTAAGGGCAGCCGTACCTGCCTTCTGTACCTGGCTAGCATACAAAAATATGGCGAAGCCCACATAATTTTTTCAGGGAGCAAAAAACTTCTGCATACAGTCCTGGATGGAGTATGCTGAGCCTTGTAGTTCTGCAGCTGCTGTCTGTCTGTATGGAGAAGAGCAGACAGCAGCTGCAGAACTACAAGGCTCAGCATACTCCATCCAGGACTGTATGCAGAAGTTTTTTGCCCACCAAAAAAATGACGTGGGCTTCTCCATATTTTTGTATGCTAGCCAGGTACAGCTGGCAGCCACGGGCTGCCTCCAACCCCCAGTTGCCTATTTGTACCCGGCTGGGAACCAAAAATATAGGGAAGCCCGTTTTTTTTAATTATTTCACTTATTTCATGAAATAATTAAAAAACAAATGACGTGGGCTTCGCCCTATTTTTGTGTCCAGCCGGGTACAACTAGGCAGCTGGGGATTGGAATCCGCAGCACAGGTTAGCCCGAGGTTTGTGGGCGCCTCTGCTGCGGATTTCAGTCCGCAGCCGTCCCAGAAAATGGCGCTCTCATAGAAGCGCCATCATCTGGCACTGTATCCAACTCTTCCAACAGCCCTGGAGCCGGGTGGCTTGTTGGGTAATCATGAGTTAATACTGGCTTTGTTTTACCAGCCAGTATTAAGCCAGAGATTCTTAATGTCAGGCACGTTTGACCCGGCCATTAAGAATCTCCAATAAAGGGTTAAAAAAAAGACACCACACAGAGAAAAAATACTTTCATAGAAATAAATACACAGACACATTAGAGACTCCATCTTTATTACCCCCTGTCAGCCCTCCACGATCCTGCTCTTCTGTCTTCTTTCTTTCTAGTGTAGTAGTAGTGACAATTGTAGTGAGGATGAGATTCACCAGCTCATCACTTGGGGCTGGGGAACCTCCATCCTCACTACAATCCTCACTAGTGTAGTAGTAGTGACGATTGTAGTGAGGAAGGATGAGGTTCACCAGCTCATCACTTGGGGCTGGGGAACCTCCATCCTCACTACAATCATCACTAGTGTAGTAGTAGTGACGATTGTAGTGAGGAAGGATGAGGTTCACCAGCTCATCACTTGGGGCTGGGGAACCTCCATCCTCACTACAATCATCACTACAATCGTGAAGCAGCGTGCAGCCTTCACTCCGTGAGTGATCAGTGCTGGCTGCTAGCGGTAACGCTGACAGACGCGTTACCATAGCAACGGTGCTCTCGGAGCCGCGGTTAGCGGTGACGTCACCGCTAACTGCGTTGCTATGGCAACGGTGATCTCCGTTAATGACCAGCTGTGTCAGCCGGTCCCTAACAGAACGGGGAGTCGACCGTGTGCTAGAGCATGTCGCCGGTACACGGCGATACACATATGTGCACCGTGTACCGGAGAGATGCACTCGCAGGTCCTACATGACGTGTCATAGTCATGTGACCAGTCTGTAGCCAATGAGATAATAGCCACGTGACTGGTCACATGGCTATTTTGACGTCACAATAGGTCCTGCATCTCTGCTGGCAGTGCAGGTCACCGGGAGGATTCAGCGATAATCGGATGGAATAGCGGCAGGAGACAGAGTGCAGAAGGGATCGTGAGGACCGGTAAGTGTTATGGCAATGTTTATTAACTGTTTGTGTACATTTATAATGCATTTTTATGTGTTTGTGATTGCCTCCCATTATAGCCTATTGGTTCGAGTTCGGTTCGTCGAACGTTCGACGAACCGAACTCGAACGGGACCCCCGTTCGGCGAACCGGCCTCGAGCCGAACCGGGACCAGTTCGCTCATCTCTATTCCTGATCCCAGCTCTGTTCATCTTGGATCATTTTTAAAAAACACAGCAAGCAAGGGTTACTCCAAGCGGAGTCTCCCTTTTTTTCCAAAAATTGGGCCCCACACACACCCACCCATTCAGTGGCAGCAGTTGTGGCCCAGTTGTACACTTCACAGCTAGATTTGCATCAAGCACATTCAAAAATACGCTATTCTTAACCGACCCCAGGATGACACTGGGGTAGGTAGCAAAGTCTTTCCTGATCCCAGCTCTGTTCATCTTGGATCATTTTTAAAAAACACTGCAAGCAAGGGTTACTCCAAGCGGAGTCTCCCTTTTTTCAAAAAATTGGGCCACACAGACACCCCATCAGTGGCAGCACTTGTGCCCTAGTTGCAAACAGGATGTTTTGATTTGCATCAAGCACATTCGAAAATACACTATTCTTAACCGTCCCCAGGATGACACCGGGGTAGGTAGCAAAGTCTTTCCTGATCCCAGCTCTATTCATCTTGGATCATTTTAAAAAAACACAGCAAGCAAGGGTTACTCGAAGCGGAGTCTCCCTTTTTTCAAAAAATTGGGCCACACAGACACCCCATCAGAAGCAGCACTTGTGCCCTAGTTGCAAACAGGATGTTTTGATTTGCATCAAGCACATTCCAAATCCACAAGCATTTACTCTCCCCAGGATGACACAGGGGTAATAAATTCCTGGTGGATCCACGACTTTTTCATTTTGATGAACGTTAGTCTGTCCACATTGTCACTGGACAGACGCGTGCGCTTATCTGTCAGCACACACCCAGCAGCACTGAAGACACGTTCAGAGACAACGCTGGCAGCTGGACACGACAAAATCTCCAAAGCGTAAGTGGAGAGCTCTGGCCATTTTTCTAGATTTGAAGCCCAAAAGGAGCAAGGCTCCATTTGCAAAGTCATGGCATCGATGTTCATTTGGAGATACTCCTGTATCATCCTCTCCAAACATTGACTATGTGTCAGACTTGTTTTCTCTGGTGGCCTTGCAAAGGAGGGTCTAAAAAAATTATGAAAAGATTCCATAAAATTGCTGTTACCAGCACCAGATACAATCCTACTGGTACGGGTAGACTGTTGAAGATGACGAGACTGTCCCATGTTTGTCAAGTTACAACTGGGAGAATCACTCCCTGCACCTGCATGGTTGTTTGGTGAAAAAGCCGAGCTAAGATCGAGTAACAGCTTCTTCTGGTACTCCTGCATACGTGCGTCCCTTTCTATGGCTGGAATTATGTCACAAAATTTGGACTTGTACCGGGGATCTAATAGTGTGGCAATCCAGTAGTCATCATCACTTCTAATTTTGACAATACGAGGGTCATGTTGGAGGTAGTGCAACAAGAAGGCACTCATGTGTCTTGCGCAGCCATGCGGACCAAGTCCACGCTGTGTTTGTGGCATAGAGGTGCTACCCATTCTTTCTTCCTCTGACATCTCCCCGAAACCTCTTTCAACTGAAATTTGACCAAGGTCTCCCTCATCTGCTGAGTCTTCCATGTCCATGGACAGTTTGTCCTCCATTTCTTCATGTTCTCCTGCACCTGCCTCAACATTTCATCTGCTACTATGTGCCCTTGTTGATCCCTGTCCCCATGGTCCCATGCCTGCTGCGTTGGTGATGATGAACGTCTGGACCTTGGTGATGTTGTTGTCCCTTGCGCATATGAATCATCCTGTAGTTCCTCCCCTTCCTGTTGTCCCACCCCCTGACTCCGAATAGTGTTTAGCGTGTGCTCCAGCATGTAAATGACTGGAATTGTCATGCTGATAATGGCATTGTCAGCGCTAAACATATTCGTCGCCATGTCGAAACTGTGCAGAAGGGTGCATAGGTCCTTGATCTGGGACCATTCCATCAGGGTTATCTAACCCACCTCTGCATCTCGTTGGCCCAGGCTATACGTCATGACGTATTGCACCAGGGCTCGGCGGTGCTGCCACAGTCGCTGTAACATGTGGAGAGTCGAATTCCAGCGTGTCGCCACATCGCATTTCAGGCGATGAACCGGCAGGCCGAAAGACTTCTGGAGAGATGCAAGTCGCTCAGCTGCGGCGGTTGAACAGCGGAAGTGAGCAGACAGTTTTCGTGCCCTGGTCAGAAGGCCATCTAGGCCGGGATAGTGTGTTAAGAATTGCTGGACGACAAGGTTCAACACGTGAGCCATACAAGGCACGTGTGTCACCTTGCCCAGGCGAAGGGCCGCACCCAGGTTTGCAGCATTGTCGCACACGGCCTTACCAGGCTGCAGGTTGAGTGGAGACAACCATTTATTAAACTCGGACCGCAGAGCTGACCACAACTCCTCAGCTGTGTGACTCTTATTCCCAAGACATGTCAAGCTAAAGACCGCCTGATGCCGTTGCGCTCTGCTGCCAGCATAGTAATGAGGGGTGCGTGATTCCTTCTGTGCAGTGAGAACGCTGGTGGCCTGACCAGGCAGGCTTGGGGCGGAGGTGGAGGACCCAGATGAAGTGGAGGAGGCAGAAGCAGTGGCGGAACTTGGACAGACAGAGGATTGACACACAAGTCGTGGGGACGGCAAGACTTGTGCAGCAGACCCTTCACCATCTATCACCATAGTTACCCAGTGCCCAGTCAGCGACATGTAACGTCCCTGTCCATGCTTACTGGTCCAAGTATCGGTGGTGAAATGCACCCGTTCACACACAGAGTTTCTCAAGGAAGCGTTGATGTTGTGTGCGACATGCTGGTGTAGCGCGGGCACACCTTTCTTAGAGAAGTAGTGGCGACTAGGCATCTGGTACTGGGGCACAGCAACAGACATAAGGTCTCTAAAATCCTGTGTGTCCACTAGGCGGAAAGGCAGCATTTCGGTAGCCAAGAGCTTACAGAGGGATAGAGTCAACCTCTTAGCTTTGTCATGGGTCGCAGGAAATGGCCTTTTATTTGACCACATCTGAGGGACAGAGATCTGGCTGCTGTGTGTAGACGGTGTTGAGTAGGGTGTCCCTGGAAAAATGCAGGTTTGTGAGGAAAGTGCAGGCGGAGACATGATGTTGCCTTCATCCAACGTTGGTGCTATCGATGTCTGAGAGAGCTGTACACACTCACTTGTTTCCCCTTCCAAACCAACTGATGACCTACCAAGCAAACTGCCTTTTGCGGTTACAGTGGTGGAAGTTGTGCGTGGAAAACCAGGTGTGACAGCTGTCCCCACAGTCCTAGAAGATGAAGAGCACGCGGATGCACTGGAAGGGGCAGGCCGTGGATGGTTCGCTCCGCTAGGCCGCATTGCAGCACAGTGAGCTTCCCACCGGGACCTATGATATTTATTCATGTGAAGATTCATGGAAGAATGCAAAAAGGAGGAGGTTCTGAGTTTTGAAAGGCCATACATAATCAATAAGTAGAAAGTGCAACAATATTAATACAAAATATTTATTTAGAAAATATAACATGAAGCACTTACATTTTACATAAGACCATATTAATACAAATAGTTGAAAAAATACAGAGTCAGATTATCCCTGTTAAGGACCTCAATAGCAAAAAAGTATACATATACAGAGGGGTATGGCTCAAGTCCCCCTGCATATGGTCTATGGATCAAGTCATGCATTCAGATCTCCACACAGAAGACCCAAAGAGATTTCCAAGTGGGGAAAAAAAGGGATAAATCCAGCCCTATAGGGAGGGACCAAGCTTACCCATATATGAAGTATCAGTGTCACCGCTGCAAGAGGTCCAATGGGGAAGGAGGAAAGCCCCGACGCGTTTCGCAATGCTTCCTCGGGGGGCTGTGCGACGATAGATCATGAGCCTCACCTTATATATCCACCCAGATATTGTTCATAATTACCGCCGTTTTTAGCGCCGCATGCGCAGTAGCGATGTCCGCGGCTCGCACGTCACTTCCGGGTCTCCCCGGCGGAAGTGACGTCCACAAAGGGGATTACACTTCTCACCGGAAGGGAGCTCCTCAGCGCGTGCGAGATCGCGAACAGTACTGGGCATGCGTGAGCACGTGCGGCCATTTTGGATATGGGCACAATTATGGGCAAGTATAAAGAAGGTGTGTAAAACGTCAATTCGTCACTCGTATCATAAAAGAATGTGCACAATTGGTCTCCATAGAGTATAGATGATACATATAGCAACAGAAAACATGGATTAAATATTCAAAGAAGCACATGTATATATATATGCGCACGCGAGATCGTGAACAGTACTGAGCATGCGTGAGCACGTGCGGCCATTTTGGATAAGGGCACAGTTATGAACAAATATCAATAAGATATATAAAACGTCAATTCGTCACTCGTATCATTAAAAAATGTGCACAATTAGTCTCCATAGAGTATAAATGATACATATAGCAACAGAAGACATGGATTAAATATTAAAAAAGCACATATATATATACATGAGCATATGAGATTGTGAAAAATACTAGGCATGCGTGAGCACGTACAACCATTTTGGATATGGGTACAGTTATGGGCAAGTATAAAGAAGATGTACAAAACGTCAATTCATCACTCATATTATTAGAGAAAGTGCACAATTAATCTCAATAGAGTATAGATGATACATATAGCAACAAAAGATATAGATTAAATACTCAAAAAAGCACACATATACACATATGCGCATCTAACAGGTTATATAAATCTTTTGTGCCTTTTTGAGTATCATTAGAGAATGTGCACAATTAATCTCAATAGAGTGTAAATGATACATATAGCAACAGAAGACATGGATTAAATATTCAAAAGAGCACATATATACATACATGAGCGCACGAGATCGTAAAAAGTACTGGGCATGCGTGAGCACGTACGGCCATTTTGGATATGGGCACAATTATGGGCAAATATAAAAAAGATGTACAAAACGTCAATTCATCACTCGTATTATTAGAGAAAGTACACAATTAATCTCAATAGAGTGTAGATGATACATACAGCAACAGAAGACATAAATTAAATATTCAAAAAAGCACACATATATATATATGCGCATCTATCAGGATATATAAATCCACAGCGCCACATACCCGCAAATTCATAATTAGAGTGGTAAAAATATATAAATACAGGGTATGTGTAACCGCAAAAAACAAGCCTCCCACATCTACCTCAATGCGCAATGTGGACATACATATCCTGATCATTTGCAATGATCAATCAAATGAACAGATTGAACGAATGATTACCACCCTATCCATTGCATAGTGTACTCAATTATATACTTCAACTATATCCAAAGAATAGTATATTAATCCACATATATACCCATAAACATGTCTCTGTGCATAACCTACAAACCTGCATATAACAAATTGCATGTATACAACAACACATGCACACCCGCACAAAACATGCTATATGATAACCAAGCACTGATGATAAAATGATCCAGAAGATTTAATTCGGAGTGGAATTCAAGTCCCAAGAGGTGAATATCAAGGGTAGACGTTCATCAGTGCCCACATAAGATGTCCAAGGGAGAATAAGGATAGAGGTCCATCACATAGATCACATCTTAAAATAAAGAAACAGAGAGAAAAAAGAATTAAAAACATTTAAAAACAACAAGAGGGAGAATTCAAAAGACTCCCTCCTCAGAGACCCGGATATATGTATATATCTCACAAAAATTAAGAAAAACTCATTTTTTCATTAAGGCCAACAGGAGCCATCGTCCCTAGGCGCGCAATCCAAGAACACTCCCGTTGGGAAAGAATTTTGCCGTAGTCCCCACCTCTAGTTCCTAGATGGATGACATCTATACCCCTCACTTTAAAGTTTTGAGGGTCACACCCATGCTTCAGTTTATGATGTCTTGGTAAGGTTTTCAGTTGGGGATCATCTAGGTCAATATTTATTGCTGCCAGGATTCCCCTCACGTGTTCCCGAGTGCGGAGCCTTAGCTCACGAGTAGTGAGCCCAATGTATATCTTGCCGCACCCACATGTAGCATAGTATATAACGTTCTCTGTGCGGCAGGTAATGTGTTGTTGTATCCGAAATTCGGATTTCCCATCTGCCGACACAAATGACGTTGCCCTGATCATATTACGGCATGCAATGCAGGACCCACATGGGAAGAATCCTTTGGCAGGCTCGCCAACACCAAAGATACGCGGTATCGTAGCCACGTAGTGACTTTGAACCAACTTGTCACGCAAATTCGGCGCACGTCGAGATGTCATTAAAGGCCTTGATGGTATCAATGCCCCAATAGATGGATCAGTTTTCAGAACACCCCAATGACGTTTCAATATTGAGCACATCTCCTGCCACTGATCATTAAAAGTAGAAATGCAACGAACAGGCGGATAGGATCCCTCCTCCTCTCTCTTTTTAGGAATCAATAGATCAGTCCTTAGTGTGTTACGAGCACGTCCGTAACCACGGCGCACACTCCTTCCACTATAGCCCCTCATCAGGAATCTTTCCCGAAGGTTCTTGGCTTGTTGTTCAAAGAGGGTCTCAGTAGAGCATACTCTTCTGGCCCTCAAATATTGGCCAGTTGGAATTGCCGAAATTGTGGAAGGAGTGTGCGCCGAAGAGGCATGCAAAAGACTATTCACAGAGGTCTCTTTCCGAAAGATAGTTGTTTGGATAGAGCAGTCCGGATGCACCAAAATATGAATGTCTAAAAAATCAATAGAACTCTTCTCACACTTAAAAGTAAGCTTAATGTTGAACTCATTAGAATTTAAATCATGAATAAATGCAGAAAACTCAGAAAAAGTGCCTTTCCAAAAAATCTAAACATCATCAATAAAACAGAGCCAACACTGCGCATGAGACGCGGCGGGCACGCCCTCGCCGAAAACCTCCCTCTCCCAATAACCCAGAAAGAGGTTTGCGTACGAGGGCGCACACGCCGCGCCCATCGCAGTGCCGCGCTCCTGTAAAAAGAAACGATCCTTAAACAAAAAATAATTGTGAGTTAAAATTAAAGAAAGTAATTCCAAAATTAATTCAATCATTGGTGCATCCAGACTGCTCATCCCGAGGAAATATCTCACCGCCTGAAGTCCATGTTAATGTTAATGATTCATGGAAGAAGTTGTCAAACTGCTGAGGTTTTGACCTCTACTAACAGAATCACAACAAATTTTACACATCACATAATTTGGGCGATCTTTTTCTATGTCAAAAAAGGACCAGGCTAGGCAAGGCTTAGAGGGCATGCGACCTGCTGAGCCCCCCGACTAGTGCTCAGAGGCAGAGTGGTGGCTGAGGATGCAGTTGTAGACGTGCTACCAGTGCTCCGACTTTGTCCAGGAAGGCGCAAGGTAACTTCGTCGTCGGTTGCATCCTCCTCCACCGCCTCTGTTGACCTCCTCGAGTGCCTGACTGTGGGTTGACAGTAGGTGGTATCTAGAACTTCATCATCAATTGTTGTGTTTGCACTCCCCTCCCCTTCAGACCGAGCCTCTTCTTGCCCTGACCGAATATTTAAGTTGTCATCCCAATCGGGTATCTGCGTCTCATCTTCATCAGTATGTTCCTCATTGTCTATAACCACAGGTGTTACAGGTTGTGACAAAGGGTCAACATTATGCTCAGAAACTTGGTCCTCATGGCCTGAATCAGAGTCACAAAGGTTCTGGGCATTACTGCAGACCATTTCCTGGTCTGTACTCACTGTAGCTTGGGAGCAGACCTCTGATTCCCAGGCTATAGTGTGAGTGAACAGCTCTGCAGACTCAGCCATCTCAGTTCCACCATACTGTGCAGGGCTGATGGAGACTTCAGAGCTGGGAGAAAGCAAGTTTGATTGGGATGACAACTCAGAGGACTGGTGTTTTTTGGATGCGGTACTTGAAGTAGCTGAGAGGGCACTTGTTGGACCACTTGAGATCCATTCAAGCATTTTCCTTTTTTGGCCATCATCTACCTTTGTTCCTGTTGTTCGTGTCCGTAAAAAAGGGAGCACATTGGATTGTCCACGGTAAGTAGTAGACATCTTACTTTTGCTGGTAGATGGTCTATCTTCAGCAGATGATAATGGAGCTTTGCCACCTTCCCCACGGACAAACCCTTTTTTTTCCTTTTCCAGCACGCCTCTTCCCCTTTCCACCAGCATCTGTCATTTTTCCACTCATGTTGATTGCAACAAGATTGTGCACTTAAAATGTGGTAGTAAAAATTGAGAGGTGGTGTAGAATGCAGCGGTGGTCTAGCTTTATTAATAGCAGAATAATAAAGAATAAATATCCCTGACAATGCAACTTAGGCCCTTAAACTGGCAGCATAAATTGCTAGTATAATGGCTTAGTAACAATGAGTTGGAGTGTGCAATGCAGGCAGAGGTGCTGCAAATATCTGTGCACTACTGGGACTATACAGAAGTCCAACAGCCACGTTTAGGATGACACTAGGTACACTCAGTGTTTGCTAGTATAATGGCTTAGTAACTATCAGTTTGAGTGTGCAATGCAGGCAGACATGCTGCAAATATCTGTGCACTACTGGGACTATACAGAAGTCCAACAGCCACGTTTAGGATGACACTAGGTACACTCAGTGTTTGCTAGTATAATGGCTTAGTAACTATCAGTTGGAGTGTGCAATGCAGGCAGACGTGCTTTAAATATCTGTGCACTACTGGGACTATACAGAAGTCCAACAGCCACGTTTAGGATGACACTAGGTACACTCAGTGTTTGCTAGTATAATGGCTTAGTAACTATCAGTTTGAGTGTGCAATGCAGGCAGACATGCTGCAAATATCTGTGCACTACTGGGACTATACAGAAGTCCAACAGCCACGTTTAGGATGACACTAGGTACACTCAGTGTTTGGTAGTATAATGGCTTAGTAACTATCAGTTGGAGTGTGCAATGCAGGCAGACGTGCTTTAAATATCTGTGCACTACTGGGACTATACAGAAGTCCAACAGCCACGTTTAGGATGACACTAGGTACACTCAGTGTTTGCTAGTATAATGGCTTAGTAACTATCAGTTTGAGTGTGCAATGCAGGCAGACGTGCTGCAAATATCTGTGCACTACTGGGACTATACAGAAGTCCAACAGCCACGTTTAGGATGACACTAGGTACACTCAGTGTTTGCTAGTATAATGGCTTAGTTATAATGAATTGGAGTGTGCAATGCAGGCAGAGGTGCTGCAAATATCTGTGCACTACTGGGACTATACAGAAGTCCAACAGCCACATTTAGGATGACACTAGGTACACTCAGTGTTTGCTAGTATAATGGCTTAGTAACTATCAGTTTGAGTGTGCAATGCAGGCAGAAGTGCTGCAAATATCTGTGCACTACTGGGACTATACAGAAGTCCAATAGCCACGTTTAGGATGACACTAGGTACACTCAGTGTTTGCTAGTATAATGGCTTAGTTATAATGAGTTGGAGTGTGCAGAGGACAGGAGGGTACAGTGCCAGGGTTGTAGGGCTCTGGGTAGAGGAAAGGAAGCCTGCCTTTCTATTCCCTCCTAATGGGGAAATGCAGCGAGGAAATCCCTGACCTTAGCTACACAGACGCTGTCTCTGTTTTCAGGACCTGTCACCTATGGCTTAAAAGGACTGATAGAAAGTGCTCTCCCTAAGTTGTCCAGCGCTGTGTATGGAGCGCATACAGCAGTATCGGCGATAGGACTCAGGACGGAGCTGCGCCAGTGATGTCTGACACCAAGGACGCAGAAGAGATAATGGCGTCCGGACGGGCAGATACTCGTTTTTATAATGCAGGGACATGTGACATGGACATCCTATCACACATGCCGTTGCTTCTCTGGCTAAAAGTCCATTTAGCTGTGTGTGTGTCTGGGATTGGCTGACATGCTGGCCCTCCCCACTACATGCGCGCGCTTAGGGAAGGAAGACAAGGAAAAAAAAAAAAATGGCGATCGCCATTATCCATACAGCAGTGATCTGAAGGCGCTGTTCCCGCACACTATACACTGAAATTTCATAATAGTGTGAGTCACAGAGTGACTTACACTATTACAGCGTAAAGCCAGCTAGGAATTAGCTGTTTTTTTGCTGCTAGAACTGTTCTCGAACGTATCTAGAACTATCGAGCATTTGCAAAAAGCTCGAGTTTTAGTTCGATCTAGAACAGGCCCCAAAATCACTCGAGCCGCGAACTGGAGAACCACGAACCTAGAACCGCGCTCAACTCTACTTGCGATGTCGTAGTGTGTAAATCCTAGATGATACGATGAACGAGCGGAAAAGCGTCGTTATCGTATCATCGTTGCAGGCTCCGACATTTCCATAATGCCGGTGCCGCGACAGGTACGATGTAGTTCCTCGCTCCTGCGGCAGCACACATCGCTGTGTGTAAAGCCGCAGGAGCGAGGAAAATCACCTTACCTGCCGCCGGCGGCTATGGAAGGAAGGAGGTGGGCGGGATGTTTACATCCTGCTCATCTCCGCCCCTCTGCCGCTATTGGCCGCCTGCCGTGTGACGTCGCTATGACGCCGTATGACCCGCCCCCTTAGGAAGGAGGCGGGTCGCCGGCCAGAGCAACGGTCGCAGGGCAGGTGAGTGCATGTGAAGCTGGCGTAGCGATAATTTTCGCTACACCAGCTATCACACGATATCGTACCTGCGACTGGGGCGGGGACTATCGTGTGCGACATCGCAGCATCGGCTTGCGATGTCGCAACGTGCAAAGCCCGCCTTAGGGTCCTTGGAAGACTCAATCAACACCATTGGGTGCCCAAAAGCAAAGGACCTGGGACTGGCTGTAGCAAGGCTACTGGGCAGACTGCCAGCACAATACCAAATCCCTGCCCATGTCTGCTAATTTGATCAGAGATCCACCTGTGCCTGTTAACCTCTTAGAGTGCGCTGTCATACACTGACAGCATGATTTAAAGTGCCTTGGCAGGGATCACGTTATTCCCTGTGGCCATTGGCAGCCGCTAATATGTTACCATAATAGCGCAAGGTCAGATGATGACCCCTGTTGCTGTCATGAGTCACATCCTGTGAAAGCCGGCAAAGCACCTGCACTCACAGGAACACTGAATATCGAGCAATGCTGCAGCATCGCTGTGATCAGGAGAAGTGATTGCAGTATGCAATCATAAAGTTTTCTAGGGGGAGTAGTAAAATCAGTGAAAAATGTTTTAAAAATATGAAAAAATGGAAAAACACTGAAAGTTTAAATCCCTCCCCCTTTTGCCCCAATGAAATAAAAGTTATTCTTTTTTTAAATAAAAAAAATACACTTATTTGGTCTAGTCACATTCAGAAATGTGTAATCTATCAAAATACGTATAAAATGAACTAATATGTTTGGTACATGGCACAGTGGTATTTTTTTAACAAATTTCTGGTTTTTTTTTATCATTACTTAGATAAAAGTAAAAGTATACATGTTTTGTATTTACAAACTTGTACCGACCTGAGGCATTATACTAATATGTCAATTTTACCATCTAGTGAACATGGTGAATAATTAAAAAATCTTCACTTATTTCACAATTTCTGCACATATGGTTTTTTTTTCACCCATTTTCCAGTACACTGTATAGTAAAATGAATGGTGTCATTCAAAAGTACAACTTGTTCTGCAAAAAAATCAGCCCTTAAGGCCCCGTTACACGCAAAGATGTATCTAACATAGTTAGCAACGTCGCTGCGTGTGACACCAATGAGCGGGCCGTGAACGATGGAAAATACTCAACAAATCATCCATCGTTGACATGTCGTTCATTTTCAAAAAATCGTTGATTGTTGAGGACGCAGGTTGTTCGTCGTTCCCGAGGCAGCACACATTGCTACGTGTGACACCTCTGGAACAACGAACTACAGCTTACCTACGGCCGCTGGCAATGAGGAATGAAGAAGGTGGGCGGGATGTTACGGCCGCTCATCTCCGCCCCTCCACTTCTATCGGGCGGCTGCTTAGTGACGCCGCTGTGACGCCGCATGAACCGCCCCCTTAGAAAGGAGGCGGTTCGCTGGCCACTGCGATGTCGCAAGGCAGGTAAGTCCGTGTGATGCTCCTAATGATACTGTGCGCCACGGGCAGCGATTTGCCCGTGATGCACAAACGACGGGGGTGGGTACACTCACTAGCGATATTGCTAGCAATGTCGCTGCTTGTAAAGCCCCCTTTATATGGCAATATTGATGAAAAAATTAAAAAAGTTATGGTTCTTGGAAAAAGGGGAGTAAAAAACAAAAATGGAAAAATCCCCCAGTGGTCAAGATGTTAAGTCATTTCCCTATCCACATTTGTTTGCAGGGCAGGGCTTTTTTCCTCATTTTGCTTCCTTTTGCAGCCCTCTAGCCCTTAATATGACCATTTTACAGCACTGAAGTTCAGGTCTCCATTGATTTGTAAAGGGTTTGAGGTCCAGGGTCAACTTCAGGTCAAGTTCAAGAAACAAACCAAATTTTAACTAAAGTCCAGCTGAGCAAGGCAAACTCAAACATCCATGCGTTTGCTCATCCCTAGTCCTGGACAAAGTGAGTATTTTCTTTCAACCTTTTTCCAGCCCCTTATATTCTAGCAAGATCTGAATAATTCAAAATTACAATTTTCCTTTTTTGAAATTCTCAAACAAATTTGTTGGTTTAGAATTAATTTACACTGCATTTTAACAATAAAAAAATATTCTATAGAGACAATATAGACTTAATAACAACATAGAACAAAAAGATAGTATGGGGCATATTTTTATACTTGAGGAAATGCAATCTATCAATTTTGTCTAATCTGTCAAACCTGTGACAGATATAATGAAACCTCATCGCCCACTGTGACCAACATAAAAAAAAACACTTATATTAATAACTTAGGAGAAAATTTTAGCAACAAGGCAACATATGTATACTGTACGTATAATCTGGAATTTGTAAATACCTTGATTCATGGTTTTTACACCTTTAAAAGTGTTAGGCTATGTGTCCACGGGAGAATGTTGCTGCGGATTTTTCTGCATCAAAATCCGCGGCTTTCCCGTAAAATCCGCACCTTTTCAAAGGTGCGGATTTACCGCGGATTTACCGCGGAATTGCCGCGGATTTTGGTGCAGATTTTTTTTTTCCCAATTTTAAAGCCAAAATCCGGATCAAAATCCGCAACAATAATTGACATGTTGCAGATTTTTCCGGATCAAAATCCGCACCAAATCCGCCGCGGAAAAATCCGCAGCATGGGCACAGCATTTCCAAAATGCCATAGAAATGGCTGGGAAGTGCCACTGCTGCAGATTTACGGAACATCCGCGGCTTTTCCGCGAGAAATCCGCGTCAAAATCTGCGCATTTTCTGCAGCGTAGACACATAGCCTTATACTGTGTTTAGTAAAAATAATGAAATGTTTTTAAAAATAAAGCACTTCTGAGAATTTGTATCATTAGTTTGGTTTAAAATTGTTGGTTTTTGTGCGCAAGAAGGACATTTTTCTTCTTAATGTGAGAAGACACAATGACCTGAATATTTGGAATTAATGTCACATTCTTGTCATTTTTTTGTACCTCAACAGCTATGATTCTGTGGTTTGAAAACATAAATAAATGTATTAAAAATGTATGCACTTCTGAGAATGTTTATTATTATTTTAAGTGCAGCGCATATGTCAGTTTCAAGATTAGAGTCAAGAGTATATAGGAACATAAATATTAACCAGAATACTGCATGGCTAAATAATTAGGGTGAAAAAGGCTTGAGAAGACAATCAATTTTTCGAAAACAAAGTTTCATCCATAGATAAGACAATGTTATACCAAGTGAAGATTAATTTATAGTTACTGATTTTTCCTGGAGCATGATGAATCGGTTGCCAATGATACAATGGTACAGCATTTCAATATAGCTGAAGGCGTTTGCAGTTCTCGGTGGAGAGTATTTGCATGTACAGTTCTTATCTGATAAAGCACATAACATTAGCTGAAGACAGTTGGAAGTCTTGAATATATATTTTAAACATGACAAAACAATGTGTGATAAGTATTTTTTTTTTACTTCATTTAATTTGTAAGTTATAACAATAAATTATATTAAAAATAGTTATAAAAAATATAGAGGAAAAACTCAGATGCAGGGCGGGATTCTAAAGGGGGCATTGCCAACACTGGTTCAAAAGAAAAATGAAACACTTGGCCATAGTAATCAGAATCTAGCACTCACATTTCAGAAGTACATTTGAAAATGGATTAAGTGCTAGTTGTTATGAGCAGGTCTTACATTGTTTTTGCACTAGATTTATTAGCTATCCCTAAACTAACTAAGCTAAACCATTTACAGTATGTACTAACATGTTGCCATGACTTAATGAGATTTCTAAGACTGGGTTCAAAAATATCATTAGCATCAGGCTCAATTTTTTAATCTGATGCTAAACAGATCACAACAGATGCCAACATGGATGAAAAATATACATCAGTTGTCATTAGGCTTTTTCACCATTTTCAACCAGGTGCTAATATAAGGCAGGACACAGCCCACTGGCTGGTACCTGCAAAAACTAATAAGGCCCGTTTCACACGTCAGTAAAAAACACAGATGTTTTTCACTGGCGTGTAAAACACGCACATGTCCCTGCGTGTGCCGTGAATCTCGGCACACGTGGGTTGTCTAAGTGCAATCCGGGCTCCGTTCTCCGTGGCCCGTGATTGCACTTAGAAATCAACTCACCTGCGCCCGCTCCCGCTGTCCATGGTGCTGAATCCTCCCGCGGTGCAGCATCCGGCCGGCGGTGACCCCCGCAGCAGCTGCTTCCGGGTCGGCTGTGTCGCGCATACTGAATATGCGCGACAGTAATCAGCCGGCTTAGAAGCAGCAGGGAGAACGGGCTGCAGAGGACATCGCTGGACGCCGGGTGAGTTAAAATGTTTTTTATTTTAAAAGCACATTTTTTTTCTGGCACGTGTTTCACGGACCACACCACTGCGTGGTCCGTGGGACATCAGTGATGCCAGAAAAAAATGGACATGTCTCCGTGCGGCAAACACGCACACGCAGGTACGCCGCACGGAGACACGTGCAGTGAAAAATCACTGACGTGTGAGCAGACCCATTTATTATAATGGGTCTGCATATGTCAGTGATTCTGGTACATTTAAAAAAAATCACAAACGTACCAGAATCACTGACATGTGAAAGGGGCCTAAGAGAAGGAAAATCCGGCGCTTCGGAGTGTATCAGCCACCACTCAGTATAAATTTCCAACTTGTTTAATGCTATTCATAAAAAGTGAAGCATTTACAATATCTCCATACAAAAACTTCCAGCATGTAGAAAATGTATTGACAGTGCTTCTCGTTTCAGCTACATATTGTAGCCTTTGTCAAGTGTTGCTATCAAGTCTGTGATGCACTTATAAATCCTACTAGTGGGAAGAACTCCTGTTGTAGCAGGTGTTTTTCCTGACCAATTAGTCAATAACATTTACCCTTTAGACATAATCATGGGATGGATCAGGCATAACACACAAGTATAAAGTTTACCTGCCGATATATCAGAGAAAAAACATTCACAATTGACAAATAACAGGTATGATAATTATGCACAAAAACATATATGAACCATTGTAAACAAAGACAAAGCAAAAAGGTGCCTCTTATGTCTAGTTGTTTTATATAGAAAACATGAATGTTCACTTTCAATGTATAAACCATCAATAATGGAGTTGTACCCCTATATAAAACCTACATGCTCTATTGTATACATTGACACATGCAAAAACTATTTCGGGTGAAAAATGGTTGAAAAAAATCGCATCATGTGTTGACATATCCCCTATTACAAAATATGTAAGAGTATTATCTAGATTATGTCCTAAGACTAATAAATAGGAACCATACTAGAAAAAAATAATACAAAAATGAAAAAAAAGCATCAAGTGTTGATCTATTGTGAATAAGATTCATGAATGCTTGCTATAGAAATATGTGGTGTATGTGTATGATATATGCCTCCATAAGGAGATCGTGATTTAACCATATTTAATACTTCATAGAAAAATGTCTAAATAGAATCATACAAAAAGCCACATGAAGCAACTGTTTTCTATGTGTAAAAATCCCCACCTAACTGTAGCAAATATTTGTATTATTTTTTCTAGTATGGTTTATAAGTGCATCACAGACTTGATAGCAACACTTGACAAAGGCTACAATATGTAGCCGAAACGCGTAGCACTGTCAATATTTTTTCTACATGCTGGCAGTTTTTGTATGGAGATATTGTAAATGCTTCACTTTTTAATGAACAGCATTAAACAAGTTGGAAATTTATCCTGAGTGGTGGCTGATACACTCCGAAGCGCCGGATTTTCCTTCTCTTCTTATGATTGCTACAGGTGACGGTACCTGCCTTTCCGAGCAGCAGGAGGACTCAGTATACCTTCTAAAGGGGTGAGCTGAACTTTGATTGTTCTTTTTCAAAAACTAATACACGCCAAAGGTAGGAACATTCTCATAGCAAACATTGGGTTCAGCTTCCCTATCATGAAGTATCCATCACTTTTTATAAATGTTGAATTAAACAGCATGATAATACAGGATTTACACTACTCACAAAAAGTTTTGCATTAATGTGAAGAAGAGTGAAAAGACAAAAAGCGCTAATAGGTAGAGATTGGCGCTGTTCGAGGTTCGCCAATTTCATGTTCGAGTGATTTTGGGGGGTGTTCGAGACGTTCGACGAACTCGAGCCTTTTACTAAAAGTTCGGCAGTTTGAGCTACGTTCAAGAACGGTTTGATCATCAAAAGCGTGGCTTTTTACAGCTACAGTGTGGAGGGAGCCATTGCTGGCAGCCTGCGGTAAGCTGGTAACCAAGGTAAATATTGAGTATCCAAGCAAAGAGCTTTGCTTAGTAACCCGATGTTTACCCTGGCTACGTGTGCAAAAATCCCCGAAAGCCACACAGAAGCACTTCCGTGTGACTTCCGTCGGATGCCACTGCAGTCAGTGTCCCGCTCAAGCCCCAGCCCCGCAGCTGCTCGCTCAGCAGTGTCTGCAGCTGCCGGCACTGTAATGTGTCCGCAGCTGCCCACACTGCAGTGTCAGCAGCAGCGGGGATGAAAAGCGCTGCCGTCAGGAGGTTAGTGAAGTTCCTTACCTGCGGTGATGAAGTCCTGCCCTCCCGACATCAGTGCTGTCACTGTCCTTCATGGTCGCTGCTTGTCACATCTCCTCTCGCTGCCGACCCGAGACTGTCACTAGCGGTGACGTCACAGGCACTCGCGATACTTAGTTGTTAAGGCAGCGGTCATTGTAATCAGTGACAGCTCTGCTATCAGGAGTGCAGCAATCACCGCAGGTAATGTACCTCGCTATCCTCCTGACAGCAGCACTTGTCATGCCCTGAAGTCACCTGAGCTGACCTATTGATGTTAGCTCAGGTCACTGCATTGCTCTCCCAGCCAATATGGAACATTCTGTTTTTCATTGACTGGGACATTGACTATGGTATGGATCGTCATGGGAACCACTTGGATTACACCAGACCTGGATTTGTTTTTCTTTCTAATAAATTGGTGAATAAGGGAATGCTTTGGGGAGTGTTTTTTCAAATAAAAATGTGTTTGTCGTCTATTTTTTTTATTACTGAGTTAGTGATGTCGGGTATGTGATAGACGCCTGACATCACGAACCACAGGGCTTGATGCCAGGTGACATTACTAAAGATGAGGCTCGAGTTCGGTTAGGTTCGTCGACGGAGACCGCGTTCGAGTTCGGTGAGCCATTCGACGAACCTCTCGAACCCCATTGAAAACAATGGGAGGCAATCACAAACACATAAAAACACATTATAAATGTACACATACAGGTAATAAACATTGTCATAACACTTACAGGTCCCCGCGACGCTTCCTGCACTCTGTCTCTCACCGCTTTTCCTTCCGATAATCGCTGCATTTTCCTGGTAACCAGCACTGATTATAGGACCTATCGTGACATCAAAATAGCATGTCACCAGTCACGTGTCTATTATCTCATGGGCTACAGACTGGTCACATGGCTATGACGTCATGCTAGGTCCTGTCAGTGCATCTCTCTGGTATGCGATTTGAGCATGTCCGTGTACCAGCGAAACGCTCTGGTACATGTTCGACTCCCCGTTCCTGCATGTGGACGCTCTTTACAGAGTCAGCCACATGCAGAGACTCGCTGTCACAGTCGGTAAAAAGCGGCATCGGGAATCACGTAATCAGAGCACCGTTGCTATGGTAACCCGTTTGTCAGCGGTGAGGCCACCGCTTACAGCCAGCAGCCTCTGATCACTCACGGAGTGAAAAGACTGCACGGGGAGCAGCAGCATCTTCCTCCCATGCTGTGCTGCTGATGTAGCAGAGCTGCATGGGTTGAAGGAGAAAGAAGACAGAAGACCAGGATCGTGGAGGGCTGACAGGGAGTAATAAACATGGAGTCTCTAAGTGTGTCTGTGTATTTATATTAAAGTACTTTTTCTCTGTGTGGTGTCTTTTTTTTAACCCTTTATTGGAGATTCTTAATGGCCGGGTAAAACTTGCCTGACATTAAGAATCTCTGGCTTAATACTAGCTAGTAAAACAAAGCTAGTATTAACTCATTATTACTCAGCGAGCCACCATCACCAGGGCAGCTGGAAGAGTTGGATACAGCGCCAGATGATGGCGCTTCTATGAAAGCACCATTTTCTGGGGCAGCTGCAGACTGCAATTCGCAGCAGAGGCACCAAGAAAGCATAGGCCAACCTGTGCTGCGGATTCCAAATCCCAGCTGCCTATATGTACCTGAATAGGATAACTGAAATGAGCACTAATATATATATATATATATGAGTGCAAGCCAAAACTTACATACTATAGGAGGATAAGGCTGCACATCAAACTTAGATAATGGTATAATGCCTCAAGCATATGGAAAAATATTGGAATATACAATGAAAAATGCTACTTGCTAATTTGAACATGTGAATAATGAATTGCATACCTGCCATGAATATTAGGAAAAAGGAGATATTTAGCAATCGCATTGATCAATGTAACTGAGCCCCAAGACCTCGTCAAGGTATATCTCTATATTGGGGTCCCTAGCTCTGTGACCCTAACTGAGTGTCATCTCATTGCAATTAAAAACTGCTGTGGGTGGAGAGGGGTAACTAAGGACTTTCTTATATAGGAGATGGAAAAAACATGGCCAAAAGGGGCGGAGCTGTGTTCACATTCAGAAAAAAACTACATATAACTGAATAGGATAACTGAAGTGAGCACTAATATATATATATATGAGTGCAAGCCAAAACTTACATACTATAGGAGGATAAGGCTGCACATCAAACTTAGATAATGGTATAATACCTCAAGCATATGGAAAAATATTGGAATATACAATGAAAAATTCTACTTGCTAATGTGAACATGTGAATAATGAAATGCATACCTGCCATGAATATTAGGAAAAAGGAGATATTTAGCAATCGCATTGATCAATGTAACTGAGCCCCAAGACCTCGTCAAGGTATTTCTTTATATTGGGGTCCCTAGCTCTGACGAGGTCTTGGGGCTCAGTTACATTGATCAATGTGATTGCTAAATATCTCCTTTTTCCTAATATTCATGGCAGGTATGCAACAGGAAATGACCTGAGGCTGTGCTGGGTATATAAGACTCGCCTTTCCATGATCAACGTGTCTTGAAGTTTTGTCTTATGAGCTAGGTGCTCAGGCCCCCTGGTGCCGTGTCCTGTAGACTGCCTGTCTTTGCTACCGGGTACCTGTGCCTGTTTCCTGTACTGTCCTAAAGAACTCCGTGACCCTGGTGACCTGGTTATACCCGTCCCTGCCACGCCTGTGCTCCAGCTACGTTGTACCCTGCCCTCCAGGTGGAGTGCTCGGTCCAGTGAATCCACCTCCTGGGCCTACCAGTCCTCCCCGGCCCTCACACCTATATTTTCAGTTCCCAGCTGGGAACCAATAGGCAGCTGGGGGTTGGGGGCAGCCGTACCTACCTGCTGTACTTGGCTAGCATACAAAAATATGTCGAAGACCACATCATTTTTTTTGTAGTTTTTTGGCAAAAAAATAAAAATGCTTCCCTTGATTTTCCATTGCCATTGACGGTAACACCAAGCAGTGGGGGTTAGCAGCCAGTAGCTGCTTGGATTACCCTTAGCAATACAAAAAATGCAGTGGGAGCCCATATATTTTTTTTAATTATTTATTTAAATAATTAAAAAAAAAATGGGCTTCCCTGTATTTCGATTGCCTGACATCACAGTGCTGTAAAAATAAATCATTGAAAAAAATGACGAAGCGCTCCACTGTATTTTTGATTCTCAGCACAGATACAGCAGACAGCTCATCCAGAGTCGTCATGGGACCCCCTTATTTTTTTTCCTTATAATAAATTGGTGAAAGAGGGAATGTTTTGGGGAGTGTTTTTTTAAATACATTTTTTTTGTCTATTTTTTTTTAGTACTGACAGTTTGTGATGTCGGGTATCTAATAGACACTATGACATCACAAACTGCTGGGCTTGATGTCAGATGACCTTACAGCTAGTATCAACCCCATTTATTACCCCGTTTGCCACTGCAACAGGGCACGGGATGAGCTGGAGTGAAGCGCCAGAATTGGCGCATCTAGTGGATGCGTCACTTCTGGGGCGCCTGCAGCCTGCTATTTTTAGGCTGTGAAGGGCTAATAACTTTGGACCTTTCCACCCTGAAAATACCAAATTCCAGCTGTCCACTTTACCTTGGCTTGTGATCCAATTTGGGGGGGACCCTACTTTTCTTTTGTAATTATTAATATTTATAAAATAATTATAAAAAAAGAGCCTGGGGTGCCCTCCACTTTGGATCACCAACCACGGTTAAGCTGCCAGCTGTGGTTTTCAGACTACAGCCGTCTGCTTTCACCTAGTTGGCTATCAAAAATGGGGGGATGCCATGTAATTTTTTTTAAAAAACTATTTTTTTAAATAAAAAAAAATGAATGGGCTTCCCTGTATTTTGATTGCCAGCCAAGGTAACGTCAGGCAGATGGGGGTGGCAACCCGTAGCTGTCTGCTTTATTTGAGCTGAGAATCAAAAATACCGCGGAGCGCTATGTCATTTTTTTGAATGATTTATTTTTAAAGTACTGTGATGTCAGGCAATCAAAATACAGGGAAGCCGATTTTTTTTTTTTTAGTTATTTAAATAAATAATGAAAAAAAAATATATGGGCTCCCGCTGCATTTTTTGTATTGCTAGCTAAGGGTAATCAAAGCGGCTACTGGCTGCTAGCCCCCACTACTTGGTGTTACCTTCACTGGCAATGGAAAATCCAGGGAAGCATTTTTTATTTTTTTTTGCCAAAAAACTAAAAAAACAATGACGTGAGCGTCGCCATATTTTTGTATGCTAGCCACGTACAGCAGGCAGGTACGGCTGCCCCCAACCCCCAGCTGCCTATTTGTACCCAGCTGGGAACTAAAAATATAGGGAAGCCCTTTTTTTAATTATTTCATGAATTTCATTAAATATTTAAAAAAAAAATGACGTGGGCTTCGCCCCATTTTTGTATCCAGCCAGGTACAACTAGGCAGCTGAGGATTGGAATCCGCAGCACAGGTTAGCCCGAGCTATCTGGGCCCCTCTGCTGTGAATTGCAGTCCGCAGCCGCCCCAGAAAATGGCGCTTTCATAGAAGCGCCGTCAGCTGGCGCTGTATCCAAATCTTTCAGCAACCCTGAAGCCAAGTGGCTTGTTGGGTAATAATGAGTTAATACTAGCTTTGTTTTACTAGCTAGTGTTAAGCCAGAGATTCTTAATGTCAGGCAAGTTTAGCTCAGCTATTAAGAATCTCCAATAAAGGGTTAAAAAAAGACACCACACAGAGAAAAAATACTTTAATAAAAATAAATACACAGACACACTTAGAGACTCCATGTTTATTACTCCCTCTTATCCCTCCACGATCCATGGTCTTCTGTCTTCTTTCTCCTTCAACCCATGCAGCTCTGCTACATCAGGCAGCATTGCATAGGAGGAAGACGCTGCTGCTTCCCGTGCAGTCTATTCACTCAGTGAGTGAGCAGAAGCTGCGTGCTGTAAGTGGTGACATCACAACTAACAGGCGGGTTACCATAGCAACGTAGCTATGATCACGTGATTCCCAGTGCCGCAATTCACTGGCTGTGGCAGCCAGTCCTTGCATGTGGCTGACTCTGTAAACAGCGCCCACATGCAAGAATGGGGAAGCCAACTATGTGCCAGAGCATCTCGCCGGTACACGGAGATATCCAAATGAGCACCACGTACCGGAGAGATGCACTGACAGGACCTAGCATGATGTCATAGCCTTGTGACCAGTCTGTAGCCAATGAGATAATAGACACGTCACTGGTCAGATGCCTTTTTTTACGTCATGGAAGGTCCTATCATCAGTGCTGGTTACCGGGAGGACGCAGCGATTATCGTAAGGAAAAGTGGTGGGAGACAGAGTGCAGGATGTGTCGCAGGGACCTGGAAGTGTTATGGCAATGTTTATTAACTGTATGTGTACATGTATAATGTGTTTTATGTGTTTGTGTTTGCCTCCCATTGTTTTCAATGGGGTTCGAGAGGTTCGTCTAACGGTTCGTCGAACGTTCGTCGAACGGGGCCTCCGTTTGATGAACCGAACCGAACTCGAGCCTTCAGAGGTTCACTCATCCCTACTAATAGGGTACAAACGTTACAAACGTTTGTAGGAAAAATCAGATGTGTTCAGGTGATAAAGTTGGGAAAATAGTCACAACTGCTTTAGAAACCGTGTAGGTTATGGCTGCAGCAGGCAGCACGAGGGGTTGGCATCAAAAGATCAAATAGCACTGTCGTAAGAAGTAGGTAAGCAGTAATGGTTAAAATGTGATTTTGTAACGTGTTTTAGAGATCTTATCTCCTTACTCAGATAAATCAAACGCTGTAGTAATATTTTATCATAAAAGTAGTCTACTTTTGGGGCATCTGCAGGTTGCTAATTTCAGGCTAGAAGGGGCCAAATAACCATGACTCCTCCCACCCTAATAACACCAGCCCTCAGCTGTCTTCTTTACCTTGGCATATCAAAAATAGGGAGAAGACCATAATATTTTTTTTATTTAAATAATTATAAAAATTAGCGTGGGATCTTTTCTATTTTTTACAACCAGCTAAAGTAAAGCTGACAGCTGAGGGTTGCAGTCTAAACTAACTGTTTGGCCTGCAAACACCGAACTTAAACACAGAGTCCATGTTCAAGTGCAAGGCACTGACACAAGGAGTCTGGTAGGAATGTCAATCTTTACTATTCACTTAACTTTACCTATTTCTCACCATGGTTTGAATGATAAGTGGGGTTACATTTTTTTTTATAGGTTTATCTTCTTCTTCCTTTTTTTTTTTATTCTGCTAACATTGTTCTATCCCTGCGGTATTCTTTGAAGTCTATACCCTTACCAATGACTTTCTTTGGGTTATGACGTGCAATTGACCCTTATATTATTTTTATTATCCAATTTATCTGCACATTAATCTAGCAAAGTGGATTTACATATATCTACTTGACGGTTTTTTATTGAGTTGCTTTCTTTTGGATATTTATGTTTCCAACAAGCATGGTTTATACATATTTTTCATTAACTTTTAGCCTTTATATTTGGAGGCATATATATATATATATATATATATATATATATATATTTATATTTATGTGAGGGTCATTAGTACATTAACATATCCCATCAGTTGCTCTCGCATCGGATGCCATATGCTATATATAATCCATAGGATGGAAGGCACTCACTGCTGTTGCTGTATCAAAAAGGCTTTATTTCTGAATCAGGTTACACGTGAAGGCAAGCGGGGAGGGGGAGACACAAAACACCTAGGACAACGGCTGTTTTGCATCTGCACACGGCGCTTCCACGGGTCCACCTTTTTGATACAGCAGCTCTGGTGAGTGCCTTTCATCCTATGGATTATATATTTTGTGCCATGTTTTATCTTTGAAAAGAGCACCATGGAACGTTCTATGGTTTTATACGAACATTAAGGTTTTGACTCTCAAGCAAAAAAGCATGAGATATATGCATTTCATCAGTGTGAATAGTGCCCAGCATTTCTTTCTATGAACTCTGTAATGGATGCCATATGCTAATGTGACTCCAGCCTTAGACATAAAGGAGGGCCTCATACACATTCTGTTAAAAATGTGAGGTGGGGGACTCCTACACTCATAAACCCTATGCAATGAGTGAAAGGTCAGCTAAATATTAAAAGGAGGGATTGCAATACCCTCTAGAAGACTCAAAGAGGAGAAACTCTGATTCAATTCTGGTACAATATTAAAAACATTCTGACTCAAACTGGGAAATCTTATACATATTGTGTGAGGCATAGCTAAAATTACAAGGATGTATTGCTATGCACCCTGAAAAAGTGATAACGGAGGGACTGGGAATCAATTTTGGTACAATTTTAAAAATATTCTGACTCCAAAACTGGGAAAGCCTATGCACTCAGAGGGAAGCCTAGCTAAGATGACTAGAAGGCATGGCAATACTTTCAGCAACAGACTTTAGCAGAGACTCTGATTTAAATCTGGAACAATTTTAAAACAATTCTGACTCTAAAACTAGGAAAACCCATGTACTCAGAATGAGGCCTCGCAAAAATGACTAGGAGCCAATGCAATACAGCCAGCAAGAGACGTAAAGGAGAGACTCTTCTTCAATTCTGGTACAACTTGGAAAACATTCTGACTCTGAACTGGCAAAACCTTTGCATTTAGAGAGAGACCTCACTAAAATGACAAAGAATCATTCCAATACAGACAGCAAGAAATGTGGAGGAGAGACTCTGATTCAATTCTGGTACAATTTAGAAAACATTAAAACTCCAAAACTGGGATTGCCTATGCACTCAGTGAGAGGCCTAGCTAAAATGAGTAGGAGGCATTGCAATACAGCCATCAAGAGACATAGAAGGGTGACTGTGATTCAAGTCTGCTACAATATTAAAAGCATTCTGACTCCAAAACTGGGAAAGCCTAGCAGCATGAGGCCTAGCTAAAATGACAAGGAAGCATTGCAATAGAGCCTGCAAAATCATAGACAAAAGATTGAATTCTGGTACAGTTGTTTTTAAATCAATAACTTTTTATTGCACACCAAAAAAACCATAGTTTACAATAGGTCAATTATATTTTTATGTGGTCTATATAAAGTACTCAATTCCTATCATCAAATATATAATGCCAAGTGTTACAATCTGGTAGGTTACTGGGATTGGTGGGTTTTTTGTTAAATATTGTTATTTATCCTGGTAGCACCAAATAAAAAATTGGTATTTTTAGGTACTTCCTTCTCATTGTAGGTTAATTATCAAATTCTCTGAAACGCCTTTGGAGATGGCTTATGGTAGAGAAATAAACATTCCATTCACGGGCAACAGCTCTGGTGGACATTCCTGCAGTCAGCATACCAAGTACACGCTCCCTCAAAACTTATGACATCTGTGGAATTGTGCTCTGTGTTAAAGGTACATATTTTAGAGTGGCTTTTTATTGTGGCCAGCCTAAGGCACCTCTGCGCAATTATCAAGCTGTATTGTCAGCATCTTGATATGCCACACCTGTAAGGTGGTTGATAATCTTGTCAAAGTAGAAGCACTCACTAACACCGATTTAGACAAATTTGTGAGCAATATTTGAGAGAAAAAAAAGACTTTTTGTGTACAATGAAAAAGTCATAGAGATTAAATATTAAATATTTGGGTTTGCAACATTTGTACTGAATTCCTACTACTCTTCCAGTATTCATCAAGAATAACAAACCTAACGTTTGGGAACCCGAACATTTTTCTGTGAAATCTTGAAGAAAAGTTCTCAAGTTCGCCATTGACTTGCATTAAGTTTGTTATATAAATCTTTATTTTTATAAATCTTTATTTTTATATAGCGCTAACATATTCTGCAGTGCTTCACATACAGGAACGCTGTCCCCATTGGGGCTCACAATCTAAATTCCCTATCTGTATGTCTTTAGAGTGTGGGAGGAAACCGGAGCACCCGGAGGAAACCCACACAAACACGGGGAGAACATACAAACTCCTTGCAGATAGTGTCCTTGGTGGGATTCGAATCCAGGACCCTAGTGCTGCAAGACTGCAGTGCTAACCACTGATCCACCGTGCCGCCCATTATTCATGATGAATATTGGAATAGTACTAGGTGTTTGGTATGAATAACCCAAACCCGAATATTTAGTATTTGCTCATCACTAGTTTCATGTGTATCAACATATGCTCCAGCTCACTTCTTTGGTTTTGCTGTAGTTTCTTCTGCTGTGCACAAACAGGGTCATGTGTACCCCTCTTTGAGCTAGACAGTTCATTTATATGGCTTTCCATGGTGTTTGAATAGTCAGACGCTGGTTCTGCTCTGCCCCATCTACACTTATATTGGAAGACACAATGTGAGGTTTTAATTTTAGAGGATATAAGTATCTTGACTGGCTCACACCTTGTCGCGTTGGGATAGCTTTTATGCTTTTTTACCAAAAGTAGTATTTATTAAGTACTCTATGTTATTTATACGTGCTATTACTATTTATTTACTTATAGCACAGTATATGCTCCCTTTGTTTATATCATAGATTTTGTCACCTAAGCTGATATAAGTAAGAATCCCAGTAAGTGTCATATCGGGGAAATCAGAGTCTCTTTCCCTACATCATGCTTCTCTCAAATGGGTAGGAAAAACCTGATGACAGATTCTCTTTAAGAAAAGAGCACTAAAAGGCTTGAGTTGCTCTTGTCGACAACCTAAAATCCATGTAAATTGCAGGAAGTAGTAAAACAACCTTGTATATGAGGCTTTAGAGAAAGACAGAGAATATTAATTCATAGATAACATATTTTAATTTTATTTTAGGAACTTCTTAAATTTGTCAAGCAATCAAAATGTATAAAATTAATTAAACTTTATTTAATACTACCATGGCATTTATGTTTAAATGCTATTATAATTGCTTTAGCAAATTCTATTTGCTTTTGCCATCTCATGTTTAACTATCCTTTCTAGTTTTTTCGAATATTGATGTGTAAAGCATATTGTAAAGTTTGAACAACTTCTTTACTTTTATATGGTTGCCATATACAACAGTGATCATAGACAGGTATTTTATACACTTCTTAGTCCAAAAACATTGTACATCTAGGGATTAGTCTGATTTTAAGCTTAGCAAAGCTAAAATATGTGAGTGCTGTCCAGAAGACCAACAGGGGTAATCATACCCTCAAATTGGACAGTACGACACCCTACTTAAGCTATCAGCATCTTGCTAACAGTTGGCAGATATTGTGCCCACAGTTTATGGGACTCTGGTGTTTTGCTTGTCTGATATCGTATTATTAACCTACCTTTTTCCTGAACTTCTCTAATCTGTGATACTACCTGATTTTAACCTTAGCCTTTTTGACCTTGTTATTGTTTGTCCTCCTTATCTCAGCTTTATTGACAATAGATACATTTTTGTCTATTCACATACTAACTTGGCTTTGACTTTGTTTAATTTCTGTTGCCTCTGGCTCGCCCCTTTGACCAGCAGCCCCTCTGTTGAAGCAACCAAGAGCAGGTAGCTCGCCTTCCTAGCACTTCTTTGTTCGGATAATCCCCTGACCTGAAGTACTGTCGGGGTCTATTCAGGGAGTCGCTACTGCCTTTTCTCCCTTTTTGGACCGTTTGCCGGCATTGTGGACCAGGTGAGATGGCTTCTGGCTCTGTCTCCTTATGGAGCGTTGCTGCTGAGGCTCGGACTCTGTGTAGTTGGTGAGGTGCTTGTAGTTCCCCTCACCGGCAGCTTTAGCAGATAGTTAAACTTGAGTCTACTCTAGGGACCTTTTCCCTGTACATGCCTAGTCACCGGCAGCCCCCGTCCTCTCTGGCTGACTGACTCGGTAACCGTTCTCCCCCGCCAACTGTCACTACACCGTGCAGGGTCTGACTAGTGTGAGCGCGCATATCCCTTAGCAACCGACGCTCACCACTACCAGACTGGCTCGCTCCACTGCTTTCCTGACAGCCTCTGCACTTTAGCTCCCAGCCCCTCCACTACAACCCTTGACAAGAATTGAAGGCCAGACTCCTCTAGGGACTGCCCAAGGGTCCCATCTAATGGTGTGGGAAAGCTGGTTGCTATGTGTCTGTGCGTATACACCTCATTCTGGCCTTTAGGATTACCTGGAAGTACTGTCCCGGCATGGGTGTAGTACTCAGTGGTGCCTGACCGGGTCAGGGGCGCCACATTCCCCCTTAGTTATCAACAGCACGTCCTCGGGCTGCAAAGACAAGAAAAACAAAATACAAGTTTTTCCACACAGGGGAGATATTTACATATCAACATACCAGGTCCCATACTATCACCACCCACCACCCACGAGTCTTTAACCCAAAACCCGTATACGGAGTGATCACCAGTCTTTTTGGTGACCTGGTCTCAACCTGGTCTGTTGCAGACCATTCCAGCAACAGTTCTTTTTGTCCTGGTGGCATAGGATAGACCCCATAAACAGGCATACCGGCTTCATCTTTGTTGGAGAGCAGGGGCCATAAACAGGCGTGCCCCCTTGGTGGTGCAGAGCCATGCTCCTGAACAGGCAGTCTCTGGGGTTGGTACCACTGAGGTAACTATATACACTGCGAGAGTTTGTAGTTATAGTGAGTTCATAACCTATGATCCATATAAAGTTCACAAAACCAGGTGCTAAAAATTCATGCAAAAGTCCTTGTGGGCACATTTTCTTAAATGTTACTTTAACTGTCATGAACAAACTTTTTAACTTTACTTCTCAACTAACTCGACTATATAGACTTTTGCCTTCCAAGACCAGTGCTTGGCACTTCAGTGCACTGATACCTGGAGGTTGTGTCATTGGTGTCCCATGGAGGTGGTGACAACGGGGACCTGGTTGAGGCAGTGGGGATGAAACCTGGGTCTTTCAGCAGTGGTGACAATAGGTACCCGGTCGAGGTGGTGGGGATGGAGACTAGGCTCACTGAACGTGGCACCACATCCAAGGCGAACCAGCTTCTCTCCCCCATATGCCACGTCAACTCCACCACGTCCCCATGTGCAGATCACGGCAAGTGTGACCCCGCTGTAAATGGGACTGCATGTCCCACGGGATACAAAGATCCCCTCCTTCACTCCTGCTTCTACTATGAAACCCCACCCCTTTTTGCAATTGAACTCCTCCACTACTCCCAAGTGGAGGGGACCTCTAGCCTGGTGTCTGGCCCACCGCAGGGACTGCTTCTCTTGCAGGTCCGGGCCTCTAACTCTTCACTGTCTGGGCTGGGCTTCACAATGGGGTGTGGGTGCCTGGCTCTCACCTGTCGTCACTCTCTGCAGGCATGCCTCAGCAGCAACATCACCTGGTCATCAGCGGGACACCAGGTAATGTAAGCGCTGGGACTTGTTGTGACCTGGCCAAGTCAGGTCAGCGATGTGGTGTCGGTTGCTACTGGCAACAGGACCTGTTCTCCCTCCCTGGCGGAGGGTGCTGTGACCTCTTCCAGTCAGTGGGGGAACAGCAGCGTGGCCTTGACTTTCTCATGGCCTCCCTCTCTAACAGAGGGTGCTGCGACCTCCTTTAGTCGGGTAAGTGGCAGCTTGCTGATCAGGTATCTAGCAACCAGGTGAGTCGGGGGCAGAACATCCAGTTTTCTCTCCAGCGGAGAGGGTGTTGCAACCTCTTCAGGTCGGGACGCAGGAACTGATTCCTCAGTCAGTGACTGGGGTGCCATGACTATCTCTGGTCTGGGGGCAGGCACTGGATCCCCAGTCAGCGACTGGGGTGCTGTGACCGTCTCTGGTCTGGGAGCAGGAACTGAATCCCCAGTCAGCGACTGGGGCACTGTGACCATCTTTGGTCTGGGGGCAGGATCTGGAGGCGTTGCGGCCTGTTCTGGTCTGGCCACCGGAACAGGAGGCGTTGCGGCCCAGTCTGGTCTGGCCACCGGAACAGGAGGCGTTGCGGCCTGGTCTGGTCTGGCCACCGGAACAGGAGGCGTTGCGGCCTGGTCTGGTCTGGCCGCGGGCATCGCACCGGATGTCGCACCGGATTCCGACAGTAGTGCTGGCGGGATCAGCACACCAGGTAGGGCAGGGGTAGTTTTGGACTCACCCGGGGTCGTGCTGGAGACTTCCAGTGGTGGAGTCGCTCTTGCTGACGGTGGCTTTGGCTGAGCATAGGCAGAACTTCCAGGTGTGACCCACTGCACGGACAGTTGCAGGTTTATGATCGCCTTTAGCATCCTGTGCCTCCAGGCGGCCACCTCATGCTTCCGCTGCTCATGCATGCGGTCAGCCATTTTCTCCACTTTTGCTTCCAGCTCCTCTGCTGACATGGGCCTGGAGCAGCCCTGCTCCTTATGACCTCCTTCTGCTGACGTCATCCTGCTCCTTCCTTGCTCATCAGGTTGTGGCTCTATTTCCGTTTCTCCTCCCACAGGGCTAGGGGCGTCCCAGCAGTCCAGGGACAGATTAGCCCTCCCATTTCCTCTTCTCACGGGATCAGAGCGCTCTCTCCATTCTGGGACTGTCACTCCTCTCCGTGGGCGGTTACTTCTCCTGCGCGAGCTGCAGCATGTTGATGAGCTTGTTGATGACGCACTTTCAGCGGTGGCACAAAATGGCGACGGTTCAAATTTTTCAATCGGACTGATGAGGCACACTGTTACCCATCTGAATGGGTCTAGTCCCTGATCCTCTTCATGGCGGCAAAAGAGAAGATGTGTCGCCCCAGGGACATCGATCCAGCTTCAGGGACGCCTCAGGGTCTTCTTCTGTATATGGCAACAGGTATGTCGGCTTTGTATATATGTGTCGTGACGCCACTCACGGCTTGCGGTCAGGGATATGGGTTACCGCCTTTGCAGATTTAACGAGCGTCCAGGGCTGATGGGGTCTGCAGTCGAATGGTGTGGCCTCTCGTGAGTGAGGCTGGCCCCAGGGGCTCGGGTGTGTAGAATAACGGGTTTCAGAATAATTCAGGCAGAGTCAAAATGTCATTTAACTGGTTTTTACTCACTTTTGTTGTTATTGTGAGGTAACCCGGGTGATGCTGCGATAAACCAGGTAAGAACCAGTGCTCCGTCAGGCCAGTCTGAGGGTAACAGGTAGCTCGCCTTCCTAGCACTTCTTTGTTCGGATAACCCCCTGACCTGAAGTACCGTGGGGGTCTCTCCAGGGAGTCGCTAATGCCTTTTCTCCCTTTTTGGACCGTTTGCCGGCAGCGTGGACCAGGTGAGATGGCTCCTGGCTCTGTCTCCTTATGGGACCCTGCGTTGCTGCTGAGGCTCGGACTCTGTGTGTTTGGTGAGATGCTTGTAGTTCCCCTCACCGTCAGGTTTAGCAGATAGTTAAACTTGAGTCTACTCTAGGGACTTGTTCCCCGTACGTGCCTAGTCACCGGCAGCCCCCGTCCTCTATGACTGACTGACTCAGTAACCGTTCTCCCCCGCCAACTGTCACTACACAGCGCAGGGTCTGACTAGTGTGAGCGCGCGTATCCCTTAGCAACCGCCACTCACCACTACCAGACTGGCTCGCTCCACTCCTTTCCTGACAGCCTCTGCACTTTAGCTCCCAGCCCCTCCACTACACCCCTTGACAAGAATTGAAGACCAGACCCCTTCAGGGACTGCCCAAGGGTCCCATCTAATGGTGTGGGAGAGCTGTTTGCTGTGTCTGTGCGTTCACACCTCATTCTGGCCTTTAGGATTACCTGGAAGTACTGTCCCAGCATTGGTGCAGTACTCAGTGGTGCCTGACCGGGTCTGGGGCGCCAAAGTAGCACAAAATTGAATTCACAATGCATCTGCTAAAATAAAGATAACATGGTCAACAACCACTTTAACGTTCCACTGCACATCTTTTTTAAAGTGTCTCAAACCACATTAACTTTGGTTTAGGCAGTTGTAGGAAGGCAGGCCAGCATGCACACATAATGCAGATAAGTATAGAATTTACATTTATTACACTGGGGAACACATTTTAAAAAAAGGGGGGTACATCAGATATTAGACTTGATTTTAGAGATATTCAGTTCTCTGAATCAGAGTATGTATTTTTTTTTTTATTGCACTCTACTTTTTGAGATAATGTACACACATTTATCTGCACAACTTGTAAGGAGCACCATTAGCAGTGGACAAATGGTACAAGGAAATATCTGAAATATGGCATACCTATTAGTCTGTAAAGAACAGAAGAATCATAGTAATGATTCTTACTTCTGTGTGGTTAATATAAAAGATGTAATATATGTCTATATACGTCTATACATAGACGTAATCAAAGTAAATGGATTTATCATGACCTAGACTTGGCAAGACAATCTGTGTTACACTCAGGTGAAATACTAGTCTCATCATTAGAAAAGCTAGGAGAGCTCCCTAAAGATGAATCCTGTTCTTCCCCAATAAATAGGAGTCATGATGACAATGATTTTGAAGGAACCTCATAAGTGCAACACGTTTTTAACCCCTTCATCCCAGTTGATTTTCCTTTTTAAATTTTCTTTTTTTTCTTCCCCTTCTACCTGTACGTCCTTGGTTGTTAAGAGGTTAATCAGCCGGAGCTCAATGACCTCATTAGAGAGCTAATTCTCCCAAGGTAATTAACAGAATTGTTGTTGTCTAGACTAACATTGAGAAATATATTACATCCAGAAACTAAATGTCCTGCTATGTAAAGGGAAGTACCCAGAATTTGGCAAAAGGTAAGGTAAGGTAAGGGAAACCCTGTGTCTAGGGAAGGGTGAAACGATGACCCCTGACCAAACCTACCACTAAGCCCTGTGTTCCCTCACTGCCCTAGATAGGTTGCTTGCCTATAAGCAAAGCAGGATACCTGACCCTAAGCTGTCACTGTATCTGAGCCCCAGGTAGGGAACAGATGGGATGAGCTCTTTGTCAATCCAATTGATTGCTAAAGGACACAGGGGTAACAAACAAGAGAAGGAAACAACTTATCTCCAGATGCCTCAGATAGAAGAATTGCAAACAATAACCAGGTTATACCAAAAGAATATGAGCCGACTGCTTGCACTAAAGACTTGTTAAGGATAGAGGAGTTATCACCATCACTGAGTATGGGAAATGAGGGTGTATACAGACACCAAATAAGTTCTGATGAAAAGCAGCTGAAAGGGTGAAGAACTCCACAGGTTCCTAAAGGGAAAGGGATGAAAACAGAGCAGAGGAGATACATAGGATACCAAATACATAAAGCAGGAATAATTGAAAGTCATAGAGCAGTTTGCACAGCCAAATACTGTGACCTTATATTGCTGGACACCACATGACTGTCTGTCAACCATGACACAGCTGTGACATCAAAATCATATACTATCACAACAGACTAAAGGATTTACTTTCATTCTTCTCAAAATAAAGTTAATTTGTTTATTGCAGCAATGCTCAAGGCTTGGTGACAAAAATGGGTGTATGACAATATCAATTTTAGCAGAGCCTAAAATGTGAGCTATTACACAATGGTAACAAATATGGATCAATCTCAATAGATCAATCAACTGAGATGGCTGATGAGAAAAATACAATTGCTCTAACAAACAAATATGTACAAATATGTAACAAATATGGATCAATCTCAATAGATCAATCAACTGAAATGGCTGATGAGCAAAATACAATTGCTCTGGTACTACAGAAAATATCACATCATGATCACCAGCAGCTAATCTGATTGGATTTAAATAAGGTGAATCTTCTCCTGGTACAGAAGATTGGATACACTAAGGCTGGGTTCACACATAGCGACAGCGACAATGACGTCGCTGTTACATCACCATTTTCTGTGACGTAACAGCGACCTTGTAAGACGCTGTTATGATCGTTGCTTAGCTGTCAAACACAGCGACGCAGCAGCGATCATAACGTCGCTACATGTGCAGAGAGCCGCGCACACTGCTTAGCACTGACTCCTTGCTCTCCTAGCTACAGTACACATCGGGTTAATTAACCCGATGTGTACTGCAGCTACATGTGCAGAGAGCAGGAGCCGGCACTGGCAGCGAGAGTGGCGGAGGCTGGTATCGAAGGTAAATATCGGGTAACCAGGGAAATGGCTTCCCTTGGTTACCCGATGTTTATCTTGGTTACAGCATACCGCAGCTGCCAGATGCCGGCTCCTGCTCCCTGCTTGCTTCATTTCGCCACTCTCTCGCTGTCACACACAGCGATGTGTGCGTCACAGCGGGAGAGCGCCTTTGAAGAAAACGAACAAGGGCTGTGTGTAACGAGCAGCGATCTCACAGCAGGGGCCAGATCGCTGCTCAGTGTCACACACAGTGAGATCGCTAATGAAGTCACTGTTGCGTCACCAAAACCGTGATGTAGCAGCGATTTCGGTAGCGATCTCGCTATGTGTGAAGCACCCCTTAGTATCCTTGTTTTATCTGTCCCTGGAATAGTAGATAAAAAATGTGCACTGGATAAGAAAGCAGTGACCATAGGGAGATTTCTAAACCCAGAGAGAGGCTTCAGATCAGTGTATGTACCCAGTAATATGAGATTGCCTTGACATGGCTACTGGGCAGAAATAGAAATGGCCATGTTTGTATGCTAAATATCTAAATTAGTTCTTAGATTTCCTTTAGCAGTTATGCATGGCTATATTCTTACATTCATGTTTTGCATGCTTTAGTATTACAGCGTGTAAGTGTCTATATTTGTTCCATTAGGCACCTGTTCACACTGCATGTTAGGGAGTGCTGTTGGTCTTTTTGTCTAGAATATGGGGTCATGCTTTCTGACTGTGCACCCCTCCCACATTAGCCACAGGTGATTTTATTCTCTTAGCAGGTTCCTTCTCGCTCATTCCCCGAGAGAGGCTTCCGTTCAGTACAAGTATAGGTACTCAGTAATATGAGATTGCCTTGAGATCGCTACTGGGTAGATATAGAAATGGTCATTTTTGTATGCTGAATATCTCAGTTTTTCCTTATATATCCTTAAGCAGTAATGCACGCCTATATTCTTACATTCATTGCTTGCATGCTTTAGCATTTCAGAGTTCAACTTTCTTTTTTATCATTATATGTCATGTTCAATTATGCATCAGTTCATACTGCATGTTAGTGAGTGCAGTTGGTCTTTCTGTCTGCAAGAAGAAGTGCAGATTTAGAATCAGCAACAAAAACTAACCTAAAGACAGGTTAAATATCTCATGAAACAATTTTCTTGTTCCCCAGTGTTTTCACTTGGTTAATAGTAATATTTTTGATCAGTACATTTCTGTTATACTGTAGTCACTTTACAAAGTAATCATCAAAGAGGAGGATGTAATCAAGTTTCTAAGGCTACATTTCACTATTAATGTCTCCTTCAGAAAGCTTCAATAGTTTACAATATAGAGCAGGTCTCACATATTCGTTAGTTCAGCAGCATTTTGTCATATACTTTTCTTAAAGGGGTTGTCTGGTCTAAATCCATAAGGCTACATTCACATGACCGTTCCGTTTTTGCGGGCCGCAAAAAATGGTCTGTTTTTTCATGGATGCATCTGTGTGGCATCTGTGTGACATCCGTTCCATTCCGTATACGGTCCATGTGTCATCTGTGTGTCATCCATGTGCCTTCCATTTTTTGTGCGGACCGCAAAAAACGGAAGCAGCAAGAAAGATAAATAGATCAGTACATATAGAGATGGATAGATAGATATAGAAACAGAGAGAAGGATGAATGAATTAATGAATGAATGAACAGAGGGATAGATAGATAGAGAGATAGAGAGATAGATAGGTAGATAGATAATAGATGAGAAAGACCTATATAATGTCCTACCCCCCTGCATATTCTAAGCTGGCACCCTTTTGTGACTTTCATGTGGCACTAAAGGGTGCTTAGCCTTGTATTTAGCCAAAAAATAAATAAATAATAAAAAAAAAATGATGTGGGGTCCCCCATATCTTTTGTAGCCAGCTAGGGTAAAGCAAACGGCTGCAGCCTGCAAACCACAGCTGGCAGCTTCACGTTGGCTGGTAATCCAAAACAGAGGGCACCCCACGCTGTTATTTTAAATTAAATAAATAATTTAAAACAAAAAACACGGGGTCCCCCTCAAATTGGATTACCAGCCAAGGTAAAGTGGACAGCTGTAGTCTGGTATTCTCAGACTAGGGAGGTCCACTCTTATTGGACACTACCCATCCTAAAAATAGCAGGCTACAGCCGCCCCAGAAGTGGCGCATCCATTAGATGTGCCAATCCTGGTGCTTCGCCCCAACTCATCCCATTGCCCTGGTGCGGTGGCAAACGAGGTAATATATGGGGTTGATGCCAGTTGTGTAATGTCACCTGGCATCAAGCCCTGGGATTAGTGATGTCACGCATCTATCAGATACCTGACATCACAAACCCAGTCAGTAATAAAAAAAAATTACGACAAAAAAATGTTTGTTTAAAAAAACACTCTCCAAAACATTCCCTCTTTCACCAATTTATTGAAAAGAACAATCAAATCCGGGTAATCCAATAAGGGGATCCCACGAGGATCCATACCATAGTCACTGTCCCAGTCAATGAAGAACAGAATGTTCCCCATTGGCTGGGAGAGCAATGTAGTAACTTGAGCTAACATCAATAGGTCAGCCCAGGTCACTGCAGGGGATGACTTGCGCTACTGTCAGGAGGTTAGATGAGATCATTACCTGCTGTGACGATCTCCTGCACTCCTGACGTCAGCGCTGTCACTGACTTCTATGCCCGCCGCGTTCTCAGCAAAGAATCGCGGGAGCCTATGACATCACCGCTACTGACAGTCTCAGGCCGCCCACGAGACTTGAAGTGAGAACACTGCGGGCATAGAAGTGCTTCCATGTGGCTTCCAGAGATTTTGCGGGCCCATTGACTTGTATTGAGTCACGGTCCATTATTACGGAACAGAATAGGAAATGGTCCATAATAACGGAACGGACATACGGCATCTGATGTGCTTTTTTGTAGGATTGGATGCACACAAAAGACAATGAAAAGATGGTCCTGTCCGTGGGTCCGCAAAAAAACAGGAACTGACCAGGACAAACAGAACGGTCATATAAATGAGCCCTAAGTCTGCAGTCACTCTATGTGTCACTCTATATGACTGCAGACTTGGGACTCCTCCCATCACACGCACTGTGCACCAGTGTCAGAACTGGGTGCGGTGGTCACATGCCGTAAACGTATTTGATATGAACAATGCTGGACAGAATCTGACTAGAGGGGTTCAGCCTCGCTCAATCCAAGTATTTCTAAGGCCCCCTTCACACTTCCGTGAAAAACACGCACGTGTGTAACGGGCCGTTTTTCGGGTCCATATTCCGATTTTGTGTCCGTTTTTATGGTCCGTGTGGCACCTGTGTGAATTGCGTATGCTAGCCGTGTTTGTGTGTAGAACGTCCGTGTGTGCGTGTGGAATTAACGTGTATGTGTACGTGGAATGTCCGTGTGGAATGTCCGTGTGTGTGATGCACAATGTCGTTTATAAATGTCGGCTGACAGCCGACAGAGTTGCGCGATGAGAATGAACTCGGGTGAACTTCACCCGACTTCATCCTCATACCGCGGCTCTGTCTGTGTCGAGTACTGATTAGTGGTCACCTGTGAAGGATTCACCGGTGACCGCTAATCCCCCGAGTGACTGAAGTTTCCCCTCCTCTCTCATACTCACCAATCACCGATCACCGGCGCGGCGCTGCACGGCATTCACACTGCTGCGGCGGCTTTTACTATTTTGAAAAAGTCGGCCGCTCATTAAACAATCTCGTATTCCCTGCTTTCCCCGCCCACCGGCGCCTATGATTGGTTGCAGTGAGACACGCCCACACGCTGAGTGACAGCTGTCTCACTGCACCCAATCACAGCAGCCGGTGGGCGTGTCTATATTGTGCAGTAAAATAAATAAATATATAATTAAAAAAAAAACGGCGTGCGGTCCCCCCCCAATTTCAATACCAGCCAGATAAAGCCATACGGCTGAAGGCTGGTATTCTCAGGATGGGGAGCTCCACATTATGGGGAGCCCCCCACCCTAACAATATCAGTCAGCAGCCGCCCAGAATTGCCGCATACATTAGATGCGACAGTTCTGGGACTGTGCCCGGCTCTTCCCTATTTGCCCTGGTGCTTTGGCAAATCGGGGTAATAAGGAGTTAATGGCAGCCCATAGCTGCCACTAAATCCTAGATTAATCATGTCAGGCGTCTCCCCGAGATACCTTCCATGATTAATCTGTAAATTACAGTAAATAAACACACACACCCGAAAAAATCCTTTATTAGAAATAAAAAACACAAACATATACCCTGGTTCAACAATTTAATCAGCCAGAAAAAGCCCTCCATGTCCGGCAGAATCCAGGATGGTCCAGCGTCGCATCCAGCTCTGCTGCATGGAGGTGACAGGAGCTGCAGCACACACCGCCGATCCTGTCAGCTCCACGCGGCAAATGAAGAGTGCCGCGCGATCAGCTGAGCTGTCACTGAGGTTACCCGCTGTCAATGCTGGATCCAGTGACAGCGAGTAAACCTCAGTGACAGCTCAGCCGATCGCGCAGCTGTCTTCAGTTGTTGCGTGGAGGTGACAGGAGCGGCGGTGTCTTCTGCTGCTCCTGTCACCTCCATGCAGCAGAGCTGGAAGCGACGCTGGACCATCCTGGATTCCGCCGGACATGGAGGGCTTTTTCAGGCTGATTAAATTGTTGAACCAGGGTATATGTTTGTGTTTTTTATTTCTAATAAAGGATTTTTTCGGGTGTGTGTGTTTATTTACTGTAATTTACAGATTAATCATGAAAGGAATCTCGGGGAGATGCCTGACATGATTAATCTAGGATTTAGTGGCAGCTATGGGCTGCCATTAACTCCTTATTACCCCGATTTGCCAAAGCACCAGGGCAAATCGGGAAGAGTCGGGTACAGTCCCAGAACTGTCGCATCTAATGTATGCGGCAACTCTGGGCGGCTGCTGACTGATATTGTTAGGGTGGGGGGCTCCCCATAACGTGGCGCTCCCCATCCTGAGAATACCAGCCTTCAGCCATATGGCTTTATCTGGCTGGTATTGAAATTGGGGGGGACCGCACGCCGTTTTTTTTAATTATTTATTTATTTATTTTACTGCACAGTATAGACACGCCAACCGGCTGCTGTGATTGGATGCAGTGAGACAGCTGTCACTCAGCGTAGGGGCGTGTCTCACTGCAACCAATCATAGGCGCCGGTGGGCGGGGAAAGCAGGGAATACGAGATTGTTTAATGAGCGGCCGGCTTTTTCAAAATAGTAAAAGCCGCCGCAGCAGTGTGAATGCCGTGCAGCGCCGCGCCGGTGATCGGGAAACGGTAAGTATGAGAGAGGGGGGGGAAACTGACTGACAGACTGTGAGAGAGGGACAGACAGACAGAGAGACCGACAGAGAGACCGACCGACGGACTCAGGGAGATTGACCGACATACACAGAAATAGAAAGAATGGCCGACATCACTAGAAATAAAAACACCAAACGGACACGGACTATAGGTAGATGCATACGTGTTTACTAACGTGTGTGCACATACCCATAGACTTTCATTATGTCCACGTGTGCGTGCTCCGTGCAGATAACGGACATGCATCCGTGCAAAACGCAAACACATACGGATCACGGACACGCACACACGGACATAATGAAATAGCGCACGTGTGACCACAATCATAGATTAACATTGGTGCATGTTTGTCCGTGTCTCCGGTATATACGGAAACGGAACAAACACGCACGTGTTTCACGGACGTGTGAAGGGGGCCTAAAACAGAAAAAATGTCAAATTTCTTAGTGTAAATTGCAAAGTAGGTGCCAATCATATTACAATCTCACATTTGCCCAGCGCAGATATTTAAAAAAACATAAATAGATAAATAAAAAGCTACAACCAAGGTTATTGTGAAGGACCCGTTTACTAAGACATAGACTGTTATGGTCAGACACTGTACCCATATTCTTATGTTTGGCTTTCTGTATGCTTGGCATATTATTCTGTTTAAGTGTACAGTATTGCGCAGCATGTGTTATACTTATAATTAAATGTATTCCTGGTGTAAAGATATAAGAACCAATTGAATGACCAAAAAGTAAAGATAGCTACACTCATTTTACTTACTGGTGTAAAGATAGTAGGCCTTGAAATACCTTTTTGTGATCTATTTTTTTTCAAATGTGGCTGATGTTGAAATTGTGTAATGAATGTAGACCATCTCCTATTCTAGATTCTTACGTGGTTTCTATACTTATCCAGGTTTCCTACAAACAACAATATATACGTTACGTACTGCTTTAAGCCTCTTTCACATGTCTGTGTTTCCAGTACATGTGGCCTCCGTTTTTTTCACGGCTACCATACATACCTATTATAGCCAATCGTGATATTCACGTTTCTGTGTAAACCACATGAGTGTTTAGTTGAACCGAATGGAAACATGCTAACTCTAAGCCGGCAGCATGGATGACAAGGGCCAATACAAGTCTATGGGTCCAAGAAAAATACCTACAGCACATGGATGCCATCCATATGCCATGTTTGTGCCATCCGAGTTCTACACTGTACAAGTTTAACCCCTTCACGACCATGGACGGATCTTTCCGTCATGGATCGTGTCCCGGTAAGCCCCGCCCCCTGCCGCGGGCAGGCGGCGTGGATCGGCACACATATCAGCTGTTTTCAACAGCTGACATGTGTGCCTACATGTTCCGAGTGGAATCGCATTCCACCCGGAACATTAACCCCTTAGATCTCGCTGCCAAAGTCTGGCAGCGAGATCTATATGCGCGCGGCCATGTTTTTTAATTACCGCCGCCCCCTCCAGACGTCACGTGAGTGATCACATGACGTTCGGTGGTTGCCATCGTAGCACAGGGTCATGTGATGACGCCTGCTGCTATGAAGTTTCACTTTCATTCTTCCTCGGCACGGAGCAGAGGAAAAAAGAAAGTGACTATTTCTGCTGTTTACAGCGGTATAGCTGTGATCAGCAGATAGCGATAAGCAATCATATTGCTGATCGCTATAGCCCCCTAGGAGGACTAGTAAAATAAAATAAAAAAGTAAAAAAAAAGAAAAAAAGTTTTAAAAAATTAAAAAAAAAAAAAAAAAAACTAAAAGTTCAAATCACCCCCCTTTCCCCCCATTGAAAATTAAAGGGTTAAAAAATAAATAAATATACACATATTTGGTATCGCCGCGTTCAGAAATGCCCGATCTATCAAAATATAAAATCAATTAATCTGATTGGTAAACGGCATAGTGGCAAAAAAATTCCAAACGCCAAAATTACGTTTTTTGGTCGCCGCAAGTTTTACGCAAAATACAATAACAGGCGATCAAAATGTAGCATCTGCGCAAAAATGCTACCATTAGAAACATCAGCTCGAGACGCAAAAAATAAGCCATCACTGAGCCATAGATCCCAAAAAATAAGAACGCTACGTGTTTTGGAAAATGGCGCAAAACGTGCACCACTTTTATTGGACAAACTTGTGAATTTTTTTTAACCCCTTAGATACAAGTAAATCTATACATGTTTGGTATCTACAAACTTGCACCAACCTCAGGCATCATACCTACACATCAGTTTTACCATATAGTGAACACCGTGAATAAAACATCCCAAAAACTATTGTGCCATCACACTTTTTTTGCAATTTTTCCACACTTGGAATTTTTTTGTTGCTTTCCAGTACACCATATGGTAAAACTTATGGTTTCATTTAAATGTACAACTTGTCCCGCAAAAAACAAGCCCTCATATGGCAAGATTGACGGAAAAATAAAAAAGTTATGGCTCTCGGAAGAATGGGAGCAAAAAACAAAAACGCAAAAACGGAAAGTGCCCCGGGGCTGAAGGGGTTAACATTGAAAGTATTGGAAAAGCTTTGTAATTTCATTCTCAATATTCATACCAGAAAACACAGATGGCACAGGGATGACATGCATTTTGAAAAATATACACACGGATGGGTGCTAAAAATATACAAGTATGGTCTAAACGCACTATACCAAACATGCGTTATTTTTTATGGATGTGTGAAGGGGCCTTATACGAATTGGTTTTACAATGGGAGGGCTATATTTTCTTCTGGCCATGCAACATTACTTCTTAAAATGTTGTTGTCTGGTACATTTATAGGATCTTGCTGATGCTAACATAAAAAAATCAGATGATGTTTTCGGCTACTTTCCCCTTTCCTGTGTTTATCACATGACAGATCCATTTTGCAATTTGCAAACAGCTAATCACATCCTGATGGCTTTCTTTTCTGCTTCTCATAATTGACTTGATTGAAGGCAGACAAATATGAAGTTGAAACACAATTGTACATATGCACAACACATATGGATTGGTTATTGGTTACATGATGAACTCAGAAAGCATGAAAATAGCCAAGTCCTAACAGTATGTTACACTGCTAGGATTCCACATCACATGTTTAAAAGTCAGTGTAAAACTGAGTTGTCATACAAACAAAAAATACATTTTAATTGATCTGAAATAAAAGAGTATACAGCAGGACAGCCTGGTATCACAGCTGCTGGTCTCTGTGAGGTAAAACATTTCCCTGCCTGTTTAAAAGATGATTTACCTCACAGAAAGAATTATCTATGATCTTGTGCTATCTTATTTGTATACACTCTTTTGCTTCTGTCCCTGTCCAGGAACTGAGGTATAGTATGTTCTGACCCTGTTTCTACACAGTAAGAACCATTCATCAACAGTACATAGTACAGGGACATACGGTATGTAAGATTAGCTCAGCACAGGAACATTTTTTTTAACAGATCCAGTTGTGGAACTTATCACGACACCAAGATTTATTAGATAAAATGTATTTTATAGATTCCTTAAGGGGTGCGAAGAAGATACTTACCTTTTATATAATTTCACAGTTTCATTGACAGGACATGCTGTTAGATGAATAAGATGAGAATATTCTACGAGGATCACACACATTTCTTTCCAATATCCATTTTTCCTATTTCTGTATAGATAACTTAGATGTGTTACCATATGTATGTAGTAAGATTGGTTTTGCTACTGTATGTATGCAAGAATCTGTGCATTAAGCTCACGTCTATTCTCTTATCTATACAGGTAAATGTGAGCAAAGTAATAAGCCACAATTCATTATCAATGCAGCAAAACTCAGAAAATAGAAATGTATGAAAGGTATATTTTAACCTCATAACGACGGCCGTACGACTTAAAGCGGCGGCAAAAAAGGGTACTTATTCTGTTCCTCCGCTTTAAAGCGGCGGCCCGAAAAAAACCCTGTAGCGCCCCCCAGCGACCGAAAATCTCGGGGGTTTCAGCTACCGGGGGTAGCTGAGACCCCCCAGATTGAATCGGGGTGTTTTTTTTGGACCCCGATCATGTGATCGGCGGTATACACCGTATACCAACGAACACATGAAAAAAAAAGAAATGGCCGGTAAAACTGATTTCTTTTTCATCTGACATGATCAAACATGTCAGATGAGAAAGAAATCTAAACCCCTAGTGCCCCCAAAGCCCCCGGTACCGGAGAGTCCCCCCACCACCCCTACCCCCCCTCCGAAGCACTCAAAATGGCGCCGAAGCGCACAGAAAACTGCAGCCGCCGCCGGCTCTGCAGTCATTTCCCTCCGATCTGAAATGATCAAACATTTCAGATCGGAGGGAAATGTCCTCCCCCCTGACCCCTCCTCCGGTACACCGGAGATCTCTGGTCCCCGGAGCCCCCTCTGGTCTCCAGAGCCGCCTCCCCCCTCCCCCCTCCGGAGCGTGGAAGATGGCGGCGCCGCGCAGCCGCATTCATTCTGCTCTTTCTGCCGCATGTGACACGTCACATGCAACAGAAAGGTGTCCCCAGGTCCCGCTAGGTCACCCCCCGTCACCCCCCAGCCCCCGGTCATACGTTACCTGTCTGGTGATCCGTCCCGCGATCACGCCGCCTCCTTCTTGAATGCTGGCGGCGCATGCGCAGACAGCGGCTGTCAGCTGGATCCCTGGGACGCTGACGTCGCTGCTGCACAGGCTGCTCCACTGTGGACCGGGGGAGAGTGAGTGCAGAATCAGCAGTCTCTCCATGTGAGGAGTGTGGTCCTCACATGGAGAGACTGCTGTTCCAGAAAATGGGGGATACGTTCTGTGAGCGTGCCCCTCATATTCTGGAATGAGGTTACTGCAGGTCACTCTGCCCTAAGTTGGACCGGGGCAGTGTGAGTGCAGTAATTCTCAGATTACTGCACCCACACTGCTCATGGAGAGCTTGCTCTTCTAGAAAATGGGTGATACGTTCCCTGAACGTGCCCTCCATATTCTAGAAGATCCAGAGTCGGCGTGGGACCTCCAAAATGGATTACAGCGACCGGAATTTCTTTATTTTCAATAAATTGGGGAAAGAGGAATGTTTCGGGGAGTGTTTTTTCAAATAAATTTTTTTTTTGTCTTTATTTTTTTCTATTACTTACTGGGTTAGTGATGTCGGGTATCTGTTCAGATGCCGTGACATCACTAACCCCAGGGCTCGATGCCAGGTGACATTACAGCTGGTATCAACCCCATATATTACCCTGTCTGCCACCGCACCAGGGCGCGGGATGAGCTGGGGCGAAGCGCCAGGATTGGCGCATCTAATGGATGCGCCACTTCTGGGGCGGCTGCGGCCTGCTATTTTTAGGCTGGGAAGAGTCCAATAACCATGGCTCTTCCCACCCTGAGAATACCAGACCCCAGCTGTCCGCTTCACCTTGGCTGGTGATCTAATTTGGGGGGGACCCCACGTTTTTTGTTTTTTTTAAAAAACGCCTGGGGAGCCCTCCAAATTGATCACCAGACAAGGTGAAGCTGTCAGCTGTGGTTTGCAGGCTACAGCTGTCTGCTTTACCCTAGCTGGCTATCAAAAATAGGGGGGACCCCACGTCGTTTATTTTAATTATTAATTTTTTGGGGGGCTAAATACAAGGCTAGGCACCCTTTAGTGCCACATGAAAGGCACTAAAGGGCGCCAGCTTAGAATATGCAGGGGGTGGGACGTTATATATGTTTGACATCTATCCATTCATCCATTGTAGCATTTTAGGCTATGTGCCCACAATCAGGGTTTGCAGCGTTTTGGGCGCAGAGTGTTTTCCCTGCGTCCATAACGCTGCGTTGTGCAGTAGAAGCACAGTGGAAGGATTTTTAGAAATCCCGTGCCCACTGTGCTTCTTTTCTCCGCAGCATAAACCGACCTGTGGCGCAGCTTCCCGAGCCTCAGCATGTCAATTTATGCTGCGGAGATGAGTGTTCTCTGCAGGTAGCATAGAGCTCCACAGCGGCCTGAACCCAAATCGTGGGCATGGGCAGCTGCGTTCTCCCGTGGACAACACTCACATCTCTGCAGGAGGCTGACACTGTGTACTAGACGCCGTGTCGCTGGATCATGGCCACATAGCCTAAAAGTGAGACATTTGTTGCTACAGCAACACTTTTGTGAAGTACCTGTGGATTCAAAATGCTTACTATACTCCTGAATAAAATCCAGTTTCCAAAATAGGGTCACTTGTGGGGGGTTTCTAATGTATAGGTACCCAAGGGGCCCTGCAAATGTGACATGGTGCCAGCAATTTATTTCAACTTTTCCAGAATTCAAATGGTGTTCCTTCCATTCCAAGCCCTCCCATTTATCCAAACAGAGGTTTTTGGCCACATGTGGGGTATCCCTGTGCTCATAAGACATTGGATAACAACCTGTTGGGTCCACGGTTTGTTGTTCTCTTGAAAAAGTGAGAAATTTGATGCTGAAGCAACATTTTTGTGAAAAAAAATGAAAATTTTCAATATGGCAACCTAAGCTTATCAAATTCTGTGAAGTATTCGTGGATTCAAACTGCTCCCTATACACCTAGATAAAAGCCTTGAGGTGTCTTGTTTCCAGAATGGAGTCACTTGTGGGGGACCGCCACTGATTAGGCACCTCAGGGGCTCTCCAAATGCAACCTGGCGTCCGCTATTGATTCCAGCCAATTTTGCAGTTAAATGGCAATCCTTCCCTTCCGAGCCCTGCCATGCGCCCAAACAGTTGATTTCCACCACATATAAGGTATCGCCAAACTCAGGAGAAATTGCACAATAAATGTTATGCTGAATTTTTTCCTTTTACTCTTGTAAAAAAAAAAGCTACCTGGTTGAAATAACAATTTTGTGGTAAAATTTTATTTTTTTTTTTTCATGGCTCAACGTTATAAAATTCTGTGAAGCACCTGGGGGTTCAGGGTACTCACCAAACATCTAGATAAATTCATTGAGGGGCCTAGTTTCCAAAATGGGGTCACTTGTGTGGGATTTCTGCTGTTTAGGTACCTTAGGGGTCCTCCAAATGTGACATGGTGCCCGCAATCTTTTTCAGCCAAATTTCCTTTCCAAAATTCAAATATTGCTCCTTTCGTTCCAAGCCCTCCCATTTGTCCAAACAAAGGTTTCAGACCACATGTAAGGTATCACCGCGCTCATAAAAAAGTGGGTAACAAACTTTGAGGTCAAATTTTTGGAATTACCTCTTGAAAAAGTGAGAAAATTGATGCTAAAGCAACATTTTTGAGAAAATTATTAAAATTTTCAATATGACAACGTAACGTTAACAAAATCTGTGAAGTACCTGTGGATCTAAAATGCTCACTATACCCCTAGTTAGAAGCCTTGAGGGGTCTAGTTTCTAAAATGGTGTCACTTGTGAGGGGTTTCTTCTGTTTAGGTACCTTAGCGGACCTGTAAATGCAACATGGTGCCCGCAATCTATTTCAGCCAAATTTGCTTTCCAAAATTCAAATATTGCTCCTTCTGTTCCGAGCCCTCCCATTTGTCCAAACAGAGGTTTCTGACCACATGTGGGGTATCGGCGCACTCATAAGAAAGTGGGGAACAAGTTTTGGGGTCCATTTTGTTGTGCTATTTCTTCTAAAAGTGAATAAATTTGGGTTAGAGCAACATTTTTAGGTAAAATTTATTTTTGCTTTTTTTCATTCCACATTGCTTTTGTTCATGTGAAGCACCTGAAGGGTTAATAAACTTCTTGAATGTGGTTTTGAGTACTTTGGGGGGTGCAGTTTTTAGAATGGTGTCACTTTTGGGTATTTTCTGTCATCTAGGCTTATTGAAGTCACTTCAAATGTGATGTGGTCCCTAAAAAAATGGTTTTGTAAATTTTGATGTAAAAATGAGAAATCGCTGATAAACTTTGAACCCCTCTAACTTCCTAACAAAAAAAAAATTTGTTTCCAAAATTGTGCTGATGTAAAGTAGACATGTGGGAAATGTTATTTATTAACTATTTTGTGTCACAGAAATCTCTGGTTTAACGATATAAAAATTCAAAAGTTGAAAATTGCTAAATTTTCAAAATTTTTGCCAATATTCAATTTTTTTCATAAATAAACGCAAAAAATATTGTCCTAAATTTGGTACTAACATGAAGTCCAATATGTGACGAAAAAACAAGCTCAGAATCACCGGGATCCATTGAAGCGTTCCAGAGTTATAACCTCATGAAGTGACACTGGTCAGAATTGCAAAATTTGGTCTGGTCATTAGGGTGAAAATTAGCTCCGTCACTAAAGGGTTAAAATATAAAAAAAACAGATTTTATTCAAATAGGTTTCATAAGTACATCAGACAAAGCACACAAGTGAGTGAGCTACAAATGATGACTAAAATGCAATAGGAAAACCACATATAGGTACAGGCAAGTGAGCAAAATATACAGTAAAATAGGTCAGTGCCTGATACAGGATAATAAAAAATGAAGGGATGGATACTTCAATATACCTCAAAATATGATACCCAGAGATCACGGCTTAGGCTTTGTGTGCACTGGAAAATGGAATTTTCTCAAGAAAATTCCGCAGGCATTGAAAGATTACCGCACCCGTGGTAAAAAAATGGGGCAAACCGCACCCGAAAACCGCATGTGGTTTGCCGCGGTTTGCCGCGGTTTTACCGCGGTATTGTTCGCGGTATTGCCGCGGTTTTGCTGCGTGCGGGTTGGTACATGTGCTTTAATGCATTCAATGCAATAAAGCACATTGAAAAAAAAAGTCATTTCCTTAGATAGCAGATAGATAAATAGACAGATAGAAGAATAGATAGAAGAATAGATAGAGGGATAGATAGTTAGATAGAGGGATAGATAGACAGAGTCCCTGTGAGCACACGCTGCATTTCTCACGGTCGGTAGTGAGTTCAAATTACTGGCCGTGGGAAATGCCCTGTGGTTACCTCTGCTGTCTCGCTGCGAGGCTGCATTCAGCGCTGTGTCAGTGTCAGTCGCGGCTGGATGCAAGCATCGCAGGACGTGGATTACGCCGGAGATGTGGATTACGCCGGAGTGGTGTGTTTCGATGGGGTTAATAAATGGGTGAACTAGGAGGTTTTTTGTGTTTTATTTAAAATAAAGGATTTTTCGGGGGGTGTGTTTTTTCACTTTACTTACGGGTTTATCATGTCAGCTGTCTCATGGACGCTGCCATGATCAAGCCTGGACTTAGTGGCGGCGATCCGCCGCCATTAACTCCTTATTACTTGGATCGCCACCGCATCACGGCATCTAGAAGAGCTGAGGACACTCCGGTACTGCCGCAAAATGGATGCGACAGTCCCGGGGCAGCTGCGGCTGATATTCTCGGCTGCGGGAGGTGGGAGGGAGGCGGGGGACATTAACCCTGCCCCTCTCCCTCCCCAGCCTGAGAATACCGGGCCGCCGCTGTGTGCTTACCTCGGCTGGAAGGTAAAAATACAGCGGAGCTCACGTGTTTTTTTTTCTATATTTCCGTTTGATTTCTATGTGTATTCTATATGTCTGTGTCTGTATTCTATATGTCTGTGTGTGAGTGCGATGTATGTGTTCTATGTCTGTGATGTGTGTGTTTACTCTGCTCCGCTTCCTCTTCCTGTCATAAAGACATCACTTCCCTACAAACCTCAGGCAGCGATGTACATTACCTCAGGTAAACCGCGAAATACCGCAGGGAATAACGCAGGTAAACGCAATGAACTGCACAGAATTTGCTGCCTGCGTTATTCCCTGCGGGATTTCACGATTACATTGCAGTCAATGGAATGAAATCCCGCAGCGATGTGTGGAAAAGAAGTGACATGCAATTGTTTTTGCTGCGGGAATACCGCAGCAAAACATGCAGCTGTCAAATTCCGCATAGTGCGCACAGCATTTTTTTTTCCACAGGTTAAAGTAAAAGGAAAACAGTGGTAAAAATGTGTTTTGTTTGTCATTTCTCCCAGCGTTCTTGTTTTTCCCTGTTTTTCCAACCATTACATGGGAAAAATGAATGGCGTTATTCAAAATAATAACTTGCTTTGTCAACAACAAAAAAGAAAAAAGATACAGCTTCTGGAAGAAAATGAAAAAAAGGAAAGCACAACAATAAAAATTGTATCTGATGGGAAGAGGTTAAATAAATAACTATAGATTGAAGAAGAACTATATTTACACTACACGTTGAATGTCCTTTACCTTGAATTCATTTGTATTTTTTAATGAATCGACATCCCATCCTTGTCCATAACCGGAATCTAGAAAATAAAGTCTAAATCTGAGCAAACATAACTGCAGTATCAACAGGAGAACAATTAGATAACCATTTGTAGAGTAAGCTATACAATTCTTAGGTAGACACAAACAGCCATTAGGATTTTTTACATTTGGTAAATAAATACATATTAAAAATATAATAATTATTTCATTGATGGTGCTGCATTTTAAACCCTTTCTACCTCAGCCAATTTTAATTTTTGTTCTATGATCTCTTTCCCACCTTTGCTCCAAGAGAAATAACTGTTTTTACTTTTCTGTTGACATAAAGCCAGATCAAGGCTTCTATTTTGCATGATGGGTTAAAGTTTTGAATAACAATATTAATTTTACTATACAATAAATAAAAAAATGGAAAATTATTCCAAATGTTGGAAAATCTAAACAAAAAATGTAGTTCTACCTTTCAAAATTGTTTTTTTTTATGTTTTAAAAGTTAACTAATAGGGATGAGCGAATGTATTCACCACTATTCGGTATGCGACGGATAATGGGGTATCCGAGGTATTTGCTATCTGACGGCTAATATGGTATTCGCTCTGGTACTTTCATTTTCGTTTCTGGACTTTCTGGCGCCATTTTCCAGCCAATGAACACATCTGACGTTGCTTGCCCTCACAGTAACGCCGCAGCCATCTTTGTTGGGGTTTTACTGTGATTGGCTTGGCCGCACACTGTCATAGGGGCTATATAAGGCAGCTGCCATTTTGTGTGCACACATTCATTCCTTAGCTGCCGGTGTAGCGAGACTGTACTGTGTGCGGTACAGCGTTTTTCCAGGCAAACTAATACTAGTCCTTCTAAGGGCTAAAGCGATTTAGCAATACCTGTTAATGACTGTGTAAATCATAGAAACAGGTATAGGGGCAGTGCAGTTCATTCTATGAGATAGTGTTCCTACTGCGGAGTCCAAAATAGTCCTTGTAAGCGCTAAACATATTTAGCATTAGCTGTTAGGGAATGTGTAAATCAAAAAAACAGGTATAGGGAGAGTGCCGTTTGTTCTATGAGATAGTGTTCCTGCTGCAGAATCCAAAATAGTCCTTTTAAGGGCTGAAGAGTGAAGACAGTGTCCACTGTGCTATCAGCTGTGTACATCATAGAACTGCTGCAAAAAAAAATCCTCTTCTTAGTGCTGCATGCGGTCTGTTCCTTCCGTGTGTGATATAGGGACAGCTAGGGACAGCTTACTCACAGGCAGGGAGAGATTTAAAGCTGTCCTGACATCTGCTACTAATAATCAACAATCCCAGCACTCCTACATCCCTTGTGTCTGTTATACTAGCAATAGGTATTACAACTTGCAAAAAAGGTCCCAAAATTGTAAAAACAAGGGGTTCAGGTATAGTGTAGTTCCCATCAGCCACCATCTCAATTCACAGTCTGAGTGTTACCCAATTTTTATTAATACTTGGTGTCAGGGTCAGTAATTGTACCTCAAGGCCAGTACCTTCCTAGCAACAACCTTCTATAGTTTTGGGGGCTTCATATCTTACAGCACCTACACAGTGGCTTGTTGCAACTAACACATAGGCTTAGTGTTACCCAATTTTTATTAATACTTGGTGTCGGGATCAGTAATTGTGCCTCAACGCCAGTACCTTTCTGACAGCCACCTAGCATATTTTGAAGGGCTTCATATCTTACAGCACCAACATAGTGGTTTGCTGCAACTAACACACAGTCTTAGTGTTACCCAATATTTATTAATACTTGGTGTCAGGGTCAGTAATTGTGCCTCAAGGCCAGTACCTTCCTACCAGCCACCTAGCATACTTTCGGGGCTTCATATCTTACATCACCTACATAGTGCCTTGCTCTTACTAAAACACAGTCTGAGTGCCAAAAACCAATACTAAAAGAAAAGTGTTGTCAAACCCTGTATTCTATTGGGGCTGAAAGACATTCACAACATCTTTGTCGACTCCTCCAAGTGGTAGTTTGTCCAATAAAGGTACCTTTTGGTTTTTAGACTTACAGAAACAGCTATCGGTGTTGTTCCACTGCCTGTAGAAAATGTCACGTTACAGTATTCACCTTGAATAATGAAACCAAAAAAATGGGAAAAAAAGGGGGTAAGGGCCGTGAACGAGGTGGTAGTGATAGTCACCCAAGCAGTGTGATCGAGCCAAAGAAAAAGGTTCCTGTTTTATCTACCTCTGCCTTCCTATCCCAATTTTCTTCTCCACGTCGGAAAGCACTCTTGCGCCCTGAACAGTGCGAACAGGTAACGAGTTGGATAGCAGAAAATGCCTTCAGTTACTTGCCATGTAGCAAATCCCAAGGGTCCACACAGACAGACTTGAGTATCCCAGAGGCTGGCTCATCAAATCCTCAGCCTGGTCATCCTTCCTCACAACATCAGTATTCTAAGGAAACATATGGCACCAAAGCAGGTTACTCTGAGGAACTGTTTATGAGAGCCTTTGACCTTTCTTGCCTCTCACCGCGCAACACCACCAATGCAGGTGAGGCCGTGGTGTGCAGTGATGCACAGATCTTTGAGCACCCAAGGCCAGAAGAAAGCCATGTTGTTGGCCGTGACATGCTGGGCAATCAGGTGAAAGTGTTGGAGGATGATGAGACACAGTTGCCCTCAGGTCAGCCTGAAACCTCCATTCCCGAAGATATTGACCTTCAGGAATTTGAAGACGACATGGTCGATGATGAGGTGACTGATCCAACATGGACGGGTGGCATGGATTGTGAGAGCAGCAGTGTAGAAGAGCATGTGCCCATAGTCCGCAATAAGGCTGTAAGACATAGGGTTTCGACCACTGCCAGAAGTCAATCAACTGTGCACATGACACCACCTGTGGCATCTCAGAGTCCAAGGGTCCGTGAACCACTTCAGCCATCTCATAGTCCAAGGGTCCGTGGTGCGATTGTGTGGGAGTTTTTTTCCAAGAGTCCTTCAGACCAAAACGTTGCCATTTGTCAAATCTGTCAGACAGAGCTTAAAAGAGGCAAAAATACTTCCACCTTGGGCACCTCTAGCATGAGAAACCATATTTTGGCCAAGCACACCACTAGGTGGTTGACAGCTCTAGGTGAAAAACACGATTTCCAGACTCAAAACTCTACGACTTCTCCTGGGCTGCCTGCTTCCCAAAGGGGTGTGCAAGAAGGTGGTGCTGATTCCTCCTTCTCCCAACCTGATGTTGGCCAAACTCAATCATCAACGACATCAGCTTCAGTGTCCCATCATTCCGTTCAGTTGTCCTTTCCACAAACCTTTGAAAAGAAGCGAAAATACCCCATTACGCACCCAAGGGCAGAAACCATAACTGCACACATTGCATGATTGATAGCCCTTGAGATGTTGCAATATCGGTTTGTGGGATCAGATGCTTTCCGCGACCTTTTGGCGGTGTTATAACATCGGTACTCTGTGCCTAGCCGCCACTATTTTTCTCGTTGTGCTGTCCCTGCGCTCCATAATCACGTGTCCGTAAACATCAAATGGGCTCTCACCAATGCCATAACAGGGAAGGTCTACTTAACCACAGACATGTTGACAAGCGGAAGGAGACAGGGACACTACATCTCACTGACGGCACACTGGGTGAACCTGGTGGCGGCTAGTACTGAGTCTGAGCTGGCAACATCCCATATAATTCCGACACCCAGAATAGCGGGGCTCACTTCAATCACAGTTTCAGTAGCCTCCTACACAGGAACAACTCTCTCCTCCTCCTACTCTTCATCCGGCTCCTGTGCATCCTCCTCAACATCCGTCTGTGTCCTACTGTCGACATCATTCCCCAACTGGGTTCGCTGCAGCACTGCCTCGGCTAAGGATCAACATGCTCTACTGAAGCTCATCTGTATCGGTGACAAATCTCACACGGCATCTGAGCTTTTGAAAGCAATAACTGAGCAGACAGATGAATAGCTTGAGCCTTTGGATCTCCGTCCAGGGATGGTAGTGTGCGATAATGGTCGTAATCTGGTGGCGCCTTTAAAGCTTGTAAAGCTTGTACACGTTCCTTGTATGGCCCACATTGTAAATTTAGTAGTTCAGCACTTTCTGAAGAAAAACCCTGGGATGCCAGACCTACTTACCAAGGTACGACGTAGTGGTGCACATTTCCGTAAGTCATCTCCCTCTTTTGCTTGCCTGCCAGTCCTGCAGCAGCAGTTACACTTGCTTCATCACAGACTAATATGTGACCTCCCTACAAGATAGAATTCAACCTATCATATGTTGGCCAGGATCCATGAGCAGCAGAGGGCAGTATCCCAATTCCAGCTGGAACATGCCCATCAGACACAGCTGCCAGACATAAGTACTGCCGAGTGGGTGTGGATTGCAGACATTTGTCAGGTCTTGGAGAATTTTGATTACTGTACCAACATTTTGAGCAGTGAAGTTGCTGTTACAGCATTACCATTCCACTGATTTGTTTATTAAAATGCTCTCTGGATGGTCTGACTGACCAAAGTGTTCATGCACCCGAATTGTCTGTGGATCCAGACTTCACAATGGTTGCTAGTAATCCACACAACCTCAGCCAACAAGCTCAGGCCACCTTTGCTCAGCATCATAAGGATGAGGAGAATGATTAAGAACAGGAATGCTTTGAAGTTGGTACCAAGGGATTTACAACCCAAGCTTCAGGGCTGTCCAGCATGGATGGCCTGAGGAGGAGCAGGAGGAAGAGAGAGAGACTGAGGAGGAGAGGAGGTTTAGGGAGACAGAATGTATTCTTAGCAGTGACACACAAAGGTTTCCAGTTCGGAGTCTGGGACACATGGTACAGTTTATGTCACACTGCCTTTCTCATGACTGTCGGCTAGTCCACATTTTGGCAGACAACAAATACTGGTTATGTACCTTCCCTAACCCATGCTACAAAGACAAATTTGCTTTGCTACGTGTGGAGGCAAATAAGGATTGTACTACGGAAACATTCAAGAGGGCTGTAGTGGAGCAGTTGATGAAACGATTACCCTCAGATCATGCTGGCCTCAGAGGTAGCGGGTCATCTCAAGCAACAAGATTACAAGAGAGGGCAATGCATAGTATGAGCAACACAGCCGAAGGACTAATGTGCCAAAATTGGTCTATTTTCCACAAACTGTCAACTGCGAATCAGATACCGGTTGGGGGAACGATGACAAGGTGGGAACAGTTAAGTAATATGGTGAGGGACTATATAGGTGACCGTATCAGCGTGCTTTCCAAGTCTACTGTTTCCTTTAACTATTGGGTTTCCAAGCTCAACACTGGGCCTGACTTCACGTTATAAGCTTTGGAAGTGCTAGCTTGCCTTGTTGCGAGTGTGTAGTCTGAGCGTGTTTTCAGCTCAGCCGGATCAATAATAACAGATAGTCGCACACGACTATCTACAGAAAGTACAGACAGTTTGACCATGATCAAAATGAACCATAGATGGATTGCCCCAGAATATCTCAGGCCGCCTGTTAACAATACCCAATATTAAGTGTAGCCCCATTTGGATTTCTTAAGTTCAAATAAGTTCCATTGTTTCTCATTCAAGACTATTTTGTCTTCTATCTTCTAATGACACTGCATGACTAATGTAACTTCTTTTGCTGCTGTCATGTAATTGTTTGGCCCAATCACCCAAGGCAATATTTTTCAAAGTCTTTGTACGTAATGCACTGGCAAAAGCACTGTCGAGGCTACACTATCTAGAACAATTGGTCAGGCAGTCTCTATTTGTATTTGTGTTCTTTATTGATGCTGTGCTCCACAGTGTGTTACACATGGCCCCCTGCAAAACCAGAATTTTGTTTAGCTTTTTGGCATGTTATGCCCTGTCGCTTATGCTACCATTTTTTAAAAATAAACTGTTGGGAGCTCTTGGGAGTACTTTGTGATGCTTAGCTACATGATGTCTAAACCACTACACCCTAGGGGAACTAAATGTATTAAATTCCTTGACATGTTATGCCCTGTTGCAAATCCTACCAATTTTTTTGAAAAAAAAAAAAAAACTGTTGGGAGTACCTACTGATGCAGTGCTCCATAGCGTCTGAACCATTCCCCCCTTGGGAAACTGAATTTTTTTAAATCATCTGTGTTAGCTAGTGGAATAAAGCCAAACTCTGCCACTTCCCCTGAGCTGCCTGCTTCTCAAACTAGTGTGCAAGAAGGTGGCGCTGATGCCTCCTTCTCCCAAGCTGATGTTGGCCAAACTCAATCATCAATGAAATCAGCTTCGATGTCCCAGCGTTCCGTTCAGTTGTCCTTACCACAGATCTTCAAAAATAAGCGAAAATACCCTGTTACGCACCCAAGGGCAAAAACCATAACTGCACACATTGCCCTTGAGATTTTGCCGTATCAGCTTGTGGGAACAGAGGCTCTTTCTGCAACCTTTTGGCGGTGTGAGAAAATGCATGTATTAAACTCCTTGGCATGTTATGCCCTGTTGCTTATGCTACCATTTTTTTTTAAAATAAGCTGTTGGGAGCTCTTGTGAGTACATTGTGATGCTTAGCTACATGATGTCTGAACTACTACACCCTAGGGGAAATGAATGTATTAAACGTCTTGGCATGTTATGCCCTGTTGCTTATGCTACCAATTTTTCTTAAAATAAGCTGTTGGGAGCTCTTGGGAGTACGTTGTGATGCTTAGCTACTTGATGTCTGAACCACTACACCCTAGGGGAACGGAATGTATTAAACTTCTTGACATGTTATGCCCTCTTGCTTATGCTACCAATTTTTCTTAAAATAAGCTGTTGGGAGCTGTTGAAAGTAACTTCTGATGCAGTGCTCCATGGTCTTTGAACCATTTTCCCCTGGGGAAACGGAATTTTTTTAAATCCTTGGTGTTAGCTAGTGGAATAAAGCCTGAGTTCCAGAGTGAAACAACTGCCACTTCCACAGTGCTGCATGCTTCACAAACTGCGGCCTAGGAAGCAGGCGATGATGCCTCCTGCTCCCAACCTGCTTTTAGTCAGATGCAATCATCATCAACGACATCAGCTTCGATGTCCCAGCGTGATGTTCATTTGTCCATAAAACATACATTTCTGAATCATTTGAATATAATTTGAATAGAGGGCCACTGGAGCTGGTGGTGTTGGTGGAGGAGGAGGAGGAGGAAGAGGGCAAGGCCAACATACAAATGGCCACATTGGCAATAGCACTGTAAAGTGTTATGGAGTACGCATTCCAACTTTCAATCTAATTATATAGGGGACGCATAAAACTAGAAATGACTGCTATCCCTCCCTAATGTATGTTACAGGGCCCACCTGAGAGCCCTAAGAAGTCTGAGATTTGAGGACAGCCAGTGGCCCTTTCTACATTTTAATAGAGGGCCACTGGAGCCGGTGGTGCTGGTGGAGGAGTAGGAGGAGGGCAAGGTCAGAATCTCAATGGGCACATTGTAGCTGACCTTTTAAAGTGCTGTCAAATTTGTCCTAAAAAAGGAGATGTGAGACAGGCACCAATATAATGTATAAGTTACCAGTCGGCCCAGTTCTCCATGAACCCGAACCCTTCCTTCCTGCACCAATTTCTAAGCCACATATTTATCTCCCTAAGCTCCCGCTGTCTTTCTAGTGACGCTCGTGGCACCGGTAGTATTTCTGAAAACACCACCTTGGAGGTCCTGGACTTCAGCTTCTCTCCTAGTTCCCTGTAATCATTTTTAAGGACCTTCCACCTGCCTCTAACTTTGTCATTAGTACCAATATGCACCATGACCGCTGGGTTTTCCCCAGCCCCACCCAGCAATCTGTCTATCCGATCCACAATATGCCGAACCCGAGCACCCGGCAGACAACACACTGTTCGGCATTCACGGTCTCGGCGACAGATGACCCTGTCTGTCCGCCTAATTATAGAGTCCCCTACCACCAACATCTGTCTGGGCTTTGCTGCACTCCTATTTCCCTCCTTCCTACAGCAGTTGTTTTCCTGGTTGCTAGGAGCAACATCCTGCTGTAGTGACCCTAGTCCAGGCCCTTCATTCCTAATATCAGCCAAACAGGCATATTTACTAGGTTGTGCCAGGTCAGGACTAGGCTCCCTGACACTTTTCCCCCTACCTCTTCTTCTAACTGTTACCCAGCTACCTACCTCTGGGTCCTGATCTTCCCCACTTCCACCCTCCTCCATATCACTGGCCCCAGCCAGAGAAAGCTCAGTGAGCTCTAAACTCCTCTCCAGGTTTGCAATGCCCCTGAGTGTTGCAAGCTGCTTATTTAGATCAGTTACCTTGGCTTCCAAATACGCAACATGCTTGCATCGAGTGCAGACATAGTCACCCTCGAACGGCTGCTCAAGGCATGCATACATCTGACAAGATACACACCTGGTAGCATTGTCCAAGGAGCACCTATCAAATGGGGATAAACAGTAAAGTAGAAAAAGAGAAAAAAACGAAAAAACCCGATGGGAAACGTATAAGGATAAATTCAAACTATGTTTTTGTGTCAAACTATGTAATTGTGTTGAAACTATGCACTTATCTTAAATTCAGCACTTTACTTCAGTTCAGCACCTCGCTCGCTCAGCACCTCGCTTGTGCTGGGTGGTTTATATAGATGTACAATGACTATCAGAAGCTGCTAGAAGCTTGTAGAAACAGGTGTGACTAATCCTACTAATTAAATCACAAGACTAATTTTTTTTTTTTTTCCCTTTTCACAGAATCACAAACAGACACACAATTCCCTAATGAAATTCAACAATTACAGTTATCACCACTATGTAATTGTGTTGAAACTATGCACTTATCTTAAATTCAGCACTTTACTTCAGTTCAGCACCTCGCTTGTGCTGGGTGGTTTATATAGATGTACAATGACTATCAGAAGCTGCTAGAAGCTTGTAGAAACAGGTGTGACTAATCCTACTAATTAAATCACAAGACTAACTTTTTTTTTTTTTTTTTCCCTTTTCACAGAATCACAAACAGACACACAATTCCCTAATGAAATTCAACAATTACAGTTATCACCACTATGTAATTGTGTTGAAACTATGCACTTATCTTAAATTCAGCACTTTACTTCAGTTCAGCACCTCGCTTGTGCTGGGTGGTTTATATAGATGTACAATGACTATCAGAAGCTGCTAGAAGCTTGTAGAAACAGGTGTGACTAATCCTACTAATTAAATCACAAGACTAACTTTTTTTTTTTTTTTTACCCTTTTCACAGAATCACAAACAGACACACAATTCCCCAATGAAATTCAACAATTACAGTTATCACCACTATGTAATTGTGTTGAAACTATGCACTTATCTTAAATTCAGCACTTTACTTCACTTCAGCACCTCGCTCGCTCAGCACCTCGCTTGTGCTGGGTGGTTTATATAGATGCACAATGACTATCATAAGCTGCTAGAAGCTTCTAGAAACAGGTGTGACTAATCCTACTAATTAAATCACAAGACTAACTTTTTTTTTTTTTTTCCCTTTTCACAGAATCACAAACAGACACACAATTCCCTAATGAAATTCAACAATTACAGTTATCACCACTATGTAATTGTGTTGAAACTATGCACTTATCTTAAATTCAGCACTTTACTTCACTTCAGCACCTCGCTCGCTCAGCACCTCGCTTGTGCTGGGTGGTTTATATAGATGCACAATGACTATCATAAGCTGCTAGAAGCTTCTAGAAACAGGTGTGACTAATCCTACTAATTAAATCACAAGACTAACTTTTTTTTTTTTTTTTTTCCCTTTTCACAGAATCACAAACAGACACACAATTCCCTAATGAAATTCAACAATTACAGTTATCACCACTATGTAATTGTGTTGAAACTATGCACTTATCTTAAATTCAGCACTTTACTTCAGTTCAGCACCTCGCTTGTGCTGGGTGGTTTATATAGATGTACAATGACTATCAGAAGCTGCTAGAAGCTTGTAGAAACAGGTGTGACTAATCCTACTAATTAAATCACAAGACTAACTTTTTTTTTTTTTTTTACCCTTTTCACAGAATCACAAACAGACACACAATTCCCTAATGAAATTCAACAATTACAGTTATCACCACTATGTAATTGTGTTGAAACTATGCACTTATCTTAAATTCAGCACTTTACTTCACTTCAGCACCTCGCTCGCTCAGCACCTCGCTTGTGCTGGGTGGTTTATATAGATGCACAATGACTATCATAAGCTGCTAGAAGCTTCTAGAAACAGGTGTGACTAATCCTACTAATTAAATCACAAGACTAACTTTTTTTTTTTTTCCCTTTTCACAGAATCACAAACAGACACACAATTCCCTAATGAAATTCAACAATTACAGTTATCACCACTATGTAATTGTGTTGAAACTATGCACTTATCTTAAATTCAGCACTTTACTTCAGTTCAGCACCTCGCTCGCTCAGCACCTCGCTTGTGCTGGGTGGTTTATATAGATGTACAATGACTATCAGAAGCTGCTAGAAGCTTCTAGAAACAGGTGTGACTAATCCTACTAATTAAATAACAAGACTAACCTTTTTTTTTTTTTTTTTCCCTTTTCACAGAATCACAAACAGACACACAATTCCCTAATGAAATTCAACAATTACAGTTATCACCACACCACTATGTAATTGTGTTGAAACTATGCACTTTTCTTAAATTCAGCACTTTACTTCAGTTCAGCACCTCGCTCGCTCAGCACCTCGCTTGTGCTGGGTGGTTTATATAGATGTACAATGACTATCAGAAGCTTCTAGAAACAGGTGTGACTAAGCCTACTAATTAAATCACAAGACTAACTTTTTTTTTTTTTTGCCTTTTCACAGAATCACAAACAGACACACAATTCCCTAATGAAATTCAACAATTACAGTTATCACCACTATGTAATTGTGTTGAAACTATGCACTTATCTTAAATTCAGCACTTTACTTCAGTTCAGCACCTCGCTCGCTCCAAACAAACCCACAACCTGTCATCTTGACTAACTAGAGGAATGCAAATGGCTCTAAACAGTTCCTTAAGCAGTGTGGAAGAATGTGGCCTGCAATGACCTTCTTTGTATTGGCCTTCATGATACCTCACTTTCCATCCTCTATTGTCCATCGTTATGTGTCTATCTATCCCTCTATCGATCTATCTATCTATCTATCTATCCATCTATCAAAGTACATAAAGTGCCAATATGCAAGCTATTGGTAAGAACTTAAAGGGTTGTCTGAAGAGATGAGCGAACCGGTCCTGGTTTGGCTCGAGTTCGGTTCGCCGAACGGAGGTCTCGTTCGAGTTCGGTTCGTCGAACGTTCGACGAACCGAACTCGAACCGCATAGAAAACAATGGCAGGCAATCACAAACACAGAAAAACACCTAGAAAACACCCTCAAAGGTATCCAAAAGGTGACAAACAACTCACAACACAACATAAACACATGGGAAAGTGACAAGGACATATACTCATGCGAAAACAAAGAGCTGGACAAGGAAAAAGAGGAGGAGACACAGATATATGAGTATATGCAAGGAAACATCGATGCCATTACTGTGCAACTTGAGCCCTGCTCATTTTAGGCTTCCAATCTGGATAAATTGCCTGAGCTTGCCACGTACGCCTTGGGGATCTTGTCGTGTCCTGCAGCCAGTGTTCTCTCGGAACCTTTCTTCAGTGCTGCTGGGGTCTGCTGGCAGATAAGCACACGCGTCTGTCCACTGACAATGTGGACATGGCTCTCAGAGGACTTTTCTTCCCCTGGGTCAGCCAGGGGACGTGAAAGGCACACGTATTTTTGAGAGTGCTTCATGCAAAGCATCTTTTTCATTTTGAAAAGGGGGGTCAACTGATGCCAGTCAAGTGGGGTGTGTGTGGCCCAATTAGTGGCAACAAGGAAGACTGTGGTTGGAGTCCCCTCGCTGTGTTTCTAAAAGAACCAAGATGAACAAGTCATGGCTCTCAGAGGACTTTTCTTCCCCTGGGTCATCCAGGGGAGGTGAAAGGCATGCGTATTTTTGAGAGTGCTTCATGCAAAGCATTTTTTTCATTTTGAAAAGGGGGGTCAACTGATGCCAGTCAAGTGGGGTGTGTGTGGCCCAATTAGTGGAAACGATGGAGACTGTGGTTGGAGTCCCCTTGCTTTTGAAAAAAGAACCAAGATGAACAAGTCATGGCTCTCAGAGGACTTTTCTTCCCCTGGGTCATCCAGGGGAGGTGAAAGGCATGCGTATTTTTGAGAGTGCTTCATGCAAAGCATCTGTTTCATTTTGAAAAGGGGGATCAACTGATGCCAGTCAAGTGGGGTGTGTGTTGCCCAATTAGTGGCAATGAGGGAGACTGTGGTTGGAGTCCCCTCGCTGTGTTTCTAAAAGAACCAAGATGAACAAGTCATGGCTCTCAGAGGACTTTTCTTCCCCTGGGTCATCCAGGGGAGGTGAAAGGCATGCGTATTTTTTGAGAGTGCTTCATGCAAAGCATCTTTTTCATTTTGAAAATGGGGGTCAACTGATGCCAGTCAAGTGGGGTGTGTGTGGCCCAATTAGTGGAAACGAGGGAGACTGTGGTTGGAGTCCCCTCGCTTTTGAAAAAAGAACCAAGATGAACAAGTCATGGCTCTCAGAGGACTTTTCTTCCCCTGGGTCATCCAGGGGAGGTGAAAGGCATGCGTATTTTTGAGAGTGCTTCATGCAAAGCATCTTTTTCATTTTGAAAAGGGGGGTCAACTGATGCCAGTCAAGTGGGGTGTGTGTGGCCCAATTAGTGGCAATGAGGGAGACTGTGGTTGGAGTCCCCTCGCTGTGTTTCTAAAAGAACCAAGATGAACAAGTCATGGCTCTCAGAGGACTTTTCTTCCCCTGGGTCATCAAGGGGAGGTGAAAGGCATGCGTATTTTTGGGAGTGCTTCATGCAAAGCATCTTTTCATTTTGAAAAGGGGGTCAACTGATGCCAGTCAAGTGGGGTGTGTGTGGCCCAATTAGTGGAAATGAGGTGAGACTGTGGTTGGATTCCCCTCGCTGTGTTTTACATGATTTTCGAAGGGCATGACATGCCTAAGAGGTTGAGTTTCAGCATCTGCGACTTGTTGGCTACAGAAAGGCAGCCTTTACACCCTTTTGAGACCGAGTATTTTCGAGACCTTATGTCCATTGCAGTGCCCCAAGAGCTGATGGCCAGTCGCCACTCCTTCTCCAAGAAAGGCGTGCCCACGCTACCACAGCAGGTCGCACACAACATCACCGATTTCTTGAGAAACTCTGTGTGTGACAGGGTGCATTTCACCACAGATGCTTGGACCAGTAAACATGGACAGGGGAGTTACATGTTGCTGACTGGGAACAGGGTAACTATGGTGAGAGATGGAGAAGGGTTTGCTGTACAAGTGTTGCTGTCCCCACGAGTTGTGTGTCAATCCTTCCTCTGTATCTACAAGTTCCTCCACTGCTTCTGCCTCCTCAACCCCGTGTGGGTCCTCCACCTCGGCCCAAACCCTGTGTGGTCAGGCCACCCTTCCTTGTAACTGCGCCCAAGGAATCCCACACACCTCCTTACTGTGCTGGCAGCAGAGCTCAACAGCATGATGCGGTCGACTCTTTACTTAGAAATGTCTGGGAAATGTGAGTCACACCGCTGATGAGTTGTGGACGGTAAGCTCTGGAGAGTGAGACCGAGTTTCATCAATGGTTGTCTCCACTCAACCAGGAGCCAGGGAAGGCCGGGTGAGACAATGATGCAAACCAGTCTGCGACCCTTCTTCAGGGCAATGTGACACACGTGCCTTGTATGGCTCACGTGTTGAACCTGGTTGTCCAGAAATTTTTAAAACACTATCCCGGCCTACATGGCCTTCTGCAGAGGGCAGGGTGTAACGCCTGCCTGGATCGGCACACTCAGATGGGCTGTAAAGGATAGGCTAGAGGGAAGCCCCTCACCAAGCTGGACCCCTAGAACCCTGAAACCCTTTAACCCCTATACAGTGATTTGGAATTACACAGGGCCCAAGTTGATCAATACCTGTGGAAGGCTGCAGTTCCAGAGAATAGTAGTCATGCAGGGTCAAAACATTAATTGAGGAAGAGGAATAGAATGGGATGGCCAGGACTTAATCAGAAAACAAGCAGAGGTGAAATGCGGATCGGCCAACGAGGTACATAAACAGCAAGCAGGAAAAGTAGTCAGGTAACAAGTACACAAAATCATAAAACTGAACTGGGGGTAACAGTAACAAGAGGTTCATAGCTTTGTCTGGCAGTGGTCTGCAGACAGGAGGGGCCTAAAAAAAGGTGTGGTGTATTCCCATTGGTTGTAGCTGAATAATGGTACTTCATCTGTGAGATACCCACCACCTACATTCAGCCTGTGGTTCTGCATCTGTCAAGGTAACGCAGCCCAGTGGGTGAGCATAACCTGCATCCACCTGCTACGCTGGCATCAACTCCTTTCCCATCATCAGCATTATGCACGAAAGGAACACGTTGTCACCTGGCGACCGGAGTACAAATTGATTGAGTGGACTATGTTGGTGAATTAACAGCCGTGTGCGACAATGATGCAAACCTGTCTGCGGCCCTTCGTCAGGGCAATGTGACACACGTGCCTTGTATGGCTCACGTGTTGAATCTGATTCTCCAGCAATTTTTAAAATACCATCCCAGCCTACATGGCCTTGTGCAGCGGGCACGCTGCTATGTGCTCACTTTCATCCTTTGCACCCAGCAGCTCAACAACTTTCATCGCTCCGGAAGTCTTAGGGTCTGGCGGTTAAACGCCTGAAATGCGATGTTCCGACATGCAGCAATTGGAATCTGCACATGTTGCTGCGTCTGTGGCAGCACCGCAGAGCCCTGCTGAAATACGGTATGACGTATACCCTTGGCTAACTTGATCCAGAGGTGGTGCAGATCACGCTGCTGGAGTGGTGTCAGATCAAGGACCTATGCACCCTTCTACACAGTTTACAAATGTCGACGAAGATGTTTAACACTGGCGATGCCATTCTCAGCATGACAATTCTGGTCATCTACAAGATGGAGCACACTGTAAGCATTATTCGCAGTCAGGTGTTGGTCCAAGAGGAAAGGGAGGAAGTACAGGAGGAGTCATATGCAAAAGGGATAATAAGATCTACAAGGTCCAGACGGTGAGCGGCACCTAGGCGGACGTCAAGGGACGCTGGGGGAGAGGGATTAACAAGGGCGCATAGTATCAGCAAAAATTGTTGAGGAAGGTGCAGGAGCCCATGAAGAAATGGAGGACGAACTTGCGATGGGCATGGAAGACTCAGCAGATGAGTGAGAGCTTGCTCACATTTCGGTTGTGCGAGGTTGGGGGGAGAGGGCAGAGGAAGGAGGCACGATTCTCACCTCTCTGCCACCAACACTCCAAGGACTTAGTCCTCCTGGATGCACAAGACACTTGAGCGCCTTCTTGCTGCACTACCTACAACATGACCCTCGGATTGTACGAATTCGAAGTAATGCTAACTACTGGGTTGTCACACTGTTAGATCCCCGGTACAAGACAAAATTTGGCGAAATAATTCCTGCCATAGAAAGGGACGCACGTATACAGGAGTATCTGCAGAAGGTGGTACGCAATCTTAGATCTGCTTTTCCACTAAACACCAGTGCTGCACAGAGTGAATCTCAATGCTTTGTCATGGATAGGAGGAAATGGTCTTTTACTTGTCCACATCAGAGGGACCGAGGGCTGTCTGCTGTGCTGAGATGGCATTGAGTACGGTGTCCCTGCAGAGTTGCACTTTTGGTCATATACAAAATGAGTTGAAAAAGGACAGATGCTGGTGGAAAGGGGAACAGGTGTATTGGAAAGGGGAAAAAAGTTTTTGTCCGTGGGTTTGGTGGTTAAGCAAAAGTAACATTTGCTGAAGAAACAGCATCTGTTACGGTGGGACTGACAGATTTGGATAAGGTGGTATATACTATGTTACCGCTATATAACGAAAATTAATAAGAAAAGAAAGAGAAAGGTATATATCCCCATCAGCAGTCGGTGTCCACCGTGCTCCCAGATGGAAAAGGAGAGGTTGACAACTGGAAGGTTAGGTGGAGGATACAGAGCTGTGTGGCTATGAAACTAATAGTAGCCTGAACCGAGTTAGACGCCACTCGGATCTGGAGACTGGGAGCCCTGTTAGCGTCACAGGGTCAACACGCCCACCCAGCCCAGGAACTCCCTGTTAACATCACAGGGGCCATTGAGTACGCTGACCGTGTGCATTGGAGCCACACCTGTGGACAGCAAGCGCATCAGCAGCAGCAGCAGGCCTGTTAATGCCACTGGGCTGCACAAGCAGGACTGGTAGGACAGGAGCTGGTCTTAACCATTCTGCGTTACCAACTGTGGTGGCGGCCTGCATCGACGCCCTATCCCTGCCTACCTCTGGCCTAAAGCCGCAATGGGTTTAACACATGGAGGTGTGCTCTTTCGAAGCATAATATAAGACTGCGCACCTCCTTGTTGGCTCCAGCCCATTTTATAACCTGGGTCCGCCCCAAACCAGGGTGGACCACAATGCACCTCCTGGAGACAAAAGCAGAGTGACACGTCATGAGTGGCATAACTAGCGTCCTATTTGGAACCGCAACTTCAATAATGACCTCATGGCTGCCACGACACAAACACCTCACCAGTCATCGACTGACCATCAATAATGAGGTGACAAGTCATAGGGGCGGGCCTCTGCAAGCCATTTGGGAGTGGCCTGGCCACATCGTCAGGACACCTGATGCCCTATGGTGTATATGGGCCCCCCACATCAGGGGCAGGGCCAAAGAGTTCATTACCGGATCTAGTCTCTGATGCAGTAAGTGTCTGAGCATGCTCAGTAGCATGAAATACAGTCTCTGAAAAAAGACTATCAGCTTTAGCATGGTGTCTAGGCACAAAACAGGACTTAGACCCGGCACGGAGTGCAAGTACCTGTGCAAAGAGGCTTTTCGCACTAAGTGTGGGAGCATGCGCTGTATCCCGAAATGAAGACTTAGCCTCAGGAATGGCACAGTCAGGCTGAGCATACTCACTAGGCGAAACACTGTAGTTAGGCTGCGGCTGGGGTAAATTGGCACACGCATGCGCACTAGCTGCCTCTCCACACTTAGACGTGGAGGATAAATTGCTCTTCGCGTGTGGACTTGGAGATGCTGTCTATGAACAGAAGGAAAAGCTAAAGGTGTGTGTTACAGCAAGGAGCCACCGCGGAAACACTTCGTTCAATTGTGAGGGGAGTCATTTTGGAGTTTGGTGAGGAGTACCAAAATGCCAGTGAGCAGCATCCTGTGCCACAGACCAACATTCTTACGGTGCTATCTATACTGCTTACCGTGAGAGGAGCGTAAAGTCTGTATTTCTGGCAACTGGACATCACAGTACCCGGGTACGGTAGGCTGTGCCCAGACAATAATGCGGGCACGCAACACTTTGTTTTATTAGCAAAACACATATCTGTTCTGGGTAGGCCGACTATTTATAGACAATAAGACTTGCTGCCTCTGCACTGTCAAATTGTCCCGTACACTTTAAATCATAGAGGGACAGCGACACATGTTTGCATTGACTGTTGATTTTCAAGATTTCCATGACTGTGTTGCAGAGCTGTGTGGTTTGCATTCACACTGTTATCATCTGCCTTATCTGTGAGGCTTTAGCTAACAAGGTTATTCAGGGGGGGTAATGTGTTTTGTCTATGTTTACGTAGATAACTGGGAAGCTCTTGTGATGCGCCACTGGTAAGTCGTGTTCGCACACACACACACACACGCGCACAAACACACAATTACTGCTACGCAGAGGGATTAGCAGGTAGTAGGCAACAGAATAGATTGTTCAATTATTTAAATTGTATGCATGGTTCTTATTGTTTGTTTTGGTAAAGTTAAACAATCATTTATCAACCCAACTGCCTAGAGTCCTTTTCCTGTTGCCTGGTTTTGCTGCATACTGGGGAGCCCACCCTGTACACGACTTAACATGAAGCATAAGTCACAATGTGAATTTCACTGTGCTACAATGCGGCCTAGCGTGCCTGTGCAACCACCGCCTGCCCCATCAAGGGTATCTGCGTGCTCTTCATCCTCGGTGACTGGGGACAGCAGTCTCACATGGTTTTTCACACTGAACTTCCACCCCTTTACACGCAACAGGGAGTGTGATTGGCAGGTCATCACTTGTTTTGGAAGTGGAAACAGATGGTATTGTTGAGCTGTCAGACATCGAGAAAACCAACATTGGATGCAGGCTACATTATATCCACACCTGCACCTTCGTCACAGATTGGCTGGACTACCTGCATTTAATAATTGCATTCCAAAAATAGAAATGAGTGTAGAATGCACATGTGTTGCACCTTGCTTGGCAGCAAAGGAACACTAACTTAGTATTACAGACAATTTTAGGAAGGCAGAAAAAGAGTCAGCTCTTTGGGCAAATTAAATAGCGTGGCAAAAGTGGACAGTTAGGTACAGTGGCTGTGTTCTGTGGGTACCAGGACAGTAAAGGAAGCCTCACTTTCTATCCCTCCGAATGATCAAATGCAGCAAGGAATTCCCTGAGTTTGCTATAAAATTAGCGTAGCAAAATGTGCATGAGGGTGTCATGCAGAGGTGCTGCAAATAGATTTTCACCAGTGGGACACTAATGAAATACAACAGCCAGTTCTTGTATGCCACTAAATGGCAGCTTTTTTTGCTATTATTATAGCTTATTAAAAACAGAGCAGGAGGGTGTCATGCAGAGGTGCTAGAAATAGCTTGGCACCAGTGGGACACTAATGAAATACAACAGCCAGTTCTTGTATGCCACTAAATGACAGCATTTTTTGCTATCATTATAGCTTGTTAAAAACAGTGCAGGATGGTGTCATGCAGCGGTGCTAGAAATAGCTTGGCACCAGTGGGACAATAATGAAATACAACAGCCAGTTCTTGTATGCCACTAAATGGCAGCTTTTCTTGCTATCATTATAGCTTATTAAAAACAGAGCAGGAGGATGTCATGCAGAGGTGCTAGAAATAGCTTGGCACCAGTGGGACAATAATGAAATACAACAGCCAGTTCTTGTATGACACTAAATGGCAGCTTTTTTTGCTATCATTATAGCTTATTAAAAACAAAGCAGGAGGGTGTCATGCAGAGGTGCTAGAAATAGCTTGGCACCAGTGGGACACTAATGAAATACAACAGCCAGTTCTTGTATGCCACTAAATGGCAGCTTTTTTTGCTATTATTATAGCTTATTAAAAACAGAGCAGGAGGGTGTCATGCAGAGGTGTTAGAAATAGCTTGGCACCAGTGGGGCACTAATGAAATACAACAGCCAGTTCTTGCATGCCACTAAATGGCAGCTTTTTTTGCTATCATTATAGCTTATTAAAAACAAAGCAGGAGGGTGTCATGCAGAGGTGCTAGAAATAGCTTGGCACCAGTGGGACACTAATGAAATACAACAGCCAGTTCTTGTATGCCACTAAATGGCAGCTTTTTTTGCTATCATTATAGCTTATTAAAAACAGAGCACGAGGGTGTCATGCAGAGGTGCTAGAAATAGCTTGGCACCAGTGGGACAATAATGAAATACAACAGCCAGTTCTTGCATGCCACTAAATGGCAGCTTTTTTTGCTATCATTATAGCTTATTAAAAACAAAGCAGGAGGGTGTCATGCAGAGGTGCTAGAAATAGCTTGGCACCAGTGGGACACTAATGAAATACAACAGCCAGTTCTTGTATGCCACTAAATGGCAGCTTTTTTTGCTATCATTATAGCTTATTAAAAACAGAGCACGAGGGTGTCATGCAGAGGTGCTAGAAATAGCTTGGCACCAGTGGGACAATAATGAAATACAACAGCCAGTTCTTGTATGCCACTAAATGGCAGCATTTTTTGCTATTATTATAGCTTATTAAAAACAGAGCAGGAGGGTGTCATGCAGACGTGCTAGAAATAGCTTGGCACTAGTGGGGCACTAATGGAAGTCCAACAGCCACTTTTAGGATGCCACTAAGTTCACTCAGTGTTTGCTAGTATAATGGCTTAGTAACAGTGAGTTTGAGTGTGCAATGCAGGCAGACGTGCTGCAAATATCTTTGCACTAGTGGGACAATACAGAAGTCCAACAGCCACTTTTAGGATGCCACTAAGTTCACTCAGTGTTTGCTAGTATAATGGCTTAGTAACAATGAGTTTGAGTGTGCAATGCAGGCAGACGTGCTGCAAATATCTTTGCACTAGTGGGACAATACAGAAGTCCAACAGCCACGTTTAGGATGCCACTAAGTTCACTCAGTGTTTGCTAGTATAATGGCTTAGTAACAATGAGTTTGAGTGTGCAATACAGGCAGACGTGCTGCAAATATCTTTGCTCTAGTGGGACAATACAGAAGTCCAACAGCCACGTTTAGGATGCCACTAAGTTCACTCAGTGTTTGCTAGTATAATGGCTTAGTAACAATGAGTTTGAGTGTGCAATGCAGGCAGACGTGCTGCAAATATCTTTGCACTAGTGGGACAATACAGAAGTCCAACATCACGTTTAGGATGCCACTAAGTTCACTCAGTGTTTGCTAGTATAATGGCTTAGTAACAATGAGTTTGAGTGTGCAATGCAGGCAGACGTGCTGCAAATATCTTTGCACTAGTGGGACAATACAGAAGTCCAACAGCCACTTTTAGGATGCCACTAAGTTCACTCAGTGTTTGCACACTCAAGCTCATTGTTACTAAGCCATTATACTAGCAAAGGGCAGGAGGGTACAGTGGCAGGGTTGTGGATCTGGGTAGAGGAAAGGAAGCCTGCCTTTCTATCCCTCCTAATGGGGAAATGCAGCGAGGAAATCCCTGACCTTAGCTACACAGACGCTGTCATCTTGTGTAGCTGTTAAACTCTGTTTTCACGGCCCTGACTGTCACCTATGGCTCTGACCCTGCCGGTATTAGCCCTTAAAAGGACTGATAGAAACTTCTATCCCTATTCTGTACAGCACTGTGTATAGAGCGTACACAGCAGTATCGGAGACAGGAGCTGCGTGAGAGGTGACTGACACCCAGACGCAGAAGGCAGATAATGGCGTGCTGGAGGAAAATGTCCGTTTTTATAATGCAGGGACATGTGACATGGACATCCTATCACACATGCCGTTGCTTCTCTGGCTAAAAGTCCACTTAGCTGTGTGTGTGTCTGGGATTGGCTGACATGCTGGCCCGCCCCACTACACGCGCGTGCTTAGGGAAGGAAGACAAGGAAAAAATAAAAATGGCGATCGCCATTATCCATACAGCAGTGATCTGAATGCGCTGTTCCCGCACACTATACACTGAAATTTCATAATAGTGTGAGTCACAGAGTGACTTACACTATTACAGCGGAAAGCCAGCTAGTAATTAGCTGGTCTTTTTGCTGCTAGAACCGTTCTCGAACATATCTAGAACTATCGAGCTTTAGCAAAAAGCTCAAGTTCTAGTTCGATCTAGAACAGCCCCCAAAATCACTCGAGCCGCGAACTGGAGAACCTCGAACCGCGAACCGCGCTCAACTCTAGTTGTCTGTAGTGGCATGAAGGCAATAGAAAGTTGAATAATAGAATACCTTGATATCTTTGATATGATGCCTTTTTTTAAAGAAAATAAAATTTTTCATAATATGTAAATAATCTGTTAAGATCTATGAGCCGGACAGAGCACTCCCTGAGAATCTGCTTCTAGGGCTTATTTTAAATTAAAAGTACAGTTACCCATGTGGGACATGTAATGAATGACACTTTGTTCTCATAATCACACAGTTTTCTGTGAGATAAGAACTTTCGTGGTACAGCAGAGCTAACACTTCTGTAGTACTAATACATTTCCACTTCAGTATTCGTCTGAATTGTACGTTGTACGTTGAACTGTATTCGTCTGTGTGTATGTATAAGTGTGTGTGTGTCTGTGTGTGTGTGTGTGTGGTGTGTGTGTGAGTGTATGTGTATGTGTATGTCAGAGAGCGAGAAGGTGGAGGAATGGCAGTACAGCAGAGTTGCTATCTTTGCAAATGTGTTTTTTTTTTTAAAAGATAAGGTTCAACTTCTCTGTACTGTGTTAGTTATAGGCACCTGTTTGCAGCAGAGATGCCAGCACCATGAGAGGAAAACTACAACTGCAAATATATGTAATGAGACAAAGTTCACTTCTGCTGCACTTTGTTAGCTCTGATCTCACTGCAGAGCTGTATGTGATTAAGATAGCAAAGTGAAGTCATCATTACATGTATCACACTGCCAGTAGCTGAGGACCTGGCTACTGCAACCTGGACTGGAGGAGACCTGATGGCCTTTGACTGCGAGCTGGAGGAGGAGGATCTGGACAGCATGTTCATGAGTCTGGAGTTGGGAGAGGACGGTGCTGAACCGCAGACTCTGACCCCAAAGTCTGTTAACAAGATGGACAGGGAGTGGGCCATTTGCCAAGCCACTATTTCCAAACTGGCGGAGGAGGAGTGGGAGCGCCAGTACTGGTTGGCGGCAACTGAGACCCGCAACCTGGCTGCTAAACAATAGCTGAGAAAGGCTCACCCGGTAGATCGAGGCCCGCTGCAGACCGGTACAGTAACTCGTTTTGACTTGAAGTGGGGGTAGGCTTCATCTCGGAGCCAGGACTTTCCAAGGAGGTCTTTATGTCCCACCGGGATGTGGCCTCTCTCCTCCGCAAGGGTCACCCTGGGCGTGATCTATATGTCGGTGACCAAGTGACATACACCCAGCACCGAGGTTAACGGGGCTGGTACGCCCTGGATGTGGAACTGTAGACAGGGGAGAAGGCAGCTGCAGAGCCGACTTTCCAGCCAGCAGAGCGTCCAGTGCCAGTCCCCACTTCCCACCCAGCACCAAGGACCAGGAAAATGTACACCTAGACTCTAAAGGTGGATTTCCTACATCTGGCTAACCAGGAGTCACCCGGCAATGCTGGCAAGTAACTGTATATGCTGACTAATGGTTGATTTTTCTATATGGTATTATTGGTCTGGTCTGGTATTATTCTGCGGTTGATTTTTGCGTTTATGGACAACCGGGCCACAGGACTAACAATGGTCAGAACTAGAGATGAGCGAACCGGCCGTGGTTTGGCTCGAGTTTGGTTCGCCGAACGGAGGTCTCGTTCGAGTTCTGTGAACTGGTTCGGCGAACTGCTCGAACCGCATACGAAACAATGGGAGGCAATCACAAACACATAAAAACACCTAGAAAACACCCTCAAAGGTGTCCAAAAGGTGACAAACAACTCACAACACAACACAAACACATGGGAAAGTGACAAGAACAAATTCTCATGTGAAAGCAAAACAGCGTTACAAGGAAAAGAGGATGAGACACAGATATAGGCATGGCATGCCCTTCTAAAATCATGAAAAACACCACAAGGTTACTCCAAGCGGAGTTTCCCTTTTTTCCAAAAATTGGGTCACACACACACCCACCCCTTCAGTGGCAGCACTTGTGCCCCAGTTGTACACTTCACAGGTAGATTTGCATCAAGCACATTCAAAAATATGACATACTTAACTGTCCCCAGGATGACACCGGGGTAGGTAGCAAAGTCTTTGCTGAACCATGACTTGTTCATCTTGGCTCCTTTTAAAAACACAGCAAGCAAGGGTTACTCCAAGCGGAGTCTCCCTTTTTTCCAAAAATTGGGCCACACAAACACCCACCCCTTCAGTGGCAGCACTTGTGCCCCAGTTGTACACTTCACAGCTAGATTTGCATCAAGCACATTCAAAAATACGCCATACTTAACCGTTCCCAGGATGACACCGGGGTAGGTAGCTAAGTCTTTCCTGATCCCAGCTCTGTTCATCTTGGATCATTTTTAAAAACAATGTAAGCAAGGGTTACTCCAAGCGGAGTCTCCCTTTTCTCCAAAAAATGGGCCACACAGACACTCACCCCTTCAGTGGCAGCACTTGTGCCCCAGTTGTACACTTCACAGCTAGATTTGCATCAAAAACATTAAAAATCCACAAGCATTTACTCTCCCCAGGATGACTCAGGGGTAGTAAATTCCTTGTGGATCCATGACTTGTTCATTTTGATGAACGTTAGTCTGTCCACATTGTCACTGAACAGATGCGTGCGCTTATCTGTCAGCACACACCCAGCAGCACTGAAGACACGTTCAGAGACAACGCTGGCAGCTGGACATGACAAGATCTCCAAGGCGTAAGTGGTGAGCTCTGGCCATTTTTCAAGATTTGAAGCCCAAAATCAGCAAGGCTCCATTTGCAAAGTCATGGCATCGATGTTCATTTGGAGATACTCCTGTATCATCCTCTCCAGACGCTGACTATGTGTCAGACTTGTTGTGTCTGGTGGCCTTGCAAAGGATGGTCTAAAAAATTTATGAAAAGATTCAATAAAATTGCTGTTACCAGCACCAGATACGATGCTGCTGGTACGGGTAGACTGTTGAAGATGACGAGACCGTCCCATGTTTGTCAAGTTACAACTGGGAGATTCACTCCCTGCACCAGGGTTGTTTGGGGGAAAAGCCGAGCTAAGATCGAGTAACAGCCTCTGCTGATACTCCTGCATACGTGCGTCCCTTTTTATGGCTGGAATTATGTCACAAAATTTGGACTTGTACCAGGGATCTAATAGTGTGGTAATCCAGTAGTCATCATCACTTCTAATTTTGACAATACGAGGGTCATGTTGGAGGTAGTGCAGCAAGAAGGCACTCATGTGTCTTGCGCAGCCATGTGGACCAAGTCCACGCTGTGTTTGTGGCATAGAGGTGCTAACCATTCTTTCTTCCTCTGACATCTCCCCCCAACCTCTTTCAACAGAAATTTGACCAAGGTCTCCCTCATCCGCTGAGTCTTCCATGTCCATGAACAGTTCGTCCTCCATTTCTTCATGTTCTCCTGCACCTTCCTCAACATTTCGCCTGCTACTATGCGCCCTTGTTGATTCCTGTCCCCCATGATCCCATGCCTGCCGCGTTGGTGATGATGAACGTCTGGACCTTGGTGATGTTGTTGTCTCTTGCGCATATGAATCCTCCTGTAGTTCCTCCCTTTCCTGTTGTCCCACCCCCTGACACCGAATAGTGTTTAGCGTGTGCTCCAGCATGTACTGTAAATGACTGGAATTGTCATGCTGATAATGGCATTGTCAGCGCTAAACATATTCGTCGCCATGTCGAAACTGTGCAGAAGGATGCAGAGGTCCTTGATCTGAGACTATCCATCAGGGTGATCTGCCCCACCTCTGCATCTTGTTGGCCCAGGCTATACGTCATGACGTATTGTACCAGGGCTCGACGGTGCTGCCACAGTCGCTGGAACATGTGGAGAGTCGAATTCCAGCGTGTCGGCACATCGCATTTCAGGCGATGAACCGGCAGGCCAAAAGACTTCTGGAGTGATGCAAGTCGCTCAGCAGCAGTGGTTGAACGGCGGAAGTGAGCAGACAGTTTTCGTGCCCTGTTGAGAAGGCCATCTAGGCCGGGATAGTGTGTTAAAAATTGCTGGACAACAAGGTTCAACACGTGAGCCATAGAAGGCACGTGTGTCACCTTGCCCAGGCGAAGGGCCGCACCCAGGTTTGCAGCGTTGTCGCACACGGCCTTACCAGGCTGCAGGTTGAGTGGAGACAACCATTTACCAAACTCAGTCTCCAGAGCTGCCCACATCTTAGCCGCTGTGTGACTCTTATTTCCAAGACATTTCAAGCTAAAGACCGCCTGATGCCGTTGCCCTCTGCAGCCAGCATAGTAATGAGGGGTGCGTGATTCCTTCTGCACAGTTAGAACACTGGTGGCCTGACCAGGCAGGCTTGGGGCAGAGGTAGAGGACCCAGATGAGGTGGAGGAAGCAGTAGCAGTGGCGGAACTTGGACAGACAGATGATTGACACACAAGTCGTGGGGACGGCAAGAATTGTGCAGCAGACCCTTCACCATCTATCACCATAGTTACCCAGTGCCCAGTCAGCGACATGTAACGTCCCTGTCCATGCTTACTAGTCCAAGTATCGGTGGTGAAATGCACCCGTTCACACACAGAGTTTCACAAGGAAGCGGTGATGTTGTGTGCGACATGCTGATGTAGCGCAGGCACTAGTGATGAGCGAGTACCAAAAAGCTCGGGTGCTCGAGGCTCGGGCCGAGCATCCCAAGATACTCGTGTACTTGGCCCGAGCACCGAGCCCAATGTTATCCTATGGGAGACCCGAGTATTTTTCTGAAATGACTCCCGGCAGCATGTAGAAACCCTAAAAATATCACAAAAGTCTCAGAAGAGTGCTCAAATGACATGGCAACAGCATGGGGAAGACCCCTTGAAGCATTTATCACTCAAAAGTCACAGCTGTGAACAATTTTGTCCGAGTTTTAGGCCTTTTTTACGGACTCACCAGAAAACCTTCCAAAATGACACCAAAATGAATTTCCATGGCGGAAATGTTAAGGGAACATACCCAATAGTGAGATAGAGCTGGTGTATGTTACTTTTTGAGATTAATACATGAAAGATTTTACATAAAACATTGTGTGGCACTCCGATGTCCAAAATGCACGTTTTGTGCTTTTTACCAGCGATGTCGGTCATTTTTTTTTCATTCTATCTCCCATCGGTCGGTCTCGCTCTGTCTGTCTCTCTCTGTCTTGTCTGTCCCCCTCTCACAGTCTGTCCGCGGCTGTCTTCAGTTGCTGTGTGAAGCTGACAGGAGCTGCGGTGTATTCTGCAGCTCCTGTCACCTGCATGCAGCAGAGCTGGACGCGACGCTGGAGGACTGTGGAGTACGCCGGACATGGAGGCTTTGTCGGGGTTAATAAATTGGTGATGAAGGACTTTGTTATTGTTTTTTATTTCTAATAAAGGATTTTTCGGGTGTGTGTGTTTTTTAACTGTAATTTACAGATTAATCATGGAAGGAATCTTGGGGAGACGCCTGACATGATTAATCTAGGATTTAGTGGCAGCTATGGGCTGCCATTAACTCCTTATTACCCCGATTTGCCAACGCACTAGGGTAAATCGGGAAGAGCCGGGTACAGTCCCAGAACTGTCGCATCTAATGTATGCGGCAATTCTGGGCGGCTGCTGACTGATATTGTTAGGCTGGGGGGGCTCCTCGTAACGTGGGGCTCCCCATCCTGAGAATACCAGCCTTCAGCTGTATGGCTTTATCTGGCTGGTATTAAAATTGGGGGGACCGTACGCCGTTTTTTTTAATTACTTAATTATTTATTTCACTGCACAGTATACACACACCCACCGGCTGCTGTGATTGGGTGCAGTGAGACACCTGTCACTCAGCGTGGGGGCGTGTCTCACTGCAACCAATCATAGGCGTCTGTGGGCGGGGAAAGCAGGGAATATGAGATGGCTGTGTGCAGAGCACAGGGCGCCCGCCGGTATAAAGGCTCGGTCACGCTGTGCGGGCCGGCCAATCACTGCAATTCCACAACTAACAGGGCTGTGGCATTGCAGTGGTCTGCCATCCAATCCCTGCATGAGGGCTGGGTCTCAAAAGAGCGCCAACATGCAGGGATGAAGACCAAGAGTACAGCACAAGTATCGCGAAATTACTCGGTACCCGCCGAGTAGCCCGAGTACAGTGATACTCGTGCGAGTACCGAGTAGTAACAATCATACTCGTTCATCACTAGCAGGCACACCTTTCTTAGAGAAGTAGCGGCGACTGGGCATCTGGTACTGGGGCACAGCGACAGACATAAGGTCTTTAAAATCCTGTGTGTCCACCAGGTGGAAAGGCAGCATTTCGGTAGCCAAGAGCTTACAGAGGGATAAAGTCAACCTCTTAGCTTTGTAATGGGTCGCAGGAAATGGCGTTTTATATGTCCACATCTGAGGGACAGAGATCTGGCTGCTGTGTGTAGACGGTGTTGAGTAGGGTGTCCCTGGAAAAATGCAGGTTTGTGAGGAAAGTGCAGGCGTAGACATGATGTTGCCTTCATCCAATGTTGGTGCTATCGATATCTGAGAGAGCTGTACACACGCACTTGTTTCCCCATACAAACCAACTGACGACCTACCAAGCAAACTGCCTGTTGCGGTTACAGTGGTGGAAGTTGTGCGTGGAAAACCAAGTGTGACAGCTGTCCCCACAGTCCTAGAAGATGAAGAGCGTGCGGATGCACTGGAAGGGGCATGCGGTGGATGGTTCGCTCCGCTAGGCCGCATTGCAGCTTGGTGAGCTTTCCACTGGGACATATGATATTTATTCATGTGACGATTCATGGAAGAAGTTGTCAAACTGCTGAGGTTTTGCCCTCTACTAACAGAATCACGACAAATTTTACAGATCACATAATTTGGGTGATCTTTTGCTATGTCAAAAAAGGACCAGGCTAGGCAAGGCTTAGAGGACATGCAACCTGCTGATCCACCCCGACTAGTGCTAAGAGGCACAGTGGTGGCTGAGGATGCAGTTGTAGACGTGCTACCAGTACTCCTCCTCTGTCCAGGAAGGCGCAAGGTAACTTCGTCGTCAGTTGCATCCTCCTCCACCGCCTCTGTTGACCTCCTCGAGTGCCTGACTGTGGGTTGACAGTAGGTAGGATCTAGAACTTCCTCATCAATTGTTGTGTTTGCACTCCCCTCACCCTCAGACCGAGCCTCTTCTTGCCCTGACCGAATATTTAAGTTGTCATCCCAATCTGGTATCTGCGTCTCCTCGTCATCAGTATGTTCCTCATTGTCTATAACAACAGGTGTTACAGTTTGTGAATAAGGGTCAACATTATGCTCAGAAACTTGGTCCTCACGGCCTGAATCAGAGTCACAAAGGTTCTGGGCATCACTGCAGACCATTTCCTGGTCTGTACTCACTGTAGCTTGGGAGCACACCTCTGATTCCCAGGCTATAGTGTGACTGAACAGCTCTGCAGACTCAGCCATCTCAGTTCCACCATACTGTGCAGGGCGGATGGAGACTTCAGAGCTGGGAGAAAGCAAGTGTGATTGGGATGACAACTCAGAGGACTGGTGTTTTTTAGATGCGGTAGTTGAGGTGGCGGAGAGGGCACTTGTTGGACAACTTGAGATCCATTCAAGCATTTTCTTTTTTTGGCCATCATCTACCTTTGTTCCAGTTGTTTGTGTCCGTAAAAAAGGGAGCACATCGGATTGTCCACGGTAAGTAGTAGACATCTAACTTTTGCTGGAAGATGTTCTATCTTCAGCAGATGTTAATGGAGCTTTGCCACCTTCCCCACGGACAAACCCTTTTTTTCCTTTTCCAACACGCCTCTTCCCCTTTCCACAAGCATCTGTCATTTTGCCACTCATTTTGATTGCGACAAGATTTTGCACTTAAAATGTGGTAGTAAAAATTGAGAGGTGGTGTAGATTGCAGCTGTGGTCTATCTTTATTAACAGCAGAATAAACAACAATAACTATCCCTGACAATGCAACTACGGCCCTTAAACTGGCAGCATAGTTTGCTATTAGAATGGCTTAGTAACAATGAGTTTGAGTGTGCAATGCAAAGGTGCTGCAAATAGATTTACACTAGTGGGACACTAATGGAAGTCCAACAGCCACTTTTAGGATGCCACTAAGTTTACTCAGTGTTTCCTAGTATAATGGCTTAGTAACAATGAGCTTGAGTGTGCAATGCAGAGGTGCTGCAAATAGATTTGCACTAGTGGGACACTAATGGAAGTCCAACAGCTACTTTTAGGATGCCACTAAGTTTACTCAGTGTTTGCTAGTATAATGGCTTAGTAACAATGAGTTTGACTGTGCAATGGAGAGGTGCTGCAAATAGATTTGCACCAGTGGGACTCTAATGGAAGTCCAACAGCCACTTTTAGGATGCCACTAAGTTTACTCATTGTTTGCTAGTATAATGGCTTAGCAACAATGAGTTGGAGTGTGCAATGCAGAGGTGCTGCAAATAGATTTGCACTAGTGGGACACTAATGGAAGTCCAACAGCCACTTTTAGGATGCCACTAAGTTTCCTCAGTGTTTGCTAGTATAATGGCTTAGTAACAATGAGCTTGAGTGTGCAAAGGGCAGGAAGGTACAGTGGCAGGGTTGTGGGTCAGTGTACAGGAAAGGAAGCCTCACTTTCTATCCCTCCTAATGGGGAAATGCAGCAAGGAATTCCCTGAGCTTAGCTACACAGATGCTGTTATCTTCTGTAGCTGTTAAAATCTGTTTCCACGGACCTGACTGTCACCTATGGCTCTGAGCCTGCTGTTATTAGCCCTTACAAGGGCTAATAGAAACTTATATCCCTATTCTGTATAGCGCTGTGTGTAGAGCATACACAGCAGTATCGGAGACAGGAGCTACGCCAGCGGTGACTGACACCCAGACGCAGAAGGCAATTAATGGCGTCCGGATGGGCAGATACCCGTTTTTATAATGCAGGGACATGTGACATGGACATTCTATCACACATGCCATTGCTTCTCTGGCTAAAAGTCCACTTAGCTGTGTGTGTGTCTGGGATTGGCTGACATGCTGGCCAGCCCCACTACACGCGCGCTTAGGGAAGGAAGACAAGGAAAAAAAAATGGTGATCGCCATTATCCCAGCAGCAGTGATCTGAATGCGCTGTTCCCACACACTATACGCTGAAACTTCATATTAGTGTGAGTCACAGAGTGACTTATACTATTACAGCGGAAAGCCAGCTAGTAATTAGCTTGGATTTTTGCTGCTAGAACCGTTCTCAAACGTAACTAGAACTATCGCGCTTTAGCAAAAAGCTCGAGTTCTAGTTCGATCTAAAACAGCCCCCAAAATCACTCGAACCGCGAACTGGAGAACCACGAACCACGAACCGCGCTCAACTCTAGTCAGAACCTATTGTAAATAGTTGCACCCATTGTGCACCCTACCAGAATTAGGGTGACATGAATGTTTTGCCTTTGAATATTTGCACTTGCATATTTATACTTCAACGTTTTGCACTTAACAAGAAAATTTTGCTGACTGGGAGCGGTGCACTGACTAGTGGCACAAAAGGACTCCAGCGGTCGCCAGTCTTTATTGTGTTTACATGAAAATGTTTTATATGCTGACAGGAATGTTTTAAATGCCTGAGGTTTGCACTAGTTTTAAAATGACGATTGTTTATGACAATGCATGCTGCTATAACCAGTACTTAAAAATGTTCGATACTATTTTTGATATTTTTGCTAATTAAAATGTTTTTGAAAATGCTTTTACCTTGCAAATGTTTTGATACTGCTTTTGATAATGCTATAGGTGTAGAGTTGACATGTTTGTAACGTTCATTGATGGTGCCTCCTATAAAGTGAATAATGTTATTTGTTTAAGGCTTCAGTCATTACAGAGTATTTCACCTAATATTGGGTGTAATGCTAAACCCGGTTCCAGGTCAGTCCTGGTTTCACCACATTACACACTCAAATACACACCAGGTTGCAGTGTTCCCAGTGTGGACTGGGCTAGGGTTAGGTAATAAAAAGGTCGCCGACAGAGTGGCATTTACATGATGCCCTCAACAGGACCTGGGAGGGGTGAGGTGCAGCCAGCAAGGGAAGTCAGGAGCCAACACAAGAGTTAGAGAGTTTTCCAGCATGAGAGGAAGAGAGATGTCACATCTCAGGGGTGCTACGGTGGGAAGGAGGAGAAAGTTCCCATGGTTGCCATGGGGGGGGGTGAATCTGCTCCCCTCGAAATCGACGCCACACAGGGTGGCAAGACCCTAGGGGAAATCATGCTTTATGTTGGTTTTCCAGAATCTGCCAGAACGGTGAAAGTTTCAAGCTTCCCTGATCACACAGCACCCGACAGCACAGTGCGATATAGGATCCGGGGTCTCGCATCAAGCCGGACCCCATATCGGAACCACAGCACCTGCAGATAGGGACAAGAGAATTGTTATGATCCGGAACCATGGAAGACCACCACAAATCATTAGCAAAAGGTGACAAGAGCTCCAACTCTGATGAAGACTGCAACTTAGATAGGGGAACCAAGTGGACCATCTTGGAGAATCTGTCACAGATCAAGCAAATCACAGTCATTTTCTGAGAGACGGGAAGCTTTGAAATAAAATCCATAGAGATGTGCGTCCAAGGTTTCTTAGGTACAGGCAAAGGCAATAATAGCCTACTAGAACGTGAACAACAGGGCTTGGACCTAGAACAAACTCCACACGACTGCACAAAATGACGGACATCTCGGGACAGGGAAGGCCACCAAAAAGAGCGTCTCACAAGATCTCGAGTACCAAAAATGCCAGGATGGGCCGGATGTACTGTTATGATCCGGAACCATGGAAGACCACCACAAATCATTGTCCAAAGGTGACAAGAGCATTGGCAACTAATCTGGCCGCCATCCCCTTACTAACCATCACAACTAGAAGTAGCCGAGGGCTAAACTAACATCCTGTGCACCGCGAACCCAGCCGGAGAACTAACTATCCTAAAGGTAGGAAAGATGAATAACTCTCTGCCTCAGAAAATAGACAAGAATAGCTAGCCCCCCACATTCAAAGACTGCGGTGATATAGGAAAAACACAATACACAGGTAGATGACAGGATTAGCAAAAGGTGAGGCCCCCGCTGACTAAAATAGGAAAGGACAGGAAAGGGACTGATGGTGGCCAGAGAAAAACCCTGCAAAATACCAACTTCCTGATAGTACAAAAAGGCCCTCAGATCGCACGATCTGAACTCCGTCCTATACCAGGTGCCTTTGTCATACCAATGAACAGAAAACAAGAATCATAACAAAGTCAACAAGCCACAAACACATGGACCCAAAGGAGCTATACTCCACACTGAACTGCAGGCAGTTCCTCAACAATCCACTAAGGGGGGAAAATCCCTGCAAGCAAAAAAACTGAAACCAACCACAGCAAATGACAAACTCAGATAAACAAAAGAACCAGACAATAAATAAAGAGCAAGCACTTATCTGGGGAAAATGTGGTGTAGAGCAGGATTAAGTAGGCTGGAGATACAAAGAACAACTGACATCCGGCAACAGCCTGCAATCACCAGGATATAAATAAGCAAAGAGTTAGCAAAGGAAACACCCACTGCACAACACACCTGGTCCAAGTCCAAACCATTCCTGGCCACCAGAGGGAGCCTCCCAGCAGCCAAAACATAACTAACATTCACAACAGAGAACATCTTGTGAAATCTAGGGTCCCCTCGTAGCTTCAAGCCATGGGATCCACAGACAGGCGTTATAAGGAGAAACCCACTGAACACCAGACCAGACTGATCTCTAAAGGGATTCAGGTTCGACGTAGCCTATCATAGCAAGTGACTGGTATTACCTGGGTGAGCGGCACCGTACAAAAGTGAGTAAACAACCTGGAACCGCAGCCATAGACTCTGACTCTTTGTTACCGGTACTGCCGCTCCGAGCTGCCATTACTACTCCCTTCATCATCCTACCCGGGGCCCACTCCACCTGTGGGGAGTGATACCATCCATAGCTGCTACTACCATCTACCCCGGAGGACAGCGACAGCAGTGGCTGCCCATTCTCTGACCGCCTACCACAGGTGGTGTCACAACAAACACCTCACTACTACCCCCATAATTCACCCCCAGCCATCTTCTGTATGCCTCTGGGCAAAGGAGCCAGGCTAGGCTACCCATGACAACGACATTTGACTGCCCGGCCACGAGTAGGTTAATCTACCTGCCCAGTGGGGCGCTACACATTCATGGAGAGTTTTCAATGACGGAACTTCATATGAACATTTTTTATAATAAATTAGTGAACAAGGGATAGCATGGGGGGAGTTTTTATCCAAATCAACAATTTTTTCCTCTATGTTTTTTGGATTACTGGATTAGTAATGGGAGTGTCTGATAGATGTCTCTCTACTACTAACTCCAAGGCTTGATGCCAGCTGACATCAACCCCAAAAAGTTTTAACTCAATTGCTACCACAACAGGACAATCAGAAAAAGGAGGCTAATCACTAGAACTGGTGCATCTAATGTGATGCACCAATTCTGGGGTGGCTGTGGGCTGATGTTTTTGGAATGGAAAGGCCCAAATAACCATGGACCTTCCCAGCCTCATAATTCCTGCCCACAGCTGTCTTTTTATCTTGGCTGTCTATCAAATATAGGTGGACCCCAAGCCATTTTTTTTTTATTATTTATTCTTTATTAGGTTAAGCAAGGCAAAAACACACATTAGTGCCCCATGAAAGGCACTAAAGGGTGCAAGTGTACAATATAAAATATACTGGTATAGAAATTAAACACTGACTATATGCCTGCTCAAACCTAAGCTCTCCCTCCTAGAACAACTCTTCCTGAACTGCTTCCAGAAAAATGTGTTCTGTGCATCCCACCCGCAGATCTCACATAAGACCAGATGACAAGATGCAACCCTCCAATCACAGTATTGCCAGCAGTCAACATGGCTCGGATATTACTATGTAAGCTAGGCAATCCCGCATGTTGATTGGCTGTTAAACAGCTGCAAAACATTCGGGGCATGGAGTCAAACATGGATGCTCAGCTGACTAACGAGCATACCTGAGTACCCCGATGCTTAATTGAGTATTGAGCAGTGGCGAGCACACTCACTCGTCACTACTAATGACAGATTCCCTGTAACGGTACCGTCACACTTAGCAACGCTCAAGCGATCCCATCAGCGATCTGACCTGGCAGGGATCACTGGAGCATCGCTACATGGTCTATGGTGAGCTGTCAAACAGACAGATCTCCACAGCAATCAGAGATCAGCCACCAGCCACCAGCGACCCGTGTAATGACGCTGTGCTTGGTAACCATAGTACACATCGTGTTACTAAGCAAAGTGCTGTGCTTATAGTTACCTGATGTGTACCTTGGCTACGTATACAGGGAGCAGGGAGCCGGCTTCTAGAAGCAGCAGACGCTGATAACCAAGGTAAATATCGGGTAACCAAGCAAAGCCTTTGCTTGGTTAGCCAATGTGTACCTTGGATACCAACGTCCGCAGAAGCCGGCTGCCTGTTCCCTGCACATTCAAATCATTGCTCTCTCGCTGTCAAACACAGCGATGTGTGCTTTACAGCCGGACAGCAACGACCAAAAAATGGTACAGGACATTCAGCAACGACTGGCAACCTCACAGCAGGGGCCAGGTCATTGCTGGATGTCACACACAGCGACATCACTAGCAAGATCACTGTTGCATCACAAAAAACGTGACTCAACAGCGATGTTGCTAGCGATGACGCTTAGTGAGACGTGGCCTTTTGGCCCACAACATTAGGTAGGATTGGAAAACCATTTAATGTGTTTGGGAGCAATTTGACTTTCTCCCAAAAGCTTGAATTCAGACTGCCTAATGTGTATGATGACATGAGAACAGCTAGAGGTCAATCTTGCAAAAGCTTATCAGACAGCTTTCTAGGATGTATGGGCAACTTTGGTAGTAGTAGAAGGGCTTTGGAGTGTTTTCTTTATAATAAATATATAAAATTATGTGTGTTAAAGGCAGATCGCTTTCTCTTTTAAAAACTTAAGTCTTTTGAGATTAAGTACAGTTTTTTTTATAAAGTCTGGCTGATCATAAATACTCATTAAACACAACTAGTACACATTTTACTTTTCTATTTAAGTCCTTCAATTTTCTTTATAATTTATAGAAAAGATTTGCCTAATGAATGTATTCTATTAAATTTAATTAGCATTAAAATCTAGTTATATAAGCAAAGAACTATGAGACGCTAGTCTTGCATGGTAAGTACAAAATAATCAATGATTAACAGATGCTTCATTTTACAACCATAAAGAAATATAGAGCAGGTCACCATTACAACCATTAACATAAATAGCCATTTTGTTTAGAACTGCATTATGAGAGCATTTAATACATGTAAAAATGCATAGGATGCTACTTATGTATTGATCAGATATGTGGATGCAGAATACTGAGAAAATAATTGACATCTGCTTTAATCATTGGTTAATGCATTTTGTTAAATCACTACTCCTTTATAGAAGGCAGTAAGACTTGCAGGGGCTTCTATTTATTCAATTGAGAGTCTGTTACGGTATTTGCTTTTCAGTTATCAATTAGAGCGCTATAATATGACAGCAAAAATGTATAGTTTTAAAAAGATAGTAAAAATGTATTTTTGAAAATGCAAACAAGTTTGTGCTTTGATAAATTCTAGTATTTTTAGCAGTGATGTAAAATACAAATGTGTTGAAACACAAAATATCAATGGTTTTCAATAAGTAAAAAATAAAAAAGTCTACACACCTTAGGTATTAAATTAATATGACCAAGTACCCGATTGTGGCTAGTATACAAACATAAATACATACAATATGTGTAGCACCCAGGGGGAATGGGTTGTCAGGCAAGGGGTGTCTCTTACCTGCATTACTCGTCACTGGGCCGGAGTGATGATCTGGGATGTCGCGGTGGCCTGCCTGGCTTCATGCACCAAGGTGTACACCAATAAGGAGGGAAGATGATGGGGGTAGTAGTAGGATGAATGTCGTGATGCCACCTGTGGTATGCGGCCAGAAATCTAGCCGCCGCTGCTGTCGCTGTTCTCCGGGGTGGATGGTAGTAGCAGCCAAAGATGATATCGCTCCCCACAGGTGGAGCGGGCCCTGGGGAGGATGATGAAGGGAGTAGTGATGGAGCACCAAGGTGCGGGGCGGCAGTGCCGGTAATCAAGAGTCAGAGTCAGTGAGTGCAGTTCCAGGTGACTTTACTTACTCTATGTGCTGTGCCGCTCGCCCGGATTGTACTGGTCACCTGCTTTGATGGGCTTCGTTGAACCCGAATCCTTTCAGAGGTCAGTCCGGTGTGGTGCTCGGGGAGTCCCTTCCTCTTAGCATTGTGTGTGTTGGATCCCTGTGGTTTAAAGCTACTTGGGGACCCTAGTTCATCACAAGTAGAACTCTTGTCCCTAGTTGCAGGTACCATGGCTCCGCTGTGGGACCTGGTTCAGTACAAGGCCCTGGATCCTATCTGGTACTGTGCTTTCGGGCTTTTTGTGGCCAGGGAAGCTTGAAACCTCCCTGTCCCGGCAGATTTTGGAAAACCAACTTGTAAAATGATCTTCCCTAGGGTCCTCCACCCTGGGAGTGGCACCGGTTCTGAAGGGGTATTTAAGCTTGCAACTCAGCAACCGCAAGAACAACTCCTCTGTCCCACCGGAGCACCGGTAAGACACGCCTGCTCCTTTCCTCTCCTGCTGGAGAACTCCTCTAAAACTGTTGTGTTGGCTCCTAACACTCCCTGGTGGCTGCTCCTTCCCGGGTCCCTGTCACTAGTGGGTGGTGACCCCCCCCATGTTTGGAGGCTACCTTAAGACCTAAAAACGTGTGTGATTTTCATGGACGTGTGACGGGGGCCTAAAACTGTGATGTTCCTCTGCTAAATTACTCTGTGCTGCTCGGATACACTAATTTTTCCACTTAACTCTCAGTAAGTCTCAGTCTGTGACCTACCCTAATGTTAGTACACTCCTATCTTGAAATCCTCGGAGCTGCTGAGAGTCTCCACTTTACTCTCTCCATTGTATAGACCCAGCATAATACCACCATATAGTAACGAGATTGCATTGTATAGACCTAGCATAATGCTGTCATATAGTAACGAGATTGCATTGTATAGACCCAGCATAATACCACCATAACTTAACCACATTAAATTGCATTGTATAGACCTAACAAAACACCACCATATAGCAACCACATTAAATGACATTTTATGGATCCCAAAATAATTCCGCCATATAATAACCATGTTATACAGCATTGTATGGACTCAACATAATATTAATGAGATTGCATTTTGTATTCTCAGCACACCTCCATGAAGTAACAAGATTGCATTGTATAGACCCAGCATAATACTGCCATACAGTAGACGAGATTGCATTGTATAGAGCAAACATAATATTGCCATATCGTAACCACATCACTTTTCATTATATAGACCCAGCATACCACCATATAGTAACCACATTACATTGCATTGCATAGACCCAGTATAATACTGCCATATAGTAAACACATTGCATTATGTAGACACAGAAAAATACCACCATATAGTAAACACATTACATTGTATAGACCCAACATAACAGTATCATTACCATTACCTACATCTTTCTCTGCTCTGCTATATCTGACCAATCTCTTCAGGTAAAGCAAAGCTGAAATGGCCAGATGCAGGATAGCAGAGATGGTCAGATGTAGCAGAGCAGAGACAGTCAGAGACCGCACATCTGTCTTTGCTCTGCTACATCTGACTGTCTTTCTCTCATGTAGCAGAGCTGAGAAAGTTAGAAATCGGAGAAAAGAGATGGTCTGAGATGCTACATCTCTCTACTCTGTTATATCTGAACATTAGACTAAAGGGCCATTTACATGCTGCGACATCGCTAACGATATATCGTCGGGGTAACGGTGATGGTGGCGCACATCCGGAGTTGTTAGCGATGATGCAGCGTGTACCATGTATGAACGACCTTAAACGATCGCAAAAGAGGCAAAAATCGTTGGTCTTTGAGACGTCGTTCACTTACCAAAAATCATTGCCTATTCAGTAGCAAGGTTGTTTGTCGTTCCTGCGGCAGCACACATCGCGATGTGTGAATTCGCAGGAACGAGCAACAACCTCGTACCTGCGGCCGCCCGCAATGAGGAGGGAAGGAGGTGGGCGGGATGTTCGTCCCTCTCTTCTCCGCCCCTCTGCTTCTATTAGACGGCTGCTGTGTGACGTTGCTGTGACGCCGCACGTACCGTCCCCTTAGAAAGGAGGCGGTTCTCCGGCTACAGCAACGTCGCAGGGAAGGTAAGTCCGTGTGATGGGTGTAAGCGATGTTGTGTGCCTTGGGCAGCAATTTACCCGTGATGCACAACCGATGGGGGCGGGTACGCTCGCTAGCGATATCGGTACCGATATCGCAGCGTGTAAAGTACCCTTTAGATGTAGCAGAGCTGAGAACATCAGATGTAGTAAAGTAAAGATGGTCAGATGTAAAAGAGAAAAGATACTAAAGCGTGCTTTACACGCTACGATATATCATACGATGTGTCGTCGGGGTCACGTCGTAAGTGACGCACAACCAGCATCGTATGACATATCGTAACGTGTAAAACGAAGTAAACTGTGGAGAGAAAAAGCGCAATAGGGTCTTACCCGGTATATATCCGGGGAAAAATAAAAAGGAATGCACTCACCTCAAGAAGTTGTGACAGTCACAACTCCTATGAAAGCTTATGTTGTTGGGATGAAGTCTGCTGCAGCCCCCGTGGTTGATAACAGAGAACAATAGAGAAGGGGTTTATGCCGCGCTATTCATCAGGATGGAGAACAGAGAGATAATCAATGTTCCTTTATTGTAGCTTGTGTCTACGCGTTTCAGGAGCTCTGCTCCCTTCATCAGGACATACAGCACAATTGTGCTGTATGTCCTGATGAAGGGAGCAGAGCTCCTGAAACGCGTAGACACAAGCTACAATAAAGGAACATTGATCATCTCTATGTTCTCCATCCTGATGAATAGCGCGGCATAAACCCCTTCTCTATTGTTCTCTGATATCGTAACGTGTGACAGCTATGAGCGAGTGTGAACGAGCAAAAATACTCACCTTCTCGTTCATCGTTGACACGTCGCTCATTTTCATAAAATCAAATGTCTGGTTGTTCATCGTTCCCGTGGCAGCACACATCGCTTCATGTGACACCCCGGGAACGACAAACACAGTTTACCTGCATCTCGCCTGTAATGCGGAAGGAAGGAGGTGGGCGGGATGTTTATGTCCCACTTATCTCCGCCCCTCCGCTTCTATTGGCCGGCCGCTGTGTGACATCGCTGTGACGCCGAACGTCCCTCCCCCTTCAGGAAGTGGATGTTCGCCGCCCACAGCGACGTCGTTTGGAAGGTAAGTACGTGTGACGGGGGGTTGCAAAATTGTGCGACACGGGCAACAAATTGCCCGTGCCTCACAAATGATGGGGGCGGGTGCGATCGCAAATGAGATCGCATGATTAATTGTAGCGTGTAAAGTAGGCTTTAGAGATGCTACAATTGTCTTTGCTCTGCTACATCTGAACATCTGACTGTTACACTCAGATGTAGTAGAGCTGAGATGCTCAGATGTAGGAAAGCAGGGACAGTCAGATATAGAAAAGATGGCAAGAGATACTACATATGTCTCAGCTCTGCTACATCTGAGTGAGATGGTAAGATGTTGAAGAGCACAAATTCTCAGACACACTCCATTAGTCTTTACTTTGCAAACTCTGACTGTCTTACTTAAATTTAGTAGAGCTGGGACAGTCAGATGTAGAAGAGCAGAGGTGTTCAGAGTTGCTACAGCTGTCTCTGCTTTGCTACATCTGGCCATTTGACTGTCTCACTCAGATGTAGTAGAGCTGAGATGCTCAGATGTAGGAAAGCAGCGATAATCAGATATAGAAAAGCAGAGACCATCAGAAATGGTACATCTGTCTCTGATCTACTACATCTAACTGAGAAGGTAAGATGTAGAATAGCAGAGATGCTAAGACATGCTTCACCAGTCTTTTCTCTGCAACATCTGACTGTTTCACTAAGATGTGGCAGAGCTGAGACGGTCAGAGACACTACATCTGTGTATGCTATGCTACATCTAACTACACTGTGTGCAGATTTATTGGGCAAGTTGTATTTTAGAGGATTTTTTTATTATTGATCAACAGGTATGTTCTCAATCAACCCAAAAGACTCATAAATATCAGACTTAATATTTTTGAAAGTTGGAGTAGGTTTTTTTTTAGATTTGGCTATCTTAGCAGGATATCTGTTTGTGCAGGTAACTATTACTGTGCAGAATTATTAGGGAACTTAATAAAAAACAAATATATTCCCATATCACTTGTTTATTTTTACCATGTAAACCAATATAACTGCAGAAAATTTAGAAAAAAACATTTCTGACATGAAAAAACAAAATTCCAAAAAATTTGTGACCAATATAGCCACCTTTCTTTATAATGACAGCCTGCCATCCATAGATTGTCAGTTGCTTGATCTGTTTACGATCAACATTGCGTGCAGCAGCCACCACAGCCTCCCAGACACTGTTCCGAGAGGTGTACTGTTTTCCCTCCCTGTAGATCGTACATTTTATGAGGGACCACAGGTTCTCTATAGGGATCAGGTGAACAAGGGGGCCATGTCATTATTTTATCATCTTTTAGAACTTTACTGGCCAGCCACGCTGTGGATTAGTTGGGTGCATGTGATGGAGAATTGGCCTTCAAGAAAATCATGTTTTTCTTGAACGATACCGACTTCTTCCTGTACCACTGCTTGAAGAAGTTGTATTCCAAAAACTGGCAGTAGGTCTGGGAGTTGAGCTTCACTCCATCCTCAACCCAAAAAGGTCCCACAAGTTCATCTTTGATGATACCAGCCCATATCTGTACCCCACCTCCACCTTGCTGGCGCCTGAGTCGGAAGGGAGCTCTCTGTCCCTTACTGATCCAGCCTCTGGCTCATCCATCTGGCCCATCAAGAGTCATTCTCATTTCATCAGTCCATAAAACCTTTGAAAAATCAGTCTTAAGATATTTCTTGGCCCAATCTTGACATTTTATCTTATGTTTCTTGTTCAAAGGTGGTCGTTTTTCAGCCTTCCTTACCTTGGCCATGTTCTTGAGTATAACAGGATGGCTGAGAGAGAACCGGGTTAAATGCTGCGCTAGAAAACCACAATTCCGATGGATAAAGTGAAATCCTTTCCTTTATTGGCACAAGTCTACGCGTTTCGAAGGCATACCGCCTTCTTCATCAGGACAAAACAGTACAAGAAAAGAACAGCATGACATGTGCTGCTGCATGGCGTGAGATATAAAGCATTGAAAAAAATGAGTAACCACGTCATCAGGAATGATGTCAGAGAGCCAGTGACTCATTGCCTCGTGGAGCTCTTAGAGAGGAAATGGAAAAAGAAAAAAAGAGAAAAAAAAAAAAAGGAGAGAGAAAGAGAAAAAAAAGTTTATGGTTGTGATTAGAGATAGGGTGGAACCAGTTGCACTTGCTCAGTAAAACTGGATTCGTCATTCCTAGTAATACGTGGAAGGCAATTTATTCCATATGCAGCATTCCCACACAAACGTCAACTTGCTTGGTGATGAGCTAAATTGCCTCAGACAGGGGCTTTCTATCCACAGATAGCACAGTAATGGGAGCTTCAAGCTGATGAACAGGAATCAGATACCAATCCACTCTTACCTGCTGTATAACATTCCCATTGGAATCGTAGGTCAATGCGGATAGCCAGCAAACCAAGATTATGAAGTGTAGATGGCACATCTCGACCAACCAGTTTTTCCTTTATGATTCCAGATAGTCCGTTCCATAATAAAGCCACCTGTACTTTGATATTCCAGCCCAATTAACAGGACAGGGTGCGCATATTGGCCTACAGTTACACTCCCTTGACGGAGTCTCAGCAGCAGGGATGCGGCCGAAGAAACTTGACCCAACTCATTGTAAACCTTGTGAAGTATCTTCAAAACGACCAACAGTTTCTGGATGACTAAACCATTCTTCTCTCATTGGGGGCTTCACCACTGAGGTGCGACATCATAAAGTCTTCTTTGGCCTTGTCCAAGATGAACAGGTGTGGCAAAAGTTCAAAGTACAGGGAGTAGAGATGAGCCACCCCCTATAGTTCGAGTTCGGTTCGGTTCGTCGAACGGAGGACAAGTTCGTCGAACGTTTGACGAACGTTCGACGAACCAATTCGAACCCCATTGAAAACAATGGCAGGCAAACACAAACACATACAAACACATGAAAAACACCTTCTAAGATGTCCAAAAGGGGACAAAAAACTCAAAACACATCACAAACACATGGAAAAGTGACAAGGACATATACTGATGCAAAAACAAAAGAGCTGGACGAGTAAAAAGAGGAGGAGACACAGATATAGGCATGTCATGCCCTTCTAAAATCATGTAAAACACAGCAAGGGGACTCCAAGCAGAGTCTCCCTTTTTTCCAAAAATTTGGCCACACACACCACTTCAGTGGCATCACTTGTGCCCTAGTTGCAAACTTGAAATGTTGATTTGCATCAAGCACATTCAAAAATACGCCAGCCTTAACTGTCCCCAGGATAACACTAAGGTAGCAAAGTCCTTGCTGAACCATGACTTGTTCATCTTGGATCATTTTTAAAAACACAGCAAAGAGACTCCAAGCAGAATCTCCCTTTTTTCCAAAAATTGGGCCACACAGATACCCCTTCAGTGGCATCACTTGTGCCCCAGTTGCAAACTTGACATGTTGATTTGCATCAAGCACATTCAAAAATACGCCAGCTTTAACTGTAACCAGGATGACACCGGGGTAGAAACGTCCTTGCTAAACCATGACTTGTTCATCTTGGATCATTTTTAAAAACACAGCAAGGGGACTCCAAACAGAGTCTCCCTTTTTTTCCAAAAATTGGGCCACACACACCACTTCAGTGGCATCACTTGTGCCCCAGTTGCAAACTTGATATGTTGATTTGCATCAATCACAGTCAAAAATACGCCAGCCTTAACTGACCGCAGGATGAAACTGGGGTAGCAAAGTCCTTGCTGAACCATGATTTGTTCATCTTGGATCATTTTTGAAAACACAGCAAGGGGACTCCAAGCAAAGTCTCCCTTTTTTCCAAAAATTGGGCCACACACCACTTCAGTGGCATCACTTGTGCCCCAGTTGCAAACTTGACATGTTTATTTGCATCAAGCACATTCAAAAATACACCAGCCTTAATTGTAACCAGGATTACACCGGGGTAGCAAAGTGCTTGCTGAACCATGACTTGTTCATCTTGGATCATTTCTAAAAACACAGCAAGGGGACTCCAAGCAGAGTCTCCCTTTTTTCCAAAAATTGGGCCACACACACACTACTTCATTGGCCCCAGTTGCAAACTTGACATGTTGATTTGCATCAAGCACATTCAAAAATATGTAAGCCTAACTGTCCCCAGGATGACACCGGGGTAATAACGTCCTAGCAGATCTATGACTTGTTCATCTTGATGAACGTTAGTCTGTCCTCATTGTCACTGGACAGACGCGTGCGCTTATCTGTCAGCACACACCCAGCAGCACTGAAGACATGTTCCGAGACAACGCTGGCTGCGGTACACGACAAGATTTCCAAGGCGTAAGTGGCAAGCTCAGGCTATTTTTCACTATTGGAAGCCCAAAATGAGCAAGGCTCCAGTTACACAGTCATAGCACTGATGTTCATTTGGAGATACTCTTGTATCATCCTATCCAGCCGTTGACTATGTGTCAGTCTTCTTGTCTCTTGTGGCCTTGCAAAGGATGGACTAAAAAAATTATGAAACGATTCCATAAAATTGCTGTTACCACCAGATACGGTGTTGCTGGTACGGTTTGACTGATGATGACGAGACAGTCCCATGCTTGGCAAGTTACAACTGGGAGATTCACACTGTGCACCACTGGTGTTTGGTGGAAAAGCCGAGCTAAGATCGAGTAACAGCTTTTGCTGATACTCCTGCATACGTACGTCCCTTTCTATGGCTGGAATTATTTCACAAAATGTATACTTGTACTCGGGATCTAAGAGTGTGGCAACCCAGTAGTCATCATTACTTCTAATTCGAATAGTCCAAGGGTCATGTGTAGGTAGTGCAGCAAGAAAGCGCTCATGTGTCTTGCACATCCACGTGGACCAAGTCCTTGCTGTGTTTGTGGTGGCGAGGTGATAACCATGCTTTCTTACACTGAGATCTCCCCCCAACCTAGAACAACCAAAATTTGACCAAGGTCTCCCTCATCTGCTGAGTCTTCCATGACCATCGACAGTTCGTCCTCCATTTCTTCCTGGTCTCTTGCACCTTCCTCATCATTTTGGCTGCTACCATGCGCCCTTGTTAATCCCTCTACCCCACCATCCCATGCCTGCCGCCTTGGTGATGCTGAACGTCTGGACCTTGTAGATCTTGGTATCCCTTCCGCATATGAATCCTCCTGTACTTCCTCCCCTTCCTCTTGTCCCACCCCCTGACTCAGAATAGTGTTTAGAGTGTGTTCCAGCATGTAAATGACTGGAATTGTCATGCTGATAATGGTATTGTCAGCGCTAAACATATTCGTCGCCACGTCAAAACTGTGCAGAAGGGTGCATAGGTCCTTGATCTGAGACCACTCCAGCAGCATGATCTGCCCCACCTCTGCATCTCGTTGGCCAAAACTATACGTCATAACTAATTGCACCAGGGCCCGGCGGTGCTGCCACAGTCGCTGCAACATTTGGAGAGTCGAATTCCAGTGTGTCGCCACATCGCATTTCAGGCGGTGAACCAGCAGGCCGAAAGACTTCTGGAGCCATGCAAGTCAGTCAGCTGTGCCGGCGGAAGTGAGCAGAGAGTGACCATGCCCAGTGCAGAAGCCCATCTAGGCCGAGATAGTGGGTTAAATTTTGCTAGACAACAAGGTTCAACACGTGAGCCATACAAGGCACGTGTGTCACATTGCCCCGGCGAAGGGCCGCACCCAGGTTTGCAGCATTGTCACACACGGCCTTCCCTGGCTGCAGGTTGAGTGGAGACAACCATTTACTAAACTCGCTCGTAAACTCGCTAGTAAGGAGGTGTGCGGGATTTCTTGTGCGCAGTTAAAACGTGGGTGGCCTGACCAGGCAACCTTGGGGCGGAGATGCAGGACCCAGACGAGGTTGAGGAGGCAGAAGCAGTGGAGGAACTTCCACATACAGAGGATTGACGCACAAGTCGTGGGGACGGCAAGACTTGTGCTGCAGACCCTTCTCCATCTCGCACTATAGTTACCCAGTGCCCAGTCAGCGACATGTAACACCCCTGTGCATGCTTACTGGTCCAAGTATTGGTGGTGAAATGCACCTTGTCACACACAGAGTTTCTCACGGAAGCGGTGAGATGTTGTATGCGGCATGGTGGGGTAGCGCAGGCACACCTTTCTTGGAAACGTAGTGGCGACTGGGCATCTGATACTGGGGCACTGCGACGGACATAAGGTCTCGAAAATCCTCTGTTTCCACCAGGCGGAAAGGCAGCATTTCTGTAGCCAACAGTTTGCAGAGGGTGAAAGTCAACCTCCTAGCTTTGTCATGGCTCGGAGGAAATGGCCTTTTAATTGTCCACATCTGAGGGACCGAGATCTGCCTGCTGTGCGGAGACAGTGTGGAGTAAAGTGTCCCAGTAAAACTGCTGTTCTGTGAGGAAATTGCAGGCGGAGATATGATATTGCCTTCATCCAAAGCTGGTGCTCTCGATGTCTGAGAGAGCTCTACAACAGCACCTGTTTACCCTCCCAAAACAACTTATGATGACCTGCCAATCAAACTGCCTGTTGCGGTTAAAGAGTTGAAAGATTTGCGTTGAAAAGCATCTGTGACAGCTGTCCCCACAGTCATAAAGGATGAAGAGCGCGTGGATGCACTTGAAGGGGCAGACGGTGGTTGGCCAGCTCCACTAGGCCGCATTGTAGCACAGTGAGCTTCCCACTAAGACTTATGCTTGTTATTCATGTGAAGGTTCATGGACGAAGTAGTCAAACTAGTGAGTTTTTGGACTCTACTTACAGATTGGCGACAAATCTTACAGATCACATGAATTGGGTGATCCTTTGCAATGTCAAAAAAGGACCAGGCTGGGCATTTATTAGAGCCCATGTTACCTGCAGAGCCACCCCGACTTGTGCTCAGAGGCAGAGTTGTGGCTGAGGATGCAGTTGTTGATGTGCTTCCAGTACTCTGTCTTTGTCCAGGAAGGCGCAAGCTAACCTCGTCGTCAGTCTTATCCTCCTCCACCACCTCTGCTGACCTCCTCGAGTACCTGACTGTGGGTTGACAGTAAGTGGGATCTACAATCTCATCATCCACCTGTGTGTTTGCACTCCCCTCACCCTCAGACCTAACCTCTTCCTGCCCTGACTGAATAGTTAAGTTGTGATTCCAATCAGGTATCTGAGTCTCATCATCATCAGTATGCTCCTCATTGTCTCCACCAAGAGGTGTTACAGTTTGGGAATGAGGGTCTACATTATGCTAAGAAACTTGTTCATCAGGGCCTGAATCTGACTCACAAAGCTTCTGGGCATCACTGCAGATCATTTCCTGGTCTGTACTCACTGTAGCTTGGGAGCAGACCTCCGATTCCCAGCCTATAGTGTGACTGAACAGCTCTGAAGACTCACCCATCTCTGTTACACCCTACTCTGCAGGGCGGGTGGGGACTTGAGAGCTGGTAGAAAGCAATTGCGATTGGGGTGACAACTCAGAGGACTGTTGTTTTTTGGATGTTGAAATTGAGGTGGAGGAGAGGCAACTTGTTGGAGCACTTGAGATCCATTCAAGCATGTCCTTTTTTTGTGCATCATCTACCTTTGTTAGAGTTGTTCGGTTCCGTAAAAAAGGGATCACATCAGATTGCCCATGGAAATTAGTAGACATCTTACTTTTACTGGAAGATGGCTTTTCTTCAGCAGATGTTACTGTAGCTTTACCACCTATCCCACGGACACAAACTTTTTTTCCCTTTCCAACACGCCTGTTCCCCTTTCCACCAGCATCTGTGCTTTTGCCCCTCATTTTGTTTGTGACCAGATTGGACACTTAAAATGTGATAACCAAAATGGAGATGTGGTGTACAATGCAGAGGTGGTCTAGCTTTATTGACAGCTGAAGAACCAACACTGACTATGCCAGACAATGAAAGTATGCCCCTAAAAATGGCAGCACTTTTGGCAATTAAAATTGCGTAGCGCAAATGGACAGGTGCTGCACAATGCAGAGGTGGTATAGCTAAATTGTCAGCAGAGGAACCCTAATGTAGTATCACAGACAATGAAAGTATGCCCCTAAAAATGGCAGCACTTTTAGCAATTAAAATTGCGTAGCACAAATGGACAGGTGCTGTACAATGCAGAGGTGGTATAGCTAAATTGTCAGCAGAGGAACCCTAATGTAGTATCACAGACAATGAAAGTATGCCCCTAAAAATGGCAGCACTTTTGGCAATTAAAATTGCGTAGCACAAATAGACAGGTGCTGTACAATGCAGAGGTGGTATTGCTAAATTGTCAGCAGAGGAATCATAACGTAGTATCCCAGACAATGAAACTATGGCCCTCAAAGTGTCAGCACTGTTTGCAAAAATGGTCAGGTGTGTAGAATGCACAGGTGCTGTAGCTTGCTGGTCAGCAAAGGAACACTAAGTTAGTAGCCCAGACAATTTTAGTATGCCACTAAAAGTGTCAGCACTGTTTGCAATTAAAATTGCATAGCAAAAATGGACAGGTGTGTAGAATGCACAGGTGCAATAGCTAGCTGGTCAGCAAAGAAACACTAAGGTAGTATCCCAGACAATTCTACTATGCCCCTAAAAGTGTCAGCACTTTTGGAAATTAAAATTGCATAGCAGAAATGGAGAGGAGTGTAGAATGCACATGTGGTGTACCATGCTTGACAGCAAAGAAACACTAAGGTTGTATCCCTGACAATTTTACTATGCCCCTAAAAGTGTCAGCACTTTTGGAAATTAAAATTGCGTAGCAGAAATAGAGAGGAGTGTAGAATGTATATGTGGTGAACCTTGCTTGACAGGAGAGGAACCCTAAGGTAGTATCCCAGACAATTTTACTATGCCCCTAAAAGTGTCAGCACTTTTGGAAATTAAAATTGCGTAGCAGAAATAGAAAGTAGTGTAGAATGCACATGTGGTGTACCTTGCTTGACAGGAGAGGAACCCTAAGGTAGTATCCCATTACAATTTTACTATGCCCCTGAAAGTGTCAGCACTGTTTGAAATTAAATTTTCGTAGCAGAAATGGACAGGTGTGTAGAATGCACAGGTGCTGTAGCTAGCTGGTCAGCAAAGGAACACTAAGTTAGTATCCCAGAGAATTTTAGTATGCCACTATAAGGGGTACTTTGCATGTTGTGACTTCGCTACTGCGATATCGTCGAGATCAAATCGAAAGTGACGTACATCCGGCGCCAGTAACGACGGCGCAACGTGTAAAGCCTAGGAGAGTAGATGAACGAGCGTAAAACAGTCAAAAATCGGTGATCTGTGTCACGTCGTTCATTTTCATAATGTCGGTGTGTGGCGCCTCTGAGGCTTCCGTCACCACAGAGACATTGCACTCCAGCCAGAGGTGTGATGTCCCATCCTGGGTAAGGACAAGGATAAAGGCCGGTTAACAGGCAAATTCACACTACACCTATTGTTAGGCATATTTTGGACCAGAGATAGCGGCAGTTACCCCCATGCTGCATGCTGGGGGGCCGTAAGACCCATCTCTTCCCCCATAGGGTGGGGCCTAACAACTGAAAGTAGGAGGAGCCAACAGAAAGTGAGAGCAGATACAGGAAGGTCGAGTTAGTTAGAAGTGGAGAGTTGGAGAGTGAGGAGTTGGAGACGGAGAGAGATGTCGATACCTCAGAAAAGTGACTGAGAGTGAAGCTTCCTGGTGAAGACCCTGGGGCCCAGCTAGGCCCAGGTGACACCACAGACTGAGAGGAAAGGATTCCAGGGCCACGCAAGGCTTTTAAGCTCATGGCCTGTTCCACTAGAACATCGGGTGGAGGGATCAGGCTGCATCCAGGGACGGTCCCTAGAAACTAAGGGAACAAAGACATTTCCAAAAGTAAACACCGAAGGCCCAGGGTTGTTGCAAGCGCCCAAGGCCACAACCCTTCGTAGATCCCCTGGGAAGAGGGCAAGATTCCATCCAGGCAAGCCTTCTTGGCCAGACTCTATGGTGGAGGCCGAGACGAGTTTATCTATAAAGGTCAAGGCTTTGAAGTCAGTCTAGGAAGGAGACACAACCAAGGGTGCACTGGCATTTACCTTAAGAACTACCCGGGATCGGCGGAGGTCCCTGACACTGAATTTCAGCAATCCAAAGGCAACCAGTTTGCTGCAGCCCTGGAACAGTGAGTAAAAACCTTGAAACTGCACCCCCTGGTGTTGCCTCCTTTATTTCGCCCTGCACTGCACCATCCAGAAAAGCACCATAGACTTTAATAAGCACCAACGGCTGCCCCGGGGTACCGCTCCACCTGTGGGGAGCAGAACCATCCCAGCTGCTAATCCATCAGTCCCGGAGGTCTCATCCAGCAGCGGCGGCTCTATAGCCGCAATTCACAGGTGGCGTCACGAATATTTCCACAAACTTTAATTAAAGTTACCACCCCCATAACTGCCATATTAGTTGACCCCGCCAGGGTCACGGAGTCGGGCCCCGCCACCACTGACTACGCCCGGACTAGTCCGGCCGGACACCGGGTGTCCCAAAGCTCTGGGGAGGGCGAGTCAGGTGCATCCGCAGGTACGATGTTTTTTGTCGTTCCTGCAGCTCCACACATCACTGTGTGTGAAGCCGCAGGAGTGACAAACATCTCCTTACCTGCGCCCGCCGTCCACCGGCAATGTGGAAGGGAGAAGGTTGGCGGGATGTTTACATCCCGCTCATCAGCGCCCCTCCACTTCATTTGGCCGACCAGTTAGTGACGTCGCGGTGACGTCGCTGTGACTCCTTGAAGGAGGGATTCTTTGCCAGTCACAGCGACGACGACGACCAGGTAAGTGCGCGTGAAGCTGCCATGGCGATAATGTTCGCTACGGCAGCTATCACAAGATATCGCATGTGCGACAGGGGCGGGTACTATCTCGCTCGGCATCGCTAGCATCGGCTGGCGATGTCACAGCGTGCAAAGTACCCCTAAGTGTCAGCACTGTTTGCAATTAAAATTGCGTAGCGAAAATGGACAGGTGTGTAGAATGCACAGGTGCTGTAGCTAGCTGGTCAGCAAAGGAACACTAAGTTAGTATCCCAGACAATTTTAGTATGCCACTAAAAGTGTCAGCACTGTTTGCAATTAAAATTGCGTATCAAAAATTGTCAGGTGTGGAGAATGCACAAGTGCTGTAGCTAGCTGGTCAGCAAAGGAAGCCTCACTTTATATCCCTGCCAAAGAAACAATGCCCCAAGGAATTGCCTGAGCTGATGTAGCCAGACGCTGTGATATAAACCCCTGCACAGCGTTGGCACAGACCTGCCTAGCAACAATGGCTATGAACGGCTGTAATGCAGCCCTGAAAAGGGCTGAAATTACAAGAAATCCCTAATCCCTAAAGTGCTGTGTAGATTGCACTGTACTTCTACAGCGCACACAGTAGCAGCAGCGGGAGCGGGAGCGGTGACTGTCACCCACCCGCACAGACAGATAATGGTGGCAATGGGGAAAATGGCTGTGTCTTATAAGGCAAGGACATGTGACATGCACAGCCTATGACACATGCCCTTACTTGTCTGGCAAAAATCCACTTTGATGTGTGTGTGTCTGTGATTTGCTGACAGCCTGGCCCACCCCACTGTACGTGCGGTTAGGAAAAAAAAAATGGCAATCGCCTTTCTTTCAGCGCTCAGCAGCAGCACTGATCTAAACCCCGTGCCCTCCGCACACTATACGCTGAATTTTTATAATATCAGGATTCACAGTGACTCACGCTATTACAGTGAAAAGCCAGCTAGTAACTAGCTACGCTTTTTGGTAATCGAACCGTTCTCGAAATTAACTCGAACTGCCGAACTTTAAGCAAATCGTTCGATTTCGTCAAACGACTCGAACACCCCCAAAATCACTCAAACATGAAATTGGCGAACCGTTCGACTCGAACATCGCTCAACTCTAACAGGGAGCACTGGTTTATGAAACCCCTGCATAGTTGGAGATCACCATCAAATAGTGGAGGAGATGACAAATGAGGATTGAGCCTTGGAACTGAATTTGCTGGCAGAGTAGGACCGATACTGAGTTCAACAGTGACATGGCTTGAAAGTGGGTATCCAGTGACCAAAGTTGATTCAGCATTTGGTCCTGTTGCTCTCACTACTGGACTACCTCTTGCTGCAGGCTTTTGAATTTTACAGCATTGGAACCAGTGGTGTATGTGGCCTGGACAAAGTGTAATTATCGTGGGATAAGCAATGGGTTAGTGCATCCACTGGTCCAAGGCACCTATCACTGACCTGGTAGAGCATACCTGATTGGCTACAGAGTGTTTGCTAAAGCTACAGGTGGTGGAGATAGGCTAACACGCTGGTAGGTAGCCGACAAAGGAAGCCTCAGGGAATCATAGTACAATGGCAGCTGGCACCACAGGTATGGAAACAACAGTCTCTGATAATAAAAGCAGCAGTAGCAGCCAGTATCATAAATTCAGCTGAGATGGATGGACATAGCAGCAATGGAGTGACTGGATAGTTACAGCAGCGTGCAGTATAGTAAGATCAGCTGGCGTGGGAAATTGCATCAGCCATAGCCGAAATTGTAGGTTTGGCCAGTGTGGATAATTGCAGCAGCAGCTGGTCTGGATGGTTTGTGGCAGCAGTAGTCCATATGGATAATAGCAGCAGTGGACTTGACATGCATTGGAACAAATATACAAATCAGATATATGCAGCACCTCGCAAGGCAGGTGGTTAACCTACTCATTGCTGGGCCATTGCAGATTGGGTCAGGCATTGTCACGGGTAGCCTTGCCTAGTTCCGTTGCCCCAAGGCGTGCAGTAAAAGGAAGGGAAAGTGGGGTGATGGGAAGAGTTTGTCGTGACGCCACCTGTGGTATGCGGCCAGGGAGTAGCCGCCGCTGCAGAATTCCTTACTGGGGCAGGTGTTATGGCAGCCGAGATGGTGTCGCTCCCCACAGGCGGAGCAGGCCCCAGGTGAATGATGAGGGCAGTAGTCAACGGGAGCGTCGACGCGCGTGGCGACGGCAACGGCATGGACATGGATAACACAGGGGGCTGTAGTTCAAAGTTCTCTTTACTCACAGTTTGTAAGATGCCCTGGAGGTGCCACTCTCCGCTGCAATGGGCCTCTGCCGGTCCTGGGTAAATCAGAGGCAATCACAGGTGTCTGTGGAGTGTGAGACCTCCCTTCCTTGCGCTTGGTTGTGGATCCCTGTGGCTTGAAGCAGCTTGGGGATCCCAGTGTCTCTGTTAAGTGTCCCGTCCCATATGCAGGTGGCGTGGATCATCGCCGTGGGGCCTGGCTGCAATCCCGACTCCGGATCCTATGTGTCACTGTTCTCTGGGAAAATGGGCGGTAGACAATGGGACTTGAAATCCCCATCCCCTGCAGATTCTTGCATACAACATAAAGTATGATCTGACCTAGGGCTTCTGCACCCTGTAAGTGCTGGCACTGTGGGAACGGTTAGGCTCGACCTCCAGCTACCATGTTCTCCTCTGTCTCATCATCTTCACCAGTTGCCTCTTGCCCTCTTCCAGTCTGGCAAGTTCCACCTAGAAGAGCTCTGAAGCACTCATTCCAGGTACTGTGTTGTTCAATGTCTCAGACTATTCTAAACTAAAACTGTTTGTGTGTACCTACTCCCTCAGTCAGCCCCCACTTTCTTGATGACTCATAGTGGCTGTTGCCCTGGTAACCGGGAATTTCCCAAGCTGGCTGGCTTCCTGAGTGGTGTAACTGTCTGACTCACTGGCTTGATGTTGTAAAAGTGAAAAACACTAGTGATTAACCTCATCTTACCCGGATGAGCATTGTACCTTAAGTCAGATGTAATGCACTGTGACGACTGAAGCCCCAGGGGTGCCACATATATAGCACACAGCACAGTAACAGCAGCAGCACCAAGAGACCTGAGAGCTAGCAATGTATGGAACCTCTCTAGCTCTTGAGGAGCCTCAATAAATTATTGAGCCTTCCAAGATAAACATGATGGCTCCAGTAGACTTATCTTGATTTCCTCTGGGGAAGACATTCAAGATAGTAGAAGAGAGGAAGCATGTTCTTTGGTGGGGTCATTCTTCCAAGTTGGCTGGTCATGTCAGACAGAAGAAGTCCATTAACTGATCTCTCACCATTACTGGTGGCCAACGCTGCTGTCACGCTAGGTATGGGAAAGTACCAAGCCAGCAGCTAAAGGTAAGGGAAGTGGACCCCTGCCTCTAGGGATTGAGAAGATGGTGACCTCTGACCAAACCTACTGCTAGTCCCTTTTTGTGTCTAACCACCCTAGATAGGTTTCACACCTATGCACTGCCGGATACCTGACTCTAGGAATCCTAGTGCTGGACTTTAAATAGGGAAAGGGTGGGATAAGATCTTCGTCAATGTCACTAAATGTTAAAGGAAGACATAAGGAGGGCACATGGGGGAAAAGTGCATGAACTACTTATCAACAGATGACTCAGGCAGAAGTTCAGCAAAGTTTCATCAACAATTCCACAGATGAGTACAAGCCACCTGCTTGCAACCAGAGTTTGAAGGAACTGAATAACATCACCAGCCCAAGTGCAAGGAAGATGGGAGTATTTAAGCACAAGGGGAATACTGATAATCAGCAGCTGGACAGAGGTTTAGCTCCCCTGAGTCCTAAAAGGGAATAGATGAAAATCCAGCAGGAATGCTACCTAGTACAATGAATTCAAACAGCAGGAAGAACAGAAAGTCAGGGAGCATTTTGTGCAGCCAAACGCTGTGACTTTCTACTGGCAGAAACCACATGACTGTCTGTCACACGTGACACACCCGTGAAAGCTGTCAAAACGTTGTGGAATTTGTTTTAGCCTGTCCCTCATGTGCCTCCAACAAGACTCAAAACAAGATTCCTGCTGGGCAACTACTTCCACTACCAGAGCCATCAGCTACTTATCAGGACACATCAATGGACTTCATCACCGACCTGCCAAGGTCCTCTGGTTGTACTGTCATCTCAATAGTGGTGGACAGGTTTTCCAAGGTGGCCCATTTCAAGGAAGATTTTCATTAACATTCCAAAAACAATGATGAAAACACATAATAAGTAGAGAAATCTGGAAAGTAGGGGGCAAATACTTGTTTTAGTGTGCAGTATTGACGTTGCGTAATACACAGCTATTTCAAGTTATCTAATAAGAAAAATGATAACGATGAAAGAATATGTATGATTTACAAAGCATGGATAGATTCAGTAGATAGACAGGTTGATAAATTGACCAGATTTGATCATTACACTGTTGAATAGAAAAGCCAAATCTGAAAAGTGCTGAAATGACAAACCAGTGGAGGTAATTGTAAGTGATGAAAGTGGCCATAATGAAATGCAAAGGAAGTGAATCTGTAAAAAAAGTGCCATTGTAGCAAATGGAAAATAATGAACGCTGGAAATAGCGCATAAGGAAGTGTCAGATGAAGCAAATATGAAACATAATCATCAGTGAATGTGAAAGATATATAAAGCCCCTTCACTGCACTACCCTTCCACTCTTTCTCTTTGAAGAACTCTCATTGCGTGACTTAAGGATGTGCTCTATTAGAGTGGAAAACTTTTCTTCTCTGGTAAATGTAAATCTAATTAATTTTACTTATTGAACTTATTACATTGCCTTTGATTGTCACCATGCTGAACTAGCTAATGGGGAACAATTATATTGCTGACAGACACAATATATTTGCTAAAAAACCCACAGAGGATTTATAGATACTTTAATTTGAAAGCTTTAAAATATATAGCGGGAATAAAATGTAAATATATATTGAGTATATGTTATAGCTGTGGGTAACAAAAAAACAAAGCTCACGCAATAAACAAAAATCCAATCAAATAATATAGTATTATATGATTGTGTATAGAGATAAGCAAGTGAATAGGTGCATCATGGCACTGATTGACAGCTCGCTCTACACTTCTGTACTGTTCAGCTGTTTCAGTGTCGGGGTGTACTTATAGCAGCTTTCAATTCTGTGAGCAATGACTGATTGCTCCGGGCACAATTCTATGACTGAAGCCAGCGACTCCTGGGAAGAATAAAGTTAATTTTCTCCCTGGTGCCGCACTTTATAGCAGCCTATCAACTTACAGGTTAACCTTATATCTACAGGTTTATAGCATTATCAGACCTGGTGGGTTTCCTTAAAGGCCCCCATACAAATTAGAATAACCTTGGAGATACTTGTTCATATCAGTAAAGGCCCAGTCACACTAAACAACTTACCAGCGATCCCAACAACGATACAACCTGATAGGGATTGCTGGTAAGTTGCTAGGAGGTCGCTGGTGAGATGTCACACTAAGTGGCGCTCCAGCGATCCCACCAGCAACCTGACATGGCAGGGATCGCTGGAGCGCCGGTACACTTGGAAACATGCTGCGCTTGGTAACTAAGGTAAATATCGGGTAACCAACCCGATATTTACCTTGGTTACCAGCGCACACCGCTTAGTGCTGGCTCCCTGCACACCTAGCCACAGTACACATCGGGTTAATTACCCGATGTGTACTCTGCTACATGTGTAGGCAGCAGGGAGCCGGCTTCTGCGGACTCTGGTAACCACGGTACACATCGGGTAACCAAGAAGCCCTTCCCTTGGTTACCCGATATTTACCTTCGTTACTAGCGTCCGCTGCTCTCACACTGCCAGTGCCGGCTGCCTGCTCCCTGCACTCCTAGCCACAGTACACATCGGGTTAATTACCCGATGTGTACTCCGGCTACGTGTGCAGAGAGCAGGGAGCCAGCACTGACAGCTGAGAGCGGCGGACGCTGGTAACAAAGGTAAATATCGGGTAACCAAGGAAAGGGCTTCTTGGTTACCCGATGTTTACCGTGGTTACCAGCTTCCGCAGAAGCCGGCTCCCTGATCACTGCACATTTAGTTGTTGCTCTGTCGCTGTCACACACAGCGATGTGTGCTTCACAGCGGGAGAGCAACAACTAAAAAATGGTCCAGGACATTCAGCAACAACCAACGACCTCACAGCAGGGGCCAGATTGTTGCTGGATGTCACACACAGCAACATCGCTAGCAAGTTGTGCCTCAGCAGCAATGTTGCTAGTGATGTTGCTAGCAATGTTGCTTAGTGTGACGGTATTTTAAGTTTGATCATCAGTCTCATCCTTGACAAATGATGTAAGGGGGATAAGGATCAAGGATTAAGAGATAAAATGCCAGCAGATATACCTCTTAGAGATTCTGTCACATAGAACACAGCAGCATGCAACAGAGCATGTTCTCCTGTGTATGACAAAGTCAGGGTAAAATGCTTACAGTCTGAACTGCAGCTATCTACTATGTATGTGGGACTTAAGCTATAACACTGGGATCAAAATTTTCAATTGTTTAAGCCTGCTTTACACGTTGCAATTTGTTGTGCAATCACGTTTGCGATGTGACACGCCCAGGTCGCATATGTGATCTAATGAGATCGCACGTAGGTCGTTCATTTGCTGTCACACGTGCGTTAGTAGTCTATGTTAAATTGATCAATTTTGTGTGCGATCCTTTAGATCATGTGTTCTGTGACGTATGCATTGGGCACCCTTTTTTTTTTTTATTTATTGACTTGCCAAGCGTGTGTAATGTGTAGGGAGGCGTTTTTACTATGTCATCTGCCATTCAGCTCTGCTACATGGCCGCTAACAGCAGACACAGACAGCCATGTAGCAGAGCTGAATGGCAGATGACAGCAGACACAGAAAGAGCCACACGATCAGAATGAACTCGGGTTAACTTCACCCGACTTCATTGTCATGCTGCGGCTCTGTCTGTGTCGCGTCCTGATTAGCGGTCACCAGTGAAGGACTCACCAGTGACCGCTAAACTCCTGAGTAACTGAATTGAGCAGCCCTCTCTCATATACTCACCGATCCCCGATCACCGGCGCGGCGCTGCACGACATTCACACTCCTCCGGCGGCTTTTACTATTTTGAAAAAGCCGGCCGCTCATTAAACAATCTCGTGTTCCCTGCTTTCCCCGCCCACCGGCGCCTATGATTGGTTGCAGTGAGACACGCCCCCACGCTGAGTGACAGGTGTCTCACTGCACCCAATCACAGCAGCTGGTGGGCGTGTCTATACTGTGCAGTGAAATAAATAATTAAATAATTAAAAAAATGGCGTGCGGTCCCCCCCAATTTTAAAACCAGCCAGATAAAGCCACATGGCTGAAGGCTGGTATTCTCAGGATGGGGAGCTCCACGTTATGGGGAGCCCCCCAGCCTAACAATATCAGTCAGCAGCCGCCCAGAATTGCCGCATACATTAGATGTGACAGTTCTGGGACTGTACCTGGCTCTTCCCGATTTGCCCTGGTGCTTTGGCAAATCGGGGTAATAAGGAGTTAATGGCAGCCCATAGCGGCCAATAACTCCTAGATTATTCATGTCAGGCGTCTCCCCGAGATACCTTCCATGATTAATCTGTAAGTGACAGTAAATAAAAACACACACCCGAAAAAATCCTTTATTAGAAATAAAAAACACAAACATATACCCTCGTTCACCCCTTTAATAAGCCCTAAAAAGCCCTCCATGTCCGGCGTAATCCAGGATGGTCCAGCATCGCTTCCAGCTCAGCTGCATGGAGGTGACCGGAGCTGCAGAAGACACCACCGCTCCTTTCCACCCTCGACACAATCCTTGCACACCTTGTGTTGTGAGAGGCCTAAAACTTGACTTGATCACCAAGAATTACTTTGAAATATGCAAAATAGGCTTGTTTGACAAATGTGCTGATGTTCGTCCTTTGATTGGGAATGGTGAACCTGCCACAGATATAATAAAAAAATACAGGGCTGTTTAGGCACTTACATTGATAAATCGTAGAGATAGACATGGTAAGAAGGAAAAGAAATAAATGTGTACATAAAAAAAAGTTTTGCTACCCTCTTGAATACAGACTTTTGAATACGTTTCACAATAAAGAGCCACACACAACTTCTCGTCACACTGTTTCACATGTAACTTTATAGCCTAGTATTACGCCCGGATCAGCAGAGAGCGTTATGGCTGAGACTAGAATGTGGACCCCTGGACCACAGAGCCTAGGTCTACCTTGCAGAAGCTTGACTAAGTGCCTACTTAGAATTCACCAAAGGCTCACATAGTGAGGTTGGACTTGGCTGCCGGTTGACACCAGGTACCACTCCAAGGCAGTTTCTGGGTCCGCAGTTGCTGACCCAAACTGTAGCAGATGAGACTAAGTCGGAACCACGTGAAAAGTCTGGATTATCAGCAGATGAGTGAAAGAAGGTTTACCCAATCAGGCAGAACAGAAACGTACTTGAGTATAGACAGGACCATGGGTTTAGGTGAACACAGGCCAGATCCGATCAGGTTCTGGTACAAACAGGATGAATAGTACAGGCAGGACCTCGGACCAGACTTGTACAGGTACACAGACTGGCCAGGTACTGGAACACAGGCTGGATGGTAACTGGAACACAGGCCTGGGTACAGGTTAAGGTACTGGCATGGTGACATTTATACAGACATAGGGACCTGACGATATAACTAGTGTGCACGGAATAGACTGGCAATTAACATTGAACAGTCACCTCCCAGAAGTGAAGGGTGTCTTAATTTCACTGAGACTCCCAGCAATAGACTGGGGACGATTATTGAAGTCTGTGTGCTGTCCCTTTAAGAAGAAGGGTGCAAATGTGCAAGTGCCATACCAGATTCAAGCAGCCTGTGCAGGCCCTGGTATGCCCATAAAGTAGAGAGTGGAACAGGAGCAGCAGGGAGGTTGTGGTGGTGAATGGGAAGAGAAGTGATATGTGTGCGGCCACAGCAGTGAGTACCTTGGTGTCTCAACTGGGAGGAGGAAGTGGAGCAGAGCAGAGACACCATCATTACACTTAGACAGATAACAACTAATCGCCAAGGTCACCCCTCCCCACTCCAGGAGAGTTCCCTCTCGGCCAATAGGAAAGCACTAGGGCTACCCTTGATCCTTCCTAGACTAATAGCATCAAGATAAGCCGCAGAGAAAAAAAACCTGTTGTGATAGAAGAAAATTAACTGCATTTTTTTTATATCATATTTATATCATATATAAATATCAGCAAGCATGCTTATTTTATTCTAAATCATCAGAAAAATTAAACTCAACAAAAAATTATTTTTAAAATGGTTCCCTAGATTATAATCTTCACATTGCAGTAGACTTTTTTACCCAGTGATTTAATTGGTTGGCTTGTGTTTATTTATCAGATTTTGTATGCCGCCCTTCTCCTGAGACTCGGAGCGACTCACATATATTCAGCAACATTGTCCAATTGGGGCTCACAATCTAAATTCCCTATTGGTATATCTTTTTGGAGTGTTTGAGGAAACCGGAGAATCCAGAGGAAACCCACGCAAACATGTGGAGAACATACAAATTCCTTGCAGAACTTGTCCTTGGTAGGAATTGAACCCAGGATCCCAGAAAGGCAAGGATGCAGTTCTAACCACTGGACTAGGAAGGACTAGGGTTATCTGTGTATTGCATAGTGCTAGTATTATCTGTGTATTACATAGTACATCCTGCCCTTACATAAACTGCGTCCTTATCTCAGGACAGCAAACATCGTATTATTATTACATAGCTCCTGTACACAGACCATCACAAAGATAAGAAGCTAAACATTAAGAGTTATTAGAGTAGTCAATCTATTGAAAACCAAAATGACTTTAGTTTTATTTTCTCCAATTTGTCTATTTTTAATATATATAATTTAATTATATAAAACTAGAATATTGTTTTGCATATTAAAATGTTTGTCTTTTCTATGTTGTTAGTGTTATCGAGGGAGTTCTGTACTTTTCCATTTAAATAAGACTATCTAATTTTCTTATTTTGACCCTATAGCAGCTAAATCCACTACAAAAGCATTATTGATTACCTTATTAATTGTTTCCATGCTGCCTCTAGCCATGGTTTTTCGACATTTAACTTTTAGGTCTTTTTAACCTTTCCTAACTTACAGTTGATTTGATCTGAATTTTGTGGAGTTAGAAGTAAGGTAGAATTCCATCTCATATCCATTGGCCTTCAGGAGCTGAAATCAAACATGTTCATTTTAAAACAAAATGTAATGCAAAAATGTAATTACTATGGGAAAGTGAAGTAATTTAAACTTAGTTTCAGGCATTAACCTTCTTATGTATTCAACAGATTTGACTGGCTAAGTGCTGACTTAATTTTTGTTGCCTGTCAGAAGGAAAGTCTCCCATCAATATTCAATAACAAGAAGAAAGAAATTGATGTGCGATGCTGTCGGGCAGAAACAATAGAGATTGCTCTCTCTCGGAATTCAAATTATTGACCAGTTTTTATGTTGTGCTGCCCATTAGCTTATATGAGAGCAATTTATTATGCCGAATACATAACAATATCACTTTCAGCACTGACTAACTTGTCTTTCTAAACTTTCATATTTTAACATCTGTTAAAATATATTTCCATAGCTATGGGGGTCCACTGCAAAGACAAACATACTGAGCTTGATAAGCTGAGCTGTAGCTCGTGCTATGTATTACATTTTTGTTTTAGTTCCAAAGTGTGAAGAATGACATTGATTTTATTTTGTACAACATAATATTAGCGCTCACTTTCTGTAATAGTTTTGCTATCAATATTCTCCAAGCTTGTGAGCTAAGTAAGTACTGTACATTTCTCCTCTATAAAAGAAAAATACAATTCTCTCTCTGTTCTTTACTATTTCCAAACACTGAGCGAGGATCTATGTAACTCCGGGAGACCACTAATTCTAAAAACACATTTACCAACTTAAGAGAAGGAGAACAGTCGAGTGTATATGCAAATAGAAATTTCTTTATTATCAAAAGAGACAAACGCAAGACAGCAATATATTAAATTATTGCTGTCTTGCGTTTGTCTCTTTTGATAATAAAGACATTTCTATTTGCATATACACTCGACTGTTCTCCTTCTTGTATGCTACTACGAGTGGTGCATATACCCCGCCAGCGCAAGTGTACTGGCGGAGTATTTACCTTATGGCTCAGTCATTGAGAAATTGTCTCATAATTTACCAACTTAAGTAGACTAAAACTGATAAAATATAATTTTTCGTGGTTATTATTAATGATGAGCAAGCACTACAATGCTCAGGAGCTCCTTACTCTAGTCGAACAATTTCTAATGCTTAGGTGCTTGACTCAAGTAAAGAGCATTATGGAAATCAATCATCAAACTCAAGCAATTTTCCTAAAGCCTCTAAGAAGAGGGATGAAATATCTCTCTCTGTCCAGGTGGGGAGTAGAGCATGTCAAGCACTCGCAAAATATTTGATTGACTACTGAGGGTCTTGAGCACTCTGATGCTCAATCAAGTATTGAGCTGTTCAGAGAATGCTCGCTCATCATTAGTTGTTATTAAAATATTAATAACCAATCTAACATGTTTTGTAGAAGTCTATCCTCTATTCCCCCAATCCTAGTTGGTATGAGGTTGCGGAAACAAAAAAGAGATATCCATCTGTAACTTTAAAGGGTGGTTCACCCCCTTTTCATTACTGGCCACATCGATATTATGTTGAAAAACAAGGTTTCTCTCAAATGCCTTGTGTTGCCAATAGTGCCTGTGAGTGGCGCTATTGCTGTCAACTCACCCCCTTCGCGTGACCCCAAGTGTTTCTGACTTCTGATATCCAGTGATGTCACGTCAACTGAGGCAGGCTGCAGCCTTCCTGAGCTACTGGGGCATTTCACCGCTCGTCACAGCCCAGCATCACAGGGCAGCATCTCGCTTGTGCTCTCCTTCACTTCAGAATTAATAGAGAGAAAAGAAGTGCCAAAAAACTGAGGGATCACCATATACATAATTAATCAAAAATGTTTTATTGTATATCAAAGAACATAAAAAGCACATTTGTGTCACACAACACCAAATGGTATCACAACAACCATAGACAAATTTTAAAAACATTTTAAAAAACATATAAAAAGGAGACCATGTGATTCCCTATATAAAGTGGACCAAGATTCTAACCAAGCTAGCTGGTATAATAAACAGATCAGAAGTTATTTAAATTTTCAAAGCACATGATATTGCAACATAGCAAAAAATGTGCTGTAGCGCTTCACAAATAATTATAATACATATTCAACCCAGCAACAGCTTATAATGCAGTCATAATATACCCTGATACTTAGACAAAGCAGCCTTGTGCAGAGAAAATATAAAAACCCCAATATCTCAACTAGCATAACCCCAGGTTGAACCTGAGCACCCCAATTCCCAGAGCTGCAGCCTGATAATCCCCAGCCCTGGGCTGAGAAAATGAGTGCAAAAAATAGCCCTCGTCAAGAAGACAAATCTTTGACTTGACTCGTGTGTCTATGCACCAAAGTCCAAAGGGTTAAAGCAGGATAATGTAAAGCACAAAGCTGTTTGAAGGTCCAGGGAATCACCTTACACACCTGACGCGTGTCGTCACACTTGGTGACTTTCTCAAGGGCAAAAAAGTAAACTTCAGAGAGCAGGAGCGATGCAGGGTTGTGATGTGTGGGGAAACACTGCCCACAGCCCAGTGGCTCATGAACATTGGGGCCGGCCACGATGATGTGAGGTGGAGATAAGAGGTAATAGAGCCCGGGGGTCACGCGGAGAGGATGAGCGGACCACAATAGTGCTGCTCATAGGCACTATTGGCCACACAAGGTATTTGAGAGAAACCTCGTTTCTTAGCATAATATCAATGGGGCCAGTAATGAAAAGGAATGAACCACCTCTTTAAGGTTATATTCAGCTTCATAAAGTATTTCTGTTGTAAATAGATTAATGTCCATTCAATACCACAAACATAAAAATTGACATTCTGGGCTAATTGTGGATACTTTAGCATATTAGTGGGTATCATCTATTGTGTGAATTGTATCCTAATCCAGCTCTATGTTGAACCCACTATTATGTTCCCTGCCAACATTGTGGTTATTAGATTAGTAGAACCACTACCAGTATTACACCTCAATATTAAACCAGTAATTTCAGGTTGCATATCAGCTAATATACAGTCATAAATGTGCTTGGTAGGGTAATATATTTAGTTACATAGGTTGAAAAAATACCTAGATTCATCTAGTTCAACCTTCCTCCACCAATTATACATTTGGTCACTAAATCATTTATAACCGACTATGTTGTGTGTACTGAGGAAATCATCCAGCCCTTTTTTAAAAGCTGTTATAGTATCTGCCATTACTACCTCTTGCGGTAGGGTATTCTACTGTCTGACTACTCTAACTGTAAAGAACCCTTTCCTATTTAGCTACAGGAATCACCTTTCTTCCACTCACTGTGAGTGCCTCCTAGTCCTTAGTATTATCCTAGCATCCCCCAGTATTTTTTTGTTGCAATATCTCCCGTAGCTGAAGTAGTATGTTCTGGATATGGTTCAGACTATCTATTTGTAGTATCACCATTAATAGTATTACACCCAATTTTTTCACCAATTATTTCATGTTGCATACCAGCTAATACATAATCACTATAGTGATTGCTAGATTGTGTCACATCCACCAGTATATTTTTATTTGCTCATACTTGAGATAGAATATTTTGGCTTTTGCTCAAGCAATCTATTTATCTTACTTAACAGTCTGATCTATATTAAGACTTCATAGCAGAGGTATTATAACCATTAGGAATAATACCCCATATACTAGTCTTTTATAAACAGTGAATACCGTGTAATGAGCATTAGAGAACCTAATCTTCATGGTCTCCTATACATGCCACTAGTTAATTGTAAAAAGTATTGTTTGCCCTTCTATATAAATGTATTTACTTTTCAAATGTATTTGTCCATTATTGAGAAAGGTATAAATATAGATAATTAAAATAGAGAAACAGGAGCAGCACCAGATCTATTCAGGTGCAAGCCTATAACGCAAAAATGAGACCATACAGACAAAAACAGCAGCTCGAGAAAGCAATCCAAAAATGTGTATAAACAAGGTTTATTAGCTCATAATACCTTGAAAACGTTGCACTAGTATAATTTATGTAAATTGTATCTGTAAGGCTATGTTCACACAGTGCATCTTAAGATGCACCATTTTTGGCTACAAATAATGCACATTAAAAACACCCGCGGCAAAAACGCATCAAAAAAGGCATGTGTTTTTGATGTGTTTTTACTATGTTTTTACCATTGCGTTTTTTTAAGCTAAACCTATTGACTGGAAGGGCTCAAAAATGCTGGAAAAACGCAAAAAGAATTGACATGCTGCATCTTCAAAAATGCACCAAGATGCAGACAAAAAAGATGCAGTGTGGACAGCAAAATAGAAATCTCATAGACTTTACTGGGGGAAGGAAATGGATGCATTTAGGTGCATCTTTGTGATCTCAAAAACACACCAAAAATACAGTAAAAGATGCCCTGTGTGAACATAGCCTGCTGTGAATACATTTTCCAGTTTGGGGCTCCCTCTTGTGGTCAGTGCTGGTGATGCAGTTGACCTGTCGAATGGAAGCCAGACACCTGTGGAGGAATCAGGTCATTCAGATTGGGCCTATATAGCTGAGTAGTTTCTCCTGTTCCTTGCTGGTGTTCAATGTATCTCCTGTGTGCTAATGACATTCTGAAACCAGCCCTTCTCTCTACCAGAACTCCTCTCATATAAGTTGGTCTTTGTACCTCTGCTTATTGTTTCCACTTTCTTGTAGTTTTTTTCTGTTTTTATACTAATGCTTGATTCCTGATTTTGCCTGTGTGGAGTTCTTGGTGGAGTTGGATCATTCCCTGCTGGGAGTGTCTGTATACTTAGCTCCATGTTCTGCTATGTATTATGTTTTGTCATGCTTGGTATTAAATTCAGCCCCTCATCTATATTAGTGTTTTTGGATCCCTGTAACACCAGAGTACTGATTTAGTGGGGGAGAGCCTGTGTGGGATTAGGGCTTTTCCATATCAGGCGTGCTGAGATTTATTAGGGTTTTTACGGCTGCAGAAAGTGCTCTTTCTTATCCTTTCCTATACAGATAGTTTGGGCCTCATCTTTGCTGAATCTATTTTCTAGCAATGTATTGTGTTTTCCTATATAACCCTAGTCTTTACATGTGGGGGACTATCTATATATTTTTGGGGATTGCTCCGAGGCAGATTAGCTTTTCTTATATTTCTCTCTGTAAGAATATTTAGTTCACCGGCTGTGTCGTGGCGACTAGGTCATCATAGGCACGCCCCACGGCTACTTCTAGTTGTGTGTCAGTATTAGGTCTGCAGTCCGTTAAGGTTCCAGCCACTCTGGGTCCTTTTTGGGTATGTGCATTTTTCTACTTTTTCTTATCCTCCTCAGTCACTGAGTCATAACAATAGCCTAAAATGAGATATTTTATGAAAATGATGCCTATTTTGATTTTAGAGTGTTCCAAATCTTTATAAAGGATGAAACTAATTTTTTATACCAATCCTCTGAAATAATGATGAGTTAATTGATAAAGATATGGTTGCTTCATTGTCTACTAGAGCAAGCCTATTTCATGTGAAATGATATTGTACATAATTTGTTAAGCTTCATAATAAATCTGAATACACCATCTAAGCTCCCCCTACAAGTAAATGGAGGCAGGAAGACTTTTGTCATTTAAAGGGTTTTATACTTTTAGCAAAGGGTACCCCAAATATTTCTGTAATGGAAAATAAGACCACTTGGAGCTCAGCATCCCAAGCTCCAGTATTGCTCAAGTTTCTTTGGTGCAGTGTTGACATCACATGTACAGCATGCATCAATGCTGCAGCTAATCATTGAGCTCATTGGTTCTGTAGGAGCAGCAACAGAGAGCCAGTGCTGCAAGAGTAAGGGTGAGCATGGGTGGATATATCATTGCAGCAACCTGTGCACCCGCATAGGAGCCCAAGAGATGGGGGGCAATTTCTACCTATAAATCAGAGGTTTAGTGCCTTGTGACGAATTATTGGGCTTCAAAGGGCCTATATATAGTTCTTGGACACGGAACTTCTTCTGTCTGTGTCCAGCTGTAAGAGTGAGTACTAAAGATGAGCAGATTTGATGGGATTTAAATGTACCAAATGGTACAGATTTTATGGGGAAATTTTATTTGCAGTGATTTCATTCTAGGCACATTGAATATCTTATGTTATTATCTAGGGTCTTCAGAGACCCCAAAAAATAAAGAACATAAAATATAGAAAAAAAGAATACTCATCTCAATGCTCACCCCTACTTGCCACGGTCTCTCAAACAGTTCTTGATACCTCTCTTTATTTCTGCTGTGGTGTTAAACCGAGGGCATTTTCATACTAGATTGGAACTTCTGGCCATGACTAAGCTGGGTTGTCCATGCCTAGTTGTCCCTTGTCATGGCCGGAAGTTCCCGCTTAATGTGTGCATCGTAATTTGTGACGCTTGTTCTGACATCACAACTTTACTCCGGTCTTACAATACATGTGCACAGACAATTCCGTAGCCTAGTCGCACACTTTTGGATCTAGATGTATATTTGTGATGTACACTCTAGGCCAGGACTTCAAGCTGTGACTAGGCCTGGATTGTCCCTGTGCATGCTCAAGGATGTCCTGGACTTGAGGAGTCTACAACTTATATCCAGGAGCATGAGGTTGCCAGAGGTTTCAGCATGTGGAAGTAGTAAGATGAAGCTCTGAGGATCATATGAGCGGGGACAAGCAATGGAGGTGGCCAAAGAGTTGAAGGGTAAGAGGAGTATTGTTTGTTTAACCTTTTGCCTGCTTTTTGTGGTTTAGAAAAATACAGGAAAATATGGATTTTTGTAAAGCTTGAGTAGAATTCAAGTCCACTAGAATAAGTTTACCCAACTCCTCATAAATAATCTGATTTTATTATTTTACCGGAATATCTAAGGGCTTACCCTTATGTTATCTAAGGGCTTGGGGTCCATTTTACTGAAAGTGGATAACTCCCTTACCTCTGGGGCTATGTAAGAAATATATATATATATATATATATATATATATGAAGGGAATTTCATTTTGATTTTTCCATATGTCTGTTTTACACGGTTTATTTATTTATTTTTTTTAAATGTGACTAGAAAGGGTAGACTCAGTTAAATTTAGGAGAGATTTTAAAAACACAATAAAATATTAATCCTACCTTAGCCGGAAAAAACTTCTACGGAACGAACTAATATATGCATGTAAAGTATATCAAGATTGTTTTATTATTTCACTATTTTATATTTTACATCTCCAAAGCTCAGTAACTATACAATAATTTTATATGTTATCTGTAAAATATCTTACCTTAATTTCTTACCTGTCAGGGTAAAAAATGTATTTTGTGATATATCTTTTGCTTGAAGGTCTTTTCAATGTATGGGATAATAGCTATTAGGTTTAATAAAAATGTTAAGGCTCTGTGACATACTTCAAAACAATTAAGATTTAGAATACCTTGATTTATGTCTTCTACACCGAGAAATCATTACTGATGATCTAGCGCTAGCATATGCATGCTTTATTTTTATTCTTCTCCCATTGTATTTTTAGCCAGCCAACGCACATCCAAGTTGTATAAATGATGTCCCCCAAGTACTGTCTATCATTCTCTTGCAGCACTTGAAAAGGAAAAGGTAATTATCTGGCATTTAATGTGTGGCTTCAATTTTACATCTTCAATCTTCATGTCCTCTGGATGACTACTGTCCTGACATAAGGACGCAAGTAATTAAAGGTGAACATCATATTACATTTTTTATTTCCATATAATATCTATCTAGTTATCCCTCTATCTCTCTACAAACAATATACACCAAGATACATGTAAATATTGAAAATATGAAATTTAGACTGCACTACTGTTATACTTAAATAATGAAGCCATACTTATAAAAGGAAATCACGACTTCCTGTTCCTGCGCTGAGATGTGAGGAGGGAGAAGAAGCAGCTCCATACAGCCCCTGCAATATACAGCGACCTACAGAAACAAATAGCACCCTAGACCAACATATAAAGGCTGCACTGAATTACCAGTTGTCAGTGCATGGATCGTTATCTCCTCAGAAGTGGAGGAACACCATTCAAGCCCAGAGGAGAGCAGAGGGAGGAGGGGGTGAGTGCAGATAACATGGCACCCACAGTGAGGAGGAAGGAGGGGGAGGAGGGAGAGGAACCACAAGGGCTGCTGCAGCAATGTGCAGGGGGCCAAGATAACAGAAGAATTCAGAGTATGCAGAGTGGTACAGAGACATTGGGCTTAGGGGAAAGATATGAGATGGATTACAAAAGGCTGGCAAAAGAAGTGGCAGATCATCTGACAGCAGAAATCAGAGAGGCAATAGCAACCTCAGTGAAGGAGGCATTGGCTGCGCTGCAGGAGGATGTGGAGCACCATGATATGAGACTGACAGAGGTAGAGCAAAGAGTTTCTGATGCTGAAGAGAATCTGACAAGATTGGAGGGCAGATTTAAGGAGCTAAACACTAATGCTCAGCTTATGAAGGATAAAATAGAAGATCTCGAAAACAGATCTAGGAGGAGTAATTTAAGGCTGGTGGGTCTGCCTGAGACAGTGACAACAAAATATTTGGACTCAATCTGTGAAAAGGAATTACCCCAGGCTTTAGGCTTACCACATAGCTGCCGTGTAGAAAGAGCGCACAGAGTGGGACCCATAAGGGAGCAAAGAGATGGTCACAGTAACAATGATAATACCTCCAAGCAAGGTGAAATGTCCAGAGCAAGACAGGTTATTATAAAATACCTGGAATACAAAGATAAAGAAGAAATTCTACGGGCCTTCAGGAATAGGAAACAGGCACTATGCATTCAGGGACACAAGATTCTATTATTTGGCGACTATTCGGCAGAAGTCACACGAAAAAGAAAAGCATTTAGCCAGATCTGCACTGCCCTCTATCACAAAAACATTACATTTTAGCTTTTATACCCAGCAATACTAAGAGTAAGAGGAGCAGATGGGGTCACAAAGACTTTTCGGGATCCTTCAGAGGCGGAGCGAGAGATACTACAGGACGGGAGAACACAGCGACAGGAGAGGAATGGAAAAGAAGGGACTTTCATTGATCCGAAACATGCAGATCCTGCAAACATAACATCTGCAGTTAGACCCGACAACGAGCCAGAGTGGAGTCAATCGAGATCCAGACCAGCCAGTCCGAAGGAAAAGCGACAGATGGCGACTTCAGCTGGGAAAAGAGGAGGAAGAGGCAGCAGCTCATGAACAAGCAGGCAAGACAAGGACTTAATTTGAGACTGCTGAATGGAGCCGTATGGTGACAAATGTGCCTTAACTCTCTAAAGTCTCGCCTACCTCCTTCTCTCTTTCTTCTCTATCTCTTTTTCTTTCGCTCCCTTTTTCTCTCTCTCTTTTTCATGCTTATCACTTTTTCCCTTTTATCATTTACTAATGCTTTTTTTTTTTTTCCTTCTTCTCTCTCTCTTTTTCTTCTCTTAATGATGGTTTTAGGAGCTTGATAAATTTATAAAGGCTGTTTAGGGGCAAGGAGTTAATAGCCAATAGAGGGGGGAGAGGTGACTTAGGGGGGTGGCTTCATGGAGAGCTTGACTTGAAGCAGGGGTTTGAAAGGAGTCTCAATCATCTCAGAAAAAATGGAAGACGCTAATTGTATTTGTAAAGTTGGGGATGGGAGGGGTTATATACAGTTGGGGGAGGGGAGGGTAAGAGAGTTGGGGAATCCATGCGACACGGCCTGAAAAAGGAACTGTTGATTTCGGGGATAATGGTTAAGCTCATTACGTGGAATGTTAAGGGACTCAGATCGCCGCACAAACGAAATATGATACTACGTCATCTCAAGAAGCTTAAGGTTGATATTGCTTTATTACAGGAGACGCACTTGCAAAAGGATGAGTTTTTCCGTATGAATAAGATGTGGGTGGGAAGGGTATATGGGTCGGCCTCAAATGGTAGGAAAGCAGGGATTCTTATTTTGATCAATAAAAACTTTGCACACGATGTGGAAACACAAGATTCAGATGAAGAAGGAAGATACATACATATAAAGATTTCAGGTACTCAAGGCACTTTTAGTATCCATAATATATATGCACCCAATACGGAACAAAGGGTTTTTTTTAAAATATAGCTAGTAAGATTTTGCTGGATGGGGATATATGTAAATTGGTGGGGGGAGACTTCAATACAGTGGTTTCTCAGGAAGAAGACAGGAGGAGTCAGGGGAAGCAGGGGAGGAACACGGAGGGGTCGCTGAGAGCATTGTTAAATACAACTACACCACAGGATTGCTGGAGATTATATCACCCGCAAGAGAGAGAATTTACACACTATTCCCACCCACACGACTCTTGGTCAAGGATTGACCTTTGGCTGACAAGTGAGAATTTATTGCAGAGGGTAGAAGAGATAGTTATAGAGACTATGGTAATATCGGATCATAGCCCAGTGGTAGTCAGTATAGCTGACAAAGTCCAGAGAGGACAGGATTATATATGGCGCTTCCCCTCATTCTTGACTTTGGACGAGAACTTCCATAGAATACTGAGAGAATGGTGGGTGGATTATACATTGACGAATCAGGAGCACAGTGGGGAAACACTATTGTATTGGGAGACGGCTAAGGCAGTTTTGAGAGGAAAAGTGATAGGATATACGACAAAGGTGAAACGACAGGCACAAGTAAAGTTTCAGGAGGCTAGCCGGGCAGTCAGGGAAGCATATACTGACTTCTTAAAAAAAACATCAAGGGTGACAAAAGCAAAGTGGGTGGAGGCGAAGGGCAATTTTGAGAACTGGGTAGAAAGGAAAGAAGGTATGTACAGGACACAACAAGAGGCAGAGTTGAATCGTTTCGGGAACAAGGCAGGGAAGTTACTGGCAAATCTGGCAAGGGGACGACGACCGATGACACATATTATGACACTGAGAAACGCTGTGGGGAGTAAAACGACAGATCCCAAAGAGATAAACTACATTCTTGGAGACTTCTATGCAGGTTTATATAAAGAAGAGGGGTTAGATGATAGGAGAGAAGGAAATGAGTGGTTAAAAGGAACAAAAATGCCTATGCTCACGGAGGAAAATTTACAGGCTCTGAATAAAGAGGTGACAGAGGAGGAGGTGCTACAGGTTATAGGAGAGTTAAAAACGACAAAGGCCCCGGGACCAGATGGCTTTAGCGGCAGTTTTTTCAAAATTATGAAGGATCAAATCTCACCTATACTGACAGAGTTATTCAATAAGATAATGGATGGGGAAAGAATATCGGGTACACTTAATACAGCCTATATAAAGCTCATTCCTAAAGGAGGAAAGAATTTAGAAGACCCATCTAGTTATAGGCCCATCTCGCTGATTAATCAAGACCTACAAATTTTAGCGAAGTTGATGGTAAATAGGTTAGTGGCAGTATTGCCAGAGATTATAGATCTCCCCCAGGCTGGCTTTGTTAAAGGATGTTCAGTGGTGACAAACATTAGGAAAGTAATGCTAGCAATTGATGTAGTAAAGCAGACGAGAGAAGGGGGGAGGGGAATCCAGCCTTGATCACCTTGGACGCGGAGAAAGCCTTTGACAATGTGAGGTGGTCATGGCTGGAACAGGTGTTAGATCACCTGGGCTTACACGGAGCTTCTAGGAATTTTGTGAGGGTCCTTTATGCAAATCCTCAGGCAAGAGTGAGTACCCCGGGATTTCTGTCAAAAGCATTTCCTTTGATGAAGGGAACCAGGCAAGGATGCCCGATGTCACCACTATTGTTTAACTTGGCTATTGAACCACTGGCTAGACGTTTGAATGAGGGGGGGTGGTTTGAAGGGATCAAGGTAGGGAGGAGGTCATTGCACTCAGCCTTATTTGCTGATGATATAATCCTGTTCATGAGCAAACCTAAAACACAATTGAGTAGAGTCATAGAACAAATTGAGGAGTTTGGGAGGTTAGCAGGGTTTAGACTTAACAAAAACAAATGTGAAATTCTCTTCTTGGACGGAAAGAGAGCGGAGGGGGAGAGGGGTGCATTATGTGACATTCCAATAGCTAGAAATACAATTAAATACTTGGGAGTAAAGGTTGGGAGGGATGCAAAAACCATATATTCATTAAATTATTTCCCTTTGATCGAGAAAATTGAACGTGAACTGCAATATTGGGCAAATTTGCCGTTGACTCTTCTGGGAAGAAATCATCTAATAAAAATGATGAGCTTTTCCAAGCTTCTCTATCCAATGCAGACAATCCCATTGCTTCTTAAACACTAGGATGTGAACAGATTGACAAAAGCGTTCTCAAGTTTTTTGTGGAAGGGATATAGGCCGAGGATTAGTGCCAAAAAGCTAATGTTATCAACAGAAAATGGAGGGATCAGACTACCTAACATCAGGGGGTACAATTTGGCCTGTATCTTAAGACATGTAGTCGATTGGATTAGACGAACAAGTAGGTATTCTGACTGGGATATAGAGGCAGAATTTTGTAAACCTTGGGACCTGAGTTCAATCCTACATACCTCCATTCCAAATTTGCCCAACATTAAACACTCACTGATTTGTAGAGACACAGGGATGACTTGGAAGGCGGTTAGGAAAAAGTTCAGGTTAGCCTGGAACATCTCCAAATTCCTTAATATATGGGCTTGTCCTGACTTTCCACAGGGAAGGGAAAATTATCTCTTTAAATAATGGAGGGAAAAAGGGATTGGAACTCTAAAAAACCTGATGCATGATACAGAACGGAGATGGATGACGTGTGAGGAGTTGAGAGCAAAGTATGACTTGCGCCCATTGCAGACTCTCCAGTTTGAACAGGTGAAACAAGGGATAATGAAGAAACTGTACAACATAAATAACAAATATGAGGCAAATCAGATGGATGCGATCATATTAAGGGACATCCATGCCACAAATATATCAAGTCTTTATGGAAATATGAGAGAAGTGTTAGTCCCTAACATATCAGGAAGAATGTTGGAAGGGTGGGCAAAGCAGTTGGGAGATCAAGAAGTGGAGGAGAGGATTTTGAATGGTTGGATGGTGATGAGAAAGAAGATTGTGAATGAGAACTTAAGAGATACCCAATTCAGGATCATACATAGAGCTATCTATGGATTTAATATACTGAATGCAAGACATCCAGATAAGATGATGAGTTGTCCAAATTGTAATACGGAAAAAACAGATCTATATCATGGGATATGGCAGTGCGGAAGGATTGAAAGATTTTGGAAACAAGTCCAAGGGGTAGTGAGGAAAATCTGGAATAGAAATGTAGAGTTAGATCCAATGGTCTGGTTATTTCACTATCAGCATCGGGAGGAGGGAGAGAAAGGGGGAGGCAAGTTACCGAATCTTTTCCATGATATAGCAATGATAAGTAAAAGGGCTATTCTTCAGAAGTGGCTGGTGAAGGAAATAGCAACAAAAGAAGAACTTGTTAATCAATTCAAAAAAACGCTCATGTTGGAGAAGGTGATGGTGGAGAGGTGTAAAGAAAGGATGACAGCAACATTTTTCAGTAAATGGAGAAAGTTCATAAGCGTTATATGTTCTAGAGAAGAAACAATACAAATAATGTCCACATTTGTTTCTACGGAATGGTACATGAAGGAAGACCTGTCAGGGTCCCTGTGCGAGCTGAAAGTATAGTTGGCCAAATTCTGGGTTGTGTCTCATGGAGAGGGGAGGGGGGGGTTGGAGGGATAGTGTTTATAAGTAATGTTTGTAACAAGTTATCAAGGAATGCTGAAGGGGGGTAGCGGAGACTGAATAATGGAAATATACATTGACGAAGAAGGGGAAGGAGCAAATTTGATGACCGTGACAAATATTTGATCGATAAATTGTAGAGACTATGTTATTTGATATTTTGATTTGTTGACCCTTATTTTCTTCATTCTGTACCCTTTTTTACCATTACAAGAAAATAAATAAAAATTTGGTTTAAAAAAAAAAAAGGAAATCACTGTCTGTCAGCCATGACAAGTTATACCATTATTTCATGGGACCCTAAATCTCATATTTATCAAATATGCCTCTCCCAGGGTAAAGACTTCAAATTTAAAGTTAATCTCATTGCTGATACATGCTGCCCAAAACTGTCACGTAGACACTTTTTGTGGTCACCTGTCAGCTCCAAAAGGGCTACCATAAACAGAATTTGTGATAGCTATCCCATTTTCCAGAACTCAAGAGCTGCCCTGACCTTCACCTTTTAACTCATGTGCAGTGATCTAGAGTTACAAAGGGATCACTGGGATGGGCCATGGAGTTAGTGGCTGTTCGGGGGTAAAAGCTGGCAAAAAGGATAGTCAGGTAGTTGGGTCAGATCCAGGAAGTAACGTCAGGGGTAAAATCATCAGGCAGGAGACATATTAATAAACTTGCAAGGGAAGGGAACAGGGTAAATCAGGATGAAACAATAAATGCACAAACACAGGTAAAACCAGGTAGTACAAACATTGACTTGCATTGGTAGCTTGCTTTTAGGGGTTTATATAGTGAAAAGCCCCATACAGTGTCGACAGAAGGAAGTAACCCAAACCAACAGGATTAACTCCATATCTTATGGACTGACCAGAACCCCAAGTCCCAGGAAGGAAAATAGAATTTATGGTGTCAAACATAAGGCACGGCTTGACCTAGCATCTAATGCAGAACCCTGCACAGATATTGCAGAACCGTGGGCAACATGTATTAGATCCTGGCTGTATATTCTCTGTAAGTTACATTTGAAACCTTTAAAAGCTGCTAAGGACAGGGCCACATAATAGAGTAGTCAGACAAGCAAAGGTACCAAATGGCTTCAATCCGCCCACTGTCCTAGATTCAGAGGTCTCTCCCTATCACTCCAGGTCAGCAGGAGGGGAGAGGCCACCAGAGACCCCCCTGTCCGACAGTCTCCAGTGCAGCTCAGTCTTTGCTAGCTTTTAAAGTGTGTTTTTAGGCACTAGGTGTATGATGTCAGCCAGATTTGTTTAACTCTGAAACACTGCTGAATTTCAGAGTCAAGGATAACTGGCTGACACCATACACCCAGTGCCTAATACATGATGCTCGTGGATGAACAGCATGTGTCAGCTGTCTTTTTCACTGTAAAGACGCTAATTTCTAGCATAATAGAAAGCAGCTTTAAGCCCCCTTCACACGTCCGTGTCTCCGGTACGTGTTAAGTCCGTTTCCGTATGTACAGGAGACACGGACACACGTACTCCAATGTTATTTAATGTATGGAGTTACACATGCATTTTTCCATAAGGTGCGTGTGTCCGTGTGCATGATACGTTTGTTTGTCCGTAAAACACGGATGCATGTCCGTTTTCTGCACAAAACACGCACAAACGCACCCAATGAAAGTCTATGGGCCCGTAAGCACACGTACGTGAAACGGATGCATCTCCGTGTGGTACGTGTACGTTTTGTTCTTTTTTGAAGCGATGTCGGTCAATTTTTTTTTCCTTTGTATGTCAGTCAATCTCCCTAAGTCCGTCGGTCGGTCTCTCTCTCTTGTCTGTCCCTCTCTCAGTCTGTCGGTCAGTCTCTCCCCATCTCTCATACTCACCGTTCCTCGATCACCGGCTTAACGCTGCACAGCTGTTAAAAAAACTCCGGCGGCTTTTACTATTTTGAAAAAGCCGTCCGCTCATTTTTCAATCTCGTATTCCCTGCTTTCCCCACCCACTGGCACCTATGATTGGTTGCAGTGAGACACGCCGCCACGCTGAGTGACAGCTTTCTCACGGCAACCAATCACAGCCGCCGGTGGGCGTGTCAATATCGAGCAGTAAAAAAAAAAACTAAATAATTAAAAAAAAACGACGTGCGGTTCCCTCCAATTTTGATATGAGCCAGAGTAAAGCCAAACGGCTGAAGGCTGGTATTCTCAGGATGGGGAGCTCCACGTTGTGGGGAGCCCCCCAGCCTAACAATATCAGCCAGCAGCCTCCCAGAATTGCCGCATCCATTAGATGCGACAGTCCCGGGACTGTACCCGGCTCATCCCGATTTGCCCTTGTGCGTTGGCAATCGGGGTAATAAGGAGTTAATGGCAGCAGCCCATAGCTGCCACTAAGTCCAAGATTAAGCATGATAGATGTCTCCCCGAGATACCTTCCATGATTAACCTGTAAGTTAAAGAAAATAAGCACACACAATGAAAAATCCTTTATTTGAAATAATAAACAAAAAAAACACCCTCATTCACCACTTTATTAAGCCTCGAAAACCCCTCCAGCTCCGTCGTTATCCACGGAGGTCCCGCGACGCTGTCAGCTCTGCTACATGAAGGTGACAGGAGCTGCAGTAGAACACCGCCGCTCCTGTCAGCTCCACGCAGCAACTGAAGTGAGTAGCGCAATCAGCGATGTCACTCAGGTCACTTGCGGCCACTGCTGAATCCTCCAACTGTGAGAGCAAGTCGCCCGAGTGACATCGATGAAGTCACAGGTGTGTTGCGGTCTCGGGTGGAGGATCCAGCTAGCCGCGGGTAACCTGAGTGACAGCAGCGCTAATCACGCTGCTCACTTCAGTCACTCAGGGGATTAGCGGTCACCGGTGAGTCCTTCACAGGTGACCGCTAATCAGTACGTGACATAGAAAGAGCCACGGGATGACAATGAAGTCGGGTGAAGTTCACCCGAGTTCATTCTCATCACGCGACGCTGTCTGTCTGCTGTCAGCCGGCATGTAGCAACGTCATTGTGAATCACACACGGAACATTTCACACAGACAACATACGGACATTACACTTACGTATCTCACGCACACACGGACATTCCACACGCACACATGACTAACATACACAATCACACGGATGTAACAAGTACCAGAAAAACGGACAAAAAAATGGAACACGGATCCAAAAAACGGCACGTAAGACACACACGTGTTTTTCACGGACATGTGAAGGGGGCCTTAGACTGATGGGAGAAGTGCACAGTCAATATGGCGGCAGTCACCATCTCCAATAGTATGCTGCAAAAACCCCCTAAAAACTTAACAGCACCCTAACAGAATAAAGTAAGTGAGAACAGGTACAAGCTGCTATAACTGCATGTTATACAAAATTAACAAAATAATACAACAGCACACTTAAGGCACTAAAGGGTGCTTTACACGTTGTGACATAGCTAGCGGTAGATAGGGATGTTGTGCGCGATAGCACCCACCCCGTCGTTCTTGCGACATTTGGTGATCGCTGCCGTAGCGAACATTATTGCTACGGCAGCGTCACACGCACATACCTTTTCAGGGACGTCGCTGTGACTGCCGACCAATCCCTCCTTCAAGGGGGAGGTGCGTTCGGCGTCATAGCGACATCATTGCAGCGTCACTAAGCGGCTGCCCAATAGCAGAGGAGGGGCGGAGGTGAGTGGCCGGAACATGCCGACCACCTCCTTCCTTCCTCATTGCCGGTGGATGCAGGTAGCATCACACATAGCGATGTGTGACGCCGCAGAAACGATGAACAACCGGCGGCATGCACCACCAACGATATTATGAAAAGGAGCGATGTATCAACGATCAACGATTTTTGACGTTTTTGCGATCCTTGATCGTTGCTCCTTGGTGTCACACGCTGCGATGTCACTAACGGCGCCGGATGTGCGTCATTAACGATGTGACCCCGATGATATTTCGTTAGCGATGTCACAGCATGTAAACCACCCTTAAGATTTATGCTCACATTGAATGTACATATGAAATTTGGATTGTGTTACTGCTGTATAAAATATACTAATAAAACGAAGGTACTTAACCATAGGCTAATTAATACCCGGGGTAGCACACATTGCAGTGTGTGACACCCCGGGAACGATGAACACATCTTACCTACATCCTGCGGCTCCCGGCCCACAATGCGGAAGGAAGGAGATGGGCGGGATGTTTACATCCCGCTCAGCTCCGCCCCTTTGCTTCTATTGGCTGCCTGCCGCGTGTCGTCGATGTGATGCCGAACGTCCCTCCCACTCCAGGCAGTGGACGTTCGCCGCCCACATCTTGGTTGTATGGAAGGTAAATACGTGTGATGGGTGTTAATCGTTTGTGCGGCACATTCAACAAATTGAACGTGCCACACATATGATGGGGGAGTTGCAAATCGCATACGATATCGTATGCGAAATTGCAACGTGTAAAGCAGGCTTAACAGTTATCTTGTTGACAGATTACCCCATCTGAGCTGTGGATCTCTGAAGCTTCTCCTGAGTGACCATGGGCCTCTTAGCTGCATTTATGAGTAGTGCTGACCTTGCCTGGAATGCTAGTTTAGGTGGACAGCTGTGTCTTTGTAGGTTGCAGATGTGCCATTCTCCTACCATTTTTGAATGATGGATTGAACAGTAATCTGTTAGATGTTTGGTGCCTGGGCTATTTTTTATAACCTAACTCTGCTTTACACTTCCACAACTTATCGCTGACCTGTCTAGTGTGTTCTTTGGTGTTCATAATGCTCTTTGATGCCTAGTGTTCTCAAACAAACCTTGATGACTTTAGAAAACAGCTGTAGTTTTCCTGAGGAAAAAATTACACACAGATGCACATCATTTACTAATGAGGTGACTTCTGGAGGCAATTGGTCACTCAGGATTTTATTTGGGTGTATCAGAGTACAGGGGCTTAATCTAAATACTCATCACATTTTTCAGATTTATATTTTTAAAATATTTAGATAACTATGCATCATTTTGTTTAGATTTTACAAACACTTGCTACTTTGTGTTAGCATATCACATAAAATTCTAATAAAATATGTTTATGTTTGTGGTGTAACTTAACTATATGTGGAAAATTCGACAGCATATGAATACTTACAGTGCTGCTCACCATTATTGGCACAACTTATTTTTTTTCATAGACTGTACAGTATCTTCAGAAATAAAAGGAAAATATACCAAAGTTATATCCTCAGGATTTTTTAATTGGTGGTCCAAAATAATATAACATTGTTTGTGAACTTACATGTTGCAATTTCAAAGAAGAAACAGAATAAACAGCATGTACAGCAATAAAGGCACCCCAAATTAATAATTGGTTGCACATCCTTTGGCATTGATTACATCCTCCAAACATTTCTTGTAGCTATCAATAAGCTTCTTGCACTTCTCTGCTGGTATTTTCTCACACTCATCCTTTGCAGTTTGTTCAAGCTCTTGAATATTTGCAGGATTTTTTTTCCCAAGATAAGTCATTCCTTTTTATGTGATTTTTTTCAGCAATGGTTTATTTCTTGGCCTTTACCTATAAAGCTCTGCTAGGTTTAGTGTGCAGTATTTGGTTCTTGTTGAAACCATGACCTCAGACTGTTCCAGACTGGCCTCTAGGTCTTTGGATATTTGACATGGTGTTTTTTCCACCTGTCACACCAACCTTTGAAGACATCTTGTCAATTTTCCTCTTTCTCCTACATCTAGGGAGGTTCTTCACAGTTCCATGCTTGGCAAACATCTTAGGGGTACTTTTCACGCTGCGACATCGCTAGCGATTGCTAGTGATGTCATGTGCGATAGCACCTGCCCACGTCACTTGTGCAACATTTGGTGATCACTGCCGTAGCAAACATTATCACTACGGCAGCGTCACATGCACAAACCTGGTCAGCGACGTCGCTCTGACCACCGAACAATCCCTCCCTCAAGGGGGAGGTGCGTTCGGCGTCATAGCGATGTCACTGCGGCGTCACTAAGCGGCCGGCCAATAGAAGCAGAGGGGCAGAGTTGAGTGGGACGTAACATCCCGCCCACCTGCTTCCTTCCGCATTGCCGATGGACGCAGGTAAGGAGATGTTCGTCGCTCCTGCGGTGTCACACACAGCGATGTGTGCTGCCGCAGGAACGACGAACAACATCGTACCGGTGGCTGCAGTGATATTAAGGAAATTAACGATGTGTCATTGATCACCGTTTTGGAATGATTTTGCGATCGTTGATCGTCGCTCATTAGTATTACACGCGGCGATGTCGCTACCGGCGCTGGATGTGCGTCACTAACGATGTGACCCCGACGATATATCAGTAGCGATGTTGCAGCATGTAAACCACCCTTAAGATTTATGCTCACATTGAATGTACATATGAAATTTGGATTGTGTTACTGCTGTATAAAATATACTAATAAAACGAAGGTACTTAACCATAGGCCAATTAATACCCGGGGTAGCACACATTGCAGTGTGTGACACCCCGGGAACGATGAACACATCTTACCTACATCCTGCGGCTCCCGGCCCACAATGCGGAAGGAAGGAGGTGGGCGGGATGTTTATGTCCAGCTCAGCTCCGCCCCTCTGTTTCTATTAGCTGCCTGCCGCGTGTCGTCGATGTGATGCCGAACGTCCCTCCCACTCCAGGCAGTGGACGTTCGCCGCCCACATCGAAGTTGTATGGAAGGTAAATACGTGTGACGGGTGTTAATCGTTTGTGCGGCACGTTCAACAAATTGAACGTGCCACACATATGATGGGGGCGTTGCAAATCGCATACGATATCGTATGCAAAATTGCAACGCGTAAAGCAGGCTTAACAGTTATCTTGTTGACAGATTACCCCATCTGAGCTGTGGATCTCTGAAGCTTCTCCTGAGTGACCATGGGCCTCTTAGCTGCATTTATGAGTAGTGCTCACCTTGCCTGGAATGCGATGTTGCAGCGTGTAAAGTACCCCTTAATCACGTTGCACACTGTTGAAACTGGGGTAGCAAGGTCTTTGAAGATGACCTGATACCCTTTAGAAAGCTTAGGTTTGCTAATATAGGAAGGTTTGATGTACTTAGACAGCTCCTTTGTCTTCACCATTGTAACAAAGAAACAAAGCCTAACATGTGGCTTTTTAAAACACTGAAGTTATCATTCATTGTTCATTGACTAATTCATGTCACATGGGCACCAACAATTTCTCACAATTGATTCTCATTAGTGATTTACCAGAGGTGAGTCAAAATGTACTGATGTAAAATGTGCCAATACCAGTGTAACATCAAGCTTTAGGTTTTTCTACTTTTCCCCCCCAAAATTTTTTGTTTTAAATTGTTGTTTATTATTCGCTGTTTTGTATTTAACATGAGTGCTCTATACAAAAAAAGCTGTTTCACTTGATTCTTCTTTTTTTAGGAGATATTCCACATTATGTACTTCAACCTCATGGGTGCCAATAACGATGAGCAGGATTGTGGTCAACACACTGTACATGCAGGTAGCCTTGAAGTAAATAGCATTTAAATGTTTATTAGAGCAGTTTTAGTCTCTCTTCAGCTGCTTGTTTCCAGACCTTTGTGCAATACAGAGAGTGGATATACTCACTGCTCACTGCCATACAGTGATGAATACAACTATAAACTCTGCTGGGTATTTTGATTGACAGCCTGCTCTGCTGTGTTTTCCAAGCCTTGGTTGACAATCCAAGTGATTACACTGCTCACAGTAAATCGCGGATAGCACACGGAGAACACACGTGGACCGCACGTACCCGAGACACGTACTTACCACACGCAACACACAGGGACAGAGAAAATACGTGTCTCGCGGCACATGCGTGTTTTTAACGGATGTGTGTTGGAGGCCAGAGATTGTGCAGCTGCAAAGAGAAGAAATCTTCCTTTTCTACTTCTAGCTCCTGCTCCATCAAGCCAGCTAACAGTATTTAAATGCTATTTAAACTGTAGATAAGAGAAGGCAGTTTGTGATAGATACTGAGATGTGAGACAGTTAAGGCACCTTTACACACTGAGACTTTCTAGTGATCCCACCAGCGATCTCGACCTGACCGGGATCGCTGGAAAGTCTCTAACAGTCGCTGGTGAACTGTCAAACAGGCAGATCTGGCCAATGAAGCAGCAGCGATACGGACTTGCAGAACGACCTCGCTGGAAAGGGAATGCTAGCACGCCTATGGACTGGGTCGCTAACAATGTCGTTGTAACGGTGTCAAACACACCGATACATGCTGTGCAGCAGGAAACAAAGGACCAAAGAATGGTCCTTAACGACTTGTAGCGATCAGCGACCTCACAGCGGGGGCCAGGTCGCTGATGCGTGTAACACACTGCAATGTCGCTGGGGAGGTCACTATTAAGTCACAACACCGGTGACGTTACAGCGATATCGCTAGCAATGTTGCAGCATGTAAAGGGGGCCTTTACAGAAGAAATAAAGCTTGGAGGGCTATATTAAGTGTTGTAATTGTTTCTGAGATCATGGTTAAAGATGCTGATATGAGGTTTCCTATACATAGAACACAGAAACATAAAATATTCCTGCTCTCTCTTTAGCACATACACATATTTAGCATTATGTAGGACATTATGCAGCTGTACTAAGCAGTGTAGCTGTTACTCCAGCTGTGAAATGAGATAAACCTTTTATCTTGAAAGCATCTTTGCTTCCATCTCTCACTTTGCTTTTTTCCCTTCCTCTCCCTCCCCTCCCTATAGAATTGAATAGGCAGCTTTTTCTAATCCCTCAGTGAGCTGCAATTAGATTTTAGTTGTTTCTTTAAGTGAATGCCGAGTTCAGGAGGCAGGGGGATAGGAAATAAGTTATATTACAAGGTTTCTTATATACTTTTGATTAATGCAAATGAGAGTGACCATTTAAGTAAAAAAGAAAAATATTTGCACAGCAATAATAATTTTTAAAATAGAGCTGTATTCAAGAAACAAAGTAGGAGGACATATTTACATTTCTGTAAGTCAGAAATGCTGTTCTGCATTAACTTTCGCCATAAAAATATTATTTTGTTGCACTAAAGCCAGCTTTACACCTTACAATTAGGTATGCGATCTCGTATGCGATGTGACACGCCCAGGTCGCATATGCGATCTTATGAGATTTCACGTAGGTCGTTCATTTGCTGTCACACGAGCGTTAGTAGTCTATGTTAAATTGATCAATTTTGTGTGCGATCCTTTAGATCATGTGTTCTGTGACGTATGCATTGGGCACCTTTTTTTTTTTTTATTTACTGACTTGCCAAGCGTGTGTAATGTAGAGATGCGTTTTTACTATGTCATCTGCCATTCAGCTCTGCTACATGGCCGCTGACAGCAGACACAGACAGCCATGTAGCAGCGGTGAATGGTAGTTGACAGCAGACACAGACAGAGCCGCACTGTCAGAATGAACTCGGGTGAACCTCACCCGACTTCATTGTCATGCTGCGGCTCTGTCTGTGTCGCGCCCTGATTAGCGGTCACCTGTGAAGGACTCACCGGTGACCGCTAATCTCCTGAATAACTGAATTGAGCAGCCCTCTCTCATATACTCACCGATCCCCGATCCCCGGCGCTGCACGGCATTCACACTGCTCCGGCGGCTTTTACTATTTTGAAAAAGCCGGCCGCTCATTAAACAATCTCATATTCCCTGCTTTCCCCGCCCACCGGCGCCTATGATTGGTTACAGTGAGACACGCCCCCACGCTGAGTGACAGGTGTCACACTGCACCCAATCACAGCAGCCGGTGGGCGTGTCTATACTGTGTAGTGAAATAAATAATTAAATAATTAAAAAAACGGCGTGCGGTCCCCCCCAATTTTAAAACAAGCCAGATAAAGCCATACGGCTGAAGGCTGGTATTCTCAGGATGGGGTGCTCCACGTTATGGGGAGCCCCCAGCCTAACAATATCAGCCAACAGCCGCCCAGAATTGCCGCATACATTAGATTCGACAGTTCTGGGACTGTACCCGGCTCTTCCCGATTTGCCCTGGTGCGTTGGCAAATCGGGGTAATAAGGAGTTATTGGCAGCCCATAGCTGCCAATAAGTCCTAGATTAATCATGTCAGGCGTCTATGAGACACCCTCCATGATTAATCTGTAAGTTACAGTAAATAAACACACACACCCGAAAAATCATTTATTAGAAAAAAAAAACACAAACACATTCCCTGGTTCACCACTTTAATCAGCCCCAAAAAGCCCTCCATGTCCGGCGTACTCCAGGATGGTCCAGCGTCGCATCCAGCGCTGCTGCATGGAGGTGACAGGAGCTGCAGAATACACAGCCGCTCCGGTCACCTCCACGCAGCTAATGAAGACAGCCGTGCGATCAGCTGAGCTGTCACTGAGGTTACCCGCTGTCACTGGATCCAGCGGTGGATGCAGCGGTGGCCGCGGGTAACCTCAGTGACAGCTCAGCTGATCGCGCTACTCACCGCCGCTCCTCTCACCTCCACGCAGCAACTGAGGTGAGTAGCGCGATCAGCTGAGCTGTCACTGTGGTTACCCGCGGCCACTGCTGCATCCACCGCTGGATACAGTGACAGCGGGTAACCTCAGTGACAGTTCAGCTGATCGCGCGGCTGTCTTCATTAGCTGCGTGGAGGTGACCGGAGCGGCTGTGTCTGCTGCAGCTCCTGTCACCTCCATGCAGCAGCGCTGGATGCGACGCTGGACTATCCTGGAGTACGCCGGACATGGAGGGCTTTTTGGGGCTAATTAAAGTGGTGAACCAGGGAATGTGTTTGTGTTTTTTATTTCTAATAAATGATTTTTCGGGTGTGTGTGTTTATTTACTGTAACTTACAGATTAAACATGGAGGGTGTCTCATAGACGCCTGACATGATTAATCTAGGATTTATTGGCAGCTTTGGGCTGCCAATAACTCCTTATTACCCCGATTTGCCAACGCACCAGGGCAAATCGGGAAGAGCCGGGTACAGTCCCAGAACTGTCGCATCTAATGTATGCGGCAATTCTGGGCGGCTGTTGGCTGATATTGTTAGGCTGGGGGGCTCCCCATAACGTGGAGCTCCCCATCCTGAGAATACCAGCCTTCAGCCGTATGGCTTTATCTGGCTGGTATTAAAATTGGGGGGGACCGCACGCCGTTTTTTTTAATTATTTAATTATTTATTTCACTACACAGTATAGACACGCCCACCGGCTGCTGTGATTGGGTGCAGTGTGACACCTGTCACTCAGCGTGGGGGCGTGTCTCACTGTAACCAATCATAGGCGCCGGTGGGCGGGGAAAGCAGGGAATACGAGATTGTTTAATGGGCGGCCTGCTTTTTCAAAACAGTAAAAGCCGCCGGACCAGTGTGAATGCCGTGCAGCGCCGGGGATCGGGGAACGGTGAGTATATGAGAGAGGGGGATAGACTGACATGGACAGAGAGTGAGGGACAGAGATAGTGACGGACTGACAGAGATTAGTGCATGACAGACATTGTGAGGCGCTTCAGAACGCAGCTTTTCAGCTGCGCTCTGAAGCAGACCTTTTTTAAGCTGCGGTGCAGAGCGCACACCTGCGCACATAGCATCAGATATCAAAATCGTATGAGGGATGTCACACGTTACAATTGACTAGGTTCATACAACAAAACGTCCAATGTATGAGGAATAAACGACGTGTATGCGATCACCGTATTTTCGTTCAATCTTGATTGCACGTAGGTTTCACACGCAAATACGTCACGAACGATGCCGGATGTGCGTCACTTACAACTTGACCCCGACGACGGATTGAAAGATCTATTGAAGCGTGTAAACCAGGCTTTAGAGATGTATCCCCCAAAAGGTGTCCAGATACAAGTGATGTTCCACTGTTATTCAATTTACTTATACATATACAGCATTTTGGGCTTAAAATTATATTTATGTTTTTTTGCAGTAGACATCAAACTGTAATATAGCATAGTTTATGGAAGAAAGTTATAACTTATGTAACAGATTAGTCTGGTTGATGATAAAACACAAAGGTACAGCTGGTGATTGCCGAACGTGGAACTAAAAGGGACACTGGATGTTCAATTTATGGATTCTGGTTTAGAGCCAGGAGAGGAGTTTAAGGAAATTTCTTTCTTACCACTGGTCCAATTTTCTGGCCAAGCTGTCCATTGTATTGGGCCTTAGGGTGTCTGCTTGGGAAAGGACAAAGACTATGTATGACTGGCTCTTCAGCTGGGGTATCTGTATCTTAAGTACACCAGGATGACGCAATGGCAGAAAAAACATCTGGTCCATCATGTCAAATTTATTATGAGAACACATCTCAAAGAAGAACCATACATAATGATTGGTTAGCAAGAGTAATGCGGGCCTCACACGAGACGAGCTATCGTGCGATGCATCGTCGGGGTCACGGTTTTCATAACGCACATCCGGCATCGTTTGCGACGTCGTTTCTTGTGACACCTCCGAGCGATGCTGAATCGGTCACAAATCGTGAATCGTGTACACGTCGCTTATTTTTAAAAAAACATTTATTTTTCATGGCGCCGGTTGTTCATCTTACCCGGTGCAGCACACATCGCTCCGTGTGACACCCCGGGAACAATGAACACAGCTTACCTGCGTCCAGCGGCACCCGCCAGCTAAGCGGAAGGAAAGAGGTGGGCGGGATTTTTACGTCCCGCTCATCTCCGCCCCTTTGCTTCTATTGGCCGGCGACTGTGTGACGTCGCTGTGATGCCAAACGTCCCTCCCCCTTCAGGAAGAGGATGTTCGCCACCCACAGCGAGGTCACTCAGCAGGTAAGTACGTGTGACGGCGGTTTAACAACTTTGTGCGACACGGGCAGCGATTTGCCCGTGATGCACAAACAACGGGGGTGGGTACGATAGCTCATGCGATCGCATGATAGATCGTACCGTGTGACACCCGCATAAGGCTCAACCAGTGTCTGCACTACTCAATTATACATGAAAAACACAGGAGAACAAGAGTATAATGTACAAAAATAACATGATATATTTATTACATATAATCACACATAGACTACATATAAAATCATGGTGTTTTAAAAACAGCATGAGGAAGCGAAGGGATGGTGTACATGTAATAGGATAGCATCCCCAGTATAGTAAATAATTTCCACAAAGATTACTGATGCTCCTCAAATAGAGGAGAAAAAGCAAAGTATATTAAGTAGAGGTAACCGTATACCGTATACTGTAACATCTATAGAAAGTACAGTACATCCAAGTGCAAGGTTAATACACAAATAAACAAGCAGGATAAACTTTACCTAAAGTACTAAGTGCAAAGGTTGTATTCCGGACTAGACTTGCATCATCACATACCCCTGAAAAAGGACCTAAGGACCCCAACTTGCATTTCGCTATAGTGTTGTTGCTTCATCAAGGAGGAAGATCCCTAGGATCTTCCTTAGTATCTGTGTATGATTGTATGTAATAAATGTGATTATATGTATTATATAAATCTTGTTATTTTTGCACATTATACTCTTGTTCTATTGCTTTTTCATGTCAAATTTATTGTACCTGTTGATATTGCTACTTGTCATAGTCCTAATGCCAAGAAAAGGCAGGGGAACATTGTGTATGTGAGAGATTGGAAGGCATCTGCTGATCAGTTGTGCAGTCAACAGGGGTCCACTTGGCAAAAGAGCAAAAGCTTCACAGACCAGATAGGACATCTCCTGTGATAAATATTTGGAAGCCAGAAAAAAATTCCCCTTTTTCACTTTTATATTGAGGGTCTAAAAAATGATAGTTATTACTTTACTTGATGATCATTATATGCCTGCCATTCCACAAGCATCACAGCATATAGCATACCATGTGAACAAGCATGAATGTCCCATTGGTTCATTTCATTATCTCGCAGTGTTGGTTGGTTGTTGTGTTCAGCATTAAGATAAATATTTGAGGATTGACAATGGAGATTTCAAAGTTGCCTCTGCTTACAAATTTTGAAGTTTCTTTCTTGATCTCAGTAGACAATTTGCATCTTCAATCAGTTAACCACCACCGAATCATCATTAGCCCTGATTTCCTATTTCTGCTGAATACAATTTCTGTGTGCATAATTGGCTAAAGGCCTTGCCCCCCAATTGTTTCCCACGTCAAGTTTTGCCCTTGCTTACCCATGCTACTAACACTGCCAATACCAATACCTCCACAGCTCACAAAGTGAGCAACACTGTTCGTTGTTGTATTTCTCATGTCGCACATCCCCAAGTTATTACAGTACAAAGACTGTTCATCTCTTCCAATAAATCAAATGGAAGAAGTTATTCTGGTGTAGTATGTTCCTGAGACCCTTGTTGTTGGGACTGCAGGGCAGAACAGAAATAGATGGCATTGATGCTACAGTAATTCTACTACATGCACTAAAAGGTCTTTATGGCAATTGAGCAAAGCACTGACAGCGATAGTGTAACTGTCAGAGGCTACATCATCCTGCTTTGTCTGAGATGAGTGATGTAACATAAAAATATGTCGTCTGCTTCCTCGTTACCAGTTCACTTGCCAGAAATAAAGGAGGCTAAGTGTGTCCTGCATTTGGTACTATTGCTGATGGGATGGTGATGTTACTCTTTGCTTCAAGAAGGGTTATTATTTTACTCATGATGCTAGGTCCATTCCCAGTGAAATGTTTTCATTTAACATGCTTTTTACATGCAAGTGTAACATTTATGTTGTTTTCCCCAAAATTATACTACACTTAACTAACACTGTAAAAAAATTGTATCTGCCAAAACTGTTATTTCAAGGTTCACCCTATGGACAAAAATGCTAATGCATCACCCCAAAATGTTTGTGTCTTGTGTTTGTGTCTTCAATTTAATTCATTATCCTGGTGTGCAAAAACAGAAGTGTACAGTTAAGTGTGTTAAATTACTTTAAGAATTTTAAGATTTTTGGTTAACCCTTTCATGACCTATGACGTGCTGGTATGTGTTTCTCCTTTTGATGCAGGAACATTTTTTTTTTTATGAATTTCTGGATTTTGTTTCACCACTTAAATAAAAAAAAACTATACATGTTTGGCAACTACAAATTTGGCACACAACATAAAAATGCTGAAATAATCCACAATATAATTGTTAGGCGCTTGTTTGCCAATTTGGAATAGTAAAGTAGGTTTGAAAAATGTGTACAATGTTTTTTAAACACTATTATAACCATCTAAAAATATTACAGAAATTTTATTTTCAATCACATCCAATTTGGAGATTTTAATACTGTTTTTAATGCTTAAAAAGAGAAGCCTGCCAAATTACATCCATATGAATTAACAAAATGCTTGGCTATTGTTAATACACATGTATTAACAATATGACATGCATGCATGGGGCAATGCATGGTAAATGGTTAATATTGACTTTTAGAATTGTTACTTACAGTAGGTAGCACTAAAGTTCACATCTTCTTCCACTCTGAAAAGAAAATTCGCACAGTTATTCTAGAAGCATTTACCATACTTCGATGTTTGTAATGCCAGTAAATTCCGAGACAGGGTACCTTACATGTTGTGCAGCCTACACAATTCAACTTACAAATTTCAAAAAGGAACTTTATTTATCATGATATCTACTGTAGTTAATAAATAATTCAGTTTTAAAGGACTATTTTCTATCAAAAACAAAGGAAACATTTCTTTTATCAACCCAGGTAATTTAGTACAAGTGAAGCTGAAAAGAAAACAATGACTAAGTATGACAACTCAACTTTCTCATCTTTCCTTCACAAGGACCTTTGCACAGGGTCAAAAGATACTTTAATGCAAAATATAGAATTTGAATCAGCCTTTTGCAATCAATATACTTCATGTGTGTCACATCCAGTTAGGACATTTGTGCTATCTGGGATCAGAAGGTGCAAACAATTAGCTGATCGCCTGGACACATTGGAGCCTGCTCAGCGATGAACATGAGAACACGGATTTTTTTTTGTGCTGTAGGAGTTGAGTTTTGTGACCCTGCTGAGAGTCCTTTTGTGCTAATTTCAACTGCTGCTCCTTACTACCACTCCTTTCTTTTATTTGAACTCACTCCTGGCTCTCTCATGTGCCAGTTATAGTTTTTCCATGCAGACCCCCAGGAAAAGTTGCTCCTGTCACAGTCGTGAATTACTTTTGATGGTTTATACACTCTTGTTAGTTTCTTTCCCTGTGTTGCTTTTTTGTAGTAGTAAGACTATTGTCTTTCTGCCCAACGCACCAGCCAGGACTAGCCTAGGCTCAGCCAGAGCTTAGGAACATGATCACGCAAGGGAGGAAGGACCGTTTTAGGGACTTTAAGGTGAGCAGGGTTTAGATACAGGTGTCAGGGGTCACTCCTTTCCCATCTCACTATTGCTTGAGTCCCCCTCTAACTTGCCTCAGGTCTGTCCCCTTTCCTTCAGCATCGCACACCAGGCATCTCCTTGCTCTCTAAGTTTAGAATATCCCCAATTTACAGTGTGAAAATTGTAAGGTGTCTACTTTTTTTAATATGAAAGCCTGATTTAAACTTTAGCTCATTTTCTGGTTACGCAGTCCTACATCAAATGTTCAAAAATATAATTTACAATCGTGTCTATGACAGATGAGTTTTGTGTTTTGTGTCTAACAATATAACCAATATACTTTATGTTTTAATTCTGTCTTCTTTAACTAAATTCAGGGACATGTAAAGTATTTATACATTCAGACAAGTGTATAGTAATTCCTTTAATGTAAGTATTTTATATCATATACCAATATATTGTAATACATTTGTCTCTGAATGCAAGTAAAAGTGTTTTTTTTTATAAAATGTAGCAAAAGAAACACAATTAGATAAAAGATATGCGCATTTCTCAAGATATACCCATGGCAACCTGGACAAAAATATCTGGATTGCTGGTTAGTTAATGGAAAACAATGCACACTGAAAGTAAAGTTTCTATTAGAAAGTGAAGTGACTTTTTTTTTCCTTGTATAACTAAACTATAATGATAAAAAGTTTAGGATATTTAATAAGAAAAAAAGAAAACACAAACTAAAAAATTGTATCTAATATCAGCTCTCACATTATTCTTAACTCTAGGATTTATCTGACACATTTCTGAATGGCCAATGTCCTACATTTTAAAAGAAGAAAAGACTTCAGTCAAGAATATATAATAGCAAACCCATCTGATGAAAATTAGGATGAGATCTATGAATAGAGTCCATTATGTCGGACATGATTACTGGTTGTTAAGAAGTAATAGCCACAGTGTATATGATCTCCACTTAGTGTATTTCTTCCATTTAGAAATAGCTAACTTACAGCTACAGGAAAGGAAACATTTAAGTATTGGCTTATTGGTGAATAGATCAGACACACAAACAAGGGTCCAAATATTCACAATATGGCAGGCTGGGAAATGGTTCGGGCTAAGTGAAAGGTCAGATATAATGGAATTCATTATAGTCATACAACTGGGACAGCAAAACCAATCAATAAAGATAACGTTAAATGTGTCAAGTACAAGATGAGCGAACAGCATCCAGCTGGGTGAAAAGAACTGGATTCCAAGTTAAACAAAGGACTGACAACACAATAGGGGCCTTAGAGGCAGATCACGACTGTGCAACTTTCATAGGCCAAATAATGATACCATAATAACAGAAATGTGTGATTAATAATGAAAAAAGTATCTGTAAGTCATAAAAATTCCATACACAACAGCACTTATTCTCCCTACATACAGTTTTAATGAACATACATACAGTCAGGGCCAGAAATATTTGGACAGTGACACAAGTTTTGTTATTTTAGCTGTTTACAAAAACATGTTCAGAAATACAATTATATATATAATATGGGCTGAAAGTGCACACTCCCAGCTGCAATATGAGAGTTTTCACATCCAAATCGGAGAAAGGGTTTAGGAATCATAGCTCTGTAATGCATAGCCTCCTCTTTTTCAAGGGACCAAAAGTAATTGGACAAGGGACTCTAAGGGCTGCAATTAACTCTGAAGGCGTCTCCATCGTTAACCTGTAATCAATGAAGTAGTTAAAAGGTCTGAGGTTGATTACAGGTGTGTGGTTTTGCATTTGGAAGCTGTTGCTGTGACCAGACAACATGCGGTCTAAGGAACTCTCAATTGAGGTGAAGCAGAACATCCTGAGGCTGAAAAAAAAGAAAAAATCCATCAGAGAGATAGCAGACATGCTTGGAGTAGCAAAATCAACAGTCGGGTACATTCTGAGAAAAAAAGGAATTGACTGGTGAGCTTGGGAACTCAAAAAGGCCTGGGCGTCCACGGATGACAACAGTGGTGGATGATCGCCACATACTTTCTTTGGTGAAGAAGAACCCGTTCACAACATCAACTGAAGTCCAGAACACTCTCAGTGAAGTAGGTGTATCTGTCTCTAAGTCAACAGTAAAGAGAAGACTCCATGAAAGTAAATACAAAGGGTTCACATCTAGATGCAAACCATTCATCAATTCCAAAAATAGACAGGCCAGAGTTAAATTTGCTGAAAAACACCTCATGAAGCCAGCTCAGTTCTGGAAAAGTATTCTATGGACAGATGAGACAAAGATCAACCTGTACCAGAATGATGGGAAGAAAAAAGTTTGGAGAAGAAAGGGAACGGCACATGATCCAAGGCACACCACATCCTCTGTAAAACATGGTGGAGGCAACGTGATGGCATGCGCATGCATGGCTTTCAATGGCACTGGGTCACTTGTGTTTATTGATGACATAACAGCAGACAAGAGTAGCCGGATGAATTCTGAAGTGTACCGGGATATACTTTCAGCCCAGATTCAGCCAAATGCCGCAAAGTTGATCGGACGGCGCTTCATAGTACAGATGGACAATGACCCCAAGCATACAGCCAAAGCTACCCAGGAGTTCATGAGTGCAAAAAAGTGGAACATTCTGCAATGGCCAAGTCAATCACCAGATCTTAACCCAATTGAGCATGCATTTCACTTGCTCAAATCCAGACTTAAGACGGAAAGACCCACAAACAAGCAAGACCTGAAGGCTGCGGCTGTAAAGGCCTGGCAAAGCATTAAGAAGGAGGAAACCCAGCGTTTGGTGATGTCCATGGGTTCCAGACTTAAGGCAGTGATTGCCTCCAAAGGATTCGCAACAAAATATTGAAAATAAAAATATTTTGTTTGGGTTTGGTTTATTTGTCCAATTACTTTTGACCTCCTAAAATGTGGAGTGTTTGTAAAGAAATGTGTACAATTCCTACAATTTCTATCAAATATTTTTGTTCAAACCTTCAAATTAAATGTTACAATCTGCACTTGAATTCTGTTGTAGAGGTTTCATTTCAAATCCAATGTGGTGGCATGCAGAGCCCAACTCGCGAAAATTGTGTCACTGTCCAAATATTTCTGGACCTAACTGTATTAGTACATTGAAACCGTAGGCTCATTTTAATATATTCTTTCTTATATTCAGTGTTTTTAGTTCATAATGGAGCTTGGGAAAGTAAGCATTAAAGATGAGTGGATTAATTCAAGGAGGACTGAATTTCCCGAAATTTGCGGCCTCACAAGAATTAAAACATTTTAAGATTCTCTGTGTGTTTTGCAAAAAAACAACTTTCCCAGCTCCATTTCCCACACTATTGAAGCATCAGAGAGATGAAGCAAACTACATTTTGCATTGCTGTGCAGGCCTTCCCATAATGACATCTATCTAGGACATCTTACAGATTATCATACCTTTTTCAGTGGTGGTCAGTACCTGGGGCATCATAGGTCAGCGGTTCCCAGTGGTGCAAAGTATGTATGGCAAAACCGTTTGCCATCTATAGAGTCATTGGGTAAGTTTCTCTCTCTTGCAGAGTGTAAACTCTTAAGGTTAGCAATGTCCTCTCTATCTCTCCTTTAAAGTATGAGCTCTTATGACCAGTGGAGTTCCCTATATCTCTCTTTCTCAATTCCGCAGAGTGTAAGCTCTGTTGGTCAGTGAGTCTCTTTTTTTCCTTTCACCCATTTGTAGTTTACAAGCAATTACAAGCTTTCTAGTATTGAAATCCGCATTAGTTTATTCACTGTGAGTAAAAACTTTGGTAAAAGTTTGTGAATATGAATTTCATAAGATCTGTTCATCTCTAGTCTACATATTTTTCTGAAAAAATAACTAATTCTGCTCCTGGGCTTGGATGCCAAGGAGTCAGGGCCTGACATGTAAGTTAGCCTTGAGGTAGTGTGGTCAGGAAAGTGGTGTGCTGGTTTACAAGAGGACAGGTATAAGCACGAGGAGAAAACTCGTGGAATAGCTAGGAGGAATAGCTAATACTAGAGAAGAGACAGAGAGGATTCAACAAGATCTAAACAAGCTGGAACAATGGGCAGCAACTAATAGAATGATTTTTAACAGGGAGAAATGCAAAGTCATACATCTTGGCAAGAATAATGAAAAGAGCATATACAGCATGGGAGGAATAGAGCTATCCAAAAGCATGTGTGAAAAAGACTTAGGTATACTAATAGATCACAGACTGGACATGAGTCAACAGTGTGATGCAGCAGCAAAAAAGGCAAGCACCATTCTAGGATGTATTAACAGAAGCATACAGTCTAGATCACGTGAAGTCATTATCCCCCTTTACTCCTCTTTGGTCAGACCTCATCTGGAATATTGTGTCCAGTTCTGGGCACCACATTTTAAAAAAGACATCAACAAACTGGAGCAAGTTCAGAGCAGAGTGACCAGAATGGTGACTGGTCTACAAACCATGTTCTATGAGGAACGGTTACAGGATTTAGGATTGTTTAGCTTTCAAAAGAGAAGACTGAGGGGAGACTTAATAGCTGTCTACAAATATCTTAAAGGCTGTGACAATGTAGAGGGATCAGTTTTATTCTCATTTTCACAAGGAAAGACCAGAAGCTATGGGATGAAACTGATGGGAAGGAGACACAGATTAGATATTAGAAAAAACTTTTTGACAGTGAGAGTGATTAATGAGTGGAACAGGCTGCCACGAGAGGTTGTGAGTTCTCCTTCAATGGAAGTCTTTAAAAAGAGGTTGGACAGACATCTGTCTGGGATGATTTAGTGAATCCTGCATTGAGCAGGAGGTTGGACTAGATGACCCAAGAGGTCCATTCCAACTCTAATATTCTATGAAAACAGAGGCGCAATCAGGGCATATCCAAAGGTCAGAAGTTCAGGAGAGCTTGTCATAAGTTCATGGGGAAAGCAGAGATATAGTCAGATCATAGTCTCAGGTCAAAGAGGCAAGAGGTCATGACAGGAACAGGGATAAGGCAGAGAGGAGTTAAATAATGGTCCGGGGTCAGGAAACAAAGATCAGAACAGAGACACACACCAACAGCACGACTGAAGAACCGGAAAATACAACTGGCGATGTCCTGGGCGAGCATGCTCAGTAAGGAAACCTGAGCAATTACCAGGAAAGCACCAACAGGGAATCCTGCTCAGCCACACAGGAAAGTGCAGCAGAGCATCTCCAAAGGCAAGATGCTCTGCACAGAGTATGAATAGTGACAGGTGGAACAGAGTAATCATCACCAACATGGAATTCTGTGCTATTAAACACCCTGCTAGCTCAGTAACACAGAAAAGTGCAGCATAACATCTCCAAAGGAAAGATGCTCTGCACAGAGAAATCGTGACAGATAGTAATATAGTAAGACAGTTACAGAGTAAACACTTGACTGATTACTGAGTAGGTGCCTACATTTTACAGTATGATTAGATGTAGATGGGAGCCCACCCCCCACACACTAGACGAACTTAACATGAGGTTGTGTTTATGTCAACAATTAGAAAGTCATAGTATTGGTTACTTTCTCATAGAGGTCTGTAGTAAGGCCTCAGGAATACTTTATCAATTATTTTTTAATAATTTGCCTAAAAGAACAATATTTCATTTGACCCTGCCAACATTTTCAAATTAGTGGCTTTTCATGTCCTACATTTTGGACACTTGAGAAAGTAAAAAAGGGGACGCATCTAAAAACATTATGGAATTCTGTATATATAATCAAATAAAGGACAATGGTTTTGAAAAAAAAAGATGAGAAAGATAAAAAATATCTGTAGAAAGTCAATCCCTAAAAAGCTCAAACCAAGGTTGCATTTAGATGGGCGTAATAGGTTTTATGTTAGGAAAAAACCACTGCCCAGCTTTATCCTAATGAGAGCACCAATATAGCACAAAATACAAGGCTGGTAATGTTAGTCATGAGAGCAAAGGTCAGAGGCAGATACAGAGATGGAATGGATTCTAGCTCCTGCTGGTTTTCCACAGAAACCTTTTCTCTGCTAATATACTTGATCATTTTCTGTTTATTTATGGGTTATTAGTTCTTCAATAATAGTGGAGAAGAATGATGAACACAACTTGTACGTGTCATTCACAGCGACATTTTCCTTTCAGTTCACTTTGATCATTTAATTGGAAAATGTGTTACAGTAATGTGCGCTAATGTGCTTGTTGATGGATCTTTAAGTCAATTCTGAACTGCAAAAATGTATTGAAATCTGTCTGATTAGCATGCTGTAGTTCTCTGAAACAGTTGATGGGATGGTAGTCATCGTTGAAAGTTTTTGCATGTGCACTGTTTTTTACATTTATTTTAGCAGTCTATATAAATACATGAACATAAATAAATGGTTAGCAGCAAAACTCAATACAGTCTAGGTCGTTCCAAATGCACAAGTGCATTGTCAGTGGCTCATAATGACTTGTAACAGTGCAATGGATACTTGCTGTGTAGTAACAACAATATATCAATACCCTGTTCTTAAAGTGTCACTGACAATGGATAGGGTAGTGTGGAAGAAAAATAAAAAACATAACACAGGTAATAATGTAGAAGCTTATCCCACATTCTTAACTGTTGCATGGGTTTTCTTCTTTTATGCTACACTGTTTGTTGCCCAGTTGCGTAACTAAAGTTCAAAGGACCCCGATGCAAAATTTGGACCTGGGCCCGATGCCATATCTACATGTTGATAAGATATATGTATATGTATGTATACATTTAGCGGTCTTAATCCTATAAAGACATATGATTTGTCCTCCCAGCTAGTATGTAGCAATGTCCCTCATTCTATTCTAATGTACCCAATCCTGGGCTCCTTCCTGATAAATATGTTCCACATCCTGGTAAATGTTCCCCATTCTGGGCTAATTCCTAATAAATATGTCCCCCAATCTGGTATATATGTTCCCCATCCTGATATATATGCTCCACATCCTGGTAAATGTCCCTAATCCTGGGTTATTTGCTGGTAAATATATCCCTCACCCTGGTATATATGCCCCCCATTGTCTTACATATGGCCCCCATCCTGGTATATATGCCCCTATACTGTTATGTATGTCCCTCATCCTGGTATATATGGCCCCAACTTGGTATATATGTCCCCTATACTGATATATATGTTGCCATCTTGATATATATGCCCCTCTGGTAAGTTTATCTCCCATTCTGGTATATATTTCCCCATCCTGGTATATATATCCTCCACCATTGTATATATATTGTCCACCCTAGTATACTATATATGTCCCCATCATGCTATATATGTCACCCATCCTGGTATATAAGCCCTTATTCTAGTAGATACCTTATGTACCCCACTATTTTATATATGTTCCCATCCTGGTATATATGTCCCCATCCTAGGCCACATCCTGGTATATAGGTCCCCATCCTGATACATGTCCCCCATCCTGGTATATATGTTCCTCATCCATCCTAGTATATATATATATATATATATATATATATATATATATATATATATATATATATACCCATCCTAGCCATGTTCTGAAATATATAACTCCATCCTGGTAAAAATGTCCCACCTCCTGGTATATATGTTCCCATCCTGGTATATATGTCCCCATTCTGATATATGTGTCCCATCTTGGCCCCTCCTGGTATATATGTCCACATCCTGGGACCCTCTTGGTGTATGTCCCCATCGTGGGCCCATGCTGGTATGTATTTCCCTATCCTGGTATGCAAGTCCCCTTCCAGAAATATATATCCTCTTTCTAGAATATATGTTTCCCTACTGGTATAAATTTCCCTTCTTAGTATATATACCCTTCTTGGTATATATGTACCCTTCCTGGTATATATATCACCCTCCTGGTATATATGTCCCCATCTTGGGCCTCTCCTGGTATATATGTCCCTTTCCTGGTATATATAGTATGGTCCCCCTCCTGAGGCCCTCCTGCTATATAGTGTCCCCTTATTGGTAAAGTACATAGTGTCTTTCTCCTGGTATATATTGTACTCACGTCCCCGAGCTCCCACTTTTCGTGGCATCTTTCTGTGTAGCTAGCATGCAGTGGCTGGCAGCTTTCATCAACATCTGTATTGTGCCAACGCATGATGTCATTGTCATGCACCACCCTCATTCAATGGGATGCTGATAAAAGCTGCCGGTTTCTGTTTGACCAGCAGCGTGTATCACAGTGCAGGGACTCGACCATGATCATTCTGCCACCCCGGCTGTTTTCAGTATCTACAGTCCTCAACATAGAAATTGGAATATTAAGAAGGAAAAGTCATGAAATTATAAAAATTACAGGATCAATGGATATTTTATTAATATCTAAATAATGAAAAAATAGAAGCAAACATTTCAAAACATCTTAATTTATTCATTTAAAAATATAAGTACTTTGTGCAGAAATACACACACACACACACACACCCACACACCCACACACACACACACATACACACACACCCCTTAGCATGCTATCGTTGAGGTTAATGGTTGCCTGAGGATGATTCTGCCATGATTAACGCACTTGATTATGCTAGTAATCAAAATCTGGTGCTAACAGCTCCCTTTGCAATTGCTATCCAATGACCTTCCAGATGTATTTGATGGGAGTCAAGTCCAGTGACTCATGGTAACACATTTAAGCCATGTAGACAGCACGCAGCAGCATAAGTAGTGATCCTTTGGGTCACTACTGGTTGCATGATTAAATCAATGAAATTCTAAGCTGTCAGTGTACCTAGAATGAAAACTCGAGGGATCTGGCTATTATACATTATGGTACCCTACAGCATAATATTGGGAGTAGGACCGGTGTAAACGTTCGTCATGAATTGCCCATGTGGTCATGTCAGGTTCAAAGAATGGTGTGGAGTGATCCATTCTGTACTTTAAATGACATTATATGTCACATACAAAGAAGACAAGACATGGTGTTTTGAGCCAGACATCCAGCTACATGTGTTTCTTTGACCTCACATCATCACACTCAACAGCTATCATGGTGCAAAGGAATACAACAATGGAAGTTGGAAGAGAAGCCCATTCTCTCCAGTTATGATTCTTTGTCTTCTCTTGGATGCATTCATAGTAAGAAAAAGGTCTAGAAACCATGTGAGCAATACCTTAAAGAGGTCTTTAAGAGGGAACATGAAAGTGTCTCAGTGGTTATTTTTGACCACTTGGCTGCATGCTGCCTGTGAACAGGCTCCCTAGCCTAGAGGTGTTTTCATGGCCTGCAGCATCTCCAGACTTGTCTTCCATCAAGCCCGTCTAGGATATCATTGGTTGTCAATTGGAAAAGAAGCAGCTAGCAGCAGATATTTGTGTATTCGTGCATGCAGTGTTTATATTTAATTCTAAATAAATCTATCGATCATGTAATTTTCATAAATCCACAACTTTACTTTTTTAAGTTGCAATTTCAATGTTTAGGGGTAACCATCATCTTTGAAATTGAGACTTCATGCATTCTAGATAAATGGATGTCCAGAAACAAATGGCTAGCAGCAAATCTGAATTCAGACTGGTGCTGTTCCATCTACACAATTGGATTGCTCATAAGGACTGCCTACAGTGCAATTACAGTAATGTTTGCTCCACATTAATAAAATATTAATATCATATTCCCGAAGAACTGGGCATAACTATATCCTTACAAGAGACATCAGTCATGAATGTTTATGATATATTTCAATTAATAAGCCAGGGAACAGATTAATTTGCTTTATTAGAAATGTCCTAGGAAGTAAATGAAACGAATATAATGAATAATGATTGTGTATTTTGATAAAGTGAAATATGTTTATAGTGAGAAATAATTATAGCAATTACAGTACATTAAAAAGGAGCCTGTTTTCATGATTCGGCTCTGGGGATAATGTGATTGACATACCTATTATAAGAACTGAAGTCTACCTAAGTACATAGCATTTAATTTTGCATATATGTTATTGTTAAAGAAAACATTGTCTGTCTGCGCATAATGTCTTCCTTATAGTAAAGTTAAAATGATTACAAATGTATTGAATTTTCACACGGATTTGAGGGAATCATACATTGTCTTTAAGCCACGATAAACCTTTACATTTTGAATCCTAAATATATACTCTAGATGTCTTTCAACTTAATTATGTTATATGTCCATAAATGTCTCTTTTGTTTTTGGATGATAAGAACTGAACAGAGGAAACAGAGGTTAATGCATTTAATCAGGTTTGCATGTCACAGTCAATCATTTGAAGCCTAGACAAAGTACAAGTATTGGAGGCATATCTGAATATTCCAAGGTGAATTACAAAACAAGATGGATGCTGACACAACAAAAAACGCTCAAAGAATTATTTTGATACGTCTGTATTTAGTAACAGAATGTCAGTGTGTTCCCTCCTGGAAAACCTTGCCAATTTTGCTGCAAGTGATAAAGTGATCAGAAAATAGTAGTCAGATACATTTTTAGTAAACCTGGGAAACATCACATTCCAGGTGTTTGCATTACGCATAGAAAAAAGTGACGCGTGCCAATCAGTGCAAAGAAATATAGGTAAATGCAAAAGGTTTCCTACAGTAGCACCCAGGGGGCAGGGGGAATGAGACACGGGGCCTCGTACCTTAGTTACTCATCATCGGGCCAGTGTGGTGGTCTGGGATGTCGCGGTGGCCTGCCCGGCTTCATGCCCCGAGGTGTACACCAATAAGGAGGGAGGATGATGGGGATTGTAGTAGGAAAATTGTCGTGACGCTACCTGTGGTACGCGGCTGGAGGATAGCCGCCGATGCTGTCGCTGTCCTCCAGGCGGATAGTAATAGCAGCCGAGCATGGTATCAATCCCCCCCAAAGAAGCGGGCCCCAGGAAGAACAAAGACGTGAATAGTGATGGCAAAGGCCTTTGACACCGAGGTGCAGGGCGGCGGCATCGGTAATAAGAGTCCGAGTCAGATTCTACGGTTCCAAGTGTCTTTACTCACTTTTTGTGCCGCTCACTCAGGTAGTACTGGTCACTTGCTGTGATGTGCGCCATCGACCTTGGATAAGTTAGAAGCAGTCACCGGTGTTTGAAAGAAGAAAGTCCTTTGTCAGAGTTGCCCTTCCAGCCGTAAGGAACCTGTACTGAGCGCTCCGCTCCAAGCCCCAGGCCCCGTGAAGAGAAGAGAAGAAAGTGGTGAGGGTGTCGTGTCTCAGAACTGATGTCCCAGGTAGACTGAATGAAGATTGTGTGAGTTTGCTCCTACTTCTACCCCAAGTGGAACCCGCCCCTCTGGTGGCTGGCTTCAGTGACCAGGGAAGTCCTATGTCTCGTGATGGCCACCCCCCTGACTACCCTGAGCCATCCCCCCTGTGGGAAGGGTCCTAAGCTTTATGTAAGGTGTGAATGTGGAACACTGGTGATTAACCCCTCCTTACCCGAGGTGAATATCGCACCTTAAATAAGGTGCAATACTCTGTGGCAACTGGAGCCTCAGGGGCGCCACACTACCAGTTATCTGGTTTAATTTGGGCAACAATAGTCAAATGCTAGATTATTATGCCTCTAGAACTGACTACTGGTGGAAAAGAGACCATCTCCAGCAGGTGGCCCTATGGGATCTAACAATAAAGTTTAAAAAAAGTAATTTAAAATACAACTAAATTGTTTTAATATTTTTAAGGCTCTGGGTCACTATTGTCTATGTCCTAATATCTGAAACCAAGCACTTGTTTGCTCTTAAGTGGTGTATGAACCAATAAACTTTCTTTACACTGGGCCTAGATAGCACTTTGCTCATGCTCGATAAGCTTAGTGCATTTACTCCTTAATTTGTGTGATGGGTTCAAGTAACAGAACCTGGACCCTCTCCAAAAAACACTCCTTTATATCTTATAACTTATCAGTAATGTAGTTACCATTAAAAGGAATCTGTCAGCAGGATTTTGCTATGTAATCTGAAGATAGCATGCTTTAGGGGTTAAAACACAAAATGTAGTGATGTGTCACTTATCAGGCTGTGTGCTTTTGTTTGCTTAAATTGAAGCTGTTATCACTAGTTAATTAACACTGCTGTGACTGCCATAATAAAGCCTGGTGAAGACTACCCTAATACAACATAAGGTATACTGCCCTAATACAGCCTATTTCAAACTGCCTTAATACAGCCTGGTGCAGAAGGCACTATTACAGCCTGGTGCATACTGCCCTAATACAGCCTGGTGCAGAATGCCCTAATAAAGCATGGTGCATACTGCCCTAATACAGCCTGGAGCAGAATACCCTAACACAGCATGGTGCATACTGCCCTAATACAGCCTAGTGCAGACTGCCCTAATACAGCATGGTGCATACAGCCCTAATACAGCATGTTGCAGAATTCCCTTACAGAGCAAGGGGCATACTGCCCTAATACAGCCTGGTGCAGATTACCCTAATACAGCATTGTGCATACTGCCCTAATACAGCCTGGAGCAGAATGCCCTAATACAGCCTGGTGCACACCGCCCAAATACAGCCTGGTGCACACTGCCCTAGGCCTAAAACACACTTCCGCAAAAAAAAACGTCCGTATGACACGGTCCATTTTTCGAGTCCGTGTTCCGTATTTTTGGGGCGTTTCTCTGGTACGTATGGCATCCGTGTAATGGCATATGCGAGCCGTGTGTACGTGTGGAATGTCCGTATTGTCATGAAATACGTACGTGTGCAGTCCGTGTGCAGTCCGTTTTTTTAGATATGTATTTTCACACAAATAACCTTGTTAGCCCTCATAATGTGCTCCTGGTTTGCTAAATTGGTCAATTAACTACCCAATTTGGTTAGTTTGCTTAAAAAACCTTCAAAAACATGGCTTCAAAGCTCTTTCTCACATGAGACACACTCCAAAATGTCTCTCTCCAATGAAGCAACCATGTATTTGCTCTGGTTGATATCTAGGAGATTTGGGGTTAGGCGACATATGATTGAAGAAGAGCCACCACTGGAGAAAAGGATGTGGATTCACCCCCTTGTGAAGCTCAGGAAAACACATGGGCATTTTAATATTTTATATGGGGAAATGCGGAAATTTCCACCTAAATTCCAAGCCTACTACCATCTCACCATTAATTCATTTGACAACATCCTTGGCCTTGTGTACCAACGTTTGAAGCATCAGGACACCTCTATTCGCCTCAGCATCTCCCTGAGGAACGACTGTTGGTGACTTTACGGTAGGTGTTGACATGTATACTCATGCTTTATGTGTCATATTGAAATACATGTTAAGTTGCTTACGCATTATTTTGTAGATATATTTAAATTTAAAAATATCGAATTTGTGGTAACCTTATATTGATCACTTAACCACATTGCAAAATCAAATTAAAAACTGAGAAGTCACTTCTTCCATTCTATATTTACCAAGATTAAAGAATCAAGAGACTTAACTCAAACAAAATTGTTTATTAAACACAAAATTAGATAATTTTCCAATATGGAAAGTAAAGATCACATATGCTTTTCCCAACCAAAGAAATTATAACAAAACATACACAGTATCTCGCCAGTCATTGAATGTTACAAATATGTGTTGTGAAATATAAATTACGTGAATAGTCAAAGTAATGTCATTTTTTTATTCTATTTCAGCTACCTAGCAACTGGCCAATCCATCAGCAGTCTGCACTTCGAATTCTTATTGGGAAGGTCTACAATTGGCAAGATTATCCTGCATACCTGTACTGTGCTTTGGGAGACCCTTAGGCATCATGTCATGCAGCTACCTTCAACACAGGGATGGATGCACATTGCAGATGAATTTTTGGAGAAAACAGCTTTTCCTAATTGTATTGGTGCCATTGACGGAAAACACATTAGAGTGAAGAAACCACCAAACTCTGCATCAAGATATTTTAATTATCATAAGTTTTTTTCTGTAGTTATTTTGGCCATGGTAGATACAAACTATTGCTTTTTATTTGCGGATATTGGTGCCTATGGCAGTGCATCAGATGCACACATTTTCAGAAGCTCACGTTTAGCAAGACGATTAATGTCTGATAGTTTAAGTTTGCCTGCACCAAGTCCATTGCCTGGTAATAATGGCCCTATTGTTCCTTTTGTAATGGTTGCAGATCAGGGGTTTGCATTGTCAAGACATTTGATGCGTCCATATCGCAGAAGGGGCCTGGACAGATCAAAAGCCCTATTTAATAGCAAATTGGCTACAGCACGTTGCTATGTAGAACGTTACTTTGGCATTTTGGCCTCAAGATGGCGCATTTATCAAACCACCATACAACTCAAACCAACCACCATCAAGGCTGTCATTAAATCGACAGTAGTGTTACATAATTACTGTAGATTACATGAAAGCAATAACGAAGATATTGAGGAGTTGCCTGCTTTAAATGCACCATTTGTAGACAATCGTAGTGTCAGAACCACTGTGTCCACTTCTGGTCTACAAGTGAGGAATCAGTTTAAAGATTTTTTTGGTTTAAATAGCCATAGTCATGTATAATTTTGAAGAATGAAGAAAGCTTGTCAACACTTGGTTACATAAGCACAAACACATATGTAATACAAAAGAGAAAATGACCATACATAGGTATCATTTGTGGTTTTTTGGTTGGTTGGTTGTGTTTCTGGTCCCTATAAGCTTTTGTGATATAACTATATTGTTATGACATCAGGATTTTTTGTTATTCTTAAAGAAATAATACTGAATGTACATGACTAATAAAATTATGGCAAATTTGTTATGAAAAACTTAGTCCCGAATTATTATTTTACCTATGTATGTATGTATGTTCTCTTTTGCAAAACACCCTGTATTTTTCTTTATATACAATTTTGTCAGGGACTTTAGCCCATACAAAACACCATACTTTATTATGCAATAATGTCACGCAAACATAATATGTTGGACACTATTGGAATACAAGTATGGGACCAGACAATATGCAGATACTGCATAGTGTCTGGATTTTGAATAATAAAGGTGTCTGAATGTTAGTGTAGTAGTTTATGTGCGTGCATCTTATCCCTAAACCCAGTAAATTCTAATGGATGGTCCAAACAACATGTCCAGAGCAAGGCATCATTCTAACAGGCAGGTATTGTTTTTGAAGTGATAGAGTAATTGCTATTTTTTTTTGGTAAATGAAAACAAAAATGTGACCCCATGTACATAGAGTAAGTAATGTGTTACATTTTGAAATGTTTTCCGACCAGCTATACCCTAGAAAACATACCAAAATGTAAAATAATATATACAATATCACATTATGATTCAACTAAATCCTCTAGGCTACTGATGTTTTCCTGTGTAGGCTCCATTGCATTGACATCTACAGAATATGTTTGCTGCATAACAGTAGATGTTGTAGTGAGTGTCTGATCAGTGTTTTCACTAGTAACAGTTGTTGCACTAGGAACCAATAATGACGCAGTTGTTTGAACAGATGGGAGACCAAGTGTAGGTGGTACATATTGATGTGTTGAAAGAAGCTGAGTATGTGTGTATGTGAAGTTAGTTGGGTAAGTCTGTTGTTGAAAGTACTGTTAATGTGGATTATTAGGAACATGGTAGGCTGTTGGTTGTTGAAACATTTGAGGTACTCTATGAACATTACTAACAATACTAGGATAGTTAAAAGAGGTTTGCATTGGTGTTTGTTGAGCTACTTGTGGGACAAATGTTGGCTGTTGAGATGGCCTTTGTGTCATTAATGTACTTGTTTGGTGTGGGACAATTGTTGGCCTAATTTGTACATCGGTTACCATAGAAGAAGATGGACACTATATGTGTTTGTTGCACTACAGGATTAAGTTGAAAATTAGAGAAATGTTCTTCTGTTCGGGTTTCCACAGTTTGTTGGGTTGTGTTTATGTGTGGACCACGTGGATTGGCTCTCCATTGCTCTATCACTTCAAAACAATATATGGGTTCTGGCTCACGTTGGGTAGCAGATATTAGTGTTATTAAGGACGCCCTCAATCTGTCCTGCCTATCAGGTGCAACCAATGCAAGGGAAGGAGAAAGGGAGCGGCAAAATCTCTCTCCATCACTCTCTGGTATCAGTGAATTCATCATGTGTATAATTCTGGTATCAATGATATCTGGCAGGGAACGTAAATCTTCATAACGCCTATGTCTGCGACCACGGATAGATTGTGCTACTGTGCGCATGGTATTAGTTGATATTCTTGGCTGTGTGCCTGCATGTTGCTGTGGACTACTGTCTGCAATAACTGGTGAAGGGCCACTTTGTTGCCCTGTAGACTGGCCTGCAATTACATTAGTGGATTGACTTGTGCCCAAACCCAAATCAGATGACATTTCTTCTGCGTCTGGCTGGCTGGTGTTGGGGATTGGTGGAGGTTGATATGAGGTTGGCTTCATCTCAGAAGCAGAGGTCGCTGTTAATACTGCTGACTGGGCTTCCTCACTATCTTCCAGGTTATCCTCTGTACTTTGATGAAGAAAAAAAAAAACATTACTGTGTGCCTTTTAAATAAAACCACCATGTGATGTAATGGTTGAAACTTACTTTGGTACTTCCATAATGGGCATAAGGAAGCTCAGTTTTTCATAATGGACACATTTTTTTTCTTTGCAGCAGCAGCTGTGGTGGCCACAGGGTTATACTCTCTGCGGAACTGGTCAGGGGCTGAGCGCCATCGCCGTTTGACAAGATCCACTGTTAAAAATTATAAAAAAAAGTAAATTCAGGTCACTAATTCAAACAATTGTAGATGTTAAAAAATTAGACATTAGTCTTGGATTGCATCAATTGTATGAAATAGGAAAACACATCCATGTGTATGAAAACAACAACCCATAACACTCATCTAGTGACATAATAACACAATAAGCATGGGAGAAAAAAACAAGTTCAGCAGTAAACATCTGCAACCACTTATTCATAATTCATCTCCTTATAATTGTTCCAAAAATAAAAAACCTACAGAAAGCCATGAAATAAAATGAAGGGCCATATGTTCCATATATATTTTCCATTACACACTACACATTACTGTTACCATTCCAGACATGGTGACACCAAGGAACATGCATAATAACCCAAACATAGCAATACAAATCCATAAATATAGACAAATCACAGCACATTTGCAATTGAAAATGCACAGAAATGGTAACCAAACAAACCCCCAAACATGTTTAATAGTGGCTTCCCCACTATGAAATGCCATTTGTACATGCATAAAATACTTTAAAGCCCATATATAACATGCTGACATTACTAGTAAATTGCAATGAATACTTCAAAAGTGCAGAAAACTACACTCTCCTGTTTGTGAGTCTCCAGTGTATCTCAAAATGAGTCAGGCCCATTAATACAGGCCCAACAAACAATACAAATATGATTATACTCTGCCTACAGACTGTGCACATGTAGGTAAAGACAGAAGCAATGCAAATATCTGTACTCACCATTAGTGATGAGCGAGTACTAAAAAGCTCAGGTGCTCAAGGCTCGGGCCGAGCATCCCAAGATACTCGTGTACTCGGCCCGAGCACCGAGCCCAATGTTATCCTATGGGAGACCCGAGTATTTTTATGAAATGACCCCCGGCAGCATGTAGAAACCCTAAAAATGTCACAAAAGTCTCAGAAGAGTGCTCGAATGACATGGCAACAGCATGGGGAAGACCCCTTGAAGCATTTATCACTCAAAAGTCACAGCTGTGAACAATTTTGTCCGCGTTTTACGCCATTTTTACGGACTCACCAGAAAACCTTCCAAAATGACACCAAAATGAATTTTCATGGCGGAAATGTTAAGGGCACATACCCAATAGTGAGATAGAGCTGATGTATGTTACTTTTGGAGATTACATGAAAGATTTTACGTGAAAACATTGTGTGGCACTTTGATACACTGAGAAGAGACGTACATGAAGGCCTCTTGAGTCTAATGTGCACATTTTGAGGACGTGGGTCTATTGTAGTATAGCCCTTTGGTAGGGCAGCCAAAAATTGGGAGGCTCCACATTGTCCCTGGATAGAGACGTGCATGAAGGCCTGTAACCCTGAAGTGCCCATTGTAAGGAAGTGGGTCTATTGTAGTATAGCCCTTTGGCAGGGCAGCCAAAAATTGGGAGGCTCCACGTTGTCCCTGGATAGAGACGTGCATGAGGGCCTGTAAACCTGAAGTGTCCATTGTCAGGAAGTGGGTCTATTGTAGTATAGCCCTTAGGCAGGGCAGCCAAAAATTGGGAGGCTCCACATTGTCCCTGGATAGAGACGTGCATGAGGGCCTGTAAACCTGAAGTGTCCATTGTCAGGAAGTGGGTCTATTGTAGTATAGCCCTTAGGCAGGGCAGCCAAAAATTGGGAGGCTCCACGTTGTCCCTGGATAGAGACGTGCATGAGGGCCTGTAAACCTGAAGTGTCCATTGTCAGGAAGTGGGTCTATTGTAGTATAGCCCTTAGGCAGGGCAGCCAAAAATTGGGAGGCTCCACATTGTCCCTGGATAGAAACGTGCATGAGGGCCTCAAAACATTGTTCCTATTGCAAAGGAGCGGATCTCCCGTCGTTGTAATGTCCATTCTGAAAGAATGGGCGAAAAAATTTACCACTGGGGGTATACCTGAAACAAAGGCCTAACTATTGTAACGGTCATCATGGTGGCGCATGAGGAGAAGGAGGAGCAGTCCAGCGATTATCCAAAGTCCAGAAGTGTGTACCCATGGGTGAGTGGAGGTACATGGCAAATTCCCGTTACAAACTTTAAATTCCGCTCTCATTTGCTGGTGGTGTGGTGAAGTTTGGCCCAATCCAACCCTTGTTCATCTTGATCAGAGTCAGCCTGTCAGCATTTTCAGTTGACAGGCGGGTGCATTTATCTGTAATGATTCCACCTGCGGCACTAAAAACATGCTCTGACAAAACGCTAGCGGCAGGGCAGGCCAGGACTTCCAAGGCGTAGAGAGCCAATTCATGCCACGTGTCCACCTTGGATACCCAATAATTGTAAGGCACAGAGGAATGTCGGAGTACAGTTGTTCGATCTGCAAGGTACTCCTTGAGCATCTGGGCAAACTTAGGATTTCTTGTGGCACTACCCCGCACCTCAGGGGCTGTGGTACATGAGGGGCTGAGAAAACTGTCCCACATCTTAAAGACTGTTCCCCTACTCCTTCCGGAACTGCTGCATTTTGGCTGACCTCTCCGCCTCGGGAATAAGAGACATAAAGTTCTCCTTGTAGCGTGGGACTAACAGTGTTACCAACCAGTAATGATTGTCGGCCAACATGTTCTTAACGCGAGGGTCACGAGACAGGCAGCTTACCATAAAGTCAGCCATGGGCGCCAGACTCTTAACAGCCAGTACTTCAGTATCCTGAACAACACAATGACTGAACATGCTGTCCTCCTCCTCCTCCTCCTCCTCCTCCTCATCTACCCTGTCCTCTGGCCAGCCACGCTGAACCGAGGATATGACTGGTGTGCATGTCATATCCTCAATTTGGCCGGAGAGTTGCTCCATGTCTTCATCCGCCTCCTCGTCATAGTCCTCCACTGCACGTTGTGATGAGACGAGGCTGGGCTGTGTGTTATCACCCACACCCACTACTGTTTCTTGCTCCAACTCATCGCGCTCCGCCTGCAATGCACCATGTTTGTTTTTGAGCAGAGACCATTTTAGAAGGCAGAGAAGCGGTATGGTGACGCTAACAATGGCATCATCACCACTCACCATCTTGGTGGAGTCCTCAAAGTTTTGGAGGATGGTACATAGGTCGGACATCCATCTCCACTCCTCAGGTGTTTTGTGTGGAGTTTGACCCATTTCCCGACGGCTTAGGTGATGCAGGAACTCAACAACTGCCCTCTTCTGCTCACATATCCTGACCAACATGTGCAGAGTTGAATTCCAACGTATGGGGACATCACACACCAGTCTGTGAGCCGGAAGATGCAAACGGTGCTGAAAGCTGGCAAGGCCAGCTGAAGCAGTAGGTGACTTTCGAAAATGTGCAGACAGGCGGCGAACTTTTACCAGCAGATCAGACAGCTCTGGGTATGACTTTAGAAACCGCTGAACCATGAGGTTGAGCACATGGGCCACGCATGGAACATGTGTCAGCTGGCCTCGCCTCAAAGCCGCCACCAGGTTCCGTCCATTGTCACACACGACCTTTCCTGGCTTTAGGTTCAGAGGTGTAAGCCAGTGATCTGCCTGCTATTTCAGAGCTGTCCACACCTCTTCTGCATTGTGGGGTTTGTCACCTATGCAGATTAGCTTCAGCACAGCCTGTTGCCGCTTCGCTGAGGCAGTGCTGCAGTGCTTCCAGCTTGGGACTGGTGTGGAGGGTAAAGTGGATGAGGATGCGCAGGAGGAGGAGGAGGCTGAAGAGCATGACATTCCGGAGCTGTAGAGTGTGGGTGAAACCCTGACTGAGGTAGGGCCTGCAAACCTTGGTGTGGGAAGGACGTGTTCCGTCCCTCGCTCAGACTGGGTCCCAGCTTCCACAATATTAACCCAGTGTGCCGTCAACGAGATGTAGCGGCCTTGCCCACAAGCACTTGTCCACGTGTCTGTGGTTAGGTGGACTTTGTGGGTGAAACAGCGTTGTTCAGGGCACGTGTGATGTTTTGTGACACGTGGTTATGCAATGCGGGGACAGCACACCGGGAGAAATAGTGGCGGCTGGGGACCGAGTTATGTGGGACAGCTGCCGCCATCAGGTCGCGGAATGCTTCTGTCTCCACCAGCCTAAAAGGCAACATTTCCAGTGCAAGCAGTCGCAAAATGTTAGCATTTAGAAGTGTGGCATGTGGGGCGTTGGCAGTGTATTTGCACTTGCGTTCCAAGGTTTGCTGAATGGATAACTGAACGCTGCGCTGGGACAAGGACGTGCTTGATGATGGTGTTATTTCTGCGTAGGCAACTGCAGGTGCAGGACCGGAGGAGGCTTGTTCGCAGGCAGCATGGACAGGGGATTGGCTCGCATGCACAACCAGCGAAGACGTAGCAGTGACATCAGCAAGCACTGCTCCTCGACTCTGTTGTACTTCCCACAAAGTCGGGTGCTTGGCTGACATGTGCCTGATCATGCTGGTGGTGGTCAGGCTGCTAGTTTTGGTACCCCTGCTGATGCTGGCACGGCAGGTGTTGCAAATGGCCTTTTTAGAATCATCTGGAGCCAACTTAAAAAACTGCCAGACTCGGGAAGACCTAACATGTACAGGCACCTTGTGTCATGTTGTTGTTCCGGGGAACGGTTGCCTGACTTCTGCCTGGAGCCACCACCCTGCTTCTTACTGCCTGTTGGGATGCTACGCCTCCCTCCCCCTGTGCACTGCTGTCCTCGCTCTGCATATCCTCCTGCCAGGTTGGGTCAGTTACTGGATCATCCACCACGTCGTCTTCCTCTTCCGCACCCTGCTCCTCCTCCTGACTTCCTGACAATTGTGTCTCATCATCGTCCACCCCTTGTTGAGACATGTTGCCAACTTCGTGAGAACGTGGCTGCTCAAATATTTGGGCATCTGTACATACGATCTCCTCATGACCCACTTCAACATGAGCTGGCGAGAGGCCAGAATGTGCGAATGGAAACGTGAACAGCTCTTCCGAGTGTCCAAGTGTGGGATCAGTAATGTCCGAGGACGTGTACTCAGCCTTGTGGTAGGAAGGAGGATCAGGTTCTGAAATGTGCGGTGCAGTATCACGGCTACTGACACTTGACTGTGTGGAAGACAGAGTGTTTGTGGTGGTGCCAATCTGACTGGAAGCATTATCCGCTATCCAACTAACAACCTGTAGACACTGGTCTTGGTTCAAGAGCGGTGTACTGCTGCGGTCCCCAAGAATTTGGGACAGGACGTGCGAGCGACTAGATGTGGCCCTTTGTTGTGTCGAAATTAGAGCTTTCCCACGACCTCGGCCTCTGCCTGCACCACCATCACGTCCACTTCCTTGTTCGTTGCCAACGCCCTTGCGCATTTTGCAATGCTGTGCTGACGTGTATTCACTAGACTTGTGCGTTATATCCAAGTTTGTGCAAAACGCACACAAGTGCACCTGTACGCTGCCACCGACAGGCACACACGTGCGGTTTTTAAATGCAAGCACCGACGCACTAAGAACCTAACAGGTTTTTAGGAGCGACAATTACTGAGAAGTCTGACACTATCAGACACTGCTGACTGACGTGTATTATTCACTAGACTTGTGCGTTATATAATAGTTTGTGCAAAACGTGCACCTGTACGCTGCCACCGACAGGCACACACGTGCGGTTTTTAAATGCAAGCACGGACGCACTAAGGACCTAACAGGATATTAGGAGCGACAATTACTGAGAAGTCTGACACTATCAGACACTGCTGACTGACGTGTATTATTCACTAGACTTGTGCGTTATATACAGTTAGGTTCAGAAATATTTGGACAGTGATACAAGTTTTGTTATTTTAGCTGTTTACAAAAACATGTTCAGAAATACAATTATATACATATAATATGGGCTGAAAGTGCACACTCCCAGCTGCAATATGAGAGTTTTCACATCCAAATTGGAGAAAGGGTTTAGGAATCATAGCTCTGTAATGCATAGCCTCCTCTTTTTCAAGGGACCAAAAGTAATTGGACAAGGGACTCTAAGGGCTGCAATTAACTCTGAAGGCATCTCCCTCGTTAATCTGTAATCAATGAAGTAGTTAAAAGGTCTGGGGTTGATTACAGGTGTGTGGTTTTGCATTTGGAAGCTGTTGCTGTGACCAGACAACATGCGGTCTAAGGAACTCTCAATTGAGGTGAAGCAGAACATCCTGAGGCTGAAAAAAAAAGAAAAAAATCCATCAGAGAGATAGCAGACATGCTTGGAGTAGCAAAATCAACAGTCGGGTACATTCTGAGAAAAAAGGAATTGACTGGTGAGCTTGGGAACTCAAAAAGGCCTGGGCGTCCACGGATGACCAACAGTGGTGGATGATCGCCGCATACTTTCTTTGGTGAAGAAGAACCCGTTCACAACATAAACTGAAGTCCAGAACACTCTCAGTGAAGTAGGTGTATCTGTCTCTAAGTCAACAGTAAAGAGAAGACTCCATGAAAGTAAATACAAAGGGTTCACATCTAGATGCAAACCATTCATCAATTCCAAAAATAGACAGGCCAGAGTTAAATTTGCTGAAAAACACCTCATGAAGCCAGTTCTGGAAAAGTATTCTATGGACAGATGAGACAAAGATCAACCTGTACCAGAATGATGGGAAGAAAAAAGTTTGGAGAAAGGGAACGGCACACCACATCCTCTGTAAAACATGGTGGAGGCAACGTGATGGCATGGGCATGCATGGCTTTCAATGGCACTGGGTCACTTGTGTTTATTGATGACATAACAGCAGACAAGAGTAGCCGGATGAATTCTGAAGTGTACCGGGATATACTTTCAGCCCAGATTCAGCCAAATGCCGCAAAGTTGATCGGACGGCGCTTCATAGTACAGATGGACAATGACCCCAAGCATACAGCCAAAGCTACCCAGGAGTTCATGAGTGCAAAAAAGTGGAACATTCTGCAATGGCCAAGTCAATGACCAGATCTTAACCCAATTGAGCATGCATTTCACTTGCTCAAATCCAGACGTAAGACGGAAAGACCCACAAACAAGCAAGACCTGAAGGCTGCGGCTGTAAAGGCCTGGCAAAGCATTAAGAAGGAGGAAACCCAGCGTTTGGTGATGTCCATGGGTTCCAGACTTAAGGCAGCGATTGCCTCCAAAGGATTTGCAACAAAATATTGAAAATAAAAATATTTTGTTTGGGTTTGGTTTATTTGTCCAATTACTTTTGACCTCCTAAAATGTGGAGTGTTTGTAAAGAAATGTGCACAATTCCTTCAATTTCTATCAGATATTTTTGTTCAAACCTTCAAATTAAACGTTACAATCTGCACTTGAATTCTGTTGTAGAGATTTCATTTCAAATCCAATGTGGTGGCATGCAGAGCCCAACTCGCGAAAATTGTGCCACTGTCCAAATATTTCTGGACCTAACTGTAATAGTTTGTGCAAAACGTGCACCTGTACGCTGCCACCGACAGGCACACACGTGCGGTTTTTAAATGCAAGCACGGACGCACTAAGAACCTAACAGGTTTTTAGGAGCGACAATTACTGAGAAGTCTGACACTATCAGACACTGCTGACTGATGTGTATTATACACTAAACTTGTGCGTTATATAATAGTTTGTGAAAAACGCACACAAGTGCACCTGTACGCTGCCACCGTCAGGCACACACGTGCGGTTTTTAATTGCAAGCACGGACGCACTAAAAACCTAACAGGTTTTTAGCAGCGACAATTGCTGAGAAGTCTGACACTATCAGGACTGTTTTAGACTGTGTACACCAGCCCCAGATATGATGACGGCTGGTATACGGTCACCACTAGGAATGGCTATATACCCTGCCTGCCTGCCTGCCTGCCTGTATACTGCTACAATAGTCCTGAGAAGGAATCTTCTGGTCACTATCCTGTATTCTGACCTGGCTATACCCTGCCTGTATACAGCAACAATAGTCCTGAGAAGAACTCTGCTACTGTACTCCGACCTGGCTATACCCTGCCTGCCTGTATACAACTATAATAGTCCTGAGAAGGACTTCTGGTCTCACTGTTTGCAGCCCTGCTCCGGAAATAACTATAAAGGGCCGCAAACCTTTCCCTGAAGCAGCAACACTCTCCCTGCACTGACTGTCTGGATGGCTGTGTGCAGAGCACAGCGCGCCCGCCGGTATAAAGGCTCGGTCACGCTGTGCAGGCCGGCCAATCACTGCAATTCCACAACTAACAGGGCTGTGGCATTGCAGTGGTCTGCCAGCCAATCCCTGCATGAGGGCTGGCTCTCAAAAGAGCACCAACATGCAGGGATAAAGACCACGAGTACAGCACGAGTATCGCGAGATTACTCGGTCCCCGCCGAGTAGCCCGAGTACAGTGATACTCGTGCGAGTACCGAGTAGTAAGAAGCATACTCGCTCATCACTACTCACCATATTTATTTTTCTTTCCAGGGGTACATTGAGACCATCCATTCCTAGGGTAGACTATCTCTGCCACAGCCATCCATGGTCGTTCCACCATTAGCCTGTCATGATAGCCATCAACACATGTGTCCCACAGCTCTGGATGCCTCTCTACTTCTCCAATCAGCCTCTCTGTATCGATTCTGGGCACCATGCTCAGTACCTGTGGTGTTCTCTGTGCTCAAAGTTCCCCTGCAGTGAGAGGACAGGTGCCCAGCTGCTGTCTGGCGTGCAAATGAGACAGGAAATGTCTTTTTGGCGCCAGAATTAATGGCCTACAATTGACCTGATAGATTGGTAACAAGTGTTTCAGATTTTGTGATGAAATACAGACACGGACGATATGTGCTGAATACGGGCATACTCCGTGTGTGGTCCGTGCAGGCACGGACTTATAGACTAAAGCGGGTCCGTGCCTGCGTGTTGCCGGCCAAAAACGGACATGTCGACCGTGTTGAAAAGCGCACACACGTACTTACGACACGGACCCATGTTCCGTGTGATTTTACGTACGTGTGCCATCTTCCATTGAATAACATGGGTCTCCGTGTGTACGTGTCTCCGGTACGTGCAAATACGTACCGCACACGTACAAATTACACGGATGTGTTTTGCGGGTCCTAAATACAGCCTGGTGCACACTGCCCTAATACAGCCTGGTGCATACAGCCCTAATACAGCATGGTGCATACTGCCCTAATACAGACTGGTGCATACTGCTCTAATACAGCATAGTGCAGAATGCCCTAATATAGCCTTGTGCATACTGCCCTAATACAGCCTGGTGCAGAATTCCCTAATACAGCCTGTTGTACTCTGCAGATATACAGCCTGGTCCATACTGCCCTAACACAGCCTGGTGCAGAATGCCCTTGTACAGCCTGGTGCATACTGCCCTAATACAGCCTTGGGTAAACTGCCATAATACATACTGGTGCCGACTGCCCTAATACAACCTAGTGTAGACTGCCCTACAACAGCCTGGTGCAGATTGCCCAAACACAGCTTGGTGCATACTGCCCAAACACAGCTTGGTGCATGCTACCCTAACACAGTCTGGTGCATACTGCCGTAATACAGCCTGGTGCAGAACGCCCTTATACAGCCTGGTGCAGACTGCCCTAATATAGCCTGGTTTAAACTGCCTTAATTCAGCCTGGTGCATACTGCCCTAATATAACTTGGTGCATACTGCATTAATACAGCTTGGTGGAGACTTCCCTAATACAGCATTGTGCATACTGCCTTAAAGCAGCCTGGTACAGATTGCCCTCACACAGTCCAATGCAGAATCTCCTAATACAGCCTGGTGAAGACTAACCTTGCTGCAGACTACCCTAATACAGGTTGATGTGTAGTGCCCCTGAGCCACTCAGGGCACTACTAGGTATGGCATCCCCACAAGGATGCAGGGCCTACCCTCTGGGACCTGGAACACCATTGCCAGTAACACCTACACACACCAAAAATCCTAGTTCCCACACCACACTAGGGGGCACTGCTAGTCAAATAAGGGGAGGGCCAATCAGTGGGCAGAGCCTGACCAGGGAACTAGACAGCCTGGTGAGTGTGGATTGGGAGCAGTCTGTGAGAATGTAGTGATGAGAGCAGACGTGCCTCTAGCTGGGAATGTGTAATGGTGACCTGGGAGCACAGGAATCAGGTTGCCAGCATCAGGGCACCTAAGGACCTCTGGGCCGGAGTCAAGACCCCAGGGATGTTTTGAGGGAGCACCATTGGAACCTAGGCACGCACGGGCACATGGTCCTAGGTCAGGTGACAGTTTCACACGACCTGGCAAATCCTGCACTGTGAGGGTTATCCACGGGACTCACTGACGGACAGATCTGGGGGCATCAGCAGTAAATCGAGGATCAGGGTTCAGACACATACCTCCCCACAGGGTCCACACTGCCAGCCGAACGGACAGACCGCTGTATCACAGCTGGGGGACCCCTAAAGTTTCAAGCTTTGGGGTCTAAACTACACTGAGAGTGCTGTGGACAGAGCAGCCGAGTCATTAAACTGACACTGGAAATACAGGGACCTGAACCAGCCATCCACAGGTTAAAGTGAGTAGAGGCTATCCATTACAACCCCGGTGTGGTCTCTTTCATTAAAAAGTGCAAAGCCCCATCTTGCAAATCCTCTGGCTCTGCCCTGCCTGCGGAGGGCCTACCATCACAGCTGCCATCCCCATCAACCCAGGGATAATTCCACTAAGCAGCGGCGATTCCATCCTATTGCTCGCAGGTGACGTCACATGAACATTAACTCTTATCGCCCATGAAAATACTACTACTAAAGCACCCATAGCACAGGACCGGGAAACGGCCACGACAGTGACATTCCCAATTGTATATACTGCCCGGGACCGAGTACCCCATTCCCTGGGCGACACAGATGCATACTGCCATATTGAGCCATGGTCCTGAATGACAGTACAGTGGAACCTTGCATAACGAGTAACCCAGTTAGCGAGTATTTTGCTGAATGAGCAAAGTTTGCTGTAAATTTGTAACTCGGTTTACGAGAAAGCTTTGCTGTACGAGCAAAATACTCACCGCACACACTTCTGGTTCCATACATCCACGGCGCTCTAACCCGCTCTTGCAGTCCACACAAAGACACACAAGCACGCACAAACACACACACAGACAAACACGCATGCACGCACACACACATATTATGCTCACCTTACCTTACGTTCCCTTGCCGGCCTCATGGAACTTGTAGTTCGCCCGTACACGCTGTGTATCGGGTAACCATGCGACCGATGCAGGAGCCGCTTGCCTCTGATTGGCCAGCGCGCTGCCTTTGAGTAGCGGCTGACAGGGGAAGGTCCACCCTCGTCGCCAGGCTTGCCGATACACAGCCTGTAGCGATGAGGGAGGAACTTCCCCTGTCAGCCGCTACTCAAAGGCAGCCCGCTGACCAATCAGAAGCAAGAGGCTACTGCCTTTGACGTCAGCTCGCTGGGAGCGGAAGCTCCGACATCGGTCGCATGGTTACCCGGTACACAGCGTGATCAGACGAACTACCAAGTCCCATGAGGCCGGCGAGGGAACGGAAGGTAAGATGAGCATAATATGTGTGTTTGTGCGTGTTTGTGTGTGTTTGTGTGTGTTTGTACGTGTGTGGAATGGGAAATTTAACAGGTTGTGGAATGAATTGTCTTCATTGCAATGATTTCCTATGGGAAATCTTTCTTTGCTGAACGAGTAACTTGGTTAACAAGAAAGGATTGTTCTCGTTAACCAAGGTTCCACTGTATTTCAAAATTGCTAACCTTTGATATGTTGCCATTTTGGAGAGTAAAGATGGACAGTTTTAAAAAACTGATGCAGTGGCATTTCAGCAGTACATTGTTCCAAGCCACTACTACTTCCCCTGATGGGCCATCCGTGCTCTGCACACACATTACGAACCAAATCAGATGTGCACTGTAGAGTTGAGCGATGCTCGAGTTGAACGGTTAGCCAATTTCAAATTCGAGTGATTTTGGGCGGCGTTCGAGTCGTTCGACGAACTCGAACGATTTGCTTAAAGCTCGGCAGATCGAGTTACCGTTCGAGAACGGTTCAATCACCAAAAGCGTGGCTTTTCACAGTAAGTATGTGTGCACATTGCGTATCTGCATGCGTCCTGCGTCCCCAGCACAATCCCTCTCTCTTTCCTACTCACCGATCACGGGCGCGAGGCTGCACGGCTATCACAAAGCTTCGGCGGCTTTTCCTCTTTTGAAAATGGCTGCCGCTTCATTATTCAATCAGGTATTCCGTGCTTTCCCCGCCCACCGGCGGCCAAGATTGGTTGCAGTCAGACATGCCCCCATGATGAGTGACAGCTGTCTCACTGCAACCAATCACAGCCGCCGGCGGGCGGGTCTATATCGTGCAGTAAAATAAATAAATAAATAATAATAAAAAAAAATGCGGTTCCCTCCATATTTGATACCAGCCAGGATAAAGCCACACGGCTGGAGGCTGGTATTGTCAGGATGGGGAGCGCCACGTTATGGAGAGCCCACCACCATAACAATATCACCCAGCAGCCGCCCGGAATTGCCGCATCCATTAGATGCGACAGTCCCGGGACTCTACCTAGCTCATCCTGAATTGTCCTGGTGCAGTGGCAATCGAGGTAATAAGGAGTTAATCATGGCAGGCGTCTCCCCGAGATACCTTCCATGCACAATTGTGCACAATTGTGTCTTATTCAAATAGCATATATCTAAGATTAAGAGCCGCGCTGGCTTGAAACGTGTAAGACATTTTTTATCTGCTCTGGATGTCCTTCTAACGTCATGTTAGTTTTATGTTTTTTCTAAAAAAAAATTAAATTTTAATCAAACCATCTCTGGACGTGTTGCTGGACAGGAAACTCCTTTCCAAAACCTATTGCCATTCCACTCCTGAACACGGAGCCCACCTCCTTGCACCAACCTGGACAGAGAAACCAGTTCTACTGATTACCGGGTGAGCTGAAAAAAACTTTTTTACCTTTACTTCCATGATTAACGTGTAAGTGAAAGTAAATAAACACACACAACAAAAAATCCTTTATTTGGAATAAAAGACAAAAAAACACCCTCTTTCACCATTTTATTAAAATCCCCAAATACCCCTCCAGGTCCGACGAGATCCCGTGATGCATCCAGCTCTGCTACATGAAGCTGACAAGAGCGGCAGTAGAACACGAGCGCTCTGTGTCAGATCCACGGAGCAATGAAGTGAGCCACGCTGTCAGCGGAGACTTTACCCAGCTAGTGCCTGCGTGTGCGGTGATGATGGGGGTTGTAGTGCTTGCGTGTGTGCAAGGATTATGAGTGCCGTAGTGCCTGCATGTGCAGTGATGACGCAGGTTGTAGTGCCTGTGTGTGTGCGAAGATGAGTACCGTAGTGCCTGTGTGTCCAGTGATGATGGTGGTTGTAGTGCCTGCGTGCCTGGTGATGATGGGGGTTGTAGTGCCTGCATGTAAGCAAGGATGATGAGTAGAGATGAGCCACCCCCCTAGCGTTCGAGTTCGGTTCGGGTCGTCGGCTCCGTTCGACGCACCGTTCGACGAACCACTCGAACCCCATTGAAAACAATAGGAGGCTAACACAAACACATAAAAACACATTATACATGTACACATACAGTTAATAAACATTGCCATGACACTTACAGGTCCTCGCGACGCGTACTGCACTCTGTCTCACGCCGCTTTTCCTTCTAATAATCGCTGTGTCCTCTCAGTCAGAAACCAGCACTGATGATAGGACCTATCGTGATGTCAAAATAGCATGTGACCAGTCACGTGTCTATTATCTCATTGGCTACAGACTGGTCACATGGCTAGATGTCATGCTAGGTCCTGTCAGTGCATCTCTCCAGTACGCGGTAATCGTTCCAGCATCTTCGTGTACTGGCGAAATGCTCTGGCACATGGTCGGCTTTCCCGTCCATGCATGTCAGCGCTCTTTACAGAGTCAGCCCACATGCAAGGACTGGATGCCACAGCCGGTGAATAATGGAGATCACCGTTGCTACAGCAACTCGTCTGTCAGCAGTGTCGTCACTGCTTACAGCACGCAGCTTCTGCTCACTCACTGAGTAAATAGACTGCATGGGAGCAGCAGCGTTCTTCCTCTCATGTTGTGCTGTCTGATGTAGCAGAGCTGCATGGGTTGAAGAAGAAAGAAGACAGAAGACTATGATCGTGGAAGGATGAGAAGGTGTATTAAACATGGAGTCTCTAAGTGTGTCTGTGTATTTATTTATATAAAAGTTTTTTTTCTCTGTGTGGTATCTTTTTTTTAACCCTTCATTGGAAATTATTCATGGCTGGGTCAAACTTGCCTGACATTAAGAATCTCTGGCTTAATACTAGCTAGTAAAACAAAGCTAGTATTAACTCATTATTACCCAGCAAGCCACTCGGCTTCAGGGCTGCTGAAAGAGTTGGATCCAGCGCCAGATGATGGCGCTTCTATGAAAGCGCCATTTTCTGGGGCAGCTGCGGACTACAATTCACAGCAGAGGGGCCCAGCAACCTCGGGCTAACCTGTGCTGCGGATTCCAATCCCCAGCTGCCTAGTTGTACCTGGCTGGATAAAAAAATGGGGCGAAGCTCATGTCGATTTTTTTTTAATTATTTAATGAAATTCATGAAATAATAACAAAAAAAGGGCTTCCCTATTTTTTTTGTTCCCAGACGGGTACAAATAGGCAGCTGGGGCTTGGGGGCAGCCGAACTTGCTTGCTGTACCTGGCTAGCATACAAAAATATGGTGAAGCCAACATAATTTTTTTGGTGAGCAAAACACTCCTGGATACAGTCCTGGATGGAGAATGCTGAGCTTTGTAGTTCTGCAGCTGCTGTTTGCTCTCCTGCATATGCTAGTGAATTGGAGCATGCTGAGCCTTGTTGTTTTGCAGCTGCTGTCTGCTCTCCTCCATACAGACCGACTGCAGCTGCAGAACTACAAGGCTTAGCATACTCCATCCAGGACTGTATGCAGCAGTTTTTTGCCCCCCCCAAAAAAATGATATGGGCTTCGCCATGTTTTTGTATGCCAGCCTGGTACAGCAGGCAGGTACGAGCTGCCCCCAACCCCCAGCTGCCTATTTGTACCGGTCTGGGAACCAAAAATATAGGGAAGCCCTTTTTCTTTTTTAATTATTTCATGAATTTCATGAAATAATTAAAAAAAAAATAATGTGGGCTTCGCCCAATTTTTGTGTCTAGCCAGGTGAAACTGGGCAGCTGGGGATTGAAATCCGCAGCTCAGGGTGCCCAAGATTTCTGGGCACCCATGCTGCGAATTGCAGTCCACAGCCACCCCAGAAAATGGCGCTTTCATAGAAGCGCCAGCTTCTGGCGCTGTACCATCTCTTCAGCTGTCCTGGTGACGGGTGGTTCGCTGGGTAATAATGGGGTTAGGGCTAGCTGTATATTATCAACTGGCCTTAAGCCCTTAATTCATGGTGTCACGCCAATATTAGACATGGCCACCATAAATTTCTAGTACAGATAAAAAAAAACACAACACAGAAAAATATTTTTATTAGAAATAAAACACAACACAATTAGTGACTCCATCTTTTTTTAAATAAAGAACCGCCCTCCACAGTAATCCTGGAGAGAGAGAGAGAAAAAGAGAGAAGGAGGAATAGAGAGAAAGAAAGAGAGAGAAAAAGAGAGAGAGAGGAGAGATAGGAGAGAGAGGAGAGAGAGGGAGAGAGAGAGAGAGAAAGGGAGAAAAAGACAGAGAGAGAGAGAAAAAGAGAGAGAGAGACAGAAAGAGAGAGACAGACAGAGGGAGAGAAAGAGAGAGAAGAGGGAGAGGAGAGAGCAATGCAGCCTCATTCTTGAACTGCTCCGATTTTAGAGGTGTATTCCGCGGCTCACAGCTGATGCTCCCCGTCCTGATAATACCAGTCTCCAGCCGTGTGGCTTTATCCTGGCTGGTATAAAATATGAGGGGAACCGCATTTTTTAATTATTATTTATTTATTTACTAGCTGTACTACCCGGCTTTGCCCGTGTTAATAACTGCTGTTAACAAAATTGAATGTATTAACTAAAATGTATTTTGCACACAAAAAACACAAAACAAATAGAAAAGTAATTCTTAAAAGGCAAAAACTAAGCTAATAGAAGCATTTCACAATATATATATGTATATATATATATATATATATATATATATATATATATATATATATATATATATATATATTCAACACCCCAGATATTCCACACAGATTTAACTAAATTGACCAAGTAATGTGCTCCGTCTGTCTCTTTCCAGGTCTGTCTCTTTCCAGGTCTGTCTCTTTCCAGGTATGTCTCTTTCCCCGTCTGTCTCTTTTTCCGTCAGTCTCTTTCTCCGTCTGTCTCTTTCTCTGTCTGTCCCTTTCTCTGTCTGTCTCTTTCCCCATCTGCCTGTCTCTGTCTGTCTCTTTTTATGTATGTCTCTATCTCTCTGTTTCTTTCCCCATCTGTCTCTTTCCAGGTCTGTCTCTTTCCCAGGTCTGTCTCTTATCCCGTCTATCTCCCCATCTCTTTGTCTGTGTTTTTTCCTGTCTGTCTCTTTCTCTGTCTGCCTGTCTCTGTCTGTCTCTTTCCTTGTCTGTCTCTATTTCTCTGTCTCTTTCCCCGTCTGTCTATATCAAGATCTGTGTCTTTCCCCATCTATATTTGTCTGTCTCTCTGGCTGTCTCCTCCTTCCCTGTCTGCCTGTCTCTGTCCCTGTCCGAATGTCTGTCTGTCTTTCTCTTTCCCCATCTGTCTCTTTCCAGGTCTGTCTCTTTCCCCATCTGTCTCTTTCCAGGTCTGTCTCTTTCCAGGTCTGTCTCTGTCTGTCTCTTTCCCTGTCTGTCTCTATCTCTCTGTCTCTTTCCCTTTCTGTCTCTCTCTGTCTCTGTCTGTCTCTCTCTATCCGTCTCCCCACCGCCATCTTATTACCTCACATATAAGCTTCTTATAAGCTTGTCTGTCTTTTACCCTGTCTGTCTCTTTCCCTTTCTTTCCCTGTCTGTCTCTTTCCCTGTTAGTCTGTCTCTTTGTCTCTGTCTGTCTCTTTGTGTCTGTCTCTTACCCTGTCTATGTCTGTTTCTTACCCTGTCTGTGTTTGCCTCTTTCCCTGTCTGTGTCTGTCTCTTTCCCTGGCTGCATTTGACATGCCAACATTCCATTTAAGTGCATGGCTGCGCATTCTTCTGAAGTTCTGGCTGCACTGTGGCTCCCAGCTCTATTCGCTTTAGTAAAGGCAGGTTTTTTGGTGAATAACTGTAAAGCGCGGGGTTAAAATTTCACCTCACAACATAGCCTATGATGCTCTTGGGGTCCAGACGTGTGAGTGTGCAAAATTTTCTGGCTGTAGCTGCGACGGTGCAGATGCCAATCCCGAACATACATACATACATACATATACATACACATACATACACACATTCAGCTTTATATATTAGATTTTATTTCACGATATCATTTAAATAAAAAAAAATTAAATTATTTACTGGGACCAGGACTAGAACTTGTAAAGTTATGCTTCTTAAGCGAGCGCTCTATACACAGAGCTACTGCCTCTAATGATAAAGATAGGCAGATATGGTAATATTGACGTCTGTATTGCAGAGTGAGGCCTCTGGTGACAGCGTGATTCACTTCATTCCTATGTGGAGAGGACACAGCGCAATCATGTTCTACGGTGCTGCTGCATCTTCATGTAGCAGAGCTGACAGTGTAATGTGGATTACGTCGGACCTGGATGTGTATTTGGGGATTAATAAACTGGTAAAAGAGTGTGATTTTTTCTATTTTATTCTAAATAAAGGATTTTTCGCTGTGTGTGTTTATTTACTTTCACTTTATTCATGGAAGGAATCTCGGGGAGACGCCTGGCATGATTAAACTCATTATTACCCCGATTGCCACCGCACCAGGGCAATTCAGGATGAGTCGGGTGGAGTCCCGGGACTGTTGCTTCTAATGGATGCGGCAATTCCGGGCGGCTGCTGGGTGATATTGTTAGGCTGGAGGGCTCCCCATACCGTGGCGCTCTCCATCCTGACAATACCAGCCTCCAGCCGTGTGGCTTTATCCTGGCTGGTATCAAATATGGGGGGAAACCGCATTTTTTTTTTATTATTATTTATTTATTTATTTTACTGCACGATATAGACCCGCCCACCGGCGGCTGTAATTGGTTGAAGTGAGACAGCTGTCACTCATCGTGGGGGCGTGTCTGACTGCAACCAATCATGGGCGCCGGTGGGCGGGAAATGCACGGAATACCTGATTGAATATAGAAGCGGCAGCCATTTTCTAAAGAGGAAAAGACGCCGCAGATTTCTGACAGCCGTGCAGTGAGACGCCCGTGATCGGTGAGTAGGAATGAGAGAGGGATTATGCTGGGGATGCAGATAGGCTTATTGTGAAAAGCCACGTTTTTGTTGATCGAACCGTTCTTGAACCTAACTCGAACTGTCGAGCTTTTAGCAAAAAGCTCGAGTTCGAGCTCGAACACCCCCCAAAAATTACTCAAACAGGAAATTGGCGATCCTCGAGCCTCAAACATCGCTCAACTCTAATTAGGACTTTCATCCACACATGGCTCAGAAGGTGGGTTACTGTACCAACAACTGTCAGGTATATGGGAGACAGTTTGGGAGAATGAAGAAGAGCAGGGAACTGTGTTCACAGCAGGGTGGCACTGAAAGCAGTTTAGGGGCATCACTGACCATGGATGTGGGTAGACAGAGGACACAAACGAAAGATCTCCCACTAAGTTAAACTTGTTGTTGCCTCTGGGCAGCCTGACACACATGAGCCAACACATGCAGCTGTGCCTACGCAGTGACCTCCGAGTTGCCTGGATTGTAACCATTGTTGATTACTGGGTGATCACTATGCTGGATCACTGCTACAAAGAGAACATACCATCCTTACTTCTGTCACTGGAGCGGGAACAGAAAATGCAGGAATACAAGTATATGCTGTTAAAAGCACTACTTACAGCGTTCCCACCTCACAATGAAAGGACAAGGCAGAGGAGGAGGAGGAAGTGGTCAACACACCTGGGGCATCAGCACCACCTCTGTAGGGTAGGTTAGCATGCCTGAAATGTGAAAACCCTTCTTCAGCAAGCCAAAACATCTGGAACCACCACCTGATATGGTAAATACATACTGAGTGATGGTTTTACCCAATTTAACCCCTTCAGCCCTGGGGCACTTTGCGTTTTGCGGTTTTGTTTTTTGCTCTTCTTCTTCCGTGAGCCGTAAATTTTTTATTTTTCCGTCAATCTTGCTATATAAGGACTTGTTTTTTGTGGGACAAGTTGTACTTTTAAATGAAACCATACGTTTTACCATATGGTGTACTGGAAAACAGCAAAAAAATTCCAAGTGTGGAAAAACTGCAAAAAAAGTGTGATGGCACAATAGTTTTTGGGATGTTTTATTCACGGTTTTCACTATATGGTAAAACTGATGTATGGGTATGATGCCTGAGGTCGGTGCGAGTTTGTAGACACCAAACATGTATAGGTTTACTTGCGTCTAAGGGGTTAAAAAAAATTCACAAGCCTGTCCAATAAAAGTGGCATACATTTTGCGCCATTTTCCGAAACCCATAGAGTTCTCATTTTTTGGGATTCATGGCTCAGTGACAGCTTATTTTTTGCGTCTCGAGCTGACGTTTCTAATGGTACACTTTTTGCGCAGATGCTACATTTTGATCGCTTGTTATTGAATTTTGCGTAAAACTTGCAGCGACCAAAAAACGTAATTTTGGCGTTTGGAATTTTTTTGCCACTGCGCCGTTTACCAATCAGATTTATTGATTTTATATTTTGATAGATCGGGCATTTCTGAATGCGGCGATACCAAATATGTGTATATTATTTTTTTTTTAAACCTTTAATTTTCAATGGGGGGAAAGAGGGGTGATTTGAACTTTTAGGGTTTTTTTTTCATTTTTCTTTTTTAAAACTTTTTTTACTTTTTTTTTTAATTTTACTAGTCCCCCTAGGGGGCTATAGCGATTATCAATCCGATCGCTGATCGCTATCTGCTGATCACAGCTATACAGCTGTAAACAGCAGATATAGTCACTTCCTGCTTCAGTGGCCTCCGGGCCGGGTGAAAACGAAAGTGAAACGTCATAGCTGCAGGTGTCATCACATGACCCTGTGCTACCATGGCAACCCCCGAAAGTCACGTGATCACTCACGTGACTTTCGGTGGGGGCCGCGGTAAGTGAAAATCTTCACCGCACGTATATACATCTCGCTGCCAGACTTTGGCAGCGAGATTTAAGGGGTTATGTTACGGGTGGAATGCGATTTCACTCGGAACATGCAGACACACATGTCAGCTGTTGAAAACAGCTGTTATGTGCGCCGATCGCCACCGCCTGCCCTCGGCAGGGGGCGGGGTTTAACGGGACACGCTCCATGACGGATAGATCCGTCCATGGTCGTGAAGGGGTTAACTTCAGGGTCTCCAAATTGGACACATGGTCTCAGCTTGCCTTTTACACCATGAAGGTGCTGGCCTTTCCTGCATCAAGTGTACTCTCAGAATGTGTTTAATACTGTATGGAGTATGAACACAGAGAGATTCATGTTATGGTCCAGAGACCTCTGACATTCCCATAGATATTCCATTCAAGTGAAGACACCATCCCTTATCTAAAGACAGTGACAACCAAGGAACTAAGATCCACTACCCCCTGACTATTTAAACACAACTAGAAATAGCGGTAGAACGTGCCTACTCTACCTAGATGCATCACCACGTCAGAAACTAGCTAACCTCAAAGATGAAGAAAGGAATCCTAACCTACCTCAGAGCAGCCCCAAAGGGATAGTTAAAGCCCCCAACATATATTGCCGATGACTTAAGAAGTAAAAAATACACAGTTGGTTAGGAAAAGACTTGAGAAAAGAGAGGCCCTGCTAACTAAGACACCAAAGGATAGGATAGATCACTGGGTTCCAACGCCTGATGATCAAAATTCCCTTAAGACCACATGGTCCTCCACCTACTATATCAGGGAACTCTTGTACAAGATACCAGACAAGATTAGGATCCAAGAGTGGTTGTCTCAAAAATCGGCTAAGTAACAACTGCCATAGGCAGAAAAATATTCAATGTCCAACAGGACTAATACTGAGCAGTCCATTGATGTGGTCTAATAAACTATACTAAGTACAACAAAAGTATATATGCAAAAATGATTAGGAATTAGTGATGAGCGAGCATGCTTGTAACTACTCGGTACTCGCACGAGTATCGCTGTACTCGGGCTGCTCGGCGGGGACCGAGTAATCTCGCGATACTCGTCCTGTACTCGTGGTCTTCATTTCTGCATGTTGGCGCTCTTTTGAGAGCCAGCCCTCATGCAGGGATTGGCTGGCAGACCACTGCAATGCCACAGCCCTGTTAGTTGTGGAATTGCAGTGATTGGCCGGCCTGCACAGCGTGACCGAGCCTTTATATCGGCCGGCGCGCTGTGCTCTGCTCACAGCTATCCAGACAGTCAGTGCAGGGAGAGTGTCGCTGATTCAGGGAAAGCTTTGCGGCCCTTTATAGCTTTTTCAGTTGCAGGGCTGCAAACAGTGTGACCAAAAGTCCTTCTCAGGACTATTCTAGTTGTATACAGGCAGGCAGGGTATAGCCAGGTCGGAGTACAGTAGCAGAGTCCTTCTCAGGACTATTGTTGCTATATACAGGCAGGGTATAGCCAGGTCTGAATACAGGCTAGTGACCAAAAGAGTCCTTGTCAGGACTATTGTACCAGTATACAGGCAGGCAGGCAGGCAGGGTAGTGGTGACCGTATACCAGCCTTCATCATATCTGGGGCTGGTGTACACAGTGTAAAACAGTCCAGATAGTGTCTGACTTGTCTGTAATTGTCGCTCCCCAAAAAAACCTGTTAGGTTCTTATTGCGTCCGTGCTTGGTTTTTAAAACCGCACGTGTGTGCCTGTTGGTGGCAGCGTACAGGTGCACTTGTGTGCAATTTCCAGAAACTTTGATATAACGCACAAGTAGTGAATATACACGTCAGCAGTGCACAGCATTGCAAAATGCGCAAGGGCATTGGCAAGGAACAAGGACGTGGACGTGATGGTGGTGCAGGCAGAGGCCGAGGTCGTGGGCAAGCTCTAATTTCGCCACAACAAAGGGCCACATCTAGTCGCTCGCACGTCCTGTCCCAAATTCTTGGGGACCGCAGCAGTACACCGCTCTTGAACCAAGACCAGTGTCAACAGGTTGTTAGTTGGATAGCAGATAATGCTTCCAGTCAGATTGGCACCACCACAAACACTCTGTCTTCCACACGGTCAAGTGTCAGTAGCCGTGATACTGCACCGCACATTTCTGAACCTGATCCTCCTTCCTACCACCAGGCTGAGTACACGTCCTCCTCGGACATTAATGATCCCACACTTGGACACTCGGAAGAGCTGTTCACGTTTCCATTCACACATTCTGGCCTCTCGCCAGCTCATATTGAAGTGGGTCATGAGGAGATCGTCTGTACAGATGGCCAAATATTTGAGCAGCCACGTTCTCACGAAGTTGGCAACGTGTCTCAACAAGTGGTGGACGATGATGAGACACAATTGTCAGGAAGTCAGGAGGAGGAGCAGGGTGCGGAAGAGGAAGACGACGTGGTGGATGATCCAGTAACTGACCCAACCTGGCAGGGGGATATGCAGAGCGAGGACAGCAGTGCACAGGGGGAGGGAGGCGTAGCATCACAACAGGCAGTAAGAAGCAGGGTGGTGGCCCCAGGCAGAAGTCAGGCAACCGTTCCCCGGAACAACACGACGACACAAGGTGCCTGTACAAATGTTAGGTCTTCCCGAGTCTGGCAGTTTTTTAAGTTGGATCCAGATGATTCAAAAAAGGCCATTTGCAACACCTGCCGTGCCAGCATCAGCAGGGGTACCAAAACTAGCAGCCTGACCACCACCAGCATGATCAGGCACATGTCAGCCAAGCACCCGACTTTGTGGGAAGTACAAAAGAGTCGAGGAGCAGTGCTTGCTGATGTCACTGCTACGTCTTCGCTGGTTGTGCATGCGAGCCAATCCCCTGTCCATGCTGCCTGCGAACAAGCCTCCTCCACTCCTGCACCTGCAGTTGCCTACGCAGAAAGAACACCATCATCAAGCACGTCCTTGTCCCAGCGCAGCGTTCAGTTATCCATTCAGCAAACCTTTGAACGCAGGCGCAAATACACTGCCAACACCCCACATGCCACAGTTCTAAATGCTAACATTTCGCGACTGCTTGCGCTGGAAATGTTGCCTTTTAGGCTGGTGGAGACAGAAGCATTCCGTGACCTGATGGCGGCAGCTGTCCCACGTTACTCGGTCCCCAGCCGCCACTATTTCTCCCGGTGTGCCGTCCCCGCGTTGCATAACCACGTGTCACAAAACATCACACGTGCCCTGAACAACGCTGTTTCACCCAAGGTCCACCTAACCACAGACACGTGGACAAGTGCTTGTGGGCAAGGCCGCTACATCTCGTTGACGGCACACTGGGTTAATATTGTGGAAGCTGGGACCCAGTCTGAGCGAGGGACGGAACACGTCCTTCCCACACCAAGGTTTGCAGGCCCTACCTCAGTCAGTGTTTCACCCACACTCTACAGCTCCGGAATGTCATGCTCTTCAGCCTCCTCCTCCTCCTGCGCATCCTCATCCACTGTACCCTCCACACCAGTCACAAGCTGGAAGCACTGCAGCACTGCCTCGGCGAAGCGGCAACAGGCTGTGCTGAAGCTAATCTGCATAGGTGACAAACCCCACAATGCAGAAGAGCTGTGGACAGCTCTGAAACAGCAGGCAGATCACTGGCTCACACCTCTGAACCTAAAGCCAGGAAAGGTCGTGTGTGACAATGGCCGGAACCTGGTGGCGGCTTTGAGGCGAGGCCAGCTGACACATGTTCCATGCGTGGCCCATGTGCTCAACCTCGTGGTTCAGCGGTTTCTAAAGTCATACCCAGAGCTGTCTGATCTGCTGGTAAAAGTTCGCCGCCTGTCTGCACATTTTCGAAAGTCACCTACTGCTTCAGCCGGCCTTGCCGGCTTTCAGCGCCGTTTGCATCTTCTGGCTCACAGACTGGTGTGTGATGTCCCCACGCATTGGAATTCAACTCTGACATGTTGGTCAGGATATGTGAGCAGAAGAGGGCAGTTGTTGAGTACCTGCATCACCTAAGCCGTCGGGAAATGGGTCAAACTCCACACATAACACCTGAGGAGTGGAGATGGATGTCAGACCTATGTACCATCTTCCAAAACTTTGAGGACTCCACCAAGATGGTGAGTGGTGATGACGCCATTATTAGCGTCACCATACCGCTACTCTGCCTTCTAAAACGGTCTCTGCTGAAAAACAAACATGATGCATTGCAGGCAGAGCGCGATGAGTTGCAGCAAGAAACAGTAGTGGGTGTGGGTGATAACACACAGCCCAGCCTCGTCTCATCACAACGTGCAGTGGAGGACTATGACGAGGAGGAGGATGAAGACATGGAGCAACTCTCCGGCCAAATTGAGGATATGACATGCACACCAGTCATATCCTCGGTTCAGCGTGGCTGGCCAGAGGACAGGGTAGATGAGGAGGAGGAGGAGGAGGAGGAGGACAGCATGTTCAGTCATCTTGTTGGTCAGGCTACTGAAGTCCTGGCTGTTAAGAGTCTGGCGCACATGGCTGACTTTATGGTAAGCTGCCTGTCTCGTGACCCTCGCGTTAAAACATCTTGGCCGACAATCATTACTGGTTGGTAACACTGTTAGACCCACGCTACAAAGAGAACTTTTTGTCTCTTATTCCCGTGGAGGAGAGGTCAACCAAAATGCAGCAGTTCCGGAAGGCCATAGTCACGGAAGTAGGCAAAGCATTCCCCTCACAAAACGCTAGCGGCATAGGTCAGGAATCAGTGGACAACCGAGGCATACAGCCGAGAGAGGCACAAGTCCAATCCGCCAGAGGTAGGGGAACAGTCTTTAAGATGTGGGACAGTTTTCTCAGCCCCTCACGTACCACAGCCCCTGAGGTGCGGGGTAGTGCCACAAGAAATCCTAAGTTTGCCCAGATGCTGAAGGAGTACCTTGCAGATCGAACAACTGTACTCCGACATTCCTCTGTGCCTTACAATTATTGGGTATCCAAGCTGGACACGTGGCATGAATTGGCTCTCTACGCCTTGGAAGTCCTGGCCTGCCCTGCTGCTAGCGTTTTGTCAGAGCGTGTTTTTAGTGCCGCAGGTGGAATCATTACAGATAAACGCACCCGCCTGTCAACTGAAAATGCTGACAGGCTGACTCTGATCAAGATGAACAAGGGTTGGATTGGGCCAGACTTCACCACACCACCAGCAAATGAGAGCGGAATTTAAAGTTTGCCATGTACCTCCACTCACCCATGGGTACACACTTCTGGACTTTGGATAATCGCTGGACTGCTCCTCCTTCTCCTCATGCGCCACCATGATGATGACCGTTACAAATTGCAATACTTAGGCCTTTGTTTCAGGTATACCCCCAGTGGTAAATTTTTTCGCCCATTCTTTGCAGAATGGACATTACAACGACAGGAGACCCGCTCCTTTGCAATGGGAACAATGTTTTGAGGCCCTCATGCACGTCTCTACCCAGGGACAACGTGGAGCCTCCCAATTTTTGGCTGCCCTGCTTAAGGGCTATACTATAATACACCCACTTCCTGACAATGGACACTTAATGTTTTGAGGCCCTCATGCACGTCTCTACCCAGGGACAATGTGGAGCCTCCCAATTTTTGGCTGCCCTGCCTAAGGGCTATACTATAATACACCCACTTCCTGACAATGGACACTTAATGTTTTGAGGCCCTCATGCACGTCTCTACCCAGGGACAACGTGGAGCCTCCCAATTTTTGGCTGCCCTGCCTAAGGGCTATACTATAATACACCCACTTCCTGACAATGGACACTTAATGTTTTGAGGCCCTCATGCACGTCTCTACCCAGGGACAATGTGGAGCCTCCCAATTTTTGGCTGCCCTGCCTAAGGGCTATACTATAATACACCCACTTCCTGACAATGGACACTTAATGTTTTGAGGCCCTCATGCACGTCTCTACCCAGGGACAACGTGGAGCCTCCCAATTTTTGGCTGCCCTGCCTAAGGGCTATACTACAATAGACCCACTTCCTTACAATGGGCACTTCAGGTTTACAGGCCATCATGCACGTCTCTATCCAGGGACAATGTGGAGCCTCCAAATTTTTGGCTGCCCTGCCTAAGGGCTATACTACAATAGACCCACTTCCTTACAATGGGCACTTCAGGTTTACAGGCCATCATGCACGTCTCTATCCAGGGACAACGTGGAGCCTCCCAATTTTTGGCTGCCCTGGCAAAGGGCTATACTAAAATAGACCCACTTCCTTACAATGGGCACTTCAGGTTTACAGGCCATCATGCACGTCTCTATCCAGGGACAACGTGGAGCCTCCCAATTTTTGGCTGCCCTGGCAAAGGGCTATACTAAAATAGACCCACTTCCTTACAATGGGCACTTCAGGTTTACAGGCCATCATGCACGTCTCTATCCAGGGACAATGTGGAGCCTCCCAATTTTTGGCTGCCCTGGCAAAGGGCTATACTACAATAGACCCACTTCCTTACAATGGGCACTTCAGGTTTACAGGCCATCATGCACGTCTCTATCCAGGGACAACGTGGAGCCTCCCAATTTTTGGCTGCCCTGCCTAAGGGCTATACTACAATAGACCCACTTCCTTACAATGGGCACTTCAGGTTTACAGGCCATCATGCACGTCTCTATCCAGGGACAACGTGGAGCCTCCCAATTTTTGGCTGCCCTGGCAAAGAGCTATACTAAAATAGACCCACTTCCTTACAATGGGCACTTCAGGTTTACAGGCCATCATGCACGTCTCTATCCAGGGACAACGTGGAGCCTCCCAATTTTTGGCTGCCCTGGCAAAGGGCTATACTAAAATAGACCCACTTCCTTACAATGGGCACTTCAGGTTTACAGGCCATCATGCACGTCTCTATCCAGGGACAACGTGGAGCCTCCCAATTTTTGGCTGCCCTGGCAAAGGGCTATACTAAAATAGACCCACTTCCTTACAATGGGCACTTCAGGTTTACAGGCCATCATGCACGTCTCTATCCAGGGACAATGTGGAGCCTCCCAATTTTTGGCTGCCCTGGCAAAGGGCTATACTACAATAGACCCACTTCCTTACAATGGGCACTTCAGGTTTACAGGCCATCATGCACGTCTCTATCCAGGGACAACGTGGAGCCTCCCAATTTTTGGCTGCCCTGCCTAAGGGCTATACTACAATAGACCCACTTCCTTACAATGGGCACTTCAGGTTTACAGGCCATCATGCACGTCTCTATCCAGGGACAACGTGGAGCCTCCCAATTTTTGGCTGCCCTGGCAAAGGGCTATACTAAAATAGACCCACTTCCTTACAATGGGCACTTCAGGTTTACAGGCCATCATGCACGTCTCTATCCAGGGACAACGTGGAGCCTCCCAATTTTTGGCTGCCCTGGCAAAGGGCTATACTAAAATAGACCCACTTCCTTACAATGGGCACTTTAGGTTTACAGGCCATCATGCACGTCTCTATCCAGGGACAACGTGGAGCCTCCCAATTTTTGGCTGCCCTGGCAAAGGGCTATACTAAAATAGACCCACTTCCTTACAATGGGCACTTCAGGTTTACAGGCCATCATGCACGTCTCTATCCAGGGACAACGTGGAGCCTCCCAATTTTTGGCTGCCCTGGCAAAGGGCTATACTAAAATAGACCCACTTCCTTACAATGGGCACTTCAGGTTTACAGGCCATCATGCACGTCTCTATCCAGGGACAACGTGGAGCCTCCCAATTTTTGGCTGCCCTGCCTAAGGGCTATACTACAATAGACCCACTTCCTTACAATGGGCACTTCAGGTTTACAGGCCATCATGCACGTCTGTATGCAGGGGCATTGGTGAACCTCACAATTTTGGACTGCCCTGGCAAAGGAAAATACTACAAAGACTCACTTCCTCAAAATGGGCACATTAGACTCAAGAGGCCTTCATGTACGTCTCTTCTCAGGGACATCGGAGTGCCACACAATGTTTTCACGCAAAATCTTTCATGTATTAATCTCAAAAAGTAACATACACCAGCTCTATCTCACTATTGGGTATGTGCCCTTAACATTTCTGCCATGAAAAATCATTTTGGGGTCATTTTGGAAGGTTTTCTGGTGAGTCCGTAAAAATGGCGTGAAACGCGGACAAAATTGTTCACAGCTGTGACTTTTGAGTGATAAATGCTTCAAGGGGTCTTCCCCATGCTGTTGCCATGTCATTTGAGCACTCTTCTGAGACTTTTGTGACATTTTTAGGGTTTCTCCATGCTGCCGGGGGGTCATTTCACAAAAATACTCGGGTCTCCCATAGGATAACATTGGGCTCGTTGCTCGGCCCGAGTACACGAGTATCTTGGGAGGCTCGGCCCGAGCTTCGAGCACCCGAGCTTTTTAGTACTCGCTCATCACTATTAGGAATGTCTTCACTGGATTCTCAGCAAGGTCCCTTAACCCAATGGAGCACAAATGCATATATGACCAAAAAACGCAGGACCATGTTCAGACAGAAAGAAAAAACTCCACTATGTGTTTTTTCAATGTGAATGAACAGTCTTCATCCCACTTCAAATCAAATTAACAAAGAATCAAAATAAACATTGCACATAAGAGGAAAAATGCATGAAAACTGTTCAGTCACAGGCTAGAAAACAAAGTACTTAGCCAAGGCTCTAAAAGGCAAGATCAGAATGACTAGGAAAAAAGGCAAAACTTGAATCCACAGAAGCAGACAAACTGTAGCAGACACACTGGCGATCTCCAAGAGAAAAAGACAAACTGCAAACTGGAGCACACTGAAGAAGTGTCTGGTGGGTCACAGCCACACAGCCAACATACCAGGAGGAACAGGTGTTCAAGACATGTTCACTGGAGAAAAACTGACAAAGTAACCAATATCACCGGTGTCAGCTTGAGGCAGAATCTCTTCCTTTATACACCAAGGGCTGGACATAATTGGCCCACTGGGATTAGATCCAAGGCCCATACCTGTGTCACTGACAAGCACAGAACCTGACTCACTTCCAACATTAGAGGGAGCCCAGAAAGATCCTCAGGAAGATTCTTAACGACTTGACAACTGACAACGGCCAAACCAACAGAAGCACCATCCATTCCAGGTGCATCTTCCTGTCCAGGCATGGATCACACAGGATTTTTCTATATCTTTGGCTGACTAGAGAACTATACCAGTCACAATCAGCCATTGTTATACTCCATTTGCCATTTCCTATATTTTGTAGCCTCCCCAAAATAAAATAACTAAATAAGTAAAAAAAAAGAGACAAAATACAAAACAAGCTCATGGCTACCTCTTCCTTTGCTTCTACTACCTGCACAATCACTTCTACGTCCTCTTCCACTTAGACCTCTGCCTTAAAAATCTTCTTTTATTTCATGTTATTTGAAAGGGATTCTCTGTATTGTGATTTTAACATTGTTGCTCGGTGGGGAACTCTTCCAAACCTCACTTCAAGATGATTCCAAATCTAACTATGAGCATTTTAACTGCAGCAACTGTAGTGTGCTCTACTGGAGATCAATTTTTGGCTATGTGAGGAATCGATGAAAACAGGTGGCATACTTGCAATTTTGGCTGTGTGGATGAACGCTAAAACAGGGTCTCTAGGAGTATTTTTAACATTTTAGCTCTCTGGGGGAACTCTTCCACTTTTGGCAGTGTGGGTGAACTCTGAAAACAACCTCTTTAGGGATTTTTTTCAACTTTTTGTTTTGTGAAGTTTTTTAAACATTTAAACAATGAATGACATAAGAAACAATATATCTCAAGTATACAGAGGTAAGCACATTGAGAAATGTATCTTATTGAAGCTTTAGGGGCATTTTTAACATTGTTGCTATGTAGGGGAACTCTTCCAATTTTTGTCGTGTGGATTAACTCTGAAAACAGGCTCTGTAGGGGCACTCTTAAAATTGTTGCTCTGTGGGGAAACTCTTCCATCTCAATCTCAATCATGGCGGACTGCCGTCTCAATCCCATAATTATTATTCAACTAAATGAAACACAAAGTTTCAATCTAAATTGTTTATTTTCATCTGATATAATGAGAATAATAGACCAAAAATATATTTTTTAAAATATCAGTAACCTTTTTCAAATAGCAGTCATAAGCCTTCCATCCATGGAATATGTCAGTTTTTTTATCTATTGACAAATTAACTTTTTGGGCACTACCAGCCACAGCCCTACTATTTAGTAGAGAGGTGACTGTTTTCTTTCACCGTAATTCTCCAATTTAGGAAGGGTTCACAAGTTCTCAATAGTGTTTAGTTCAGAGGAGGAAGGGGCGATTTTTTTATTCATCTTTAAGGCCAAGCCAAGCCAAGCCAGGCTAGCCAAGAAGTGGAAAACTGCTCTGCACGTGATAAATCTTTGTCCCGCATAAAAATCATGGTTTTCTTGAAAATTGCATTACTGATTGAGAAAAGTGTCTTATTAAAACTGGCAGTGAGTCTGGGAGTTGATTTTCTGTCCATCTTGAACCCGAAAATCTAACTAGCTCATCTTTAATTATATCATACTATAGCAATACCCCACTTCCATGTTGCTGGCTTCTGAGTCGGATTGATGGACTGTGCCATGGGCTTATCCATCTGGACCATCAAGAGTCACTCATCTCATCAGTCCATACACCTTTGAAACATCTGTCTTCAGATATTTCTTCACCCAGTATTGACTTTTGTGTCTTATTCAGTGGTGGTCACATTAGCTGGTCACGTCTCAGAGCACTGAACACCTTGTACTTGTGGGCGCTGCAGCGAGATTACAATTCTGAAATATGACATCATTGGAGGATCATGCATTCTGGTCGCTTCGCACTTAATTCTTCCAAAATCGTTGGCACTTTGTCTTTCTCAACACATTTTTTGAAACCCTATTTGCAACAAAACATTTTATGGTTCACTGATCATGTCTCAATGTCAATGGCAATTTCAAGAGTGCTACATCCCTCTGAAAGACTTAATAATTTTTTACTTTTCACAGACAGTTTAATCTTTTTTTGGCCAATGTTGCCTGAGGAAAGCAAGCTGCCTAATAATTCTCACTCCTTCATAAAGGGTGGTGATGTCCTTAGTCCACACTCTTCTTCATTACACAAGTACACATCATCTAATATGTTTCATCCAAGTTAATACAGCTTGGAAAATATGCATAAAAATTACAATATTGTCAAAATATTCACTTGTGCACACAGTGCAGAGACCATGGGTGCTTTTCCAAAATGGACAATTCAAACAAAAAATGAAATCACAGCTTATGCATCATCGTTGTGTGCTTTATGGACAAGAATAGTATATCCACTAGGAGGAAGGTCCTGCACATGTACACCACACCTCTGACCTGATTTTTCATATGGCTTTCTGGAATCAAACAAAGTGTCAATTTTCCTGAGAGAAAATTCTGCATGGATAAAAGTATAAAGTTAAAATTTTTAAATCAGTAGCTGTCACGGGGTCCTTCTTCCATATCACACAATCAACAGAGCGAGCGATGGCTGTTCAATCCAATAAGCATTTATTCCAAGCAAATCAAAACAGTCCATAACATAATCCACAAAACAGAGGGTAAAATTGTCCAGTAGTGGCATAAATGTCCCAAATGTCCCCATCTCTCTGAGAAGTCCCAGCTTCTCCCAGAGGATCAATCCTTCTTCCTTAAAGTTCTCAAATAAACTGACACATCCCTCCAGGTAAACAAAGAGGTTAGATGGATTCCACGCTCCCTTCTCCACACCTAGGGACAGAAGCGCTTCAAGAAGCTATAACCTTGCACTACGGGGGGGGTGATTATCTACAGACAATAGAATGAACACATAAGCAGTACAAATAATGGACAGTGAACCATGCCAAAACATGAACCCACACAAAATGGTACATGACCCACAATATCCCACCATCACAGTAGCATAATCAATTTTGTGCACAAATGTGGCAGATTTTCAGTACAGATTTTACCCATTGCAATTCAAAGGTTGAAACCCAAAGGTGAATGCTCAGCAAAATCTGACAAGAAGGCAGAGCATACAAACACCTTGAACAAAGGAACCTTGTAGAGTTTTTTTTTAACATCTGTATAGCAAATCTGTAGTGGCTAGAGGTATGGAGGTATTATTTTCTATGATGATGATATTTAGCTACAGTATTGTGATTGATATTATACAGTCATGCTATGGTGTATTATTTAATTGCAGTAGGATAGTAATGAGTCAGTCATGGTATGGAGGTAATATTCAGTTACCATATAGATGTATGTATTATCTAGCTACTGTATGGTGGTGTTAATTAGTCACATAATTTAATATTATTTAGGGAATAGGGTTAGTTTATGTATATAGAATTAAGATTGCAGTACAGTACAGTGTGCACTGTAATGCTCAAGAAAGCACACAAATATTGGGGAAACAATCCACACCACTGACACATGTACAGTATGTTTGATGCACAACATGGGTAAATGTCCCTGTCAGTGCCATTTTCATTCATCAATCATGCTATTATTTTTCCTCCATTGTATTTTAAGATTAATGTAATAGTTTTATCGTTGATCTTATCCCTTGTCAAAGATGACCAGTAACACAGGACTGGAAGGGTATAATTTTTGAAAAGTAAGAGGTAATTTTTATATTTTCAATTGCTGAATTCAGAAAAAATATTTAAAAAATCCATCATGTACAGTTTTTTCACAATCACTGATACCATAGGCTTCTTCTTGACACCTTTGTGTGACTTTGGTGGATGATTTTGGTGTCATTAGCTTTGTTAGAAATTGATGGACGTTATGCTGCAATTGGCTGCTGTATGCAGAGATTTTCTTAACCCTGCTTCCAAAGAGTGTGAGAGTGTGCATAGCATCCAATCATAGCTTGCCCTTCACTTTACATCAGCAGTATAAGAAATGAAAGCTGAGCTGTGATTGGCTGTTATGGCCAGTAAAGACAGATTTTTCTATTAGAGTTCATAAGAGGGGTGGTGTGCTTGCCACAATTCTTTTCATTTAGTGGTTGTGGTGGTTTAAGCTTCTGATTCTAATATCATGATCGAAATGGACATTGGGTGTCGTAGTTCACCCGACAACTTTTGCTACATTTGTGGTTGTTTGTTGTGAAGAAACAGCAAAGGAACATTATGGACTTCATTAGAAAAGTGTATAATGCATACTTTGGTATAAAGCTAGATGATCCAAACAAGTCATGGGCTCCACGTGTAGTGTGTTCTTTGTGTAGTAGAACTACTACAGTGGTCTAACATGAAAAAAAGAGCTTTCATTTTGGCGTACCTATGATCTGCAGGTAATCGCAAAATTATAGTGTTGACTGTGACTTTTAAACATTCAATGTAGAGGGATTCAACGTTAAAAATAATATGGAAATTATATACCAAGACCTTCTATCAGCAACTCAACCTGAGCCTCATGGTCCAAGAATACCTGTCCCTTCACCTCTGGAGAAACTTGAAGATACACCTCATTCAGAAGATTCAGAACAATAAGAGCATGAATCTAACAAAGACTTTCATGCTATTCCCAATGAGCCACAACTTTTTTCACAGCTTTAATTAAAAGATTTAGGCGGGCTTTGCACACTATAACATCGCAGGTGCGATGTCGGTGGGGTCAAATTGAAAATGACGTACTTCCGGCATTGCATGCGACATCGTAGTGTGTAAAGGTTTGATGATACGATTAACGAGCGCAAAAGCGTCGTAATCGTATCATCGGTGCAGCGTTGGCGTAATCCATAATTACGCTGACGCGACGGTCCGATGTTGTTCCTCGCTACTGCGGCAGCACACATCGCTGTGTGTGAAGTCGCAGGAGCAAGGAACATCTCCTACCGGCGTCACCATGGCTTCCGTAGGATATGCGGAAGGAAGGAGGTGGGCGGGATGTTTACTTCCCGCTCATCTCCGCTCCTCCGCTCCTATTGGCCGCCTGCCGCGTGACGTTGCTGTGACGCCGCACAACCCGCCCCCTTAATAAGGAGGCGGGTTGCCGGCCAGAGCGACATCCCAGAACAGGCGAGTCCATGTGAAGCTGCCGTAGCGATAATGTTCGCTACGGCAGCTATCACAAGGATATCGCAGCTGCGACGGGGGTGGGGACTATCGCGCTCAGCATCGCAGCATCGGATGTCGCAGCGTGCAAAGTACCCCTTAGTCAGGGACTTGGACCTTCCTAATCACTCTGCACAACTTTTAGGTTCTAGAGACTAAAGGAAAAGATCCTGCTAGCTCCTGGTTCCTCTTTTTCATGGTACAGAAGCAGAGAAAATAAATCCTTCCAATCTTTTCTCAAGACTTCTCAAGTGCTTTGGTGGAAAAATGTAACATTGAGTACAATGTGAGCAAGATGAAACTCTTTATTCAACCAAAAAAGGTTGGCATGCTGCACTACTGCATAATGTCAGTAAAAATGTCTCAGTGCCTGTAGGGCATTCTGTGCTCTTGAAGGAAAGCTATAACAATTTAAAATTTATTCTCAAGAAATGTATCGACAAGGATCAAGGATGGTCAATATGGTCAACATGTGGTGATCTGAAAGCTCTGTCTTTGCTCCTTTGCAGCAAGGAGGATACATAAAGTAATTAAGCTTTTTGTGTGAATTGGACAGGCAGGACAGGATTCATGGCTGGAGCCAAAAAAGTTGGCCAATGAGAACATCTTTGCAACCTGGACTCAAAAACATATTTGTGCAAAGTGTAGCTGATCCCACTAAAGTTCTCCTGCCACCATTCCATGTTAAGTTTGGACTCAAGAAGCAGTTTGTGAAAGCTCTAAAGAAGGAGAGTTTTTTAAGTATCTGTGAACCAAGTTTCAGAGAGTGTCCGAAGCAAAACTGAAGGAATGCAGTTTTGTGGGTCCAGATATTCTTCAAAAGAAGTTAAGAAGAAATTTCTAGGCAACAACATTGATCCAAAATTTACTCCATCTTGGAAAACATGCTGAAATATTTCAAAGCCTTGGGTTTTCTGATGAATTTAAAGTTACATTTTTTACATTCTCATTTGCACTACTTTCCTGAAAACCTTGGTGTTGTTTGCGAAGTACAAGAAGAAACATTTTATCCATAGGATACCAAGGAGATGGAATGACAATACCAAAGTAGATAGAAAGTGAACATGATGGGGGACTACTGCTGGATGCTTCACAGAGAAGGTCTTTAGACCTTCTATAAGAGAAAAGTTATCAGGACAAGCTTTGAAGAGAAAAGGAAAAGGTGCAAGAGTTAACTTCCAATAAAGTTGCAGAATGAATGTTTAACACATTTATAGATAAACTATTGTGTCAATTTTTTGGTTACTATAAGGATTTTTCTTGTTCATCTTGTTTGCACGTAATTTCACATGCTTTTTGTGCAAAATCCATACTTAATGGTTAAAAATAGAAGTGGTTATTTTTTAAAAAAAATCAGAGCATAAGAAAATATGAGGATCACTCATTGAATTTGAAACATTTCCAGAAACCCAAATTTTGCATACCTGTGTAATCATTGCTCAGATATGTATAATTAATAATGATAAATGGCAATTTTAAGTGGGCATATAATGGCTGTGTATTAAGGCTCAGTGCCTAGTGCAGCAAACGCTGTGAATACCACCCTGTGTACTGTACACTACCACAATGCAAACCAAACCAAACCAAACCAAACCAAATAGCTCTTCATAGACAGTGTGCAGAGCATAATCACAAAGCATGCTATACAATAGACTTCAGTATTGATGAGATGGAGCCCCAGGCAGGATATATAACAAAGAAATAATCTGCCAGCTCTCCTGATATATCTGCTTTTGTATTTTTCATTAAAATAGTTCTGAATACAAGTTTTGTTCAGTTCCACTTACATTCCTTCTGTAAATGTAAGAATAAATTGACTATTGTCTGTCACCATTTTCCTTGTCAAAAAGCTTTGTCCCTACACAGTATGATCACATCACATCATTACGCCAAGGATTAACTATATAGGGAGAGATCCCATTGACAAGGAGAATGGCAACACCCACTTGTCAGATAGGTTAGCACTACATGGAGGCTTTTGATTGCAATACCAATTGATTATAAGTATTGACTGCAGGGACCTGACAGGAGAGATGACAGATCCTCTATAAATCCTGTGACATGCAGGTTACTTCTTCTCTGATTGGAATGTTCTCTTTAGCTCTCCATCCAGTCCAGTTTGCATTGATGACTTTTCCTGATGACAGCAGTTTGGTTCCATTGCCAAGACTGATTCACCCTTTCATTTTTGCAGCCTTAATCAATCTGTGGTATTTAAGTGGCTTCTATGGGAGCAAAATTATTTGGTTAGGGCTGCAAACTTGTGGGATACCCTCTTCTATGACCCCAAAGAATATTATTATGGTTTTGTGGGGGTGACCCAAAAGGAGTTATAATATGGGCTCATTGATTTCTAAGTATGCCCCTACCTATAAATGGAATTATTTCCCAGACTCCAGATCAGATCCTAATCCAAAGAAGCTCTTCACAGGTAACAAAACTCTTATTTTGCTATAGCTCAGTGCTACAACTATCAGGCAGTGCTGGTGTCACGCACTATTTCTAGCGCCACCCCTGACCTTCTTTTACTGAAGCTATGGTAGCAGCAGAAATAACACCAGAGTGCAGGTGTTGCAGTCACCTTCTCACAGTATCTATCAACATGGATCTGAAATGTCTTCTCAGGGTGCAGCAATGTAAGAAAATAACAGCAGTTTCTCCCCGTGATGGCGTTCTAGGAAGGGTGATAGTCATTGTAGAGAGTGAGTGCAGCCACAACCTTCTGTGATGTCACATTTAAGACTCCTCTCAAACAAAATATTAAGGGAAGTGCAGTAAAATAAAAACACATTTAGGTATTAGCTAGATATAGAGTGTGGTGTATTGCATAATAAATCAAAATACACAAGTGGTTATGTGGTGCCTCTGAGGCTTCAGTCGCCACAGAGTATTGCAGTTCATTTAAGCTGCGGTATTCGCCTCGAGGTAAGGAGGGGGTTAATCACCGGTGTTCCACATTCACACTCTCCATAAAGCTTAGGAGCCTTCTCCCAGGGGGGTGGCTAAGGGTAGGCAAGGGGGTGGCCACTTTGAGTTATGGGACTTCCTTGGTCACTTAAGCCAGCCACCTGGGGGGCAGATTCCACTTGGGGTAGAAATAGGAGCCCACTCACACAATCACTAGTCAGTCTACCCGGAACACCAGTTAAGGGACACGACACCATCACCTCTTTCTTCTCTTCTCCTCATGGGGCCTGGGGCTGAGAGTGGAACACTCGGCCCAGGTGTCTCACAGCTGGAAGGGCAACTCTGAAAACATTCTTCTTCTTTCAAACACCGGTGACTTCTCCTAACTTATCCGGGGTCGATCGAGCCCATCACAGCTGGTGACGAGTACTATCCAGGTGAGCAGCACAGCACAAAGAGTGAGAAAAGACACCTACAACCGCAGCAATTGACTCTGACTCTTGATTACCAGGACCGCCGCCCCATGCCTCGGTGCTTAAATGGCATCACTACTTCCCTCATCATGGCCCCCGGGGCCCGCTCCACCTGTTGGGAGTGATACCATCTTTGGCTGCTACTACCATCCACCCCGGAGGACAGTGACAGCAGCTGCGGCTAAATCCCTGACCACATACCACAGGTGGTGTCACGACATTCATCCTACTACTATTCCCCCCATCTTCCCCCCTTATTGGTGTACACCTCGCGGCACAAAGCCGGACAAGCCACCGCGGCATCCCAGATCATCACACTAGCCCGGTGACGAGTAACGCAGGTATGAGACACCCCATGCATGACAACTCCTGCCACCTAGGTGCTACAGTTAGAGTAAAATCATAGAAAGCGATGTGGGAAAAGCAAATGTTTTAAATACTTTTTTCTCAACTGTGTTCACACAGGAAAAGCATATGCCAGGGGAAATGCAGAGTGATCATGTAAATGCCCCATTAAGTATGACCTGCCTAACCCAGGAAGAAGTGCAGAACCGACTTAGTAACATTAAAATTGACAAATCACCAGGCCCTGATGGCATTCACCCTCGGGTATTAAGGGAGTTAAGTAATGTGATAGACAGGCCTCTATTCCTTTTATTTAAAGACTCTATAGAAACTGGGTCTGTTCCACTGGATTGGCGGCTAGCAAATGTGGTACCAATATTCAAAAAAGGGTGCAAAAGGGAACCTGGAAACTATAGGCCGGTAAGCTTAACATCTGTTGTGGGTAAAATGTTTGAAGGGTTTTTAAGGGATACTATTATGGAATGTCTCAATGTTAATAACTGTTTAACTCCATATCAACATGGATTTATGAAGGATCGCTCCTGTCAAACTAACCTGATCAGCTTCTATGAGGATGTAAGCTCTCACATGGACCGAGGAGAATCATTGGATGTCATTTATCTCGACTTCGGTAAAGCATTTGACACTGTCCCACATAAAAGACTGCTAAGTAAAATGAGAAAGCTTGGGCTCGGGGAAAATGTGTGTAGATGGGTAGGTAGCTGGCTTAGTGGTAGAAAACAAAGAGTGGTTATTAATGGTGCATACTCAGATTGGGCCAGGGTTACTAGTGGGGTGCCACAGGGGTCTGTATTGGGCCCCCTACTATTTAATATATTTATTAATGATCTGGTGGATGGTTTACAGAGTAAAATATCAGTATTTGCAGATGATACAAAACTATGTAAGGTAGTTAACACAAAGGAGGACAGTTTGCAACTACAGATGGATTTGAGTAAATTGGAGAATTGGGCTGAAAAATGGCAAATGAGGTTTAACACAGATAAGTGTAAGGTTATGCACATGGGAAGGAGAAACAGATGCTACGATTACTTACTAAATGGGAAACTGCTGGGGAAATCAGACATGGAAAAAGACTTAGGCATCTTAGTGAATAAGAATCTAAATTGGAGTGCCCAGTGTCAGGCAGCAGCCACCAAAGCAAATAGGGTGATGGGATGCATTAGAAGAGGTCTGGGGGCACGAGATGAAAACATCATTCTCCCTCTGTACAAATCACTAGTCAGACCACACTTGGAGTATTGTGTGCAATTTTGGGCGCCGGTGCTGAAGAAAGACATTACTGAACTTGAAAGGGTTCAGAGGCGGGCTACTAAAATAATAAATGGAATGGGTGCATTACAATACACGGAAAGGTTATCAAAATTAGGTCTATTTAGTCTAGAAAAGAGAAGACTTAGGGGAGACCTAATAAATATGTACAAATATATCAGAGGGCCATATAGAGATCTCTCCCATGATCTGTTTGTACCAAGGACTATGACAAGAACAAGGGGGCATTCTTTTCGATTGGAGGAAAGAATATTCCTACATCAGCATAGAAGAGGGTTCTTCACGGTAAGAGCAGTGAGGCTCTGGAACTCTCTTCCTGAGGAAGTGGTGATGGCCAACTCACTGAATGAATTTAAGAGAGGAATGGATGCATTTCTTGTTAGCAAAAGTATAGAAGGTTATAAATAGCATAATCTTACAGGTAGATAGAAGAGCGACCTAGATTATTAGAGGAATGGGGGGGCTGCAATACCAAGACAGGTTATTAAACTTGGGGTTAGTTAGTTAGGAAAAACAAAGGCTTAGGGGGATCTAATCACAATGTATAAATATATGAGGGGACAGTACAGAGACCTTTCCAAAGATCTCTTTACACCTAGGCCTGCGACTGGAACACGGGGGCATCCGCTACGTCTTGAGGAAAGAATGTTTATTCATAATCACAGATGAGGATTCTTTACTGTACGAGCAGTGAGACTATGGAGCTCTCTGCCGTATGATGTTGTAATGAGGGATTCACTAGTAAAATTTAAGCAGAGCCTGAACGCATTTCTTGAAAAATATAATATTACCAGTTATGTATATTAGATTTTATGACAGGGTGTTGATCCAGGGAACTAGTCTGATTGCCATATGTGGAGTCAGGAAGGAATTTTTTTCCCCATTGGAGCTTATTTGACACATTGGGGTTTTTTTGCCTTCCTCTGGATCAACATGTTAGGCTACGGGTTGAACTAGATAGACTTAGGCGGGCTTTGCACACTACGACATCGCAGGTGCGATGTCGGGGGGGTCAAATCGAAAGTGACGCACATCCGGCGTCACTTGCGATGTCGTAGTGTGTAAATCCTAGATGATACGATGAACGAGCGCAAAATCGTCGTCATCGTATCATCGCTGCAGCCTCCGACATTTCCATAATGCCGGGGGAGCGACAGGTACGATGTAGTTCCTCGCTCCTGCGGCAGCACACATCGCTGTGTGTGAAGCCGCAGGAGCGAGGAACTTCACCTTACCTGCCTCCCGGCTGCAATGAGAAGGACGGAGGTGGGCGGGATGTTTACATCCTGCTCATCTCCGCCCCTCCACTTCAATTGGCCGCCTGCCGTGTGACGTCACTGTGACGCCGCACGACCCGCCCCCTAAGGAAGGAGGCGGGTCGCCGGCCAGAGGGACGTCGCACGGCAGGTATGTGCGTGTAAAGCTGCCGTAGCGATAATAATCGCTACGGCAGCTTTCACTATATATCGGACGTGCGACGGGGGCGGGACTATCGCTGCAGCATCGGTAACACATTGTTACCGATGTTGCAACGTGCAAAGCCCGCCTTAGAGTCTCCCTTCAACCTTAAAGACTATGAAACTATGAAACTATGAGTATAAAGAATAATATTTAGAAGGGACATTTTAGGTGCCAGACAACCCCTTGAACACATTTGGGCCTAAGCCTGTTTTCACCCTTCTGACAAACGCCTATTGTTCAAATCTTTATAAGGTAACAACCTATGAATACTTTGACATATCCCAGTGATTCTGAGTTGTTTTTTTTTCATGACACATTGTACTTTATGAAACCAATGAATTTAGGTTGATAAAATATGCATTGATTTATGAAAGTATTGGAAATTTGCCCAAAAATATTAAAGTTTGCAATTTTCAAAATTTTCATTATTATTAAAGATGAGCACGTACTGCAATATTTTTAATAGCTACACTCGTAATGAGTATTTTGTAACACTCGCATATTCGTTCTGAATAGTGAGTACAATGCAAGTCAAAGGGAAATGTGAGCAATTTTCTGCTGGACCCAACAACGAGGTCTGGGGGCCTGAGGAAAAGGCTGAAATGGATGGGTAAATGATGAAACTGAATGGGGAGAGCCTGGAGAATATGCCTGCATGCATGTCTGACTCACATATGGTGTCTGGGAATGGGGATGTCACAGTATTACACCACTTTTACAAATGCACAACAACACCTACCAAACCTAACCTAAATTGCATTTTACAAGCCAAAAAGGTTAGGAAACAGTTTTTCCTCCATAATCATTTGTATATAAGGATAAATAAACCACAGAATAAAAAAAATCCCTTTTAGTGTTTGTTCACAAGTGGTGTTTTGGATGTTTTATTGTTAGTTTTAAAATTGGGAGGGCTCTTGCATACATTTTGTAGGTCCTTCTGTCATACATAATTTCTAGTTAGTTATTCCCCGGCACTTTACAAGACCAGCTAGAACGTGCCCATTGGTATGTTGATCTTTGACCTGAGTTGCCTCAAGTGGTCCTGTAACATACGTTTTGGAGGGACTGCTCCTACTTAAACATTTGACTGGTCCCTCCCTGATTCAGACTCAGATAATGGAATTCATATTCCAAAGCAGATTACAATGCACCCTGTTCTGTCCCCACTTAAAGGCGATGGAAGGTGCGTAGTTGTGAGAGGTTGTGAGAATCTTACCTTCGTTTTTCCTATAGGTGGGACAGACAGGACCAGAGCGCTCCAGAGTGAAACATGCACATGCTGAGATGAAACAATGGTGGTTTATTTTCTCCAAAGGTTAGGACATGCAGAGTGCAGTAATCCAAGTACTTGGCATTGTAATTCTCAGTGATGCTTGCCTCTGAAGCTACTACGTGGTCAGAAGACTTTGCTCCTAGTAGCTCCAATCCAATATGGGATGTTGTTCTCACAAACTCTGGTTTGGAAATGAACATACCAGGATGTAATGCAAGAGGGTCATCAAACACTCCCATGGGCTGGACAAAAGAAACAGAGGAGCCGAAAGGTCTGACCAGTAGATGGCAGCAGAGACAAGCATGAAAAACATTAAATAACAGTTTTAACTAAGACAAATAGAAACAGCACACTCCCCGTCTGAAATTCACTTTGGGGATTTCACTATTGAGTCCATAATACAACCTGAAAGTAAAGGCATGTTAAATGCAAAAACAAGCTCAATTGAGTCCAAAACAAGAAGGATGGCTCAAAGTTCAGGTCCGGTAGCGTTCATCCTGTAGGGACGCTCTCTATGGGCAAAAGCAGAGCAAGTTCGTGGATTGGCCTTGCAAAGGTCTTCATCTCACCTTTCCTGATGACCTTTAGCTCCACCTTCCGAACATTGCCGTCCTGACTAGGCAGTATCCTAGTAATTAGTCCCATAGGCCAGTCAGTCCTTTCTGTGGTCTGATCTTTCATGAGGACTAGGTCTCCTTCCTTGAGGTTCGGCTTGGGATGTCGCCACTTCTTTCTTCCTTGAAGAATGGTGAGGTATTCCTTCCTCCATCGGTTCCAGAAGTAGTCAGCCAAGTATTGAACCTGTTTCCAGTGTTTTTGATAAGAGTTCGCGTGGGTGAACTCTTTGCTGGGCATTACCGCGTTGTCAGTTTTTTGGGTAATGAGAATAGTAGGAGTAAATATGATTGGTGTTTCTGGATCCATGGTCACCGGCACAAGGGGTCTTGAATTGATAATGGCTGAGACTTCAGCTAAAAGAGTGACTAGAGTCTCATGTGTGAGTCTTGAGGAATTGACGTCCATTAGCATGGAGTTCAAGATGTTGCGTGAAATCCCGATCATCCTCTCCCAGGAGCCTCCCATATGAGAACTGTGAGGGGGATTGAAGATCCAGGTGCAACCTTTCTCTGCCAGCTGATCTTGGATAGGCTTGGTGTCGATGTTCAGTTCTCTACATGCACCGACGAAGTTGCTTCCACGGTCAGACCTCAGCTGTTTCACTGGTCCTCTGATGGCAAGGAACCTTCTCAAGGCGTTGATTAGGCTGGAGGTATCCATGGACTCTAACACCTCAATGTAAACGGCTCGAACACTCACGCAGGTGAATAACACAGCCCACCCCTTGCTGTTTGCTTGGCCTCCGCGAGTTCTGCGTGTGGACACCATCCATGGTCTGAAAACGTCTAGGCCCACGTAGGTGAAAGGTGGCTCTGTGAAAAGTCTGTCTGTAGGCAAGTCAGTTATTTGCTGGTACAGTTGTTTTCCTCTCTCTTTACGACAGTGCACACAATCGTGTAGTATTTGTGCTACACGTCTGTTCATTCCAATAATCCAGAGGCCTGAAGACCGTAAAGCACCTTCTGTAATTTGCCTGCCTTGGTGTTCAGTCTTTTCATGGTGGTGTTGGATCAGCAAGACTGTAACATGGTGTTTGTTGGGAATGATGAGAGGATTTTGTTCTGCAACTCCAAGATGAGCCTGATTTAAACGACCACCAACTCTCATTAAGCCGAAACTGTCGATGACTGGGTTTAAATTGGCGAAAGGACTTCTTAATGGAATCTGCTGTTTGTTGTATAAACACTTCCATTCTATGGCGAATTCACTCTGTTGGAGGTGGCGTATTATGAGGGACTCGCTATGGGAGATGTCCTCAGCAGAAAGGGCTTTGTGGCAGATATGCCAGCGATGACAGTCTTTGTTTTTAAGGTCAGTATGATAGCATCTGGCGATGTGCACTAACCTAGCGACAGTCCTGACGAGCCTCATCCAGCTGGAGAAACGTTCAAAACGTTGGCAACCAAGGTTGGAAGTTTTTTCTGCACTGGTGGCCAGGGTATTGACTTCAGCTCGGACATCTGAATCGTTGTCTGGATCTAGGATGATGAAGGCTTCCAGGACACCTTCTTCTGACTATGTGAGCAAGGATGGTTGACCTTAGGGAGATCAACATCCACCACTGCGGAGACACCATCACGTGTTTCTCAACGCAGTGATTCTAGAGCAATGCCCCCTGGGAAATATTCAAAGCAAGAAGGCCTGCGGAGACACCATCACATGTTTCTCAACGCTGGCAGGAAACTAGCCAGGTCTTTCACCGGGAAGGAACAACCACGGGAAGGGCAGTCTCCAGTCAAGGAGACCACCTATGCCAAACATGGTATCCATCCACAGACAGCCGTTTCGGGGTATTTGCCCCTCATCAGTGTGGAGTAGGAATCTGGCTAGTGGGACATTGCCTAGTAAAAGACTATGTGAGCAAGGATGGTTGACCTTAGGGAGATCAACATCCACCACTGCGGAGACACCATCACGTGTTTCTCAACGCAGTGATTCTAGAGCAATGCCCCCTGGGAAATATTCAAAGCAAGAAGGCCTGCGGAGACACCATCACATGTTTCTCAACGCTGGCAGGAAACTAGCCAGGTCTTTCACCGGGAAGGAACAACCACGGGAAGGGCAGTCTCCAGTCAAGGAGACCACCTATGCCAAACATGGTATCCATCCACAGACAGCCGTTTCGGGGTATTTGCCCCTCATCAGTGTGGAGTAGGAATCTGGCTAGTGGGACATTGCCTAGTAAAAGACTATGTGAGCAAGGATGGTTGACCTTAGGGAGATCAACATCCACCACTGCGGAGACACCATCACGTGTTTCTCAACGCAGTGATTCTAGAGCAATGCCCCCTGGGAAATATTCAAAGCAAGAAGGCCTGCGGAGACACCATCACATGTTTCTCAACGCTGGCAGGAAACTAGCCAGGTCTTTCACCGGGAAGGAACAACCACGGGAAGGGCAGTCTCCAGTCAAGGAGACCACCTATGCCAAACATGGTATCCATCCACAGACAGCCGTTTCGGGGTATTTGCCCCTCATCAGTGTGGAGTAGGAATCTGGCTAGTGGGACATTGCCTAGTAAAAGACTATGTGAGCAAGGATGGTTGACCTTAGGGAGATCAACATCCACCACTGCGGAGACACCATCACGTGTTTCTCAACGCAGTGATTCTAGAGCAATGCCCCCTGGGAAATATTCAAAGCAAGAAGGCCTACGGAGACACCATCACATGTTTCTCAACGCTGGCAGGAAACTAGCCAGGTCTTTCACCGGGAAGGAACAACCACGGGAAGGGCAGTCTCCAGTCAAGGAGACCACCTATGCCAAACATGGTATCCATCCACAGACAGCCGTTTCAGGGTATTTGCCCCTCATCAGTGTGGAGTAGGAATCTGGTTAGTGGGACATTGCCTAGTAAAAGACTATGTGAGCAAGGATGGTTGACCTTAGGGAGATCAACATCCACCACTGCGGAGACACCATCACGTGTTTCTCAACGCAGTGATTCTAGAGCAATGCCCCCTGGGAAATATTCAAAGCAAGAAGGCCTGCGGAGACACCATCACATGTTTCTCAACGCTGGCAGGAAACTAGCCAGGTCTTTCACCGGGAAGGAACAACCACGGGAAGGGCAGTCTCCAGTTAAGGAGACCACCTATGCCAAACATGGTATCCATCCACAGACAGCCGTTTCGGGGTATTTGCCCCTCATCAGTGTGGAGTAGGAATCTGGCTAGTGGGACATTGCCAAGTAAAAGACTATGTGAGCAAGGATGGTTGACCTTAGGGAGATCAACATCCACCACTGCGGAGACACCATCACGTGTTTCTCAACGCAGTGATTCTAGAGCAATGCCCCCTGGGAAATATTCAAAGCAAGAAGGCCTGCGGAGACACCATCACATGTTTCTCAACGCTGGCAGGAAACTAGCCAGGTCTTTCACCGGGAAGGAACAACCACGGGAAGGGCAGTCTCCAGTCAAGGAGACCACCTATGCCAAACATGGTATCCATCCACAGACAGCCGTTTCAGGGTATTTGCCCCTCATCAGTGTGGAGTAGGAATCTGGCTAGTGGGACATTGCCTAGTAAAAGACTATGTGAGCAAGGATGGTTGACTTTAGGGAGATCAACATCCACCACTGCGGAGACACCATCACGTGTTTCTCAACGCAGTGATTCTAGAGCAATGCCCCCTGGGAAATATTCAAAGCAAGAAGGCCTGCGGAGACACCATCACATGTTTCTCAACGCTGGCAGGAAACTAGCCAGGTCTTTCACCGGGAAGGAACAACCACGGGAAGGGCAGTCTCCAGTCAAGGAGACCACCTATGCCAAACATGGTATCCATCCATATTAGTTTCCTGCCAGCGTTGAGAAACATGTGATGGTGTCTCCGCAGGCCTTCTTGCTTTGAATATTTCCCAGGGGGCATTGCTCTAGAATCACTGCGTTGAGAAACACGTGATGGTGTCTCCGCAGTGGTGGATATTGATCTCCCTAAGGTCAACCATCCTTGCTCACATAGTCTTTTACTAGGCAATGTCCAACTAGCCAGATTCCTACTCCACACTGATGAGGGGCAAATACCCCGAAATGGCTGTCTATGGATGGATACCATGTTTGGCATAGGTGGTCTCCTTGACTGGAGACTGCCCTTCCCGTGGTTGTTCCTTCCCGGTGAAAGACCTGGCTAGTTTCCTGCCAGCGTTGAGAAACATGTGATGGTGTCTCCGCAGGCCTTCTTACCTTCTTCTGACTGTCTCAGCAGGAACTCTGGACCTGTAAGCCAAGAAGAGTTAGCAAAGGTACTTATAGACATACAGTTAGGTCCAGAAATATTTGGACAGTGACACAATTTTCGCGAGTTGGGCTCTGCATGCCACCACATTGGATTTGAAATGAAATCTCTACAACAGAATTCAAGTGCAGATTGTAACGTTTAATTTGAAGGTTTGAACAAAAATATCTGATAGAAATTGTAGGAATTGTACAAATTTCTTTACAAACACTCCACATTTTAGGAGGTCAAAAGTAATTGGACAAATAAACCAAACCCAAACAAAATATCTTTATTTTCAATATTTTGTTGCGAATCCTTTGGAGGCAATCACTGCCTTAAGTCTGGAACCCATGGACATCACCAAACGCTGGGTTTCCTCCTTCTTAATGCTTTGCCAGGCCTTTACAGCCGCAGCCTTCAGGTCTTGCTTGTTTGTGGGTCTTTCCGTCTTAAGTCTGGATTTGAGTAAGTGAAATGCATGCTCAATTGGGTTCAGATCTGGTGATTGACTTGGCCATTGCAGAATATTCCACTTTTTTGCACTCATGAACTCCTGGGTAGCTTTGGCTGTATGCTTGGGGTCATTGTCCATCTGTACTATGAAGCGCCGTCCGATCAACTTTGCGGCATTTGGCTGAATCTGGGCTGAAAGTATATCCCTGTACACTTCAGAATTCATCCGGCTACTCTTGTCTGCTGTTATGTCATCAATAAACACAAGTGACCCTGTGCCATTGAAAGCCATGCATGCCCATGCCATCACGTTGCCTCCACCATGTTTTACAGAGGATGTGGTGTGCCTTGGATCATGTGCCGTTCCCTTTCTTCTCCAAACTTTTTTCTTCCCATCATTCTGGTACAGGTTGATCTTTGTCTCATCTGTCCATAGAATACATTTCCAGAACAGAGCTGGCTTCATGAGGTGTTTTTCAGCAAATTTAACTCTGGCCTGTCTATTTTTGGAATTGATGAATGGTTTGCAACTAGATGTGAACCCTTTGTATTTACTTTCATGGAGTCTTCTCTTTACTGTTGACTTAGAGACAGATACACCTACTTCACTGAGAGTGTTCTGGACTTCAGTTGATGTTGTGAACGGGTTCTTCTTCACCAAAGAAAGTATGCGGCGATCATCCACCACTGTTGTCATCCTTGGACGCCCAGGCCTTTTTGAGTTCCCAAGCTCACCAGTCAATTCCTTTTTTCTCAGAATGTACCGGACTGTTGATTTTGCTACTCCAAGCATGTCTGCTATCTCTCTGATGGATTTTTTCTTTTTTTCAGCCTCAGGATGTTCTGCTTCACCTCAATTGAGAGTTCCTTAGACCGCATGTTGTCTGGTCACAGCAACAACTTCCAAATGCAAAACCACACACCTGTAATCAACCCCAGACCTTTTAACTACTTCATTGATTACAGGTTAACGAGGGAGACACCTTCAGAGTTAATTGCAGCCCTTAGAGTCCCTTGTCCAATTACTTTTGGTCCCTTGAAAAAGAGGAGGCTATGCATTACAGAGCTATGATTCCTAAACCCTTTCTCCGATTTGGATGTGAAAACTCTCATATTTCAGCTGGAAGTGTGCACTTTCAGCCCATATTATATATATAATTGTATTTCTGAACATGTTTTTGTAAACAGCTAAAATAACAAAACTTGTGTCACTGTCCAAATATTTCTGGACCTAACTGTAGGTCTAGTTGCGTGATCTGCTGGATTCAGTTCAGATGGTACATAACGCCATTGTTCTGGTTTGGAGGATCTCCTGATCCTTTCAATGCGGTTACTGACGTACACATAAAATTGTCTTGATTGATTGTAGATGTAACCTAAAACGACCTTACTGTCAGCGTAGTATTGGACCTCATCTATTTCGACACACAGTTCTTGTCGTATGAAGTCGGCAATTTCCACTGCCAAAATGGTGCCACAGAGTTCCAGTCTGGGAATGGTATGGTCGGGCTTCGGGGCCAGCTTCGCCTTGTCAAATACAAATCCAACGTTGTTTTGTCCGTTGGGGTCTGTCACTTTCAGGTATGCAACCGCTGCTATGGCTTCTGTGGAGGCGTCTGAGAAGATGTGCAGTTCCTTCTTTATGCTAGAGGTGAGGGACATTTTGAGATAACATCTTGGTATATGGATGTTGTTCAACCCACACAACGACTGTTTCCAAGCTTCCCATTTTTGCTGTTTGTCGGAAGGGAGTGGGGTATCCCAGTCCTTGACGGTTTCAGAGAATTGTCTCAGCAAGGATTTGCCTTGTATAGTGATAGGCGCCACAAATCCCAGTGGGTCGAACAAGCTGTTCACTATAGAGAGGACACCACGTTTTGTGAATGGCTTGTCTGAGCAACTTACTTGAAATCCGAAGGAGTCGGCTGCAAGATCCCATCTGATGCCCAGGCTCCTCTGCACGGGTGGACTGTCTAGCCCCAAGTCAATGTCCTTGAACCCAGGGGCGTGATCACCCAACTCAAAGGCTCTCATTACGGTCAGGCTATTGGAAGCAATTTTGTGTAACCTGAGTTTTGCCTGGGACAGCATGCCTTGAGTCCTTTTGAGCAAATCAATGGCTTCTTCCTCGGTGGGTAGTGATTTGAGCCCATCATCTACATAAAAGTCTTTCTCAACAAAGTCTCTGGCATCTGTTCCATACTCAGACTCTCCCTCTAATGCGGTTCTCCGGAGACCATAGGTTGCAACTGCGGGTGAAGGGCTGTTTCCAAACACGTGGACCCTCATACGATATTCCACCATCTCTTTATTGGTGTCATTATCCTTGTACCACAGAAATCTGAGGAAGTTCCGGTGGTCCTCTCTGACTAGGAAACAGTGGAACATCTGTTCAATATCGGCAGTGATGGCAACAAGCTCTTTTCTGAACCTCAGCAATATTCCTACCAAGTTGTTTGTTAGGTTAGGACCTGTGAGGAGAACATTGTTAAGGGATACTGTCACGGCCGGGCGGTCGGGCCGACCCAGGAGGTGGATCCACTGGACCGAACTCTTAAGATGGTGGTAGGGAGTCCGGCAGCTGAAGCACTGATGGGCAGCAGAACAGTCCGTGCAAGTGAAGGCAGCGGAGGAGTCCCTGGGACCACGGTGTCACAGATGGTAGTCCTGGTGACGTAGCTCAGGTTCGGAAGCCGAGATGATATCAGGCGGGGTCCGGAACCTCAGGAGCGAGATGACGGGTCACCGCAGGGATCCGAGATGGTACGGACTGTCAGATGGCAGACGGACAGTGTGCGGGGTTCAGGATACGGCAGACGGGATGGCGAGGCAGGTACGGCTCTACAAAGAGAGATAGGTGAGTACAGGCACATAAACACCAGGAGACCTGACTCCTAGCTCAGGGAACACGAAGATCAGGCCCCGCCCCCTTGGACACTAACCCCCTTTATACCCAGTACCTGTTCAACCTCATTTCCTGTTCATGGACGCTGGCCCTTTAAGAAAGGGTCAGTGACCGCGCGCGCGCCCTAACGCGCATGCGCGCCGCCCGGGTGCCAGAAGCCAGGGAAGGAGGCTGAGGGGAGGACGCAGGGGAGCCGGCCAGGTCCTGGGAAGCCGTCGGGCGCCGGGATCGGGGACCAGGGGGCCTGGGACGGACGGAATCCGGGGGCTGAGGAGCGGGCAGCGTGGCAGGTGAGCCGGGGAGCGGGGGTGAGGACCCGGGGAGCGTGACAGTACCCCCCCCCCCACGCCCCCCACCCCGCAACCGGGACATGAAGGCACGGATAAGAGGAGTGCCCACGTTCTCCCTGGGCTCCCAAGACCTATCCTCAGGACCATACCCCTCCCAGTCCACCAGGAAGAACTGCCGACCTCGTACGGTCTTCATGGCCACGATATCCCTTACCGCATAGATGTCGTCATCGGCAATAGGTGGAGGGGCCGGACTGGCAGCATTGGAGAAGGGACCAAGGACAACCGGCTTGAGCAGGGAGACGTGGAATGAGTTGGGTATCCTCATCGTGGCCGGGAGCTGTAGCTTGTAGGAAACCTCATTGATCTTGCTGAGGACTTTAAACGGCCCAATGTAGCGAGGACCCAGCTTGTATGACGGTATCTTCAGGCGGACGTACTGGGAAGCAAGCCAGACGAGGTCTCCAGGAGAGAAACACGGAGGGTCTAGACGCCTTTTGTCAGCGTGTTTCTTCATCCGCTGGGAAGCGCGTCCAAGGGACGCCTTGACAGAGTCCCAAATGGTAGCGAAGTCACGGGCTACAGTATCAGCCGCAGGGACATCCGAAGAAGGGGATATAGGCAATGGAACGGAGGGCTGAAGTCCGTAAACGACATGGAAGGGAGATTTGGAGGACGACTCACTGATGTGGTGGTTATGTGAGAACTCAGCCCAAGGCAGAAGCGTGGACCAGTCGTCGTGATGGGTGTTGACATAGTGACGTAAGAAGGATGTCAAGATTTGATTGACCCTCTCCACTTGGCCATTAGACTGAGGATGGTAAGCGGAAGAAAAGTCCAGAGTCACTCCCAGATGTTTGCAGAGAGCCCTCCAGAAGCGGGAGGTGAACTGAGTTCCTCTGTCGGACACGATGTGGGATGGAAAGCCATGCAAGCGGAAGATGTGATGGATATAGGCTTCCGCGAGTTCCTGAGCAGAGGGCAGTCCAGCCATGGGGATGAAGTGGGCCATTTTGGAGAACCGGTCCACCACGACCCATATGACTGTGTGTCCAGAGGATAATGGCAAGTCCGTAATAAAGTCCATCGCAATGTGTTGCCAGGGAACTGAGGGTATCGGTAGAGGCAGAAGACGGCCATAGGGCAGGTGTTTGGGCGTCTTGTTCCTGGCACAAGAGGAGCAGGCAGAGACAAAGGCGGCGACGTCAGTGCGAAGGGATGGCCACCAGTAATGGCGTACAATCGCACCCCATGTTCTCTTCTGGCCTGCATGGCCGGCTGTTTTTGAGGCATGACCCCAGTGTAACACTTTTTGCCTGTCGGTCTCCGAGACATAGGTCTTCCCGGGTGGTATTTGGGCCAGAGTGACGGGAGCCACCGGAACAATCTTGCTAGGAGGGATGATAGGTTGGGTAGTCTCTTCCTCCTGCTCCATGGACATGAGGGACCTAGACAAGGCATCGGCGCGTACATTCTTGTCCGCGGGTCGGAAGTGGAGCTGGAAGTCAAACCTGGCAAAGAATAAGGACCACCTGGCTTGCCGCGGGTTCAGTCGCTGAGCGGACCGCAGGTATTCCAGGTTCTTGTGGTCCGTGTAGATGGTCACGGGGTACACTGCTCCTTCCAGGAGGTAGCGCCACTCCTCCAGAGCTAGTTTGACCGCCAATAATTCTCGGTCACCGATGGTGTAATTCCGTTCTGGTGCTGAGAAGCTCTTAGAAAAGAAACCGCAAGTCACCATCTTCCCGGAGGAGGATTTTTGCATGAGCACTGCTCCGGCTCCTGAGGAGGAGGCATCCACCTCCAAGGTGAACTGGCGGTTTAACTCCGGTCGGTGGAGTACAGGAGAGGAGGCGAAAGCTCGCTTCAAAGAGCAAAACGCGGCGTCGGCCGCAGGTGACCAGTCCTTTGGTTTAGCCTCCTTTTTGGTCAAAGCGGAGAGAGGGGCAGTCAGGGCGGAGAAGTGCGGGATAAACTGGCGGTAGTAGTTGGCGAATCCCAGGAACCGTTGGATTGCCTTCAGTCCCGAAGGAGGAGGCCAGTTGAGTATGGAGGAGACCTTCTTTGGATCCATCTGCAACCCAGTACCCGAGATGATGTATCCCAGGAAAGGGAGAGAAGACTGCTCAAAGACGCACTTCTCATATTTGGCGTAGAGACGATTCTCTCTCAGTCTTTGTAGGACCAGCTTTACGTTCTCTCTGTGGGTCTGGAGGTCCGGAGAGAAGACAAGGATGTCATCCAGATAAACTACTACACAGAGGTAGAGGAGGTCCCGGAATATGTCGTTCACCAGTTCTTGGAATACGGCAGGAGCGTTACACAGACCGAAGGGCATCACGCAGTATTCGTAGTGCCCGTCGCGAGTATTAAATACGGTCTTCCATTCGTCCCCAGAGCGGATACGAACTAGGTTGTAGGCACCCCGAAGATCCAGGTTGGTGAACACACGGGCTCCTCTGAGCCGGTCGAACAATTCGGGGATGAGCGGTAAGGGGTACTTGTTTTTTATGGTGATCTGATTCAAGCCCCGGTAGTCAATGCATGGGCGTAGGTCACCCTCTTTCTTCTTAACGAAGAAGAAGCCTGCTCCCGCAGGAGAGGAGGATCTCCGGATGAATCCCTTTGCCAGGCTTTCCGTGATGTAGGTGGACATGGCCCTGGTTTCGGCTGGAGACAACGGATATATCCGTCCTCGAGGTGGTGTTGTTCCTGGGAGCAGGTCGATGGCGCAATCGTAGGGACGGTGTGGCGGAAGTACCTCAGACTCCTTCTTGTCAAAAACGTCCGCGAAGGACCAATAGGCCGAGGGCAGTTCCGGTAGGTTCTCTGGAGCCGGAGGACGTCGGATTGGTTGTAGGGACTTTAGACATCTCTCATGACAGGCAGAGCCCCAACGAGTGATTTCGCCAGTACCCCAGCTGACTGATGGTTCGTGTGTCCGCAACCAAGGAAGTCCCAGCAGGATTTGATGGGACATGTGTGGAAGGACGTAGAGAGCGATGTTCTCGGTGTGCAGAGCACCTATACGCAATTCCACCGGCTTGGTGATCCAGGAGATGGTATCAGAGAGGGGTCTCCCATCCACCGAGGCAATCATTAGGGGCTTATCGAGTGGAGTAACAGGCAGCTGGTACTTGTCCACCGTGGCCTGCTGGATAAAATTGCCTGCTGCTCCGGAGTCGAGGTATGCCTCAGCCGTGAAGCGCGTCTCTCCTGTTGACACTTGTACCGTCCACATAACTGGGTCTGAGAGAGTCCCAGCACCTAGGGTGGCCTCTCCTACCAACCCTAGGCTTTGGAGTTTCCCGGCCTTTCCGGACAGGAGCGTAAGAGATGTGTGCCCTCTCCGCAGTAAAAGCAGAGGCCTTTGGCGAGCCGCTCTGCTCTACGTTGGTCAGACTGTCGTACTCGGTCAACCTGCATGGGCTCGTGGACAGGAATCCCAGCTGTTGAAGAGTGAGGCACAGAGGACTTCTGTGGAGGAGGGGAGTGCCGTACTGCACGTCTCTCACGATACAGCTCTTTGGAGCGTTCCTGGAAACGAATGTCCACTCGAGTGGCTAGGGCAATCAGGGCATCTAGGGTGGAGGGCACGTCACGACCCGCCAACTCATCCTTGATGCGACTCGAGAGTCCTTCCCAGAAGGCGGCTGTCAGGGCCTCATTATTCCACCCGAGTTCAGAAGCCAAAGTACGGAAACGGATGGCATATTGACCCACCGTCAGTGTTCCTTGACGTAGGCGGAGGAGGGATGAAGCAGACGCAGAGGCGCGTCCCGGCTCGTCGAAGGTGCTGCGAAAGGCCTGCAGGAACTCTTGAAGGTTCTTGGTCATGGGGTCCTCCTTCTCCCACAAGGGGTTCATCCATGCCAGCGCCTCGCCCTCCAGATGAGACATTATAAAGGCGACCTTGGCTTGGTCAGAGGCGAACAGATGTGGCAGCTGCGTGAAATGAAGGGAACACTGGTTTATGAAGCCCCTGCAGGTCTTGGGATCTCCAGCATAACGAGGTGGTGACGCCAAACGGAGACGGGAAGCATCTGAAGAGGCTGCCACTGGTGCGGGAGCCATGGCTTGCATAGCTGGGGACCTGGGTGCCGCAGGCGTCATTGATGCTTGTAACGTGTACAGGCGGGTGTCCACGGAGGTCATAAATTGCAACATGCGGGTCTGGACTTCATGCTGACGTCGGAGTTCCTCTTGCAAGGCCGCTAGTGCTGCAGCGGGATCCATGGCCTGATCTTACTGTCACGGCCGGGCGGTCGGGCCGACCCAGGAGGTGGATCCACTGGACCGAACTCTTAAGATGGTGGTAGGGAGTCCGGCAGCTGAAGCACTGATGGGCAGCAGAACAGTCCGTGCAAGTGAAGGCAGCGGAGGAGTCCCTGGGACCACGGTGTCACAGATGGTAGTCCTGGTGACGTAGCTCAGGTTCGGAAGCCGAGATGATATCAGGCGGGGTCCGGAACCTCAGGAGCGAGATGACGGGTCACCGCAGGGATCCGAGATGGTACGGACTGTCAGATGGCAGACGGACAGTGTGCGGGGTTCAGGATACGGCAGACGGGATGGCGAGGCAGGTACGGCTCTACAAAGAGAGATAGGTGAGTACAGGCACATAAACACCAGGAGACCTGACTCCTAGCTCAGGGAACACGAAGATCAGGCCCCGCCCCCTTGGACACTAACCCCCTTTATACCCAGTACCTGTTCAACCTCATTTCCTGTTCATGGACGCTGGCCCTTTAAGAAAGGGTCAGTGACCGCGCGCGCGCCCTAACGCGCATGCGCGCCGCCCGGGTGCCAGAAGCCAGGGAAGGAGGCTGAGGGGAGGACGCAGGGGAGCCGGCCAGGTCCTGGGAAGCCGTCGGGCGCCGGGATCGGGGACCAGGGGGCCTGGGACGGACGGAATCCGGGGGCTGAAGAGCGGGCAGCGTGGCAGGTGAGCCGGGGAGCGGGGGTGAGGACCCGGGGAGCGTGACAGATACGCCTTCATGTTTGGCGCTGGAGTCGAAGACAACCCTGATTTGATTCGGTTTTCGTGGGTGGTATACACCGAATGAAGGCAGATACCAACACTCTTCGTTCTTCTTTAAGAATGGAGCAGGTTCTGCGTGGTTGCTGCGGAATATTTTGTCCATAAAGGCAACAATATGTTCTCTCATTTCAGGTTTGCTGCTCATAGAACGCTGAAGAGAGTTAAATCTGGTCTGAGCTTGAGCTCGGTTGTTTGGGAGTCTTACCCTGGCAGATCGGAAGGGTAATGGAGAGACCCAATGGTTGGTTTTGTCTTTAGAAAACTCACAGTCCATTATTCTGATGAATTCTCTGTCCTCTTCTGACAAGGCTACTTTATCGTCGTCCTTGGTTGTGTGAAAGACTGATCTTCCCAAGTTGTCGATATGCAGAGAAGAAGTGATGTCAGGTATTGTGTCTGGAGACTTCTCTTTCACTCCATAGTGATGAGGACATGGCTTTAAGCAGGTTGTGCGCCCATCTCCATGCACATAAGGGGTACTTTGCACACTGCGACATCGCAGGCCGATGCTGCGATGCCGAGCGCGATAGTACCCGCCCCCGTCGCAGCAGCGATTTCCTTGTGATAGCTGCCGTAGCGAACATTATCGCTACGGCAGCTTCACATGGACTCACCTGTCCTGTGACCGTCGCTCTGGCCGGCGACCCGCCTCCTTGTTAAGGGGGCGGGTCGTGCGGCGTCATAGCGACGTCACATGCCAGGCGGCCAATCGGAGCGGAGGGGCGGAGATGAGTGGGATGTAAACATCCCGCCCATCTCCTTCCTTCCGCATATCCTACGGAAGCCGCAGTGACGCCGGTAGGAGATGTTCCTCGCTCCTGCAGCTTCACACACAGCGATGTGTGCTGCCGCAGGAACGAGGAACAACATCGGACTGTCGCGTCAGCATAATCATGGATTACGCCGACGCTGCACCAATGATACGATTACGACGCTTTTGCGCTCGTTAATCGTATCATCGAGCCTTTACACACTACGATGTCGCATGCGATGCCGGAAGTGAGTCATTTTCAATTTGACCCCACCGACGTCGCACCTGCGATGTTGTAGTGTGCAAAGCCCACCTAAGTCTTGAAGGAATCAATTTCTGATCGATCAACGCACACATTTCCTATGACTACCCATCCCAAGTCCAGTCTCTGGGCGTATGGTGCATAGTCAGGCCCATTACACTGCTGTCGCTCCTTGTGTACCCTTAGATTGTCTCTGCTGAGCAGGAGTAGAATCTCTGCGTTATTTTCCAGAGGTGGGATAACACTAGCGAGGTGTCTTAGGTGTGGTTGATGAAATGCAGCTTCTGGGGTAGGAATTTCATTCCTGTGGCTGGGTATTTGGTCACATTCAACGAGCGTTGGTAGAGGTATTTCAGTCTTCCCATTGATAGGAGAAGAAATGAATCCCTGGGCTCTTCTGCCGCTAGTCTCTATGCGACCCGAGCAGGTGTTCAAGGTGTAGGGTTCTGATGGTTCATTAATTCTAAAGGCTTCAAAGAATTTGGTTCCTGCTAGGGACCGGTTGCTTTGGTCATCTATGATGGCATACACCTTCATTGCCTTTTCTGGATGTCCCTCGGGATAAACCTTGATGAGGCATATTCGGGCACAACATTACTGTGTTTGGCCCTCTCCACATACCTCTGAGCATGAGCAGGAGATGGCTGTGGTGGTGTCAGTCTGATTCTTGGACTCCCCGCCATGACTTGGAGTGGGAGTGGTGGTGACTGCAGCCGGTGTGTCTCTAGCTAGCTGGGTTGAATGCATGGCTGAAACGTGTTTTTCACTATGACACTCCTCACACTTGACGATGGATTTACAGTCCTTGGCCATGTGCTCAAGTGATGCGCAGCATTTGAAACAGATCCCAAGCTCTGTGAGGACTTTCTTGCGCTCCTGTAGGGTTTTGGATCTAAACCCTCTGCACTTGTTCAGTGAATGCGGTTTTTTATGGATGGGACATTCTTGATTGAAAGACTTATCTCGTGATGAGATGGTGTTCTGTTTATCTGTGCATGCTGCAGGTGATGGTAGCCCAGTCTTCCTGACACTCACAGTGTTCTTAATGTCTCTGCGTTTGTGTATGGCACCTCTAGTATCCTGTCGCTCAGGGCTGAGCTTCTTGAGGATGATGACCCGGATGACCGAGAGGAACGTCTAGATGAGGTTGATCGGTGTGATCTGGTTTCTTGCTGGTGAGAGATACGGTGTTCGGCCTTGTCTATGGCATCTTGCACCTTGGCATCTCTTTCCTTGTTTACCTCTTCTGCCTTGCTCAGGTCTGAAAGAGCTTCATCAATTTTAGAGTCTTTTAGAAAGGTAATGTACCTTGTTGACAGTCTCTTGTATCTTTCATGAGCTGTGTTCAGCCATTCCAGAGCGGCTTGTAAGCATGTGGCATCACCTGATGAGGATTCAAGTCTTGGCATGTAATAGGTGACTCGTTCCCACTGTTCTTCCAGGTGTTCACATAGCTCATCTTTCATAGTGCGATAGTTTTCAGTGGCCTTTATCGTGGGTTTGGAAGAGCGCTTCGGTCGGACAACTTGGTCTGCTGAAAGCGTGGGTTCTGCCTCCTGGGCTTCATAATGGACAGTATCAGATTGTATTTGCTCTGTTTCAGCAGTGGGGAACTGTCCAAGGTCTTTTTTGGCCATTTTGATTTAAGGTGTACTGTCTCTTTAAGAAACTTGACTTTTGAATAGGGGTCCAAAAATCGTTATGCAGCTCTGCAAGGACTCCCTGATGAGATTCCCAAGGTGTCTTTAGTAAAACTTGGGGTTCGCAGTCCAGCAATGTCCAGTGATGAGGTATAATGTACTGCAAGTCTATAGAAGGGGTATAGCAAGAGGGAAACAGCAGGTGCATAAACTGTCCCTTTACAATGCAAGCAGAGGTGATACAGGACGTGGCAGATGGGAGAGCTTCCTCTTAGGCTTGTCCAGGCATGCACTGTGCAGGCAGACTAGTGCACAAGGCTTGTTGCTAGGCAGATTACATGGGAAGTTACAGGGTTCTTAGGGATCTGTTGCCGGGGTATTGAGCTGTTAAGCAGTCTTCTGGCTGTTCTGTCCCCACTTAAAGGCGATGGAAGGTGCGTAGTTGTGAGAGGTTGTGAGAATCTTACCTTCGTTTTTCCTATAGGTGGGGCAGACAGGACCAGAGCGCTCCAGAGTGAAACATGCACATGCTGAGATGAAACAATGGTGGTTTATTTTCTCCAAAGGTTAGGACATGCAGAGTGCAGTAATCCAAGTACTTGGCATTGTAATTCTCAGTGATGCTTGCCTCTGAAGCTACTACGTGGTCAGAAGACTTTGCTCCTAGTAGCTCCAATCCAATATGGGATGTTGTTCTCACAAAATCTGGTTTGGAAATGAACATACCAGGATGTGATGCAAGAGGGTCATCAGACACTCCCATGGGCTGGACAAAAGAAACAGAGGAGCCAAAAGGTCTGACCAGTAGATGGCAGCAGAGACAAGCATGAAAAACATTAAATAACAGTTTTAACTAAGACAAATAGAAACAGCACACACCCATTGTAGCAATGGTTTTTACCCACCTTCTCCATGTCATACTGTGGCCCTAAATTCAACTTTTCAGAGGGCCATTAGTTGTTCATCAACAATCACTGTAAATTGCTATTGAATATGTATCCCCTATCTTAGTCACAATGTGGAACAACCCAGGGATATTTTTTTGCCAGCTATGGTGACTGACAGTAGATTTTTATCGAATATGTATTCTCTATCTCAGTCACAATGTGGGACAACCCGTGAAAATGATCTCCAATGACAAATATTAGTTTGATAGGACTACTGTCCTGGTTTGTCCACAGCACAATGTGTCTAGTGTTTACAAAAATTAGCCCTATGGCTTGAGTCATGGCTGAGGCAGGGAGTCATCATCACAATACCTCCAATGGCAAATAGTTAAGCTGGAGTAGGAGTACTGTTCTTGTTTGTCCACCACTGCATAATGTGCCTAGTGTTTACAAAAAAATTGCCCTATGGCCTGTCATAGTTGACACAGGGAGCCACCATGACAAGGGCCTCCAATGACAAATAGTTGTTAGGCTGGAGTAGGAGTACTGTCCTGGTTTGTCTACCACTGCACAATGTGCCTAGTGTTTACAAAATTAGCCCTATGACCTGAGTCACGGTTGACGCAGGAAGATAACGGTTTTATATGGGAAAGGGTGGATGTTAACAGCAGTTGTCAAAATCAACATTTTGGAGAAATTTACTTTGGCTTGCTCTCATCTGGAGGGATTAAAAACTGTGGAGAAATTCATTCCTTGTTGAATTTAGTTAGAGTAAGTCTGTCTGCATTTTCTGTGACGAGGCGTGTGTGCCTATCAGTGATGACTACCACAGCAGAACTGAAAACACACTCTGACATCACACTAGGAGCCAGGCATGCCAGCAACTTTAAGATGTATAAGGAGAGGTCGGGCCAAGTGTTCAGCTTGGACACCCAATAGGGAGCTGAAGCGTTAAAAAGGATGCAGGTATGGTCACTTAAGTACCCCTTGACCATGTTGTGCAACTTCTCCTCCTTGGCATTGTTACAGGCAGAGATAGCCCTTGCTGATATGCTGGTTTTTTGAAAATGGCCCAGTTTTCGAACATTTCCCCCCTACCTCTTATGGATTTCATGTTTGTGTCTCTCCCCATTAATCCTTGGGGTTGAAAAGAGTTGGTAACTCTGCCGCCAGCATTTTATGAGGGTGATCTTTTCAGTAACTGATGTACAAAAATCCTCTTGAAGGATTCCATTGTGCAACCCTTTGGTGACTCCAAAAGGAGAGAAGGAAATTTCTCCTTGTACCGTACAGGTTGTTGGATAAAATGTTTATCAGAAGAGGGTCTTGCCACAGATACTTACACATGAACTGTGCCATGTGGGCCAAGCTACAAACAGGCAAAGGTTCTGTGTCCCCACCAGGAGGAACAATACCCATCCTCTCCTCATCCTCCACCACCTCCTCCAGCTCATCCATGTTGGACAGACATGAAGCTGGGGTTGAGAGTCCTCTGCATAGCATTGGGAGTCCTCGATAGCACAGAAGAAAAAGTCCTCTCCCTCCTCATCCTCCTCATCATCACCCAATGTTGCCTCAGAATATTGGTTGGGCTGGTCAGTATCATCACCCATTGGGAAATTTGGGTCCATAGCCACATGCTGGGCACTCAAAGCTTCCTCTTTGAGATTATGCAGTGATTGTTTCAACAGATACAGCAGCAGAATGGTTAAGCTGATAATAGCCTGATCACCGCTCACGAGTCTGGTGCAGTACTCAAAGTTCTCAAGAATCTCACAAATGTCAGCGATCCACACCCACTCGACAGTTCTCATCTGTGGTGACTGACTCTAAGTCTGCCGGGCATGTTAAAGCTAGTATTCAGCTACTGCCCTCTGCTGCTCACTAATCTTCACCAACATATGACATGTAGAGTTCCAACGCATGGGCAGGTTGCACATGAGTCATAGACTTGGCTCAAGCACTTTTGCAGCATTGTAACTATCAAAAGTAGTAGAGGAAGAGAGGAATGGGCATTAATATTGCACACCTTTTCAAGTAGGTGCGGCAAGTCAGGGTATGTTTTCAGAAATTTCTGAAAAACTAGGTTCAGTGAGCTATGCATGGCATGTGAACCAGCTTGCCGACCTTTAAAGCTGCCACCAGGTTACACCCATTATCTCAAACTACCAGACCGGGTTGGAGGTGCAGCTGGGAGAGCCACTGATTGGTCTGCTCTTTTATACCTTGCCACAGCTCTGCTGCAGTATGTGGTTTGTGAACTAAACAGATCAGCTTCAGCAGAGCATGTTGCTGCATTGCTGATGTGCTGCTGTACAGCTCCCAGCTTGGCAGTGATGGGGAGGGTAAATCAGCAGAAGAGGAGGAGCAGGAAGAAGAGGGGAGACAGGAAGTGGCATATGATCAGGTGGAAACGCTGGTAGAAGTTGGGTCCGCTATTCTTGGTGTGGGTAGTATGTGGGATGTTACAGTTTACTTTGTCCGAGCTTCCACTAGATTCAACCAGTGTGCCGTGACAGATATGTATTAACCCTGTCCACAACAACATGTCCACGTATCTGTGGTTAGGTGGACCTTCCTGGTTACGGCATTAGTCAGAGCACGTTTGAGATTGTTTAACACGTGCTTGTGTAATGCAGGTATGGCACAACGGGCAAAATAGTAGTGGCTGGGAACACAATTATGGGGCTGCCACAGCCAAGAGATCATGGAAACACTGTATTCCCACAAGCTTAAACGGTAACATTTCCATGGTTAGCAATTTTGCAATGTGCAAGATTAGGTTTTGTGCCTGTGGGTGCGTGGCTGGGTATTTATGCTTCCTTTCCAAAATCTCAGGCATTGACAACTGGATGCTTTGCTGGGACAAGGAAGTAGATGTGATTGATGTTTGCTGTGTCTGTGCAATTGCACCTTGGGGGGTGAGATGTATGAGCACCTGCTTCCTGGACAGGAGATTGTAAAGGACGTAGTACAGGCAACATGGAAGTGGTTTGGCCAACAGACTCAAATTTGGTTCCCTGGTGTTCTGCCCACTTACTGGGGTGCTGGGCTGCCAAGTGGTTCCACATACTGGTGGTGCCCAGGTTGCCTTTGCCCTGACCTCTGCTCAACTTGTTATGGCAGATTCTACAGATTACAATGTTTTTCTCTGAAGGAATTCAGAAAAAACTTACAGACAGCGGCATGCCCCCTTGCCCTGAATTGTGAGGATGCTCTTTGGAACAGTTGACCCAGTTCTCTCTGTGGGCAAACCACTAGCTCTTAGTGCCTGTCTTGGTGCTACATATCCATCTTCCTCTGTGTTGCTGTGCTAGCTATACATGTTAATGTCATGTCAATGGTCCAAGTTGGATCAGTGGACTCATCATTGATCACCTCATCTTCTATCTCATCCTCATTCCCTCTTGAGATTGTAGGCTGACCTGATGGCAACTGTGTCTCATCATCATCAGCCTCCACCTCTGGAGACAGTATATCAAATTCCTCAAAGTAGCTTTCTTCTGGCTGTAGGTCCTCAATTAGTTGCGCATCAACACCCGCCACCTCCTTACGTCCCTCTTCAATGTTGCACGGTCAGAGGCCAGAGCCAACCAAAAAATACGTACAAAACAGATCCTCAAAGTGGCCAAGCTTGGGGTCATATGTCTCCTGTGCCTGATGATGGAGCGAGGAAGGAGGACTAGGTTGAGAATTGGATGGGCTAGACTTCTGTGTATCACAGTAGACTGTGTGGTAGTGAAAAATTTGTTACTGCTTGACAAATGTGAAAAGGCCTTGTCTGCCATCCAAGACAGAATCGGCCGTTGCTCTTCTGGCTTCCACACACATTTACGTTCCAGACTGGTAAACTTGGCCAGGAATATAGTGGATGCATCAAGTTTCTTCTGACCTGATACAGACTTAGTGCTTTGTCACATACCACTGACAACACCACTCGCACGTCCACGTCCCCGTCCCTTATCAACTGGATTTTTTGTCATTTTGGATTTTAGTGACATATTTGCAGATGTTGATGTCCTAAGCCAAGCAAACTTTGACCCCAAAAATATTGTGGGAAAAAGTACAAGTGAGTACTGTGTACCAGGCAGCAGAAAATGGTAGAGTCCTGCTTTGTATTTGCAAAGGCCACTAGCAACGTATTGTAGCTGATGTGGATGGATGAGACAAGTCAGGCTGTGAACTACTATATATTGTGGAAACAGGAACAGTGTGTTAAGTGCATCAGGCAGGACAAAATGGTAAAGCCCTGCTTTGTATTTCCAAAGGCCACTAGCAACATATTAATGTGGCTGATGTGGATGGACGGCACAAGTCAAGCTGTGAACCCTTAAATATTGTGGGAACAGGAATGGTGCATTTATTGTATCAAGCAGCACAATATGGTAGAGCCCTGCTTTGTATTTGCAAAGGCCACTAGCAATGTATTAATGCAGCTCATGTTGATGAATGGCACAAGTTAGGCTGTAAACCCCTAAATATTGTGCAAAAAATACCAGTGAGTAGTCTGTACTAGGCCGCACAAAATGCTAGAGTATTGCTTTATAACTATTTGCAAAGGCCACTAGCAACATATTAATGTGGCTGATGTGGACACCACAAGTCAGGCTGTGAACCCCTAAATATTGTGGAAACAGGTCCGATTCCCTACCTAATCCACAATCTCTCCCTCCCTGTTGTGACCTTGTTCAGTGGTTTCAGCTCTTAAAAGAGCTATTGTATTCTAGACGGTACTATGGAGGTAGTGACATGCTACTTTAGACTCTATCCCTACTCCACAATCAGTCCCTCCGTATGCTACACTGACCTATACACTGCAGGGAGCCCTGAAAAGGGCTTTTTGTGTTATCAATAGGCCTACACTCTCCCTAGCAGCTGCTCGCTCTATCCCTAGACTCATACAATGCTGGCACCGGATGCAATGTGCGCAAAATTGCGGCTGAAAGGATTTTATAGACCCTATGATGCTGTGCAGCCAGCCAATCATAGTAATGCCACAACCAAGATGGCTGCAGCATTATTGTGATTGGTTAAGAACCCCAGCATGTTTATTGGCTGCAAATCAGGTGCCAAAATCGCTGGGCGGGACATCCGAATATAGCTAGGTGAATACACAAAAACTCGCAATATTACAAATACCTCGAATACTGTACTATTCGTGTGCATATCGAATAGTAACAATTACACTCGCTCATCACTAATTTTTAACACAAAGTCATACCACACAAGGTAGTTCATAGATAACATTCACCATATGTCTTCCTTACATCAGTATCATTTTTGAAACAGCCATTCATTTTGTTAGGATGTTGGAAGGTTAACAGCAGTGATGAGCGGACTTGTGGCTATTCATGTTTGCCGAATCAGCACGAACAAAACAAAAGATCGGGTTCAGCAAGCAAACTTGACTCTGAATAATGAATCCCATACTAGTCAATGGGGATGGCTGTGACCCACAATCCGACAGTCTGGGAGCATTTTCCCTGAGAGCAGCGGGGGAGCTCGGATGTGACCTCCGCTAAACTGAGTGACATCACATTCTCACAGCCTTGTCCCCCCGCTGCTGTAAGTGATTCCTGGAGCCTGCAGAGAGTGAACATGTTTTGCCTCTCTGCAGGCTCTCTGCAGGCTCTCGATGTTGCAGAGTCGGGATTATTTTGAGACTTCCTATAGATTACGTTGGATCTGCAAGGTTGTGTTGAGGGTTAATAAAGGGGTGAAAGAGGGTGTTTTTATTTCAAATAAATAATTTCTTAGGTGTTTGTATTTTATTTATTGTCACTTACAGGATTAGTATTGGGGTGTCTCATGAACACCTCCCATTACTAATTTAGGGCTTGATGGTCTGTGCTAGTTCAGAGAAACCGAATATCCATGGGTTCACTCATCACTTCACTAGCTCTAAAGGGTGCTATAAACGCTGCAACATCGCTAACAATATATTGTCAGGGTCACGTCGTTAGTGACGCACATCCAGCGCCGTTAGCGACATCGCAGCGTGTGACACCAAGCAACGAAAAATGTCTAAAATCGTTGATCGTTGACACGTCACTCCTTTTTCAAATATCATTGGTGGTGCATGCCGCTGGTTGTTCGTTGCTCCTGCGGCGGCACACATCACTATGTGTGACACCGCAAGAACAACGAACATCTCCTAACCTGCGTCCACCGACAATGAGGAAGGAAGAAGGTGGGCGGCATGTTCCGGCGGCTCATCTCCATCCCTACTCTGCTATTCGGCGACCGCTTAGTGACGCCGCACTGACGTCGCTATGACGCCGAACGCACCTCCCCATTGAAGGAGGGATTGTTCGGCGGTCACAGCAACGTCGTTAATAAGGTATGTGCGTTTGACGGTGCCGTAGGGATAATGTTCGCTACGGCAGCAATCACCAAATGTCACACGAACGACGGGGACGGGTGCTATCGCGCACGACATCGCTAGTAAACGCTAGCGATGTTGCAGCGTGTAAAGCACCCTTTAGGCATTATAGAGAAGGACCACACACAAAAAGATATAAAACCACTTTCTGATGCTTCAGCTGTGTGGTAAATGTTGCCTGGCAAGTGGTTGTTTTTGTGAACCACAAATCAAATGTGAAATGTTCAAATTCATTTGAAACCACACATTTCATAAAATTCAGCTCAAACTCAATCCTGCACAGATTTATCGGAAAATATCTACAAATGAGAGTTAATTCTACATTTGAACTTCTACAAAAAGATGATGCCAGGTAATCAAGGAACCTTCATATTTGAAGGTATCAGATTCATCAATGAACACAATTTTTTTCTTTTTTATTCAAAATAAATGGAAAAAAATCGACTGCGATGGAGTTCATATCTACCGCAATTGTTGGTCTCTTTGAGCAACAATGTAGATATAAAAAGAAACAATTTTATTTCAAGTGCAAGAGGTTCATCAATGCCTCTTTTATTATCTGGCACAATGACACAAAACATTGAATAATTTCATTGAATAAATTAACAATAACTAGTGGAGCCAGTGTTTCACATTCAGCATTAAACAAAAAAAAAAAAAAAGAATTCCTGGACATCTTTCATTCTACAATGACACCGTCAATTCCAAAACACACTTCAAATCCATTAAAAGCAACTTATATTATAACAGAGTACATTATAAAAAGTGGCAGATGAAGGTATTTATCAAACAAATTGATACATAGTAAGAGGAGTAAAAGTGGCTCTAACTTCAATATATAAAGCAATATCCTGACAAATAGATTCCTTACCAAGAATTACCCAAAATCTATTATCCTACATTCAGAACAGAAAGTTTAGTCAATTCAATGCTTAAACTTTGGCAGGCCAAAGAGCATGTAAACGACTTTTCACTCGATTTTATAACAGCATTTTCTAAATAACAAAGAAAGATAAAGGATATCCTGGCAAAGCATTAGTATGACCCAATTTAAGAGATACCATCCCCAACAAATCAATGGTGATGCTCAGGAGATCATGAACCTTGTGAAATATTCTGGCACCCAGTCACCTAAAATTAGTAGTAAAACCAAATGGAGTAATGTAAAGTCTTCAGACAAATGTTGTATCTCAAATAACCTTTTTTGTTCACCAAAGAGACAGGGAAAAGAAAACAAAAAGCGCACCAATCTAAATCATAGGTGAATGTTACATTTTCATACATTCACCTTTAGCAAGCTTTGTTAACTTGCTTATCGATCCTTTAGGACCTCAGATCTTAATGGAGAGTTCTCCTTCCCAAACGGTATGCTGCAGACTCCTGGTGGTTATTCTGTAAATCGGCCCGAGTTACCATAGGAATAATATCAATGTCAAATCCTCCAGGCTGTGTGCGCTCCCAAACAATTTAATCATACAGGCTGTAATTATTTCCTGCACAATTTTGTATTATTTTTACAAGAACAAACAACGCATTTCGACAAACAAATGGTACGTGAGGAAGATATTTGTTTGTCGAAACGCGTTGTTTGTTCTTGTAAAAATAATAAAAAATTGTGCAAGAAATAATTACAGCCAGTATGATCAAATTGTTTCAGAGCATACACAGCCTGGAGGATTGGACATTGAAATAACCTTTTTTTACAACTTCTTTTCCCAACTATGGTTCAGATTTCATTATTTATTTACTGAAATGTACATTTGGCCATCAGTATATCATCTGCACAACACAAGGGTTGAGATTTAATCCACATTTAAAAATATTCCGTAATTGGAAGGAACGACAATAAGTTGTCTACAACTAAGATCTATATATAACACATGATGGGTGCTGCAGAATAATAACCACCAGAAAAAAAGGTATTTAAACCCCTTAAGAATGAGGCGGTTTTTCATTTTTGTGTTCTTGGTTTTTTTTTTCTTCCTCTATTCCGAGAGCCATAACTTTTTTATTTTTCTATCAATATAGCCATGTGAGGACTTGTTTTTTCAATGGACGAGTTGTATTTTTGAATGACCCCGTCCATTTTATCATAATGTAATGGTAAGCAGGATAAAAATTCCAAGTGTGGCAAAATAGCAAAAAATGGAAATTCTGTAACTGCTTTTTATTTACAGCATTTTACCATAAAACTAACCTGGCTGTATTATTTTCCAGGTCACTATGATTACGTGAATACCAAACATGTATATTTTTTGTTTTATTTAAGAAGTGAACAAATTTTAAAAAATCTGAAAAAATAATCTTGATTGTGACCCAAATTTCCGAGAGCCGTAATGTTTTAAATTTTTGGGACATAAAGCTGTTTAAATGTTTGTGCCCCAAATAAATGTTTTTATTAATATTATTTTGGGGCATATGCAATGTTTTGATCGTTTGTTGGTATTACATTTTTTTCTGTTGCTGAGGTGGCCAAAAACCTGAAATTCAGGAGTTTTGATTTCTTTTTTCTTTACGATGTTTACCAATCAGATTAGTTTATATTATATTGCAATAGATTGCACTTTTACGAACGAAGCAATACCAAAAATATTTATTTTTTTATTTATCATTTTTAATGTGGTAAAAGTGAGGTGATTTGAACTTTTTTTCATATTTTTTTCTAATTTGTACTGTATTTAATAGCCGCCTTATAGGACATGAAACTGCAATGGTCTGATCACTTGTTTTATATAAAACAATGCCACGGCATTTCAGAATATACAGTTAGGTCCAGAAATATTTGGACAGTGACACAAGTTTTGTTATTTTAGCTGTTTAAAAAAACATGTTCAGAAATACAATTACATATATAATATGGGCTGAAAGTGCACACTCCCAGCTGCAATATGAGTGTTTTCACATCCAAATCGGAGAAAGGGTTTAGGAATCATAGCTCTGTAATGCATAGCCTCCTCTTTTTCAAGGGACCAAAAGTAATTGGACAAGGGACTCTAAGGGCTGCAATTAACTCTGAAGGCGTCTCCCTCGTTAACCTGTAATCAATGAAGTAGTTAAAAGGTCTGGGGTTGATTACAGGTGTGTGGTTTTGCATTTGGAAGCTGTTGCTGTGACCAGACAACATGCGGTCTAAGGAACTCTCAATTTAGGGGAAGCAGAACATCCTGAGGCTGAAAAAAAAGAAAAAATCCATCAGAGAGATAGCAGACATGCTTGGAGTAGCAAAATCAACAGTCGGGTACATTCTGAGAAAAAAGGAATTGACTGGTGAGCTTGGGAACTCAAAAAGGCCTGGGCGTCCACGGATGACAACAGTGGTGGATGATTGCCGCATACTTTCTTTGGTGAAGAAGAACCCGTTCACAACATCAACTGAAGTCCAGAACACTCTCAGTGAAGTAGGTGTATCTGTCTCTAAGTCAACAGTAAAGAGAAGACTCCATGAAAGTAAATACAAAGGGTTCACATCTAGATGCAAACCATTCATCAATTCCAAAAATAGACAGGCCAGAGTTAAATTTGCTGAAAAACACCTCATGAAGCCAGCTCAGTTCTGGAAAAGTATTCTATGGACAGATGAGACAAAGATCAACCTGTACCAGAATGATGGGAAGAAAAAAGTTTGGAGAAGAAAGGGAACGGCACATGATCCAAGGCACACCACATCCTTTGTAAAACATGGTGGAGGCAACGTGATGGCATGGGCATGCATGGCTTTCAATGGCACTGGGTCACTTGTGTTTATTGATGACATAACAGCAGACAAGAGTAGCCGGATGAATTCTGAAGTGTACCGGGATATACTTTCAGCCCAGATTCAGCCAAATGCCGCAAAGTTGATCGGACGGCGCTTCATAGTACAGATGGACAATGACCTTAAGCATACAGCCAAAGCTACCCAGGAGTTCATGAGTGCAAAAAAGTGGAACATTCTGCAATGGCCAAGTCAATCACCAGATCTTAACCCAATTGAGCATGCATTTCACTTGCTCAAATCCAGACTTAAGACGGAAAGACCCACAAACAAGCAAGACCTGAAGGCTGCGGCTGTAAAGGCCTGGCAAAGCATTAGGAAGGAGGAAACCCAGCGTTTGGTGATGTCCATGGGTTCCAGACTTAAGGCAGTGATTGCCTCCAAAGGATTCGCAACAAAATATTGAAAATAAAAATATTTTGTTTGGGTTTGGTTTATTTGTCTAATTACTTTTGACCTCCTAAAATGTGGAGTATTTGTAAAGAAATGTGTACAATTCCTACAATTTCTATCAGATATTTTTGTTCAAACCTTCAAATTAAACGTTACAATCTGCACTTGAATTCTGTTGTAGAGGTTTCATTTCAAATCCAATGTGGTGGCATGCAGAGCCCAACTCGCGAAAATTGTGTCACTGTCCAAAATTTTCTGGACCTAACTGTAGATGAAACCACAGTCTCATATGAGCGACGACCACGGGCAGGTTTCTGCAATAGTACTGAAATGGCAAATATAGGGATCATTAGCTGACCCCTGGCTGTCATGACAACACATAGACATCCCGCATTGCGTGATTGCCAATGAGGTATCAGAAAAGCAGGCTCCCTGCCACTGTGCGTTAAATGCCGCTGTCAGAGACTGACAACAGCATTTAACTGGTTAAATATATTGAGGATAATGCTGTCAAACAAGAAGAGCAGACATTACAGGTAATGAGAAGAAAATGTGCAAGGCAAAAGCATTAATAATAGATAAAAAGCAAGAAAAAGAAGAAAGTGCAAAGGTGAATGACAAATAGCTATGTAATATATAGATAAGCTAAAATCAAGGTGCAGATAGTAGATGGATAAATGGATAAAGTGCAATATATGAGTACATTAAAAATATAACAAGGAATAATAAATATAAAATATATAATAAAGAGATTCTTAAATAATATACACTAAACTAATCAAAGAATATTATATTTTACTAAATAATAAATTAGTATAGAGAATATCCAGTGTGTTCACCCATATCCTGTCTACCGCCATTAACTTGAGAATGGTGGCAGCTATAGGCATAGAAGTGGTGTGAAATGAAGGAAAGCGATCCAGCTGAGTGACCAGGTGATTTATTCAGTGCAGTACAGACATGGCATAGTCGTGGTTAACGCCTTTCTGGCTTAACGTCCTTAATCATAATATAGAAGTGGTGTCTAGGTATAGTAAAGTAGCCATGCGCTACGCAATGAAACCACCTATAGCGCCACCTGGTGGAAAACAAGGGAGTTAGCATTTTTATCCCGAAAACGGAACAAGATAGAGAAAAAAGTGAATTAAAAAATTGTGAAAAAATGTGAAAAGCAAAAGTGCAAGTGCAAAACTTGGATCATGTAAATAAAACATAATAAAAAAATGTGTGTATAGAAAAAAAGTTAGTGAGAGAAACCTTTATGGATATGTAATAAACTCCAGACACTGAAGAATAAAGAATGGGTTGTCATTAGTCAGGATTTGGTCCAGAAGTTGATATCTTGTATGCCAGAGCCGATTGCAGAGGTTTTGAAATATATGGATCCGCAGTGCAAATATTGAGTCTTTGTATAATCTTTATTTGTGAACAAAATAGTAAAAGCTTATGAAATGCTCAATATAGTACTTCAGTAAACATAGAAACATTTAACTAAACAGCCAAAAACTGCTGAAGAAGCAAACTTTGTAAAAACTAAAATTTTTATCAGTCTCAAAACTTTTGGCCATGATTGTACACTCAGGAAAGCTTATTCTGAAAAATCACCTGAAAATGCAGGTATAATTTAATATTGTATAAGGAATAGAAAGAGGTTGTTTTTTTCTTTTCTCTATTAATTCTGCTTGTAATCATGTATTGATTGTCTATAAATACTACCAGATCTATTTTTCCATTAGCTGATATTTCTAGCAATTAATCATGTTAAAAATCTTTTTAAGAGTAGCTTCATTCACAGCATTTTTGTGTCATTTTTAGGCAAAAACCACTGAGGGGAAATAATAGCTGTAAATCAGTTATGAAATATTAAATTCCATACAAACAGTGTTTACTTTTCTTTAGCTTTTTTTAGTCAGATTGACATTTTTTTTCAGGCAATTCACTTTTAAATTATTCATACCTACTTTTATTTTGACAGTGTCCAATATCATATATAACAAAAAAAAAAATCTTAATTCTGGTCTGACCATAGGCTTTAACCCCTTCACCCCACCCCAGCCTGTTTTCACCTTCCTGATCAGGACAATTTTTTTAAATTCTGACCAGTGTCACTTTATGATGTAATAATTCTGTACCGATTCCAGTGGATTATGGTAATGTTTTTACAAAACATATTGCACTTCATATTAGGGGCATATGTAGGATGATATTTTTTGTATTTATTTGTGAAAACATCAGAAATTTTGTAAAATTTTAAAATTGAGCAATTTTCAAAATTTAAATTTGTTATGCCCTTAAACCAGAAGAATATGTCACACAAAATAGTTAACAAATAACATTTACCGCATGCAAAGTTTACATTAATAATAATTGTCCTAGGATAATGGTAAGCTCTCGACCCAACTACTAACAATTCTGCAGCTAGTTAAATGTCAAAAGACCCCAAAAAGTTGCCTAGGGAAAAAAAAAGTAGGAAATGGAGAGATTTTTTTAAAAAAAACCTCAAAAACCAGAAAGAAAAGTAGTATAAGAATTATTGTTAAGATTTTTATTGATAATATCCTTGTTCTAAAAATTGGACACATTCACATAAGTTGATATACACACAAAGATGAAACTAAACAGCTGCTAAAACTGTATTAGCAGATGGAAAAAAAACACCTAAAAAGGTAATGAAGACCCGGCCGGCGGCAACAAAGATCACCAAAATAGGAAAAAATAAAGTAGAAATTGTTTGTATGTAGTATATAATAATAAGTCAGAGGAGAGGGCTTTAAATTCAAGAGTCTGAAAAAAGCACTAAAGCAGTGCCAGTTCGTATATCACATCAGCACCTGCTTCAGAATGCCTGCAGTGGAACTATTTCTTCCCCGGTTATTGTGACCGTATTAGCGGTCAGGCTCCACTTACTTCCAGACCCTAGGTATACCGCACTCCAGATTAAGAGTCTAGCGGTAATATTAACAGCGCAGCAGAGACCCGTTAGAGATCTTCTGGTGTGAAGTACCTGTCACCGATGTTAGGGGGGGGGCTCTGTAGATTATAGTCCTTACACGAAGAGCTTTTACTTGCCGGAGAGAGTAGGTTAAATGCTGATCTCCTATGTACACAGTTTGCACTTCCAAGAAACAAGCAGCTGGCAGGTGCTGTTGAAGGAGATTTTCTCCGTTAACTGTCTGGGCGTTCACCGGTCAGGGAATTGAAGTTCCATGCTCCAGCAGGATTGATCAGACTGTTACGTCCACAAAACAGATAGTCGACTGAGCAAGATCCGACGCGCGTTTCGGGGGCGTTACCGGTCCCCTTCCTCAAGGATAGCTCTGTAACTCCAGTCCATACTATTTATAGATAAAAATCAGCTGCGGTATTAACCATCATTAAAAACAGCAATCCATACATAAAGACATACAAAGAGGGTACACATATAACCCCCATAAGGATTATACGAAAACCAAATTTAGTGCAGAGATTTCTTTGTACAGAGGTTTATTTACAAAAGAGTCTTTTATCAAAATATTCATTATTTAAAAAATCAGAGGTGAACATTCAGAGGTACTACTTTTTGGGAGAATAATTTTTACCCACAAAATATAGTAAACCCCAGGGGTATATATAATCACAGGCAAAAAAAAATATAATAAATATGTACTATATATATATATATATATATATATATACATATTTATCATATATTTTTTATATCTATATGTCTTTGTAAAAAGCTAAAAAATTTTAATAGAATTAGAAGCATAAAGATATATATGTTATATTATATAAAAAGAATTCAAAAAATATATTTTATATATATATAAAAATATATATTTATATAAATCCTTAATAGTGATTTCTTCTTGTCCATTCAGAAAGGTTTTTCGTGCAGTGTTTTTTATATTTTCATATTAACACAAATTTTGGGACAGGGGGCAATAAATCTCCAATTATTTTGTCCTCAGAGGATAAAATAATTGGAGATTTATTGCCCCCTGTCCCAAAATTTGTGTATAGAAAGGCCAATAATATAGGTTATCTGGTGGCACCATACAGAAGGGAAAGAATAAACCTTGTAGTAAAGGGGGTATCTGTAATTTGAAAGGCTACTTCCCATGTAAAAAGTGTATTGTATGTAAAAATATAAAAAAACACTACACGTAAAACCTTTCTGAATGGACAAGAAGAGATCACTATTAAGGATTTGATCACTTGTCATACTAAAGGTATTATCTATTGCATCCAGTGCCCTTGTCAGAAAAGATACGTGGGGAGAACAATTAGACCTTTGTGCAGAAGAGTGGGTGAACATATTAGAAATATTAAGAATAAATGTAGCAAACACCCATTATCCAAACATTATTTGTTGAAGCATGGGGGGTCTTTTAGGGGGTCTCTAGTCTGGGGTATACAAAGGGTAATGAAGGATTGGAGGGGAGGTGATTTTATAAGAAAAATGTCAAGGGTAGAAAGCCAATGGATCTTTGAGTTGAATACATTAAAACCAAATGGACTCAACAATGACATTGAGATTTTTGCCTTTGATTAATTTATATATGTCTGTGGTTTTTAGATTCACTTTTTATTAACTTTTTTATATGAGTTTTTACAGTTTTTATAAATATTTCATACTGCTTATAAAAAAAAATATATTTTTGAATTTTTTTTATATAATATAACATATATATCTTTATGCTTCTAATTCTGTTAATATTGTTTAGCTTTTTACAAAGATATATATATATATATATATATATATATATATATATATATATATATGTATACAGTGCCTACAAGTAGTATTCAACCCCCTGCAGATTTAGCGGGTTTACACATTCGGAATTAACTTGGCATTGTGACATTTGGACTGTAGATCAGTCTGGAAGTGTGAAATGCACTGCAGCAAAAAAGAATGTTATTTATTTTTTTATTTTTTTTTTAAATTGTGAAAAGTTTATTCAGAGGGTCATTTATTATTTAACCCCTCAAACCACAAGAATTCAGTTTAGTTCCCCTAAAGTATTAAGAAGTATTTCAGGCACAAAGAACAATGAGCTCACATGTTTGGATTAATTATCTCTTTTTCCAGCCTTTTCTAACTAATTAAGACCCTCCCCAAACTTGTGAAGAGCATTCATACTTGGTCAACATGGGAAAGACAAAGGAGCATTCCAAGGCCATCAGAGACAAGATCGTGGAGGGTCACAAGGCTGGCAAGGCGTACAAAACCCTTTCCAAGGAGTTGGGCCTACCTGTCTCCACTGTTGGGAGCATCATCCGGAAGTGGAAGGCTTATGGAACTACTGTTAGCCTTCCACGGCTTGGACAGCCTTTGAAAGTTTCCACCCGTGCCGAGGCCTGGCTTGTCCGAAGAGTCAAGGCTAACCCAAGGACAACAAGGAAGGAGCTCCGGGAAGATCTCATGGCAGTGGGGACATTGGTTTCAGTCAATACCATAAGTAACGTACTTCACCGCAATGGTCTCCGTTCCAGACGAGCCCGTAAGGTACCTTTACTTTCAAAGCGTCATGTCAAGGCTCGTCTACAGTTTGCTCATGATCACTTGGAGGACTCTGAGACAGACTGGTTCAAGGTTCTCTGGTCTGATGAGACGAAGATCGAGATCTTTGGTGCCAACCACACACGTGACGTTTGGAGACTGGATGGCACTGCATACGACCCCAAGAATACCATCCCTACAGTCAAGCATGGTGGTGTCAGCATCATGCTGTGGGGCTGTTTCTCAGCCAAGGGGCCTGGCCATCTGGTCCGCATCCATGGGAAGATGGATAGCACGGCCTACCTGGAGATTTTGGCCAAGAACCTCCGCTAATCCATCAAGGATCTTAAGATGGGTCGTCATTTCATCTTCCAACAAGAGAACGACCCAAAGCACACAGCCAAGAAAACCAAGGCCTGGTTCAAGAGGGAAAAAATCAAGGTGTTGCAGTGGCCTAGTCAGTCTCCTTACCTTAACCCAATTGAAAACTTGTGGAAGGAGATCAAGATTAAAGTCCACATAAGACACCCAAAGAACCTAGATAACTTGGAGAAGATCTGCATGGAGGAGTGGGCCAAGATAACTCCAGAGACCTGTGCCGGCCTGATCAGGTCTTATAAAAGACAATTATTAGCTGTAATTGCAAACAAGGGTTATTCCACAAAATATTAAACCTAGGGGTTGAATAATAATTGACTCACACTTTTATGTTGAAAATTTATTAAAATTTAACTGAGCAACATAATTTGTTGGTTTGTAAGATTTATGCATCTGTTAATAAATCCTGCTCTTGTTTGAAGTTTGCAGGCTCTAACTTATTTGCATCTTATCAAACCTGCTAAATCTGCAGGGGGTTGAATACTACTTGTAGGCACTGTGTATATATATATATATATATATATATATATAAATATATACATATTTATTATATATTTTTTTGCCTGTGATTATTTATACCCCTGGGGTTTACTATATTTTGTGGGTAAAAATTATTCTCCCAAAAAGTATTACCTCTGAATGTTCACCTCTGATTATTTAAATAATGAATATTTTGAAAAAAGACTCTTTTTTAAATAAACCTCTGTACCAAGAAATCTCTGCACTAAATTTGGTTTTCATATAATCTTATGGGGGTTATATGTGTACCCTCTTTGTTTGTCTTTATGCACGGATTGCTGTTTTTAATGATGGTTAATACCGCAGCTGATTTTTATCTATAAATAGTGTGGACTGGAATTACTGAGCTATCCTTGAGGAAGGGGACCGGTAACGCCCCCGAAACGCTCGTTGGATCATGCTCAGTCGACTATCTGTTTTGTGGACGTAACAGTCAGATCAATCCTGCTGGAGCATGGAACTTCAATTCCCTGACCGGTGAACGCCCAGACAGTTAACGGAGAAAATCTCCTTCAACAGCGCCTGCCAGCTGCTTGTTTCTTGGAAGTGCAAACTGTGTAAATAGGAGATCAGCATTTAACCTACTCTCTCCGGCAAGTAAAAGCTCTTCGTGTAAGGACTATAATCTACGGAGCCCCCCTGTCTAACTTCGGTGACAGGTACTTCACACCAAAAGATCTCTAACGGGTCTCTGCTGCGCTGTTAATATCACCGCTAGACTCCTAATCTGGAGTGCGGTATACCTAGGGTCTGGAAGAAAGTGGAGCCTGACAGCTAATACGGTCACAATAAGCGGGGAAGAAATAGTTCCACTGCAGGCATTCTCAAGCAGGTGCTGATGTGATATACGAACTGGCACTGCTTTAGTGCTTTTTTTCAGACTCTTGAATTTAAAGCCCTCTCCTCTGACTTATTATTATATACTACATACAAACAATTTCTACTTTATTTTTTCCTATTTTGGTGATCTTTGTTGCCGCCGGCCGGGGCTTCATTACCTTTTTAGGTGTTTTTTTCCATCTGCTAATACAGTTTTAGGAGCTGTTTAGTTTAATCTTTGTGTGTATATCAACTTATGTGAATGTGTCCAATTTTTAGAACAAGGATATTATCAATAAAAATCTTAACAATAATTCTTATACTACTTTTCCTCAGCGCTGGTTGTTGAGTTTTTTTAAAAAAATCTCTTCATTTCCTGCAAAGTTTGCATTAGCACCACTTTTGAAACATATATATATATATATATATATATATATATAATATACTTTTATATATTTTTTATATATATATATATATATATATATTATTTTATTTTTTTTCAGGAAGTTAGGATGGTCAATAGTTTCTTAGTAATTTCTTATTTTTCCAACATTTGCAAAAACATATTTTTTAGGGACCACATCACATTTGAAGTGACTGTGAGAGGACTAGGTACAGAAAAGACCCAAAAGGTATTCCATTCAAAAACTGCAACTCAGGAAGTGCTCTAAATTAACATCCAAGAAGTTTAATAACCCTTCAGGTCCTTAACAGGCAATGTGGAACGGAAAAATGAAAATTTGATTTTTTTTTCCCCACAAAAATGTTACTTTAGCCCTAAATTTAGCATTTTCACAATGGTACCATGAGAAAATGCACCATAGAATTTGTTGTGCAATTTATATTCAGTACATCGATACCCCATATATGGCGTAGAACTACTAGTTATTGGCATGGTAGGACTGAGAAGGGAAGGAGCGATATTTGACTTTTGGAATACAAAAATGGCTGTTAGATAGCGGACACCATGCCACATTTACAGAGCCCCTGATGTGCCTAAATAGTGGAAACCCCCACAAGTGACCACATTCTTTAAACTAGATTCCTCTAGGAACTTATTTAGATAAGTGGTGAGCATCTTGAACCTGCACATGTTCAAGAGAATTTGATAATTTTGAGCCTTGAAAATAAAAATCACAATTTTTCCAACAAAAGTGTTATTTTAGCCCCATGTTTTGTATTTTCACATAGTTACAGAAGAAAATACACTATTTAATTTGTTTTGCAATTTCTTCTGAAAACACAGATATCTCACATGTAATGGAAAACTTCTGTTTGGATGCACAGCAGGGCTCAGAAGTGATGGAGCAATATTTTAGCTGGAATACCAGATTTGAAGATCCCCTGACATGCCAAAACAGCAGACGTCCCCACAGTTGACCCCATTATGGAAACTTCAACTATCTTGGAGTTCTTCTTGTGATGTAATGAGCAATGTTAACCCTCAGGAGCTTCAAGGAAATTAATAACATTTGGATGTGAAAATAAAAAAATACCATTTTTCCCAGTAGAATGTTGGTTGGCATCCACAAAGTTTTAATTTTCAAAAAGGTTAGTAGGAGAAAATGGACCACCATTCAATATCTTACACAATTTCTTCAGAGTTTGTGAATACTTCATAAGTGGTCAAACACAACTTTTGAGGCACAGTGCAAAGCTCAGAAGGGAAGGAGCACCATATTGGAGTTCAAATTTAGTTGGAATGGTTTGTGGGTGCCATGTCATATTGACAAGGCCTCTCAGGTGCCAGAAAAGCAGAATCCAAACTGCATATGTACACAGGAATCTTAATTAAGACCTTGATTTTTTGAGACATCTCCTGTGGTCTCCTGTGGTCTAACAAAACTAAAATTGAACTGTTTGGCCATAATGGCCATAATTATGTTTGGAGGAAAAAGGGAGAAGTTTTGAAGTCTAAGAAAACCATCCCAACTATGAAACACGTGGTTTGCAGTGTCATGCTGGGAGGTTGTTTTGCTGCAGGAGGGACTGATGCATTTCACAAAATAGATTGCATCATGAGGAAAGAAGATTATGTGGTAATACTGAAGCAACATCTCAAGTGTCACGCTCCCCGGGTCCCCTGCGCTGCCCTCCGGCTCACCTGTCACACTCCCCGGCTCCCCTGCCTCGCTTCCCGGTTCCTCGGTCCGGTCACCGCCGCTCCCCGCTCTCCAGCATCCATTGCCGGCGCGTCCCCGGCGTCCTGGTCCCCGCTCCCGGCGCCCGTCGGCTTCTCAGCCCCAGCCCGGCCCTGCTGCTTCCTCCTCGCAGCTTCCTGCTCTGGCTTCTGGCACTCGGTCCGCGCGCATGCGCATTAGGGCGCGCGCGGTCATTGACCCTTTCTTAAAGGGCCAGCGTCCATTAACAGGAAATGATGCAAACAGGTACAGGGTATAAAGGGGTTTAATGTCCAAGGGGGCGGGGCCTGATCTTCGTGTTTCTTAAGCTAGGAGTCAGGTCTCCTGGTGTCTCTGTGATATACTCACCTATCTCTCTTGTAGAGCCGTGCCTGCCTCGCCATCCGGTCCTGCCGAATCCCGAACCCCGAACGCTGTCCATTTGCCATCCTGACAGTCCGTACCATCTCGGATCCCTGCGGTGACCCGTCATCTCGCTCCAAAGGTTAAGGACCCCGCCTGACATCTTCTCGGCTTCCGAACCTGAGCTGCGTCACCCGGACTACCATCAGTGACTCCGTGGTCCCAGGGACTTCTCCGTTATACTCGTGTGCACGGACTGTTCTGCTGCCTATAGTGCTCCAGCTACCGGACCCCTTACCACCATCTAGGAGTTCGGCCCAGTGGATCCACCTCCTGGGTCTACCCGTCCACCTGGCCCTGACAGTAAGATCAGGCCATGGATCCCGCTGCAGCACTAGCAGCCGTACAGGAGGAACTCCAACGCCAGCGTGAGACTCAGACCCGCATGCTGCAATTCATGTCTTCTGTGGACGCCCGCCTTAACACGCTACAAGCGGCAGTTACGTCTTCAACATCCCGGGCTTCCACTAGTCAATCCACGGCTCCAGCTCCCGTGGCGACTTCTTCAGATACTTCCAGACTTCATTTGGCCTCACCACCCCGGTACGCCGGAGACCCCAAGACCTGCAGGGGATTCTTAAACCAATGCTCCCTCCATTTCATGCAGCTGCCTCATTTGTTTGCCTCCGACCAAGCCAAGGTCGCCTTCATCATGTCCCATCTAGAGGGTGAGGCACTGGCGTGGATGAACCCCTTGTGGGAGAAGGGGGATCCTGTGACCACGAACATCCAGGAGTTCCTGCAGGCATTCCGTGGCAGCTTTGATGAGCCCGGACGCGCCTCCGCGTCTGCTTCGTCTCTTCTCTGGTTACGTCAGGGGACTCTGACGGTGGGTCAATACGCAATCCGGTTTCGCACCTTGGCTTCGGAACTCAGGTGGAACAACGAGGCCCTAACCGCCGCCTTCTGGGAAGGACACTCGGGGCGAATTAAAGATGAGCTGGCGGGTCGTGACGTACCGACCACCCTGGATGCCCTGATTGCCCTAGCGACTCGAGTGGACATTCGCTTTCAGGAGCGATCCAAGGAAGTGTCCCGTGAGAGACGTCCGGTACGGCATTCCTCTCCTCCGCAGAAGCCCTCCGTACTTCAGTCATCGACAGCTGGGGCCCCCGTCCACGAGCCCATGCAGATCGACCGAGTGCGGCAGTCTGAACAACGTCGAGCAGAGCGGCTCGCCAAGGGTCTCTGCTTTTACTGCGGAGAGGGCACACACCTGCTACGCTCCTGTCCAGAGAGGCCGGGAAACTCCAAAGCCTAGGGTTGGTAGGAGAGGCCACCCTAGGTGCTGGGACTCTCTCAGACCCGGTTACCTGGACTGTGCAAGTGACAACGGGAGAGACGCGGTTCACGGCTGAGGCATACCTCGATTCCGGGGCAGCAGGCAATTTCATCCAGCAGGCCACGGTGGACAAGTACCAGGTGCCTGTTACTCCACTCGACAAGCCCCTAGTGATTGCCTCTGTGGATGGGAGACCCCTCTCTGACACCATCTCCTGGATCACCAGGCCGGTCGAACTGCGTATCGGTGCCCTGCACACCGAGAACATCGCTCTCTACGTCCTCCCACACATGTCCCATCAAATCCTGCTGGGACTTCCCTGGTTGCGGACACACGAACCATCAGTCACCTGGGGCACTGGTGAAATCACCCGATGGGGCTCTTCGTGCCATGAGAAGTGTCTGAAGACCATACAACCCATCCGACGACCTCCGGTTCCAGAGAACCTACCGGGACTGCCCTCGGCCTATTGGTCCTTCGCAGACGTCTTTGATAAAAAGTAATCTGAGGTACTTCCGCCACATCGTCCTTACGATTGTGCCATCGACCTGCTCCCAGGAACAACACCACCTCGAGGACGGATACATCCATTGTCTCCAGCCGAAACAAGGGCCATGTCTACTTACATCACAGAGAGCCTGGCAAGGGGATTCATTCGGAGATCCTCCTCTCCTGCTGGAGCAGGCTTCTTCTTCGTCAAGAAGAAAGAGGGCGACTTACGCCCATGCATAGACTACCGGGGATTGAATCAAATCACCGTAAAAAACAAGTACCCTCTGCCGCTCATCCCCGAATTGTTTGACCGGCTTAGAGGAGCTCGTGTGTTCACCAAGCTGGATCTTCGGGGTGCTTACAATCTGGTACGCATCCGCTCTGGGGACGAATGGAAGACCGCGTTCAATACTCGCGATGGGCACTATGAATACTGCGTGATGCCCTTCGGCCTGTGTAACGCCCCAGCCGTCTTTCAAGAACTGGTGAACGACGTTTTCCGGGACCTTCTCTACGTCTGTGTGGTAGTGTATCTGGATGACATCCTTGTCTTCTCTCCAGACCTCCAGACCCACAGAGAGAACGTACAGCTGGTTCTACAAAGACTGAGAGAGAATCGTCTGTACGCCAAGTACGAGAAGTGTGTCTTTGAGCAGTCTTCTCTCCCCTTCCTGGGGTACATCATCTCTGATACCGGACTGCAGATGGATCCAAAGAAGGTCTCCTCCATTCTCAACTGGCCTCCTCCTTCTGGACTGAAGGCAATCCAACGCTTCCTGGGATTCGCCAACTACTACCGCCAGTTCATCCCTCACTTCTCTGCTCTGACTGCTCCTCTCTCCGCTTTGACCAAGAAGGAGGCTAATCCAAAGGACTGGTCACCTGTGGCCGACGCCGCGTTTGGCTCTCTGAAGCGGGCATTTGCCTCCTCTCCTGTACTCCACCATCCGGAGTTAAACCGCCAGTTCACCTTGGAGGTGGATGCCTCCTCCTCGGGAGCCGGAGCAGTGCTCATGCAGAAGTCCTCCTCCGGGAAGATGGTGACTTGCGGATTCTTCTCCAAGAGCTTCTCAGCGCCTGAACGCAACTACACCATCGGTGACCGAGAGCTATTGGCAGTCAAACTGGCTCTGGAGGAATGGCGCTACCTTCTGGAAGGAGCAGTGTACCCCGTGATTATTTACACGGACCACAAGAACCTGGAATACCTGCGGTCCGCTCAGCGACTGAACCCACGGCAAGCCAGGTGGTCCTTATTCTTTGCCAGGTTTGATTTCCAGCTCCATTTCCGACCCGCGGACAAGAATGTGCGCGCTGATGCCTTGTCCAGGTCTTTCATGCCCATGGAGCAGGAGGAGGAGACTACCCAACCCATCATCTGTCCTAGCAAAATCATTCCGGTGGCCCCTGTCACCCTGGCCCAGATACCGCCCGGGAAGACCTATGTCTCTGAGACTGACAGGCAAAAAGTGTTACACTGGGGTCATGCCTCGAAAACAGCCGGTCATGCTGGTCAGAAGAGAACATGGGGTGCGATTGTACGTCATTACTGGTGGCCATCCCTTCGCATGGACGTCGCTGCTTTAGTCTCTGCCTGCTCCTCTTGTGCCAGGAACAAGACGCCCAAACACCTGCCATATGGCCATCTTCTGCCTCTGCCGATACCCTCAGTTCCGTGGCAACACATAGCGATGGACTTTATTACGGACTTGCCATTGTCCTCCGGACACACAGTCATATGGGTCGTGGTGGATCGGTTCTCTAAAATGGCTCATTTCGTCCCTATGGCTGGACTGCCCTCTGCTCAGGAACTCGCGGACGCCTATATACATCACATCTTCCGCTTGCATGGCTTTCCATCACACATCGTATCCGACAGAGGAACTCAGTTCACCTCCCGCTTCTGGAGGGCTCTCTGCAAACATCTGGGAGTGACTCTGGACTTTTCTTCTGCCTACCATCCCCAGTCTAATGGCCAAGTGGAGAGGGTCAATCAAATCTTGACCTCCTTCTTACGTCACTATGTCAACGCCCATCACGACGACTGGTCCACGCTTCTTCCTTGGGCAGAATTCTCCCATAACCACCACATCAGTGAGTCGTCCTCCAGCTCTCCCTTCCATGTCGTTTACGGACTTCAGCCCTCCGTCCCATTCCCTGTATCCCCTTCTTCGGATGTCCCTGCTGCTGATACTGTAGCCCGTGACTTTGCAACCATTTGGGACTCTGTCAAGACGTCCCTTGGGCGTGCTTCCCTGCGGATGAAGAGACACGCAGACAAGAGACGTCTGGACCCTCCGTGTTTCTCTCCTGGAGATCTAGTCTGGCTTGCTTCCAAGTACGTCCGATTGAAGATACCATCCTACAAGCTGGGTCCTCGCTACATCGGGCCGTTTAAAGTCCTCAACAAGATCAATGAGGTCTCCTACAAGCTACAGCTCCCGGCCACGATGAGGATACCCAACTCCTTCCACGTCTCCCTGCTCAAGCCGGTTGTCCTTGGTCCCTTCTCCGCTGCTGCCAGTTCGGCTCCTCCTCCTATTGCCGATGACGACATCTATGCGGTAAGAGATATCGTGGCCATGAAGACCGTACGGGGTCGACAGTTCTTCCTGGTGGACTGGGCAGGGTATGGTCCTGAGGATAGGTCCTGGGAGCCCCGGGAGAATGTGGGTACTCCGCTGATCCGTGCCTTCCTGTCCCGGTTGCGGGGAGGGGGGCGTGGGGGGGGGTACTGTCACGCTCCCCGGGTCCCCTGCGCTGCCCTCCGGCTCACCTGTCACGCTCCCCGGCTCCCCTGCCTCGCTTCCCGGTTCCTCGGTCCGGTCACCGCCGCTCCCCGCTCTCCAGCATCCATTGCCGGCGCGTCCCCGGCGTCCTGGTCCCCGCTCCCGGCGCCCGTCGGCTTCTCAGCCCCAGCCCTAACCTGCTGCTTCCTCCTCGCAGCTTCCTGCTCTGGCTTCTGGCACTCGGGCCGCGCGCATGCGCATTAGGGCGCGCGCGCGGTCATTGACCCTTTCTTAAAGGGCCAGCGTCCATTAACAGGAAATGATGCAAACAGGTACAGGGTATAAAGGGGTTTAATGTCCAAGGGGGCGGGGCCTGATCTTCGTGTTTCTTAAGCTAGGAGTCAGGTCTCCTGGTGTCTCTGTGATATACTCACCTATCTCTCTTGTAGAGCCGTGCCTGCCTCGCCATCCGGTCCTGCCGAATCCCGAACCCCGAACGCTGTCCATCTGCCATCCTGACAGTCCGTACCATATCGGATCCCTGCGGTGACCCGTCATCTCGCTCCAAAGGTTCCGGACCCCGCCTGACATCTTCTCGGCTTCCGAACCTGAGCTGCGTCACCCGGACTACCATCAGTGACTCCGTGGTCCCAGGGACTTCTCCGTTATACTCGTGTGCACGGACTGTTCTGCTGCCTATAGTGCTCCAGCTACCGGACCCCTTACCACCATCTAGGAGTTCGGCCCAGTGGATCCACCTCCTGGGTCTACCCGTCCACCTGGCCCTGACATCAAGACATCAGCTATGAACATAAAGCTTGGGTGGAAATGGGTCTTCCAAGTGGACAATAACCAGAAGCATATTACCAGACTGGTTACAAAGTCACTTCTGGATAACAAAGTCAATGTTTTGGAGTGGTCATCACAAAACCTTGATCTCAATTCTATTGAAAATGTATGGGCAAAGCTGAAAAGGCAGATGCAAGCAAGGCGACCTACAAAAAATGGCTCAGTTACACCAGTTCTGTCAAGAGGAATGTATCCAAACTACTAAATATTGTGAGAAGCCTGTGGAAGAATATCCAAAATGTTTCATCAAAGTCATACAGTTTAAAAGCAATGGTACCAAATGCTAATGAAATGTATGTAAACATTTGACTTTGCAGAAATTAAAAACAATGCCTTAAAATATTCTCTCTGTGTCATTGTTCTGACATTGGGCAAATATAAATCATTTTGGTAACCCTAGTTGACCTCAAATGGAAAAAGTTTTTTTTATTTCATGTCAGATAGTGAGAAAAACCTGCATACAGTATGTGTCTTTATAGAGAGTGGATGGAAACTTCTGGTTTCTACTGTATAGATGACTTTATGATCATGTTTTATTCTACTTTTTTGTGAGTTGCATGATGAAACAATATAGTTTTTGCTACATTTTTTGGCTATTTTTTACGATGTTCACTAAAGGGGTTAACGAATGTTTGATAACCTCCTGATTTTATTAGCACATTTCATTACGCAGTTTACCGATTGGATTAATTTATTTTATATTTTGACAGATCAGAAATTTCTGAATGGAGCGATACCAAATATCTGTCTTTTGTTTTTTTGCTTGTTTTATTTTCAAAAGGGGAATGATTTAACCTTATGTGGGTTTTTTTTATATTTTTTAAAACTTTTTTTAACGTTTTTATTGAATATACCAGTCCCTTAGAGAACTTGAAGTTCCAATAGTGCATCAGCACTGCTTTATATAGCAGAAATAACAATCTCCTATGAACGTATGAATTCTTTGGCATTCACAGGAGGATCATAGTGACAAATACAGGGGTCCTCAGTTGACCTCTGGCTGTCATGACAAAACAACAGCTCCCCGCGATAACATTATGGATGCAGGAAAAGATGTGCCCCCTGCCGGTTCTTGTTAAATTCCGCTGTTAGAGATTATCAGCGGAATTTAACTGAATAACAGCCCTCTCCATGCCACATGAGGCACATGTTGGCTAATCACATCAGCCGACATATGCAGGGAAAGATTTGGGCTTGGTGTGCAAGCCAGCATCAAAGCATGGACACGACATACAGTATGACATATTTATATGTCATCATATATCACGAAAGGGTTAAAAGTGCATGAAGAAGAAAATGAAAAATGTTCCTGGCCAGGAACAGGTGAAAAGGGCCCAGTCCTGAAGTGGCTATACACCTAATAAATGGTCAACAATTTCACAAGTTTTTGGTGTAAGTTAAGAAGAAATTCTGATTCATTTAGATCTAAAAACACTCAAGAAACAAAAGTGGGCTTTAATAACAAACTTACTTTTCACATGCATTTTTCAGGAGGGATGCTGCTTGAAAAATGTATATGAAAGAAATAAATAACTATGAATTGGCCAAATTGACAAATTTTGTCAATGTATCACTAATATTCCATTTTGGGTTTTTATTTGTCGTTTTTTTAAGGGAGTTGTCTACTACATTACATAGTTACATAGTTACTTAGGTTGAAAAAAGACCTAGGTCCATCTAGTTCAACCTTCCTCCACCAGTTCTACATTTAGTCACTAAGTCATTTATAACCAACAATGTTTTGTGTATTGAGGAAATCATCCAGCCCTTTTTTAAAAGCTGTTATAGTATCTGCCATTACTACCTCTTGTGGTAGTGTATTCCACAGTCTGACCGCTGTAACTGTAAAGAACCCTTTCCTATTTAGGTGTCGGAATCGCTTTTCTTCCACTCGCAGTGAGTGCCCCCTGGTCCTTAGTACTGTCTTTGGAAGAAATAAGTCATGTGCCAGTCCTTTATATTGACCACACATGTATTTATACATATAAATGAGATCTCCTCTGAGACGTCTTTTTTCTAAGCTAAACATATCTAACTTTTTCAACCTGTCATCATATGGGAGGCCTTCCATTCCTTGTAATAGTCTAGTTGCCCGCCTTTGAACTGACTCTAACTTCTGAATGTCCTTTTTAAAATGTGGAGCCCAAAACTGGATCCCGTTTTCCAGATGTGGCCTTACAAGTGATTTATAGAGGGGTAACAATACGTTGGGATCACGGGATCTAATCTCTCTTTTTATACACCCTAGAATCTTGTTTGCTTTAGCAGCTGCTGCTTGACATTGAGTGCTGCTGCTCAGCTTATTTGTAATGAGAATACCCAAGTCCTTCTCCTGTTCTGTAGTCCCGAGTTTACTTCCATTTAATGTATACGCAGCTATAGGATTTCTCCGTCCTAGGTGCATTACTTTACATTTATCAACATTAAATCTCATTTGCCAAGTATCTGCCCATTCTGACATCTTATCCAGATCTTTTTGTAATATTGTACTATCCAGGTCAGTTTTTAATATCCTACATAGTTTGGTGTCATCGGCAAAGACCGACACTGTACTATCAATCCCATCCACAAGGTCATTAATAAAGAGAGTAAAAAGAATATAGCCCATTTAGAGAATGTACCATTTATGACTACTCTTTGTTTCCTATCTTTTAGCCAATTCCTTACCCAGTTGCATATTGTGTCCCCTAGTCCTTGCTTCTGGAGCTTTAGTATAAGGCTATTATGTGGTACAGTATCAAATGCCTTTGCAAAGTCCAAATAAATCACATCAGCTGCATTCCCAATATCCAGGTTTGAACTTACCCCCTCATAGAACCCCAACAGGTTGGTTAGACACGACTTATCTTTCATGAATCCATGCTGTTTGTCAGTTATCATATTATTTTCTGCAATATATTTTTGCATGTCATCCCTTAAAATGCCCTCAAAAACTTTGCATACTACTGATGTCAGGCTTACTGGACGGTAGTTGCCTTGATCTACCCTCTTACCTTTCTTAAATATCGGTACCACATCAGCAATCCTCCAATCCTGAGGCACCAACCCTGTTACAAGTGAGTCTAAAAAGATGAGATACAGCGGTCTGTCGATTACGGAGCTCAATTCCCTCAATATTCGTGGATGAATGCCATCTGGCCCTGGGGATTTGTCAATGTTTAATTTACTCAGACGTAGGCGTACTTCATCTTGTGTTAAATTAATTATATTGGGTGGTGGACTTTGATTTTTCACTTGTTGAATGATCCCTGGTACAGTCAGTTCCTTGGTGAATACAGATGAGAAATGCCTATTTAATATCTCAGTCTTTTGTTTGTCCTCTATAACTAACTTGTTATTATATTTTAAGGGGCCGATACTATCCTTTGTTTTCCTTTTGGCATTAATGTATTTATAAAAGATTTTGGGATTTATTTTAATGTCATTGGCGATTTTTGTTTCAGTAGCTAATTTTGCTTGTTTGATTTCTTTTTTACATTTCCTATTGATATCTTTATACTCCTGCAATGCTATTTCTGTATTCTCACCCTTTAAGATTTTAAATGCCCTTTGTTTTTGTTTTATTATACTTTGTACAGTCTTATTTATCCATAGTGGTTTCTTTTTATTCCTGGATATTTTATTACCAGAGGGTATACGTTTTTTACAGGACTCTAGTAGTATATCCTTAAACTTACCCCATTTATGTTCGGTATCCCCAGTTACCATGACTTTGTCCCAATCTACACATCTAAGCTCTTCCCTTAATTTGTTGAAATCATCTTTCCTAAAATTCCAGGTTTTAGCATTCCCCCTTTGAAATGTTCTATTGAATATTATGTTGAAGCTTACCATATTATGATCGCTGGTGCCCAAGTGCTCTCGGACCTGTAGATCTGAAATTGTATCCGGTCTATTTGACAGGACCAGATCTAGCAAATTATCTCCCCTGGTCGGTTCACCTACCATCTGAGAGAGGAAATGGTCTTGAATGGTAGATAAGAAATTACAGCTTTTAGCAGAACCAGAAGATTCTATGTCCCACTGAATGTCTGGATAGTTGAAATCCCCCATAATAAGAACCCGATTATTATTATTAGCTGCCTTTTCAATTTGTTCCAGCATTTCACCCTCTATTTGTTCAGGTATGTTAGGAGGCTTATAGCAAACTCCAATTAGCATTTTTCCATTATTCCCCTCCCCATGTACATTTACCCATACTGACTCTACATTGTTGCTGTTCCCCTCAATGTCATCATACAACACAGGTTTTAGGTTAGATTTAATAAATATACACACCCCACCACCTTTTTGGCCTTTCCTGTCCTTCCTAAATGTACTATAACCCTGTATGTTTGTCACCCAGTCATGGCTTTCATCCAGCCAGGTTTCCGTAATGCCCACCACATCATAATCCATGGTTGACATAAGTGTCTCCAATTCATTCATTTTGTTTGCAAGACTTCTTGCATTTGCCAGTAGACATTTAATCCTATTAACACCTTTATTACTCCTAGCCTCCCTACTTCCTTGTATGTCCCATCCCCCCCTAATCCTTCATTGACCCCTGCCGTCTCCCTGTCTCTATCTGCTCTATCTATCCCCTTATTTGCTCCACTACCCTCCCTCCCCCCCGATCCTAGTTTAAAAGCTCCTCCATCCGTCTGACCATTTTCTCCCCCAGCACAGCTGCACCTTCCCCATTGAGGTGCAGCCCGTCCCTACCGTAGAGCCTGTAGCCGACTGAGAAGTCGGCCCAGTTCTCCATGAACCCGAACCCTTCCTTCCTGCACCAATTTCTAAGCCACATATTTATCTCCCTAAGCTCCCGCTGTCTTTCTAGTGACGCTCGTGGCACCGGTAGTATTTCTGAAAACACCACCTTGGAGGTCCTGGACTTCAGCTTCTCTCCTAGTTCCCTGTAATCATTTTTAAGGACCTTCCACCTACCTCTAACTTTGTCATTAGTACCAATGTGCACCATGACCGCTGGGTTTTCCCAAGCCCCACCCAGCAATCTGTCTATCCGATCCACAATATGCCGAACCCGAGCACCCGGCAGACAACACACTGTTCGGCATTCACGGTCTCGGTGACAGATAACCCTGTCTGTCCGCCTAATTATTAAGAGTCCCCTACCACCAACATCTGTCTGGGCTTTGCTGCACTCCTATTTCCCTCCTTCCTACAGCAGTTGTTTTCCTGGTTGCTAGGAGCAACATCCTGCTGTAGTGACCCTAGTCCAGGCCCTTCATTCCTAATATCAGCCAAACAGGCATATTTACCAGGTTGTGCCAGGTCAGGACTAGGCTCCCTGACACTTTTCCCCCTACCTCTTCTAACTGTTACCCAGCTACCTACCTCTGGGTCCTGATCTTCCCCACTTCCACCCTCCTCCATATCACTGGCCCCAGCCAGAGAAAGCTCAGTGAGCTCTAAACTCCTCTCCAGGTTTGCAATGCCCCTTAGTGTTGCAAGCTGCTTATTTAGATCAGTTACCTTGGCTTCCAAATACACAACATGCTTGCATCGAGTGCAGACATATTCACCCTCGAACGGCTGCTCAAGGCATGCATACATCTGACAAGATACACACCTGGTAGCATTGTCCATGGAGCACCTATCAAATGGGGATAAACAGTAAAGTAGAAAAACAAAGAGAAAAAACGAAAAAAACCCAATGGGAAACGTATAAGGATAAATTCAAACTATGTTCTTGTGTCAAACTATGTAATTGTGTTGAAACTATGCACTTATCTAAAATTCAGCACTTTACTTCAGTTCAGCACCTCGCTCGCTCAGCACCTCGCTTGTACTGGGTGGTTTATATAGATGTACAATGACTATCAGAAGCTGCTAGAAGCTTCTAGAAACAGGTGTGACTAATCCTACTAATTTAATCACAAGACTAACTTTTTTTTTTTTTTTCCCTTTTCACAGAATCACAAACAGACACACAATTCCCTAATGAAATTCAACAATTACAGTTATCACCACTATGTAATTGTGTTGAAACTATGCACTTATCTTAAATTCAGCACTTTACTTCAGTTCAGCACCTCGCTCGCATTAACCCTAGAACACGCATCCATAGAAATCTACCATAGAAAACAAGTGACCTAGCAGGACTGCCAGGCCCCAGGTATACATAATAATAATAATAATAAAAAAATAATAATTTATTCATTTATTTAGCACTATTAATTCCATAGTGCTTTACATACATTGGGAACACTGTCCCCATTGGGGCTCACAATCTAAATTCCCTATCTGTATGTCTTTGGAGTCTTTATACGTTCTAGGGTTAAAAAATATCCTAATTGGTTCAAGATGGTAAAAGAAATAACCCTCCAAAATTTACTCACCTACAAGATTGCTGCCTCCTTACTACATTTGGGATTTTGTTCCTGTCGGTTTCCTGGCATCCAAATGTAGCAAGTGTCATTTAGCCACTGCAGCCAAACAACAGCCATTTATGTTAAGTCAGGGTCAGAGTATCATCTACACTGGGTGCACAATTATAAGGCAATTTTTATTTCTGATGATTCATTTTATTTTTGAATGACAGTGCTATAAGTCAATGCAAAATGTTGACAAAACAGAATATTTAAAGTATAAGTAAGGTTTTGAATTTCCTTGTATGCTAAATTACTGGGCAAATATTAATGTGCAGAATTATTCTGCAACTAAATCAAAAGGAAAATTTTCCCATCTCAATTGTTTATTTTCATCTGTTAAAGTAAAAATAATATTTAAAATGAAATATCAGTGACCTATATAGTTGCCCTTTTTAAAATAATAGTAATACATCTTCCATATATTGAAACCAAACAAGTTAAAATGTAAATTTTTAAATTTCTGACATTTCAAAAATGTATTAGTGACTGATAAAGCCACCCCTCTTTTCAATAACAGTCAAAAGTCTTTCATTTATGGAGTTTGTAGATTTATTAATCTGTTGACGTTCAACTTTTTTGACAGCACCAACCACAACCTACCACACATAACTTAGAGAGGTGTACTGTTTTCCTTAACCATAAATCTCCAGTTAAAGAAAGCTCCACAAGTTCTCAAAAGCATTAAGGTCAGGGAAAGAAATTATCATAACATTATTCTTTCATCTTTACGGCCTTTATTGGCTCGCCAAGGAGTGGAATACGAAAAAATCATGGCTTTCATCAACGATGCAGACTTTTTCTTGTACCACAGCTTGAAGCATGTGTCTCCTAAAAACTGAAAGTAGGTTTGGGGGTTTGAGTCTATCTTCAACCCGAAAAGGTTCAACTAGCTCATCTTTAATACCAATCTGTAGAATTCCCCCACCTTCACCTTATTGGTATCTAAGTCGAAATTGAGCCCTGTGCCTTTTACTGATCCATCCATGGGCCCATCTATTTGGTCTGTCAAGAAGCACTCTTATCCTCTCAATCCATAATACCTTTTAAAAATCTGTATTCAGATATTTTTTGGCCCCATCTTGATGTTTCAACTAATGTGTCTTGTTCAGTGGTGGTCAGTTTTCAGCCTCCCTCACCTTGACCAGGTCTCTGAGCATAGAACACCGTGTACTTATGGGCACTCCAGGGAGGTTGCAGTCCTGGAATATTACACCACTGGAGGATAATGGGTTTCTGGTCTCTTCATGTTTGATTTTTCTCAAATTATAAGCAATTGAGTGTCTTTTTTTTCATCAGGTTTTTTGAGACACCATTGACCATTTACATCAAAACCTTTGATGGTTCTATGATTAGTAATCTCTTGTGATTTCTAAAATTCTGCATTCTTCCTTAAGACTTTTAACAATTTGTTCTCTTCCTCTTCTTTTGCCTGATGGAAACAAGCTGTCTAATATTTCTGCACACAGTGATGTAAGGTGTTGATATCTTTAGACTTCAACTTCCCTAATTACACAAATATACATCACCTGATTTCTTGATCCATTAAGCATTCAAGATTACACAGATTGTAGTCGAACAATATGTATAAAAAAGATGATTTGGTCAAAATACTAAATAGTTAAATAATTGTGGACCCAGTGCAGTGGCCATTGGCCATTACCTATAGGAACAGCAGAGTAAATGTTACAACCAAGTTGATTTATATGGAAAAAATAGAGCATATATTATGTATTCATTGACTGACTCATACAATTATACCAGATGGCAGCATGCTTTATTTGTGATAATGATGTATGGTAAATTCTATAAAAATATATATACTTTTAATATAACTAAAATATTAGATTTGTTTTAAGCGTCAAATTATTACGATATGACATGGCAATTTTTATGAAAACACATCAGTACGACTGAGCAATAATTAATATTTTGCCACAACATTTTTGGTGTAATATGTTATGTCCCAGTGCTAGTTAATGCAACAAAATCAGCATCAGTTTGAAGATTATTATTTCCACCAGTTCATGACATTTACAGTAGTCTCTTGTGGCCAGGGTTATGACAATCTAACGGTTATTTTCATTTTTACTTCTTGATGATTGGCATACTGTCAAAATGTCACTTTCCAATAAATTATATACAGAAAGCAGAGGCTCCTATATTCCAAAACCAAAAATCGACAGTTGAATTTCTGTTAATGATTCAGTATGTACTCGTAGAGTGTTGTTATTATTATTGTCATTATTGCTATGTATAACTCCATTTATAAAATGCAGCCCACAATATTGGTGTGTACGGGTGCATTACTTGCAATGCAAATTTAAATAACTTATAAAGCAATACTTTTAATAGTGTCTTGGAATAAGTAATAATTTTCCAAATTTGCTTTACTAATATAATGTAAGATGGCTGTGATAAAAAGTTCCACAAAGCAGTTACCTATTTAACAGATGTGTTTTCATTAGGTGAATGTCCTATGGTGATGGCAAAGTATAAGCTATGGTTCTGCAGCTGAAGATGCACAGTGTGAGAGATGTAAACCAGGGAGTCTACATGTAATGTATATACGTTTCTATTCATGGCATCTACTTGCACAGTTGCAGTTTTTTAGCTTGAATGATATAACCATTATAAGTAGTCAGTAAATGCTGTAGATCCTCAGCCAACTCAGCACGATCTGCCATAATGTGCTTTTAATGACTCGGACTGCATACTAAACTCATGTAAAAATGTGAATCAATTGCTCCATGTGAATCAATTGCTCTAGTAGGCAATTTAGTTCATGCATAGGTATTTACAACATATACCATAATCTTTCCTCTGCATGTATTACAATTTTGTACACCTGATATATGTGGTACCATCATGGCCAACAAAGAAAAATAAAATGGATAGTATGAAGTTGAAGGCAACCAGTAGAGAACAGGTTTTAAAACTACTAGATCCTTGTCAGAGGTGCAGAAATGTGTCTAAAAGCATCTGTACAATAAAGTCTTTATCTTGTGTTTCTATGCATGTGTCTGAGTGTATGTATGTGTGTGAGTTTGTGTCTTTGTGTGCACTTTTTGTTTGTGTACATATATACTGCATGTGTGTTTGTGTGTGCATACATATGTATATGTTTGTGTTTGTATAACTAGTGTGTAATTGTATGTATGTGTGTGTGTTGGTGTGTGTGGTGACAGAAAGAAAATGACATTATTACATTATTTTTCATTGACATTACTTAGGTTACGTTCAATTTTTCTTTTTAATAATTACATATTTTAATAAAATAAGTCACAGAGGAAGAAAAACTCAATGTTACAAACTAGTGCCGAATATGGCCTGCTGAGGTTTCTAATCTACCTGGGCACTCGTCTCGCATTCAAGCAGTGCCAAGGGTAGTTCAGCTTGCTGCTTTTGCTTCTACGTCTAAGTGTGGAGCTTTGGCAATTGAGCATGAGTGGACTGAATTACCTTTGCCAAAGACTAAGTCCCTAAAATTCTCTACTGAACATGCTTGGGCTAAGTCTCCTCTTCTAAAAACTGTGTGGAAACTGCACTACTGGGCATGTGCGGGAAGTTTCCATTCTGGTTTAGGCTGTCGGGAAAGGACTGCACTGAGCATGTCTATGATGTGCAATGTCTGACTGGCTCTCTTATGTCAGCTGCCCTGCTGACATGTCAGTTGTTTATTTGCCGCTGGATGCTCACCTTCAGGACTATTGGATGTGGTTATCTGATAATGACTGACGCCTTCATTTGGTGCAGTTCTGTGAGTGTTTGGGGTGTAGCTAATGTTATTTAAAGCTCCCACTGGCGCACATGGGTGCGCACTTATCAAATTATATTATCTCATGTATGTGGAAGTCTGGCTGAATGCCATTGCTTTGACCTGGGTCTGAGAGAGCTACTCCACGCCTTAGACAGGTCACCTAGGGAGGTACTGCTCATACTCTACATCTGGTGACCCGAAGCTGTGACAGGGTTACTCCACATCTTGTTCGAGTCACCTAGGCAGGTACTACTTATGCTGTGGCCTGGTGCTGCGACAGATTCTGCACACCTTATGCTGGCCACTTAGGCAGGTTAGCTTCGGACATGGTCTGTTGTAAGCACAGCGTGTTCCAGGTAGTCTACTGAGATACTCCTTGTGTAAATGTGGGATAGGTGTGTCACACTTCACTGCTGCTTCAGAGTCGTTGGTTGGTCGTGAGTACTGAGTACGGGTGTGTCCGTGTTTGACTTTGAGTTGTTGAGTTCTGTAGCCTCTGTGAGGTTAACATTGATTACGATGGCTATCTTCATTTAATTTCCATAACCTCTGTGATGTGAACACAGGTTATTTCGACCCACTATACACTACTGTATGCCGTTAACACAGCCTATTGGGTTTATATTTATTTTTACCTATAAGCTGTTGCGTCCGCCTTATCCTCAGGACTACTAGCAGCAGTATACCATCTCTGCACAGTGGACCTCAGGTTGAGATTGAATCCATTATATTTCTCTGCAGCCACCCCAGAAAATGGTGCTTTCATACAAGCGCCATCTTCTGGCGCTGTATCCAACCCCTCCAGCTGCCCTGGTGACGGGTGGCTCGCTGGGTAATAAGGGGGTTAGGGCTAGCTGTATATTATCAACTGGCCCTAAGCCCAAAATTCATGGTGTCACGCCAATATTAGACATGGCCAGCATGAATTTCTAGTACAGATAAAAAAAAAACACAACACAAAGAAAAATATTTTTATTAGAAATAAAACACAACACAATTAGTGACTCTATCCTTATTGAAATAAATAACCCCCCTCTGCAGTATTCCTGGGTCAAGGGTCCCACGCCGTCCAATCTGGATCCAATTTCATCTGATTGGTTTGCTGGAAGGCAAAGCAATCAGAAGATGTGTCAGGTTCAAGGGCCTAAATCACATGACACAGCAGCTGATAAACAGCTTTTATGCAATCAGCTTATGCATGAGTGCAACAAAAAAAACAAACTACACACTTCTGTGCAGACTCCTGTTCTACAGCAGTAGTTGATAGTTCAGCCAGCCGGGCGGTAAAAAGCCGGCCTCACCACTCGACTTATAGTGTCAGCTGATGCCGTCAGGTGACCGCATCAGCTGTTCATCGCCAGGTCTGAGAGAGAGAAAAGAGAGAGAAAAGAGAGAGAAAAGAGAAGAGAGAGAGGGGGAGAGAAAAGAGAGAGAAAAGAGAAGAGAGAGGGAGAGTGAAGAGAGAGAGAGAAAAGAGGAGAGAGAGAAGAGGAGAGAAGAGAGAGAGAAAAGAGAGAGAAAAGAGAAGAGAGGGAGAGAGAAAAGAGAGAGAAAAGAGAAGAGAGAGAGGGAGAGAGAAGAGATGAGTTAGAGAAGAGGAGAGAAGAGAAAAAGAAGAGAGAGAGGAGAGAGAAGAGAGAGGGAGAGAGAGAGAAGAGATAGAGAAGAGAGATAGGAGAGAGAAGAGAGAGAGGAGAGGAGAGAAGAGACAGAAGAGAGAGAGGAGAGAGAAGAGAGAGAGGAGAGAGCAATGCAGCCTCATTCCGTGAACTGCTCCGATTTTAGAGGTGTGTCCCGCGGCTCACAGCAGATGTCTGGCTCCTCCCCTCAGTGCATAATTAAATTAAATTATAATTATAAATAAATAATAATTATAATTTAAAATTAAAAATAAATTAATTTAAATTATTTACCAGGATGGCCTGGTCTTGCACTCGTGAACTAATCCTCCTTAGGCAGTAGCTTTAACCATTGAGCCACTGCCCCTAATGAAAAGCATAGGAAGATTTGGTAATCTTGACCTCTGTTTTGCACTTGAGACTCCAGAAGTGGATTATTCAGCTGCAAAGAGGAGACAGAGAGGGAAAAAGAGAGAAAAAGAGAGAGAGAAAGAGAGAAAAAGAGAGAGAAAGAGAGAGAAAGAGAAAGAGAGAGAGAGAGAAAGAGAAAAAAAGAGAGAGCGGGAGAAAAAGAAAGAAAAAGAGAGGGAGAAATAGAGAGAGAGAGAGAAGAGAGAGATAGAGGAGAGAGAGATAAAGGAGAGAGAGAAGAGAGAGAAGAGAGAGAAAAGAGAGAAAAAGAGAGAGAAGAGAGAGAGAAGAGAGAGAGAAGAGAGGGAGCAATGCAGCCTCCCTCCGTGAACTGGTCCAATTTTAGAGGTGTGTCCTGCGGCTCACAGCTGATGTCCGGCTCCTCCCCTCAGTGCATAATTAAATTAAATTAAATTATAATTATAAGTAAATAGTAATTATAATTTAAAATTAAATTCTTTACCGGGGCGGCTGGGACTTGAACTCGTGAACTAATGCTCCTTTGGCAGTAGCTGTAACCATTGATCCGGTGATCGGTGAGTAGGAAAGAGAGAGGGATTGTGCTGGGGATGCAGGATGCATGTAGATACGCAATAGCCTTAAGCCTGCTTTACACGTTGCAATTTCACATACGATATCGTATGTGATTTGCAACGCCCCCATCGTATATGCACCACGTTTAATTTGTTGAATGTGCCGCACAAACGATTAACCCCCGTCACACATACTTACCTTCCATACCACCTCGATGTGGGCGGCGAACGTCCACTTCCTGGAGTGGGAGGGACGTTTGGCGTTACATCGACGTCACGCGGCAGCCGGCCAATAGAAGCGGAGGGGCGGAGCTGAGTGGGACGTAAACATCTCGCCCACCTCCTTCCTTTCGCATTGTGGGCCGGGAGCCGCAGGAGGCATGTGAGATCTGTTCATCGTTCCCGGGATGTCCCACACTGCAATGTGCGCTACCCCGGGTATGATGAACAATCTGACGTTCAATTCATCAGGAATGAACGACGTGCATGCGATGAACGTTTTTTCGTTCAATCGCAATTGCACGTCGCTGTCACATGCTAAAATATACCTTACGATGCCGGATGTGCGTCACTTACGACGTGACCCCGCCGACACATCGTAAGATATCTTGTAGTGTGTAAAGCAGGCTTTACTGTGAAAAGCCACATTTTTGGTGCTTGAACATTTCTCGAACGTAATTCGAACTGTCGAGCTTTTACCAAAAAGCTAGAGTTCGTCGAACGTCTCGAACACCCCCCAAAACATGAAATTGGCAAACATCGAGCCTTGAAAATCGCTCATCTCTAATCCTAACAATTCTGGAATCATGTTGCAGTAAGAAAATGCTCATGTGTCTGGTACTTCCATGAGATCCAAGTCCACGCAGTGTTGGTGGTGAGTTAACACTAGAAACGGTTCACCAATTTCAAATTCGAGTGATTTTGGGCGACGTTCGAGTCGTTCGACGAACTCGAAGGATTTGCTTCAAGTTCGGCAGTTCGACTTACCGTTCGATAACGGTTTGGTCACCAAAAGCGTGGCTTTGCACAGTAAGGTTATGTGCACACATTGTGTATTTGTATGCATCCTGCATCCCCAGCACAATTCCACTCTCTTTCCTACTCACCGATCACGGGCGCCTCGCTGCATGGCTGTCACAAATCTCCAGCGGCTTTTCCTCTTTTGAAAATGGCTGCCGCTTCATTATTCAATCAGTTATTCCGTGCTTTTCCCGCACACCGGTGCCCATGATTGGTTGCAGTCAGACACGCCCCCACGATGAGTGACAGCTGTCTCACTGCAACCAATCACAGCCGCCGGCGGGCGGCTCTATATCGTGCAGTAAAATAAATAAATAAATAAATAAATAATAAAAAAAGAAAAAAAATGCGATTCCACCCATATTTGATACCAGCTAGGATAAAGCCGCACGGCTGGAGGCTAGTATTGTCAGGATGGGGAGCGCCACATTATGGGGAGCCTACCACCCTAACAATATCAGCCAGCAGCCACCCAAAATTTCTGCATCCATTAGATGCCACAGTCCCTGAACTCCACCCAGCTCATCCCAAATTGCCCAGGTGCAGTGGTAATCAGGGTAATAATGAGTTAATTATGCCAGGAGTCTCCCCGAGACACCTTCCATGAATAAACTGAAAGTGAAAGTAAAGAAATACACACAGCGAAAAATCCGTTATATGGAATAAAAGACAAAAAAAACACCCTCTTTCCCCATTTGATTAAAATCCCCAAATACCCCTCCAGGTCCGACGTAATTCACATGACACTGTCAGCTCTGCTAGCTCTGCTACATGAAGGGAGCGTTCTGTGTCCTCTCCACGTAGCACCTGAACTGAACCGCGCTTTAATCTGAGACTTCAGTCTGCAATGCAGAAGTCAAGATTACCAAATATGCCTATGTTTTTCTTTACAGCTGAATGGTTAGAGTGCTCGCCTAAGAAGCTTAGTTCATGAGTTCTAGCCCTGGCCGTCCAGATAAAAAATTTTATTTATTTTAAATTAGAATTATTTATTTATAATTCTAATTTAATTTAATTATGCACTGAGGGGAGGAGCCGGACATCAGCTGTTAGCCACACCTCTAAAATCGGAGCAGTTCACGGAATGAGGCTGCATTGCTCTCTCTCTTTCTCTCAGTCAGTCAGTCAGTCTCAGTCAGTCAGTCTCAGTCAGTCTCAGTCAGTCTCAGTCAGTCTCAGTCAGTCTCAGTCAGTCTCAGTTAGTCAGTCAAATGAGAAAGCCGCGGAGACACCATCACATGTTTCTCAACGCTGGCAGGAAACTAGCCAGGTCTTTTTCACTACTTAAGCAAGCATTGTTGACCTTAGGGAGATCAACATATCCACTGCGGAGACACCATCACGTGTTTCTCAACGCAGTGATTCTAGAGCAAAGCCCCCTGGGAAGTATGCAAATGAGAAAGCCGCGGAGACACCATCACATGTTTCTCAACACTGGCAGTCTTTTACTAGGCATTGCCCCCACTAGCCAGATTCCTACTCCACACTGATGAGGGGCAAATACCCCGAAACGGCTGTCTGTGGATGGTAAACATGGTATCCATCCACAGACAGCCGTTTCGGGGTATTTGCCCCTCATCAGTGTGGAGTAGGAATCTGGCTAGTGGGGGCAATGCTTAGTAAAAGACTGCCAGCGTTGAGAAACATGTGATGGTGTCTCCGCGGCTTTCTCATTTGCATACTTCCCAGGGGGCTTTGCTCTAGAATCATTGCGTTGAGAAACACGTGATGGTGTCTCCGCAGTGGATATGTTGATCTCCCTAAGGTCAACAATGCTTGCTCAGTTAGTCAGTCAGAGTCAGTGTCAGTCAGTCAGTCAGTCAGTCAGTCAGTCAGTCAGTCAGTCAGTCAGTCAGTCAGTCAGTCAGTCAGTCAGTCAGTCAGTCAGTCAGTCTCTGTAAGTTAGTCAGTCTCTCGCGCCTCTTTTCTCTCTTCTCTCTTCTCTCTCTCCCTCCTCTCTTCTCTCCTATTCTCTCCCCTCTCACCCCTCTCTCTTCTCTCTCTCTTCTCTCTCTCTTCTCTCTCTCCTCTCTCTTCTTTCCTCCTTTCTCTCTTCTCTCTCTCCTCTCTCTCTCCTCTCTCTCCTCTCTCTCTTCTCTCTCTCTCTTCTCACTCTCTCCCCTCTCTCTCTTCTCTCCTCCTCTCTCTCTTCTCTCTCATCTATCTTCTCTCCTCTTCTCTCTCTCCCTCTCTCTCTTCTCTCTCTCTCTCTCCCCCTCTCTCTTCTCTTTTCTTTCTCTTTTCTCTCTCTTTTTTTCTCTCTCTTTTCTCTCTCTTTTCTCTCTCTTCTCTCTCTCTCTCTCTCTCAGACCTGGCGATGATCAGTTGATGCAGTCACCTGACGGAATCAGCTGACACTATAAGTCGAGCGGTGAGGCTGGATTTTTACCGCCCGGCCGGCTAAACTATCAGCTGATGCTGTTGGACAGGAGTCTGCACAGAAGTGTGTAGTTTGTTTTGTTTTCGTTTTTTGCACTGATGAATCATCTGATTGTATAAAAGCCGTTTATACAATCAGCTGCTGTCATGTGATTCAGGCCCTTGAACCTGACACATCATCTGATCGCCTTGCCTTCCTGCAAACCGATCAGATGATATTGGATCCGGATTGGAAGGCATGTGACGCTTGACCCAGGATTACTGCGGAGGGGGGTTCTTTATTTCAATAAAGATGGAGTCACTAATTGTGTTGTGTTTTATTGCTAATAAAAATATTTTTCTGTGTGTTGTGTTTTTTTATCTGTACTAGAAATTCATGGTGGCCATGTCTAACATTGGCGTGACACCATGAATTTCGGGCTTAGGGCCAGTTGATAATCAATTTGTATGAATCAGCTCACCGTATAAAAGCTCAATCCCGATTCCGTCCTGGAGCACGGACAGGCACTGCCACAGCCCAATGAAATACAGAAAAAGGAGGATGTCCAGCTCTTCAGGCAAAGAATCACGTCTTTATTTCATCATGCAGAAACAGAGAATGACATGACCAGCACTACGCGTTTCAGGTGAAAACACTCACCCTTAATCATGATGCTGGAGAGACGGCACTACAGAGTTTATATGCAAATGCTAAATAGCAGAACAGATGTTTAAATCACTTAAGCACTGTACATATTCAAAAATAAAGTTACCATGAAAGTTATTACATGTAAAATAAAATGCAAATACAAATACAAAATAGGTATCAATAGTTTTCTGGACTAAGTTAGGAATGTATATAAATTCTGACATATTAATTGTGGTGCACAAATATACATATGCAGATATAACATCTACAAGTAAGTGCACATAAAATATATGCAAATGCATGACTATATATGAATGAATCTGCACATATATGAGGATGCACACAAGAATTTTTTATGTGCATAGCTACAATATTTTTTTTAAAAATGTATTTATCTCCCCCTCATGTGCTATTGAAAAATCATGCTACCTTTAATTACAATTTTGGGTGCAAAATGACCAGAGGTGCCTAAAATGACCCATTTTTGTGCAAGCGCTGTACTCCAATGAATTTTTAATACGTTTTTTTAGGGAAAAAAAATTTTAAGAAAATTTTTTTTTTTTATTTTTTTTATTATATAGAATTTTTTTCACGGTTTATTAATATTAGGCTGTACCCAACTGAGTGAGATGAAAATATATATTGTGTTCAAGCAGAGGCCACCAAATCGTATTGTGAGTTATAATTATCTGTCAGATAATACTGACAGAATAACCAAACTCTAAAAGTGCCACAACTGGATTTTGCAATGCATTCATTTCTGATTACAGCATTTGGGATTCGGTTCGACGAACCGAACTGAACTTGAGCCTTCAGAGGCTCGCTCATCTCTAGTTATGATTAGAAGTATTGCTAACTATTGGGTAGCCATTCTGTTAGATCCATGGTACAAGAGTAAATTTTGCCAGATGCTTCCCCTTCCCCCCTGGAAAGGTACAAATGCATGCTGGAGTATCAAAATCAACTTGTACAGAATCTCAAGAGTGCATATCTGCAAGACAGCAGTGAGGTACACAGAGCGCATTGCAGTTCTTCAAGTCAAACGCCACGAAAGTCCATTCATCAGCTCAGAAATATTAGCACCAACAATAGTTTAACTGGCAGAAGCTATTTCTGCAACTTGCGAGACATAAGAAGATGGTGCATGAGTATCTCATGCTCAATTGTGATACCATCAGGAGTGGGTTGGACCCTTTTGAATTGTGGGCTTCAAAAATGAGAGAGTGGCCTGAGCTCACCAGTCATGCCTTTGATGTTTTGTGATGCCCAGCAGCCAGTGTTCTCCCAGAATGTGTTTTCAGCACTGCTTTTGATATCCTGATAAATAAGCGCATCCAGTTGTGCTCTGAACGTGGAGACCGCCTAACTTTCATAAAGATAAATATGGCTCTCTACAGACTTTTCCATTCCAGTTGCAGAGAGTGCAGAATAGGCAATGTTGTACTTTTCAGTGTGCTGCATTGATATCGCATTATTGCAGTCTGTGACACCTTTGTCGTGGCTCCTTTTGCTACTGCTGCTGATATAAATAAAATCTCCTTACCTCTGGCATGCTGGAATGGTGTGTCAGTCTCTGCAAGGAGAAAAGCTTTCCCTTTAGACCCTGTCTTAGTCTCTCATGCAGCCAGATCAGATCTCATACTTTGCAACTACAAGGGACAACCATCCTGAAACACAGTCTCCTCTTAACAGTTGTTCTAGAGAAGAGAAGGTGTGTCCAAACGTTTGGTCTGTACTGTATATGAAATTTATGGTTAAGGTAAGCATAAAATAAATACATATGTTATCAAAATAAAATGGGAAACTGCTTTCCAGAAATAAAAAGAATATGATAGTACTTTAAAAACTCACAATGCTTCCAGTTCTGTATAGAAGAAATATGTATGGAACATTTGGTAAAAAAATAATAGGAATTAAAAGATTGTGTACATAACATTTGGTGGCATTATTGTAAAGGGAAACACTGTGAATGAACTTTTCATAAAATGTCTAACAATGGAAGTCTCTTTTAACATTGATGACCCTTTGATCAAACTACTTTAGAGAACCTGGGTGTATAGTACTTATGAGCACTGCACTGAGTAGCTATACATTTATCTATAATACTCACTGCAGGAAAAAAAGGATTATTAAACATTCCACTTTCAAGCATTAATGTGTCTTTATTTGATTGGAATTCTTACTTCAGCAGTCATAGTATAAATGATGATCTCCATTAAGTGGTTTAGATGCTTCTATATTATGGTGGATCAGGGTACTGTAGAATCCTGAAAATTAACAGAAATAATACAAATCCTCATATAATATCATGGGAAGTCTAATGCTCTTTTCAATACCCATCACCAACCAATGCTTTATCCCACATAACCCCATATGGAATTTTACTAATACATTTTATGCTATTCCTCTTGCAAACTAGCCAGTTGGGCTCTCATTTTTCACCAGTAATCTTCTAAAGTTTGTTTTATAATCTGTTTACAGATATTTCTGTTCTGTATCGTCTTAAACAGAAAAATGAATGGAAGTAATACACACATAAGTGTGTATCAAGGCATGGGCCATGCCAAGGGTGCACCAAAGGCCACTCATTTGCATATTAAAAAGTATATTTTAAAGTAAATTTTAAAGTGATTTTCCAGTCTAGAATGACAAGTCTGCAGTCCCTCTGTGTGATTGCAGACATGTGAATCCTCCCAGTGCGCATACTGTGAGATTCACATGTCCGTGTTTCTACATGAATCGTGTGTCCATGCAAACACACATACAGATGTCTGTTTTTTACTGGCAACACAGATGTCAAGGGCCTATGCAAGTCATAGAATCAGAATGAGAGATTGGCAGAGTTGGTAGGGATCTCTAGGGCCACCAGATTCAACCCCTTGCGAGTGCACGTTTTCTTAAATCATTCCAGCTATGTTTATCCAGATTCCACTTGATGATTTGTATTGATGGAGAGCTCACCACCTCCCATGGTAGCCTGTTCCCTTTTCTGATTGCCCTCTCTGTCAGAAAGTTTTTGAAAATGTCTAATCTCAATCTCCTTTTTTCTAGTTTCATCCCATTGCTTCTTGTACTTCCTTGAGCTAATGAGAACAGGATAGTTCCCTCTTTAGGTCCAAGAAAAATACGTTCAGCACATGGACGGCATCTTTGTGCAAGAGATAGGAAAAGTTTTATCATTTACTTATGGATTCATAAGAGAAAAACATTGATGACCGCTGATGGTAAAAACAGACATACAAACCATACACTAGTAATGACATACTGATTCAAAACACTGATGATGTGTGAAGGAGGCCTAAAAAGGTCTTCTGGCTCTAATCAAGCTCTAGATGTCAGGGAGCATATTGAAATCATAATGAGCCGTGGCTTCAGGTAGTCAATCTAGAACAAGAATTCCAGTCGTGGCCAGGCCTCAGAGGTCACAGTGCTCTTTCATGTTACAAAAAGTTACAATGTTTTGAAACTTCTGAGGCCTGACTGTGTCTGAAGTCTTGTTCTAGAGTGAAGAAACAGACACCCTACTGTGAAAACAAGGTGCTCTGAGGACTGGATGGAAGGCAGCAGGTATTGGGTCAGTGAGGTGTCCAGCACAGGTGAACAGAAGTGAGTAAGTGAGTTTTAGCCTTTTTTTTAACCTTTTCTTAACCAGGTACACTTTAGCAGAAATGGCAGCTGCTGCTGTCCATTTTATTGGGTTGGCAGAAAAAAAAATACTAAAAATTGGCATTTTTGAGAATACAGACTATTGTAAAATTTGAGAAGAATTCAAAGCCCCTTGAATAAATTTGCCTATCTTTATTGCTAAATCAAAATGACACTATACAAATAGTTAAGCATATACTTTTTCTGATATAATTTTTAGAGAACAAAAAACGTACTGTACTATACCTCATTTTCATTACATAGGAAAGGCACAAAATTGAACATTAAATTGAAGAGCACATTTTATCTTTTCCTTCCATAAGTGCTGACAGATCAAGCACAACATCTTTTCATGGTACATTTTCATGTGTTCTATTTTCTGCCTTAAAGTAATGAAGTTATCTTTTTTATTTCATGCACAATTTATTCCTCTGTGCTACCCTTAAATATATAGGCACCACCGTGACATTTCCATTTTTACACATGACTCTAAAGATGTATCAACACAGCTCATTGTTCCACTAGACATGAAACTGAAGATGTGAATACAAAGAAAGGCGCGCGTCCTAATGAATAGAATCAATTATGAAAGCGAACTTGTCATTGTTATCGTAATATAAGAAATAAGAATGGAATTCATAATGACCTTTAAAATTATTACTACTCATTGTGAGCAACGAATCCCAGAAATAATTTACAAAAAAATAAATCCTGTGCTGAGGTTGTGAAAAATGTTATAAAGCTTCCCAAAAATATTCATCTTTCCATAAAATGAAAAGGTTTAGACTACAGAAGAGGACATGAATGCATAAAGACAGACTTTACAACCAGTAAAGCCACTGTAGAAGACTGGTACTCTTTTGTTGGTTCCACATCCAGAGCTGAACTCACAATATACCCTGAAGATGCTGTTTTATATAGCCAGCATATGTCTTTAATAGCAGCCATACAAGCCAAGTTTAGCCCACTGCTGTGGGAACACCATTCCATATGCCCATCACTTGCCCCTCTTCACCAGCCCAACTTGATTGCTGGCTGCTAATGGGCAGATGGTTACCTTTTGGATTCCTCGTGTCTTCCATGTTGATGCTCCAATGAGGACCAGCCTGTGGCTACACTTCATGAGACTGATTTTTACTATAAACTGCCGTACTTTGATATAGCAGTATGTAGAACAAGCTCTTAAATGTTCATAGGATTAAGTCCTCTAAAGGGATTAAAAAATAAAGTTAAACAATGTTTTTAAGAATATGGAAAAAATAAAAATTTAAAATATGCCACTTTCCTCCACATCAAAACTGAAACAAAAAAAGTGAAAAAAGAAACATACATGATATTTCTGTGTCTGCAATCATCTTATTTATCAAACTATAAACTGATCAATAAATGTAAAGAGAGAAAATGGAAACTTCAAAAATTGCATTTGTTCAGACACTACTAAAAAGTGCAGTAAGAAGCAACAAAAAAAAAAAATCAGTAATTCTCCCTAAGGCTAGTTTCACACATCTGGCTTTTCGCCGGTTTGCCGGTTCCGGCGTATGCCAGTACAGTATGATATAGTACAATAGCAGCGTCGCAACTTCCGGGTCACATACTCCGGACACATGACAGCATGTGACCGGCGCTTGTCGCACTGCCATTGTACTGAATACACTGTACTGGCGTGCGCCGCATCCGCCAAACCGGCGAAAAGCCAGATGTATGAAACTGACCTAATAGGTATTAATAGGCTGGAAACACATCTATGCGAGTAAAATCGGTCCGACTGGGCTGAAAAAAACTCGGCTGATTTTAGTTCACGTTAGGTCCGAGTGCAACGCAAGTGCGATGCTTTTTCTGAATAAATTAATGATTTTACTAGCGTGTGTAATGCGTGTGTAATGCGTATTTTTTACTATGTCATCTGCCATTCAGCTCTGCTACATGGCCGCTGACAGCAGACACAGACAGCCATGTAGCAGAGCTGAATGGCAGATGACAGCAGACACAGACAGAGCCGCACGATCAGAACGAACTCGGGTTAACTTCACCCGACTTCATTGTCATCCCTCGGCTCTGTCTGTGCCGCGTCCTGTTTAGCGGTCACCCGTGAAGAGCTCACCGGTGACATCAAATCCCCTGAGTGACTGAAGTTAGCAGCCCTCTCTCATACTCACCGATTACCGATCTCCGGCGCGGCGCTGCACGGCGTTCACACTGCTCCGGCGGCTTTTACTATTTCTAAAAAGCCGGCCGCTCATTAAACAATCTCGTATTCCCTGCTTTCCTCGCCCACATGCGCCTATGATTGGTTGCAGTGAGACACGTCCCCACGCTGAGTGACATGTGTCTCACTGCACCCAATCACAGCAGCCGGTGGGCGTGTCTATACTGTGCAGTGAAATAAATAATTAAATAATTAAAAAAAACGGCGTGCGGTCCCCCCAATTTTAATACCAGCCAGATAAAGCCATACGGCTGAAGGCTGGTATTCTCAGGATGGGGAGCTCCACGTTATGGGGAGCCCCCCAGCCTAACAATATCAGTCAGCAGCCGCCCAGAATTGCTGCATACATTAGATGCAACCGTTCTGGGACTGTACCCGGCTCTTCCCGATTTGCCCTGGTGCGTTGGCAAATCGGGGTAATAAGGAGTTAATGGCAGCCCATAGCTGCCACTAAATCCTAGATTAACCATGTCAGGCTGTCATGATGTATGTAGTTTTCTCCATCCCATATTTTTGTATAAGATGCCATGTGATGTATTTTACCTTCTCACTGTATTTGCTGTAATACTATGTCTTGGGATGTAAGTGACCATACCTTCCCCAGCCTGTATCATATTGCACTCAGGCTTCAGCAGTAGCTATTGTCATTGATTTGGTGGGGGTTGCATATGTATATTGTTCTTCTCAGCATGGGACTTCTCCAATCTACAACTTGGTAAACAGAACAGAGCCAGCAGTCTAAAGTCCATTCATGCATCAAATGGCCAGGGGGAGGTGTGCCCACCTGAGGGGCTGATCCCAGAAGAGAAGAACATGTTAGAGTAGTTAGTTGGAGCTCGGCTGGAGAAGGACTAGGATTCATAGCTGAGGCTGGATCCTGGGGTCTGTGTGTGTGGACTGTTACAGACTGGAGATCCGCGGCCACGTGGGATTGTGTTTTGTTGTTCACCTGTTGGACTCAAGGAACTCATATAAGGACCATTGCCCTAATTCCCCTGGCATCGGAATACCAGGCGGTGCCCCTGAATCTTTTGTTTTTCTGTTGTGGACTCCTTGCAGATTTGAAGGATTTATATTTATGTTTGCTGCTTATTCTTTGTGGTTCCAATAAAGCCCTTTGGATTGTTCCTTGGCCTGGTCCTTCTTCCAGGACTTTGAGCATCAGTGTCGATTAATGGAAGTCCCGGACAGGGAGCGTGTCCGGCATCTAGTTGGGCTCCTAGAGGGGGGAGCTGCTGAAGCCTATAGAGCTATGGACCCTCGGTGGAACTGTGAGTATGCGGAGATTAAACAGACTATTCTAGAACATTATGCTGTGACCCCAGACACTTACAGGACTCAGTTCCGTGCTTTAGCCTGTGATGGGGAAGTGACTTTTAAGATATATGCTCATAGACTCAAACAAATATGTAATCGCTGGCTGGAGGAGGCCTTATCTTGGGAGACCTTCCTGCAGGTCATCCTAAAAGAACAATTCTTTGCCCAGTGCCCCGCTGAGATCCGGGAATGGGTGCAAGAGAGAAAACCAGCGACAGTGGAGGAAGCTGCTGCTCTAGCTGAGGAGGTGCTCACTATCAAGCCTCAGTGGAGGGTTCTGTTGGAGGATGGAGAGACGCCTAACAGCTCCACAACACCGGATGCCCCCAGTTATTCTGTCCCCATTGTTCCCCGTTCCTCTAAGCCATTACATGTTGATACCCGTGTTAATGTGCCTCCAGTTGCTTTTACTGCACTTTCTGGAATACGCCGGGGAGAGGAAGTAACAGAGCGCAGGTGTTATGTTTGTAGGCATCCCGGGCATTTGCAGGCCTCATGCCCAGCCAGCCCATGGAGGAATCATCCTCAAACCCCTACAGCACCTTCAGGTGGGAGCCGGCCTCCAAGTACCCCTACCCCTTACCCAAGAGGACGCCTTGGATGGAGGGAGACCCAGCTGAGATGCTATCAATGTGGACAGCAAGGGCATCGGCAAGTCTTCTGCCCAGCTGTTCAAATGAGGACTGATCCTGCACCCAATCGGATTGTTAATTATTTACAGCCCAGTGCCATGGAGGAAGATGTGGCACCGCTATGTGAGGACTGGCCTAGTGACTCAGCCCCCCATGTTGCACCACCAGGAGTTTACGGGGTGCGACCCGCAGTTATGACGACTTCTGCTCATCAAGGTAAGCACTTGCAGGAGGTTGTGCTGGATGGACAGAGACTTGTTGGATTTTGTGACTCGGGTGCTTTCCTCACACTGGCTGATCCCCGAGTGGTTCGGCCTGAGGCAATCCATAGAGGACCTGGGATTGTCATTGAACTGGCTGGTGGACAATGGAGGACTATTCCCACAGCCACTGTGGATCTGAACTTTGGTTTTGGGGTCAGGCGATGTGTGGTTGGGGTGATGGGTGGTCTGCCTGCAGCTGTTCTCCTGGGCAATGATGTGGGAGAGCTACGCTGCCAATTTGTGGCTGCATGAAGCCACATGTAAGTAACACTCTGCCTGTGTGTACTTAACCAGTGACCTGTAGAGGTCCCTAGTACGTACACAAGTTGGGAGGGGAAGGAATTGTCATGGTGTATGTAGTTTTCTCCATCCCATATTTTTGTATAAGATGCCATGTGATGTATTTTACCTTCTCACTGTATTTGCTGTAATACTATGTCTTGGGATGTAAGTGACCATACCTTCCCCAGCCTGTATCATATTGCACTCAGGCTTCAGCAGTAGCTATTGTCATTGATTTGGTGGGGGTTGCATATGTATATTGTTCTTCTCAGCATGGGACTTCTCCAATCTACAACTTGGTAAACAGAACAGAGCCAGCAGTCTAAAGTCCATTCATGCATCAAATGGCCAGGGGGAGGTGTGCCCAACTAAGGGGCTGATCCCAGGAGAGAAGAACATGTTAGAGTAGTTAGTTGGAGCTCGGCTGGAGAAGGACTAGGATTCATAGCTGAGGCTGGATCCTGGGGTCTGTGTGTGTGGACTGTTACAGACTGGAGATCTGCGGCCACGTGGGATTGTGTTTTGTTGTTCACCTGTTGGACTCAAGGAACTCATATAAGGACCATTGCCCTAATTCCCCTGGCATCGGAATACCAGGCGGTGCCCCTGGATCTTTTGTTTTTCTGTTGTGGACTCCTTGAAGATTTGAAGGATTTATATTTATGTTTGCTGCTTATTCTTTGTGGTTCCAATAAAGCCTTTTGGATTGTTCCTTGGCCTGGCATCCCTCACTGCTCTGTTGCATACCCCGTCACACAGGCGTCTCCACGAGATACCTTCCATGATTAATCTGTAAGTTACAGTAAATAAACACACACACCTGAAAAATTCATTTATTAGAAATAAAAAACACTAACAAATTCACTGGTTGACCAATTTAATAAGCCCCAAAAAGCCCTCCACGTCCGGCGTAATCCAGGATGATCCATCGTCGCTTCCAGTTCTGCTGCATGGAGGTGACCACTGCTGGTGAGTCAGCTGCTTCATTAACAGAGCCTCTGTCATAGGGTATATAGTGACAAAACAAAGGCTCCTAAGCTGGTCCTCAGACTCGAGACCCTGCGCTGTCACTTATCTTGGAGGTAAACTTGATGGTAGCCAGGTTCAAACCCTCAGCGTGATCCTGACTCCTGTCCAAGCCTTGATCTTACTCCCCCCACCTTGGGAGCAGGCCAGAAACCAGTAGCAAAAACCCAGAGAAAAGATACAGACAAGGGAAAACGAAACCTCTTACAAACTGCACTCATACACAAAGGGGAGACAATATCTGCACAGTGAAATAAAGAAATGGGTAGCGAATAAATTTACAACAGGGGAACATTCACACCATGCAGAACAGCAACCTGCTTCTCAGAAGAGATGTACACTGCTTTAAAAAGGATTAACTCCAGCATGGCTGGGAGCAGTGAAACAACTCAGCCAATGCCCAACAAAGCTGAGCAACAAAGCTGAGCACAGGTTGCCTATCGGACTCTGCAATGTGAACAGAATCCGATGCCGTAGTAGTAATTTGCGTGAGCGGACAGTGCATTACAGCAGCATAATCTTTTATGCTCTACTCTCTTGACAGGGATAGATTACTTACATCATGCTGATTGACAGTCAACTTCCCTGTTATCTAACTGGGGAAACTAGCTGTCAATCAGCATGATTTTGGCTGTCTCACCCCCTATACAGAGAAGAACAAATGAGAAGCTGCAACTGTACACTGTGTGCAGAATTATTAGGCAAGTTGTATTTTAGATGATTTTTTTTATTATTGATCAACAACTATGTTGTCAATCAACCCAAAAGACTTCTAAATATCAAAGCTTAATATTTTAAGAAGTTGGAGTGTTTTTTTTTTTAGATTTGGCCATTTTAGGAAGATATCTGTTTGTGCAGGTAACTATTACTGTGCAGAATTATAAGCCAACTTAAAAAAAACAAATATATTCCCATCTCACTTGTTTATTTTCACCAGGTAAACCAATATAACTGCACAAAATTAAGAAATAAACATTTCTGACATGCAAAAACAAAACCCCCAAAAAATTAGTGACCAATATAGCCACTTTTAATAATATGATAATAATCTTTATTTCTATAGCGCCAACATAATCCGCAGTGCGTTACAATTCAGGAGGATCATATACAAACAAGTAACAGTTATAGAAAAGACAATATTTAAAGGGAAAAAAGACAACCCTGCTCGTGAGAGCTTACAATCTACAATGAGATGGGGGGGGGAGGTACAAGTGCTTATTTACAATGACAATCCAGCCATCTCAAGAAAATAGTGGATAAATAATGGCTTCCTGGACCAGTTGGCCAGAGCCTTGAGATGCATTTGGATGCCATGGAGTTTGACGTGGGGTAATTTTATGAGAAGTTGTAGAAGGATTAGGTGAAATTAGTTTGGTTAGGGTGTGGGATAGGTCGCCCTAAAAAGATGCGTTTTTAGGGTGCATCTGAAGCTGAGTAAGTTGTGATTCATCCTAACGTCTTGGGTTAGAGTGTTCCAGAGGTTTGGTGCAGCTCGGAAGAAGTCTTGGATCCGGGAGTTGGAGATTCGAATTACTGTGGATGTTAGTCGAAAGTCATATGCAGAGCGTAGAGAATGGGTGGGGTGATAGACAGAGAGGAGGGTGGAGATGTAGGACAGTGCCGCATTGTGGAGAGCTTTGTGGGTGAGAACAAGCAGTTTGAATTGGATATATGGGCAGCCAGTGCAATGACTGGCACAGAGCAGAGGCATCCGAGTAGCGGTTAGCCAGATAGGTGACCCTGGCTGCTGCATTAAGGATGGACTGTAGAGGAGAGAGTCTAGTTAAGGGGAGACCAATAAATAGAGAGTTACAGTAGTCAAGGCGAGAGTGGATCAGGGCCACGGTGAGGGTTTTTGTCATTTTCATTGTGATAAAGAGGCGAATTCTAGAGATGTTCTTGAGGTGCAAGCGGCAGGAGCGGGCAAGAGATTGTATGTGGGAGGTGAAGGAGAGATTAGTGTCAAGTATTACACCCAGACAGCTGGCTTGCTGCCTTGGACATATCATTGTACCACACACAGAGAAGGAGATGTAAGGTTTAGGAAGGTTGGGAGATGGAGGGAAAAGAAGAAGTTCAGTTTTGAAAAGGTTAAGTTTCAGATAGAGAGCAGACATGATGTTGCAAACTGCAATCAGGCAGTCACTAGTGTTCTGTAGTACAGCGGGGGTGATCTCAGGGGATGAGGTGTATAGCTGTGTGTAATTAGCATAAAGATGGTACTGAAAGCCAAATCTGCTGATGGTCATTCCAATTGGGGCAGTGTAGAGGGAGAAAAGAAGAGGGCCAAGGACTGAACCTTGAGGGACCCCAACAGTGAGAGGAAGAGGAGAAGATGTGGATCCAGCAAATGATACACTGAATGAGCGGCCAGAAAGATAGGAAGAGAACCAGGAAAGCACAGTGTCCTTTAAGCAGATAGAATGGAACATAGAGAGATGGAGATGGTGGTCAACAGTGTCGAAGATGGCAGAAAGGTCAAGAAGAATAAGCAGAGAGTGGTCACCGTTACGTTTTGCTGTCAATAGGTCATTGGTCACTTTGACAAGGGCAGTTTCTGTTGAGTGTAAAGGGCGGAAGCCAGACTGTAAAGGATCTAGAAGAGAGTGAGTGGAAAGGTAGCGGGTGACATGAGAGTAGACCAGGCGCTCCAAGAGTTTGGAGATGAAGGGGAGATTAGAGAATGGTCTGTAGTGGGTGGCACGGTGGCTCTGTGGTTAGCACTGCAGTCTTGCAGCGCTGAGGTCCTGGGTTCAATTCCCACCAAGGACACCATCTGCAAGGAGTTTGTATGTTCTCCCCGTGTTTGCATGGGTTTCCTCTGGGTTCTCCGGTTTCCTCCCACACTCCAAAGACAAACAGATAGGGAATTTAGATTGTGAGCCCCAATGGGGACAGTGTTCCCAATGTATGTAAAGCGCTATGGAATTAATAGCGCTATATGAATACATTATTATTATTATAGTTGCTTGTGCAGGACGGATCAATAGAAGGTTGTTTTTTTTTTTTTTAAATAATGGAGTAATGATAGAGTGTTTGAGGGAGCAGGGGAAGATACCAGAAGAGAGAGAGAGATTGAAGATTTTAGTTAGGTGAGTAGTGACAACCGGAGAGAGGGACTAGAGAAGGTGTGAGGGAAAGGGATCAGTAGGGCAAGTGGTAGGACGAGAAGAAGAGAGGAGCCTGGAGACTTCCTCCTCTGTGACTGGGTCAAATGTGGAAAGTGAGCTGGATGGGATATGGGGAGGGATGGGATTCACAAAGCTTGGTGGCTGGGAGCTGATCTCTCGGCGGATGTCTTCTATTTTCTCTGTGAAATACGAGGCCAGGTCATGAGCATGAAGGTCTGTGATAGGGGTCTGTGCCTTGGGACTGAGGGGGGGAGTGAAAGATGTCAAAGAGCTTTTTTGGATTTTTGGATAGTGAGGAGATAAGGGTGGTGAAGTAGTTATGTTTGGCGAGGTGAAGGGAAGAGTTGTAGGTCCTTAACATGAACTTGTAGTGGATGAAGTTTTCTGGTGTGCGGGTTTTCCTCCATAGGCGTTCGGCACTCCTAGAGCATCGCTGGAGAAATCTAGTTTGTGATGTGAGCCAAGGCTGTTTTACTCGGTGTTTGGAGGTTCTGAGGGTGAGGGTTGCTACTTGGTCCAGGGTGCTTCTGAGTGTTTCACTGTAGTGGTTTACAGCCAGAACAGGACAGGAAAATGAGGAGATAGGGGACAGTGATGAGTGTAGAGAATCTGTAAGTGTCTGAGAGTCAATGGCCTGTAGGTTTCTGAATGTGTGATAGGTGGGAGTATGCTGGGGTGGATGAGGGTTTGTGAGCTTGAAGGAGAGGATGTTGTGGTCAGAGAGGGGAAGAGGTGAGTGAGAGATTGAGCAGAAGCGGAAAAAGACCAGGTTAAGGGTGTTACCATCTTCATGTGTCTCAGTGGATGAGAGCTGTGAGAGGCCAAGGGAGGTGGTTAGAGATAGAAGCTGGGATGCAGATGGGGAGGAGGGGCTGTTCTTTATGATGACACACAACAGCCTACCATCCATAGATTCTGTCAGTTGCTTGATCTGTTTACGATCAACATTGCGTGCAGCAGCCACCACAACCTCCCAGACACTGTTCAGAGAGGTGTACAGTTTTCCCTCCCTGTAGATCTTACATTTTATGAGGGACCACAGGTTATCTATGGGGTTCAGCTAAAGTGAACAAGGGGGCCATGTCATTATTTTTTCATCTTTTAGACCTTTACCAGCGAGCAACGCTGTGGAGTACTTGGATGCATGTGATGGAGCATTGTCCTGCATAAAAATCATGTTTTTCTTGAACGATACCGACTTCTTCCTGTACCACTGCTTGAAGTTGTCTTCCGGAGACTGGCAGTAGGTCTGGGAGTTGAGCTTCACTCCATCCTCAACCCGAAAAGGACCCACAAGTTCATCTTTGATGATATCAGCCCATACCAGTACCCCACTTCCACCTTGCTGGTATCTGAGTTGGAGTGGAGCTCTCTGCCCTTTACTGATCCAGCCTCTGGCCCATCCATCTGGCCCATCAAGAGTCACCCTCATTTGATCAGTCCATAAAACCTTTAAAAAATCAGTCTTAAGATATTTCTTTGCCCAGTCTTGATGTTTTATCTTATAGTTTTTGTCCAAAGTTGGTCATTTTTCAGCCTTCCTTACCTTGGCCATGTCCCTGAGTATGGAACACCATGTGCTTTTTGATACTCCAGTAATGTTGCTGCTCAGAAATATGGTCAAACTGGTGGTAAATGGCATCTTGGGAGTTTCACGCTTGATTTTCCTCAATTCATGGGCAGTTATTTTGTGCCTTTTTTGCTCAACACGCTTCTTGCGACACTGTTGGCTATTTGCCCTGAAACGCTTGAATGTTCGGTGATCACGCTTCAAAAGTTTGGCAATTTCAAGACTGCTTTATCCCTCTGCAAGACATCTCACAATTTTGGACTTTTCAGAGCCCGTCAAATCTCTCTTCTGACCCATTTTGCCAAGGGAAAGGAAGTTGCCTAATAATTAAGCACACCTTATATAGGGTATTGATGTCATTACACCACACCCCTCCTCATTACAGAGATGCACATCACCTGATTTACTTAATTGGTAGTTGGCTCTCAAGCCTATACAGCTTGGAGTAGGACAACATGTATTAAAGTATCATGTGATCAAAATGCTCATTTGCCTAATAATTCTGCACACAGTGTATTTACACAATAACAAGAAGGTAGAGTGATAAATTTCATACTACCATCAGGATGCCCCTATACTTATTACACTATCAGACAATTCAGTTGTTATCAGTGAGTTAGGCCAAACCTTATTCTAATGTGTATGGGGATCTGTAGAGCCCTTCCACTACACATAGCCTTGTGTATGGCGCCTCTAATGTATTGTGTCAGAGCCATTTGGCATGTCACATTTTTTTTCTGCGCAATTTAGTAGATTTGTCTTGTTATACAGTTGCATTGAAAACATTGTAGCCAGATCTGTAGCCTCCTTTTCTTTAAACAGATATATACTTTTATTAGGGGGAATGAGAAGGTATCCTTCAACTATTAAGGGTATGCTTTAATATTATTATTTGTGGCTTGTAATATATATGCTAAAGTGGAAGTGGGGTATAAAAAATTGTCTATGTGGACCAGCCTTTCTTAGTTACGCCTTTTCTTTTACATTATGTATGTTTAAATAATAATAATAATAATAATAATAATAATATAGATTTTCTCAAATAAATGAATATGACTTTGTTGGCCTTTGGTCAATATGACCAAAATCTTATCCCGTACATAATCTTTACAAATAAGGCACCCATCGATAATGTTAAGGCCCAGTCACACTAGACAACTTACCAGCGATCCCAACAACGATACAACCTGATAGGGATCGCTGGTAAGTTGCTAGGAGGTCGCTGGTGAGATGTCACACTTAGCAACGCTCCAGCGATCCCACCAGCAACCTGACCTGGCAGGGATCGCTGGAGCGTCGCTACATGTGGAAGCATGCTGTGCTTGGTAACTAAGGGGTACTTCACACACAGCAAGATCGCTACTGAGATCGCTGCTGAGTCACGTTTTTTGTGACCTCATTAGCGATCTCGCTGTGTGTGACACTGAGCAGCGATCTGGCCCCTGCTGTGAGATCGCTGCTCGTTACACACAGCCCTGGTTCATTTTTTTATTGTTGCTCTCCCGCTGATAAGCACACATCGCTGTGTGTGACAGCGAGAGAGCAACAATCCTGAATGTGCAGGGAGCAGGAGCCGGCGTCTGACAGCCTGCGGTAAGCTGTAACCAGGGTAAACATCGGGTAACAAAGGTGGTTACCCGATATTTACCTTCGTTACCAGCCTCCGCAGCTCTCACGCTGCCAGTGCCGGCTCCTGCTCCCTGCACACGCCAAGCTAAGTGGTGTGCGCTGGTAACTAAGGTAAACATCGGGCAACCATACCCGATGTTTACCTTAGTTACCAGTGTCCACAGCTTCCAGACGCCGGCTCCGTGCAAGCGCAGCGTCGCTTGCACGTCGCTGCTGGCTGGGGGCTGGTCACTGGTCGCTGGTGAGATCTGCCTGTTTGACAGCTCACCAGCGACCATGTAGCGATGCAGCAGCGATCCTGACCAGGTCAGATCACTGGTCTGATCGCTGCTGCATCGCTAAAGTGTGAAGGTACCCTAAGGTAAATATTGGGTAACCAACCCGATATTTACCTTGGTTACCAGCGCACACCGCTTAGCGCTGGCTCCCTGCACACCTAGCCACAGTACACATAAGGTTAATTACCCGATGTGTACTCTGCTACGTGTGCAGGCAGCAGGGAGCCGGCTTCTGCGGACGCTGGTAACCACGGTAAACATCGGGTAACCAAGAAGCCCTTACCTTGGTTACCCGATATTTACCTTCGGTACCAGCGTCCGCCGCTCTCACGCTGCCAGTGCCGGCTCCCTGCTCACTGCACACATAGCCAGACTACACATCGGGTAATTAACCCGATGTGTACTGTGGCTAGGAGGGCAGGGAACAGGGAGCCGGCACTGACAGCTGAGAGTGGAGGACGCTGGTAACGAAGGTAAATATTGGGTAACCAAGGTAAGGGCTTCTTGGTTACCTGATATTTACCGTGGTTACCAGCGTCCTCAGAAGCTGGCTCCTGCTGCCTGCACATTTAGTTGTTGCTCTGTCGCTGTCACACACAGCGATGTGTGCTTCACAGCGGGAGAGCAACAACTAAAAAATGGTCCAGGACATTCAGCAACAACCAACGACCTCACAGCAGGGGCCAGGTTGTTGCTGGATGTCAAACACAGCAACATCACTAGCAAGTTGTGTCTCAGCAGCGATGTTGCTAGCGATGTTGCTATCGATGTTGCTAGCGATGTTGCTAGCGATGTTGCTAGCGATGTTGCTTAGTGTGACGGTACCTATAGAAAGCAGTTTGAGAACTAATGATCTAATGATGCTGAATTTTTAAGGTTGATTTTCCCTTAACAACCGCAGCTGTTAATTGCTGTATACAAGTTGATTCACGTTTTGACTCAATGACCAGAATTCTAATGATTGTCAATATGTAGAGATGATTGCACATCTGAATGCAATCCATTGTTTTGCATGCACCCATAGACTTGAATGGGTGCATGCCTTCTGATATACACTGAAAATGTCAGCATGCTGTGATTTCTTTTCTCATACTGATTTGGTCAGCATTGCCCTTATAGTATCACATTGGTCCAATGGCTATCCAATAAAACATTGGATAGCCCTCATCCATGTTGTAAGTGCTGCCTGTCTCACTTTTCTGTAAATGGCAAGCTGTTATGGTCTGCAGGGTCCATGCTCTTTCTTATAGAGTATACCTTCTTTTGGTCATCAGGGTTCTCTCTTTTGCTTCTCTTCCCCACATGTATTTTCCAAGCAATTACAAGCTTTCCAATATTGAGATTCATGTAATTTATTCACTGCAAATCAAATTGTTATGTAAAATAAATTTAGCAATGTCGCCAAAATTTAATTTACAAAACAAAATGAATATGCATTTAGAATATCATCGTTATCGGCAGCACGTCATTTGGTTACACAGGACGATGTCCCGCTGATAACAATGATTTTACTGACAGCATGACTAATGCAATGACCCAACAAATGAGCATTTTGCTCTTTAGGGAAGGATCGCTGACATATTTACACAAGTCGATAATCAGCAAATGAGTGTTCTAAGGAATGCTCCTCCATGATTATCTGCTCGTCCAAATGGGTCTACATGGTACTATACAATGTCAAAATATAACAGAGACAAGGGCAAACAGTGGATATCAATGATCATCGTTTGAGATAATTGCTAGTGTATACACTAAAACAATGGTTGATGACAATGAAAGAAAATGTTTACATTGCTAATTAGATACAGAGAAGCAAACACTATAAAACTTATTTCAAAACACTTTAAAGGCAAATATGCACAAAGCAAACAAGTCAACAAATGGGATGAATCTATTCTGATTAACAAACCTTCCACAAAATTGCCAATGTTATTATGGCATAACCTTAAATTCCTCATAGGGACGATGTAAAAGCACAAACAATATGTGTCAATAAACCATAGCAAATTCTAATTTGGTTACTATGGTAACATTATTACCGATGACAAGGAAGACACACATCAAAATGATTACAAGGTAGTCTTGAAAAAAAAAAATGTCAAGGGCACAGCTTTTTAAAATGCACAATTCTGCATGGATATTTCATTAATTATTTACTATGTCAGAGATGTTATTGCTTTATTTTCATAGAAACGAGGGCTATTTAGCACAATATTGATCATGAAAATAGATTTTAGTTATACATTGTTCAGTGTTGGTAAGCAGTACATTATTCAATTTTGTTGAAATACACAATTTATTGAGTCCTTAATCATACAAAGTACAGGACTTATTTATCATCTCGGAGTGCGCTTTAGTAAGTCTCCTTTCTACCCATCTATCATTAACTAATATCATGGATCATTTCATTTAGGGTTTGTTTCCATTGTAAAAACTACTAGGATTCAACTAAATCCAATGCTGTGAGGTTTTTCTGAGTGAAAAAGGTGAAATTAAAACTAAGCATTTTATGGTTCTAAATAGTATAAGCAAAAAAAAATATGCAGGAAAGATACATTTTATTGGCTCAATGCAATAAAATATTATGTTAGGCCTCATTCACATGTTCATGTTGCACATACTTATTAAATCCGTTTTGTTTCTTTTGTAGACACAACATGTACCCATTATAATCTATGGTGCTATACATACACCGTGCATCAGAACACTGCAGTTAAAGAATACATGAACTCCAATATTGCATTCAATGTAAAAAAAATCTAAGCTACTTAGAAGTTGTTTTTTTTATCAAAGAGCAAAAAAACCATCCAACCACATAAAGGAATACTTAGATACTTAATGATATAGTAAAAATTGGGGAACAGACTAACCTAATCACCCAGGTCCAACTCACTATTTGTAGACAAATTGGAGGAGATGGTAGAAAAGGGTTAATCAGAGTTGCCAGAAGAAGATCACTGAAGATCAATGGGGATTAGACATAAGATTTTATTGTTCTACGCGTTTTGGAGCTGTATAACCCCTTCTTCAGGACAAAAATCAATAATGTACATTACCAATTTTTGTTCCTGAATATGGGATTTTAAAGCTCCAAAACGCGTAGAACAATAAAATTAGATGTCACTCTTAATCTACATTGATCTTCAGTGATCTTCTTCTGGCAGCACGGATTAACCCTTTTCTTCCATGTCTTCCGACGCTATCTTCCTAGGTTCTGCAGCAGCCTTCCTCAACACGTGGTTATAGTGGTTGTGTCTATAACACAACCGCACCAGGTTAGTGTACCAAATTAAATTCTTTCTGGCACTACCAGATAAGACACCATTTGTGCCCCCCTTCTGTATCATTTCAGTTTCACGACATATTTGTAGACTTAAAAAGCAAAAAAAGTGAGCTTAAATATAAAACTTAACTTTTAATGTAAATTTAAATGTTTAAAATATCAATCACAAAGATTAAATAGACAAACATATTTCAAATCCCAATCCAATTAAAACGGGATACTAGAGGGATAGCAAATGGTCCAATCACTTGTCTTTTGTAAATCAGTTGTGAATATTGCTAGCCTAGCCACTGATCTGAACAGGCAAAAACAACCTCAGTCAATTTTTATACTATATACAGTAAAGATAATTGGAACAATCTAACTGGCCACGTAGATACTGGGGTATGTTCCTCCAATCCTTCAATTCAAATCCACCAGGTCATATGGTCAGGTGGTTTGTGATGATGAGTCCACCATGCCCTGTATGGCCTTATATTGAACTGGCCATGGCATTAAAAAAAAAAAAATCCCGCCCTGACAAGAGCAGTCCACAGCTAATCCCTAATTAATAGATAGCCCTGGACCATCCAACAAATGTGCCTCCCACAGCCCTGTGTGGAAAAGATGGGTTGATAAGGATGGTGAGCCCTGGAGGGAACTACACCATCCTAAGATAAGATGTACTGTAGAAAAGAAAAAAGATAGGATATGCACACCTTAACCATTTAATTAATATCCAGCTGAATAAATTTGCTATGTAATCAGTATACAGATATATACATACACGGTGGGGCAGCACACTGCGAATAATGAAAACATAAAATGTTAAGTTATCCATCAAGGAAGATACATTATTCGCTACATTATTGTCCTACTTCTCTATGTGCAATCCTGCCACTAAGTGAAAAATATTATCATCTGCTTCAACTTATGGCCTTATAGAAAGGTGCCTCATTACCAAGGTGACACACATGAAACATCTCATGATTGGTAAAACCAGTCAGCTGTTTAAAGACTTTCACAAAATTATTGTTGCAAAGCATGCTGATTGCATTGGTTACAGAATTTTTAAAGTACTAAAGGATCCATTAAGCCTTGTTCAGCTTATAATCCAGAAGCTAAAAAAACCCATAATTTCCCCATAAACATGGAAATTTCAGACAGAGGAGTGAAAATAATTATCAGAAGAGTTGTCTAAGAGCCAAGGACCACTTGTGTTGAGCTACAGAAAGACCTCGACTCAGCAGGTGCAATTGTTACAAAGAAAACAATAAGTAATGCACTCAACCTTCTTGGCCTTAATGCGTGCTCGCCATTCAAATCTCCATTGCTAAACAAAAAGATATTAAAGCACAATTAATTCCCAAAAAAAGAAAAAAGGAACAAATTCAGCTCACTTATCAGCTGTAGTCCCTCTCCACCTTCAGAATTCAGCACACAGAAAGGCTAGGGCGGCCAAGGTAATCAATCCAAAAAAGTAAAGTAATCTAAGCACAATCCTCGGCGTAATAAGTGAAAACTAACTTTTATTGTCCAAAGAGTAAATTCATAGGGACATACAGCTTACAAAATAATAAATAGCTCAGAACAATGCGTTTTGATGTAGTCTTAAACTTGATTAAAGTTTGCTTATTAACAGTTAGACAAGCCTGTGAAATATTGTGAGAATATAGTCTTTTCAGATGAGACCAAAATTTAGTTATTTGGATGCCATGATACACACTGTGTTTGGAGACCTTTAACACTATACCAAGTGAAAAGTTTGGCGGTGGGAACATAAACTTCATATAATTGAAGGAAGAATGAATGGACAAATGTACCAAGACATTCTTAATAAAAATCTCTTGCCATGTACCAGGATATTGAAGATGAAAAGAGGGTGGACATTTCCTCAGGACAATAATCTCACACACACAGCCAAGGAAACACTCATTTGGTTTCAGAGAAAGAAAATAAAGCTGCTTGAATGTCCCAGGTAATTACCTGACCTAAATCCAATCGAAAATATTTAAGGAACTGAAACTCAGAGTTCAGAAAGGGAGCCCACTGAACCTTCACGATTTGAAGAGTCTTTGTATTGAATAACGGGGCAAAATCACACTTGAGCAACATATGACACTAGTTTCTCCATACAGGAGATATTTTGAAACTGTCGTCACTAACAAAGCTTTTGTACAAAGTATTAAGCAAATTTCAGTAAGTGTGTTCAAAACATTTTGTCTGTGTTATTTCTTATTATTACACATCACTAAATCTATGGACATCTATTGTTTTATTTCCTTGCCTCTGGGAATTGGATGGGTTATTACTGACACCTAGAGAGAAGTTCATGCAAGTAGCACCTTTAGAAATATATTTACTTAGAAAATTGGTGATGTGTTCAATACTTATTTTACCTACTATATGTAAATATATACATCTTTAAGGTTAATAGTGGAAATTTGGAATGAGGTAAATTTGAACTTTTATGTTTTATATGTAAAATATTGAACACTTAACTTATTTTCTAAGTAAATATATTTTTAATAGTGCTATTGACAGGAAATTCTCAATAGGATGTCAGTAAATGTATGGACATATATGGTTTGATTTCTTTGCGTGTGACGATTGGATGAGTTGTTACCAACATCTGGTGAGAATTTCATGTTAATAGCTCCTTATGAAATATATTTACTTTGAAAATTTGTGACATGTTCAATATTGATTTCACCCTCCGTATTTGTCTAACATTGAGCTGCCTGTCAGTCAACGCCAGGGTGTGGATATAGCCGCTGCTCGCTATCCACAGAGCAGTGACTGAAGTTGTGGTGGCCCACTCCTATGATTGAAAGCCCAAGGCTGCAGGTAGGAATAAAGTTACTTTCCTCCTCGCAGCAAGACTCTCAATGTGACCACCGGTCAGCTTCAGAACTCTATCAACCTGCAGATTTATACTATATTTGCAGATAAAAAAGCGTTTTTTTTAAATGACAGGTTTACTTTAAGAAATACAAAAAGCCTCAAAAGGCATACAAAAAGAGCATAGAATCATGTTAACTGAGAGTACACTTTATAGAAGCAGAATATAAATATAAACATCTCTATACATAGAATTTATTAAAATTATGCCTAAATGTTTAGATAAGAGAAAATCTAAAACTCCATTCTATGTGTAGGTGGATTTTTCAGTTTTGCATCACCCAAGCATAAAAAAATAACAATTTACATAATAAGTAATAACTTCTTAGAAGAAAATTACTGAGTCCCTGCCAATTGTAACATATTGAACATACTGTAGCAATGTAACTATGAAGATATGAAGATTTTGTTTGTATTACCTAGAAGATCTTCATGTTAAATTACTCACAAGTGAGACTTTCTGGCATATAGATAGATAGATAGATAGATAGATAGATAGATAGATAGACAGACAGACAGATAGTTGGCACTTGACACTATGGTATATGCACTTTTAATATTTTAATAAATCAAAAAATAAATGTATTTATCTCTTTTACAGAACAAGCACATGACATGAGGGGAACTAACCGCACAGTTACTTTGGCCCAGAGGAGGGAAAATTTAGATGGGGCACACGGAATGGAAGTTGTATATTTATGATAAAAACTGTGGGGTTCAGGTAGACATAACTGGGGAAGTCGGGCAATGACCAGCTGCTAACACAGATTTAGATTTATTTGTAAACAATATTAGAGAGAAAAAGGGCTTTTGCATACATTGAAAAAGTCTTAGACCTTAGAGTTCAGCTCATGAAAAATGCGAGGAAAAACAAGGGTTGCATTCATGTTTTTGTTCAGCAAGTGTGTTTTTGGTGTGCATTAAAATATATCCACAGGTGTGTCTATAATTTACTCAGATATCATCATATGGACTGTGCCATATTGCTTAAAGACTCTTAAGGGGGCTTTACACACAGCGATATCGCTAGCGATATTACTAGCGACCGTACCCGCCCCCGTCATTTGTGCGTCATGGGCAAATCGCTGCTTGTGACGCACAATATCATTAGGAGCCGTCACACGGACTTACCTGCCTAGCAACGTCGCTGTGGCCAACGAACTGCCTCCTTTCTAAGGGGGCGGTTCATTCAGCATCACAGCGGCGTCACTAAGTGGCGGCCCAATAGAAGCTGAGGGGTGGAGATGGGCGGCCGTAACATCCCGCCCACCTCCTTCCTTCCTCATTGCCGGCGGCCGCAGGTAAACTGTAGTTCATCGTTCCCGAGGTGTCACACATAGCGATGTGTACTGCCTCGGGAATGACGAACAACCTGCATCCTTAACAATCAACGATTTTTTGAAAATTAACGACGTGTCAACGATGGACGATTTGGTGAGTATTTTCCATCGTTAACGGCCGCTCGTTGGTGTCACATGCAACAACGTTGCTAACGATGCCGGATGTGCATCACGGAATCCGTGACCCTGGCGATATATCGTTAATACATCATTGCATGTAATGGGGCCTTTAGAGTATTTAAACTTTTGACTTCACTACTTTACTACTTTAAGTAATAAAAATGCATTAACACATTCTCTCTCTCTCTCTGCATGTCACAATACAGCCAGGGAAAGAGACAGAGACAGGGAAAGAGACAGACAGACACGCACAGACACGCACAGACACAGACTGACAAAAAGACATGGAAAGAGACAGCAAAAGAGACAGACAGGGAACGAGTCAGGCAGACAGGGATATAGACAGGGATATAGACAGACAGACAGGGAAGGAATGAAATTAACAAAAAATGTTTCAGCCTGCCATTCACCATACGACCTTTTCATCCAGGTGCACGGAAAGAAAGAAGGAGGGAAGTCCACCCCCACAGGAAAATACAAATACAAAGAAGGAATTTCAGCACCTGCAGTCCAAATTTCAATTTAAATAAAACATCCTTTCATTGGAAACATGTTAAAATATACATGTATAATAGAAAATCTTTATGCGTTTCAGGTCATGGTGACCCTTACTCTATGAGTACTGTTTACTAGAAATTCATGGTGGCCATGTCTAATTTTTTGTGACACCATGAATTTCGGGCTTAGTACCAGCTGATAATACAAAGCTGGTATCAACACCTTTATTACCCAGCATGCCACCCGCATCAGGGCTGCTAAACGAGCCAGGTGAAGCACCTGAAAATGGCGCTAAGAAACAATATGCCATTTCCAGGGGAGACTGCAGGCTGCGGTTTTTAGCATGGAAGGGCCTTACCACGCTGAGAATCCCAGCCACCAGCTGCCTGGTTTTACCTGACTGGAGATATAAAATATTGCGGGAGTCCACACATTTTTTTTTAAATTTTTTAAATAATTAAAAAACAAAATTAATGGGCTTCCCTGTATTTTGATTGCTAGACAAGGTAAAGCCAGGCAGCAGGGGGTGGCAGCCCATAGCCATCCGCTTTATCTGCGCTGAGAATCAAAAATACCATGGAGCGCTACGTAATTTTTTTAAATCATTTATTTATTTTTACACTACTATATAATGTATATATATATATATATATATATATATATATATATATATTAGCTGTACTACCCGGCTTCGCCCGGGTTAACAACTGTTGTTAACAAAATAGAATGTATTAACAAAAATGTATTCTGCACACAAAAACCACAAAACAAATAGATAGAAATGTAATTACTAAAAGGCAAAAACTAAGCTAATAGAAGCATTTCACAACGTATATATTTCAACACAACAGATATTCCACACAGATTTAACTACTGTACATTGGCCAAGTAATGTTCTCCATCTGTCTCTTTCCAGGTCTGTCTCTTTCCAGTTCTGTCTCTTTCCCCGTCTGTCTCTTTCTCCATATATCTCTTTCCCCGTCTGTCTCTTGCTCCATCTGCCTGTCTCTGTCTGTCTCTTTTTTTGTCTGTCTATAGCTCTGTTTCTTTCCCCATCTGTCTCTTTCTAGGTCTGTCTCTTTCTAGGTTTGTCTCTTTCCCAGGTCTGTCTCTTTCCCCGTCTGTCTCCCCGTCTCTTTGTCTGTGTCTTTTCCTGTCTGTCTCTTTCCCTGTCTGCCTGTCTCTGTCTGTCTCTTTCCTTGTCTGTCTCTATTTCTCTGTCTCTTTCCCCGTCTGTCTGTATCAAGGTCTGTGTCTTTCCCCATCTATCTTTGTCTGTCTCTCTGGCTGTCTCCTCCTTCCCTGTCTGCCTGTCTCTGTCCCTGTCTGCATGTCTGTCTGTCTCTTTCCTCATCTCTTTCAACATCTGTATCTTTCCCCAACTATCTCTTTTCACATCTGTCTCTTTCCAGGTCTGTCTCTTTCCAGGTCTGTCTCTGTCTGTCTCTTTCCAGGTCTGTCTCAGTCTGTATCTTTCCCCATCTGTCTCTGTCTGTCTCTTTCACCGTCTGTCTCTGTGTCTTTCACTGTCTATCTCTGTCTGTCTCTTTCACCATCTGTCTCTGTCTGTCCTTTCCTTGTCTGTCTCTTTCGCTGTCTGTCTCTATCTCTCTGTCTCTTTCTCTGTCTGTCTCTCTGTCTGTCTCTGTCTGTCTCTCTGTCTGTCTCTCTGTCTGTCTCTGTCTCTCTCTCTCCGTCTCCCTAGTGACATCTTATTACCTCACATATAAGTTTCTTTTACTATGAATGTCTTTTGTTCCTATAGCAACCAATCACAGCTCCTACTAATAACCTGTAGTTCCAGGCTCCATTTACTTTAATGGAGGCATGTTTTATGGAGAGTAACTGTAAAGCACGGGGTTAAATTTTCCAGTCAAAACATAGTCTCTGATGTTCCCTGGGTCACATGAGGTGCAAAATTTCGTAATTGTAAATGCGACGGTGCGGATACACTTTTCGTTTCACTTTTTCCCCATTATGTAGATAGGGGCAAAATTGATTGGTAAATTGGAATGTGCGGGGTTAAAATTTTGCCTCACAACATAGCCTATGATGCTCTCGGGGTCCAGACATGTGAGTGTGCAAAATTTTTGTTGCTGTAGCTGCGACGGTGCAGATGCCAATCCCGGACATACACACATACAACACACATACATACATACATACACACATTCAGCCTTATATATTAGATATATATATATATATATATATTTATATATATATATATATATATATACTAGCTGTAGTACCTAGGCGTTGCCTGGGATTGTAACTGTCTCTCTCCCAGTCTCTGTATGTGTGTCGCTGTCTGTCTGTCTCTCTGTGTGTCTCTTTCCTTGTCAATCTGTGTCTATGTCTCTGTCTTTCTGTTTCTATCGCTATGTATTTGTATCAGTCTATCTGTCTCCATCTCTGTGTCTGTCTCTATGTGTGTGTCTGTCTGTCTCTCTCTTTCCCCATCTGTCTCTTTGCCCGGCTGTCTCTTTCCAGGGCTGTCTCTTTACCTGGCTGTCTCTTTGCCCGGCTTTCTCTTTCCAGGGTTGTCTCTTTCCAGGGCTGTCTCTTTCCCCGGTTGTCTATTTGCCCGGCTTTCTCTTTCCAGGTCTGTCTCTTTTCAGGTCTGACTCTTTCCAGGTCTGTCTCTTTCCAGGGCTGTCTCTTTGCCCGGCTGTCTCTTTGCCCAGCTGTCTCTTTGCCCGGCTGTCTCTTTCTTTCCAGGGCTGTCTTTTTGCTCGGCTGTCTCTTTCCAGGGCTATCTCTTTGCTCAGCTGTTTCTTTGCCTGGCTGTCTCTTTCCAGGGCTGTCTCTTTCCAGGGTTGTCTCTTTCTGTCTCTATCTCTGGCTCTTTTCCCGTCTGTCTCTGTCTTTTTCTGTCTCTCTCTCACACAAGCTTTTTATACTAAAAGTTTATTTTGTTCCTATAGCAACCACTGACAGTTGCTATTAATAACTATAGCTCCCACCTCCATTCAGTTTAATGGCGGCAGGATTTTTGGAGAGTAATTGTAAAGCGCGGAGTTAAATTTTGCCGCCCAAACATAGTCTATGACGTTCCCTGGGTCACATGGAGTGTCTGTGCAAAATTTTGTGATTGTAAATACGACGGTGCGGATTCCTTTAGCGGACATACATACACACACACACACAAACACACACACACACACACACACACACACACACACACACACACACTCAGCTTTATATATTAGATTGTAGGTGGAGATACATAACAGGTGTGAGGACACACCAAAATAACAGTAATATGAACTAAAGTCTAACCATGCCTGTGTGTGGCTGTTACAGTTCTCTAGTCAGCCAAAATTAGCGAAAAGTCCTGTGCGATCCACTCCTGGTTCATTTTAAGGAAAGTCAGTGTTCCCATGTTGGCTGTGGAGAGAAGTGTTCACTTGTCTGTTATGACCCCCCTGCCATGCTGAACACATATTCGTATATAACCCTTGCTGGAGGGCAGGTCAGCACCTCCAAAGCATAAAGGGCAAGTTCAAGCCAGGTATCCAATTTCTAGACCCAGAAGTTTAAAAGGGCAGACTCATTAGATTGCACCTCAAGATGCTGTCCCCTCCTCTTTAAGCTTTATAGTTGTGTGCACTTCCTGCCGCATATGAATATATAGGCTGGTTTCGGGTTACTCCAAAAGGCAATCACAGACGCCCATTCTCTGTGCCGGTGTTCTGTGATTGCCTGACATCACAGTACTGTAAAAATAAATAAAAAATAAAATGATATAGTGCTCTGCAGTGTTTTTGATTCTCAGTGCAGATAAAGTGGACAGCTACGGTCTGACACCCCCATCTGCCTGGCTTTACCTTGGCTGGCAATCAAAATTCAGAGAATCCCAATTTTTTTTAATTATTTAAATAAATATTTTTAAAAAAATTGGGTGGGCTCCCGACATATTATGATTGTCAGCCAGGTAAAACCAGGCAGCAGGCGGCTGGAATCCTCAGCGCAGGGTGGCCAAAGATTTCTGGGCCTCCCCCACTGCAAATTGCAGCCTCCAGCCTCCCCAGAAAATGACGCATCCATAGAAGCACTATTTTCTGGCACTTTACCAGGCTCGTCCAGTGGCCCTGATGGCGGTGGCATGTTGGGTAATAATGGGGTTAGGGACAGCTTTTTCTCATCTGCTGGTACTTAGCCCGCATTCATAGTGTCATGCCAAATTAGACATGGAAGAAGCAGGCTGATAGTGAGGGTATGGTTCCATTTGCATTTTCCATGGGCGAGTGTAATCCAATAAAACATCGGATTGATCTCACACCAAGTCAAAACTATGGGGCAGTTTTCATCTGCGATTTATTTCTCAGGCCATATCAGCAAGCAGAATGAATCGCAGCCTGCTGCGTTTGGCAGCGAGTCTCAGCTCACGCACCCCTATTCAAGTCTATGGGAGTGTGTGAAATATCGCACTGCACTCGCATGTAATCCAAATTCAGTACGATATATGCAGAGACAGCCAGCGGAGAAGATGGGGAGAAAGTGCTCATTCCCTCTTCTCTGCAGCTGTGATACGATCACAAGATCGCTTCACAGTCTCATGACCCTCAGCTGACACTCGCAGCAGAGGGCCATTAGCATATTGCTTCCGATACTCTCGCATCGGAAGCTGTGCGCAAGTGGAACTGCACCCTGATAGCCAAAGTTCAAGGGTGAACCCTGACATCAACATGAACACAGCCGAAAAAAGCTAAAGACTGCCGACTAACAAGCAGTGCAGTGAATACCACTGGAAGTTAATGATCGGACCCAGAAGCAGAAGCGGCCAAGAGATAGCAGGTTTGCAGGATGTGTCGAGAGACTGGTAAGTATAATCATAATGTTTTTTAATAATGTTCTTTTTTCAAAGCCCCTGGACCCGAACTGGACCCGAACTGTAACACGGGTTTTACAGGTAAACTCGTGTTCGGGACCTTGTGCACGAACATTATGTTCGGTACGGGTCAAGAACTTTACAGTTCGGGTTCGACCATCCCTACTCAATACGCTTTTGTTCTAAATCAAGTCCCTGGAACTACAACCTTAAATTTGCAGCTGTTGGTGTGTTTTTTTTTATTTTACTTGCTTATATAGTGCCATTAATATTCACAACTGTTTACAGACATCATCCTTACAGTTCCCATTGGGGGCTCATAATCAAATCAAAATTCCTTTATCGTTATGTCTTAGGAGTGTCGGTGGAAACCGGAGAACCCGGACGAAACATAAGCAGACATTGGGAGAACATACAAACTCCTTGCAGATGTTGTCGGAAGGATTTGAATGCAAGACCCAAAGAACAGTTCTAATAACTTAGTCACTGTGCTGAATTATTGTAAATGCCATTCAACTTGGAGACCATCTGTCACGGTCGTCTCTGTGTTGTAGAGTTTAGTGACAGGTTCTGGGTCATAGTTTCAGTTTATCTTTTGAGACTCTGCTGATTAAATTAATTCCCTTTCCTTTGGGGAGATGAGGGTTAATATCAGTTCACCTTTCAGCAGCTTCCGACTCTTGGTCAGGTGTTTCCGGTTTGGACCACATCCAGGTCTTATATATACCCTGTGCTTCCAGCAGAGGGTGCCAGTTATTTTCATTTATTTGGAAGCTTGGCCAGAAGGAGTAAAGCGGGCTTTACACGCAAGCGATCGTACTTGCCACCATCAGTTTTGCGACACGGGCAAATCACTGCTCGTCGCGCACAACATCGCTTACCCCCGTCACACGGACTTACCTGCCCTGCAACGTCGCTCTGGTCGGCGATCCGCCTCCTTTCTAAGGGGGCGGGCCGTGTGGCATCACAGCGACGTCATACGGCAGGTGTCCAATAGAAGCAAAGGGGCGGAGATGAGCGCCCGAAACATACCGCCCATCTCCATCCTTCCGCATAGCCGGTGGAGGCAGGTAAGGTGATGTTCCTTGCTCCTGCGGTGTCACACACAGCGATGTGTCCTCTGCAGGAACAAGGAACAACATCGCTAATTAGAAGTAAACAATTTTTTGTTTTAGAACGACCTCTCCGCGGCAAACGATTTTTGCTGCTTTTGCAATTGTTTTAGGTCGCACATAACTGTTACACATTACGATATCGTTAATGACGCCGGATGTGCGTCACAAACAATGTGACCCCGACGATAATTCATTAACAATATCGTAGCATGTAAAGCCCACTTTAGGAGCTGCAGAAACCCTCTCTCTGTTCTGCTTTGATGGTGCAGGCTGCAGCAGTTTATGATGTGCTTGTTGTATGGTTTGGAAGGTACTCTGTAGTCTGTTTACTTCTCTTTTTATATTGTTTGTCTTGTGCACTTTTAGTGGGTCCTTTGTGTGTAGTTGCCATGTGTACAAGTTGTCATTGTTACCACTCTTAGTCTTTATTTGTCGTTGGGGTTGTTAACTTCTGTTCTTGCCCCTTCATCGCCGGGCGGTGGGTTGTGGAGTGGGGTCTTATCATCAGGGAAAGGGGCAGGTTAGGTGCCTGGAGCTCTCTACCTTCAAGGGTACCTCCGGATGTTAGGGTGAGCGCAGGGACCCCAGCCTTACGGCCAGAATAGGTTACCCTGTGTTCCTTGGGCACCCATGACACCATCATTTTATAAAAACTATCCAATGTTAGTGATGTTAAACTCAAATGTGACAAAACAAATTATAATCAAAGTTTGATTTACAGTCTTTCCTTATTTTCCGTACATCCATTTTGCTTTGTTCTTTATAGTAAGTGCCAGAGAACACAAAAGCTTATTAACAAAAGAGTCCTAAACTCTTCAAGTCGTTTTAGAGATGACAAAAATATACAGAATAAAAAAATCTAATAAAGTTCTGGTAATATAAAAAAAAAAATCACCTAGGAACTAGACAGACGGCATAATTCTGAAATTTTTATGCTGCAAAATATCATATAAATAAACATATGCACTCACTGCTGCTTAGATGTATTACCAGTAACATCCTCTGCATCATAATTTACTAATATAAATTATCATTTGTTTTATTCTCCCTTGGGGGATTAATATAATTGCCATATCTATATCTTGCCTTTTTCAAGCTAATAAGGAGAAATAAATGAGAATACAATGTCAGAATGCTTTTTATAGCTTGGAAACACTGTTTTAACCTTGTATGAACAGATTTTGTTTTCAAGGCCATCAAATATGATACCCAAGGGACACTATTCTAAGGAAACCCACTACAAGCAAAATCCACTCCATAATCAGGCTTATGGAAAGCTAATTTATGTCTGGATGATTGTCTTGGATTCATTTGAGGATATGATTATTTGTCTGACCATTGCTTCATTTATTTTCTTTTACATTTTATTTTGTAATAACCCCCAAAAGTTGTGAGGCTTCCAAATCATATTAATTGAAAACTTCTTAAAAAATGTACTTTTATGATGACCGGTTTCCCACAGGCAGGCTCGTCTGTCACATAATAATCGCTCTGCCAGTGTTCTGCAATTGACCTGATTGAGACACTGGGAAGAAAACAAGCACTTCCTTAGCAATCACGAGGAACAAAAAATGCGAAATAAACCTAAATAAACTACTATACTGTCATCTATTGTGCAGTGCATGTTCGTTCACGGATTTTAAAAGATGACAGGAGGCGGAGAACACTTCAGTTGAATAGATTGAACACAAATTGTTATATGTCCATTTCAATAGCGTAAAGGTTGAATGTGATCCATTTTTGTTTTTGGGTAATTTGTTTATTACTTGATGGACAATTTATTTTATCCCTTCCAAATGTATTTCAGTTTTAATATATTTTAAATTGATATTTATTGATAATTGACAATTAGATCACACATATCTAAGCAGTTAAGCCCCAGCTAGAAGTAAAACCGCATTTCTTATTTTCAATGTAGCATATTTTATTTGATATATTGATGGTCTCTTTTTAGGAAAGTTGATTTTATTCAACTTTGACCCTCCTAAAGATTTTTTTTATTTACCTTTCCTCTTGATTTCGAATTCTGGAGTAGGCTAACTTAAAAAACATGTTTATTTGATATTATATCATAAGATAACTATATAAATGCTTTGTGTTCATATGTGACAACAGCAAAGCACTGTTTGTTATGTGAATCAAGGCTAAAGGTACCGTCACACTAAGCAATGCTCCAGCGATCCCACCAGCAACCTGACCTGGCAGGGATCGCTGGAGTGTTGCTACACGGGTTGCTAGTGAGCTGTCAAACAGGCAGATCTCACCAGCAACCAGTGACCAGCCCCCAGCCAGCAGCGACGCGTGGAAGTGATGCTGCGCTTGGTAACTAAGGTAAATATCGGCTAACCAACCCGATATTTACCTTGGTTACCAGCGCACACCACTTAGCGCTGGCTCCCTGCTCTCCTAGCCAGAGTACACATCGGGGTAATTACCCGATGTGTAGCCTGGCTATGTGTGCAGGGAGCAGGGAGCCAGCACTGACAGCGTGAGAGCGGCGGACGCTGGTAATGAAGGTAAGTATCGGGTAACCAAGGAAAGGGCTTCTTAGTTACCCGATATTTACATTGGTTACTAGAGTCCGCAGAAGCCGGCTCCTGCTGCCTGCACATTCAGTTGTTGCTCTCTCACTGTCACACACAGCGATGTGTGCTTCACAGAGGGAGAGCAACAACTAAAAAATGTTCCAGGACATTCAGCAACAACCAGCAACCTCACAGCAGGGGCCAAGTTGTTGCTGGATGTCATACACAGCAACATCGCTAGCAACATCGCTGTTGTGTCACAAAAGTCGTGCCTCAGCAGCGATGTAGATAGCGATGTTGCTTAGTGAGACGTGGCCTTAACAAGAGTTTTGCAAATATGTGGTGATTTGTTATTGGATTAGTGTAGTAAGACCTTGGAGTTTTTAGCAAAGTTCAATAAACTGTTTTGAATAGTAGCTACACAGATAACTTTACTATGTCTTTGACATTGTTGGAACTTAAAGGGGTTGTTCACCACAAAGGCAACCCCTTCTCATTCCCTGCGACAGTGCTCACTTTCTGTTGAGTACTCACACGCCTTAAGGTGGGGGCAGAGAATCTGGTGGTGATTGGGCATGGGGCACATGTGACGTCACAACCTCATGTGAGCCAAGGAAACTCGAGCGCTAAAGAGCTCTGGAACCGTACTGGCAGCAAAGGTGAGCAGGAGCTTTTATTTTTCAAATGGGGCCAAAAAATGGGAATGAGAAGGGGTTGTCCTAGTAGTACATAACCCCTTTAAGACATGTTTCCACTTACAAGCTTTGTTTCAATTTTTACAATGATTAGTTGCAAAATTGTAAAACTCCATTAACTCATTTTGACTATTAGTGCATTCTGTGTGCAGAATCTCCAGTGTATTTCTCCGAGATGAAGCTTCATATTGATTGTCTCAACCTTTTGTCAGCTCATAATTGCTTACAAGAATAAACCTGTAATAAGCAGGTGGAGGGTAGGACACACTAAAGGTGCATCTGCTAGTAAATCAGAATATTTTTTATACTCTTTTATTTTCCCCATATAGAGTACAGCCCTCACCTGTATAATCTTATATACAGCAATCTAGAAGGTTGTATATACTGTATGACCCTAAGCAAACTTGTATAACGTAAAAAAAGAGCTTTTATTATACTGATCTTTGTGGCAGGCCACCACGATAAGTGTCCCTGGTCTTCATGAAGCACCTCCTCTCTTCTTGCAATCCTATCCTCCTTCCCGGCTTCATGTGGATGAAGCATTTAGGTCATCCACACAGTGTCTTCCATTGTCCTCCTGTGCAAGGGCAGAACAAAGTATTGGTGAGTGCTTGTTCATGTGTATGCACTCTTTGGACTTCCCCACACATGCACATTACAGTACTTTGCTATATGCCTGCACAGGAGGATGATTGAAGAGACTGTCTGAATGACATATAATGCATCATCCACACAAAGCAAGAAAGAAGCCAGCACCAGACCAAGACTAGAAAGCACCAAGGTGAGTATAGTAAAGGGTCTTTTTTCATTATAGAAATCAGTTTGGAGACATATATACAGGATTATAGAATGCTGTATGTAAGGTCACACAGGTGGTGGCAGTACTTTATATGGGGAAAACATTGTGACAGGATCTCTTGTTATAAAAATGAAGTGTCTTTATCAATAAGGCTTCTTGCCTTCATCAAGTTCTAGGTCACCTAATATTACTTTACAAAATAGGCATTGTAGCAGGCAATGAGTCAAAAGTTGATATTGATAGAATAATTTCTTGACTCCATATTCCTGATATGCCTATACACACCAATATCTCGTTGCCCTTATATGCTGAATACGTTTTTAAACTAGTTTAATGAGAGTTCTTGGTCACTGGCCTTAATTTAGCTAAGTTGATATAAACATATTTGCCATCTTATAATTACAGAGTAGCCCTAAGACCAAAGCTAAAGGGATCCTGTCACCAGTTTTTATCTGCAACCTGTAATCATAAATGTAAAGTAACTGAGAATTTTTGTTATTTTGTCAGTGTTGAAATCTTAATAGCTGTCAATAGCAAAAACCAATGTGAAAATGTGAGTAGTGGCAAAGCAAAAGGATCTACAATGATGAGAACTACTGTTGTAGATAAGTAGGGAAACTTTCCTTATTTACATATGTTGCGGGCGGGGGACACACCACAGCAGGGGGGCTGCTCGATACACTCGGATCCGAGTGGTTGCTGTGGCTCGAGTGGCAGCCGGACACGGGCTCACGCAGCCGTCCTTTGCCCGTAAGTGAAGAGAAGAGGTTATTTACAGGGGAGAGTTTGTCAGTGACGCCACCCGTGGGTTGCGGTGATTGTTGGTGACACTGCCGCTGCCTTGGTATGGGGTGTCTGGGGCTGATGGAGCAGGGCAGCAGGATGGTATCCCCTCCACGGGTAGGGGAGGTATTGCCCCGGGGCCCAGGTGTAAGTGGAGTTCTGGGACACAGTCTGAAGGGCTGGACTGGATGATACCGGTGTACTCACTGTTTTGAATAAAATCACACAGTCCAGACAGTAAACCAACTGCCGGAAACTGGTAGCCTCCGGAGGGGTGTGCTCAGGTCCCGCACACTGGTGAACAGAACAAGGGACCTTCCTCCTGCACTTAAATTGGTGTCTTATGTGTTGACTAGTCCGCATGAAACGGGGTAAGTCTGCTCCTGGTGACTTTTACGTGAGAGCTGTGGCCCGCGAGAGCTGACCCTTGGGATTTTTGCAGGCACTTGCAGATGCCCTATCCACCGCGTTGGGCTTCCGTCTCACTCTATCTGGGCTGTTAGTGGGACAAGACTTGGAACCTTGTCCCCTGCTAGTTAATTGGAGAGGGGCTTGCAGCTGTCCTTGCCCTAGGGTCCAGGTACCCCGACTGTGCACGGCCTCCGGACCGGGTTACCGCTGTCGGCACCGGCAGGCTACAACCCTGCCCCGGTCAACTTAAGGTCTCCCGTGACCAGATCTCTGTCACCTGTGACTCTGCTCTGCCATCTGCCACCTAGTCAGGTCAGGTAGTCCAGTAGTCCGGGGGCTACAACCCCCTGACTACCACTTCACTCCTCTCACCTCCACTGCTCGACTTCAACTCTCTCCCTTCAACTCTCCACAACTCTCTCTGGTGTTCCCTCCCCTTGACACCTCAGAACCCCTAGGTTGGAGTCACCATCTGCCTGGCCCCGCCCACTGGTGTGTCCCTATTGTCCTGTGGGGGTGACTAGGCTTTTGTTGCTGGTGTATGCACCTGTGTGGGGTTGTGTTGGAAGGCCAAGGAGGAGGGAATCCTGCACCTGGAAGAGGGGTGCAGTCATCTGTGACACCCTGATTTTGTCAGGGCATCACACATACAGCATAGGAGCAATTCATATACAGGGTGGAGTAAGTAGATATAAATGTTTATGGATGGCTGTAAAGTGATAAAGGTGGTTACATTTGTTTGAATAATTAAAACATCAGAATTTGCAGCACTCAATCTTACCATTCACAGTAGTGTCCATCAGTGGTTTCCTTTTTGCTAAATATCTTTGTAGTAGTTTTTTAAGAGATCAATATTTTCACTATTGCTTTTGTCATTGACAGCTAATAAGACTTCAACAATGACCAAATAGCAACAGTTCTCATTTAATATAAATACACAGTCACAGGATGCAGATATATAATTTAGCTTGCACCCCTTGTATGTGAGGTCATGCAGGGGCCTAAACAATGCCTAAACCAGGCTTGGACTAGACCTAGGTAAAGCATGACTCAATGTGGAAAGTCTGAACATTAATTTTGCATTCTGAGATCATATATTTATAATAAGATTGATCTGATGCCTATGTTAAGAATGCTATGTTCTTCTGTGCATGGATTACACAATATATATAAAAGTGAGTACACCCCTCACATTTTTGGAAATATTTTATTATATCTTTTTGTGGGACAACACCGAAGATAGGACAGTTTGATACAATGTAAAGTAGTCAGTGTACAGTTTGTACAATAGTGTAAATTTGGTGTGTCCTCTAAATAACTTACGGTAATACACTGTCATTAATGTCAAAACTGCTGACAGCAAAAGGAAGTAAATGATCATACTAAATGAAGCTGGAAGATAAATTTGGTACATTTTTAGAATGACTAGTCAAGTTTTACACAGCAATTAATTTGCACACTTGGTGTCAGAAGTTTGCAACAAGGTATTTACAAGGAAGGTGCAGAAAATTCTAAAAAACGTAATGAATGCCATGCAAAACATGAATGGTAGTTTTTTGCTGCGTTTTTGTTTTGCATTTTGATTTTTCTCACATGCAAAATAAAAAAGACGAAATGTCAATGTTTGGAACCAATTTTCATCAGTAATATTTTCATCTGTTTGTTTTTGAGGTTTTTTTTATTGCCTACAAGAAGTTCTCAAATCTCTCTCATCAAACAAACATGACAATTGGACAGCCATGGGTGGTATACGGATGACATCCGAGTGCTGCCAGGATTTGTTCTGGACCTAAAAAGTTGCATTTGTGAGTTTGATCTGTGACTTTAATGAAAATAGGGCAGTGTCTCAGTGTTTTGGTGCAGAGCACTTGATCTACAAATATACACATACTGGGTACAAGTAAAGCCCCCGCCACACATAGTGAGAGTGCTAGCGAGTAGAGATGAGCGATGTTTGAGGCTCGAAGTTCGCCAATTTCATGTTCGAGTGATTTTGGGGGGTGTTCGAGATGTTCGACGAACTCGAGCTTTTTGCTAAAAGCTCGACAGTTCGAGTTACGTTCGAGAACGGTTCTAGCACCAAAAACGTGGCTATGTGCACACGTTGCTGTCTGCATGTGTCCTGCGTCCCCAGCACAGTCCCTCTCTTTTTCCTACTCACCGATTATGGGCGCCTCGCTGCACGCTGTCACAAATCTGCGGCATCTTTTCCTCTTTTGAAAATGGCTGCCGCTTCATTATCCAATCAGTTATTCCGTGCTTTCCCAGCACACCGGCGCCGATGATTGGTTGCAGTCAGACACGCCCCCAAGCTGAGTGACAGCTGTCTCACTGCAACCCATCACAGCCGCCGATGGGCGGGTCTATATCGTGCAGAAAAATAAATAAATAAATAATAATAAAAAAAATGCGGTTCCCCCCATATTTGATACCAGCCAGGATAAAGCTACACGGCTGAAGGCTGGTATTGTCAGGATGGAGAGCACCGCATTATCGGGAGCCCACCACCCTAACAATATCACCCAGCAGCCGCCCGGAATTGCCGCATCCATTAGATGCGACAGTCCCGGGACTCCACCCAGCTCATCCCGAATTGCCCTGGTGCGGTGGCAATCGAGGTAATAACGTGGTTAATCATGACAGGCGTCTCCACGATATACCTTCCATGATTAAACTGTAAGTGAAAGTAAAGAAAAGACAAAAAAAACCTCTTTCACCATTTTATTAAAATCCTCAAATACCCCTCCAGGTCCGAAGTAATCCACACGACACTGTCAGCTCTGCTACAGAACACAAGTGCTCTGTGTCCTCTCCACATAGCACATGAAGAGAATCAGGCTGTCACCTCAGACTTCAGTCTGCTCTGCGACCTCAAGATAACAAAATCTGCCTATGTTTCTCAGTGGAACCAGTGGCTAAAAGGATAAAGCGCTCGCCTTAGAAGCATAACTTCAAGAGTTCAAGTCCCGGCTGAGTTGGTAAAGAATTGTTTTTATTTAAAATTTTAAACTAATTAATTATTATTCATTATTTATAATTAATTATAAAATATTATAATTTTAATTATGCACAGAGAGGAGTAGCCGGACATCATCTATGATTCACGGAATGAGGTCTCTCTCTTTCTCTCTCTCTCTCTATTCTCTCTGTTCTCTCTCTTCTCTCTCTCTCTCTCTTCTCTCTCTTCTTCTCTCTCTTCTCTCTCTTCGTCTCTCTCTTCTTCTCTCTCTTCAATTTCTTCTCTCTCTCTCTTCTCTCTCTCTCTTCTTTCTCTCTCAGACCTGGCGATGATCAGCTGATGCAGTCACCTGACGGGATCAGCTGACACTATAAGTCGAGCGGTGAGGCTGGTTTTTTACCGCCCGGCTGGAAAAACTATCAGCTGATGCTGTCTGACAGGAGTCTGCACAGAAGTGTGTAGTTTTTTCTGGGGTTTTTGCACTGATGCATCAGCTGATTGTATAAAAGCCATTTATACAATCAGCTGCTGTGTCATGTGATTCAGGCCCTTGAACCTAACACATCATCTGATTGCTTTGCCTTCCAGCAAACCAATCAGATGATATTGGATCCGGATTGGACGGCGCGGGACCCGTGACCCAGGATTACTGCAGAGGGGGGTTCTTTATTTCAAAAAAGATGGAGTCCCTAATTGTGTTGTGTTTTATTTCTAATAAAATATTTTTCTGTGTGTTGTGCTTTTTTTTATCTGTACTAGAAATTCATGGTGGCCATGTCTAATATTGGCGAGACACCATGAATTTCGGATTTAGGGCCAGTTGATAATATACAGCTAGCCCTAACCCCATTATTACCCAGTGAGCCACCTGTCACCAGGGCAGCTGGAAGAGTTGGATACAGCGCCAGAAGATGGAGCTTCTATGAAAGCGCCATTTTCTTGGGCGACCACGGACTGCAATTCGCAGCAGGGGTGCCCAGAAAGCCTGGACACCCTGAGCTGCGGATTCCAATCCCCAGCTGCCCAGTTGTACCTGGCTGGACACAAAAATTGTGCGGAGCCCACGTCATTTTTTTTTAAATTACTTCATAAAATTCATGAAATAATTAAAAAAAAGGCTTCCCTATATTTTTGGTTCCCAGCCGGGTACAAATAGGCAGCTGGGGGTTGGGGGCAGCCCGTAGCTAACTGCTGTACCTGGCTAGCATACAAAAACATAGCAAAGCCCACGTAATTTTTTGGGGGATGGCAAAAAACTCCTGCATACAGTCCTGGATGGAGTATGCTCAGCCTTGTAGTTCTGCAGCTGCTGTCTTCTGTCTGTCTGTATGGAGGAGAGCGGACAGCAGCTGCAGAACTACAAGGCTCAGCATGCTCCATTCACTAGTGTACATAGGAGAGGAAAAAGCAGCTGCAGAACGATAAGGCTCAGCATGCTCCATTCGCTAGTGTATGCAGGAGAGCAGACAGCAGCTGCAGAACGACAAGGCTCAGCATGCTCCATTCACTAGTGTATGCAGGAGAGCAGACAGCAGCTGCAGAACTACAAGGCTCACCATACTCCATCCAGGACTGTATGCAGGAGTTTTTTGCCCCACAAAAAAATGACGTGGGCTTCGCCATATTTTTGTATATGAGCCAGGTACAGCAGGCAGGTACAGCTGCCCCCAACCCCCAGCTGTCTATTTGTACCCGGCTGGGAACTAAAAAAATAGGGAAGCCCTTTTTTTAATTATTTCATCAATTTCATGAAATAATTAAAAAAAAATCAACATAGGCATTGCCCCATTTTTGTGTCCAGCCAGGTACAACTAGGCAGCTGTGGATTGGAATCCGCAGCACAGGTTGGCCCGAGCTTTCTGAACGCTCCTGCTGCGAATTGCAGTGTGCAGCCACCCCAGAAAATGGCGCTTTCATAGAAGTGCCATCATTTGGCGCTGTCCAACTCTTCCAGCAGCCCTGAAGCCGGGTGGCTTGCTGGGTAATAATGAGTTAATACTAGCTTTGTTTTACTAGCTAGTATTAAGCAAGAGATTCTTAATGTCAGGGAAGTTTGACCCAGCCATTAAGAATCTCCAATAAAGGGTTAAAAAAAGACACCCCAGAGAGAAAAAATACTTTAATAGAAATAAATACACAGACACACTTAGAAACTCCATGTTTATTACTCCCTGTCATCCCTCCACAATCCTGCTTTTCTGTCTTCTTTCTCCTTCAACCCATGCAGCTCTGCTACATCAGACAGCACTGCATGGGAGGAAGACGCTGCAGCTCCCCTTGCAGTCTAATCACTCAGTGAGAGTGAGCAGAGTCTGCGTGCTGTAAGCAGTGACGTCACAGCTGACAGGCGGGTTACCAAAGCAACGGTGCTCCGGTCACGTGATTCCCGGTGCCGCTATTTACTGGCTGTGACAGCTAGTTCTTGCATGTGGACTGACTCTGTAAAGAGCGCACACATGCAGGAACCGGGAGTCGACCATGTGCCAGAGCATTTCGCCGGTACACGGACATGCGGGAACAATCACCGTGTACCAGAGAAATGCACTGACAGGACCTAGCAATGACGTTTATCCATGTGACCAGTCTGTAGCCAATGAGATAATAGACACGTGACTGGTCACATGGTATTTTGACTTCACGATAGGTCCTATCATCAGTACTGGTTACCGGGAGGACGCAGCGATTATCGGAAGGAAAAGCGGCGGGAGACAGAGTGCAGGACGCGTCGCGGGGACCTGTAAGTGTTATGGCAATGTTTATTAACTGTATGTGTACATGTAAATGTGTTTTTATGTGTTTGTGTTTGCCTCTTATTGTTTTCAATGGGATTCGAGAGGTTTGTCGAACGGTTTGTCGAACGGTTCTCGAACGGGGTCTCCGTTCTATGAACCGAACTAAACTCGAGCCTTCAGAAGCTCGCTCATCTCTACTAGCGAGATCGCTGAAACATCTTAGGTTTTGTGAGGTATCAGTGACCTCGCCAGTAATATCGCTGTGTGTGACAAGCAGCAGCCAGCAGGTCCCTGCTGCGAGGTCTCTGATCGTGACAAAATGATCAGGACCATTTTTTGCTCATTGATCTCCCGCTGTGCAGCACGCATTGGCGTGTTTAATGGCAGGAAACCAACGAGCGCCAGTTCTGAGTGTGCAGGCAGCCGTTGTTACTTGGGTCGCTGGTGGCTGATGGCTGGTCGCTGTGGAGATCTGCCTGACTGACGCCTCAACAGCGTCCATGTAGCGACATTCCAGCATTCCCTGCCAGGTCGGATGGCTGGTGGTATCGCTGGTACGTCAGTATGTGTAACGGGAGCCTAAGGGTGGACTGTCCATTAGGCAATTCTGCCAAAGATAACATAAAAGAGAGTACTGAGGCTTCTGTGGAATGGGAACTAAAATTAGGTCAGCATTAGCCTTTTTTCACACCTTCATAATTTTTAAGGATGACATTAGCAAAAATACATTGAGTTCAAACTAAAGCCTAACATATTGATCCAGAGGAAGGCAAAGATTCCAGGAGGTAGCCCCATATCAGAAAAAATGTGTTCCCTATTCCACATATGGCAATTAGATTATTAAAAATAATGAATATTTTTTGCCTTTCACACCCATAATCCCAAGCATGGGGCGCAGTGAATTTTCTGGCAACTGATATTCTCTTGCAACGGGGGGCACATGGCAATGACATCATGCACTTCACTGCTTACACACTGAAGTCACTGGCTTGCATCAAAAGAGGACACTGCAGAGCGATGGCGAGGATAATCATTTTTTTTTATATGTGCAGCAGGATGGGGACATATATATTAGGATAAGGGACATATATATCAGAATTGTATGGTAAAACTTATGGTTTCAGTTAAAAGTACAACTCATCCAGGAAAAAATAAGCCCTTATATGGCAATATTGATGGAGAAATAACAACTTTATGGCTCTTGGAAGAAGGGGAACAACCCCCCCCCCCCGGAAAATGGGAAAATCACCTGGTGGTGAAGGGGTTAAAATTTCTTTTCTTACTGTTATAGTCAAGCACACAAGAATGATAGCAAAATGCAGAAAGTTGACTCTTAACACTTAAATGGTTGTTCCTTTCTCCAAGATCCTATCCCAATAAGAAGTAGGTGAAAAATAATATTAGCAAATGCCTCCAATTAGAAATGTAGTATAGTTCTCCTGATATATCCATATCTCTTTCCTCATGTGCCGAGTTAGGGCTGCCGCTAAGGTATTCATTGTTTCAAACTCTCATATAGTGACAGTCAGTTAGTTGCTCGTAGTCATAATCATGGATACCAAAGTTAACATTCCCTGGGCCTGGGGTGAAAGATATGGCTGTATCAGGAAAACTATCCTACATTTCTAATTGGAGGTATTTGCTAATATTTATTACATGTACTTCATATTATGATAGGATCTTGGAGATGGGAAGACCCCTTTAATACAACAAAAGCTTTTATATTAGTTGTGTCCAGTTATATCTTTCTACATTGGGTTTTCTTTCCTCATTGTGAAGTCACTGTCATTTTAAGAAAGGCTTCAATTGTTTTTCTTTTCCATGATTCCTCAAATATGTTTTTAATATGGAGATGTTGTGTTAATTTGTTACTTTTTATCATATTATCTTTTGTATTATACTTCCTTATAAAAGGGTAAGTTGAAACACCAGCGCTCTGCTAGCTGCAGCTGCCTGATCTGATAGAATGGTTGGAGACAACGGCACATCCGTGTGACTGGTTCCTCATAGAAACCTTTCTTGTGTGTAGTTAGAAGGCTTAGCAGGACCCCCCGATTAATTATGTATAAATGGATGTCCATTACTATTCATTAGTGCTGTGCACCTCATATAGCATTGTGGCTAATCTGCATCCTGCTGGGAACCATTTTTTTAACCTTTGCCGCTGTAACTAAGCATGGATATTTTCAAACAGTAATCTTGATCACACAGTGCTTTATATTTTACAGTATTCAGCTCTGTGATCTTGGCAATACAAAGAAGTCTTTGCTCAAAGAAACTCAGAATGTATAGTAGGATAGTGCAGTTATATACAGAGGTGATAACTGATAGCCGAGTCCCACTTATCTAATCTAAATGGCTTATCCTAAGGACATGCCATGAATTTTTAAAGGCTAACATCTTAAGCTGGTGTCACACATAACGACGACGACAACGACGTCGCTGCTACGTCACCATTTTCTGTGACGTTGCAGCGACGTCCCGTCGCTGTCGCTGTGTGTGACATCCAGCAACGACCTGGCCCCTGCTGTGAGGTCGCCGGTCGTTGCTGAATGTCCAGCTTCATTTTTTGGTCGTCACTCTCCCGCTGTGACACACACATCGCTGTGTGTGACAGCGAGAGAGCGACGAAATGAAGCGATCAGGAGCCGGCACTGGCAGCTGCGGTAAGCTGTAACCAGCGTAAACATCGGGTAACCAAGGGAAGACCTTTCCCTGGTTACCCGATGTTTACGCTGGTTACCAGCCTCCGCTCTTGCTGCCAGCGCCGGCTCCTGCACTGTGACATGTGGCTGCAGTATGCATCGGGTAATTAACCCGATGTATACTGTAGCAAGGAGAGCAAGGAGCCAGCGCTAAGCAGTGCGCGCGGCTCCCTGCTCTCTGCACTGTGACATGTAGCTGCAGCACACATCGGGTTAATTAACCCGATGTGTGCTGCAGGAGAGCAAGGAGCCAGCGCTAAGCGCGGCTCCCTGCTCTCTGAACTGTGACATGTAGCTGCAGCACACATCGGGTTAATTAACCCGATGTGTGCTGCAGGAGAGCAAGGAGCCAGCGCTAAGCGCGGCTCCCTGCTCTCTGAACATGTAGCACAGCGACCTTATGATCGCTGCTTCTGCTGTGTTTGACAGCTAAGCAGCGATCATAACAGCGACTTACAAGGTCGCTGTTACGTCACCGAAAATGGTGACGTAACAGCGACGTCGTTGTCGCTGTCGTTTAGTGTGACACCAGCTTTAGGCTGGGTTCACACATAGCGACAGCGATAACGACGTCGCTGTTACGTCACCATTTTCTGTGACGTAACAGCGACCTAGTAAGTCGCTGTTATGATCGCTGCTTAGCTGTCAAACACAGCGATGCAGCAGCGATCATAACGTTGCTACATGTGCAGAGAGCAGGGAGCCGTGCACACTGCTTAGCGCTGGCTCCCTGCTCTCCTAGCTACAGTACACATCGGGTTAATTAACCCGATGTGTACTGCAGCTACATGTGCAGAGAGCAGCGCACACTGCTTAGCGCTGGCTCCCTGCTCTCCTAGCTACAATACACATCGGGTTAATTAACCCGATGTGTACTGCAGCTACATGTGCAGAGAGCAGGAGCCGGCACTGGCAGCGTGAGAGTGGCGGAGGCTGGTAACGAAGGTAAATATCGGGTAACCACCTTGGTTACCCGATATTTACCCTGGTTACAGCTTACCGCAGCTGCCAGATGCCGGCTCCTGCTCTCTGCTCGCTTCATTTCGTCGCTCTCTCGCTGTCACACACAGCGATCTGTGCGTCACAGCGGGAGAGGAACAATAAAAAAACGAACCAGGGCTGTGTGTAACGAGCAGCGATCTCACAGCAGGGGCCAGATCGCTGCTCAGTGTCACACACAGCGAGATCGCTAATGAGGTCACTGTTGCGTCACCAAAACCGTGACCTAGCAGCGATTTCAGTAGCAATCTCGCTATGTGTGAAGCACCCCTTAGAATGGTAAGTGTTGTTTCAACAAACTTTGCATAGCATAAGGAAATACAAGTAACTATGTAAAATGTGATATCAAACATATACTGTATTAGGCTATGTGCGCACTTTGCGTCGAGGTAGTTGCAATTTAAAAAGCATCCTCTGGCAGAAAGGACAATGCTTTTGGCTTTAAAAATGCATGTAAAATGCAAAGAAAGTAGCCTATCCTCACCTTGCGGTTTTCATGAGTTTTTAGTGCTTTCCCGATGCTTTTAGAAACGCTGCAGTTTTGTATTAAATTGCATGGATGGGAAACGCAGCCAAAATGGCAAAAACAATTGACATGTTGCTTCTTTAACTGCTGAGTTTTTGCCCAAATTTATGCAAATTAAATGCAGCGTTTTGAACAGCAAAGTGCCCACAAGAAAGCTCAATGTCCCATTGACTTTGCTTGAAAAGCATAACGCAAGCATTTTGGTATGAAAACGCTTCAGTTGAAAAAGCAGTAGAAAAGCAGGTAAAAAAGCAAAGTGTGCACATAGCCTTACACTTAGGTGCTATTTTAAAATGTATTCTGAAAAACATCTGTCTTGGTGAAAACAATATGGACAGCCAGTTCATTGATGGATCGGATTACAGTTTTATCATTAAAGTCATTATAGAGGGGTGTGAGGAAGGAGTAGAAACAGGATGGAAAAGCAAGATGAAGAGAGAGACAAGACACAGATTGTGCTTCCTTCTAATAAGTGCTGGATTCACAATTACACTGCTCAGCATTTCTGTATAGTATTCTTCATGCTGTTTCTGAAAATATTTTAGAGTATATAGAGATAAGAGAACAGGAATCCATCATCTTTATGTAATATTTATGGGAGTCATCACAGCATGTAGTCTCTACCTACTAGCTCAGAGACAACAAAAAAAATTAGAAAAGAAGCATGTATAGGAGAAAGCTGGGGAAAATGCATGTGTAAAGTCATATAATAAAAGCTCCCAGCGAATCCCGGATTAAGCGGGACTGTCCCGATTAGAGGGTTCAGTCCTGTTATCCCGGTGTCTGACTTTTTGTCCTTGTGGCTTCCTCTCACTTCTCCTCACTGCTGCATAGCTCTTCATCCTCGAAGGGCGTAGACATATCTCTGTGCACATGCATAAATTAAGTTAGAAATTCTTTTTGTGAACATCTTGTCTGCAGGCAGCAGCTCTAACAATGTACCCAGATAGAGAGATAGGAGGATTTGAAGGCAGGGAACTCAGAAGATTATTGTTTAGCTACATAGAAATACATTTCTACATAGCAGTGTATATCTATGTCCCTGTTTCTAGATGTGAAGAAAAAGTCATTTTTTTCCTTATAAAACTGCTATAAAATAATTAGAAATAATTACAAAAATGTCATGGGACTTTCATCCTATTGGTCACACCCATACTATTAGATCAGTCGGACTGCCCAGCATAGAACTTTACTCTACACAGACAAACCAATTGCTAACACCAGCACTACAATATCTGACTGATTCACACAAATTTGAAAAAAATACATGAAGTCTTAGTTGATATATTGATTAAAATATGCAAACTTGCTGCCTACTTCAAAGGTCTTCAGTAGAAGCAGATTTAACAAAAATGAAGTGGCAAACTTGCTGATTTTACCAGAAAATTCAATTTGCAGCAAAATTATTCTCTTTGTGAATTTAATGTTTTCTATTAGATTCTGCAGTCTCTCCAGACCCCAAAGTATAATTTAAGAGATAGAAAATATATGTTAGAGATGAAATTCACTGTCTAAAAACCATTCCTTTATTTCATTACAATAAATACAGTACAAAATAGCATAGTAGAGGATGAATTCAGAGGTTAGAGGCGATGGCCGTTTTGTGTTACATACTGTATGTTTCAACTGGCCTCTGTAAAACGTAAGTAAAAAATATTTATACTCACCTCACTGCTCACCACTCTCAGCACCCACATTGCCTTTGAGGCCCACTGCTGGCCATTCAGTCTGCAGGGCCACTTTTTTTCGCAGTTACATGCCTGTTTCTTAGCTCAAGAGCGGTACTTTTGTCTGAGATCAGGCCTTGAATGCTACATCTAAAAGTTATGATGAGCCTTGACCACCAAGGTTCAAAGGTCTATGCACACATCATAACATAATGATGTTACAAACTGCTGTAAACTCTGAGACCTGGATGTAGCAGGAATTCTTCTTAAAAGAGGAAGGCATGGGCACACAAGTGCAGAAAGAAGAGGCCCTGGGAACATCTACACTAGAGGCAGCAAGTATCCTGGAACAGATGGGGTAAGTATTATTTTTTTGTTTGTTTTTTTAATTTTTGCATGCTCTCCGGCCAATATTTTGCTGAATTACTGTGGAACAAACTACAAACAAAATCTGCATTCTGTTAAATACTGTTTTTTGTAACAAAAAAGTAGAATTCAATTGCACTTGTATAAATTTGCCCAGCTCTAAAGGGTGCTTTACACCAGGCAATCTATCGTGCGATAGATCGTCGGGGTCACGGTTTTTGTGACGCACATCCGGCATCGCTGGCGATGCCGGCCTGTGTGACACCTCCTAGCGACGCACTATCGCTCACAAATCATGAGTCGGGTACTGCTCGTTAGGTTCCATAATATCGTTTACTTTAGTTGACCATCGTTTCCGTGGTAGCACACGTCGCTCCGTGTGACACCACGGGAACGATGAGCAGCTCACCTGCCTCCCGCGGCCGCCGCCGTCTCTATGTGGAAGGAAGGAGGTGGGCGGGATGTTTACGTCCCGCTCATCTCCGCCCCTCCGCTTCTATTGGCCGGCGGCCGTGTGACGTCGCTGTGACGCCGAACGTCCCTCCCACTCCAGGAAGTGGACATTCGCCGCCCACAGCGAGGTCGCACGAGAGGTAAGTATGTGTGACGGGGGTTACTAACTTTGTGCGACACGGGCAGCAATTTGCCCGTGACGCAAAAAGGACGGGGGCGGGTACGATCGATTGTGAAATCGCACAATCGGTCGTACCGTGTAAAGCAGGCTTTAGGCACCTTTCACACATCAGATATTTACAGTCGAATTTTGAAAAAAACAGATCCGGCGACTGATGCCACTGGATCCGTTTTTTTCTCATCGACTTGTATTAGCAACGGATTGCGACGGATGGCCTCACATTTCATCTGTCGTTTGACGGATCTGTCGAAAATTGTTTGTCCGTCGGATGGAGACAACGGACAAAGTAACATTTTTTAGTCTATGTCGAAAAATCGAACAGCAACGTATCCGTCGCTGTCCGTCATTTGGTGGAATGGAAGCCTATGGACAGATTCCATTTTTTTTTTAACTGAGCATGCTCCAATTATTATTTAGCCCCCAGATAGTCGGATCCGTCGAAAAACAGATCTGTCGCATCAGTTTATCCACAATCTGAGAAAACGGACTCGTCGATTCGTCGAGAAAACGGATTGTGACTGATGGCAAAAAACTGATGTGTGAAAGGAGCCTAATCACAAATTAGCCCTGAACGCTGTATAAAGCACCAAGCCAATGTTTATTTTGTATTGAACAACTGGAGTGGTGCTTTAAATCTAAATCCCCTGACTGTTGTATTATACTCACCCTCTGGTGGCTTCATCTTCTATCTTTTCAGCTCCTGTCAGTCAGTCTCTAGTTAATTGTTACTTGCCAGCAACTCCAGTGTTTACTGGAGCATGGCGGAGGTCACAAATAGAGATGAGCAGACCAGTTAAAGTTTGGCTTCTATAGGTTCAGCTGGACTTTACATAAAGTTAAATATGAAAAGAATGTCCAGAGCACTGATCCGCACCATATAAATATATGTGCATTGTCCTTGAAAATTTAGGCTGACGAAAAATCATGACGAAATAATGACTCAGTAACGATACAGGTCACAGTAGCCACCTGTATAACGATTTCTGCTGTAATTGTTACCCTGTCACACAGTGTCAAATATAGCAATGCGTCCTGCCTAGCAGGACATCGCCTTTGAAGAAAATGGTCCAGGACATTCAGCAATGACCGGCGACCTCACAGCAGGGGCCAGGTCATTGCTGGATGTCACACACAGTGAAATCGCTAGCAAGATCGCTGTTGCGTCACAAAAACTGTGACTCAGTAGCGATGTCGCTAGCAATGTCGTTTAGTGAGACATGGACTTTACTTACTTAAAACGCTCAAACACTGAACTGGAACTCTGATTTTACTGTAAAGTATGGGTTTAGTATGAACACTGAACTTTAAAGTTTGGGTTCGCTCATCTCTAGGCACAAATAAAGATGATGGGATGTTAAAGTTCAGTGTTCATACTGAACACAGATTTAAAAAAAAAAAAAAAAATTGTGTTCAGAGTTTTGGTGCTTTTTGCATGCAGACCACTTGACGCTCAGTGTTTGGCCCAGTGCAGCCGCTTGCAGCATTTGAATGGCTCACCGTGGGGGTAAAATCAACGTTAACGGAAGTAGTGTGCATAAAAAAGAAAAAAAAATATAACCTACCCTCCCTCCTCTGGAAGTATTCTGTTAACATCTGGCTTCATGTGTGTGGAGAGCCAAAACGCCCAAACAGTGACTTCCATTGAACTTTGGGTATTCAGGTGAAGTATGGTTCCAGAACAGAACTTTATTTAAATCCAGCTGAATCCAGCAAACTTCACTTCCACAGGTCTGCTCATCTCTAAATACAACTCATTCTTGGTCTCCTACATATATATTCAGCGCTTGTGACATAACGTGTTTTCCAGCCAGTCAGAAGTTACAGTCCCAAGATGGCACTGTCGGACCAGAGAGACGCCAAAAAAGCATGAAAATACTGGAGGGTGAGTATAAAATTTGGGCAGAGGACTTAAATTTAAAGGGCCACCCCAGATCTGACAAAGAAAAATTGCTGGAATTGTGCTTTAATAGAATCAGGTGTTAATGCAGGTAGGCTTCACATAGTATGTTATAATGCACTCCAATAAAACTTTTACAGGAATGCATGTGTTGTCAAGTATTTAAATTTTCTTAATGATGGACTGAAGTATATAATATGCAGTAGAAAAGTTAATTCTCTCAGCAAGGACATTAAAAATCTGAGTAGCTGTGAAATAATCAATACTCTCACTGGAGAAATGACAGCTACACATTCCTGACCTTTTACACAGGCAATTTACACAGTCCAGAAACACCTGCCTTCTAATTAATGTGCTAATCAAGGCAGCAAGGATCAGACATTGCCATATTCTACATTTTCTTCTCTGATACCAACCAGCATTCTTGTCTCAATTAACTGGCTTATTTTATACACCTTCTCATTACTGAATAAAATTGGTTTTACTGTCTGCACCCTTCAAACCAATGTAAAGTTCCAAGGTACGTATTGAAATTTGCTATAAGCCGGAAATAGCGACAATTTTACATAGCAAATTCTCTAACTGTATTAGAAGAACCTGTCTTTGATATGCTAACCCATGAATAAAAAGCACACTGTTTATGAGAGTCTGGATCATCTATTGATTTCATTGAATATGCATACAAATCGTGAGCCGCACGGAAAACGGCACTATATTTATAATCATACACATTATGGGCACTTTCAGTAACAGTTGTAGAATGACAAAGTGGCATGTGAATCGTAAGAACATTCTGCAAAGTGTAATGATATGGTTACTATAGAAACATTATTCCTTCGAATGGAGCTTGTTACATACACATTGAGCCGCATTGTTTCAATAGGTTAGAAAATCTAAAAAATGCTCTGTGATACAGTGCTATAAATGGAAAATCCTTTGAGAGTCATTAATTCACAGAATATGTCTGTAGCTATACCGTTACTGTATTTTTGTGATGTAATTAAAATCACACACCTATTAATGCACATAATATACTGTAGATATATATATATATATATATATATATATATATATACAGTATATTATGTGCATTAATAGGTGTGTGATTTTAATTATATATATAGATACAGTATATATACATATATATATATATATATATATATATATATATATACATATATACACAGTACAGACCAAAAGTTTGGACACACCTTCTTATCTCGAGAACAACTATTGAGAGGAGACTTTGTGCAGCAAGCCTTCATGGTAAAATAGCTGCTAGGAAACCACAGCTAAGGACAGACAACAAGCAGAAAAGACTTGAGAGAGCTAAAGAACACAAGGAATGGACATTAGACCAGTGGAAATCTGTGCTTTGGTCTGATGAGTCCAAATTTGAGATCTTTGGATCCAACCACCGTGTCTTTGTAGAAAAGGTGAACGAATGAACTCTACATGGCTGGTTCCGACCGTGAAGCATGGAGGAAGAGGTGTGATGGTGTTGTGGTGCTTTTCTGGAGACACTGTTAGGGATTTATTCAAAATTGAACCCATACAGAACCAGCATGCCTACCACAGCATCTTGCAGCAGTGTGCTATTCCATCCAGTTTGCATTTAGTTGGACCATAATTTATTTTTCAATAGGACATTGACCCCAAACACACCTCCAGGCTGTGTAAGGGCTATTTGACTAAGAAGGAGAGTGATGGTGTGCTACGCCAGATGACCTGGCCTCCACAGTAACCAGACCTGAACCCAATCGAGATGGTTTGGGGTGAGCTGGACCACAGAGTTAAGGCAAAAGGGCCAACAAGTGCTAAGCATCCCTGGGAACTTCTTCAAGACTGTTGGAAAACCATTCCCGGTGACTACCTATTGAAGCTCATCAAGAGAATGCCAAGAGTGTGCAAAGCAGTAATGAAAGCAAAAGGTGGCTACTTTGAAGAACCTAGAATATAAGACTTATTTTCAGTTGTTTCACACTTTCTTAAGTATTTCATTCCACATGTTTTAATTCATAGTTTTGATGCACTCAATGTGAATCTACCATTTTTAGAGTCATGAAAATAAAGAAAACTCTTTGAATGAGTCTGTACTATATTTTTATATATATATATATATATATATATATATATATATATATATATATATATGTATAAAATATATAATATACTGTATATATACTACAGGTGATTAAAAAAGAGAATTATAATCTGTCTTCTCATTTAGAACAATAAGAATTTCTAATATTTGATCGATGGGCAAATTTAAAATGTCAAGAAGAATATTGTCACATTTTTAGAACTGGAGAAATGTTATCAATATGGTATTTTTCAGCCTTTAAATACTAGAACTACTGAGGTAGTCATTTTGACTACTTTGAACCATATATTTCTATATAGGTGTCACGAGTCCAGTAGTTCTAGTGTTAACCCTTTCACCACCCAACGATTTTCCATTTTTCATTATGATTTTTTCCTCTCATTCTTCCAAGAACAATAACTTTTTTTTTACCATCAATATAACCATATGAGGGCTTGCTTTTTTGCCTCACGAGTTGTACTTTTCAAAAACACCATTTATGAAGCCCCCATATTGTAACAGAAAACGGAAAAAAAATTTCCAAGTGTGGTCAAATTGCAAAAAAAGTGCAATTCCATAGTTGTTTTGTTTTTTTTTATTTAACATGTTAACTATATGCTAAAATTGACCTGATCCAAAGATTCCCCAGGTTAGTATGGTTCGCAGATACCAAACATGTATAGTTCTATATTTACTGAAGTGGTGAAAAAAAAATTCTGAAACTTGTAAAAAAAACAGAACTGTGCTTTTGTCGCCATTTCCCAATACCCGTAACATTCACATTTTTGGGATCTGGGGCTACGTGATGGCTTATTTTTTTGCATCTTGAGCTGCCGTTTTTAATTTTATCATTTTTGAGTAGATGTGATATTTTTATTGTCATTAATATTGCATTTTAATGAATGTTGCGTTGACTAATAAAACGTAATTCTGGTGTTTTGATTTTGTTCTTGCTTAATAGAATTTATGTTTTGATTGATCAGGTAATTCTGAAAGCAGCAATACCAATTATCTGTATTAGTTTTTTTATGTTATATTTTCATTTGGGCAAAAGGGAAGTGATGTGAACTTATATCTTTTTTATTTTTTGATATTTTTAAAAACTTTTTTTCTACACTTTTAATTGATTTTACTAGTCCTCTTAGGGGACTTGAGACTGACCTGTCTAATCGCTTCTGCTTTTCCAAGCGCTGCTTCAGCATCACTCTGAACAGCAGAAATGCTGATCTTCTGTGAATGTCGGTGCTTAGCTGGTGTTCACAGGAACTACATCACGACAGTGATTGAAAGCGGGATTTAATAAGTTCACAGGAATAAGTGGATCAGAGATCCACCCATGCCTATGAGCTGCACATATCAGCAGATCAGATCAGCTGACATGTGACGGGAAAAATGTGGCCTCACCATGCGAGTTGGCATTAAAGGGACAGACAAGGCCTTGGACGTACAGCTCTGTGAAATGGTTAAAGATTGTAAAAACACAACTATGATAAAATAAAATAAACTACGTTTACCACTCATCTTTGTTTATAAGTAACCAAATTCTGGCAACTGCAGCCAAGTAATTTCTCTAGTGGTCACATGCTGTATCACAGGCTCCACTGCTAAACAATGGGCGACATAATACAAGCTATTAGTATTTTGACCATGGTGAACATTAAAGCATGGAAACATTTTTTCATAATAAATTGGTGAACTAAGGATAGTGTGAGGGACTTTTTTTTCAAATAAACTATTTTTTCTAGTGTCCATTGTTTGGGGGGATTACTGGGTTAGCATCAGGGGCATCTGATAGACTCCTCTCTGTTAATGATGACAGGCCTTGCTGCCAGATGACATTACACAGCTCAACTGACATCACCCCCCAAAATATTACCACGCTTCCTCTACACCAAAGAAATCTAGTAGAGTCAGGTAAAGTACCCAACTTGGCCCATGTAATGGATGCGCCAATTCTAGGACAGTTGCAGACTTGTATTTTTAGGCTGGGAAGGAGCCAATATCCATGGACCTTCCCAGCCTGATAATTCCAGCCCCCAGCTGTCTGCTTTGGTCGTCAAAAAATGGGGGGACCCAATGTCATTTATTTTCAACTATTGATTTATTAACAAGTACAGTCAACTACATGCAATGCACACATATAGCTGTCAGATATATAATTAGTGCCTTGCGAGTGTAGTTTACTGTACTTGTTAATAAATAAATGAATTTAAAAAAAACAATGTGTAGTCCCCCCCCTTTTTTTGATAACCAGCCAAGGTAAAGTAGACAGCTGCAGGCTAATTTCAAGCTAGGAAGGTTCACGGATATTAGCCCCTTCCTAGCCTAAAAAAAAAAATCCCATAACCATCTGATAATTGGCTCATTACTTAAATGCACCAATTTTGGCATTTTACCTGAATCTTTGCCTCACAATGGGTGCTTATTGAAGCCCCTCCCAGTAAAGAGTAAGCCCGGGCTTCTCCTGTTGTGTAATGGGTCCACTTCTGCTTGCCACATTACCATCCTGAGCGGCGAGCGTTACAGTTTGCTCGGGTCATGGTCTTCACTGACTCCGACTCTCCGCCTTTTGTGAGATATCACAAATTCTGAACAGCAAAATCATATTCTGGCCCACCTATGGTCAGTGAATGTCCAGCTGAACGCTTCAGCTCCTGCTCTACTTGTATTTGGGCCTAGTGTGTCTGTTCCATCTTGCATTGACAGCGACCACAGGTTAGCCCAAGCAATGTCGATTTTTCATCAACCAGTTCACTCTGCACGTTCAACTGTTGGCACACCAGTTTTCTTCAGTGGCATTCTTGATATTGCACCTTGGAAGGCACTCACTTGTGTCCATCCCCTGTGGGAGAGAAATTAGTGAACTACCATATTTTTTGCTTTATAAGACGTACTTTTGTTCCCCCAAATTTTGGGAGAAAGTAGGGGGTGCGTCTTACAAGCCGACTATACTGGGGGGGGGGGAGTGTGTGTGTATATATATATATATATATAAATATATATATATATATATATATTTATATATATATATATATATACACTGCAGGGTCCACTCTGGAGCACTGCTGGGGGCAGGTGAACGCTGCGGTCTGCAGCCTTTGATCTCCTGCTCCCGCTCATATAATATGCACAGCCGCTGTCCATCTCCGTGGTGCTGAAACTGCCCTGCAGTGATGGGCTGGGGCAGCGGTGCATATTATATGAGCCTGCATCCCCCTGTGATCGCACATGCCCCCCCCTGTGTTAGATGTGGCCTCCATGCTGCTGCTCATTCTAAAATAAAAAAGCTTTACTTACCCCCTCCAGCGTTTCTCCCCGGTGTCCCTGCTTCCACTGTGATCAGGCACACAGAGATCTCACTCTGCTGTGCTGATCACATGACCGGCACAAAGAACCAGGAAGTGGAGGAACAGAAGCACGGAGGGAGACAGAAGGGAGATAAGCGCTGGAGGAGGTAAGGAAAGGGTGTTTTATTTTACTATGGGTAGCAGCATGGGGGCGATATCTAACACAGGGGGACTTGTGCAATCCATAGCGGGCCATAGGCAGCACAGAGGAATGTATGCAATCCATAGAAGGCCATAGGCAGCACAGGGGAATGTGTGCAATCCATAGGGGGCCATAGGCAGCACAGGAAAATGTATGCAATCCATAGGGGACCATAGGCAGCACAGGGGAACATATGCAATCCATAGGGGGCCATATGCAGCACAGGGGAATGTGTGCAATCCATAGGGGGCCATATGCAGCACAGGGGAATGTATGCAATCCATAGGGGGCCATAAGCAGCACAGGGGAATGTATGCAATCCATAGGGGACTATAGGCAGCACAGGGGAACATATACAATCCATAGGGGTCATATGCAGCACAGGGGAATGTATGCAATCCATAGAAGGCCATAGGCAGCACAGGGGAATGTGTGCAATCCATAGGGGGCCATAAGCAGCACAGGGGAATGTATGCAATCCATAGGGGACCATAGACAGCACAGGGGAACATATGCAATCCATAGGGGGCCATATGCAGCACAGGATAACATATTCAATCCATAGGGGGCCATAGGCAGCAAAGGGGAATGTGTGCAATCCATAGGGGGCCATAGGCAGCACAGAAGAATGCGTGCAATCCATAGGGGGCCATAGGCAGCACAGGGGAACGTATGCAATCCATAGGGGGCCATAGGCAGCACAGGGGTACATATGCAATCCATAGGGGGTCATAGGCAGCATGGGGAAATGTATGCAATCCATAGGGGCCATAGGCAGAACAGGGGAATGTATGCAATCCATAGGGGCCATAGGCAGCACAGTGGAGCATATGCAATCCATAGGGGGCCATAGGCAGCACAGGGGAACGTATGCAATTCATAGAAGGCCATAGGCAGCACAGGGGAATGTGTGCAATCCATAGGGGGCCATAAGCAGCACAGGGGAATGTATGCAATCCATAGGGGACCATAGACAGCAAAGGGGAACATATGCAATCCATAGGGGGCCATATGCAGCACAGGGTAACATATTCAATCCATAGGGGGCCATAGGCAGCAAAGGGGAATGTGTGCAATCCATAGGGGGCCATAGGCAGCACAGAAGAATGTGTGCAATCCATAGGGGGCCATAGGCAGCACAGGGGAACGTATGCAATCCATAGGGGGCCATAGGCAGCACAGGGGTACATATGCAATCCATAGGGGGTCATAGGCAGCATGGGGAAATGTATGCAATCCATAGGGGCCATAGGCAGAACAGGGGAATGTATGCAATCCATAGGGGCCATAGGCAGCACAGTGGAACATATGCAATCCATAGGGGGCCATAGACAGCACAGGGGAACGTATGCAATCCATAGGGGGCCATAGACAGCACAGGGGAACGTATGCAATCCATAGGGGGCCATAAGCAGCGCAAGACATGTGCAATCCATAGGGGGGACATAGGCAGCACAGGGAACGTGTGCAATCCAGGGGGGGCCATAGGCAGCACAGGGGAACATGTGCCATCACAAGGGGGCTATATTCAATATAAGGGGGCCATATCCAGATTAAGGGGGCTAATTTTAGGATGGGGGGCTATGAGGGACATATACCCTATATGATTTGTTAGACGGACACTGGCATTATAAGATGGACCCCACTTAACATTAAAAAAAATATCTTTTCCTTCACCAAATTTGGGGGTGCGTCTTATAATCAGGTGCATCTTATAAAGCGAAAAATACGGTACTACTGACATTTTGGAATTACAGCAGGCCTTATGGAAAGTTTTTGAAGATCCAGGCCATGTCAGGTTTCCCTGAATCTTCTGTGATGTCTACCACAGTTAACGGTTCCATGTGTTGGAGAAAGCCTTAAAAACAATGGCCATCCAGCCTACCCCTTCCACCCACCATTTCTTCTCCTACCAACTCTAAAGGCTCCGTTACACGCTACGATTTATCTGACAATCTCATTAGCGATGTGACACGCCCAGATCGTAGTTATGATTTGCCGAGATTGCACATAGGTCGTTTATTAGCGGTCACACGTAACGATCTCACAAGCGACGCAAAATCGTTCAGCGATATATTGTTTGCCCAAGGCTGTCGTGTGGATGTTGTTTGTCATTGGTAGGGTGTCAAACGTACCAATATGTCTGCTGCGTTCCAAACGATGAACAATATTTTGAAAGTGAATGACTTTTCAACGATCAACGATTTTCAACCTATTTGTGATCATTCGGAGTCGCACGTAGGTGTCACACGCAACGATGTCACTAACGATGACGGAAATGCGTCATGGAATCCGTGACCCCAACGACGTATCGTCAGATAAATTGTAGCGTCTAATGCCACCTTAAGACCATCATTCCAGAGAAAAGATTTCATTCTGACCTTGTGAAGAGGGAGTATAAGAACAAGGGGGTACTGTAGCGCCAGCTTCCCTGCACAGCTCCTTCTTTTCTCAGCAGGGATGCTGACTCAATCCCCACTTTAGCCAACACACACTGCCCTGCCTGGCTTTCCCACGGTTGCCCTTGTGGGTCTCTCCTGTTTCCTCCTCCCTGGGCCTGTGCATGCCGCACAGGTCCTCTGGCACTATGTCTATGGTGCTTGTGCACAGCTGTCCTTCTCTTATAGGGCCAGGTTGCCATTTCCTGGAAGTGCCTCTCAGCCTATTGCTGAGAGGCACTGGGTACTTAAGACATTTTCCCACTAAGGTAGGTGTTGGAGCAACGTGGTTAGTTAGTTAGAAGTCAGTTCCCTAGCGAGCTATTTGTCAGGTCCCCTTTTCCACTGTCTGTGTCTGGTTACATTTTTCTATTGCTGTATCTAGGTCCTATTGGTAACCTTGTCTGGTCCCGGTGCCTGTCCATCCTTTCGGTGCTAGTTGTCTCAGCCTTCCCAGCGGTCCCTGTCTACACTAATGACTCTGCCTATCCATCCTGGCTGTGCTACCTTCCTCAGCTGTCCAAGAGGTCCTAGTCTACACTTGAGACTCTGTCAGTCAGCAGCTGTGTCCATCATTGCCCTGGGGGTCACCTTCCACCGTCCAGGTCAGTGATCTGGGAGGGGCACCTGGTATCCGTCTTGCAAAGGATGCTTAGTCATGCCCATCCCACCAAAGAGTAAGCCCAGCCTCCCCCTGTGGTCCAGTGGGTCCACTTTTGCTCACCGCCTTACCATAACCAGCGACTAGCGTTATACATATATTAACCCATTGCAGCAATATTTTTTTTTCTTTTTAAAAGACACAACTTTTTATTTTTATGCAGATTGTCTTACTCGAGTTTCACCTTTTCTAACACTTTCTAACACATTGTTCTGTAAGAAACTGAAAAACAGGAAACTTAGGTCATATCTCATTTGCATTTGGCAGACTTAGGAAAGAGAAAACATCCTTTTACAATTAGAATCATTTATATGCCACCTTAATCATTGACCATTACATTTAAACGGCCCAATACAATCCTGGCATTTCAAGAAGGTTGTCACTTTTATAATACAACTAGCACTTGTATTGTCCCAAAAGTATATGGCTGCTTATCGGAAATGAATAGTCTACACAACATAGTTTTAGGTATTTTACATTATAGCAATGACAGGAAGGCCTATAAATAAAGAAAACCATGAAAGGGAACTTACCAGCTGATATATTCTATCCAATTCATAAACATCATGTATCATTCACTTGCTGTCTGATTTCAGACATTGCCATAGTCTACATTTTATTCTCTGAGAAAAATATACTTTAAAAGCTTCAAGGAGACGAGCTGCACAGGAGACTAGTCAGAGAGGTGGATCACCGGTGGCTTCTCCCCACTTGCTGCCAATGATTGACAACATGCACAAAGGGAGAGATCCATCATTCCAGAGGAGCAGACAGGGAGAATCCGTCGGAGACCTGCCTGTCAGACTAATCTCCCCTGCTGTTCAGTTCCTGGCAGCTTTTAAAGTAGGTATTTGTGACGCCCCTGGACTAGTCAGGTCGTCACAGGGTACTGCACGCTTTTTATCTCTTAGTGCAGGACTCAACCCCATGGTTCTGGATTCCCAACTTGCAGTGCTGCCTCCATCAGCATCTTAGCACCCTGTCAGGCACACTAGTGGGCTGCTAAGCTGGAATAGGGCCACCCACCTAGTGGTCAGGCAGGGAGGTGGGAGGTGACAAGTCAGTTGAGTGGTAGCCCTCGAGCACTGATGAGCTTGAGGGAAGCTGGGAGTGGAAGCTCCCAGGGGAGAAGTAGATTGGGTTGCAGACGGTGGTCTGGACCCAGAGGAGTCGGAGACCCAGTCGCGGGATATTAGGATTGGGTGCCTAGCTTAGTCTAGGAGGACAGTCAGCAGCAGTACAATGGCTGATCTGAGGCCGAAAGCATGTCGGGGTACTGGACTCTAGGTCAGGGAGAGGCTTCAAGCAACCTGGCAATTAACCTGCGGAGGATAGGGCTTTTATGGACTGCCGCCATGAAGCTCAGAGATTGGGGGCACTAGCACAATGAAGGGGATAGGACTTTCCAACCAAAGCAGCCCACTTAAATCCCAAGCGTGAGCTCCTGAGAGCACAGCTCCTTTACACAAAAAAGTGGGGAGCGGGGCCCAGACAGCTTCAAGCTTACGGGCCACTTGGACTCTACTAAAATATGTGCACGGAGGCAGGCTCTGGCACTATCAGGCAGTACTGCAGGGGATGAAACCCGGACGAGCTCCCCCAAGAGGGCAGTGACACCCAGAGACTTGGTTTTACTACATTATCAGCATCTGCTTTCCTTCTGAGTACCTGATCACCCCCTGCTCACAGCTCCCCTGCAATCCATCCCATCATCCAGAGTCCCGGGGCCTTCCCTACCCGTGGAGGGTAACGTCATCTGGGTGCCACCGTTCCACCACCCCGGGTACTCCCAACTAGAGTTGAGCGCGGTTCGTGGTTCGTGGTTCTCCAGTTCGCGGTTCGAGTGATTTTGGGGGCTGTTCTAGATCGAACCAGAACTCGAGCTTTTTGCTAAAGCTCGATAGTTCTAGTTTCATAGTTTCATAGTTTTTAAGGTTGAAGGGAGACTCTAAGTCCATCTAGTTCAACCCGTAGCCTAACATGTTGATCCAGAGGAAGGCAAAAAAAACCCCAATGTGTCAAATAAGCTCCCATGGGGAAAAAATTCCTTCCTGACTCCACATCCGGCAATCAGACTAGTTCCCTGGATCAACACCCTGTCATAAAATCTAATATACATAACTGGTAATATTATATTTTTCAAGAAAGACGTCCAGGCTCTGCTTAAATGTTAGTAGTGAATCACTCATTACAACACCATGCGGCAGAGAGTTCCATAGTCTCATTGCTCGTACAGTAAAGAATTCTTGTCTGTGATTATGATTAAGCCTTCTTTCCTCAAGACGTAGCGGATGCTCCCGTGTTCCAGTCGCAGGCCTAGGTGTAAAGAGATCTTTGGAAAGGTCTCTGTACTGTCCCCTCATATGTTTATACATTGTGATTAGTTCCCCCCTAAGCCTTTGTTTTTCCAAACTAAATAACCCCAAGTTTAATAACCTGTCTTGGTGTTGCAGCCCACCCATTCCTCTAATAATCTAGGTAGCACTTCTATCTACCTGTAAGATTATGCTATTTATAACCTTCTATACTTTTGCTATCAAGAAAAGCCTCCATTCCTCTCTTAAATTCATTCAGTGAGTTGGCCAACACCACTTCCTCAGGAAGAGAGTTCCAGAGCCTCACTGCTCTTACCGTGAAGAACCCTCTTCTATGCTGATGTAGGAATTTTCTTTCCTCCAATCGAAGAGAATGCCCCCTTGTTCGTGTCATAGTCCTTGGTACAAACAGATCATGGGAGAGATCTCTATATGGCCCTCTGATATATTTGTACATATTTGTTAGGTCTCCCCTAAGTCTTCTCTTTTCTAGAGTAAATAGACCTAATTTTGATAACCTTTCTGTGTATTGTAATGCACCCACTCCATTTATTATTTTAGTAGCCCGCCTCTGAACCCTTTCAAGTTCAGTAATGTCTTTCTTGAGCACCGGCGCCCAAAATTGCACACAATACTCCAAGTGTGGTCTAACGAGTGATTTGTACAGAGGAAGAATGCTGTTTTCATCTCGTGCCCCCAGACCTCTTCTAATGCATCCCATCACCCTATTTGCTTTGGTGGCAGCTGCCTGACACTGGGCACTCCAATTTAGATTCTTATTGACTAAGATGCCTAAGTCTTTTTCCATGTCTGATTTCCCCACCAGTTTCCCATTTAGTAAGTAATTGTAGCATCTATTTCTCCTTCCCATGTGCATAACCTTACGCTTATCTGTGTTAAACCTCATTTGCCATTTTTCAGCCCAATTCTCCAATTTACGCAAATCCATCTGTAGTTACGTTCTAGAACGGTTCTAGCAGCAAAAGCCAAGCTAATTACTAGCTGGCTTTCCGCAGTAATAGTGTAAGTCACTCTGTGACTCACACTATTATGAAATTTCAGCGTATAGTGTGCAGGAACGGCGCATTCAAATCACTGCTGCTGGGATAATGTCGATCGCCATTTTTTTTTGTCTTCCTTCCCTAAGCGCACGCGTGTAGTGGGGGGGGCCAGCATGTCAGCCAATCCCAGACACACACACAGCTAAGTGGACTTTTAGCCAGAGAAGCAACGGCATGTGTGATAGGATGTCCATGTCACATGTCCCTGCATTATAAAAACGGGTATCTTCCCGCCGGATGCCATTATCTGCCTTCTGCATCAGGGTGTCAGTCTCCGCTGGCGTAGCTCCTGTCTCCGATACTGCTGTATACGCTCTACACAGAGCGCTATACAGAATAGGGATAGAAGTTACTATTAGCCCTTGTAAGGGCTAATAACAGCAGGCTCAGAGCCATAGGTGACAGTCAGGTCCGTGGAAACATTTTAACAGCTACAGAAGATAACAGCGTCTGTGTAGCTAAGATCAGGGACTTCCTTGCTGCATTTCCCCATTAGAAGGGATAGAAAGTGAGGCTTCCTTTCCTGTACACTGACCCACAACCCTGTCACTGTACCCTCCTGCCCTTTACACACTCAAGCTCATTGTTACTAAGCCATTATACTAGCAAACACTGAGTAAACTTAGTGGCATCCTAAAAGTGGCTGTTGGACTTCCATTATTGTTCCACTGGTGCAAAGCTGTTTGCAGCACCACTGCATTGCACACTCAAACTCATTGTTACTAAGCGATTATACTAGCAAATGCTGAGAAATCTTAGTGGCAACCTAAAAGTGGCTGTTGGACTTCCATTAGTGTCCCACTAGTGCAAATCTATTTGCAGCACCTCTGCATTGCACACTCAAACTCTTTGTTACTAAGCTATTATACTAGCAAACACTGAATAAACTTAGTGGCATCCTAAAAGTGGCTCTTGGACTTGCATTATTGTCCCACTGGTGCAAAGCTATTTGCAGCACCACTGCATTGCACACTCAAGCTCATTGTTACTATGCCATTATACTAGCAAACACTGAGTAAACTTAGTGGCATCCTAAAAGTGGCTCTTGGACTTGCATTATTGTCCCACTGGTGCAAAGCTATTTGCAGCACCACTGCATTGCACACTCAAACTCATTGTTGCTAAGCCATTATACTAGCAAATACTGAGTAAACTTAGTGGCATCCTAAAAGTGGCTGTTGGACTTCCATCAGTGTCCCACTAGTGCAAATCTATTTGCAGCATCTCTGCATTGCACACTCAAACTCATTGTTACTAAGCCATTCTAATAGCAAACTATGCTTCCAGTTTAAGGGCTGTAGTTGCATTGTCAGGGATAGTTATTGTTGTTTATTCTGCTGTTAATAAAGATAGACCACCGCTGCAATCTATACCACCTCTCAATTTTTACTACCACATTTTAAGTGCACAATCTTGTTGCAATCAAAATGAGTGGCAAAATGACAGATGCTGGTGGAAAGGGGAAGAGGCATGTTGGAAAAGGAAAAAAGTGTTTGTCCGTGGGGAAGGTGGCACAGCTCAATTAACATCTGCTGAAGATAGACCATCTTCCTGCAAAAGTAAAAGGTCTACTACTTACCGTGCTCCCTTTTTTACGGACACGAACAACTGGAACAAAGGTAGATGATGGCCAAAAAAAGAAAATGCTTGAATGGATCTCAAGTGGTCCAACAAGTGCCCTCTCCTCCACCTCAACTACCGCATCCAAAAAACACCAGTCCTCTGAGTTGTCATCCCAATCACACTTGCTTTTTCCCAGCTCTGAAGTCTCCATCCGCCCTGCACAGTATGGTGGAACTGAGATGGCTGAGTCTGCAGAGCTGTTTAGTCACACTATAGCCTGGGAATCAGAGGTCTGCTCCCAAGCTACAGTGAGTACAGACCAGGAAATGGTCTGCAGTGATGCCCAGAACCTTTGTGACTCTGATTCAGGCTGTGAGGACCAAGTTTCTGAGCATAATGTTGACCCTTATTCACAAACTGTAACACATGTTGTTATAGACAATGAGGAACATACTAATGACGATGAGACGCAGATACCAGATTGGGATGACAACTTAAATATTCGGTCAGGGCAAGAAGAGGCTCGGTCTGAGGGTGAGGGGAGTGCAAACATAACAATTGATGAGGAAGTTCTAGATCCCACCTACTGTCAACCCACAGTCAGGCACTCGAGGAGGTCAACAGAGGCGGTGGAGGAGGATGCAACTGACGACAAAGTTATCTTCCGCCATCCTGGACAGAGTCAGAGTACGGGTAGCACGTCTACAACTGCATCTTCAGCCACCACTGTGCCTCTGAGCACTAGTCGGGGTGGATCAGCAGGTCGCATGCCCTCTAAGCCTTGCCTAGCCTGGTCCTTTTTTGACATAGCAAAAGATCGCCCAAATTATGTGATCTGTAAAATTTGTCGTGATTCTGTTAGTAGAGGGCAAAACCTCAGCAGTTTGACAACTTCTTCCATGAATCGTCACATGAATAAATATCATATGTCCCAGTGGGAAGCTCACCGTGCTGCAATGTGGCCTAGCGGAGCGAACCATCCACCCCCTGTCCCTTCCAGTGCATCCGTGCGCTCTTCATCTTCTAGGACTGTGGGGACAACTGTCACACCTGGTTTTCCACGCACAACTTCCACAACTGTAACCGCAACAGGCAGTTTGCTTGGTAGGTCGTCAGTTGGTTTGGAAGGGGAAACAAGTGCGTGTGTAAAGCTCTCTCAGAAATCAATAGGACCAACGTTGGATGAAGGCAACATCATGTCTATGCCTGCACTTTCCTCACAAACCTGCATTTTTCCAGGGACACCCTACTCAACACCGTCTACACACAGCAGCCAGATCTCTGTCCCTCAGATGTGGACAAATAAAAGGCCATTTCCTGCGACCAATGACAAAGCTAAGAGGTTAAATTTATCCCTCTGTAAGCTCTTGGCTACCGAAATGCTGCCTTTCCGCCTGGTGGACACACAGCATTTTAGAGACCTTATGTCTGTCGCTGTGCCCCAGTACCAGATGCCCAGTCACCACTACTTCTCTAAGAAATGTGTGCCTGCGCTACACCAGCATGTCGCACACAACATCACCGCTTCCTTGAGAAACTCTGTGTGTGAATGGGTGCATTTCACCACCGATACTTGGACCAGTAAGCATGGACAGGTACGTTACATGTCGCTGACAGGGCACTGGGTAACTATGGTGATAGATGGTGAAGGGTCTGCTGCACAAGTCTTGCCGTCCCCACGACTTGTGTGTCAATCCTCTGTCTGTCCAAGTTCCGCCACTGCTTCTGCCTCCTCCACCTTGTCTGGGTCCTCCACCTCCGCCCCAAGCCTGCCTGGTCAGGCCACCAGCGTTCTCACTGCGCAGAAGGAATCACGCACCCCTCATTACTATGCTGGCAGCAGAGTGCAATGGCATCAGGCGGTCTTTAGCTTGAAATGTCTTGGAAATAAGAGTCACACAGCGGTTGAGTTGTGGGCAGCTCTGGAGACTGAGTTTGGTATATGGTTGTCTCCACTCAACCTGCAGCCTGGTAAGGCCGTGTGCGACAATGCTGCAAACCTGGGTACGGCCCTTTGCTTGGCAAGGTGACACACGTGCCTTGTATGGCTCACGTGTTGAACCTTGTTGTCCAGCAATTTTTAACACACTATCCCGGCCTAGATGGCCTTCTGAACACGGCACGAAAACTGTCTGCTCACTTCCTCCGTTCAACCACATGACAATTCCAGTTATTAACATGCTGGAGCACACGCTAAACACTATTCGGAGTCAGGGGGTGGGACAACAGGAAGGGGAGGAACTACAGGAGGATTCATATGCGCAAGAGACAACAACATCACCAAGGTCCAGACGTTCATCATCACCAAGGCGGCAGGCATGGGACCATGGGGGACAGGGATCAACAAGGACGCATGGTAGCAGGTGAAATGTTGAGGAAGGTGCAGGAGAACATGAAGAAATGGAGGACGAACTGTCCATGGACATGGAAGACTCAGCGGATGAGGGAGACCTTGGTCAAATTTCAGTTGAAAGAGGTTGGGGGGAGATATCAGAGGAAGAAAGAACGGTTAGCACCTCTATGCCACAAACACAGCGTGGACTTGGTCTGCATGGCTGCGCAAGACACATGAACGCCTTCTTACTGCACTACCTCCAACATGACCCTCGTATTGTCAAAATTAGAAGTGATGATGACTACTGGCTTGCCACACTATTTGATCCCCGGTACAAGTCCAAATTTTGTGACATAATTCCAGCCATAGAAAGGGACGCACGTATGCAGGAGTATCAGCAAAAGCTGTTACTCGATCTTAGCTCGGCTTTTCCACCAAACAACCCTGGTGCAGGGAGTGAATCTCCCAGTTGTAACTTGACAAACATGGGACGGTCTTGTCATCTTCAACAGTCTACCCGTACCAGCAGCATCATATCTGGTGCTGGTAACAGCAATTTTATTGAATCTTTCCATAATTTATTTAGACCATCCTTTGCAAGGCCACCAGAGACAACAAGTCTGACACATAGTCAATGGCTGGAGAGGATGATACAGGAGTATCTCCAAATGAACATCGATGCCATGACTTTGCAAATGGAGCTTTGCTCATTTTGAGTTTCAAATCTTGAAAAATAGCCAGAGCTCTCCACTTACGCCTTGGAGATCTTCTCGTGTCCAGCTGCCAGCGTTGTCTCTGAATGTGTCCTCAGTGCTGCTGGGTGTGTGCTGACAGATAAACGCACGCGTCTGTCCAGTGACAATGTGGACAGACTAACGTTCATCAAAATGAACAAGTCATGGATCCACAAGGAATTTACTACCCCTGTGTTATCCTGGGGAGAGTAAATGCTTGTGGATTTTTAATTTTCTTGATGCAAATCTAGCTGTGAAGTGTGCAACTGGGGCACAAGTGCTGCCACTGAATGGGTGGGTGTGTGTGGGGCCCAATTTTTTGAAAAAGGGAGACTCCGCTTGGAGTAACCCTTGCTTGCTGTGTTTTTTAAAAGGAGCCAAGATGAACAAGTCATGGTTCAGCAAAGACTTTGCTACCTACCCCGGGGTCATCCTGGGAACGATTAAGTATGGCGTATTTTTGAATGTGCTTGTTGCAAATCTAGCTGTGAAGTGTACAACTGGGGCACAAGTGCTGCCACTGAATGGGTGGGTGTGTGTGGGGCCCAATTTTTTGAAAAAAGGGAGACTCCGCTTGGAGTAACCCTTGCTTGCTGTGTTTTTTAAAAGGAGACAAGATGAACAAGTCATGGTTCAGCAAAGACTTTGCTACCTACCCCGGGGTCATCCTGGGAACGGTTAATTATTGTGTATTTTTGAATGTCCTTGATGCAAATCTAGCTGTGAAGTGTACAAGTGGGGCACAAGTGCTGCCACTGAAGGGGTGGGTGTGTGTGGCCCAATTTTTTGAAAAAAGGGAGACTCTGCTTGGAGTAACCTTGCGGTGTTTTACATGATTTAAGAAGGGCATGCCATGCCTATATCTGTGTCTCATCCTCTTTTCCTTGTAACGCTGTTTTGTTTTCGCATGAGAATTTGTTCTTGTCACTTTCCCATGTGTTTGTGTTGTGTTGTGAGTTGTTTGTCACCTTTTGGACACCTTTGAGGGTGTTTTCTAGGTGTTTTTATGTGTTTGTGATTGCCTCCCATTGTTTCCTATGCGGTTCGAGTGGTTCGCCGAACCGGTTCGCCGAACTGAACTCGAACGAGATCTCCATTCGGCGAACCGAACTCGAGCCGAACCACGGCCGGTTTGCTCATCTCTACTCCGAACGGCAGCTGTGGTACTCCCTATTCCTGTACATCATGGGTGGCGTCACAAACTATCTAATCCCCTGTAAATAACCCCCCTTTTACATTTAAGTGACCCTGAGCCCCCGGGTCCGGAGACCCTCGAGCCACGAGAACTGACATCCGGATTTGAGCGGTTTGACCGCTGCTGGGGTGGTACATATTTATTTGAAACACACTGTTTCAGAGTGAAACATACCTCATGCCAGGATGTATCAGCTATCAGATTGCCTTTAATGAGATTTTATTATAAAAGGGAATAATTAGTCATGCTATATGTAATAATATATTTTATCAAAAAAACTAATTAGCAATTTGATTACTAGCCCATATGTTTTCACTATGAAAGACACCAGCCCCGATTCATCAGTGCATATATTCCAGTAAAGCAAAAACCTCTTTCAAAAGTGGTAACATTTTTGCACACATTGAGATGCACAAAAACTTTATTACTTTTCATGTATTCACGGCAGTATATGGCAGTGACGCTAAAGAGCTGGCGAGAAACCAGAATTTCAAGCTCGGCAATGCACCAATCTGTCTTTTTCCAGAAATGCTGCCTGGCAAGGTGCACTGAAATGAGTGCCACTAATTAAATGTGCTCAAATAATTTAATGGAGTGTGCCTCTTAATGAATATTGCACATCATACTCTAGTTTGCCCTTCATTAAAGGGATTCTGTCACCTTGTTTTTACCTGCTAACTGAGAGCATAACGTAGGGGCAGAGATCCTGATTCCAGCAGTGTCTCACTTACTCAGACACTACTGCTTATTGTAGTTTTGATAAAACCCTTTTTAATCAGCAGCAGATTATCATTAGAGGACTAGTTGGTGTGCTGCAGGTAGGTGTGCTGCAGGTAGTCCAGCATATTCATGAGCTCTGTATAACTGACATAACAGTTCAGTAAGTGACACATTACTGGAATGAAAGTCTCTGTCTCTACATTATGCTGCTCTCAGATGGGGTAGCAAAAACCTGGTGACAGAATCCTTTCAAGGCCTCTGTCACACGCCCGTGAAAATCACGCACGTGTTTCACAGACGTGTCAAAGATGCGGATTGTCCTCGGTGAGCTGTGTGTACGGCACACGTGTGTTTTCCGTGTGTTATCCGAGATAACACACGGAGAATGGGAACTTTCTACTCACCTGTCCCTGGCGTCGCGGTACGTGTCCATACACGCACTGGAGGCACGAACATGTGACAGAGGCCTAAGACTGGCCCTAAAATATTAGTAAGACCACATTTGTTTTTTTGTGTTTGCCAACTAACAATCAAAAAAGTGTACGTTAATGTCATGATGCTGCAAAGTTAAATAACTTTATGTACTAAATATACTTAAAATTTCTATACAGTCATCACTAGTGATGGGCAAACCCCCCAATATTCGCGTTCGGTAGCCTCGCCTGAACAATTTGTAAAGATCTAGTTAGGGTTCTGAGATAACGCGAACTTGCATCCGAACACCGAACTTGGGCTTTACAGTTATGTAATGCGGCGAGGGGGCTGAAAAATAAAGAATATAGTTAACCCCTTAAACACCCATGACGTACTGGGTACGTCATGGTGCCCTGTTACTTAACTACCCACGTCATGGCAAAATTGCGGCCCTGGATACCCGGTGGCAGCAATCGGTGTGCAAAAACCTTAGATTCGGGGTGGATGGGACCTCTGCCTGACCTTGGGAGGGGTGGTGTCTCCCCCCCGGACCTACGGAGCCTGTGATTGGCTGACAAATGCTGCTCAGCCATTCACAGCCACTGTGATGTTTCAGCCATTGAACATTACTGAAACATTGAAATTCAGCCATGATCAGTGCAGCTATAGCACTGATCATTGGCTGTAGCTGGGTGACCTTTGTTTCACCTGCCGCTAGCTCTGATTGGAGAGATTGGCCTTGTGACCGATCTCTCCAATCACCTTGGATCTGGGGCCGATGACCTGTAGGTGACCACTCTCCTCAGCTTCACTCCATCCGTGAAAGCTGAGGAGAGTGATCCCTGTTAGTGCCATTTGCCCCTGATCCACCAGGGCCCCCGATCAGCACCCACCACTGTCCCCTTTCAGCCGCCGCTGCAGCAGCAGTAGTCACCGCCCCCGATCTACCGCCTCCGATCTGCCACTGCCCTCCTCCATCTGCTGCCCCCCTCTCAATCTGCCACTGCCCTCCCCCATTAGCCGCTGCCCCCTCCATCCGCCACCGCTCTCCCCCATCAGCCGCTGTCTCCTCCATCCGCCACCACTCTCCCCATCAGCCGCTGCCCTCCTTCATCTGCCACCGCTCTCCCTATCAGCTGCTGACCCCCTTCATCCGCCAGAGCTCTCCCCGTCAGCCGCTTCCCCCCTCCCCGATCTGCTGCCTTTTCTCTCCCACCTCTCACCTCCTGCATGTGCTGCATCTGCTGCCCCCTCTCCCACCTCTCACCCTCATGCATCTGCTTCCCCCTCCCCCACCTCTCACCCTCCTCCATCTGCTGCATCTGCTGCCGCCTTCCCCCACATCTCACCCTCCTACATCTGATGCACCCTCCCCCACCTCTCACCCTCCTGCATCTGCTGCATCTGCTACCCCCTCTCCCACCTCTCATTCTCCTGAATCTGCTACCCCCTCTCCCACCTCTCACCCATCTGATGCATTGGTTTCCCCCTCCCCCACCTCTCACCCTCCTCCTTATGCTACCTCCTCCATCTGCTGTTATCCTGCTGCCTAGATCCATCCTGTAAGGTAGCTATCCACAATCTCATCTTTTCCCCTTACTCCTTCCCCCCAACACCCCTTTCCCCCCTCCCATCCACCGCCGCTTCTCCATCCGCCGCCCTCTCCCTTCCTCCGGTGCTCCTCCATCTGCCGCCCCTCCATCTGCCGCTGCCCCCCCATCTGCTGCTGGCCCCCATCTGCTGTCTCGTTGATCTGCTTCCATCTCTCCTGTGATCCTGCTACTGTTCTGATCCATCCCATAAGTATTGTTCGTGGCTCTTTTCTAACTATCCCCAATCCTACCTCCCACTCCCTCTCCACCCCCCGCCTGCTTGCCGCCAAGCGCAGATCAGCTAAGTGATTGGCTGATCAATTACGTAATTGTTTAAGTTTTTGATTTTTTTGTGCATCCCAAATAAAAAAAAAGACAAAACTTGAACAATTAGGTACCTGATCAGCAAGCGTCCTGCAGCTGTACTCGACTTTTGATAGGACCTCTTTTTTCCATCCCACCTAGTCCCCCTCCTTTTTTTGCAGCACATCTGTGCGTGCGTACTGATTTTTTTTTATGCAATGGGGGGTCTAGTTTCTAAAATGGGGTCATATGTGGGAGAGCTCCACTGTTTCGGGACATCAGGGGCTCTCCAAGCACAACATGGTGCGGCTAACGATTCCAGCTAATTTTCTGTTCAAAAGTCAAATGACGTTCCTTCCCTTACGAGTCTTGCTGTGCACCTAAACAGTATTTTTTCGCCACATATAAGGTATCTGTGTGCTCAGAAGAAATTGCCCAATACATTTTGGTATTCATGTAATCCTTGCTACCTTTGTGAAAATACAATATTTGAGGCTAAATTAACATTTTTGTTACAAAAAGTAAAATGTTCATTCCTGTGAAGCACCTGAAGAGTTAATAACCTTATTGAATGTGGTTTTGAGTAGCCTGAGGAGCCTCGTTTTTGGAATGGTGTCACTTTTGGGTGTTTTGTGTCATGTAGACCTCTCAAAATCACTTCAAATGTGATGTGGTCCCTAAAATAAGTGGCTTTGTAAATTTTGTTGTAAAAATGAGAAATTGCTCGTAAAATTTGAACCCCTAAAACTTCCTTATAATTTTTTTTTCCCCAAACATTGTGCTGATATAAAGTAGACATGTGGGAAATGTTATTTATTAATTATTTTGTGTCATATGTCTCGTTGGTTTAAAAGCATAAAAATTAAAAAAACTTTGAAAATTGCATAATTTTCAAAATTTTCGCCAATTTTCCGATTTTTTCTCAAATAGACGCAAAACATATTGTCCTAAATTTACCACTAATATGAAGCCCAATATGTCGCGAAAAAACAATCTCAGAATCACTGGGATCCGTTGAAGCGTTCCAGAGTTATAACCTCATAAAGTGCCACTGGTCAAAATTGCAAAAAATGGCCGGGTCATCAAGGTGAAAACAGGCTGGGGGCTGAAGGGGTTATTAATAAACCTTTTCATTATACTTATAGGTCCCACGACACGTACTGCAGACTCTGTCTCCCGGCCGCTTCTGCTTCTGCGTCCAATCATTGCTGTGTACTCCCAGCACTGACTTGCAGGACCTTCCTTGACATCATAGCCATGTGACCAGTCAGGTGTGAATGTTGTATTACCTCGTTGGTTGCACACTGTTCACATGGCAATGACATTAAATGAACGGTGACTTTTACTGTGCAAGTGTTGCATCGGCATCACCCGGTATGGAGCACATTCTCCAGACAGGAGCGGCCGGCTGCATTTATCTCCATGCAGTTGAGGCGCTCCTGTCTGGAGAGCGTCAGACTATACCAGCTGATACTGATGTGAAATACAAGTGGAATTATACTCACACTTGAGCCTGCTTCTCACTCTGTGCAGAACGATATAGAAGAGCTGACAATGCTCGCCCTGCTTTTTTCTATGTAGAGCCGATTGTCTTTACAAAGTGATGAAGCAGAGTTGACATGGCTCTCCCTGTGGACTACGTCGGACTAAGGAGTTTTTATAATAAAGATGAAGTCTCTAATTTTTTTTTGGTTTTATTTCTAAGGAAAAAAAATTCTCTTTGTTGTGTGTTTGTTTTTTTTTACTGTTTATTAGAAATTCATGGTGGCCATGTCTAATTTGGCATGACACCATGAATATCGGGCTTAGTACCAGCTGAGAGTACAAAGCTGGTATTGACTCCTTTATTACCCAACGTGCCACCGCCATCAGGGCCACTGGACAAGCAGGGTAAAGCGCCTGGAAATTGCGCTAAGAAAAAATGCACCATTTCCAGGGGTGGCTGTGGAGAAAAACCCCAAAACTTAATGGGCTTTCCTGTATTTTAATTGCCAGCCAAGGTAAAGCCAGGCAGATGGGAGTGGCAGCCCCCAGCCGTCCGCTGTATCTGCGCTGAGAATCAAAAATACCATCGAGTGTGTCAACCCATATCCTGTCCACCGCCATTAACTTGAGAACGGCGGCAACTATAGGCATAGAAGTGGTGTCTAGGTATAGTAAAGCAGCCATGCGCTACGCAATGAAACCACCTATAGCGCCACCTGGTGTAAAACAATGGAGTTAACATTTTTATCTCAAAAACGGAATGAGATAGAGAAAAAAAGGGAATTGCAAAGTTGTACGGCATCATCAATTCAATATGAATTAACACCTTGCATAGATAAATGCTATGATTAGAACATGTAAAACTCACAAGGCTGCGAACATAAAGCGAAAGCTCATTGAGACCTTCCTACAAGTCATTGGGTATGGTGGCTGTGTGGAGTGGCCACGCTCACTTGACCTGACCCCATTGGACTTCTTTCTGTGAGGTCACATCAAAAAGCATGTGTATTCGACCCCTCCACCATCATTGCAGGACCTACGACGATGTATGACAGATGCTTGTGCAAACCTGTCATCTACCATATTGCACAATGTGCAGCAAGATACAGCATGCTGTGCAGAGTCCAGATGTGCATTGCAGCTGATGCTGGCAACTTTGAGCATCAAAGTTAAATGAGCGCCATAAGTGTGACCAGCATTCAATGTTTTGGGGGGGTCATGGGTTTCATATCATAGCATTTCTGTATGCAAGGTGTCGATTTGTATTGAATTGATGATGCCCTACAATATTTTAATTCACTTTGTTTCTCTATCTCGTTCCGTTTTTGAGATAAAAATGCTAACTCCGTTGTTTTCCACCAGGTGGCGCTATAGGTGGTCTCATTGCGTAGTGCATGGCTACTTTACTATACCTAGAAACCACTTCTATGCCTATAGCTGCCGCCATTCTCAAGTTAATGGCGGTGGACAGGATATGGGTAAACACACTGTATACATATATACACAGCTCTGGCAAAAATTAAGAGACCACTGCAATATTTTCAGTTTTTCAGATTTTTCTCTTTATAGGTATACTAGATGTTTTACCCAGGCGTTGCCTGGGATAGTAAATGTCTCTCTGTCTCTCTCCCAGTCTCTGTCTGTATGTCGCTGTCTGTCTGTCTCACTGTCTGTCTCTTTCCTTGTCTGTCTGTTTCTATCTCTCTATCTGTATTTGCATCAGTCTATCTGTCTCAAACTCTGTATCTGTCTGTCTCTCTCTCTCTCTCTCTGTCTCTTTGCCCGGCTGCCTCTTTTCAAGGCTGTCTCTTTCCTGTCTGTTTCTTTGCCCATCTGTCTCTTTGTCCATCTGTCTCTTTCCCTGTCTGTCTCTTTGCCAGTCTGTCTCTTTCCAGGGCTGTCTCTTTGCCCGTCTGTCTCTTTGCCTGTCTGTCTCTTTACCCGATCTGTTGCTTTTCTGGTCTGTCTTTTTCCTGGTCTGTCTCTTTCCAGGTGTGTCTCTTTCCAGGTCTGTCTCTTTGGGCATTTGTCTCTTTGCCCAGCTGTCTCTTTGACCTGCTGTCTCTTTGCCCAGCTGTCTCTTTCCAGGGCTGTCTCTTTGCCTGTCTGTCTCTTTGCCCGTCTGTCTCTTTGGCCATCTGTCTCTTTACCTGTCTGTCTCCTTGCCCGGCTGTCTCTTTGCCCGGCTTTCTCTTTGCCTGTCTGTCTCTTTGCCTGGTCTGTCTCTTTGCCCAGTCTGTTTCTTTCCCGGTCTGTCTCTTTCCAGGTCTGTCTCTTTCCAGGTCTGTCTCTTTCCAGGTCTGTCTGTATGCCAGTCTGTCTCTTTCCAGGGCTGTCTCTTTCCAGGGCTGTCTCTTTCCAGGGCTGTCTCTTTGCCCGGCTGTCTCTGTCTTTGTCTCTGTCTCTCTTTATCCGTCTCACCACCAACATATTTTTACCTCACACATAAGCTTGTTATACTAACAGTTTATTTTGTTCCTATAGCAACCACTGACTGAGTTGCTATTTACAGCCTGCAGCTCCTAGCTCCATTCGGTTTAATGGCTGCAGGATTTTTTTAGAGTAACTGGAAAGCACGAGGTTAAATTTTCCCGCCCAAACATAGTCTATGACGTTCCCTGAGTCACATGGGGCGTCTGTGCAAAATTTCGTGATTGTAACTGCGATGGTGCAAATTCCTTTAGCGGACATACACACATAAACACATACACACACACACACACACACATACACACACACACACACACACATACATACATACATACATACATACATACACTGAGCTTTATATATTAGATTTTTGAGTAAAATGTAAATTGTTCTTTTATTCTATAAATACTGTGAGGTAGCGTGGTCGGCTGCGCAGCAGAAGACACGGGATCCAGGCACCAAGGGTCACAGCACACGGTTTAATATCCAAACAAAAGTCCACAACAGTACACATGTGCCTCTCCGGCAGAGAACTCAGGGAGTTGTGTTCACTCCCTCACACCCGGCACACCCGCCCTTGTTCCTGTTTCCTTTTAACCCTTCCTTCAGCCTGTAGGGAAACAGCATTAACCCTGGAGTGGAGTTACTTTCTATCATGGAGTGAGCACAACCGGGGAGAGACATACCGGCCGTCATAGATAACCCCGGTCACAGTCTCACATACCCCCCCCCCTCAGTTCAAGCGTGCGGGGTTGAACTCCCGCCATCAAACACGGGCCGCGGGACAAGGCATCGGCGTTGCCCTGTAACCCACCGGCCCTATGTTCAACCGTAAACCGGAAGTTCTGCAGAGAAAGGAACCACCGGGTAACCCGGGCATTCCGTTCCTTGGCGGACCTCATCCAGACCAGTGGAGAGTGATCCGTCACCAAGCGAAACTGCCGTCCCAGCAGGTAATAGCGTAGGGACTCCAAGGCCCACTTGATCGCCAGGCACTCCTTCTCCACTACGCTATAATTCCGCTCGGGAGGGGTGAGCTTCCTACTTAAGAAGGTGACGGGGTGTTCCTCCCCCTGAACCACCTGAGACAGCACTGCCCCCAGGCCGACCTCTGAGGCGTCAGTCTGTACTATGAACTCCTTCCGGAAATCAGGGTTTACAAGAATGGGCTATCCGCACAGGACCCCCTTCTGGGCCAGGAAGGAGTCCTCGGCCTGCGGAGTCCAGCGCACCATGACGGACTTCTTGCCTTTGAGAAGGTCCGTCAAGGGGGCGGATAGTCCCGCAAAATCTTTTACAAACCTCCTGTAGTACCCCACGATACCCAGGAAGGCCCTAACCTGCTTTGTGGTCAGGGGTCTAGGCCACTTTTGGATCGCCTCAACCTTGTTAATTTGGGGCTTAATCACTCCTTGGCCTATCACGTAGCCCAAGTAGCGGGCTTCCGTGAGTCCCAACGCACATTTCTTGGGATTGGCTGTCAATCCGGCTGTTCGAAGCGCGTCGACCACTGCTTGTACCTGTTCCAAGTGGGTCTGCCACTCAGAGCTGTAAATAATCAAGGTACGCTGATGCATACGCCTGGTGGGGTTCCAGCACCAAGTCCATCAACCTCTGGAACGTGGTCGGAGCGCCATGTAACCCAAAAGGCAAGACAACATAGTGGAAGAGACCCTTCGGCGTAACAAAAGCGGTTTTCTCCTTGGCGGACTCCGTCAGTGGCACCTGCCAGTACCCCTTGGTCAGGTCGAGCGTGGTAAAATATCGCGCCTGTCCCAGCCTATCAATCAGCTCATCCACCCGGGGCATGGGGTAGAGATCGAACTTGGATATTTCGTTCAATCTCCTAAAGTCATTGCAGAACCTTAAGGAGCCATCGGGTTTTGGTATTAGGACAATGGGACTAGCCCATTCACTCCGGGATTTTTCGATGACCCCCAGGCGTAGCATTGTCTTCACTTCCTCTGATATGGCTTGTCTTCGAGCCTCCGGCACCCGGTATGGCTTCAGGCGTACCTTCAGATGAGGCTCGGTGACAATGTCATGTCGTATCAGACTGGTCCTACCAGGCAGCTCGGAGAAGACATCGGGGTTCTGCTGAACCAGCCGTCTGGCCTCTCGCCTCTGTGTCTTGGTGAGGGCTTCTCCAATCCTTACTTCCGGTTCGTCCTCTCCGGAGGTCGCTGGAGCCGGATGTGAACGACCCGAAGAGGAGGGAGATGGGGAAAAAACAACCATCAGGCTTTCCCGTTCCTGCCAAGGTTTTAATAGGTTGACATGGTATATTTGTTCAGGTTTCCGCCTACCGGGCTGCAATACTTTATAGTTGACCACCCCGACTCTTTCCTTTATCTCGTAGGGGCCTTGCCACTGAGCCAGGAATTTACTCTCCGCCGTGGGGATCAATACCAACACCCGATCCCCGGGTTTAAAGGTCCGCACAGTGGCTTGTCTATTGTAGCGGCCGCTTTGTGCGGCCTGAGCCTCTTGTAAATGCTCCTTCACAATTGGCATGACCGCGCTTATGCGGTTCTGCATTCCTAAAATGTGTTCAATCACACTTTTATGGGGGGTGGGCTCTTGCTCCCATGTTTCCTTTGCCAGGTCCAACAATCCCCGGGGATGTCGCCCGTATAACAACTCAAAAGGCGAAAACCCCGTGGATGCCTGTGGCACCTCTCGTATGGCAAACATCAAATAGGGAAGCATCATATCCCAGTCTTTCCCGTCTTTGGAGATCACCCTTTTGAGCATGGTTTTCAGGGTTTTATTGAATCGTTCTACTAACCCATCCGTCTGAGGATGATACACCGACGTACGCAACTGCTTGATCTGGAGTTGCCGGCATAGCTCTTTGGTCACTTTAGACATGAATGGGGTCCCCTGATCCGTAAGGATCTCCTTGGGCAACCCCACCCGGCAGAACACAGCAAACAACTCCCGAGCTATAAGCTTCGCCGCAGTATGTCTGAGAGGTATCGCCTCTGGATACCGGGTGGCATAGTCAACGATCACTAGGATGTGTTGGTGCCCTCGAGCAGACTTTACGAGGGGCCGCACCAGATCCATCCCTATCCGTTCAAAAGGGACTTCTATAATGGGTAACGGTACCAACGGACTGCAAAAGTGGGTCAGGGGTGCGGTAAGCTGACACTCCGGGCAGGTTTCGCAGAACCGTTTTACCTCCCCAAAGACCCCGGGCCAATAGAACCTTTGCAATATTCGCTCCTGCGTTTTCTTGACCCCTAGGTGGCCACTCATCAGGTGTTTATGAGCCAAGTTGAGGACCCGCCGGCGATACGGCTGGGGCACCACCAACTGCTCTACCCCCACGACCCGTATTTCATCTACCCGGTAGAGTAAATCCTGCTTAAGAGCGAAATGGGGGTACCTTACCTGGGCACCGGGCAGCTGTGCCACCCCGTCAACTACTGTCACCCAACTCCGGGCATGTATTAATGTAGGGTCCTGGAGTTGGGCTGTCCCAAACGTATCCGGGGACGCCTCCAACTCCGGGATGGGCTCGACCGTCTCAGCCTCTCCTGCCAATACCTCTAGGGGCGACCTATCGAGTTCACATTCTGTCCCTATCATGGGGACCCCTACGGCAGGCGTCCCGGATTCAGGATTGTAGGGCTCAGGTCCCGGACTAACCAATATCTGAGGGGACTTAGGAGGTCCCTTCCATAAAGTCCAAAAATAGGGCAGATCCCTTCCTAGGATCACGTCATAGGGAAGAGTGTTAATAAGTCCCACCTCATGTTGCACCTGACCGCAAGGTGCTGTGATGGTGACAATCCCTGTGGGATAGTCTCGGCAGTCCCCATGTATACAAACCACCCCCACGGTACGTCCTGTGGCCTTTACTTTAGCCCTCAAGGTTGATCGCACAAGGGTCACTAAGCTTCCGGAATCCAACAATCCTGTAACCGGACATCCATTCACCTGTATTTGGCACAAGTGGGGCTCAGTCTCTGGGGAGACCAGGTCAGCGGTACACACCACCTGAGCATACATTGAACCCCGCCGGGTAACCCCACAATCCATGGGCTCCGTGGTGAGTGGACACTGGGCTTCCATATGTCCCACCCGCTGGCACCGCCAACATCTAATAGGGAAGGAAACCCCCTTTACGAGTTGTAGTTTAGGGTACAGAACCTTCCGGACCTCAGGGACGGCGGGCGCGGCCTCAGACGGGACGGTAGCGGAGTCCTGCACCGGTGTCAGCGGTGGGTCCTTGGCCCTAGGCTTGGAGGGGCCGGACCGACGGGCGGTACGCAAAGTCTCAGTGTCCCGTATCAAGTCCTGCGTAGCCACATGCCGCTCTACCAGGGACACTAATTGGTCCAGGGTACTCGGGTCGCCCTGTCCTACCCACCGTTGAATGGTGACGGGTAAAGTGCGCACAAAACGATCAACTACTACCCTTTCCACCATTTGCGCTGAGCTCAGAGTGTCAGGCTGCAACCACTTTTTTACGAGATGCAACAAGTCATAGGCCTGGGAGCGTACGGGTTTGGCTTCCTCATAGAACCACTGATTTACCCGCTGAGCCCGTACATAGGTATTCACCCCCAACCGAGCCAGTATTTCGGCTTTCAAAGTCGCAAATTCTATGGCGTCCTCGGTACAGAGGTCCAGGTACGCTTTTTGGGGTTCCCCCGTCAGATAGGGCGACAATACCTCAGCCCACTGGGGGGTCGGCAGCTTTTCCCGCTCGGCCACCCGCTCAAACACCGCCAGGAACGCTTCCACATCATCCCCCGGGGTCATCTTTTGCAACGCTTGTCTCACCGCTTTCCGGACGCTGCCGTCGTCACCCGGTCCCGGGGTTGTTGCTGCCGGTCCGGCATGGATCGACTTGGCCAGGAGAACCATCTGTTCTTGGTGCCTTTGTTCCTGAAATTTCAAAGATTGCTGCTGATGATCCAACGACCGGAGCAGGTGTGCATTGATCTGTTGCTGCTGCTTTAGTATTTCCTCCATGGCGTCGCCGGGTTTTGGCTGTAGTATAGCCGCTTGAATCCAGGACATGTGCTACCGGGTCACCAGAAATGGAAGCTACACCTCACCGGGCTGGCGTGCCCGCCGATTCTCCACCATATGTGAGGTAGCGTGGTCGGCTGCGCAGCAGAAGACACGGGATCCAGGCACCAAGGGTCACAGCACACGGTTTAATATCCAAACAAAAGTCCACAACAGTACACATGTGCCTCTCCGGCAGAGAACTCAGGGAGTTGTGTTCACTCCCTCACACCCGGCACACCCGCCCTTGTTCCTGTTTCCTTTTAACCCTTCCTTCAGCCTGTAGGGAAACAGCATTAACCCTGGAGTGGAGTTACTTTCTATCATGGAGTGAGCACAACCGGGGCGAGACATACCGGCCGTCATAGATAACCCCGGTCACAGTCTCACACTACTGATAACATGTCTCCGAATTTCCAAGCAAAAAAATTTGTATTTCATTTGTGAAAATAGACGTTTATAGAATAAAACAACAATTTACATTTTACTCAAAATTATACCTATAAAAAGAAAAATCGTGAAGTCCTCAGAGCAAAATAAATATCTTTTCACCACAATCAACCTAGAATTGATTATTTTGTTTTTTAATTTACTAGCTTTGGTGACAATAAATAAAAAAATCTAACCTCTAAAGGTTGTGCAGCAAAACATTAAATTAAGGGTATCATCATTTCTGTCGAGGCCTATTTCATGAGTTTTATTTTTAAAAAAATTCTGTGGAAGCGTGATTTTTTATTTATTATTACTTTTGTCAGATTCAAGTTATTTCTGTGACCATTGTGGGTTTTTCTTTCATTAAACAAAGGGGGGCAACAATTTTGACCACGTGTATGTAAATATATATGACCACATATAGAAAAAAACAATATGTAGCCAAAAGTAAAATGTGCAATTTTTTATTAGAATTGATTAGTGATGGGCGAACCCTCCCTATGTTCGTGTTCGAGAGACTCGCCCGAGCTTTTTGTAAAGTTTGAGTTTGGGTCCTGAGATAACGCGAACTTGCATCCGAACCCCGAACTTGGACTTTATAGTTATGGAATGGGGTGGGGGAGTCTGTAAAATAAAGAATATAGTTACTAATAAACATTGTCATTATACTTACCACTCCTGCAATGTGTCCTGTGGACCTGCTCAGCCGCTATCTCCCGGCCGCTTCTGATTCCACATCCTATCATTGCTGTGCCCCCGGGTAACCACCACTGACTAAAGGATCTTCCATGACATCATAGCCATGTGACCAGTCTGGTGTGAATGTTGTACAGACATTGGCTTACAGACTGGTCACATGGCTATTACGTCATGGAAGGTCCTGTTAACTTCCGGTGGTATTCACTGTACTTCTCATCACTCAGCAGTTTTCGGCTGTTTTCGGCCGTGTTCACGGTTACATCAGGGTTTACACAAGTCAATGGCTAAGCAATGGACTTGATTGAACTTTGACTGTCACTGTGTGAGTCTCGCATCGCATCACCCAGCACGGCGCACACTCTCCCAACAGGAGCGGATTGGATGCATGTATTTCCATTCAGCTGAGACGCTCCTGTCATGAGAGTTTCAGGCCGTGCGGGTAATGCAATGTGAGACTGCATGAGTCATATGCAAGTGGAATCATACCATCACTGTCAGCCTGCTTCCCGCTCTGAACAGGTGCTTTTCTTTACATAGCGATGAAACAGAGCTGACATTGCTCTACCTGTGGACTATGTCGGGCTAAGGATTTTTTATATTAAAGATGGGGTCTCTAAATGTTTTTTTTGTTTTATTTCTAATAAAAAAGTCTATGTGTTGTGTTTTTCTCTTATCTGGTAAACCACCTACAACACACTCAACCAAGACATAACACAGGAGCTCTTTCACTGGGACTGGGCTAGGGTAGGTGCTGGGGTGGCCAACATGAGGTATGGAACCTCTTGCCCACTAGTTCAGGAACCCGGGAGAAAGGCACCAACAGGGAGTTAGGAACAGCAAGCACCAGGTCACACTGAGGAGGAGATAACGAAAGACACGGATGGTTCGCTGGATGCTCGACCCAGGTTCTTAGGATAGAAGAGAGATCCCAAGGTTCGTGGGGACTGCAGAAGGCACCCATGATTCGTTCCATGGCCCAGGAGCTGCAGTGGAGGGAAACCGTCAAAAGGAGACGCACAGAAGGAAACACCGGCCTCAACGTCCTAAGTATCCGGGATTGGCTGAAGTCCATCACAGCGCAGCCTGGTACTCCAACAGTGGTGTGCTTTCAGTGAGTAAAGAACTTAAACTGCACACTCTGTGTTGTCCCGTTACTGCTGGCGCTCTCCACATCGCACCCCTGTGCCATAGGCGACTAGTACTACTCCTATCATCCTCCCTGGGGCCAAGCTCTATCTGTTGAGAGCTGCAACACCCGAGCTGCGTTACCATTCATCCCAGATGAGAGAAATCCTCCAATATAGACGCACACCACAGGTGGCGTCACGAACAACTACCCCCATCGTCCCCATCCCCAGCTTTATTGACACCGCTGGGGTCATGAAACCGGGCAAGGTGCACCGTGGCGACCCAGGAGAAGAACCGTGGCCTAGTGACGAGTAACCTCAGACCCCTTGGGCACATCATGAGCTTCCCAGGAAAGCTCATGTTTGGGATTGTGCGCACGAACACTATGTGTTTAATACAGACCCCGAATTTTACAGTTCGGGTTCGCCCATCACTAAAATTGATTAGAATTGATTCAAATTTACCATTTACACCATGCATTTGAATCAATTCTAATAAAATATTTATGCTTAATTTTTGCTATATATTGTGTTTTTTCCACATGTGCTCCTATATATATACAGCTGTATACAGTATACTGGTTCATTTCTCTTCCTTTCTCCATTTCTGTCTGATTTTTTCTTTTGCCTGACCACACAATGCTGCTCTAATCATGTCTACTTTAACCATCTATTTTCAGTGTTCTGGGTCTGAATTGCTTCCTTGATGTCAATTACTATGAATGGGCAACAATTCTAACAGACAACTACAGAATCTTTTACAGAGCCTTCTGAGAGGAGTGGAAGCAGTTGTAGCTGCAAAGTGGAGAACAACTCTATATAAATGGTCTATGGTTTTAGAATTAGATGTTTCTAAAGCTCATGAACTTTATGCATAATATGAACACTTGTTTATTTCTATATTTCTGAACATTTTATTTTTACCTTTTGTTGATAACCACTGGATTTGACCATACAATCATTTGATCACTTCAATAATACTCTTCAGTATTTTTATACAGCAATGTACTATGTCTATCAGTGTAAAATTGACAGGCAGCCTTTTATGCCCTGCCTTTGAAACCCAGTGGTGCAAATGAGTTTAAAGAGGGATTGAGTTAATTATAATGGCATCTTGGAGGTATAACAACTAGGGATGGCTGAATAGTCAAATATTCAGGTTCGGATTATTTGAGCCAAATAATTTCTATTAGTATATTCGTACCAAATAATGAACCCTATGCAAGTCAATGGGAAACTCTTTCATCAGAAGGACCTTGGAAATCGGTCTGGTAGGGCTGTAAAAGTTCTGAAATGGATGGAAAAGTGTTGAAACTGAATGGGAACAGCATGGGGAAGATGTCTGGATGCATGTCTGACTCGAATTTGTTTTCTGGGAATAATGTTGACAAAGTTTTAGACAATGTTGCAGGAATATTATAGTAACTGAGACTATTTTATATAAATGTAGAAAAGTACATCATAAAGAAAATAAAACCATATTCACAAAACCTGAAATAAAGACCAAAATACAATAACATAAAATACAAATCACTATAGAACATAATAAAATATAATACATATTTTTTTAGTACCATTTTCATAATGAAATTCCAAACAAACTTAAATGTTTCAAATGTGAGACATTTACTTTGGGATTACTTTGGGCCTTTTTGTGTTGTGTATCCTAAAAAAACCTCACATAGATAGCCAGTTGGAGAATGATTTAAATTACTGCCAAAAACTCTCCATATTTTTATATTTATCCCATTGGGTTTCTATTTTTCAGGTCTTTCTATAACAGTGCTGAATCCTCGTCAGTAACAAACACAAACAGCTTTAAGGCTTTATATAGGGAAAATATGCAAGAATTTTATTAACTTGTATTGTCTACCTGATTGAGTCTATATAACCCAGATGTATTGACTACCTTTGTGATTTGCATTTCTCACTACTGTTTCTTTAGGCAACGGAAGGTAACATTTTTGCATTTTTGAGTGTATATAGCAAATTAACTCCAATTCACAATCAAGCCTTGTTCAATATCAAGGCATATCTATGTTCAGTCTGGAACTAGGCACATTTTTCTCAGTTTTGCATTGATATTTATGGCTTGCATACATTTGCGGGTTTTTTTTTCAATTGGGTTTATATAATTGACTGTGGTTGTCATTATTTTTTTTATAACCAGAATGTTACAGTTCAGTGTTCCCCCGAGCCCTGAACCGCTCCTGCCCCACCCTCATCCTCTACATTGGTGTTGGCTGACTCCTCTCTGACACCTGTCCATCAATCCAGGCGCTTGGCCGCTAGGCGTCAGGTGTCCAGGGTCTTGGGTCATCTGAGCCTAAGTCCCCATTTTGCCCTACCATGAATGAGCGGGTTCCCGCTGCTTCTACAGGCTCTAAGTGCGGGATTCCCATTACTGTGCATGAGCTTGAAGTCACCAATGATGCGGTGGCTACTGATTGGCAGTCACAGATGTCAACGGTGTCCAGGTGGCCACTAATTGGCCGTCGATGACATCAGCGGTGACATGGCGGCCACTGCTTGGCCGTGGCCGATGCCATTGCCATTTGGCATCTGGTTTGGGGCAGGGCTTAGGGCTATAAAGGATGCTGGATGATGCCCATGGCCATGCGAGCATCTTACTTGTTCAGGGATACATTGGTGCAGAGAAGTCTGTAGTGGCCACAAGTGCCATTAGCCCTGTAGTGCTGTAGCGCACACTTAGTGCTGGCTTTTTGTTTTTTCTTCATTGAATTGGTTGGTGGCTGTCACCCACCTTGCTATGCACCCCAATTTGGGATGTATTCCACCTATCTAGATTTTGGCAGTTGGTGGCTGTTCACATTCAGTCATCAGGCCCTGTCCACAGGCTATTTACTTCATGCAGCATTTGCTTGGATCTGTCCCACCCACAGCCATGACTCAGTCATGGGTACGGGATAGAAAAAGACCAAGTAAGTGCTTCTAAGAGCAGTTCTACCATTTCATATGTGAGGCCGTCTGGCACATTTTATAAAAATATTTTAGCGTAGGACTGCCCCAAGATATTTGCCGTGACGTGGCGGGGTAGCTGAAGAAATTGCAATTTTTTGACAAAAATCTCAAATTTATAATAAGTACTGTTGGAATTTTTAGTGCTGTAGTGCACACTTAGTGCCGGCTTTTTGTTTTTTCGCCATTAGCCCTGTAGTGTCTGTGATAGGGCTGCTAAAGTCATTAGGAGCGGTAGGCAGGGTTAGGCGTCCGGTGCCCATCGCGCCAAGATTTGTGGCGAGTCACACCCAGGGTCAGCTAACCTGCTCCTATTCTGCCAATCCATCCATACGAAAGCAGCAGAGTGACGTCAACTGGGTTGCATCTTCAGTCTGGCTGTGCACATGTGGCCGATCCTTGCAGGTCTCCCTGTGCTGCCAACAGGGGAGGTCCTATACTCGGTGGTGTGCTGTAAACACCACCGATTGTGTCTGTTGTTTTTGTGTCTCTCTGAAGTTGTTCCGTCTGGCCGAATACCTCTCTGTAGCTTTGTCATCTGCTTGGAGGACCTCGGGAGACTATTGAGCCATTATTCGTTTGTCCCCCCGCATAACACGGTATAACAGATTGAAATACACTGTATATTGCTAATGCACTTCTAAAAAAGCTATTTGTATTTTTTTGCAGCATTCTCGATAACAACCGTTTATAAGGGTTAATTTATAACTAGGATATTTTTACCACTACATTTGTTAATAATTATGTATGATCACAAAATGCATTTATTATTCCTTATTACTACAGACCTCTTCCACCTGGAAGATTTTGCTATCCGTCAACACTAAGCATCATGTATTCCACGTGAAAAACCTAACCACTATACTGACTAACAATAATGTGGTCTGGTTCCAGCCAAAAAGATCCATGAATGCCCCATTCAGCGTAGGAAAGACTTGTCAGCCGACGCCAGTCCGTAGAAGCACCCACCCTCTTGTAAACCTCTATATTAAAGAGACATCAAAGCATCAAGTGGTCCACGTTTTCTAGCGTGGCAGGACAATGTTCTCATGGACAATTCCTGTCATCGGAGTTCCTGTACTTCTGATTGTTCATCTCCTTCCTCCCTGGAGAGACAATTTGAATATTTTCTAGAGGGGCATTGCAGCTATAAGACCCCTCACTGGGAGCCAGACTGGTTTGTCAGGTCTCTGCAAGGAGAAAAGTTTTCCTCCTAGATCCCACTATAGCTTTTCATAAGCCAGATCAGATCCCACACTTTGCAGTGACAAGGGGCAATCACCCCGAAACACTGTGTTTGCAAATTGCGGTTCTGATCAGGTATAAATGCTAAGTCATATGAAAAGGCTCATTAAAAGCGCCCTTTTGCTTTTAGGATTGCTACTTCCAATAGGTGGCAGTAGAGGTCGTCTCCTTCCTCCCTGGAGAGACAATTTCAACAGTGTTGCGTCGGACAATCTGGTATCCAGCAAAAACAAAATGTTAGCATCAAGATGGCCAAAAAAAATCAAAGGCCCTGAATCTAGTCATAGAATACTTTAAGCTGGTAGCGTTAATGGTTGCCACCGTCAACGCGGTGAGTGCTGCCATCATGGCTGATCAAGTTGTACAGCAACCTTTTTCCCACCCCCAGGCACATGCTCTTCCATAGAGAAGGATATGTTCTTCTGCCTCTTCAAGTATACACTCATATCCATTCTTCCATCAGCCTTCTTCAATCTCTCGCTTTTGTCCGGCAGACCTGGTGTAGCCTCCTGCCTGGGGGATCGTTTGTCACCACCAGTGAAAAAGGTTCAGTGCCCTCTGAAGCCATGACCCCATTATCTACAACTTTCAACACCACACCCACTGCCCACCCGTCAGACTCAATGGGAGAGATGTCACATTGAGCGTGGTGCCAGGTACTGGAACAGGGTGGGCTCACCAGGGGTCCCATTCCAGAGACAGACCCCTGAACACCACAGTGTGTGGCCCAATTTTTGGAAACAAGGGAGACTGTGGTTGGAGTCCCCTTGCTTTTTTCTTAAAAAGATTTAAGCATGGGATGGGAAATCTGGGTCAACAAGGCTCTTTCCCTCAGTACCCAGCTTTTTCATATTCTGTTAAACATCTTTTCCTCAGCATCCAGCTTTCCATGCTCTGCTATCAAGGGAAAGCTGGGTGCTGAGGTAAAGATGTATAGCAGAGCATGGGAAAGCTGGGTACTGAGGTAAAGATGTATAGCAGAGCATGGGAAAGCTGCATGCTGAGAGAAAGATGCACAGCAGAGCATGGAGAAGTTGGATGCTGAGGGCAAGATGTATAGCAGAGCATGGGAAAGCAGGGTGCCGAGGACAACATGGATATTAGAACATAGGAAAGCTGGATGCTGATAGAGGAATTTCAGAGCATAGGAAAGCTAGGTGTTGAGAGAAAGAGCTGAGTGTCGGCGTCATTAGTTGGTGTAATTATCCCATACCTCAAGTATCTGTGTAATCATCCCGTACCTGGAGTGTCGGTGTATGAGGGCCCAGGTCCAAATTTTACATTGGGACCCTTCAAACTCTAGTTACGCCACTGGTGGTAAATTATTGTCAAGAGCAAATCACCCAAGTAATGCTAGTACATATAATGTAGCAGGAACTAGGGTACATAACACTCAGGAGATTATAGCTAGGTTTACCTCATATTACGAATCACTATACAACATAAAGGGACACTATGCAGACCTTCCAGTGCCTTAGATGAGACAGAAAATTGAGGCTAATGCGGGCTTCACACGGTACGATCTATCGTGCGATAGCACGAGCGATCGTACCCGCCCCCGTCGTTTGTGCATCACGGGCAAATCACTGCCCGTGTCGCACAAAGTCGTTTAACCCCCGTCACATGTACTTACGTGCTGAGCGACGTCACTGTGGGTGGCGAACATCCACTTCCTGAAGGGGGTGGCACGTTCGGCGTCACAGCGACATCACACAGCGGCCGGCCAATAAAGCGGAGGGGCAGAGATGAGCGGGACGTAAACATTCCGCCCACCTCCTTCCTTCCGCATAGCCGGTGGGTGTCGCAGGACGCAGGTAAGCTGTGTTCATCGTTCCCGGGGTGTCACACAGTGCGATGTGTGCTACCCCGGGTACGATGAACAACCTGCGCAAAATAAGATAAACGATTTTTTAAAAATAAACGAGGAGTACATGATACCCGATTTCTCACCGATTTGTGATCGCTCGTAGGTGTCACACGGGATGACGTCGCCGGATGTGCGTCACGAAAACCGTGACCCCGATGATCTATCACACGATAGATCACCTCGTGTGACGCCCGCATTAGTTTCAGTCCCACAAGCTTCCCCTTTGCCTGCAGAAACATCTGATTTAGATCATAGCTTTGCCTTGGAGGAAGTGACTGCAGTCATAAAAGTTGTAAAAAAAGGGCAAGAGTCCAGGGCCAGAAAGCTTTACCGCCAGCTTTTAAAAAAGATTCTCAGATCTCTTGAGCCCGACGTTCCTGGATTTGTGTAATTTCATGTTTTCTGGAGGTATATTACAACAAAAAGCGCTCAGATCTCATATATCAGTTTTTCATAGACTTGGGAAGGATCCCGTCCATTGCAGTAGTTACCACCCAATATCTCTTATCAATACAGACATCAAACTATATGCAAAACTGATAGCTAATAGGCTGCGGTTGCTTCTTCCAACACTCATAAACCTGGGCCAGGTGGAATTTGTCCCCGACAGAGAGGCGAGAGATAATATCATTAAGGTCTCCTTGGTGGAAAGAAGAGGGGCATTCCTATTTGCACCCTGTCGATTAATGCCGAAAAGTCCTTTGACAGGGTGCATTGGGAATTTATGTTCCAGGCACTAAAAAGTGTAAGCTACTCATGTGGGACTTTTCCAATTTTCTCTTTCTTCCCTTTCCCTGTCACTATTCTATGATTCCTCTCCTTTATGTTCCTCTTTTTTTACTGTTCTGTTTACCTTAGTCATTTTTGTTCACTGAATTAACCTTTCTTGTATTTTGGCCTGGATTGGCTCAACCTTTCTGTTTCAAAAATGATTATCTTGGTTTCAAGAAGTTCTCTGTTACATATGTAACTCCACAAACCAATATGTGATTTGTCGTGTATTTGCATTTTGATGTTTTGTCTTTGTAATAGAATTTGATTTGAAACAAAAAAACATATTGCTTACCCTTCTGGCTACTTTCACACAGATTTTCACTACCATTATTTACATTCACTCTTCTTGGTTCTACTTCCACAACACTCACCCCAACCCATACTATGGAAAAAATAAAACAATCTATTAATAAAATCACATATAAATAAACGCATATAATAAAACACAATAGCACTGCAACTCATTTTTTTTTCAGTTTATTATATACATTTTTATTTCTTTTCTCTCACAGCAAACCACACATATATTATTTTAACTAGATAACCTACCACCCCTAATCCACCCTGGCCACCATGTTCAAGATAGTTCTCTGAGCTTATGTCAGTCCCACAATCTTTCCCCAGCTGGGTCCGGACCAGGCCAGATCAGGCCTTATTCACCACATATAAAAATTCCCCTCCAAACCTATTACCCATCACTAGAGATGAGCGATCCGGTTCCGGTTCGGCTCGAGGCCGATTCGCCGAACGGAGGTCCCGTTCGAGTTCGGCTCGTCGAACGTTCGACGAACCGAACTCGAACTGCATAGGAAACAATGGCAGGCAATCACAAACACAGAAAAACACCTAGAAAACACCCACAAAGGTGTCCAAAAGGTGACAAACAACTCAAACACATGGGAAAGTGACAAGGACATATACTCATGCGAAAACAAAAGAGCTGGACAAAGAAAAAGAGGAGGAGACACAGATATAGGCATGGCACGCCCTTCTAAAGTCATGTAAAACACCGCAAGGTGACTCCAAGCGGAGTCTCCCTTTTTTCCAAAAATTGTGCCCCACACACACCCACCCCTTCAGTGGCAGCAGTTGTGCCCCAGTTGTACACTTCACAGCTAGATTTGCATCAAGCACATTCAAAAATACGCTATTCTTAACCGTCCCCAGGATGACACCGGGGTAGGTAGCAAAGTCTTTCCTGATCCCAGCTCTGTTCATCTTGGCTTCTTTTAAAAACACAGCAAGCAAGGGTTACTCCAAGCGGAGTCTCCCTTTTTTCCAAAAATTGTGCCCCACACATACCCACCCATTCAGTGGCAGCACTTGTGCCCTAGTTGTACACTTCACAGCTAGATTTGCATCAAGCACATTCAAAAATACGCCATAATTAACCGTCCCCAGGATGACACCAGGGTAGGTAGCAAAGTCTTTCCTGATCCCAGCTCTGTTCATCTTGGCTTCTTTTAAAAACACAGCAAGCAAGGGTTACTCCCAGCGGACTCTCCCTTTTTTCCAAAAATTTTGGCCCACACACACCCACCCATTCAGTGGCAGCACTTGGGCCCTAGTTGTACACTTCACAGCTAGATTTGCATCAAGCACATTCAAAAATACGCCATAATTAACCGTCCCCAGCATGACACCGGGGTAGGTAGATAAAGTCTTTGCTGAACCATGACTTGTTCATCTTGGCTTCTTTTAAAAATAATGTAAGCAAGGGTTACTCCAAGCGGAGTCTCCCTTTTTTTCCAAAAATTGTGCCCCACACACACCCACCCATTCAGTGGCAGCACTTGTGCCCTAGTTGTACACTTCACAGCTAGATTTGCATCAAGCACATTCAAAAATACGCCATAATTAACCGTCCCCAGCATGACACCGGGGTAGGTAGCAAAGTCTTTCCTGATCCCAGCTCTGTTCATCTTGGCTTCTTTTAAAAACACAGCAAGCAAGGGTTACTACAAGCGGACTCTCCCTTTTTTCCAAAAATTGAGCCACACACACACCCACCCATTCAGTGGCAGCACTTGGGCCCTAGTTGTGCACTTCACAGCTAGATTTGCATCAAGCACATTCAAAAATACGCCATAATTAACCGTCCCCAGCATGACACCGGGGTAGGTAGATAAAGTCTTTGCTGAACCATGACTTGTTCATCTTGGCTTCTTTTAAAAACAATGTAAGCAAGGGTTACTCCAAGCGGAGTCTCCCTTTTTTTCCAAAAATTGTGCCCCACACACACCCACCCATTCAGTGGCAGCACTTGTGCCCTAGTTGTACACTTCACAGCTAGATTTGCATCAAGCACATTCAAAAATACGCCATAATTAACCGTCCCCAGGATGACACCAGGGTAGGTAGCAAAGTCTTTCCTGATCCCAGCTCTGTTCATCTTGGCTTCTTTTAAAAACACAGCAAGCAAGGGTTACTCCAAGCGGACTCTCCCTTTTTTCCAAAAATTGTGCCCCACACACACTGTTACGGGGGGCTGTCTGATAATAACCTAAAGGAGTATCAGACAGTCAGGGTCCACCGTGCAAAGACTCTGCTGCAGACTATGGCAGAGTGCAATACCTCTGTTAACTCACAGAAGGATATAATAAGAAATTAAAGCAATTCCTCCCTTACTTGGAGGGTGTGTGGAATGATCTCTGTTAATAATCACAGAGACAAAGGCAATGTGTGCGAAATGGCACCTACCTAGGTCCGCTCTTCTAGTGGTGCAAAAGAGACGAACAGCAGCGTAAGCCGCACAAAGCTCCTACCTGCGTTCGCTCCACTAGTGTGCGAGGACACGAACCACTAGATATGGCACCTGCCTAGGTCCACTCTTCTAGTGGTGCAAAAGAGACGAACAGCAGCGTAAGCCGCACAAAGCTCCTACCTCTGTTCGCTCCCCTAGTGTGCGAGGATACGAACAACTGCTAGTCGCAGTATAAGGAACGTTACCCTAGCGGCAACGTCCACCTACGAGTCGAACCACAAGGCCCAGCCAGACCATGTGCCTCAGGCACCTGCCTATGTCCGCTCCCCTAAGAGATAAGGATACGGACAGCAGCCGAAGCTGTAAGGTATAAGAACGCTACCCTGCCGGTAGTGCTCACCTAGCATAGACAGAGGAATGCCTAGAGGAACGCGCACAGAGCGTCTACTCTTATGCATGAACCAAGAGGACTGAGCGCCATGCGGCGTGTGTCAGGGTCTTATATAGACTCTGTGCCTCATCCAAGATGGAGGACACCAGAGCCAATCCGCTGCCAGAACGACAGGAGTGACATCATGCTGGCCTATCACCGACCAAGGCATCACAAGCACATGACCAGCGACCAATCGGCATAGAAGGTGTCAGAGACATGTGACCTCGTGTCAGCGATGATGTCACCCGCACATGTGCAATGGCTCCAAGATAGGACTTAGTCTCCGGCGCTCGCACATGTGCAGTAGCAAGAAATCTGGACTTAGTCTCCAGCGCTCGCACATGTGCAGTAGCAGGAAATCTGGACTTAGTCTCCAGCGCTCGCACATGTGCAGTAGCAGGAAATCTGGACTTAGTCTCCAGTGCTCGCAGCAACTGTAACAGTACCTCCCCCTCAAGGGCCCCCCTCCCGGCGACGCAGGTAATTGGCAACTAAGTCGGGAGCATGGACAGCCTCCTCAGGCTCCCAAGAGCGATGTTCCGGGCCGTAACCCTCCCAATCTATCAAGAAGAACCTGCGCCCTCTAACCATCTTAGAACCAACTATGGCTCGTACCTCATAGCTAGAGCGAGAGGAATCAGAGGCAGGAGAGTGCACTTCACGAGCGTGAGGTAAAATAGCCGGCTTTAGCAGTGAGACATGGAATTTGTCATGAATCCTAAGATGGACGGGTAACTTCAATTGGTAGACTACAGGATTTACCTGTCGAAGAACCTCATAAGGACCCAGGAAGCGAGGAGCAAATTTGACAGAGCTCACTCTAAGTCTCACGTGTTTTGCAGAGAGCCACACAAAGTCCCCTGGAGAAAAGACAGGAGCCGGACGACGAAACCGATCGGACACCGTCTTCATACGGTCCTTAGCTGCTTGGATCGACTCTTGAGTCCGATCCCAAACCTCTCTGGCATTAGTTGCCCAGTCGGCCACAAGAGGAGGAGGTGCAGCAGCGGGAAACGGTACCGGTACCCTAGGGTGTTGCCCATTATTGAGTACAAACGGTGTCTGCCCAGTGGCCTCAGCCAGCGAATTGTTAAGGGCAAATTCTGCCCAGGGTAGGAGGGAGGACCAGTTATCGTGGTTCTCAGCAACAAAGTGTCGAAGGTATATAATCATATATTGATTGGTACGCTCAACCAAACCATTGGTCTCCGGATGGTATGCCGAAGAGAGATTCAACTCAATTTGCAGAAGGCTACAAAGATCTCGCCAGAAACGGGAAGTAAATTGCGGGCCTCTATCACAAATGATACGATCTGGCATCCCGTGAAGCCTAAAGACATGCTTGAGGAATAGTTTGGCTAGTACCCTGGAAGATGGGATTCTCGATAACGGTACGAGATGAACCATCCGGGAGAAATGGTCCGTAATGACCCACACAAATCTATGTCCCTGTGAACATGGAAGATCACCCACAAAGTCCATGCCTACCACCTCCCATGGTCTATCTGGCACTGGTAAAGGATGCAAGAGCCCAGCCGGTCTTTGCCGTGATGGACGGTTGCGAGCACACGAGTAGCAGGAACCGACATATCTCTTGACCTGGCTGGCTAAGTGTAGCCACCAATACCACCTCTCCAGTAACTCTCGTGTCCGCCTAATACCAAAATGCCCACCCACCTTTGAGGTGTGGGCCCATGACAGTATATCATTCTGTCGATCAGGCGGAACAAAGGTCTTGCCCGGTGGGATTTGGTCTAACGTCACAGGGGAGAGCGTATGAAAAACCCTGGAGGGAAGGATAAGACGAGGTTCGTCAATCTCTTCCTGGGTAGAAAGCATAGAGCGAGACAGGGCGTCTGCCTTGTTATTCTTACTCCCAGACAGATAGTTGATGGAGAAGTGAAAGCGGGAGAAAAACAAGGACCAGCGGGCTTGGCGAGGATTCAGACGCTGAGCGGTTTGTAAGTACGTCAGATTCTTATGGTCTGTATAGACCTGGAAAGGATGTTTCGCTCCTTCCAGCAAGTGACGCCACTCCTCCAAGGCTAATCTCAAGGCGAGCAGTTCCCTATCCCCAATGGTATAGTTTCTCTCTGCCGGTGAAAAGGTTTTTGCAAAGAAGAAACACGGCCTTTTTCTACCTGCACCATTCTTTTGATACAAGACCGCACCAGCACCCACTGAAGAGGCATCAACCTCTAAGAGGAAGGGCTTACTCTCATCGGGTCTTTGAAGAACGGGAGCAGTTGAAAAGTGTCTTTTTACTGCCTCAAAAGCCTGAGATGTTTCAGGAGACCAGGCTTTGGGATTAGCACCTTTCTTAGTCAAGGCCACCAAAGGGGCCACCAAAGTAGAAAAATGGGGTATGAACTGCCTGTAATAATTTATGAATCCTAAGAAGCGTTGCACCGCCTTCAAGGAATGAGGTTCGGACCATTGCAGGACAGCAGAGAGCTTCGCAGGATCCATAGCCAGGCCCTCTTGTGAGATAATGTAACCCAAAAAAGGCAATGAGGACTGCTCGAATACACATTTCTCGAGTTTAGCAAACAATGAGTGCTCCCTTAAACGGGAAAGGACACGAACGACATCCTGACGATGAGTCTCCAGATCAGGAGAAAAAATCAGGATGTCGTCCAGATACACCACTACTGAGGATAACAGTAAATCCCTGAACACATCGTTTACGAAGTCCTGAAATACTGCGGGTGCATTACATAACCCAAAAGGCATGACGAGGTATTCATAGTGACCGTCTCGGGTGTTAAAAGCGGTCTTCCATTCGTCACCCTTTCGAATTCGTACCAAGTTATACGCACCCCGCAGATCCAACTTCGTAAAAACTTGAGCTCCTCTCAGTCTGTCAAAGAGCTCCGAAATTAAAGGTAATGGGTATTTGTTCTTTATTGTGATTGCGTTGAGACCCCTGTAATCTATGCAGGGACGCAAATCACCCTCTTTCTTCCGAACAAAGAAAAACCCAGCTCCCGCTGGAGAGACAGACTTACGAATGAACCCCTTCTCTAAACTCTCTCTTATATAGGTCGACATGGCCTCCGACTCAGGTATCGACAGGGGGTAAACCCTGCCTTTAGGTGGAACCGAACCTGGGATAAGGTCTATGGCACAGTCATACGGCCTATGGGGTGGAAGAACCTCAGCACCCTGTTTGGAGAACACGTCAGCGAAATCCAGATAGGGTGTAGGTATGGGAGAGAGATCAGTAGATGCAACCGCAATGACCTTAGGTGGTAAGGGAAGACATCGGGACTGACATTTCGAACCCCAACTAATAATGCTGTCAGACTCCCAGTCAATGTGAGGAGCATGAGTCCGAAGCCATGGGAGACCCAGAAGGACGTCGTCTATACCCTCAGGCAAAACAAGAAAAGAAATCTCCTCTATGTGACCCTGAGACAGGGAAAGGCGCAAGGGAACTGTCCTCAATGTAATGGAGTCAGACAACATAGTTCCATTAACAACACGGACAGGAATAGGCGCCTCTAACATGATAGAGGGAATATTGTGTCCCTTTACAAATCCTGAGGACACAAAAGTCCCGTCAGCTCCGGAATCCACAAAAGCCATAATAGGCCATGTATTCTCAGATAACGAGAGCTGACCTGGGATACAACACTTAGAGGGTGCAGAAGACGTCTCTAGTAACCCCCTTCTAATGGTTACTAGGCCAGGGAGTTTCCCTGACGACTAGGACACTTGTTGGCATAGTGCCCAGCCTGACGACATACGTAACATATAGGAGGACCAGACTTGCGAAGTCTGGAAGACGTATGACCTAACTCCATAGGAGTGGGAGATGTTTCAGATGCTGAGGAAGATGGTAGTGGACCCTCAACAACTGGAATAGCCCGATGCTTAGGGCGTGAGGAAGAGACTTGAGTCTACGTTCCTTATGGCGTACATCGATCCTCGTTGCTACTGTGATCAAGTCCTCCAGAGAAGCAGGGACCTCACGAGTAGCAAGAGCATCCTTGACATAGCCTGCCAACCTTCTCCAGAAGATAGGAATCAACACCTTCTCTGGCCAATCTAGTTCTGCCACCATAGTTCTAAAAGCAATGGCATAAGAACTAGTGGATAACGAACCCTGAGATAGATCTAACAGTCTCAGGGCCGCATCATGGGTAACCTGCGGACCCATGAATACCGCCTTAAGAGCATCAAGAAAGTCTTGATGTCTCAGAGTAACCACATCAGAGCGCTTCCATAGGGGAGTCGCCCATTCTAAGGCTTTGTCCTGAAGTAAGGAGATGATAAACCCTACTCTGGACCTCTCCGTAGAGAAGCGAGAAGAGTTGACCTCTAGGTGTATCTGACACTGACTAATGAAACCACGACATGATCTGGCATCGCCAGAATATCTGTTTGGCAGAGCAAGTCGAGGATCATGTGCAGATGTCACCATGGTCTGAGGTTTATCCTCTATACTCTTGAGCCGTGACTCAAGTACTTGTATGTAACGGTGTAACTGCTGATACTCTGCCATAACTGCCAGACCCTTGGCTCAGTCCTAATGTTACGGGGGGCTGTCTGATAATAACCTAAAGGAGTATCAGACAGTCAGGGTCCACCGTGCAAAGACTCTGCTGCAGACTATGGCAGAGTGCAATACCTCTGTTAACTCACAGAAGGATATAATAAGAAAGAAAAGCAATTCCTCCCTTACTTGGAGGGTGTGTGGAATGATCTCTGTTAATAATCACAGAGACAAAGGCAATGTGTGCGAAATGGCACCTACCTAGGTCCGCTCTTCTAGTGGTGCAAAAGAGACGAACAGCAGCGTAAGCCGCACAAAGCTCCTACCTGCGTTCGCTCCACTAGTGTGCGAGGACACGAACCACTAGATATGGCACCTGCCTAGGTCCGCTCTTCTAGTGGTGCAAAAGAGACGAACAGCAGCGTAAGCCGCACAAAGCTCCTACCTCTGTTCGCTCCCCTAGTGTGCGAGGATACGAACAACTGCTAGTCGCAGTATATGGAACGTTACCCTAGCGGCAACGTCCACCTACGAGTCGAACCACAAGGCCCAGCCACACCATGTGCCTCAGGCACCTGCCTATGTCCACTCCCCTAAGAGATAAGGATACGGACAGCAGCCGAAGCTGTAAGGTATAAGAACGCTACCCTGCCGGTAGCGCTCACCTAGCATAGACAGAGGAATGCCTAGAGGAACGCGCACAGAGCGTCTACTCTTATGCATGAACCAAGAGGACTGAGCGCCATGCGGCGTGTGTCAGGGTCTTATATAGACTCTGTGCCTCATCCAAGATGGAGGACACCAGAGCCAATCCGCTGCCAGAACGACAGGAGTGACATCATGCTGGCCTATCACCGAGCAAGGCATCACAAGCACATGACCAGCGACCAATCGGCATAGAAGGTGTCAGAGACATGTGACCTCGTGTCAACGATGATGTCACCCGCACATGTGCAATGGCTCCAAGATAGGACTTAGTCTCCGGCGCTCGCACATGTGCAGTAGCAAGAAATCTGGACTTAGTCTCCAGCGCTCGCACATGTGCAGTAGCAGGAAATCTGGACTTAGTCTCCAGCGCTCGCACATGTGCAGTAGCAGGAAATCTGGACTTAGTCTCCAGTGCTCGCAGCAACCGTAACACACACCCACCCATTCAGTGGCAGCACTTGTGCCCTAGTTGTACACTTCACAGCTAGATTTGCATCAAGCACATTCCAAATCCACAAGCATTTACTCTCCCCAGGATGACACAGGGGTTGTAAATTACTTTTGGATCCATGACTTGTTCATTTTGATGAACGTCAGTCTGTCCACATTGTCACTGGACAGACGCGTGCGCTTATCTGTCAGCACACACCCAGCAGCACTGAAGACACGTTCAGAGACAACGCTGGCAGCTGGACACGACAAAGTGAGCAGACAGTTTTCGTGCCGTGTTCAGAAGGCCATCTAGGCCGGGATAGTGTGTTAAAAACTGCTGGACAACAAGGTTCAACACGTGAGCCATAAAAGGCACGTGTGTCACCTTGCCAAGCGAAGGGCCGTACCCAGGTTTGCAGCATTGTCGCACACGGCCTTACCAGGCTGCAGGTTCAGTGGAGACAACCATTTATTAAACTCGGACCGCAGAGCTGACCACAACTCCTCAGCTGTGTGACTCTTATTCCCAAGACATGTCAAGCTAAAGACCGCCTGATGCCGTTGTGCTCTGCTGCCAGCATAGTAATGAGGGGTGCGTGATTCCTTCTGCGCAGTGAGAACGCTGGTGGCCTGACCAGGCAGGCTTGGGGCGGAGGTGGAGGACCCAGATGAGGTGGAGGATGCAGAAGCAGTGGCGGAACTTGGACAGACAGAGGATTGACACACAAGTCGTGGGGACGGCAAAACTTGTGCAGCAGACCCTTCACCATCTATCACCATAGTTACCCAGTGCCCAGTCAGCGACATGTAACGTCCCTGTCCATGCTTACTGGTCCAAGTATCGGTGGTGAAATGCACCCGTTCACACACAGAGTTTCTCAATGAAGCGGTGATGTTGTGTGTGACATGCTGGTGTAGCTTTCTTAGAGAAGTAGTGGCGACTAGGCATCTGGTACTGGGGCACAGCAACAGACATAAGGTCTCTAAAATCCTGTGTGTCCACTAGGTGGAAAGGCAGCATTTCGGTAGCCAAGAGCTTACAGAGGGATAGAGTCAACCAATTAGCTTTGTCATGGGTCGCAGGAAGTGGCCTTTTATTTGACCACATCTGAGGGACAGAGATCTGGCTGCTGTGTGTAGACGGTGTTGAGTAGGGTGTCCCTGGAAAAATGCAGGTTTGTGAGGAAAGTGCAGGCGGAGACATGATGTTTCCTTCATCCAAAGTTGGTGCTATCGATGTCTGAGAGAGCTGTACACACTCACTTGTTTCCCCTTCCAAACCAACTGACGACCTACCAAGCAAACTGCCTGTTGCGGTTACAGTGGTGGAAGTTGTGGGTGGAAAAACAGGTGTGACAGCTGTCCCCACAGTCCTAGAAGATGACGAGCGCGCGGATGCACTGGAAGGGGCAGGCGGTGGATGGTTCGCTCCGCTAGGCCGCATTGCAGCACGGTGAGCTTCCCACCGGGCCATATGATATTTATTCATGTGACGATTCATGGAAGAAGTTGTCAAACTGCTGAGGTTTTGACCTCTACTAAGAGAACCATGACAAATTTTACAGATCACATAATTTGGCCGATCTTTTGCTATGTCAAAAAAGGACCAGGCTAGGCAAGGCTTAGAGGCCATGCGACCTGTTGATCCACCCCGAATAATGCTCAGAGGCAGAGTGGTGGCTGAGGGTGCAGTTGTAGACGTGCTACCAGTGCTCCGACTCTGTCCAGGAAGGCGCAAGGTAACTTCATCGTCGGTTGCATCCTCCTCCACCGCCTCTGTTGACCTCCTAGAGTGCCTGACTGGGGGTTGACAGTAGGTGGGATCTAGAACTTCATCATCAATTGTTGTGTTTGCACTCCCCTCCCCCTCAGACCGAGCCTCTTCTTGCCCTGACCGAATATTTAAGTTGTCATCCCAATCGGGTATCTGCGTCTCATCTTCATCAGAATGTTCCTCATTGTCTATAACCACAGGTGTTACAGTTTGTGACAAAGGGTCAACATTATGCTCAGAAACTTGGTCCTCACGGCCTGAATCAGAGTCACAAAGGTTCTGGGCATCACTGCAGACCATTTCCTGTTCTGTACTCACTGTAGCTTGGGAGCAGACCTCTGATTCCCAGGCTATAGTGTGACTGAACAGCTCTGCAGACTCAGCCATCTCAGTTCCACCATACTGTGCAGGGCTGATGGAGACTTCAGAGCTGGGAGAAGTCAAGTTTGATTGGGATGACAACTCAGAGGACTGGTGTTTTTTGGATGCGGTACTTGAAGTGGCTGAGAGGGCACTTGTTGGACCACTTGAGATCCATTCAAGCATTTTCCTTTTTTGCCCATCATCTACCTTTGTTCCTGTTGTTCGTGTCCGTAGAAAAGGGAGCACATCGGATTGTCCACGGTAAGTAGTAGACATCTTACTTTTGCTGGTAGATGGTCTATCTTCAGCAGATGATAATGGAGCTTTGCCACCTTCCACACGGACAAAACCTTTTTTGCCTTTTCCACCACGCCTCTTCCCCTTTCCACCAGCATCTGTCATTTTGCCACTCATGTTGATTGCGACAAGATTGTGGACTGAAAATGTGGTAGTAAAAATTGAGAGGTGGTGTAGATTGCAGTGGTGGTCTAGCTTTATTAACAGCAGAAGAATAAAGAATAAATATCCCTGACAATGCAACTACGGCCCTTAAACTGGCAGCAAAAATTGCTAGTATAATGGCTTAGTTATAATGAGTTGGAGTGTGCAATGCAGGCAGAGGTGCTCTGCAAATGTCTTTGCACTAGTGTGACTAGACAACAGTACAATAGCCACGTATAGGATGCCACTAGGTACACTGAGTGTTAGCTAGTATAATGGCTTAGTTATAATGAGTTGGAGTGTGCAATGCAGGCAGACGCGCTCTGCAAATGTCTTTGCACTAGTAGGACTATAGCAAAGTAAAATAGCCACGTATAGGATGCCACTAGGTACAGTGAGTGTTAGCTAGTATAATGGCTTAGTTATAATGAGTTGGAGTGTGCAATGCAGGCAGACGCGCTCTGCAAATGTCTTTGCACTAGTGTGACTAGACAACAGTCCAATAGCCACGTTTAGGATGCCACTAGGTACACTGAGTGTTAGCTAGTATAATGGCTTAGTTATAATGAGTTGGAGTGTGCAATGCAGGCAGACGCGCTCTGCAAATGTCTTTGCACTAGTGTGACTAGACAACAGTACAATAGCCACGTATAGGATGCCACTAGGTACACTGAGTGTTTGCTAGTATAATGGCTTAGTTATAATGAGTTGGAGTGTGCAATGCAGGCAGACGCGCTCTGCAAATGTCTTTGCACTAGTGTGACTAGACAACAGTACAATAGCCACGTATAGGATGCCACTAGGTACACTGAGTGTTTGCTAGTATAATGGCTTAGTTATAATGAGTTGGAGTGTGCAATGCAGGCAGACGCGCTCTGCAAATGTCTTTGCACTAGTGGGACTATAGCAAAGTCCAATAGCCACGTATAGGATGCCACTAGGTACACTGAGTGTTTGCTACTATAATGGCTTAGTTATAATGAGTTGGAGTGTGCAATGCAGGCAGACGCGCTCTGCAAATGTGTTTGCACTAGTGGGACTATAGCAAAGTCCAATAGCCACGTATAGGATGCCACTAGGTACACTGAGTGTTAGCTAGTATAATGGCTTAGTTATTATGAGTTGGAGTGTGCAATGCAGGCAGAGGTGCTCTGCAAATGTCTTTGCACTAGTGTGACTAGACAACAGTACAATAGCCACGTATAGGATGCCACTAGGTACACTGAGTGTTAGCTAGTATAATGGCTTAGTTATAATGAGTTGGAGTGTGCAATGCAGGCAGATGCGCTCTGCAAATGTCTTTGCACTAGTGGGACTATAGCAAAGTCCAATAGCCACGTATAGGATGCCACTAGGTACACTGAGTGTTAGCTAGTATAATGGCTTAGTTATATTGAGTTGGAGTGTGCAATGCAGGCAGACGCGCTCTGCAAATGTCTTTGCACTAGTGGGACTATAGCAAAGTCCAATAGCCACGTATAGGATGCCACTAGGTACACTGAGTGTTTGCTAGTATAATGGCTTAGTTATAATGAGTTGGAGTGTGCAATGCAGGCAGACGCGCTCTGCAAATGTCTTTGCACTAGTGGGACTATAGCAAAGTCCAATAGCCACGTATAGGATGCCACTAGGTACACTGAGTGTTTGCTAGTATAATGGCTTAGTTATAATGAGTTGGAGTGTGCAATGCAGGCAGACGCGCTCTGCAAATGTCTTTGCACTAGTGGGACTATAGCAAAGTCCAATAGCCACGTATAGGATGCCACTAGGTACACTGAGTGTTAGCTAGTATAATGGCTTAGTTATAATGAGTTGGAGTGTGCAATGCAGGCAGACGCGCTCTGCAAATGTCTTTGCACTAGTGGGACTATAGCAAAGTCCAATAGCCACGTATAGGATGCCACTAGGTACACTGAGTGTTTGCTAGTATAATGGCTTAGTTATAATGAGTTGGAGTGTGCAATGCAGGCAGACGCGCTCTGCAAATGTCTTTGCACTAGTGGGACTATAGCAAAGTCCAATAGCCACGTATAGGATGCCACTAGGTACACTGAGTGTTAGCTAGTATAACGGCTTAGTTATAATGAGTTGGAGTGTGCAATGCAGGCAGACGCGCTCTGCAAATATCTTTGCACTAGTGGGACTATAGCAAAGTCCAATAGCCACGTATAGGATGCCACTAGGTACACTGAGTGTTTGCTAGTATAATGGCTTAGTTATAATGAGTTGGAGTGTGCAGAGGACAAGACGGTACAGTGCCAGGATTGTGGGGTCTGGGTAGAGGAATGGAAGCCTGCCTTTCTATTCCCTCCTAATGGGGAAATGCAGGGAGGAAATCCCTGACCTTGGCTACACAGACGCTGTCGCTGTTTTCAGGACCTGTCACCTTAACTCTGACCCTGCCGGTTTGAGCCCTGAAAAGGACTGCTAGAAAGTGCTCTCCCTAAGCTGGCCAGCGCTGTGTATGGAGCGCATACAGCTGTATCAGCGATAGGACAAAGGACGGAGCTGCGCCAGTGATGTCTGACACCAAAGACGCAGAAGAGATAATGGCGTCCTGGAGGAAAATGTCCGGTTTTATAATGCAGGGACATGTGACATGGACATCCTATCACACATGCCGTTGCTTCTCTGGCTAAAAGTCCACTTAGCTGTGTGTGTGTCTGGGATTGGCTGACATGCTGGCCCGCCCCACTACACGCGCGCGCTTAGGGAAGGAAGACAAGGAAAAAAAAAAAAAAATGGCGATCGCCATTATAGAAACAGCAGTGATCTGAAGGCGCTGTTCACGCACATTATACACTGAAATGTCATAATAGTGTGATTCACAGAGTGAGTTACACTATTACAGCAGAAACCAAGCTAGGATTTAGCTGTTTTTTTGCTGCTAGAACCGTTCTCGAACGTTTCTAGAACTATCGAGCTTTTACAAAAAGCTCGAGTTCTAGTTCGATCTAGAACAGGCCCCAAAATCACTCGAGCCTAGAACTGGAGAACCTCGAACCACGAACCGCGCTCAACTCTACCCATCACCCCAAGATTTCCATGGCTGTCACACTATTTCTGAGTCTGATCATTAAATCCCATGCATATTCACTCTCTCCCCCGCAAACCCTCTGTGACAGAGTCTGAGACTGGATGCAAATAGTAACCGGAGGAAAGAAACATCAGTTGTTTTTGAGTCCTGATGAAGGTGTCGTTTGGACTCTGAAACGTGTTGAATAATAAAAATCATGAAGATTAACCCTTGGATTAATCTCCTGCTTATATCCATGGCACCACGATTAACCCTTTCTTTCCTCTGGTTACTATTTGTATCACTGGGTACGCTGCAGCTGATGTGGATTCACATAAGGCTATAATGGTAGTTGTGACCCTCAAAACTCCCAAAGGTGAGTTTTTCCAAATCTCCTTTATTCCACTCCATTAGGATAATACACCATTTGCGCCATTTTGTCTCCACCAGATCTTATTCTACTGTGACTGGATGCAGGAAGACTGCAGCCATGCAGGCATCTGTAATTGGTCACAATCACCATAGCTGTCTGGGACAGGATGTGGAGTTTAAAAACAAATAATTTTAAAAAATGGCACAGGTTCCCCCGTATATCGGTACCCAATGCAGATAAAGTAGACTGCTACAGGCTGCAGCCCCAAGCTGTGCTTGTTATCTTGGCTGTGTATCGAAAAACGAGGTATCCCATGTAGATTTTATTTAAAAATATTTAAATAATTTAAAAAATGTGCATGTTGTCCCCCCATATCTAACAAAGATAAAGCGGACAGTTGAGTGCTAGTATTCTTAGGCTGGGGAGACTCATAGTTATTAGGCCCTCACCAGCCTAAATATAACAGCCGGCTGCTGCCCTGAATTATCGTGTCCATTAGATGTGATAATTCCAGCACTTTACCCGGCTCATCCCATTTGTCCTGGTGTAGTTGTAATCGAGGAAATATAAGGGGCTAATGACAGCCTTGATTTGTTAAAAAATCACAGCTGTCATCAAGCACAAGGTTAGTAATGGGAAGGGGTCTATGACACCCCCCATTACTGACACTGCAAGAAAAAAAATAAACAAACAAAATCCTTTATTTTAAAATAAAGAAAAACACACCAATTTTCATCATTTTATCAACTCCTAAAACACCCATGTAGGTCCGACATAGTCCACAAAATGTCCCACAATGATCTCAGCTCTGCTACAGATGAGGCCACAGTGTGCAGTCACACTAGAAAATTTACCCACTCACTGTGTCATCAGGGACACACTGCCTGAGCCACAGCCTTGAGCAGTGATGTCTGAGTTCCCCTGATGTCAAAGCTGGAGTTCCCATGCTATCCTAGCTGTGACCGCAGGCGAACTGACCTAAGTTGATTTCATTGAACTCAGTGACCTCACCTCAGATGAAGTCATTGAACTCAATACCAGATAACCGGATTAGGCATTGTTTGAACATTAATGGAGTATTCCCATCTCCAAGATACTATCCCAAGATGTAGCATGCGTAATAATATTAATATTAGTAAATACCTCCAATTACAAATGTATTATAATTCTCCTGATATAGCCATGTCTCTTATATCATGTAAAGGGCATTGCAGCTTCAGTATGCATAGTTACGACCACAAGCAACTAACTGTCACTATATGAGTGGTTGCAATGGCCTGCACATGAGGCATTGCTGCATCAGGAAAACTATACTACATTTCTACTTGGAGATATTTGTTTATATTATTATTACATCTACTGCATACTGGGATAGAATCTTGAAGATAGGAATAACCCTTTAAATATTTGGGTGCAGACATTTCTGCATGAAATCTGCATCTCCTGCATTTTTTATGCAATTTTGGTAATTTTTTTAGTCATGATATGTAGATTTGGTGCACAAATGTCTTCAATAAAATTCTTAATGTGCACACATTGCCAAATCCAGTAATTTGGCATTCAGTTGAATAACTTTACCTGAGGTCACAGCTATGATTCCCACGATACCCCGGCTGTGACCTCAGGTGAACTGACCTGAGGTGAACTCAATAAACTCAGAGATCTCACTTCTGATGAACTCATTGAACTCAGTCAATAAAAAATGTGTTTTTCTGTCAAGAGATGCAGATTTGGTGCAGAAATGTCTGCAACAAATATGCAGTTTTCATGCAGGAGACGAAGATTTGTTGCAGAATTTTGTTGCAGACATTTTTGCATCAAATCTGCATCTTCTGGCAGAAAACTGTGTCAAAAACAAGTCAATAACTGCAGATTTGGTCTGAAATAAATTTTTGCACTAAATATGCATCTACTGGCAAAAAAAAAGCTGCAAAAAATGGAATGCGTTTTTTATGCAGTTTTGGGGCATTTTTCTGCCACCAGATGCAGATTTGGTGCAGGAATGTCTGCATCTAAAAATTTAATGTGCACACATTGCCTAATCTGGTAATCCGGCATTGGGTTCAATGACTTCACAGCTGGGTTTCCTATGGTAGCAAGTGTAAATACTGGTGAACCCACTGCCAAATTGCGGGACATGGTGGCACAACAGTCTCTCAGTTCAGCAGCCAGGTCACCAGAGTTCACACTCGAGGCTTCCCGCTGCCCTCAGTGAAAGTGGAATCGGCTGCTCTTAGTGAAAGTGGAACCCACTACCAGATTGCCGAGTGCAGTTGTGTCCTGCAATCTGGCAGTCTGGCAATCCACCAGCGATTTCCTTTTTCACTTAGAGCATCCGATAATCATGCGAGTCATATGCTCTTGTGAGCGCACCCTTAAATTGTACTCCCTTCTGCTGTGCATGCTATCCAATTTTTCATCCATTCATTATGCTCTACCTCTTTGTGTTGTCCTCTCCATATTGCTCTTACCTCCCAGTAATTATGCTGTTTCTGCAGTTATGTTCTTCCAACTCATTTGGTTCAAACCCTTCATTGTGCTTCCTTCCACTTTGTAACCATCTAATTTTTCTCTCTCCTTCACTTTTCCCCTTTGGTGATGCCCCCAACTTTTCATTCTACTCTCCAGTCCTAACCATTTGCGTGGCCCTGTTTCCCTGATCTCTTTTTTCCTCTCCTGGCCAAAGTTCTGCTGAAAGAAAAAGCAAGATGATGACATCTTTCTGCCTTTTTTATATTTTACTCAGGCAACATGGTGGCTTAGTGGTTAGTACTTTTGCTTTGCATTGCTGTGGTCATGGGTTTTAAATAAAGGATTTCTGTGTGTGTGTGTGTGTGTGTGTGTTTTATTAACTATTTAATTACAGGATTGGTAATATGGAGGTCTAATTGAAACCTAAATATTACCAATCCAGGGCTTAATGACAGGTGTCAATTATCACCTGTCATTAACCCCTTATTACCCAGTTTGCCAATGCACCAGGGCAGCTGTATGAACCGGGTAAGCACCAGATATGGTGCATCTAATGGATGTGACACATCTGGGGCAGCTGCTGGTTGCTATTCTTACACTGTGGAGCAATAACTATGTGCCCCCTCTAGGGGGAGAATACCAACCCCCAGCTGTCTGTTTTATTTTGGCTGACTATCAAAATTGGGGGGGACCACACGCCATTTTTTTAAAATTATTTATTTATTGTACTGCGCGATATAGACCCGCCCACCGGCTGATTAGTTGCAGCGAGACTGCTGTCACTCAGCATGGGGGCGCGTCTGACTGCAACGAATCATAGGCATTGGTGGGCGGGGGAAGCAGTGAATATGAGATGGAATAATGATCGGTCGGCATTTTCAAATCCAGGAGAAGCCGCCGTAGCAGTGTGACAGCCGTGCAATGCCGTGCCTGCGATCGGTGAGTATGAGAGAGGGGATGAGAGGGAGAGACCGGCTGACAGACCGACAAAGAGAGAGAGACCGGCCAACAAACAGAGCGAGAGAGAGAGACTTTCTTCGGCTTTCCCGTCCGATGCTTCCCTCCCCGCTGTCTCGCTCTCCCGCCTGGTGTTTCCCTCCTTGCTGCCCGGTGCTTCGGTCCTCTGCCACCTCCCCGCCTGATCCTAAGTTAGGACTGAGATGGGAGCGCAGCACCCGGAAGCGGGGAGTAAAGCACCGGGGAGCGCAGCACCAGGGAGTGAAGGACATGGGCGGGAAGTGTGCATCAGCTGATTGCTTAAGAAAGTCAGTGGCTTTTTATCGCCCTGCTTTTAAACAATCATGCATCCATTTCAGCCTTTTAATCAGCCCCCAGACCATTTTGTAGGGTCCAGCAGACAATTATAATGCCTTGCGAAAGTATTCGGCCCCCTTGAATTTTTCAACCTTTTTCCACATTTCAGGCTGCAAACATAAAGATAAAAATTGTAATGTTATGGTGAAGAATCAACAAGTGGGACACAATTGTGAAGTTGAATGAAATTTATTGCTTATTTTAAACTTTTGTAAAAAATAATAAATTGAAAAGTGGGGTGTGCAATATTATTCGGCCCCTTTACTTTCAGTGCAGCAAACTCACTCCAGAAGTTCATTGAGGATCTCTGAATGATCCAATGTTGTCCTAAATGACTGATGATGATAAATATAAGCCTCCTGTGTGTAATCAAGTCTCTGTATACATGCACCTGCTCTGTGATAGTCTCAGTGTGCTGTTTAAAGCACAGATAGCATTATCAAGACAAAGGAACACAATAAGCAAGTCCGTGATACTGTTGTGGAGAAGTTTAAAGCTGGATTTGGTTGCAAAAAGATTTCCAAAACTTTAAACATCCCAAGAAGCACTGTGCAAGCAATCATATTGAAATTTTAGGAGTATCATACCACTGCAAATCTACCAAGACTCGGCCGTCCCTCAAAAATCTCATCTCAGATAAGGAGAAGACTGATCAGAGATGCAGCCAAGAGGCCCATGATCACTCTGGATGAACTGCAGAGATCTACAGCGGAGATGGGACAGTCTGTCCAAAGGACAGCAATCGGTCGTACACTGCACAAATCTGGCCTTTATGGAAGAGTGGCAAGAAGAAAGCCATTTCTCAAAGATATCCATAAAAAGTGTAATTTAAAGTTTACCACAAGCCACCTGGGAGGCACACCAAACATGTGGAAGAAGGGGCTCTGGTCAGATGAAAGCAAAATACAATTTTTGGGCACAATGCCAAACGATATGTTTGGTGTAAAAGCAACACAGCTCATCACCCTGAACACACCATTCCCACCGTCAAACATGGTGGTAGCAGCGTCATGGTTTGGGCCTGATTTTTTTCAGCAGGGGAAGGGAAGATGGTTAAAATTGATGGGAAGATGGATGGAGCCAAATACAGGTCCATACTTGAAAAAAACCTGTTGGAGTCTGCAAAAGACCTGAGACTGGGATGGAGATTTTTTTTTAAACAAGGCAATGATCCAAAACATAAAGCAAAATCTACAATGGAATGGTTCCCAAATAAACATACCCAGGTGTTAGAATAGCCAAGTCAAAGTCCAGACCTGAATCCAATCGAGAATTTGTAGAAAGAGCTGAAAACTGCTGTTCACAAACGCTCTCCATCCAACCTCACTCAGCTGCAGCTGTTTGCAAAGGAAGAACAGGCAAGAATTTCAGTCTCTCAATGTGCAAAACTGATAGAGACAGCAAAAGGTGGCGCTACAAAGTATTAACTTAAAGGGACGAATATTAATGCACACCACACTTTTCAGTTTATTATTTTTTACAAAATTTTAAAATAAGCAATACATTTCTTTTAACTTCCCAATTGTATCCCACTTGTAGCTGATTCTTCATCATAACATTAAAATTTGTATCTTTATGTTTGAAGCCTGAAATGTGGGAAAAGGTTGAAAAATTCTAGGGGGCCGAATACTTTTGCAAGGCACTGTAGTTGCCTTCCCAGCTAAGTAAACACATGATTTTGTACTTGGTTATTTTTACAGAAATATTGAGTACATCAAGGTTCTTTTGGTGGGCCCAGTTTTTACATGATGACCAAACATGCAGATGTAACCTTTCTCAAAACAACAAAGATATCACACGTGCAAATTGCCTGTTCAGAGAGGAAGAGGACTTGAATAATTATAGCCCCACCTATTGGAATTAGCAATATTTAAAGTCAATATTGACCATTTAACGGGCCTTGCCATATGACTTAGGGTAAAAACCAAACCAGTATCTCAATTTGGCTCTGTCCACAAGGGGAAAAGTTATTTCTTATATGACAGTCCTAAGCCTCTCACCCAGACAAATGAGATCTCATACTTTGCACAGAAGAGCGGCAATACCCCAAAACATCATGTCTGCAAATTATTATTATTATTTATTATTATTATTTATTTATAGAGCACCATTGATTCCATGGTGCTGTACATGAGAAGGGGGTTACATACAGAACACATATACAGGTTACAGTAGACAGACTAGTACAGAGGGAAGAGGGCCCTGCCCTTGCAGGCTTACATTGAGATTTTGGTTTGGCTTTGATCCTAAGTCATGGGACAAGGCTCTTTAAAGGGTCAAATTGAGTTTTAGGATTGCTACTTGAAGTCTTCTTCCTCTCTCAAGAGGCAATTTACATATTTTACTTCTGAAAGGAGCAGCATTTTAAGACATTTCAGTCTCCTCATACTGGCATGTCTCTACAAGGAGAAATCTTACCCTTTAAATCAAAGATATCACAATGCAAAAAGATATCCTGATACATAAAAATGTAACTTGACACTTAAGTATACACATTTAATGAGTGTTAAAGGTTATCTTTCTACATCTTGATTTCTTTCATGTTTGTTAATTTAAAGGTAACCCATGAAGTGATTTTATAGTACAATAGGCTTAAGGAGACCTTTCAGAATCAGTAAAGGTGGTGTCACAGACAGCGACGGCGACAATGACGTCGCTGCAAAGTAGCCATTTTCTGTGATGTAGCAGCGACCTCAACAGCGATGTCTCTATGTGTGACACATAACAACGATCAGACCCCTGCTGCGAGATCACTGCGCGCTCTTGAATATACCAGTTCATTTCTTGATCGCTGCTATCCCGCTGCACCACATGCATCCTTGTGTTTGGCACTGTAGCAGCGACAGTCGCGACGACGCTGAAGGCAGTGACATGGGACTGAAGGATAAGGGCGTGTTTTTGCAGTGTTTATTACAACGTCCCCACTACTCCGTATCCCACTACTTCGTATTCCACGTAGTAGAGTCTCTGTCTGGTGTCGCTAGTGCGTTGTTCTTTGTGGATCTTTCTTCATACCTTGTGATTGAAAAGGTAGGTTTACTTTGTGTTCTCAAATTGTTGTATATAGGATAGTAGTCTTGTATAGAGGAGCAGTACTATAGTAGTTGTATTCTTCCACCAATCGGAATAGAGGGGCATGAAAAAGGCAACGCAAAGGGGCAAACAAAACCCCTCTATCAAGGTCTGAGCCATCGCACAGCGTCGCGTGTGACACGTCCCAACGACCGTCGAGGTCGTTATGATCGCTGCTCCATCGTTGTTTAAAACTACATGTTTCACAGCTAAATAGCCATCATGTAACGACTTTCAGGGTCGCTGTTACGTCACAGAAAATGGTGATGTAACAGCGACGTTGTTGTTGCTGTCGTTGTGTGTGACTCCAACTTAACTGTTATAGCTTCACCTTCTCCTGTTATCTTGCAGTAAGTTCTGTAGAATTCAGTGTCTCCTGCACCCTAGTCAGGTGTATGTAACACAATTTCCATATTCACTGCTCCCCTCTACCACCTCCCAGTACATTCACTATCATTGCTGAGAATTGGGAAGGAGTATGGGTGGGGGCAGCAGTGCAAATTCAGTTCACACTTACTATTATTGACACTAGCACTGAGAAAAGGGAGGGGAGAAGCAATGATTATGCAGGTTTTTCTTACATATGCTTGACTAGCTACTACTTCACACTGAATTCTATGGATCTTAAAAAAGATAACAAGATAATTTACAGCTAAATAAGTTACTGATCCTAAAAGGTCTTCTTAAGCCATATTTAAAGATAATATTAGTATTCTACTATAAAATCACCTGACGGATATAATTTAAGAAAGGCTACATATATGTCAGCCTACTTGACTTGTACCTACAGAAAAACAGAATAAACTCCATAATACCGTGCAAGTCATTATAGCGCATGAATGCCAAATTAAGGCCACTCAAAAGCAGGCACGTACTCCATATTGAACATAAGAACAGGAGAACCAGGATTATCAAAGTGCAAAAACAATTTTATTTAAACACACACGGAGGGGTTTTGGGATTCATATAAAAACAATTAAAAGACATACAGTTAGGTCCAGAAATAATTGGACAGTGACACAATTTTCGCGAGTTGGGCTCTGCATGCCACCACATTGGATTTGAAATGAAATCTCGACAACAAAATTCAAGTGCAGATTGTAACGTTTAAGTTGAAGGTTTGAACAAAAATATCTGATAGAAATTGTAGGAATTGTACACATTTCTTTACAAACACTCCACATTTTATGAGGTCAAAAGTAATTGGACAAATAAACCAAACCCAAACAAAATATTTTTATTTTCAATATTTTGTTGCGAATCCTTTGGAGGCAATCACTGCCTTAAGTCTGGAACCCATGGACATCACCAAACGCTGGGTTTCCTCCTTCTTAATGCTTTGCCAGGCCTTTACAGCCGCAGCCTTCAAGTCTTGCTTGTTTGTGGGTCTTTCCATCTTAAGTCTGGATTTGAGCAAGTGAAATGCATGCTCAATTGGGTTAAGATCTGGTGATTGACTTGGCCATTGCAGAAGGTTCCACTTTTTTGTACTCATGAACTCCTGGGTAGCTTTGGCTGTATGCTTGGGGTCATTGTCCATCTGTACTATGAAGCGCCGTCCGATCAACTTTGCGGCATTTGGCTGAATCTGGGCTGAAAATATATCCCGGTACACTTCAGAATTCATCCGGCTACTCTTGTCTGCTGTTATGTCATCAATAAACACAAGTGACCCAGTGCCATTGAAAGCCATGCATGCCCATGCCATCACGTTGCCTCCACCATGTTTTACAGAGGATGTGGTGTGCCTTGGATCATGTGCCGTTCCCTTTCTTCTCCAAACTTTTTTCTTCCCATCATTCTGGTACAGGTTGATCTTTGTCTCATCTGTCCATAGAATACTTTTCCAGAACTGAGCTGGCTTCATGAGGTGTTTTTCAGCAAATTTAACTCTGGCCTGTCTATTTTTGGAATTGATGAATGGTTTGCATCTAGATGTGAACCCTTTGTATTTACTTTCATGGAGTCTTCTCTTTACTGTTGACTTAGAGACAGATACACCTACTTCACTGAGAGTGTTCTGGACTTCAGTTGATGTTGTGAACGGGTTCTTCTTCACCAAAGAAAGTATGCAGCGATCATCCACCACTGTTGTCATCCGTGGACGCCCAGGCCTTTTTGAATTCCCAAGCTCACCAGTCAATTCCTTTTTTCTCAGAATGTACCAGAATGTTGATTTTGCTACTCCAAGCATGTCTGCTATCTCTCTGATGGATTTTTTCTTTTTTTTCAGCCTCAGGATGTTCTGCTTCACCTCAATTGATAGTTCCTTAGACCACATGTTGTCTGGTCACAGCAACAGCTTCAAAATGCAAAACCACACACCTGTAATCAACCCCAGACCTTTTAACTACTTCATTGATTACAGGTTAACGAGGGAGACACCTTCAGAGTTAATTGCAGCCCTTAGAGTCCCTTGTCCAATTACTTTTGGTCCCTTGAAAAAGAGGAGGCTATGCATTACAGAGCTATGATTCCTAAACCCTTTCTCCGATTTGGATGAGAAAACTCTCATATTGCAGCTGGGAGTGTGCACTTTCAGCCCATATTATACAGTTAGGTCCAGAAATATTTGGACAGTGACACAAGTTTTGTTATTTTAGCTGTTTACAAAAACATGTTCAGAAATACAATTATATATATAATATGGGCTGAAAGTGCACACTCCCAGCTGCAATATGAGAGTTTTCACATCCAAATCGGAGAAAGGGTTTAGGAATCATAGCTCTGTAATGCATAGCCTCCTCTTTTTCAAGGGACCAAAAGTAATTGGACAAGGGACTCTAAGGGCTGCAATTAACTCTGAAGGCGTCTCCCTCGTTAACCTGTAATCAATGAAGTAGCTAAAAGGTCTGGGGTTGATTACAGGTGTGTGGTTTTGCATTTGGAAGCTGTTGCTGTGACCAGACAACATGCGGTCTAAGGAACTCTCAATTGAGGTGAAGCAGAACATCCTGAGGCTGAAAAAAAAGAAAAAATCCATCAGAGAGATAGCAGACATGCTTGGAGTAGCAATATCAACCGTCGGGTACATTTTGAGAAAAAAGGTGAGCTTGGGAACTCAAAAAGGCCTGGGCATCCACGGATGACAACAGTGGTGGATGATTGCCGCATACTTTCTTTGGTGAAGAAGAACCCATTCACAACATCAACTGAAGTCCAGAACACTCTCAGTGAAGTAGGTGTATCTGTCTCTAAGTCAACAGTAAAGAGAAGACTCCATGAAAGTAAATACAAAGGGTTAATATCTAGATGCAAACCAATCATCAATTCCAAAAATAGACAGGCCAGAGTTAAATTTGCTGAAAAACACCTCATGAAGCCGGCTCAGCTCTGGAAAAGTATTCTATGGACAGATGAGACGAAATTCAACATGTACCAGAACGATAGGAAGAAAAAAGTTTGGAGAAGAAAGGGAACGGCACATGATCCAAGGCACACCACATCCTCTGTAAAACATGGTGGAGGCAATGTGATGGCATGGGCATGCATGGCTTTCAATGGCACTGGGTCACTTGTGTTTATTGATGACATAACAGCAGACAAGAGTAGCCGGATGAATTCTGAAGTGTACCGGGATATACTTTCAGCCCAGATTCAGTAACCGGAGGAAAGAAATTTTGTACATCAGTGGTTTTTGAGTCCTGATGAAGGTGTCGTTTGGACTCTGAAACGTGTTGAATAATAAAAATCATGAAGATTAACCCTTGGATTAATCTCCTGCTTATATCCATGGCACCACGATTAACCCTTTCTTTCCTCTGGTTACTATTTGTATCACTGGGTACGCTGCAGCTGATGTGGATTCACATAAGGCTCTAATGGTAGTTGTGAGCCTCAAAACTCCCAAAGGTGAGTTTTTCCAAATCTCCTTTATTCCACTCCATTAGGATAATACACCATTTGCGCCATTTTGTCTCCACCAGATCTTATTCTACTGTGACTGGATGCAGGAAGACTGCAGCCATGCAGGCATCTGTAATTGGTCACAATCACCATAGCTGTCTGGGACAGGATGTGGAGTTTAAAAACAAATAATTTTAAAAAATGGCACAGGCTCCCCCGTATATCGGTACCCAATGCAGATAAAGTAGACTGCTACAGGCTGCAGCCCCAAGCTGTGCTTGTTATCTTGGCTGTGTATCGAAAAACGAGGTATCCTATGTAGATTTTTTTAAAAAATATTTAAATAATTTAAAAAATGTGCATGTTGTCCCCCCATATCTAAGAAAGATAAAGCGGACAGTTGAGTGCTAGTATTCTTAGGCTGGGGAGACTCATAGTTATTAGGCCCTCACCAGCCTAAATATAACAGCCGGCTGCTGCCCTGAATTATCGTGTCCATTAGATGTGATAATTCCAGCACTTTACCCGGCTCATCCCAATTGTCCTGGTGTAGTTGTAATCGAGGAAATATAAGGGGCTAATGACAGTCTTGATTTGTTAAAAAATCACAGCTGACATCAAGCACAAGGTTAGTAATGGGAAGGGGTCTATGACACCCCCCATTACTGACACTGCAAGAAAAAAATAAACAAACAAAATTCTTTATTTTAAAATAAAGAAAAACACACCAATTTTCATCATTTTATCAACTCCTAAAACACCCATGCAGGTCCGACATAGTCCACAAAATGTCCCACAATGATCTCAGCTCTGTTACAGATGAGGCCGCAGTGTGCAGTCACACTAGAAAATTTACTCACTCGCTGTGTCATCAGGGACACACTGACTGAGCCACAGCCTTGAGCAGTGATGTCTGAGTTCCCCTGATGTCAAAGCTGGAGTTCCCATGCTATCCTAGCTGTGACCGCAGGCGAACTGACCTAAGTTGATTTCATTGAACTCAGTGACCTCACCTCAGATGAAGTCATTGAACTCAATACCAGATAACCGGATTAGGCATTGTTTGAACATTAATGGAGTATTCCCATCTCCAAGATACTATCCCAAGATGTAGCATGTGTAATAATATTAATATTAGTAAATACCTCCAATTACAAATATATTATAATTCTCCTGATATAGCCATGTCTCTTATATCATGTAAAGGGCATTGCAGCTTCAGTATGCATAGTTACGACCACAAGCAACTAACTGTCACTATATGAGTGGTTGCAATGGCCTGCACATGAGGCATTGCTGCATCAGCAAAACTATACTACATTTCTACTTGGAGATATTTGTTTATATTATTATTACATCTACTGAATACTGGGATAGAATCTTGAAGATAGGAATAACCCTTTAAATATTTGGGTGCAGACATTTCTGCATGAAATCTGCATCTCCTGCATTTTTTATGCAATTTTGGTAATTTTTTTAGTCATGATATGTAGATTTGGTGCACAAATGTCTTCAATAAAATTCTTAATGTGCACACATTGCCAAATCCAGTAATTTGGCATTCAGTTGAATAACTTTACCTGAGGTCACAGCTATGATTCCCACGATACCCCGGCTGTGACCTCAGGTGAACTGACCTGAGGTGAACTCAATAAACTCAGAGATCTCACTTCTGATGAACTCATTGAACTCAGTCAATAAAAAATGTGTTTTTCTGTCAAGAGATGCAGATTTGGTGCAGACATGTCTGCAACAAATATGCAGTTTTCATGCAGGAGACGAAGATTTGTTGCAGAATTTTGTTGCAGACATTTTTGCATCAAATCTGCATCTTCTGGCAGAAAACTGTGTCAAAAACAAGTCAATAACTGCAGATTTGGTCTGAAACAAATTTTTGCACTAATTATGCATCTACTGGCAAAAAAAAAGCTGCAAAAAATGGAATGCGTTTTTTATGCAGTTTTGGGGCATTTTTCTGCCACCAGATGCAGATTTGGTGCAGGAATGTCTGCATCTAAAAATTTAATGTGCACACATTGCCTAATCTGGTAATCCGGCATTGGGTTCAATGACTTCACAGCTGGGTTTCCTATGGTAGCAAGTGTAAATACTGGTGAACCCACTGCCAAATTGCGGGACATGGTGGCACAGCAGTCTCTCAGTTCAGCAGCCAGGTCACCAGAGTTCACACTCGAGGCTTCCCGCTGCCCTCAGTGAAAGTGGAATCTGCTGCTCTTAGTGAAAGTGGAACCCACTACCAGATTGCCGTGTGCAGTTGTGTCCTGCAATCTGGCAGTCTGGCAATCCACCAGCGATTTCCTTTTTAGAGCATCCGATAATCATGCGAGTCATATGCTCTTGTGAGCGCACCCTTAAATTGTACTCCCTTCTGCTGTGCATGCTATCCAATTTTTCATCCATTCATTATGCTCTACCTCTTTGTGTTGTCCTCTCCATATTGCTCTTACCTCCCAGTAATTATGCTGTTTCTGCAGTTATGTTCTTCCAACTCATTTGGTTCAAACCCTTCATTGTGCTTCCTTGCACTTTGTAATCCATCTAATTTTTCTCTCTCCTTCACTTTTCCCCTTTGGTGATGCCCCCAACTTTTCATTCTACTCTCCAGTCCTAACCATTTGCGTGGCCCTGTTTCCCTGATCTCTTTTTTCCTCTCCTGGCCAAAGTTCTGCTGAAAGAAAAAGCAAGATGATGACATCTTTCTGCCTTTTTTATATTTTACTCAGGCAACATGGTGGCTTAGTGGTTAGTACTTTTGCTTTGCATTGCTGTGGTCATGGGTTTTAAATAAAGGATTTCTGTGTGTGTGTGTGTGTGTGTGTGTTTTATTAACTATTTAATTACAGGATTGGTAATATGGAGGTCTCATTGAAACCTAAATATTACCAATCCAGGGCTTAATGACAGGTGTCAATTATCACCTGTCATTAACCCCTTATTACCCAGTTTGCCAATGCACCAGGGCAGCTGTATGAACCGGGTAAGCACCAGATATGGTGCATCTAATGGATGTGACACATCTGGGGCAGCTGCTGGTTGCTATTCTTACACTGTGGAGCAATAACTATGTGCCCCCTCTAGGGGGAGAATACCAACCCCCAGCTGTCTGTTTTATTTTGGCTGACTATCAAAATTGGGGGGGACCACACGCCATTTTTTTAAAATTATTTATTTATTGTACTGCGCGATATAGACCCGCCCACCGGCTGATTAGTTGCAGCGAGACTGCTGTCACTCAGCATGGGGGTGCGTCTGACTGCAACGAATCATAGGCATTGGTGGGCGGGGGAAGCAGTGAATATGAGATGGAATAATGATCGGTCGGCATTTTCAAATCCAGGAGAAGCCGCCGTAGCAGTGTGACAGCCGTGCAATGCCGTGCCTGCGATCGGTGAGTATGAGAGAGGGGATGAGAGGGAGAGACCGGCTGACAGACCGACAAAGAGAGAGAGACCGGCCAACAAACAGAGCGAGAGAGAGAGACTTTCTTCGGCTTTCCCGTCCGATGGCTCCCTCCCCGCTGTCTCGCTCTCCCGCCTGGTGTTTCCCTCCTTGCTGCCCGGTGCTTCGGTCCTCTGCCACCTCCCCGCCTGATCCTAAGTTAGGACTGAGATGGGAGCGCAGCACCCGGAAGCGGGGAGTAAAGCACCGGGGAGCGCAGCACCAGGGAGTGAAGGACATGGGCGGGAAGTGTGCATCAGCTGATTGCTTAAGAAAGTCAGTGGCTTTTTATCGCCCTGCTTTTAAACAATCATGCATCCATTTCAGCCTTTTAATCAGCCCCCAGACCATTTTGTAGGGTCCAGCAGACAATTATAATGCCTTGCGAAAGTATTCGGCCCCCTTGAATTTTTCAACCTTTTTCCACATTTCAGGCTGCAAACATAAAGATAAAAATTGTAATGTTATGGTGAAGAATCAACAAGTGGGACACAATTGTGAAGTTGAATGAAATTTATTGCTTATTTTAAACTTTTGTAAAAAATAATAAATTGAAAAGTGGGGTGTGCAATATTATTCGGCCCCTTTACTTTCAGTGCAGCAAACTCACTCCAGAAGTTCATTGAGGATCTCTGAATGATCCAATGTTATCCTAAATGACTGATGATGATAAATATAAGCCTCCTGTGTGTAATCAAGTCTCTGTATACATGCACCTGCTCTGTGATAGTCTCAGTGTGCTGTTTAAAGCACAGATAGCATTATCAAGACAAAGGAACACAATAAGCAAGTCCGTGATACTGTTGTGGAGAAGTTTAAAGCTGGATTTGGTTGCAAAAAGATTTCCAAAACTTTAAACATCCCAAGAAGCACTGTGCAAGCAATCATATTGAAATTTTAGGAGTATCATACCACTGCAAATCTACCAAGACTCGGCCGTCCCTCAAAAATCTCATCTCAGATAAGGAGAAGACTGATCAGAGATGCAGCCAAGAGGCCCATGATCACTCTGGATGAACTGCAGAGATCTACAGCGGAGATGGGACAGTCTGTCCAAAGGACAGCAATCGGTCGTACACTGCACAAATCTGGCCTTTATGGAAGAGTGGCAAGAAGAAAGCCATTTCTCAAAGATATCCATAAAAAGTGTAATTTAAAGTTTACCACAAGCCACCTGGGAGGCACACCAAACATGTGGAAGAAGGGGCTCTGGTCAGATGAAAGCAAAATACAATTTTTGGGCACAATGCCAAACGATATGTTTGGTGTAAAAGCAACACAGCTCATCACCCTGAACACACCATTCCCACCGTCAAACATGGTGGTAGCAGCGTCATGGTTTGGGCCTGATTTTTTTCAGCAGGGGAAGGGAAGATGGTTAAAATTGATGGGAAGATGGATGGAGCCAAATACAGGTCCATACTTGAAAAAAACCTGTTGGAGTCTGCAAAAGACCTGAGACTGGGATGGAGATTTTTTTTTAAACAAGGCAATGATCCAAAACATAAAGCAAAATCTACAATGGAATGGTTCCCAAATAAACATACCCAGGTGTTAGAATAGCCAAGTCAAAGTCCAGACCTGAATCCAATCGAGAATTTGTAGAAAGAGCTGAAAACTGCTGTTCACAAACGCTCTCCATCCAACCTCAATCAGCTGCAGCTGTTTGCAAAGGAAGAACAGGCAAGAATTTCAGTCTCTCAATGTGCAAAACTGATAGAGACAGCAAAAGGTGGCGCTACAAAGTATTAACTTAAAGGGACGAATATTAATGCACACCACACTTTTCAGTTTATTATTTTTTACAAAATTTTAAAATAAGCAATACATTTCTTTTAACTTCCCAATTGTATCCCACTTGTAGCTGATTCTTCATCATAACATTAAAATTTGTATCTTTATGTTTGAAGCCTGAAATGTGGGAAAAGGTTGAAAAATTCTAGGGGGCCGAATACTTTTGCAAGGCACTGTAGTTGCCTTCCCAGCTAAGTAAACACATGATTTTGTACTTGGTTATTTTTACAGAAATATTGAGTACATCAAGGTTCTTTTGGTGGGCCCAGTTTTTACATGATGACCAAACATGCAGATGTAACCTTTCTCAAAACAACAAAGATATCACACGTGCAAATTGCCTGTTCAGAGAGGAAGAGGACTTGAATAATTATAGCCCCACCTATTGGAATTAGCAATATTTAAAGTCAATATTGACCATTTAACGGGCCTTGCCATATGACTTAGGGTAAAAACCAAACCAGTATCTCAATTTGGCTCTGTCCACAAGGGGAAAAGTTATTTCTTATATGACAGTCCTAAGCCTCTCACCCAGACAAATGAGATCTCATACTTTGCACAGAAGAGCGGCAATACCCCAAAACATCATGTCTGCAAATTATTATTATTATTTATTATTATTATTTATTTATAGAGCACCATTGATTCCATGGTGCTGTACATGAGAAGGGGGTTACATACAGAACACATATACAGGTTACAGTAGACAGACTAGTACAGAGGGAAGAGGGCCCTGCCCTTGCAGGCTTACATTGAGATTTTGGTTTGGCTTTGATCCTAAGTCATGGGACAAGGCTCTTTAAAGGGTCAAATTGAGTTTTAGGATTGCTACTTGAAGTCTTCTTCCTCTCTCAAGAGGCAATTTACATATTTTACTTCTGAAAGGAGCAGCATTTTAAGACATTTCAGTCTCCTCATACTGGCATGTCTCTACAAGGAGAAATCTTACCCTTTAAATCAAAGATATCACAATGCAAAAAGATATCCTGATACATAAAAATGTAACTTGACACTTAAGTATACACATTTAATGAGTGTTAAAGGTTATCTTTCTACATCTTGATTTCTTTCATGTTTGTTAATTTAAAGGTAACCCATGAAGTGATTTTATAGTACAATAGGCTTAAGGAGACCTTTCAGAATCAGTAAAGGTGGTGTCACAGACAGCGACGGCGACAATGACGTCGCTGCAAAGTAGCCATTTTCTGTGATGTAGCAGCGACCTCAACAGCGATGTCTCTATGTGTGACACATAACAACGATCAGACCCCTGCTGCGAGATCACTGCGCGCTCTTGAATATACCAGTTCATTTCTTGATCGCTGCTATCCCGCTGCACCACATGCATCCTTGTGTTTGGCACTGTAGCAGCGACAGTCGCGACGACGCTGAAGGCAGTGACATGGGACTGAAGGATAAGGGCGTGTTTTTGCAGTGTTTATTACAACGTCCCCACTACTCCGTATTCCACTACTTCGTATTCCACGTAGTAGAGTCTCTGTCTGGTGTCGCTAGTGCGTTGTTCTTTGTGGATCTTTCTTCATACCTTGTGATTGAAAAGGTAGGTTTACTTTGTGTTCTCAAATTGTTGTATATAGGATAGTAGTCTTGTATAGAGGAGCAGTACTATAGTAGTTGTATTCTTCCACCAATTGGAATAGAGGGGCATGAAAAAGGCAACGCAAAGGGGCAAACAAAACCCCTCTATCAAGGTCTGAGCCATCGCACAGCGTCGCGTGTGACACGTCCCAACGACCGTCGAGGTCGTTATGATCGCTGCTCCATCGTTGTTTAAAACTACATGTTTCACAGCTAAATAGCCATCATGTAACGACTTTCAGGGTCGCTGTTACGTCACAGAAAATGGTGATGTAACAGCGACGTTGTTGTTGCTGTCGTTGTGTGTGACTCCAACTTAACTGTTATAGCTTCACCTTCTCCTGTTATCTTGCAGTAAGTTCTGTAGAATTCAGTGTCTCCTGCACCCTAGTCAGGTGTATGTAACACAATTTCCATATTCACTGCTCCCCTCTACCACCTCCCAGTACATTCACTATCATTGCTGAGAATTGGGAAGGAGTATGGGTGGGGGCAGCAGTGCAAATTCAGTTCACACTTACTATTATTGACACTAGCACTGAGAAAAGGGAGGGGGGAAGCAATGATTATGCAGGTTTTTCTTACATATGCTTGACTAGCTACTACTTCACACTGAATTCTATGGATCTTAAAAAAGATAACAAGATAATTTATAGCTAAATAAGTTACTGATCCTAAAAGGTCTTCTTAAGCCGTATTTAAAGATAATATTAGTATTCTACTATAAAATCACCTGACGGATATAATTTAAGAAAGGCTACATATATGTCAGCCTACTTGACTTGTACCTACAGAAAAACAGAATAAACTCCATAATACCGTGCAAGTCATTATAGCGCATGAATGCCAAATTAAGGCCACTCAAAAGCAGGCACGTACTCCATATTGAACATAAGAACAGGAGAACCAGGATTATCAAAGTGCAAAAGCAATTTTATTTAACCCCTTTACGACCGCCGATACGCCTTTTAACGGCGGTAAATAAGGGTACTTTTTCCGATCCGCCGCTTTTTAACGGCGGTCGGAAAAAAGGGTCTAGCGCCCCCCAGAGTCAGAAAATTTCCGGGGTCTCAGCTGCCGGGGGTAGCTGAGACCCTGGAGATCATGATTCGGGCCGGTTTTTCCGGTCCCCGCTCACCTGATGACCGGTATACACCGTATACCGATCATCAAGTTATAGTAAATGACCGCGCCGGTAAAAAATGATTTATCTCCCATCTGGCATGATCAAACATGCCAGATGGGAGATAAATCTTTTTCCCGGTTCCCTCCGGTCCCCTCGGTATCCCCAAAGTGCCCCCCCGACCCCCAACCCCCTCCCGAAAATCCAAGATGGCCGCGCGCACCACAGCAGCGCGCCGGCCGCATTTCCACTGTTCCTATGGTTTCTGTCGTATGTGCCATAACACATACGACAGAAACCTGCTCCCTAGGCCCTGCCGGGTCCCCCCCTACCCCCCCCTGGTGTTCCCCGGTGTCCCCCGGTGTCATACATACCTGTCGCAGCTCTGATCCCCCGCGGCCCCCTCCTCCGGCTCCTTCTCTGCAGACTCCGGTCACATGAGCAGAGCGCAGCTGTCAGCTTCCTGTGTTCAGGACGCTGGCTGCTGCTCGCACTCTGCAGCTGTGACCCAGGGAGGGTGGGTGCAGATTCTTTGCACCCACTCTCCTCAAATGGAGGGTCTGCCCTCCTAGAAAATGGGGGATACGTTCCCTGAACGTGTCCCCCATATTCTAGAAGGTCCAGAGTCGACGTGGGACGTCCAAATGGATTATTGTGGATTTTTTTTTTCTTTTCAATAAATTGGTCAATCAGGGAATGTTTTGGGGAGTGTTTTTTCAAATAAAATTTTTTTGTTGTCAATTTTTTTTTTATTACTGTCAATTAGTTATGTCGGGTATCTGATAGACGCCGTGACATAACTAATTGCTGGGCTTGATGCCAGGTGACATTACACACCTGGTATCAACCCCATTCATTACCCCGTTAGCCAACGCACCAGGGCGCGGGATGAGCTGGGGCGAAGCGCCAGAATTGGCGCATCTAATGGATGCGCCACTTCTGGGGCGGCTGCGGCCTGCTATTTTTAGGCTGGGAAGAGTCCAATAACCGTGGCTCTTCCCATCCTGAGAATACCAGACCCCAGCTGTCAGCTTCACCTTGGCTGGTGATCTAATTTGGGGGGACCCCACGTTTGTTTTTTTTTTTAATTATTTATTTATAAATAATTAAAAAAAAAAAAACAGCTTGGGGAGCCCTCCAAATTGATCACCAGACAAGATGAAGCTGTCAGCTGTGGTTTGCAGGCTACAGCTGTCTGCTTTACCCTAGCTGGCTATCAAAAATAGGGGGGACCCCACGTCATTTATTTTAATTTTTTTTTTTTTTTTGGGCTAAATACAAGGCTAGGCATCCTTTAGTGTCACATGAAAGGCACTAAAGGGCGCCAGCTTAGAATATGCAGGGGGGTGGGACGTTATATATGTTTGACATCTATCCATTCATCCATTGTAGCATTTTACGCTGTGTGCCCACAATCAGGGTTTGCAACGTTTTGGGCGCAGAGTGTTTTCCCTGCGTCCATAACGCTGCGTTGTGCAGTAGAAGCACAGTGGCAGGATTTTTAGAAATCCCGTGCCCACTGTGTTTCTTTTCTCCGCAGCATAAATCGACCTGTGGTGCAGCTTCCCGAGCCTCAGGATGTCAATTTATGCTGCGGAGATGAGTGTTCTTTGCAGGTAGAATAGAACTAAAGTCCACAGCAGCCTGAACCCAAATCGTGGGCATGGGCAGCTGCGTTCTCCCGTGGACAACACTCACATTTCTGCAGGAGGCTGACACTGGGTACTAGACGCCGTGTCGCTGGATCATGGCCACATAGCCTAAAGGCTACTTTACACGCTGCGATATCGGTCCCGATATCGCTAGCGTGGGTACCCGCCCCCATCTGTTGTGCGACACGGGCAATCGCTGCCCGTGCCGCACAACATCGCGCAGATGCGTCACACATACTTACCTGCCCGGCGACGTCGCTGTGACCGGCAAACCGCCTCCTTTCTAAGGGGGCGGTCCGTGTGGCGTCACAGTGACGTCACTGAGCGGCCGCCCAATAGAAGCGGAGGGGCGGAGATGAGTGGCCGGAACATCCCGCCCACCTCCTTCCTTCCTCATAGCGGCCGGGAGGCAGGTAAGGAGAGGTTCCTCGTTCCTGCGGCGTCACACATAGCGATGTGTGCTGCCGCAGGAGCGACGAACTACATCGTTACTGCTGCAGTAACGATAATCGAGAATGGACCCCCATGTCACCGATGAGCGATTTTGCACGTTTTTGCAACGATGCAAAATCGCTCATCGGTGTCACACGCAGCAACATTGCTAATGCGGCCGGATGTGCGTCACCAATTCCGTGACCCTAACGACTCCGCATTAGCGATGTCGCAGCGTGTAAAGCCCCCTTAACAGTGAGAAATTTTTTGCTACAGCAACAGTTTTGTGAACTACCTGTGGATTCAAAATGTTTACTATACTCCTGAATAAAATCCTTGAGGGGTCCAGTTTCCAAAATGAGGTCACTTGTGGGGGGTTTCTGATGTATAGGTGCCCAAGGGGCCCTGCTAATGTGACATGGTGCGCGCAATTTACTTCAACTTTTCCAAAATTCAAATGGTGCTCCTTCCATTCCAAGCCCTCCCATTTATCCAAACAAAAGTTTTTGGCCACATGTGTGGTATCCCTGTGCTCACAAGAAATTAGATAACAACCTGTGGGGTACATGTTTTGTTGTTGCCTCTTGAAAAAGTGAAAAATGTGTCGCTAAATCAACATTTTTGTGAAAAAAATGAAAATTTCAATATGGCAACCTAAGCTTATCAAATTCTGTGAAGTATTCGTGGATTCAAAATGCTCAATATACACCTAGATAAAAGCCTTGAGGGGTCTTATTTCCAGAATGGGGTCACTTGTGGGGGACCTCCACTGCTTAGGCACCTCAGGGGTTCTCCTAATGCAACATGGCGTCCGCTATTGATTCCAGCCAATTTTGCAGTCAAATTGCACTCCTTCTCTTCTGAGCCCTGTAGTGTGCCCAAACAGTTGATTTCCACCACATACAAGATATCAACAAACTCAGGAGAAATTGCGCAATAAATTTCATGGTGATTTTTTTCCTGTTACCCTTGTGAAAAAAAAGCTACCTGGTTGAATTAACAATTTTGTGGTAAAATTTTATTTTTTTATTTTCATGGCTCAACGTTATAAACTTCTGTAAAGCACCTGGGGGTTCAGGGTACTCACCAAACATCAAGATAAATTCCTTGAGGGGCCTAGTTTCCAATATGGGGTCACTTGTGGTGTTTTTTTGCTGTTTACGTACCTTAGGGGTCCTCCAAATGCGACATGGTGCCCGCAATCTTTTTCAGCCAAATTTCCTTTCCAAAATTCAAATATTGCTCCTTCCGTTCCAAGCCCTCCCATTTCTCCAAACAAAGGTTTCAGACCACAAGTGAGGTATCACCGCGCTCATAAAAAAGTGGGTAACAAACATTGGGGTCACATTTTTGGAATTACCTCTTGAAAAAGTGAAAAAATTGATGCTAAAGCAACATTTTTGAGAAAAAAATGAAAATTTTCAATGTGACAACGTAACGTTATCAAAATCTGTGAAGTACCTGTGGATTCAAAATGCTCACTATACCCCTAGATAGAAGCCTTAAGGGGTCTAGTTTCCAAAATGGTGTCACTTGTAAGGGGTTTCTGCTGTTTAGGTACCTTGGCGGACATGTAAATGCAACATGGTGCCCGCAATCTATTTCAGCCAAATTTGCTTTCCAAAATTCAAATATTGCTCCTTCTGTTCCGAGCCCTCCCATTTGTCTAAACAAAGGTTTCTGACCACATGTGGGGTATTGGCGCGTTCATAAGAAAGTGGGTAACAAGTTTTGGGGTTCATTTTGTTGTGTTATTTCTTCTAAAAGTGAATAAATTTGGGGTAGAGCAACATTTTAGGTAAAATTTTATTTTTTGCTTTTTTTCATTCCACTTTGCTTTAGTTCCTGTGAAGCACCTGAAGGGTTAATAAACTTCTTGGATGTGGTTTTGAGTACTTTGAGGCGTGCTGTTTTGAGAATGGTGTCACTTTTAGGTATTTTCTGTCACTTAGGCCTCTCAAAGTCACTTCAAATGTGATGTGGTCCCTAAAAAAATGGTTTTGTGAATTTTGTTGAAAAAATGGGAAATTGCTGATGAACTTTGACCCCTTCTAACTTCCTAACCCCAAAACATTTTGTTTCAGAAATTGCGCTAATGTAAAGTAGACATGTGGGAAATGTTATTTATTAACTGTTTTGTGTGACATAACTCTCTGGGTTAAGGGCATAAAAATTAAAAGTTTGAAAATTGCAAAATGTTCAATATTTTCATCAAATTTCCGATTTTTTCACAAATAAAAGCAAAAAATATCGTTCTAAATTTATAACTATCATGAAGTACAATATGTCACGAAAAAACAATGTCAGAATCACCGGGATCCGTTGAAGCGTTCTAGAATTATGACTAGAGTTGAGCGCGGTTCGTGGTTCGTGGTTCTCCAGTTCTAGGCTCGAGTGATTTTGGGGCATGTTCTAGATCGAACTAGAACTCGAGCTTTTTGCAAAAGCTCGATAGTTCTAGAAACGTTCGAGAACGGTTCTAGCAGCCAAAAAACAGCTAAATCTTAGCTTGGTTTCTGCTGTAATAGTGTAAGTCACTCTGTGAATCAAACTATTATCACATTTCAGTGTATAGTGTGCGTGAACAGCGCCTTCAGATCACTGCTGTTTCTATAATGGCGATCGCCATTTTTTTTTTTTTTTTTCTTGTCTTCCTTCCCTAAGCGCGCGCGTCTTGTGGGGCTGGCCAGCATGTCAGCCAATCACAGACACACACACACCTAAGTGGACTTTGAGGCAGAGAAGCAACGGCATGTGTGATAGGATCTGCATGTCACATGTCCCTGCATTATAAAACCGGACATTTTCTTCACGATCGCCATTATCTGCCTTCTGCGTCTTTGGTGTCAGACATCACTGTCGCAGTTCCGTCCTTTGTCCTATCGCCGATACAGCTGTATGCGCTGCATACACAGCGTTAGACAGCTTAGGGAGAGCACATTCTAGCAGTCCTTTTAAGTGCTCGTACCGGCAGGGTCAGAGAGCCATAGGTGACAGGTCCTGCAAACAGCAACAGCGTCTGTGTAGCCCAGGTCAGGGATTTCCTCCCTGCATTTCACCATTAGGAGGGAATAGAAAGGCAGGCTTCCATTCCTCTACCCAGAGCACCACAATCCTGCCACTGTACCCTCTTGTCCTCTGCACACTCCAACTCATTCTAACTAAGCCATTATACTAGCAAACACTCAGTGTACCTAGTGGCATCCTATCTGTGGCTATTGGACTTTGCTATAGTCCCACTAGTGCAAAGACATTTGCAGAGCACATCTGCCTGCATTGCACACTCCAAGTTTTTTAAACTAAGCCATTTTACTAGCAAACACTCAGTGTACCTAGTGGCATCCTATACGTGGCTATTGGACTTTGCTATAGTCCCACTAGTGCAAAGACATTAGCAGAGCACATCTGCCTGCATTGCACACTCCAAGTTTTTTAAACTCAGCCATTATACTAGCAAACACTCTGTACCTAGTGGCATCCTATACGTGGCTATTGGACTTTGCTATAGTCCCACTAGGGCCAAGACATTTGCAGAGCGCATCTGCCTGCGTTGCACACTCCAACAAATTATAACGAAGCCATTATACTAGCAAACACTCAGTGTACCTAGTGGCATCCTATACGTGGCTATTGGACTTTGCTATAGTCCCACTAGTGCCAAGACATTTGCAGAGCACATCTGCCTGCATTGCACACTCCAAGTTTTTTAAACTAAGCAATTTTACTAGCAAACACTCAGTGTACCTAGTGGCATCCTATACGTGGCTATTGGACTTTGCTATAGTCCCACTAGTGCAAAGACATTAGCAGAGCACATCTGCCTGCATTGCACACTCCAAGTTTTTTAAACTCAGCCATTATACTAGCAAACACACAGTGTACCTAGTGGCATCCTATACGTGGCTATTGGACTTTGCTATAGTCCCACTAGTGCCAAGACATTTGCAGAGCGCATCTGCCTGCGTTGCACACTACAACAAATTATAACGAAGCCATTATACTAGCAAACACTCAGTGTACCTAGTGGCATCCTATACGTGGCTATTGGACTTTGCTATAGTCCCACTAGTGCCAAGACATTTGCAGAGCGCATCTGCCTGCGTTGCACACTCCAACTAATTATAACGAAGCCATTATACTAGCACACACTCAGTGTACCTAGTGGCATCCTATACGTGGCTATTGGACTTTGCTATAGTCCCACTAGGGCCAAGACATTTGCAGAGCACATCTGCCTGCATTGCACACTCCAAGTTTTTTAAACTAAGCAATTTTACTAGCAAACACTCAGTGTACCTAGTGGCATCCTATACGTGGCTATTGGACTTTGCTATAGTCCCACTAGTGCAAAGACATTAGCAGAGCACATCTGCCTGCATTGCACACTCCAAGTTTTTTAAACTCAGCCATTATACTAGCAAACACTCAGTGTACCTAGTGGCATCCTATACGTGGCTATTGGACTTTGCTATAGTCCCACTAGTGCAAAGACATTAGCAGAGCACATCTGCCTGCATTGCACACTCCAAGTTTTTTAAACTCAGCCATTATACTAGCAAACACTCAGTGTACCTAGTGGCATCCTATACGTGGCTATTGGACTTTGCTATAGTCCCACTAGTGCCAAGACATTTGCAGAGCGCATCTGCCTGCGTTGCACACTCCAACTAATTATAACGAAGCCATTATACTAGCAAACACTCAGTGTACCTAGTGGCATCCTATACGTGGCTATTGGACTTTGCTATAGTCCCACTAGTGCCAAGACATTTGCAGAGCGCATCTGCCTGCGTTGCACACTCCAACTAATTATAACGAAGCCATTATACTAGCACACACTCAGTGTACCTAGTGGCATCCTATACGTGGCTATTGGACTTTGCTATAGTCCCACTAGTGCCAAGACATTTGCAGAGCGCATCTGCCTGCGTTGCACACTCCAACTAATTATAACGAAGCCATTATACTAGCAAACACTCAGTGTACCTAGTGGCATCCTATACGTGGCTATTGGACTTTGCTATAGTCCCACTAGTGCCAAGACATTTGACGAGCGCATCTGCCTGCGTTGCACACTCCAACTAATTATAACGAAGCCATTATACTAGCAAACACTCAGTGTACCTAGTGGCATCCTATACGTGGCTATTGGACTTTGCTATAGTCCCACTAGTGCCAAGACATTTGCAGAGCGCATCTGCCTGCGTTGCACACTCCAACTAATTATAACGAAGCCATTATACTAGCAAACACTCAGTGTACCTAGTGGCATCCTATACGTGGCTATTGGACTTTGCTATAGTCCCACTAGTGCCAAGACATTTGCAGAGCGCATCTGCCTGCGTTGCACACTCCAACTAATTATAACGAAGCCATTATACTAGCACACACTCAGTGTACCTAGTGGCATCCTATACGTGGCTATTGGACTTTGCTATAGTCCCTCTAGTGCCAAGACATTTGCAGAGCGCATCTGCCTGCGTTGCACACTCCAACTAATTATAACGAAGCCATTATACTAGCACACACTCAGTGTACCTAGTGGCATCCTATACGTGGCTATTGGACTTTGCTATAGTCCCTCTAGTGCCAAGACATTTGCAGAGCGCATCTGCCTGCGTTGCACACTCCAACTAATTATAACGAAGCCATTATACTAGCACACACTCAGTGTACCTAGTGGCATCCTATACGTGGCTATTGGACTTTGCTATAGTCCCTCTAGTGCCAAGACATTTGCAGAGCGCATCTGCCTGCGTTGCACACTCCAACTAATTATAACGAAGCCATTATACTAGCAAACACTCAGTGTACCTAGTGGCATCCTATACGTGGCTATTGGACTTTGCTATAGTCCCTCTAGTGCCAAGACATTTGCAGAGCGCATCTGCCTGCGTTGCACACTACAACAAATTATAACGAAGCCATTATACTAGCAAACACTCAGTGTACCTAGTGGCATCCTATACGTGGCTATTGGACTTTGCTATAGTCCCACTAGTGCCAAGACATTTGCAGAGCGCATCTGCCTGCGTTGCACACTCCAACTAATTATAACGAAGCCATTATACTAGCACACACTCAGTGTACCTAGTGGCATCCTATACGTGGCTATTGGACTTTGCTATAGTCCCACTAGGGCCAAGACATTTGCAGAGCACATCTGCCTGCATTGCACACTCCAAGTTTTTTAAACTAAGCAATTTTACTAGCAAACACTCAGTGTACCTAGTGGCATCCTATACGTGGCTATTGGACTTTGCTATAGTCCCACTAGTGCAAAGACATTAGCAGAGCACATCTGCCTGCATTGCACACTCCAAGTTTTTTAAACTCAGCCATTATACTAGCAAACACTCAGTGTACCTAGTGGCATCCTATACGTGGCTATTGGACTTTGCTATAGTCCCACTAGTGCAAAGACATTAGCAGAGCACATCTGCCTGCATTGCACACTCCAAGTTTTTTAAACTCAGCCATTATACTAGCAAACACTCAGTGTACCTAGTGGCATCCTATACGTGGCTATTGGACTTTGCTATAGTCCCACTAGTGCCAAGACATTTGCAGAGCGCATCTGCCTGCGTTGCACACTCCAACTAATTATAACGAAGCCATTATACTAGCAAACACTCAGTGTACCTAGTGGCATCCTATACGTGGCTATTGGACTTTGCTATAGTCCCACTAGTGCCAAGACATTTGCAGAGCGCATCTGCCTGCGTTGCACACTCCAACTAATTATAACGAAGCCATTATACTAGCACACACTCAGTGTACCTAGTGGCATCCTATACGTGGCTATTGGACTTTGCTATAGTCCCACTAGTGCCAAGACATTTGCAGAGCGCATCTGCCTGCGTTGCACACTCCAACTAATTATAACGAAGCCATTATACTAGCAAACACTCAGTGTACCTAGTGGCATCCTATACGTGGCTATTGGACTTTGCTATAGTCCCACTAGTGCCAAGACATTTGACGAGCGCATCTGCCTGCGTTGCACACTCCAACTAATTATAACGAAGCCATTATACTAGCAAACACTCAGTGTACCTAGTGGCATCCTATACGTGGCTATTGGACTTTGCTATAGTCCCACTAGTGCCAAGACATTTGCAGAGCGCATCTGCCTGCGTTGCACACTCCAACTAATTATAACGAAGCCATTATACTAGCAAACACTCAGTGTACCTAGTGGCATCCTATACGTGGCTATTGGACTTTGCTATAGTCCCACTAGTGCCAAGACATTTGCAGAGCGCATCTGCCTGCGTTGCACACTCCAACTAATTATAACGAAGCCATTATACTAGCACACACTCAGTGTACCTAGTGGCATCCTATACGTGGCTATTGGACTTTGCTATAGTCCCTCTAGTGCCAAGACATTTGCAGAGCGCATCTGCCTGCGTTGCACACTCCAACTAATTATAACGAAGCCATTATACTAGCACACACTCAGTGTACCTAGTGGCATCCTATACGTGGCTATTGGACTTTGCTATAGTCCCTCTAGTGCCAAGACATTTGCAGAGCGCATCTGCCTGCGTTGCACACTCCAACTAATTATAACGAAGCCATTATACTAGCACACACTCAGTGTACCTAGTGGCATCCTATACGTGGCTATTGGACTTTGCTATAGTCCCTCTAGTGCCAAGACATTTGCAGAGCGCATCTGCCTGCGTTGCACACTCCAACTAATTATAACGAAGCCATTATACTAGCAAACACTCAGTGTACCTAGTGGCATCCTATACGTGGCTATTGGACTTTGCTATAGTCCCTCTAGTGCCAAGACATTTGCAGAGCGCATCTGCCTGCGTTGCACACTCCAACTAATTATAATGAAGCCATTATACTAGCAAACACTCAGTGTACCTAGTGGCATCCTATACGTGGCTATTGGACTTTGCTATAGTCCCACTAGTGCAAAGACATTAGCAGAGCACATCTGCCTGCATTGCACACTCCAAGTTTTTTAAACTCAGCCATTATACTAGCAAACACACAGTGTACCTAGTGGCATCCTATACGTGGCTATTGGACTTTGCTATAGTCCCACTAGTGCCAAGATATTTGCAGAGCGCATCTGCCTGCGTTGCACACTCCAACTAATTATAACGAAGCCATTATACTAGCACACACTCAGTGTACCTAGTGGCATCCTATACGTGGCTATTGGACTTTGCTATAGTCCCACTAGTGCCAAGACATTTGCAGAGCGCATCTGCCTGCGTTGCACACTACAACAAATTATAACGAAGCCATTATACTAGCAAACACTCAGTGTACCTAGTGGCATCCTATACGTGGCTATTGGACTTTGCTATAGTCCCACTAGTGCCAAGACATTTGCAGAGCGCATCTGCCTGCGTTGCACACTCCAACTAATTATAACGAAGCCATTATACTAGCACACACTCAGTGTACCTAGTGGCATCCTATACGTGGCTATTGGACTTTGCTATAGTCCCACTAGTGCCAAGACATTTGCAGAGCGCATCTGCCTGCGTTGCACACTCCAACTAATTATAACGAAGCCATTATACTAGCACACACTCAGTGTACCTAGTGGCATCCTATACGTGGCTATTGGACTTTGCTATAGTCCCACTAGTGCCAAGACATTTGCAGAGCGCATCTGCCTGCGTTGCACACTACAACAAATTATAACGAAGCCATTATACTAGCAAACACTCAGTGTACCTAGTGGCATCCTATACGTGGCTATTGGACTTTGCTATAGTCCCACTAGTGCCAAGACATTTGCAGCACGTCTGCCTGCGTTGCACACTCCAACGAATTATAACTAAGTTACATTGTCAGGGATATTTATTCTTTATTATTCTGCTGTTAATAAAGCTAGACCACCACTGCAATCTTCACCACCTCTCAATTTTTACTACCACATTTTCAGTCCACAATCTTGTCGCAATCAACATGAGTGGCAAAATGACAGATGCTGGTGGAAAGGGGAAGAGGCGTGGTGGAAAAGGCAAAAAATGTTTTGTCAGTGGGGAAGGTGGCAAAGCTCCATTATCATCTGCTGAAGATAGACCATCTACTAGCAAAAGTAAGATGTCTACTACTTATTGTGGACAATCCGATGTGCTCCCTTTTTTACGGACACGAACAAGAGGAACAAAGGTAGATGATGGGCAAAAAAGGAAAATGCTTGAATGGATCTCAAGTGGTCCAACAAGTGCCCTCTCAGCCACTTCAAGTACCGCATCCAAAAAACACCATTCCTCTGAGTTGTCATCCCAATCACACTTGATTTCTCCCAGCTCTGAAGTCTCCATCAGCCCTGCACAGTATGGTGGAACTGAGATGGCTGAGTCTGCAGAGCTGTTCAGTCACACTATAGCCTGGGAATCAGAGGTCTGCTCCCAAGCTACAGTGAGTACAGAACAGGAAATGGTCTGCAGTGATGCCCAGAACCTTTGTGACTCAGATTCAGGCCGTGAGGACCAAGTTTCTGAGCATAATGTTGACCCTTTGTCACAAACTGTAACACCTGTGGTTATAGACAATGAGGAACATACTGATGAAGATGAGACGCAGATACCCGATTGGGATGACAACTTAAATATTCGGTCAGGGCAAGAAGAGGCTCGGTCTGAGGGGGAGGGGAGTGCAAACACAACAATTGATGATGACGTTCTAGATCCCACCTACTGTCAACCCCCAGTCAGGCACTCGAGGAGGTCAACAGAGGCGGTGGAGGAGGATGCAACCGACGACGAAGTTACCTTGCGCCTTCCTGGACAGAGTCGGAGCACTGGTAGCACGTCTACAACTGCATCCTCAGCCACCACTCTGCCTATGAGCATTATTCGGGGTGGATCGACAGGTCGCATGGCCTCTAAGCCTTACCTAGCCTGGGCCTTTTTTCACATCGAAAAAGATCGCCCAACTCATGTGATATGTAACATTTGTCATGATTCTGTTAGTAGAGGTCAAAACCTCAGCAGTTTGACAACTTCTTCCATGAATCGTCACATGAATAAATATCATAAGTCCCGGTGGGAAGCTCACCGTGCTGCAATGCCGGCTAGCGGAGCGAACCATCCACCGCCCGCCCCTTCCAGTGCATCCGCGCGCTCTTCATCTTCTAGGACTGTGGGGACAGCTGTCACACCTGTTTTTCCACGCAAAACTTCCACCACTGTAACCGCAACAGGCAGTTTGCTTGTAAGGTCGTCAGTTGGTTTGGAAGGGGAAACAAGTGAGTGTGTACAGCTCTCTCAGACATCGATAGCACCAACGTTGGATGAAGGCAACATCATGTCTCCGCCTGCACTTTCCTCACAAACCTGCATTTTTCCAGGGACACCCTACTCAACACCGTCTACACACAGCAGCCAGATCTCTGTCCCTCAGATGTGGTCAAATAAAAGGCCACTTCCTCCGACCCATGACAAAGCTAAGAGGTTGACTCTATCCCTCTGTAAGCTGTTGGCTACCGAAATGCTGCCTTTCCGCCTAGTGGACACACAGGATTTTAGAGACCTTATGTCTGTCGCTGTGCCCCAGTACCAGATGCCTAGTCGCCACTACTTCTCTAAGAAAGGTGTGCCCACGCTACACCAGCATGTCGCACACAACATCACCGCTTCCTTGAGAAACTCTGTGTGTGAACGGGTGCATTTCACCACCGATACTTGGACCAGTAAGCATGGACAGGGACGTTACATGTCGCTGACTGGGCACTGGGTAACTATGGTGATAGATGGTGAAGGGTCTGCTGCACAAGTCTTGCCGTCCCCACGACTTGTGTGTCAATCCTCTGTCTGTCCAAGTTCCGCCACAGCTTCTGCATCCTCCACCTCATCTGGGTCCTCCACCTCCGCCCCAAGCCTGCCTGGTCAGGCCACCAGCGTTCTCACTGCGCAGAAGGAATCACGCACGCCTCATTACTATGCTGGCAGCCGAGCGCAACGGCATCAGGCGGTCTTTAGCTTGACATGTCTTGGTAATAAGAGTCACACAGCTGAGGAGTTGTGGTCAGCTCTGCGGTCCGAGTTTAATAAATGGTTGTCTCCACTCAACCTGCAGCCTGGTAAGGCCGTGTGCGACAATGCTGCAAACCTGGGTGCGGCCCTTCGCCTGGGCAAGGTGACACACGTACCTTGTATGGCTCACGTGTTGAACCTTGTCGTGCAGCAATTTTTAACACACTATCCCGGCCTAGATGGCCTTCTGAACAGGGCACGAAAACTGTCTGCTCACTTCCGGCGTTCAAGCGCCGCAGCTGAGCGACTTGCATCGCTCCAGAAGTCTTTCGGCCTGCCGGTTCATCGCCTGAAATGCGATGTGGCGACACGCTGGAATTCAACTCTACACATGTTACAGCGACTGTGGCAGCACCGCAGAGCCCTGGTGCAATACGTCATGACGTATAGCCTGGGCCAACGAGATGCAGAGGTGGGGCAGATCACCCTGATGGAGTGGTCTCAGATCAAGGACCTATGCACCCTTCTGCACAGTTTCGACATGGCGACGAATATGTTTAGCTCTGACAATGCCATTATCAGCATGACGATTCCAGTCATTTACATGCTGGAGCACACGCTAAACACTATTCGGAGTCAGGGGGTGGGACAACATGAAGGGGAGGAACTACAGGAGGATTCATATGTGCAAGGGACAACAACATCACCAAGGTCCAGACGTTCATCATCACCAACGCAGCAGGCATGGGACCATGGGGAACAGGGATCGACAAGGGCGCATAGTAGCAGGCGAAATGTTGAGCAAGGTGCAGGAGAACATGAAGAAATGGAGGACGAACTGTCCATGGACATGGAAGACTCAGCGGATGAGGGAGACCTTGGTCAAATTTCAGTTGAAAGAGGTTGGGGGGAGATGTCAGAGGAAGAAAGAACGGTTAGCACCTCTATGCCACAAACACAGCGTGGACTTGGTCCGCATGGCTGCGCAAGACACATGAGTGCCTTCTTGTTGCACTACCTCCAACATGACAGTCGTATTGTCAAAATTAGAAGTGATGATGACTACTGGATTGCCACACTATTAGATCCCCGGTACAAGTCCAAATTTTGTGACATAATTCCAGCCATAGAAAGGGACGCACGTATGCAGGAGTATCAGCAGAAGCTGTTACTCGATCTTAGCTCGGCTTTTTCACCAAACAACCGTGCAGGTGCAGGGAGGGAATCTCCCAGTTGTAACTTGACAAACATGGGACGGTCTCGTCATCTTCACCAGTCTACCCGTACCAGTAGGACCGTATCTGGTGCCGGTAACAGCAATTTTATGGAATCTTTTCATAATTTTTTTAGACCCTCTTTTGCAAGGCCACCAGAGACAACAAGTCTGACACATACTCAGCGGCTGGAGAGGATGATACAGGAGTATCTCCAAATGAACATCGATGCCATAACTTTGCAAATGGAGTCTTGCTCCTTTTGGGCTTCAAACATAGAAAAATGGCCAGAGCTCTCCAGTTACGCCTTGGAGATTTTGTCGTGTCCAGCTGCCAGCGTTGTCTCTGAACGTGTATTCAGTGCTGCTGGGTGTGTGCTGACAGATAAGCGCACGCGTCTGTCCAGTGACAATGTGGACAGACTGACGTTCATCAAAATGAACAAGTCATGGATCCAGAAGGAATTTACTACCCCTGTGTCATCCTGGGGAGAGTAAATGCTTGTGGATTTGGAATGTGCTTGATGCAAATCAAAACATCCTGTTTGCAACTAGGGCCCAAGTGCTGCCACTGATGGGGTGGGTGTCTGTGTGGCCCAATTTTTGGAAAAAAGGGAGACTCCGCTTGGAGTAACCCTTGCTTGCTGTGTTTTTAAAAGAAGCCAAGATGAACAGAGCTGGGATCAGGAAAGACTTTGCTACCTACCCCGGTGTCATCCTGGGGACGGATAAGAATGGCGTATTTTTGAATGTGCTTGATGCAAATCAAAACATCCTGTTTGCAACTAGGGCCCAAGTGCTGCCACTGATGGGGTGGGTGTCTGTGTGGCCCAATTTTTGGAAAAAAAGGGAGACTCCGCTTGGAGTAACCCTTGCTTACATTGTTTTTAAAAGAAGCCAAGATGAACAAGTCATGGATCAGCAAAGACTTTATCTACGTACCCCGGTGTCATCCTGGGGACGGATAAGAATGGCGTATTTTTGAATGTGCTTGATGCAAATCAAAACATCCTGTTTGCAACTAGGGCCCAAGTGCTGCCACTGATGGGGTGGGTGTCTGTGTGGCCCAATTTTTGGAAAAAAGGGAGACTCCGCTTGGAGTAACCCTTGCTTGCTGTGTTTTTAAAAGAAGCCAAGATGAACAGAGCTGGGATCAGGAAAGACTTTGCTACCTACCACGGTGTCATCCTGGGGACGGATAAGAATGGCGTATTTTTGAATGTGCTTGATGCAAATCTAGCTGTGAAGTGTACAACTGGGGCACAACTGCTGCCACTGAAGGGGTGGGTGTGTGTGGGCCCAATTTTTGGAAAAAAGGGAGACTCCGCTTGGAGTAACCCTTGCTTGCTGTGTTTTTAAAAGAAGCCAAGATGAACAGAGCTGGGATCAGGAAAGACTTTGCTACCTACCCCGGTGTCATCCTGGGGACGGATAAGAATGGCGTATTTTTGAATGTGCTTGATGCAAATCTAGCTGTGAAATGTACAACTGGGGCACAACTGCTGCCACTGAAGGGGTGGGTGTGTGTGGGCCCAATTTTTGGAAAAAAGGGAGACTCCGCTTGGAGTAACCCTTGCTTGCTGTGTTTTTAAAAGAAGCCAAGATGAACAGAGCTGGGATCAGGAAAGACTTTGCTACCTACCCCGGTGTCATCCTGGGGACGGATAAGAATGGCGTATTTTTGAATGTGCTTGATGCAAATCAAAACATCCTGTTTGCAACTAGGGCCCAAGTGCTGCCACTGATGGGGTGGGTGTCTGTGTGGCCCAATTTTTGGAAAAAAAGGGAGACTCCGCTTGGAGTAACCCTTGCTTACATTGTTTTTAAAAGAAGCCAAGATGAACAAGTCATGGATCAGCAAAGACTTTATCTACGTACCCCGGTGTCATCCTGGGGACGGATAAGAATGGCGTATTTTTGAATGTGCTTGATGCAAATCAAAACATCCTGTTTGCAACTAGGGCCCAAGTGCTGCCACTGATGGGGTGGGTGTCTGTGTGGCCCAATTTTTGGAAAAAAGGGAGACTCCGCTTGGAGTAACCCTTGCTTGCTGTGTTTTTAAAAGAAGCCAAGATGAACAGAGCTGGGATCAGGAAAGACTTTGCTACCTACCCCGGTGTCATCCTGGGGACGGATAAGAATGGCGTATTTTTGAATGTGCTTGATGCAAATCTAGCTGTGAAGTGTACAACTGGGGCACAACTGCTGCCACTGAAGGGGTGGGTGTGTGTGGCCCAATTTTTGGAAAAAAGGGAGACTCCGCTTGGAGTAACCCTTGCTTGCTGTGTTTTTAAAAGAAGCCAAGATGAACAGAGCTGGGATCAGGAAAGACTTTGCTACCCACCCCGGTGTCATCCTGGGGACGGATAAGAATGGCGTATTTTTGAATGTGCTTGATGCAAATCAAAACATCCTGTTTGCAACTAGGGCCCAAGTGCTGCCACTGATGGGGTGGGTGTCTGTGTGGCCCAATTTTTGGAAAAAAAGGGAGACTCCGCTTGGAGTAACCCTTGCTTACATTGTTTTTAAAAGAAGCCAAGATGAACAAGTCATGGATCAGCAAAGACTTTATCTACGTACCCCGGTGTCATCCTGGGGACGGATAAGAATGGCGTATTTTTGAATGTGCTTGATGCAAATCAAAACATCCTGTTTGCAACTAGGGCCCAAGTGCTGCCACTGATGGGGTGGGTGTCTGTGTGGCCCAATTTTTGGAAAAAAGGGAGACTCCGCTTGGAGTAACCCTTGCTTGCTGTGTTTTTAAAAGAAGCCAAGATGAACAGAGCTGGGATCAGGAAAGACTTTGCTACCTACCCCGGTGTCATCCTGGGGACGGATAAGAATGGCGTATTTTTGAATGTGCTTGATGCAAATGTAGCTGTGAAGTGTACAACTGGGGCACAAGTGCTGCCACTGAAGGGGTGGGTGTGTGTGTGGCCCAATTTTTGGAAAAAAGGGAGACTCCGCTTGGAGTCACCTTGCGGTGTTTTACATGATTTTAGAAGGGCGTGCCATGCCTATATCTGTGTGTCCTCCTCTTTTTCCTTGTCCAGCTGTTTTGTTTTCGCATGAGTATATGTCCTTGTCACTTTCCAATGTGTTTGAGTTGTTTGTCACCTTTAGGACACCTTTGAGGGTGTTTTCTAGGTGTTTTTCTGTGTTTGTGATTGCCTGCCATTGTTTCCTATGCAGTTCGAGTTCGGTTCGTCGAACGTTCGACGAACCGAACTCGAACGGGAGGTCCGTTCGGCGAACCAACCTCGAGCCGAACCGCGACCGGTTCGCTCATCTCTAGTTATGACCTCATAAAGTGACACTGGTCAGAATTGCAAAAAATGGCCTGGTCATTAAGTACAAAACTGGCTTCGTCCTTAAGGGGTTAAACACACAAGGAGGGGTTTTGGGATTCATATAAAAACAATTAAAAGACATACAGTTAGGTCCAGAAATATTTGGACAGTGACACAATTTTCGCGAGTTGGGCTCTGCATGCCACCACATTGGATTTGAAATGAAATCTCGACAACAGAATTCAAGTGCAAATTGTAACGTTTAATTTGAAGGTTTGAACAAAAATATCTGATAGAAATTGTAGGAATTGTACACATTTCTTTACAAACACTCCACATTTTATGAGGTCAAAAGTAATTGGACAAATAAACCAAACCCAAACAAAATATTTTTATTTTCAATATTTTGTTGCGAATCCTTTGGAGGCAATCACTGCCTTAAGTCTGGAACCCATGGACATCACCAAACGCTGGGTTTCCTCCTTCTTAATGCTTTGCCAGGCCTTTACAGCCGCAGCCTTCAAGTCTTGCTTGTTTGTGGGTCTTTCCATCTTAAGTCTGGATTTGAGCAAGTGAAATGCATGCTCAATTGGGTTAAGATCTGGTGATTGACTTGGCCATTGCAGAAGGTTCCACTTTTTTGTACTCATGAACTCCTGGGTAGCTTTGGCTGTATGCTTGGGGTCATTGTCCATCTGTACTATGAAGCGCCGTCCGATCAACTTTGCGGCATTTGGCTGAATCTGGGCTGAAAATATATCCCGGTACACTTCAGAATTCATCCGGCTACTCTTGTCTGCTGTTATGTCATCAATAAACACAAGTGACCCAGTGCCATTGAAAGCCATGCATGCCCATGCCATCACGTTGCCTCCACCATGTTTTACAGAGGATGTGGTGTGCCTTGGATCATGTGCCGTTCCCTTTCTTCTCCAAACTTTTTTCTTCCCATCATTCTGGTACAGGTTGATCTTTGTCTCATCTGTCCATAGAATACTTTTCCAGAACTGAGCTGGCTTCATGAGGTGTTTTTCAGCAAATTTAACTCTGGCCTGTCTATTTTTGGAATTGATGAATGGTTTGCATCTAGATGTGAACCCTTTGTATTTACTTTCATGGAGTCTTCTCTTTACTGTTGACTTAGAGACAGATACACCTACTTCACTGAGAGTGTTCTGGACTTCAGTTGATGTTGTGAACGGGTTCTTCTTCACCAAAGAAAGTATGCAGCGATCATCCACCACTGTTGTCATCCGTGGACGCCCAGGCCTTTTTGAATTCCCAAGCTCACCAGTCAATTCCTTTTTTCTCAGAATGTACCCGACTGTTGATTTTGCTACTCCAAGCATGTCTGCTATCTCTCTGATGGATTTTTTCTTTTTTTTCAGCCTCAGGATGTTCTGCTTCACCTCAATTGATAGTTCCTTAGACCACATGTTGTCTGGTCACAGCAACAGCTTCCAAATGCAAAACCACACACCTGTAATCAACCCCAGAGCTTTTAACTACTTCATTGATTACAGGTTAACGAGGGAGACACCTTCAGAGTTAATTGCAGCCCTTAGAGTCCCTTGTCCAATTACTTTTGGTCCCTTGAAAAAGAGGAGGCTATGCATTACAGAGCTATGATTCCTAAACCCTTTCTCCGATTTGGATGTGAAAACTCTCATATTGCAGCTGGGAGTGTGCACTTTCAGCCCATATTATACAGTTAGGTCCAGAAATATTTGGACAGTGACACAAGTTTTGTTATTTTAGCTGTTTACAAAAACATGTTCAGAAATACAATTATATATATAATATGGGCTGAAAGTGCACACTCCCAGCTGCAATATGAGAGTTTTCACATCCAAATCGGAGAAAGGGTTTAGGAATCATAGCTCTGTAATGCATAGCCTCCTCTTTTTCAAGGGTCCAAAAGTAATTGGACAAGGGACTCTAAGGGCTGCAATTAACTCTGAAGGCGTCTCCCTCGTTAACCTGTAATCAATGAAGTAGCTAAAAGGTCTGGGGTTGATTACAGGTGTGTGGTTTTGCATTTGGAAGCTGTTGCTGTGACCAGACAACATGCGGTCTAAGGAACTATCAATTGAGGTGAAGCAGAACATCCTGAGGCTGAAAAAAAAGAAAAAATCCATCAGAGAGATAGCAGACATGCTTGGAGTAGCAAAATCAACCGTCGGGTACATTTTGAGAAAAAAGGTGAGCTTGGGAACTCAAAAAGGCCTGGGCATCTACGGATGACAACAGTGGTGGATGATCGCCGCATACTTTCTTTGGTGAAGAAGAACCCGTTCACAACATCAACTGAAGTCCAGAACACTCTCAGTGAAGTAGGTGTATCTGTCTCTAAGTCAACAGTAAAGAGAAGACTCCATGAAAGTAAATACAAAGGGTTCACATCTAGATGCAAACCAATCATCAATTCCAAAAATAGACAGGCCAAGGTTAAATTTGCTGAAAAACACCTCATAAAGCCGGCTCAGCTCTGGAAAAGTATTCTATGGACACATGAGACGAAATTCAACCTGTACCAGAACGATAGGAAGAAAAAAGTTTGGAGAAGAAAGGGAACGGCACATGATCCAAGGCACACCACATCCTCTGTAAAACATGGTGGAGGCAATGTGATGGCATGGGCATGCATGGCTTTCAATGGCACTGGGTCACTTGTGCTTATTGATGACATAACAGCAGACAAGAGTAGCCGGATGAATTCTGAAGTGTACCGGGATATACTTTCAGCCCAGATTCAGCCAAATGCCGCAAAGTTGATCGGATGGCGCTTCATAGTACAGATGGACAATGACCCCAAGCATACAGCCAAAGCTACCCAGGAGTTCATGAGTGCAAAAAAGTGGAACATTCTGCAATGGCCAAGTCAATCACCAGATCTTAACCCAATTGAGCATGCATTTCACTTGCTCAAATCCAGACTTAAGACGGAAAGAGCCACAAACAAGCAAGACCTGAAGCCTGCGGCTGTAAAGGCCTGTCAAAGCATTAAGAAGGAGGAAACCCAGCGTTTGGTGATGTCCATGGGTTCCAGACTTAAGCCAGTGATTGCCTCCAAAGGATTCGCAACAAAATATTGAAAATAAAAATATTTTGTTTGGGTTTGGTTTATTTGTCCAATTACTTTTGACCTCCTAAAATGTGGAGTGTTTGTAAAGAAATGTGTACAATTCCTACAATTTCTATCAGATACTTGTGTTCAAACCTTCAAATTAAACGTTACAATCTGCACTTGAATTCTGTTGTAGAGGTTTCATTTCAAATCCAAAGTGGTGGCATGCAGAGCCCAACTCGCGAAAATTGTGTCACTGTCCAAATATTTCTGGACCTAACTGTATATATAATTGTATTTAGAACATGTTTTTGTAAACAGCTAAAATAACAAAACTTGTGTCACTGTCCAAATATTTCTGGACCTAACTGTACATATGTTTACCTTTTCAAAGAGCAAGTGCCAATTAAACGTGTCAGAGCGCTGAATCCTCAGAGCCAAAAGTTTTCCTTGCCCACCAACACGTGTTTCGCCAAGAAAGCAGGTACATCCAACACGGTCCTGGAAACGACTCCCCAGTTCACGAGCCTGGATCTCAAAAGCTTGGTCCGATGATCAGATCCATCTCATCCTTAGGAATTGTCCAGTCTGTATGGCTCGGATAGTTGAGGGGGTATGGGCAGACGATGCACATGAGCGGTCCGGGTTCTGCCTCACTGCCGGCGGCTTGGCCGTCTCCATGGTGGCGGCGCAGGTGCGGGAGCTGCATGACACGTCCCTGCTCCCACGCATGCACCGTGTTTTGCCTGATGGCTGACTCGCCCGCGGCGTTGTGACCTCAGACTGGGCATGCGCCACTGGAGAGGCTGACTCAAACAGAAATAGACCGAGGCGGTCTATTTAAAACAACTCTGAATGGAGAGAGGGACACCTTCCCTCCCTGATGAAGCCATGCGTGGGATGCACCTGCTCCCTGGGTGAAACACGTGTTGGTGTGCTGGGGGAAACCTTTGGCTCTGAGGATTCAGCGCTCTGAAACCTTTAATTGGCATTTGCTCTTTGAAAAGGTATACATATGGCATTGTTCATTCTATAATGGCACAAGGGCTTAACCCCATTTTTTGACTGCTGGCTATCCTCTGCTATAAGCAGTATATGTGCATCACCTTATAACTGGGAATTTTTCCTATTTATGTGCATTTAGCACTTTATTTAATGTGTAGGTTGAGTTTACTTTATGGGAATTTTCTCTGACCCTTTTATGCACTAAAGCGCTTTGTACATGTGTGGGTCAATTTATCAATTATCTTTTCCCCCCTCATATGGCTCCTACCATTGTTGAGTACATACTCCAGATTTAATTCCAATCAGTATATACATATACTGTAATATATATATATATATATATATATATATATATATATATATATATATATATATATATTTATTTATTTATCTGCTAGGTAATAACCCACTGCTTACTGGGACATATTTGCAGTGTACTCTTGTACACATAATTGCAATTTTTGCCATCTTCCTTGACCGCAGTTTCTCTCATTGTAATTTGTATGTCTTTAATTATTTTATATGTGAATCCCAAAACCCCTCCTTGTGTGTTTAAATAAAATTGGTTTTGCACTTTGATACTCCTGGTTTTTCTTGACTTGTCCCTACTCTAAACAACCCTATACACCATTAACAGGTCTTGTTCAGTCTTAAGGCTGCTTTACACACAACGATATCGCTAGCGATCTCGTTTGCGATGTGACATGCCCATTGTTACGGGGGGCTGTCTGATAATAACCGAAAGGAGTATCAGACAGTCAGGGTCCACCGTGCAAAGACTTTGCTGCAGACTATGGCAGAGTGCAATACCTCTGTTAACTCACAGAAGGATATAATAAGAAAGTAAAGCAATTCCTCCCTTACTTGGAGGGTGTGTGGAATGATCTCTGTTAATAATCACAGAGACAAAGGCAATGTGTGCGAAATGGCACCTACCTAGGTCCGCTCTTCTAGTGGTGCAAAAGAGACGAACAGCAGCGTAAGCCGCACAAAGCTCCTACCTGCGTTCGCTCCACTAGTGTGCGAGGACACGAACCACTAGATATGGCACCTGCCTAGGTCCGCTCTTCTAGTGGTGCAAAAGAGACGAACAGCAGCGTAAGCCGCACAAAGCTCCTACCTCTGTTCGCTCCCCTACTGTGCGAGGATACGAACAACTGCCAGACGCAGTATAAGGAACGTTACCCTAGCGGCAACGTCCACCTACGAGTAGAATCACAAGGCCCAGCCAGACCATGTGCCTCAGGCACCTGCCTATGTCCGCTCCCCTAAGAGGTAAGGATACGGACAGCAGCCGAAGCTGTAAGGTATAAGAACGCTACCCTGCCGGTAGCGCTCACCTAGCATAGAGAGAGGAATGCCTAGAGGAACGCGCACAGAGCGTCTACTCATATGCATGAACCAAGAGGACTGAGCACCATGCGGCGTGTGTCAGGGTCTTATATAGACTCTGTGCCTCATCCAAGATGGAGGACACCAGAGCCAATCCGCTGCCAGAACGACAGGAGTGACGTCATGCTGGCCTATCACCGAGCAAGACGTCACAAGCACATGACCAGCGACCAATCGGCATAGAAGGTGTCAGAGACATGTGACCTCGTGTCAGCGATGATGTCACCCGCACATGTGCAATGGCTCCAAGATTGGACTTAGTCTCCGGCGCTCGCACATGTGCAGTAGCAAGAAATCTGGACTTAGTCTCCAGCGCTCGCACATGTGCAGTAGCAAGAAATCTGGACTTAGTCTCCAGCGCTCGCACATGTGCAGTAGCAAGAAATCTGGACTTAGTCTCCAGCGCTCGCACATGTGCAGTAGCAAGAAATCTGGACATAGTCTCCAGTGCTCGCAGCAACCGTAACACCCATATTGTTGTTACGATTTGCCGACATAACTCATAGGTCGTTTTGTAGCGGTCACACGTACACATCTCACAAAAAACGCTACATCGTTCAGCGATATATTGTTTGACCAAGGTGGTCATGTGGATGTTGTTCTTCGTCGTTGGCAGAGTGTCAAACGCAGCACTATGTCTGCTGCGTTACAAACGACGAACAATATTTTGAAACTGAACAACGTGTCAACGATCAATGATTTTTACCCTATTTGCGATCGTTCGGAGTCGCACGTAGGTGTCACACGCAACGCCGTCGCTAACTATGATGGAAGTGCGTCACGAAAACCGTGACCCCGCCGACATATCGTCAGATAAATCATAGCGTGTTAAGCGGTCTTTAGTTTGCTTCATTAAAGTTATGAAGTTATGCGGTATATCCATGGACATTTTTTCTAATCCTACTTGCTCTATAGGAAGACAGTAATCTACTTGGTTATCTACTAAAAGAGTTGACAGAATCTCTGTTGCCTAGAGAGGAATAAAACACTGCTGCTGGTATATTGCTGTCTGGATTTTTTTTTTTTTAGTAGATATATTAAGGACAGTTTTTAGTTTTCCAATACAAATCTCATATTAATATTTCCTATAATTTATTACTGACCTAATTCACTAAAAGGACATCAAATCTACAAACCATCACATTGTTGAAAAAGGACATACTTACCAGTACATGGTTATTATATTAATTCACTTCAGGATACAAAAAGGCCCTATGGTTTGTGAAAAAGGTATTACCCCATAACTGTGCCAGCTGGGTGACACACTGCCCACTAATATTATTATTAGGGATGAGCGACTGTATTCGCCACTATTAGGTATCCGACGGATAACAGGCTATTCGCACCATTCAGTATCCGACAAATAAAAAAATATCCGCTCCGATACTTTCAGTTTAATTTCTGACTTCCTGGCGCCTGTTTTCCAGCCAATGAACACATCTGATGTTGCTTGCCCTCACAGTAACGCCGCAGCCACCTTTGTTGTTGTGGTACTGTGATTGGCTTGGCCGCACAGCGTCATAGGGGCTATATAAGCCAGCGGCCATTTTGTGAACATGCAGTCATAGGGAGCTGGCAGTGTAGATAGCCTGTAGTGTGTGCGGGAGAGCGTTCGTAGATCAACTAATAAAGGGTATGTGCGCATGTTGCTTTCTGGCGTGACAATTAAAAAGCAGCGCTTCGTCACTGCATGTGTGTTTCAAAAAGCATCCAAAATGCTACATTTTGGATGCATTTTGAATGCATTTTGGATGCATTTTTGACAGTGCGGTCCCACTTGGCTCTGCTACATCCCCATAGAGCATGGCTGGCTGCGAGACAGAGCTGCGTGATCAGAATGAACTTGGATAAACTTCACCCGACTTCATTGTCATTGCATGGCTCTGTCTGTGTGCCGCGGCCTGATTTGCCATCACAGGTGGAGGACTCACCGGTTACCGCATATCTCCTGAGTGACTGAAATGAGCCGCGCGATCAGCGGTGCTATCACTCAGGTTACCTGCCGCCAGCTGGAGTCCCCCACCTGAGAGCGGTGGCCGAGGGTAACCTGAGTGACGTCATCGCTAATAGCGTGACTCACTTCAGTTGCTGCATGGAGCTCACAGAGAGCAGCGGTGTTCTATAGCGGCACCTGTCAGCTTCATGTAGCAGAACTGGATGCATCGTGGGACCTCATGTGGATTACCTGGAGGAGTATTTGTGGATTTTAATAAAGTGGTGTAAGAGGGTGGGGTTTTTTTGTCTTTTATTCCAAATAAAGGATTTTTTTGGGTGTACAGTTAGGTCCAGAAATATTTGGACAGTGACACAATTTTCGCGAGTTGGGCTCTGCATGCCACCACATTGGATTTGAAATGAAACCTCTACAACAGAATTCAAGTGCAGATTGTAACGTTTAATTTGAAGGTTTGAACAAAAATATCTGATAGAAATTGTAGGAATTGTACACATTTCTTTACAAACACTCTACATTTTAGGAGGTCAAAAGTAATTGGACAAATAAACCAAACCCAAACAAAATATTTTTATTTTCAATATTTTGTTGCGAATCCTTTGGAAGCAATCACTGCCTTAAGTCTGGAACCCATGGACATCACCAAATGCTGGGTTTCCTCCTTCTTAATGCTTTGCCAGGCCTTTACAGCCGCAGCCTTCAGGTCTTGCTTGTTTGTGGGTCTTTCCGTCTTAAGTCTGGATTTGAGCAAGTGAAATGCATGCTCAATTGGGTTAAGATCTGGTGATTGACTTGGCCATTGCAGAATGTTCCACTTTTTTGCACTCATGAACTCCTGGGTAGCTTTGGCTGTATGCTTGGGGCCATTGTCCATCTGTACTATGAAGCGCCGTCCGATCAACTTTGCGGCATTTGGCTGAATCTGGGCTGAAAGTATATCCCTGTACACTTCAGAATTCATCCGGCTACTCTTGTCTGCTGTTATGTCATCAATAAACACAAGTGACCCAGTGCCATTGAAATCCATGCATGCCCATGCCATCACGTTGCCTCCACCATGTTTTACAGAGGATGTGGTGTGCCTTGGATCATGTGCCGTTCCCTTTCTTCTCCAAACTTTTTTCTTCCCATCATTCTGGTACAGGTTGATCTTTGTCTCATCTGTCCATAGAATACTTTTCCAGAACTGAGCCGGCTTCATGAGGTGTTTTTCATAAAATTTAACTCTGGCCTGTCTATTTTTGGAATTGATGAATGGTTTGCATCTAGATGTGAACCCTTTGTATTTACTTTCATGGAGTCTTCTCTTTACTGTTGACTTAGAGACAGATACACCTACTTCACTGAGAGTGTTCTGGACTTCAGTTGAAGTTGTGAACGGGTTCTTCTTCACCAAAGAAAGTATGCGGCGATCATCCACCACTGTTGTCATCCGTGGACGCCCAGGCCTTTTTGAGTTCCCAAGCTCACTAGTCCATTCCTTTTTTCTCAGAATGTACCCGACTGTTGATTTTGCTACTCCAAGCATGTCTGCTATCTCTCTGATGGATTTTTTCTTTTTTTTCAGCCTCAGGATGTTCTGCTTCACCTCAATTGATAGTTCCTTAGACCACATGTTGTCTGGTCACAGCAACAGCTTCCAAATGCAAAACCACACACCTGTAATCAACCCCAGACCTTTTAACTACTTCATTGATTACAGGTTAACAAGGGAGACACCTTCAGAGTTAATTGCAGCCCTTAGAGTCCCTTGTCCAATTACTTTTGGTCCCTTGAAAAAGAGGAGGCTATGCATTACAGAGCTATGATTCCTAAACCCGATTTGGATGTGAAAACTCTCATATTGCAGCTGGGAGTGTGCACTTTCAGCCCATATTATATATATAATTGTATTTCTGAACATGTTTTTGTAAACAGCTAAAATAACAAAACTTGTGTCACTGTCCAAATATTTCTGGCCCTGACTGTATGTGTTTATTTACTTTCACTTAAAGGTTAATCATGGGGGTGTCTCATAGATGCCTGCCATGATTAACCTAGGACTTAGTGGCAGCTATGGGCTGCAATTAATGCCTTATTACCCCGATTGCCACCGTACCAGGGCAATTCGGGTAGAGTCCCGAGACTGTCTCATCTAATGGATTAGGCATTTCTGGGTGGCTGCTGGCTGATATTTTTAGGATATGGGCTTCCCATAATGTGGGGCTCCCCATCCTGAGAATACCAGCCTTCAACCGTGTGTCTTTACCTTGGATGGTATCAAAATTAGGGGGAACCGCATACCATTTTTTTTATTATTATATATTTATTTCTCTGCACTACATAGATCCACCCACCGGTAGCTGTGATTGGTTGCAGTGAGACAGCTGTGACTCAGTGTGGGGGCTCGTCTGAATGCAACCAATCATAGGCGCCGGTGGGCTGGGGAAGCAGTGAATACGAGATAGAATAATGAGCTGCCAGCATTTTCAAGAGCAGGAGAAGCCACCATACCAGTGTGACAGCCGTGCAGCACCGTGCCGGGGATCGGTCAGTAATCAGTGAGTATGAGAGAGGGGGGGAGACAGAGACAAACAGAGAGAGACAGAGAGACAGACAGACTAACCAACCGACAGAGACAGACCGACAGACAGACAGAGAGAGATACTAAAGTGTTTTTTTGAGGTCGGGGCTTGATTTTACATTTTATTACAGTGATTTGTTACGAGGGGGACCCGGGGAAGCATGCCAAGATGGTAAATGGACAGCTACCGCCAGTCAAGGTCCACTGTGCGGTGTAGGGGACCGCTGCTATGGTCAAGGAAGAGTGAGCGGGTTGCTGCTAGTGATCGTCTGTTATGTCACAGAGGATCTATGTACACCGGTCCGCCCTAACCCGTGAGGGTTGTATGGCTCGGGGCTACTAGCTCGGTGTACCTGTTTGCACGGGGATGCACAGAAGTGCCTACGCACGTATGCCAGCGGGAGTCATGGAATATGGCACGAGGGTAGCACAGAGGTGCCCGCGCACGTGTGCTTCGGAAATCAGGTGAGTCCGACAGAGGCTCGAGGAGCTCACCTGAGGCAGGAACACAGCCTGCTCAAGGGATACTGCTAGATCAGCTAGGCAGGGGCAAGACCTGCAACCAGGTGCTGCCTAAGCAGCAAGGGCAAAGCCCACAAAAGACAATAATGCCTGAGCAGTGGCGTGGCAGCACACTGTCAGACATCCAAACATAGAAGGACAGTCGTGCGCCGCCATGATGGCAGAAGGAGCTTTTAAGGGAGTGGAGCTCCACCCAAGGGCGGGCACGAGGCGGATGTGACCCAGTCAGGATCCGTGACGTCCTGGCCCGGCCAGTCAGGATACAGCACATCACCAGCCTCGTCATCGGGCCGTGTGATATCAGTGAACGAATCAGAAGACGTCAGGTGGGGCACATACTCATCTTCCTGCCTCTGGGTCAAAAAGGCGGGATCTTCGGGTTCACAATGTGCAGAGATAAGTGAAGTCTCGCTGCTTCCCTGAGCATCCATCCCTTGCCCACTGTGCTAGCTCTCAGACCCTCTGCGGTGCTGAGCAGGATGACATGTGGCAGGCAAGGGATGGGAGACCGCTTCATTCCTTGCAAGAGGAAAACCACTAGGTGTCACCTTTCTGCTGCGTCTGAGAGCAGGCATCTCCTGCAGACCACGCAGTCTCCCAGACCTTTGGTGCTGCTGAACAGAAGGACTCATGGCAGACAAGGAATAGGAAACCACCTCATTCCTTGTAACCGGAGAGTCACAAGGTGTAACAGTGATTAGGCACTGCAAACTGTTTCTTATAAATTTCCCCTCTTTTAGGGTACCTTCACACTTTAGCGATGCAGCAGCGATCCGACCAGCGATCTGACCAGGTCAGGATCGCTGCTGCATCGCTACATGGTCGCTGGTGAGCTGTCAATCAGGCAGATCTCACCAGTGACCAGCCCCCAGCCCCCAGCCAGCAGCGACGTGCAAGCGACGCTGCGCTTGCACGGAGCCGGCGTCTGGAAGCTGTGGACACTGGTAACTAAGGTAAACATCGGGTATGGTTACCCGATGTTTACCTTAGTTACCAGCGCACACCACTTAGCTTAGCGTGTGCAGGGAGCAGGAGCCGGCACTGGCAGCGTGAGAGCTGCGGAGGCTGGTAACGAAGGTAAATATCCACCAAGGTGGTTACCCGATGTTTACCTTGGTTACAGCTTACCGCAGGCTGTCAGATGCCGGCTACTGCTCCCTGCACATTCAGGATTGTTGCTCTCTCGCTGTCACACACAGCGATGTGTGCTTATCAGCGGGAGAGCAACAATAAAAAAATGAACCAGGGCTGTGTGTAACGAGCAGCGATCTCACAGCAGGGCCAGATCGCTGCTCAGTGTCACACACAACGAGATCGCTAATGAGGTCACTGCTGCGTCACAAAAAACGTGACTCAGCAGCGATCTCAGTAGCGATCTCGCTGTGTGTGAAGTACCCTTTACTTTGGTTTGAGAGCTGTTCTGGCAACTATGTAAACGCCGCGTGCTGCTCTGAGCATGTTATTCAAAGACACCAGAAATGCAGTGAGGCACCTTCTACAGGCTGTGCTTATACTGTTGTAGCCTTTTCCCATCCAGTTCAGCCTTTTCCTTAATCACCACAGCTTGCTGTTAGGTCCATCGTGAAATTATTCGGGTTTCCCATAGACTTACATTACGCATCGAATATTCGTAAATAGTCGAATAGCGGCGACTTATTCATCGGATATTCACAAAGTCAAATATTTTAGTATTCGATCATCCCTATTTATTATGTTGCTAATATTAGAACCTCCATTAGCAGTCTCCATAGTGAATGGAATAGCAGGAAAAATCTGCTGCATTGTGACTGCCAAGATTTACACTACAAGAATGCAATTTCCCTCACTTTACTAGTAGAACATCATTAAAAAAAATTGCAAGCCATTTTAATATTGGAAAACTCTTTTAACTAATGCCCAGAAATATGTATTCCTTGTTGTGGGAGGAGGGTATCAAAATCAATAACTTCTTTAACTCAAGCCACAAAAGCACTAAGACTATAAGTTGTCTTAGGCCAGTTAAAGGGAATCTTTTACCAGCTTCTTGCTATCTTATCTGAGAGCTGCATAATGTAGGGGCAGAGACCCTGATTCCAGTGATGTATCACTTATTTAACTGCTTGCCGGCATTTTGATAAAGTAACTATTTTATCTGTTGCAAATCTAAAGCCTGCTTTACACGAGACGATCGATTGTGCGATAGCACGATTGATCGTACCCGCCCCTGTCATTTTTGCGTCACGGGCAATTAGTTGCCCGTGGCGCACAAACTCGTTTAACCCCCGTCACATGCACTTACCTTCCGGACGACCTCGCTATGGGCGACGAACGTCCACTTCCTGGAGTGGGAGGGACGTTCGGCATCACAGCGACGTCACACGGCAGGCGGCCAATAGAAGCGGAGGGGCAGAGGGCCCACCTCCTTCCTTCCATTAAGCCGTCGGGTGCCGCGGGAGGCAGGTAAAGCTGCTGTTCATCGTTCCCGTGGTGTCACACGAAGCAACGTGTGATGCCACGGAAATGATAAACAACCGCCGCCATTTTAATTAAACAATTTTATGAAACCTAGCGACGAGTACACGACTCACAATTTGTGAGCGATACTGCGTCGCTAGGAGGTGTTACACGAGACGACGTCGTGTACGATGCCGGATGTGCATCACGAAAACCGTGACCCCGACGATGCATCGCACAATCAGTCGTCTCGTGTAAAGCCCGCTTAACAGTTGACTGCCCTGTATAACCCTGCCCACACCACTAATTGGCAACTTTCTACGCCTATACAGTGCTCAAAGAAAGTTGTCAATCAGTGGTGGTAACAGGATTATACAGGACTCATGAATACGCTTAACTACTAGTCAGCAGGTTTACTAGTCCTCTAATGATAATCTCCTGCTGATAAAACATTGATTTAATCAAAACTAAAGCAAGCAGCCTAGTAAGTGACAGATCAGTGGAATCATGAACTCTGGATTTACATTATGCTGCTCTCAGATTATGTGGCAAATACCTTGTGACAAATTCCCTTTAAGGATTAAAATAAAATGAGCATTTGCTAAATTTTCTTAATATATTTAATTTGAAGAAAATCAGGAGACATATATACAGATACCTCTCTATAGATATATACATTTCTGCTGACTGAATACAAGTGAGAATCTGTAGCCAAGGTATATTGTAACAGCTATATTGATAAATCTCGTTTGCGATGTGACATGCCCATATTGTTGTTACGATTTGCCGACATAACTCATAGGTCGTTTTGTAGCGGTCACACGTACACATCTCACAAAAAACGCTACATCGTTCAGCGATATATTGTTTGACCAAGGTGGTCATGTGGATGTTGTTCTTCGTCGTTGGCAGAGTGTCAAACGCAGCACTATGTCTGCTGCGTTACAAACGACGAACAATATTTTGAAACTGAACAACGTGTCAACGATCAATGATTTTTACCCTATTTGCGATCGTTCGGAGTCGCACGTAGGTGTCACACGCAACGCCGTCGCTAACTATGATGGAAGTGCGTCACGAAAACCGTGACCCCGCCGACATATCGTCAGATAAATCATAGCGTGTTAAGCGGTCTTTAGTTTGCTTCATTAAAGTTATGAAGTTATGCGGTATATCCATGGACATTTTTTCTAATCCTACTTGGTCTATAGGAAGACAGTAATCTACTTGGTTATCTACTAAAAGAGTTGACAGAATCTCTGTTGCCTAGAGAGGAATAAAACACTGCTGCTGGTATATTGCTGTCTGGATTTTTTTTTTTTAGTAGATATATTAAGGACAGTTTTTAGTTTTCCAATACAAATCTCATATTAATATTTCCTATAATTTATTACTGACCTAATTCACTAAAAGGACATCAAATCTACAAACCATCACATTGTTGAAAAAGGACATACTTACCAGTACATGGTTATTATATTAATTCACTTCAGGATACAAAAAGGCCCTATGGTTTGTGAAAAAGGTATTACCCCATAACTGTGCCAGCTGGGTGACACACTGCCCACTAATATTATTATTAGGGATGAGCGACTGTATTCGCCACTATTAGGTATCCGATGGATAACAGGCTATTCGCACCATTCAGTATCCGACAAATAAAAAAATATCCGCTCCGATACTTTCAGTTTAATTTCTGACTTCCTGGCGCCTGTTTTCCAGCCAATGAACACATCTGATGTTGCTTGCCCTCACAGTAACGCCGCAGCCACCTTTGTTGTTGTGGTACTGTGATTGGCTTGGCCGCACAGCGTCATAGGGGCTATATAAGCCAGCGGCCATTTTGTGAACATGCAGTCATAGGGAGCTGGCAGTGTAGATAGACTGTAGTGTGTGCGGGAGAGCGTTCGTAGATCAACTAATAAAGGGTATGTGCGCATGTTGCTTTCTGGCGTGACAATTAAAAAGCAGCGCTTCGTCACTGCATGTGTGTTTCAAAAAGCATCCAAAATGCTACGTTTTGGATGCATTTTGAATGCATTTTGGATGCATTTTTGACAGTGCGGTCCCACTTGGCTCTGCTACATCCCCATAGAGCATGGCTGGCTGCGAGACAGAGCTGCGTGATCAGAATGAACTTGGATAAACTTCACCCGACTTCATTGTCATTGCATGGCTCTGTCTGTGTGCCGCGGCCTGATTTGCCATCACAGGTGGAGGACTCACCGGTTACCGCATATCTCCTGAGTGACTGAAATGAGCCGCGCGATCAGCGGTGCTATCACTCAGGTTACCTGCCGCCAGCTGGAGTCCCCCACCTGAGAGCGGTGGCCGAGGGTAACCTGAGTGACGTCATCGCTGATAGCGTGACTCACTTCAGTTGCTGCATGGAGCTCACAGAGAGCAGCGGTGTTCTATAGCGGCACCTGTCAGCTTCATGTAGCAGAACTGGATGCATCGTGGGACCTCATGTGGATTACCTGGAGGAGTATTTGTGGATTTTAATAAAGTGGTGTAAGAGGGTGGGGTTTTTTTGTCTTTTATTCCAAATAAAGGATTTTTTTGGGTGTACAGTTAGGTCCAGAAATATTTGGACAGTGACACAATTTTCGCGAGTTGGGCTCTGCATGCCACCACATTGGATTTGAAATGAAACCTCTACAACAGAATTCAAGTGCAGATTGTAACGTTTAATTTGAAGGTTTGAACAAAAATATCTGATAGAAATTGTAGGAATTGTACACATTTCTTTACAAACACTCCACATTTTAGGAGGTCAAAAGTAATTGGACAAATAAACCAAACCCAAACAAAATATTTTTATTTTCAATATTTTGTTGCGAATCCTTTGGAAGCAATCACTGCCTTAAGTCTGGAACCCATGGACATCACCAAATGCTGGGTTTCCTCCTTCTTAATGCTTTGCCAGGCCTTTACAGCCACAGCCTTCAGGTCTTGCTTGTTTGTGGGTCTTTCCGTCTTAAGTCTGGATTTGAGCAAGTGAAATGCATGCTCAATTGGGTTAAGATCTGGTGATTGACTTGGCCATTGCAGAATGTTCCACTTTTTTGCACTCATGAACTCCTGGGTTGCTTTGGCTGTATGCTTGGGGCCATTGTCCATCTGTACTATGAAGCGCCGTCCGATCAACTTTGCGGCATTTGGCTGAATCTGGGCTGAAAGTATATCCCTGTACACTTCAGAATTCATCCGGCTACTCTTGTCTGCTGTTATGTCATCAATAAACACAAGTGACCCAGTGCCATTGAAATCCATGCATGCCCATGCCATCACGTTGCCTCCACCATGTTTTACAGAGGATGTGGTGTGCCTTGGATCATGTGCCGTTCCCTTTCTTCTCCAAACTTTTTTCTTCCCATCATTCTGGTACAGGTTGATCTTTGTCTCATCTGTCCATAGAATACTTTTCCAGAACTGAGCCGACTTCATGAGGTGTTTTTCAGAAAATTTAACTCTGGCCTGTCTATTTTTGGAATTGATGAATGGTTTGCATCTAGATGTGAACCCTTTGTATTTACTTTCATGGAGTCTTCTCTTTACTGTTGACTTAGAGACAGATACACCTACTTCACTGAGAGTGTTCTGGACTTCAGTTGAAGTTGTGAACGGGTTCTTCTTCACCAAAGAAAGTATGCGGCGATCATCCACCACTGTTGTCATCCGTGGACGCCCAGGCCTTTTTGAGTTCCCAAGCTCACTAGTCAATTCCTTTTTTCTCAGAATGTACCCGACTGTTGATTTTGCTACTCCAAGCATGTCTGCTATCTCTCTGATGGATTTTTTCTTTTTTTTCAGCCTCAGGATGTTCTGCTTCACCTCAATTGATAGTTCCTTAGACCACATGTTGTCTGGTCACAGCAACAGCTTCCAAATGCAAAACCACACACCTGTAATCAACCCCAGACCTTTTAACTACTTCATTGATTACAGGTTAACGAGGGAGACACCTTCAGAGTTAATTGCAGCCCTTAGAGTCCCTTGTCCAATTACTTTTGGTCCCTTGAAAAAGAGGAGGCTATGCATTACAGAGCTATGATTCCTAAACCCTTTCTCCGATTTGGATGTGAAAACTCTCATATTGCAGCTGGGAGTGTGCACTTTCAGCCCATATTATATATATAATTGTATTTCTGAACATGTTTTTGTAAACAGCTAAAATAACAAAACTTGTGTCACTGTCCAAATATTTCTGGCCCTGACTGTATGTGTTTATTTACTTTCACTTAAAGGTTAATCATGGGGGTGTCTCATAGATGCCTGCCATGATTAACCTAGGACTTAGTGGCAGCTATGGGCTGCAATTAATGCCTTATTACCCCGATTGCCACCGTACCAGGGCAATTCGGGTAGAGTCCCGAGACTGTCTCATCTAATGGATTAGGCAATTCTGGGTGGCTGCTGGCTGATATTTTTAGGATAGGGGCTTCCCATAATGTGGGGCTCCCCATCCTGAGAATACCAGCCTTCAACCGTGTGTCTTTACCTTGGATGGTATCAAAATTAGGGGGAACCGCGTACCATTTTTTTTATTATTATATATTTATTTCTCTGCACTACATAGATCCACCCACCGGTAGCTGTGATTGGTTGCAGTGAGACAGCTGTGACTCAGTGTGGGGGCTCGTCTGAATGCAACCAATCATAGGCGCCGGTGGGCTGGGGAAGCAGTGAATACGAGATAGAATAATGAGCTGCCAGCATTTTCAAGGTCAACGCGTTTCTGGGGCTTCTGCCCCCTTCATCAGGACCACCAAAGAAACAGATAACATCCAATCTGTCTAGTACAGACAATGTATACAATATATAGACACATTGACGTCATAGGCACATCCCCTAACGAAAAAAACGAGCGGGAAAGACTGCCACGTTGCATGGAATGACGTCCAAACAATACTTAACATAAAAATAAATATTCATCCATATTTGACATATATTAACATATATTTCCTTATACGGGGATACACATTATTTTTCGTATTTGTGGAAAAAGAAATAAATATATATATATATATGTGTGTAATAAAAGACCAAAAGGTGTGTAAGAACCATTTGTCTGCAATAGTGAGTGAAGTCAATACATGTACACTCATGGATATCAAACTTGTCTTATATGTCGGACAAGTCAGCGATTTCACAAGGGAGGGATGAGAACCCTCGATTTAATATGTGTATTCCACTTTAAACCTCTCAAAGACACAGCATTATAACCTGTCGCCACCTGTGCTTTTACATCTTTCACCCGTCACCATGAAACAACAAGTGCAGTGTGCCTAACAAACAAACTGGAAAAATTCAGAAGAACCGCTTCTGATCTATGAACTCAGACCGTAGTAACACTGGTCTGAACACCATCTGAAGTGATCTATTGGCGCAGCATTAAACACCACTCTCCTGTGTTCTCTGTTATCTACCGTTCTGGTGGCTGCAGCCGTGGATTGTGATACATGCGATTACAGTAGTTGTGGCTTCTCACAACTACATCTGGTGAGTAGGTTTACTCCCCCACCCCCACCCCTCACATATTGGGGTAAGACCCTATGCGCTTGTTTTTCCACAGCTATTCTCCTTGTAGCATTTTCAAGAGCAGGAGAAGCCACCATACCAGTGTGACAGCCGTGCAGCACCATGCCGGGGATTGGTCAGTAATCAGTGAGTATGAGAGAGGGGGGGAGACAGAGACAAACAGAGAGAGACAGAGAGACAGACAGACTAACCAACCGACAGAGACAGACCGACAGACAGACAGAGAGAGATACTAAAGTGTTTTTTTGAGGTCGGGGCTTGATTTTACATTTTATTACAGTGATTTGTTACGAGGGGGACCCGGGGAAGCATGCCAAGATGGTAAATGGACAGCTACCGCCAGTCAAGGTCCACTGTGCGGTGTAGGGGACCGCTGCTATGGTCAAGGAAGAGTGAGCGGGTTGCTGCTAGTGATCGTCTGTTATGTCACAGAGGATCTATGTACACCGGTCCGCCCTAACCCGTGAGGGTTGTATGGCTCGGGGCTACTAGCTCGGTGTACCTGTTTGCACGGGGATGCACAGAAGTGCCTACGCACGTATGCCAGCGGGAGTCATGGAATATGGCACGAGGGTAGCACAGAGGTGCCCGCGCACGTGTGCTTCGGAAATCAGGTGAGTCCGACAGAGGCTCGAGGAGCTCACCTGAGGCAGGAACACAGCCTGCTCAAGGGATACTGCTAGATCAGCTAGGCAGGGGCAAGACCTGCAACCAGGTGCTGCCTAAGCAGCAAGGGCAAAGCCCACAAAAGACAATAATGCCTGAGCAGTGGCGTGGCAGCACACTGCCAGACATCCAAACATAGAAGGACAGTCGTGCGCCGCCATGATGGCAGAGGGAGCTTTTAAGGGAGTGGAGCTCCACCCAAGGGCGGGCACGAGGCGGATGTGACCCAGTCAGGATCCGTGACGTCCTGGCCCGGCCAGTCAGGATACAGCACATCACCAGCCTCGTCATCGGGCCGTGTGATATCAGTGAACGAATCAGAAGACGTCAGGTGGGGCACATACTCATCTTCCTGCCTCTGGGTTAAAAAGGCGGGATCTTCGGGTTCACAATGTGCAGAGATAAGTGAAGTCTCGCTGCTTCCCTGAGCATCCATCCCTTGCCCACTGTGCTAGCTCTCAGACCCTCTGCGGTGCTGAGCAGGATGACATGTGGCAGGCAAGGGATGGGAGACCGCTTCATTCCTTGCAAGAGGAAAACCACTAGGTGTCACCTTTCTGCTGCGTCTGAGAGCAGGCATCTCCTGCAGACCACACAGTCTCCCAGACCTTTGGTGCTGCTGAACAGAAGGACTCATGGCAGACAAGGAATAGGAAACCACCTCATTCCTTGTAACCGGAGAGTCACAAGGTGTAACAGTGATTAGGCACTGCAAACTGTTTCTTATCAATTTCCCCTCTTTTAGGGTACCTTCACACTTTAGCGATGCAGCAGCGATCCGACCAGCGATCTGACCAGGTCAGGATCGCTGCTGCATCGCTACATGGTCGCTGGTGAGCTGTCAAACAGGCAGATCTCACCAGTGACCAGCCCCCAGCCCCCAGCCAGCAGCGACGTGCAAGCGACGCTGCGCTTGCACGGAGCTGGAAGCTGTGGACACTGGTAACTAAGGTAAACATCGGGTATGGTTACCCGATGTTTACCTTAGTTACCAGCGCACACCACTTAGCTTAGCGTGTGCAGGGAGCAGGAGCCGGCACTGGCAGCGTGAGAGCTGCGGAGGCTGGTAACGAAGGTAAATATCCACCAAGGTGGTTACCCGATGTTTACCTTGGTTACAGCTTACCGCAGGCTGTCAGATGCCGGCTACTGCTCCCTGCACATTCAGGATTGTTGCTCTCTCGCTGTCACACACAGCGATGTGTGCTTATCAGCGGGAGAGCAACAATAAAAAAATGAACCAGGGCTGTGTGTAACGAGCAGCGATCTCACAGCAGGGGCCAGATCGCTGCTCAGTGTCACACACAGTGAGATCGCTAATGATGTCACTGCTGCGTCACAAAAAACGTGACTCAGCAGCGATCTCAGTAGCGATCTCGCTGTGTGTGAAGTACCCTTTACTTTGGTTTGAGAGCTGTTCTGGCAACTATGTAAACGCCGCGTGCTGCTCTGAGCATGTTATTCAAAGACACCAGAAATGCAGTGAGGCACCTTCTACAGGCTGTGCTTATACTGTTGTAGCCTTTTCCCATCCAGTTCAGCCTTTTCCTTAATCACCACAGCTTGCTGTTAGGTCCATCGTGAAATTATTCGGGTTTCCCATAGACTTACATTACGCATCGAATATTCGTAAATAGTCGAATAGCGGCGACTTATTCATCGGATATTCACAAAGTCAAATATTTTAGTATTCGATCATCCCTATTTATTATGTTGCTAATATTAGAACCTCCATTAGCAGTCTCCATAGTGAATGGAATAGCAGGAAAAATCTGCTGCATTGTGACTGCCAAGATTTACACTACAAGAAGGCAATTTCCCTCACTTTACTAGTAGAACATCATTAAAAAAAATTGCAAGCCATTTTAATATTGGAAAACTCTTTTAACTAATGCCCAGAAATATGTATTCCTTGTTGTGGGAGGAGGGTATCAAAATCAATAACTTCTTTAACTCAAGCCACAAAAGCACTAAGACTATAAGTTGTCTTAGGCCAGTTAAAGGGAATCTTTTACCAGCTTCTTGCTATCTTATCTGAGAGCTGCATAATGTAGGGGCAGAGACCCTGATTCCAGTGATGTATCACTTATTTAACTGCTTGCCGGCATTTTGATAAAGTAACTATTTTATCTGTTGCAAATCTAAAGCCTGCTTTACACGAGACGATCGATTGTGCGATAGCACGATTGATCGTACCCGCCCCTGTCATTTTTGCGTCACGGGCAATTAGTTGCCCGTGGCGCACAAACTCGTTTAACCCCCGTCACATGCACTTACCTTCCGGACGACCTCGCTATGGGCGACGAACGTCCACTTCCTGGAGTGGGAGGGACGTTCGGCATCACAGCGACGTCACACGGCAGGCGGCCAATAGAAGCGGAGGGGCGGAGGGCCCACCTCCTTCCTTCCATTAAGCCGTCGGGTGCCGCGGGAGGCAGGTAAAGCTGCTGTTCATCGTTCCCGTGGTGTCACACGAAGCAACGTGTGATGCCACGGAAATGATAAACAACCGCCGCCATTTTAATTAAACAATTTTATGAAACCTAGCGACGAGTACACGACTCACAATTTGTGAGCGATACTGCGTCGCTAGGAGGTGTTACACGAGACGACGTCGTGTACGATGCCGGATGTGCATCACGAAAACCGTGACCCCGACGATGCATCGCACAATCAGTCGTCTCGTGTAAAGCCCGCTTAACAGTTGACTGCCCTGTATAACCCTGCCCACACCACTAATTGGCAACTTTCTACGCCTATACAGTGCTCAAAGAAAGTTGTCAATCAGTGGTGGTAACAGGATTATACAGGACTCATGAATACGCTTAACTACTAGTCAGCAGGTTTACTAGTCCTCTAATGATAATCTCCTGCTGATAAAACATTGATTTAATCAAAACTAAAGCAAGCAGCCTAGTAAGTGACAGATCAGTGGAATCATGAACTCTGGATTTACATTATGCTGCTCTCAGATTATGTGGCAAATACCTTGTGACAAATTCCCTTTAAGGATTAAAATAAAATGAGCATTTGCTAAATTTTCTTAATATATTTAATTTGAAGAAAATCAGGAGACATATATACAGATACCTCTCTATAGATCTATACATTTCTGCTGACTGAATACAAGTGAGAATCTGTAGCCAAGGTATATTGTAACAGCTATATTGATAAATGCTTTTCCTTTTTGTGCATATCGTTACTGAATAGTATAATTGCCCCTGACCTATGAAAAAAGGTGCTTTCTTATGGAAAGTTTTACCTGTGTGTAGTGAAAGAATGTTATTATGACATTTATAGAAAATGTAACATTGTGAAATCTTTGCTACATTTTTTACATTTTCTTCTCACAATGTAGCACATTGATTTTAGGCAATGCTGTTTCTTTAATGTAGTGAATGCAAAGGATGAATTGCTTCTTTAGTACATCCCAAGGTAATGTTCATCTTAACCTTTAGAGGACATAGAAAATATTTCTATAGATAATTATACTAACAACACAAGCAATCTTTGCCTTTCCTCCAAAGAAACGAATCCTTTTGAATGAAGGGACAAAATGTGTCTCAATTAAGGTTTGAAAGCAGTGAACATCTTCCAAGAAAATGAACATAATAAGATAGATTAAAATAACTAAGGAGGTTAACCAAATGGGACTTTTTCAAGTGTTGAGAAAAGTAAATTTATAACTGCTTTTTAATAGGGCAGATAAATAAAAACTATTTTTTCAACTGATTCAGATGTTACAGCGTTTACCTGAACTAGCCATTTAATATAATTTTGTTACTTGGATGACTCTCTAAGTTAAAAGGGATTGCCGTGGAGTCTAAAGGTCCCAATACGCGCAATGACGTATCTAACGATATATCGCCGGTGTCACGGATTCCGTGACGCACATCTGGCATCGTTAGCGACGTTGTTGCGTGTTACACCAACGAACGGCTGTTAACAATAAAAAATACTCATCTTATCGTTGATCATTGACACATCGTTCATTTTCAAAAAATCGTTGATTGTTGCAGGACTGAGGTTGTTCGTCGTTCCCGTGGCAGCACACATCGCTATGAGTGACACCTCGGGAACGACGAACTACAGCTTACCTGTGGCCGCTGGCAATGAGGAAGGAAGGAGGTGGGCGGGATGTTATTGTCGCTTATCTCCGCCCCTCCGCTGCTATTGGGCAGCCGGCAAGTGACGACGCTGGGACGTCGCACGAACCGCACCCTTAGAAAGGAGGCGGTTCGCCTACAACAGTGACGTCGCTAGGCAGGTAAGTCCGTGTGACGGCTCCTAATGATTTTGTGCACCACGGGCAGCGATTTGCTGAGTGTAAAGCTTCCTTAAGAAATAAAAATAACACAAAAAAGTGAAAAAAAATACTAAACATTATTCACCCGTTAAAGCCAATGCTAGAGTAGAAACCATGCACAACCAACATGCATTAATGTGGGAATCTTGCTGTGCTAAAATTCTGACTACTGAACCTACCCAACCAGGTGACAGGAGCTGCAGAAGACTCCGCTGCTCCTGTCAGCTCCACACAACAAATGAGGTGAGTAGCGCGATCAGCTGCTGTCAGTCAGGTAACTCACGGCCACCGCTGGATCCAGCGGTGGCCGCTATTAACCTCAGTGACAGCAGCTGATCGCGCTACTCACCTCATTTGTTGCGTGGAGCTGACAGGAGCGGCGGAGTCTTCTGCAGCTCCTGTCACTTGCATGCAGCAGAGCTGGATGCGACGCTGGAGGTCCGTGGATTACGCCGGACATGGAGGGCTTTGTCGGGGTTAATAAATTGGTGATGAGTGACTTTGTTAGTGTTTTTTATTTCAAATAAAGGATTTTTAAGGTGTGTGTGTTTTTTAACTGTAACTTACAGATTAATGATGGAAGGTATCTCGGGGAGACGCCTGACATGATTAATCTAGGATTTAGTGGCAGCTATGGGCTGCCATTAACTCCTTATTACCCCGATTTGCCAACGCACCAGGGCAAATCGGGAAGAGCCGGGTACAGTCCCAGAACTGTCGCATATAATGTATGCGGCAATTCTGGGGCAGCTGCTGACTGATATTGTTAGGCTGGGGGGCTCCCCATAACGTGGGGCTCCCCATCCTGAGAATACCAGCCTTCAGCCGTATGGCTTTATCTGGCTGGTATTAAAATGGGGGGGGACCGCACGCCGTTTTTTTTAATTATTTATTTATTTATTTTACTGCACAGTATAGACACGCCCACCGGCTGCTGTGATTGGGTGCAGTGACACAGCTGTCACTCAGCATGGTGGGCGTGTGTGACTGCAACCAATCACAGGCGCCTGTGGCCGGGTAAAGCAGGGAATATGAGATTGATTAATGAGCAGCCGGCTTTTTCAAAATAGTGAGTTGAGAATAGTCAAAATAGAGTTATTATAACAGCCGTGCAGCGCCGTGCCGGAGATCAGGGAACGGTAAGTATGAGAGAGGGGGGGGACTGACCGAAAGACAACGAGAGGGACAGATAAGACAGAGAGACCGACCGACAGACATAGAGAGAGACCGACCGACCGACGGACTGAGGGAGAGAACGAAACAGAAAAAGAAAAAAGACCGACATCACATGAAAAAAGCACAAAACGTAGAGGGAACAAACAGAGATGCGTCCGTGTCACTCGGACGTGCGCACAGACCCATTGACTTTCATTGGGTTCGTGCTGCGTGTTGCGTGCTGAAAACGGACATGCTTCCGTGCAAAACGGAGACACAAACGTAGCACGCACACGGACCCACGGACCTTAATGAAAAATGCACATGTGTCCTCAAACATTAAATAACATTGGTGCACGTTTGGCCGTGTCTCCGGTATATACGGAAACGGACCAAACACGCACGTTTTCTATGGATGTGTGTTGCAGGCCTTAAGGAGACAGGTTGTGGTTAGGGTTTTGAACTGGAGTCGTTGGGCAATGGGAAACCAGGGAAGGGATTGGCAGAGAGGAGAGGTTGGGAAGTAGCAGGGGGACATATGCCTCAGCAAGTTCAAAGACAGCAGAGAATACATGATGGTACAGAAATGAGCAGAGCTGGTAGCACCATATAAAGCTGATTGAGGTGTGCAAATACACATAGGACAATAACTGCATTTTAGTGATAAGTGAATGATTTGAAATTGAAATTCACCAGATGTCACAGGATTTTTGATTTGTAGCAAAGTAATTTACAGTGAGTTGAATGTTCTTTATTTTGCTCCAGAGTCCCAAGAAAATAATAAACATAAGATATTAAAAAATGCTTCATACTCACCTCTCAGACCTTGCTGCTGCTTGCTGCCCATGGTCCAGTCTTTAAGGTCTCATCTTTCAGTCACAACAAGAGCCTCAAGCTCCCTGCACTTTGCAAATTTTTGGCGCACATCCTGACAGGACGACGTCATGACCTTATGCACAGTGATCCTCAAGGCCTGGTTGATCGGACAGCGGGCAGCAGGATCGTCAGAGAGGTACGCGGTGAGGTGAATATTATTTTTTTTTATACAATTTGCCAGCCTTTTACAGTTAAAGACATCTATGGTATGCTTTTTTTGTCTGTGTGCATTAGATGAGTTGTTACAGACATCTGGTGAGATATTCATGTCAATAGCACCTTTAGAAAAATACAGTCATATGAAAAAGTTTGGGCACCCCTATTAATGTTAACCTTTTTTCTTTATAACAATTTGGGTTTTTACAACAGCTATTTCAGTTTCATATATCTAATAACTGATGGACTGAGTAATATTTCTGGATTGAAATGAGGTTTATTGTACTAACAGAAAATGTGCAATCCGCATTTAAACAAAATTTGACCGGTGCAAAAGTATAGGCACCCTTATCAATTTCTTGATTTGAACACTCCTAGCTACTTTTTACTTACTTACTAAAGCACTAAATTGATTTTGTAACCTCATTGAGCTTAGAACTCCATAGGCAGGTGTATCCAATCATGAGAAAAGGTATTTAAGGTGGCCACTTGCAAGTTGTTCTCCTATTTGAATCTCCTATGAAGAGTGGCATCATGGGCGCCTCAAAACAACTCTCAAATGATCTGAAAACAAAGATTATTCAACATAGTTGTTCAGGGGAAGGATACAAAAAGTTGTCTCAGAGATTTAAACTGTCAGTTTCCACTGTGAGGAACATAGTAAGGAAATGGAAGAACACAGGTACAGTTCTTGTTAAGCCCAGAGGTGGCAGGCCAAGAAAAATATCAGAAAGGCAGAGAAGAAGAATTGTGAGAATAGTCAAGGACAATCCACAGACCACCTCCAAAGACCTGCAGCTTCATCTTGCTGCAGATGGTGTCAATGTGCATCGGTCAACAATACAGCGCACATTGCACAAGGAGAAGCTGTATGGGAGAGTGATGCGAAAGAAGCCGTTTCTGCAAGCACGCCACAAACAGAGTCGCCTGAGGTATGCAAAAGCACATTTGGACAAGCCAGTTACATTTTGGAAGAAGGTCCTGTGGACTGATGAAGCAAAGATTGAGTTGTTTGGTCATACAAAAAGGAGTTATGAATGGAGGCAAAAAAAACACGGCATTCCAAGAAAAGCACTTGCTACCCACAGTAAAATTTGGTGGAGGTTTCATCATGCTTTGGGGCTGTGTGGCCAATGCCGGCACCGGGAATCTTGTTAAAGTTGAGGGTCGCATGGATTCAATTCAGTATCAGCATATTCTTGACCATAATGTGCAAGAATCAGTGACGAAGTTGAAGTTACGCAGGGGATGGATATTTCAGCAAGACAATGATCCAAAACACCGCTCCAAATCTACTCAGGCATTCATGCAGAGGAACAATTACAATGTTCTGGAATGGCCATCCCAGTCCCCAGACCTGAATATCATTGAACATCTGTGGGATGATTTGAAGCGTGCTGTCCATGCTCGGCGACCATCAAACTTAACTGAACTGGAATTGTGTGGAAAAAAAAAAAGGTAAACAGGCATGGCCAACTATACCTTCATCCAGGATCCAGGAACTCATTAAAAGCTACAGGAAGCGACTAGAGGCTGTTATTTTTGCAAAAGGAGGATCTACAAAATATTAATGTCACTTTTATGTTGAGGTGCCCATACTTTTGCACCGGTCAAATTTTGTTTAAATGCGGCTTGCACATTTTCTGTTAGTACAATAAACCTCATTTCAATCCAGAAATATTACTCAGTCCATCAGTTATTAGATATATGAAACTGAAATAGCTGTTGCAAAACCCCAAATTGTTCTAAAGAAAAAAGGTTAACATTAATAGGGGTGCCCAAACTTTTTCATATGACTGTAGTTATTTAAAATATAGATGATGTGTTCAATATTTCACCATCTGTATATAGAAATATATATATATATATATAAAACAAAGTTCAAATTAACCCCATACCCATTTTTTTTTTGCTATTAACCTTAAAGAGGTATATATTTACATATAATGGGTGAAATAAGTATTTAACACATCACCAATTTTTTAAGCAAATATATTTCTAAAGGTGCTGCTGGCAGGAATTCCTCACTAGATCTCGGTAACAACCTGTCCAATTCACACAGGTAGATAAATCAACCATAGATGTCCATAAATTTAGTGATGTGTAATAATGAGAAATGGCACACGGAAAAAATATTGAACACACTTACTGAAATGTATTAAATACGCCTTATAATAGCTTTTTTTGTGATAACAGCTTTAAGCTGTCTGCTGTATGGAAAAACTGGTTGCATGCATTGCTAAGGTGTGATTTTTGCCCCTTTTTCCACACAAATACTTTTAAAATCCTGAAGGTTCCATGGACTCTTACTATGAACTTTGCGATTTAGTTCTTTCCATAAATGTTCTAATAGTTTCAGGTCAGGTGATTGGTTTAGGCCATCCTGTAAATTTTATTTTCTTTCTTTTCTATCAATTGAGTTTCTTTGGCTGTGTGGTTGAGATCATTGTCAAACGTAATGTCTACCTTCGTTTCGTCTTCATTATCCTGGTAGATGGCAGCAAAAATTTTATCAAGAATGTCTCTGACCATGTGTCCCTTCAACATTTCTTCAATTCTATGAAGTTTTCCAATGCCGTTTGCTGAAAACAGCCTCCCACCATGATGTTCCCACCTCCAAACTTCACTGTTGGTATAGTGTTCTGGAGTGATATGCAGGGCCTTCTGGCCTCCAAACATGGTGTGCATTATGGAATCTAAAGAGTTACATTTTGGTCTTATCTGACCAGAGTATATTTTCCCAGTATTTCACAGGCTTTTGAAATGCTATTAAAAAAAAATTCAACATACTTGAATGTGCTTTTTGCTCAGCAATGGAGTCTTGCAAGGTGAGAGTGCATAGAGGCCATGGAGATTGAGTGCATTACTTAATGTTTTCATTGAAACACTTGTACCTGCTGATTCCAGGTCTTTCTGTAGCCCTTCAGAGTAGTTTCTTGGCTGTTGGACAACACCAACAATTATTTTCACTCATTTGTCTGAAATCTTGTGAGAAGTAGCTGGTCATGGCTGGTGAATACTGAATTGATGTTTTTTCTACTTATGGATTATGACCCCAAAATTCATCACAGGAATCTTTAGCAGCTTAGAAATTCTGCTGGCATCACTATGTTTTGCAACAATAAGGTTGAGCTGCATTGAGCCAGCTCACTGGTTTTACCTATCATAACATGTATCTTGTATGGAACCTTGATAATGAGACAACGTTTTATAGACCATCACTTACACCAGCTTTTATTATATTTCACTATATGGCCACATTGCTTTTCAGTTACTGATACATTTCAGCTGGTGTCATGACTTTTCATAGCTGTTTGCACCTCCCTTTCTTCATCTTTTCCCTGTCTCATTATTAAACATTACTAAACTTCTGGACATCTATGGTTTGATTTCTTTGTAGGTTTGATGGCTTGTTACTGTTCTTCATAACTCTCTTAAGGTTCAGTGAAAAACTAAGAGAGTAAGGAAGAAAATGCAGTTTTCACATGACTGTAAGTACTGAAAATTGAATACGAGTGGAGTGGGCATGTGATTACTGCTGGGACCAGCAAGGAGAGCTGAATCTAACAGTGAGTATACTTTACGCTGTAGGATTGGACATGCTATGTCGCTTAATAATATAATTAAAGGTGTCATCCAGGTTTTAAATAAAAGTCTGCAATCACTTTAGGCTTCTAAATTCTTACAGCTGGGGATGGGCGAACCCTTCACTGTAAAGTTCGGTGTCCGTACCAAACATGTGGTGTTCGTGCACAAGAACACAAACACGAGCTTTCTGGGACGTTCATGTTACAGTTTGTGTAATTGTTCGGGTCCAGGGGCTGTTAAAAAAAAGCACTTTATTAAAAATAACATTCTGATTATACTTACAGGTCCCGTGACATCCTGCAGACTCTGTTTCCCAGCGTTTCTGCTAACGCATCCGTCCGGTCATTGCTGTTCCCCCCGGTAAGCACCTCTGGCTAAAAGGACCTGCTGTGACCGTGACGTCATACCCATGTGACCAGTCATGTGTGAATGTTGTATTATCTCATTGGCTACATACTGGTCACGTGAGTATGACATCATCAAAGGTCCTGGTGCGCCGTGATGCAAGTGTCATCGCATCACGGCACACAATCTCCCAACGGCAGCGGCTCAGCTGCATGTATGTCCACAGTAGAGATGAGCGAGCCTCTAGAGGCTCGAATTCGGTTCGGTTCGTCAAACGGAGGCCGTGTTCAAGTTCAGTTCGGCGAGTCATTCGACGAACCTCTCGAACCTCATAGAAAACAATGGGAGGCAATCACAAACACATAAAAACACATTACAAATGTACACATACAGTTAATAAACATTGCCATAACACTTACAGGTCGCCGCGATGCGTCCTGCACTCTGTCTCCCGCCACTTTTCCTTCCGATAATCGCTGCGTCCTCCCGGTTACCAGCACTGATGATAGGACCTATCGTGACAGTTGCGCAGCATCCATGCGTGCCATGTGTCCGGACCCTGTGGCTGATATGCCGGTCCTTTGATGGAGACTAGTCATCTCTTGGACTTATTTCACACTCTCCTGAGGATATGATGAAACGCGTTGAGAGAATTCCTTTCATGTCTATATGTTGGAACCTATGTGGTGGATCCTTCTGAATACCTGGTTTAGCCGGGGGATCTATTTTTGTGGTTTCACTTAGACATTGGATGATGACTGAGGAACACATATACACAGTATCTTGAAGACTGGTGAGATTGTTCCTTGTTTATTTCCCTATGCAACATTTGTTGTGTGGGATTGTCTGCTACTCTATAATGACTGTCTCCCTGTGAATGACTGTCTCCTATTACAGTTTAGATAGGACAACACAGAAAGTGACGTCTTTTAAGGCACTAATGCGCATGTTTGTTTGTGGATTATTTTTAACCTTACCCCATTAAAAGTTATATTTTAGGCGTTGTTACTGCTTGGTTACCTAGCTACTATTACTTTTACCTTCTGTATCCCTTATCCTGTGGCTTTTTTGTGTTAGGACCTATCGTGACGTCAAAATAGCATGTGACCAGTCACGTGTCTATAATCTCATTGCCTACAGACTGGTCACATGGCTAGACGTTATGCTAGGTCCTGTCAGTGCATCTCTCCAGTACGCGGTGATCATTTGTGTATCTCCGTGTACCGGCGACATGCTGTGGCACACGGTTGACTTCCCGTTCTGCTTCCCTGTTCCGTTATTCATTGGCTGCACAGCGGGTCAATAACGGAGAGCACCGTTGCTATATCAATGCGCCTGTCAGCGGTGACGTCACCGCTTACAGCCAGCACTCATGGAGTGAAAAGACTGCATGGGAAGCAGCAGCGTCTTCCTCCCATGCAGCGCTGCTGATGTAGTAGAGCTGCGTGGGTTGAAGGAGAAAGAAGACAGAAGGCCATGAATCGTGGAGGGCTGACAGGGAGTAATAAACATGGAGTCTCTAAGTGTGTCTGTGTATTTATTTCTATTAAAATATTTTTTCTCTGTGTGGTGTCTTTTTTTTAACCCTTCATTAGAGATTCTTAATGGCCTGGTCAAACTTGCCGGACATTAAGAATCTCTGGCTTAATACTAGCTAGTAAAACAAAGCTAGTATTAACCCATTATTACCCAGCGAGCCACCGTCACCAGGGCAGCTGGTAGAGTTGAATACAGCGCCAGATGATGGCGCTTCTATGAAAGCACCATTTTCTGGGGTGGCTGCGGACTGCAATTCGCAGCAGAGGGGCCCAGAAAGCTCAGGCCAACCTGTGCTGCGGATTCCAATCCTCAGCTGCCTAGTTGTACCTGGCTGGACACAAAAATGGGGCGAAGCTTATGTTGATTTTTTTTTTAATTATTTCATAAAATTTGTGAAATAATTAAAAAAAGGGCTTCCCTATTTTATTTGTTCACAGCCGGGTACAAAAAAGCAGCTGGAGGTTGGGGGCAGCCGTACCTGCCTGCTGTACCTGGCTAGCATACAAAAAATATGGCGAAGCCCACGTCAATTGTTTTTAATTATTTCATGAAATTCGTGAAATAATTAAAAAAAACGGGCTTCCCTATATTTTTGGTTCCCAGCCGGGTGCAAATAGGCAGCTGGGGGTTGGGGGCAGCCCGTAGGTGCCTGCTGTACCTGGCTAGCATACAAAAATATGGTGAAGCCCACGTCATTTTTTGGGTGGGCAAAAAACTCCTGCATACAGTACTGGATGGAGTATGCTGAGCCTTGTAGTTCTGCAGATGGAGTAAAGGTGGAGTCTCTAAATGTTTTTTTGTTTTATTTCTAATAAAAAATAATTCTCTGTGTTGTCTTTTTTTACTGTTTCCTAGAAATCCATGGTGGCCATGTCTAATTTGGTGTGGCACCATGAATTTCGGGCTTAGTACAATCTAATAATACAAAGCTGGTATTAACCTCTTTATTACCCAGCGTGCCACCGCCATCAGGGCCACTGGACAATCCGGGTAAAGTGCCTGGAAATGGTGCTAAGAAAAAATGCACCATTTCCAGGGGTGGCCGCGGGCTGAAGAGAATCCCAGCCCCCTGCTGCCTGGCTTACCTGACTGGCGATCAAAATACAGCGGGAGCCCACGCATAATTTTTTAAATTATTTTTTTAAATAAAAAGAAAAATAATGGTCTTCCCTGTATTTTGATTGCCAGCCAAGGTAACGCCAGGCAGATGGGGGTGGCAACCCATAGCTGTCTGCTTTATCTGTGCTGAGAATCAAAAATATCACGGAGCACTATGTCATTTTGTTTAAATGATTTATTTTTACAGTGCTGTGATGTCCGGCAATCAAAATACAGGGAAGCCCATTTTTTTTAGTTATTTAAATAAATAATTAAAAAAAAATACGTAGGCTTGCACTGCATTTTTTGTATTGGTAGCTAAGGGTAATCCAAGAAGTTTCTGGCTGTTAACCCCCACTGCTTGGTGTTACCTTCACTGGCAATGGAAAATCCAGGGAAGCATTTTTTATTTTTTTTTTAACTTTTTTGCCAAAAAACAAAAAAAAATGATGTAGGCTTCGCCATATTGTTGTATGCTAGCCAGGTACAGCAGGCAGGAACGGCTGCCCCCAACCCTCTGCTGCCTAGTTGTACCCGGCTGGGAACTTAAAATATAGGGAAGCTATTTTTTTTATTTATTTCATGAATTTCATGAAGTAATAATAAAAAAAAACCGACATGAGCTTCTCCCCATTTTTGTGTCTAGCCAGGTACAACTAGGCAGCTGGGGATTGTGCAGCAAGAAGGCGCTCATATGTCGATCACTTCCATGAGGTCCAAGTCCATGTTGTGTTCCTAGCAGAGTAACACTCAAGCTTGCCTCTTCCATCCCCTCCCACTGTTCACGGACAACAGAGATGGGATCAAAATCTTTGTCAGTTTGCTGCTGCTGCCACAGTGGCTACAACATATGCAGAGTGAAATTCCACGATGTCGGTAGATTGCTAATCAACCGGTTAACCGGTAGGCCAAAAGACCTTTCTAATGATGCAAGTCGATTAGCCGTGGGGTGGGAAAGTTGGAACTAAGGACACAGCGACTGTGCCTTCTGCAGCAGTGCATCCAGGCGTGGATAGTGGCTTAGAAATTGCAGTACAACTAGTTTGAGGCCGTGAGCTATGCAAAGGCACATGTGTGATGTCACCCAGTTGAAGGGCCACCACCAGATTTGCACCAATATCGCACACTGGTTTCCAGGGCTCCAGATTAAGTAGAGACAGCCATTGATCAAACTCGGCCTGACTAGTGGTCCATAAATCTGCAGCTGTGTGACTGTGTTGTCTAATGCATATCAATTTCAGCACTGCCTGATTGCGTTGAGCCCTGGCTGAGCTGTACAGAGATGGAGGCTCTCTGCACTGTTGGAACCCATTTTACATTAAAGTAGTGGTTGAGGGTGCAGGTGGAGGTCCTAGAGAAGGTGGAGGAAGAAGCATTGGAAGAAGCGGTAGATCCCAAGATTTTTTCACATGCTTTGGGGATTTTAAGAATTGGGAAGCAACGCCTTCCCCACATTCTCCCGCAGCCATCAGAGCAACCCAATGCCCAGTCAACGAGATATAACACCCCTGGCCTTGCTTGCTCATCAAGGTATCAGTGGTAAAATTAAACCTGAAAGATACAGTGTTTTTCAAGTAAAAGGTAATGTTGTCTGTGACATGATGGTGCAGTTCATGCACAGATTTATTAGAGAAGTTAGATGACTGGGCAACTGATGCTGAGGAACTGCAACGGCCATCAGCTTTTGGAAGCCTTCTGTGTCCACCAGGTGAAGAAGTATTTTCTTGGCCAACAGACTGGATGTAGTGATGTTCAAGCTCCTAGCTTTGGCATGTGTAGGAGGAAATAATCTCTTCCATGGCCAGAACTGTGGGACCAAGGCCTGGCTGGTGTGTTGATATAGGTTAGAGTAGGGTGTACAGGAAAAACTGGTGGACTGCAAGGGAGGTACAGGCAGAGATACTGACGGAGTCTCACTCACCCCAACTGTAGTTGGTAAACAAGTGGAGGATCTGCAGGTTGAAACCTGGGTGGGAACAGTTTTGGTGTGGACAAAGGAGGATGAAGATATGATTTATGGGGCATCGGGTGGTTGGCTATTCCCACTAGGACACATTTTAGCTCAATAAGATAGCTAGACTAAAGCATGTTATGTTGGTGGGTCATATGACAGTTTATGCATGTAGTAGACAAATTTTTTGTATTTCTGCCTCCATAGTCATATTTTACAAAGTTTGCAGAGAACATGAGTTGGGTCATCCTTTCCAGTCCCAAAAAAGGCCCAGGAAAGACAACCTTAGCCACTCATGCAAAATGTAGTTGTGCCACAGCCGATGGACACAACCAGAGTTGTGGCTGAGGATGCAGTGGTTGTCCTGCTTGCATCACTCCATGTCTGTGCAGGAAGCTCCTTGCCTTCCTCTTCCTCCATTTCCTTGGCTAAGCTACTCTGCTACATGCCTCTGGGATCACACCACGCGAGATCTACAATTTTATTGTCATCCTCTTTTTTATCCACTGTTCTCCCTGACAGTCACGCTCCTCCTCTTCCTGACCTGACATTACAGTACAGTATGCATGATTCCAAGGTATCTGAGTCTCATCATCATCACTTCCACCCTGGGGGTTAACGTCAGTTGACGAGTGTCTGGATCCTGCTTTGACCCAACTTTCTCTGGCCCTTTATTTAACTGACAAAGATTTTGGGCTTTGGTGCAGATGCTTTCTTTCTTTTCAGTCTGAATCTTTGGAGCAGAACTCTGATGCCCATAGGATAATGTATGTATGTATGAACAACTCTGCACACTCCCCCATGTGTAGTTCCCCACAGTAAGTTGGGTGGTTGGAGAGTTTTGACGTGGGGGAAACAAGTGTAATTGTGGTGGTACCCCTGAGAAATGAACTATGTAGGATGTTGAGGTGCAGGAAGAGGAGGAGGAGAGGCCACTTGATGCAGCACTTGTCGTCCACTCTAGCACATGCTGTTTCTGGCCCTCATTTACAGTTGAAGTGATGTGCAGCTGCCAAAGTAGAGTAGACCTTCCAGTAACAGAAGTTGCTCTTAGTTCTCTTGGGATAGGACGAGCCGGTGTTTGCTCAGTAGAGCTTTGACTAACATTAGAATGTCCCCAATGTACACCTCAAACACCCCGCCTATTCCCCCTTCCTTCATGGCCTCATGATTTACCACTCCTATTTGATATACCCTTTTCCTTTGAAACAGATGTGTCACAACCTTAGGCCCACACCTTTAAGACACATAACACAAAAATAAAATGTTGTATTTCTTGGCTGAGATGACAATATTGGGAAGAACTTCAGAAGTACCAATACATAGTTAAATGGTTCACTGGCAAATTTTTAGCAGGTTCTAAAAAGTAGCAATACCTACTGAAATGGTTCACTGCAAAATTTTTAGCAGCCACTAAAAAGTAGCAATACCTAATGAGATGGTTCACTGGCAACTGTTTAGCAGGCACTCACAAGTAGCAATCCCTATTTATATCATGAAATGTCAATTTGTGGCACGCACCTTCCCCAACCAAGCATGTCCCTATTCTACAATATTGGCTGCAGGAACATCGATAAATAAAGCTAAGAACCAAAAAGTGCACCACTCCTCTGGTCTTTCTCCATGCCTCCAAATACCCTCCCGTCATTAAACACTTCCTCCCATTGAGCATGCAGCACCACAATCCTATCCAAAAGCATCTTATGTATGGATGAGCTAATGTATTCGTCACTTTTTGCTATTAGCAGAATAGTGCAGTATTCTGGGTATTCGTTATATAGCGAGTAAATGTTTACACCTCACTGTATTTGAATGTCCTACCCAGCATGTTTGGCAGCTGATTTGCAGCCACTAAACATGCTAAGCTTCTTAACCAGTCACAGTAATGCTGCAAAACATCTTGGTTATGGCATTACTGTGATTGGCTGGCCGTGCAGCATCATAGGGTCTAAAGAAGCCCCTCCACCACCATTTTGCGCACATTGCATCTGGAGCCAGTGTCCCTCTCCAAGTGCATCATACTCACCGATCACTGACGCGGCTGTCACACTGCTCCTGCTGCCTCTCATTCTTCTTCCTTACCTGCTCATTAGGCTGTTACATATTCACTGCACCTGCTCATTAGGCTCATACATATTCGCTACTGCTCCCGACCACCGGTGTCTGTGATTGGTTCCAGTCAGACCCGCCCCCACGCTGAGTGATAACTGTATGACTGCAACCAATCACAGACACCGAGTAGGAGAGTCTATAACGTACAGTATAATAAATAAATAAATAATTTTAAAAAAATGGAGTGCAGTCCCCTTCAATTTTGATACCCAGCCAAGATAAAGCCCCACAGCTGAGGGCTGGTATTCTCAGACTTTGGAGGCCTATGGTTATTAGGCTCTCACCAGCCTAAGAATATCAGCCAGCAGCTGCCCGGAATTGCCGCATCCATTACATGCGACAGTCCTGGCAATTTATCCAGCTCTTCCCGATTGCCCTGGTGCAGTGGAATTCGAGGTAATAAGGAGGGTTATGGCAGCCAATAGCTGCCACTAAGTCCTAGATTAGTGATGGCAGGCATCTAGGAGGCACCCCCATCATTAATCTGTAAGTGAAAGTAAATAAACACAAACACTCCAAAAATCCTTTATGTGAAATACAAGACAAAAAAGCACCCTTTTCCCCACTATATTAACACTAATAACACCCCTGCAGGTCGGAAGGTTGGGAGAAGCAGTGAATATGTATGAGCCTAATAAGTGGGTGGAGTAAATATGTATGAGCCTAATGAGGGGGTAGGGAAGAAGAATGAGAGCCACGGGAGCCGTGTGACAGCTGCGCCATGACAGGGATCGGTGAATTTGAAGTGCTTGGAGAGAGAGCGACAGAGAGAGAGCAAGAAAGAATAATACTGTGAAATTAACATCCCCATTGACCCTTCCCACTCAACTGACTCTACATTTTAACACTCACTTCCTCCCTCACTCAATCCTCAAGTCCTCTGCAACTACTCACAAAAATGGCCACACACTGGTCTTCATCGTCACTCGCCTCTGTTCGCTATCTAACTTCTCACTCACCTCTCCCCTTGTCTGACCACTACCTACTTACATTCTTCCCTCTCCTTATGTAGCACTCAATCCCCACTCCACAAAAGTACACTCCCTAGCAGAAATCTCAAACACCTTGATTTACATTCATTCTGAATCCCTGTTGCCTCTCACAGACATAGCTTCCATACACGATGCAGATGCTTTTGTCACTTTATATAACACCCCAATAACTATATTTGCTTACAACTCCTCACACATAAAAAAACTTGAACAGGCAACCCTGGCACACAAGCCTGATTAAAGAACTGAGGCAGGCCTCCAAGGTTTCTGAGCGGTGATGGAAGAGATCCCATTCCACTGCGTACTTCATTGCATATTGCATAAGTATTCCCTTGACAATTTCAAGTTCACACTTACTGCTGCAAAACAAACCTACTTCTTTTCTCCCATATCCTAACTGTTTCACAACCCTAAACAGCTATTCAACACTTTCAATTCTGTCCTACATCCCCTGGCAGCCCTTACCTCTCTTCTCATCTCAGGTGAATACTTTGCCTCATTCTTCAAGCAGAAGATTGAAAACATCAGAGAAACCTTTGGACCAAAGTCCCTGCAGGCCCTCCCCATAGCTACTGAGCCTTCTTCCTCCATAGTCAGATTTTCAGCAATAACAGAAGATAATGGCTTTCCTCTCTTCTCTCCAGATCACATCTTACCACCAGTGCACTTAACCCCTGTGTTTGTGGCCATCTCTTCTCACTCCTAATACTGTGTCCATACCCATCATTTTCAATCCTCATACATTTCCCTCCTCACTTCCCATACTGAGTCCACAAACATTCATCGCTTCGCTCTCCATATTCTCCACACATATCCTGCCCCCTTGCTGCCCAAACTGTGTCATCAATTTAGCCCCCTTTCTCCCCATACAGTCCTCAAATTTCGTCCCCCCCTTAGTTCCTATATTCTGTAAACATTCCTTACACTGCCATCCCCATACTTGTTCCTCAAATTTCTTCCCCCTTTACCTAATTACAATAAATGTTCAATTTCTTTAGCTCTATTAGAGCACTTACCACCAACGGTATGAATCTGTCAGCCGACTATGTGGCGTCGGCTAGTGTGATCAGCTGACCTGATCATACTGCTGAGGTCGCCCTGACCCAGAAATGCTGGCATTTAGGGCTTCAATTATACTCATGTCTGAAAGACGCAAGTACAATTGATCATATAACCAGCCAAGCAAAAGGTATCATAAATATAGTGGTAACAATTAAAATATAACTTTTAATAGTTTATGATAAAATTTTAAACCACACAACATAAAGGGTTGTAAAACCAACCTAGAATAATTTTAGGCCTATGTAGGCTCCTACTATTGCCGAAATGGGACAAATAGACATAGGAGAGTCCCCCACCGTGACAGAGAATATCGGAAGTGACAAAAAGGACTTAAAATGTCACACCAATATGCACACCAATATGTACTGCACATAAGTCCACAGTGCTCAAAACAATTACCAGGACCCTCAAAAAGGCCCCACTATAGTAGTTAAAGAATAAAGAAGTTGTCCAGTGGAGGGGGGGGAGACACTACAGCCTCACAATACCCCTCATGTGGCAACAATCTGACCTTAATATGTTCTTTAGACCTCCCAACGCATTTCTTAATTCACTTAGTCATCAGGGGACTGTGGTCAAGAAACCAAAGGCTGCAACAGATTAGCAATGTTGTCAGAATAAACATGTATGAAAGTGCACAAAGAATCCCAGCATATACATAGAAAATTGCTCCTGCCTTCAGTATAGTACGGACTTCCTGCATGGTGTGTCCGGGCATGGCCTAAGCAGAGGGCTTTTGAAATTACCGCCCTTAAATATCCTGTGGGTGTATACAAGTACCATCCCACGTCAAAGGCCCAGCCCATTAGCACATCACTACACAACAGTGAAGATACCGCCCTTTAAACGTGTTGCCAAGCAACTACCAGGAGACAGGGGTCAGGGAGGAACGCCCACCACCACACTGCTGCCCCAATGGAGCACAGGCACTTCAAAGAAAAAACGTCAGCCAGGGCGACGCCCACCTTCATGTCGCTCCTTGGCAGATGCCCCACACAGTATGACCAGCCAAGACCAAGCCCCCACAAAGGACGTCATGAGCCTGGTAGTGCCGCCCATCCGATAACATGTTAGCCTATATCGGGGACGCTATTGGGCAGACGTTATTAAGTCACCGCCCATCCGCGCGTCACTCACCCGATCACGTGGCCGCTGCTCTCGTGCGTTAAGGAGCAGACGCCCCCCCATACAATTGACCACTAGAAGCCAGACTACTGCACCATCTCTCAGCCAGCTGTCAGCTTGGCAGGCGGCTCAAAGAATGGCCGATTCTCACAATGAGGCAAGATCTTGGCTATGTGTCACAGCTATCATCTGCCTGTGAGCTCACTCCATACACTTACTTTCCTTGGACTGTACATGTATGGTTGATAAAAATTCACATTTAATCTAATCTATTTACTAAATTTATGTAATTATAATTACAAAAATTCTCTTGTATGTTTGTAAAAATGACCCAAAATTTTATGTATTTTTGGATATAAGTAACAAACCTATATGACCTTTGATGCAGTAATAAATTATCGATACCATTCTTTGACAGAACCTTATTCTTACTTTTCATGGTTGTTTTGTAAAATCACAGCTTTTGGTAAGCACACTGATGAAAGCTGAATTGTCAACATGCCACGTGGCAATGGTTTTTAGCATATGTTGTATCTGGTGTTGTAGTGTTATTTTTAGTAATTATTAATAATGAGAGAATATACTTGGCACTATTCGTTACTTGCACGAATATTAAGGTATTCACAATATCGTTTCTCAAGTATTTTGGTATTTGCCTCGTGGGCTTTGAGACCCCTCTCATCATGTTTGGCATTTTATTTTTAGCCACTAAACATGATGGGATTGCTTGCCAATCACAGAAATACCATAGCCATCTTTGCTACTGGCATTATTGTAATTTGGAGGCGCAGTGGAAAAAAAATGAGTTCTGGCCATTAAAGAGGAGAATTTACTTACTGGGTTTCCCTGTCACACTACTTCCTGAACCTTTGATTAACCCTTATGAATATGCATAGTTCTGCTACCCACCCTCTGTTTCGGCGTCTGTGATTGGTTAAAGTCTTGCTTCCCCCACACACACTCTCTCTTGGCACTTGTTAGTAGTGGAGAGTAATTGGAAAAAAATAATTTGAAAAAATGACATAGGGTAACCATATATTGATACCCAGCACAGATAAATCTGACAGCTACAAGCTGTATTAAAATACAAGGGACCCCATGCTACTATTTTAAGTAGTTTAAATGAATAATTTTAAAAAATGCTATTCGCTCCTCCCCCAATTTTATTATTCAGCCAAGATAAAGCTGAAAGCTGGGGGCTGGTATTGTCAGGCTGCGGAGAAAAATGGTTATAGGCCCCCTTAGCCAAAAAATTGTAGGCTGCAACCGCCCCACTTTTGTCACATTCATTAGATGCGACAATTCCGACACTTTACCCGGCTCATCCCGATTGACCTGGTGTAGTAGCAATCGGGGTAAAATAAGGGTTCATGACAGCTGTTATTTGTTAAAAAATCACAACTGTCATCAAGCCCTGGATTAGTAATGAGAAGCGGTCTATGAGACCTCCATTACTAACCCTGTAAGTAAAACAAAATAAACATGCACACAGAAAAATCCATTTTTGAAATAAAAAACACCTTTTTTCACCAACCAGCAGGTTCGACGTAATCCACACAATGCCCCATGATAATCCTAGCCCAGCTACAGCCAGAGTCTGCAGTTACTGATAACATGTCCATTGACTGCAGACTCCGGGAAACACTGATGGCAGTGGGGGAACCTGGCTGTGAGAATTAGTGATGTCAGTCAGGTAACCGGAGTTCACAGCTGGGTTTTCACAGTACCAAGTGTGACTGCTGGTGAACTTGCTGCTGGATTGCTGAACTGCCGGATTGTGAGACACTGCAACACAGCAGTTTGGCAATCTGGCAGTCAGGTCACCAGAGGTCATGCTACCTTCAGTGGGGTATGTTAACACATTGAGTATTTAATTACAGACGTTTCTGCACCAAATCTGCATTGTCTGGCAAAAAAATCACATAAAAATCGAATACCTGAAGTGAGGTCATTGAGTTTAATGAGCTTACCTCAGGTCAGTCCATCTGAGGTCACAGCTGGGGTACCGTGGGAACCCCAGCTGTGACCTCAGGCAAAGCCATTGCCATTGAGTATTTGGCTGTAGACATCTCTGCAAAAAAACTGCATCTCCTGGCAAAAAAAAAACGCACCGAAACCGCATGCATTTTTGATGCAGTTCCGGAGCATTTTTTTGCCAGGAGATGCAGATTTGGTGCAGAAATGTCTGCAACAAAATTATACAACACAGTTTTTCTGCCAAAAGATCAAGATTTGGATATGACCTAATCCAGCAATCTGGCAGTGGGTTCAACTGGGATCACTGACAGCAGTGTGTACTACAGTGATCCGACTGCCAAATTGACTTACATTTGGTTTGTTATTCGGTATGAGTGCATGAATGACAGAAATTATTTGGCTCAAAAAATCCGACCCCAAATATTCCACTATTCGCCCATCTCTAATAATTTCAATTATCTATTGATTGATGTACACTTGTAGCAAACCTCCTCTTTTAAAAGAAAATAATCTTGTAAATGTGTTTTTTTTCTACTTTCATTTCTTTGTCTCCTTTCTGAAAACTTGTTTTTTACTTTTGGTCCAACTCTGTTATTTCAGCTATTAAAAATCTAAGTAGGATAGAGTCTAATTTCCTTTTTTGAGTGTGTCGAAATTCAGCAAAGTAATTAATATGTCTACTGTTTGACAGCATTTTTACGATTGCTGTAGAATTCTACAAATATAACAGTTTTGTAGTTATTACTCTAGAATTCTGTCTGAATTTTCAGAAATGATTTATTTATTTATTTATTTATTAATTTATTTATTTATTTTACTCACTTACATTGCGCTATTAATTCCAAAGTGACTTAAAGATGTGATCATCTGTGTCCCCATTAAGGTTCCCAATCAAAATTCCAAAGCAGTTAGTCTTTCACATGTGGGAGGTAACCAGAGAACCCAAAGGAAAGTCACACAAACATGGAGAGAACATACAAACTCAATATTTTTGACACATAAGTCAAATATTTAGATAAAAATATGAATCAATAATAGAATAAGGATTATTTTTTTAAATTTTTTGAGCATTTTTATTTTTTATCTTAAAAAATCCTTATAATGGTCTAGGTAAAACAGATAATAGAATATGTTGTAACAATATAAATAAAAATAATATATAATATTTTAAGTGTCAAATATCTGAGTTACTGCTGTTTTCCAGTCAATGTGGCCATCATTACCCACTTCAATCCAGTTGAAAAGATCAGAAAACTTTTGTCTAGCAACTCCATTAGGTCTTTGAGTTATGGACAATTAGTGACTGACTATTCCTTTTGATAATAAAGATTTCCTTGTAAAAATCTGTCAGAATAGCTTGCCTTTTCTGAGGAATATTGAAGGCATTAGAAATCACATAGTGGTGGGATTACTATTGGGAGTGAATTGTAATAAAAAATTGAACAACTATATAAATAATTTAAATCATTTATGGTGGGAAATGCTTAATATCTTTCCATCTCTTTATGTTTATATAGGTGTACCTATACCTTTTTTTTCTAGAAACAAGAAGCTGGTAGGGTCTCCAGTAACGATTTCTTAGAATTGCTTTTATTGTAGACATCAGACATCAGTCCTACAGTAAACAACATCAATGTCCTGATAGAAAGAAGTAACTTAATAGTTAGGATTTATGTTCTATTCACATGGCTATATAATGGAACTGAGTTGTAAAGAGCCATAATACATTATTAACATCCATTTATCAGCGTACATTTTTCACATTTTGTATAAAGTGACCTATATAAAAAAGGATAAAACAACTCATAGAGCAAAACATTGGTATCTAAAGGATGAAATATGGGACCCTTTGCCCCTCTTGATTGTAGGTTCTCGGTACACGTGAAGTGAAAAGAAAGGGTTAATCCGCGCTGCCTTGTGGATAGAGGAAATCACTCAGGAGAGGTAATATTCATGATTTTATTATTCAACGCATTTCAGAGTCTATACAACTCCTACATCTGTGATTTTGACTCTGAAGAAGGAGTTGTATAGAATCTGAAATGCATTGAATAATAAAATCACGAGATTACTTCTCCCGTGTGATTTCATCTATCTACAAGGCAGCGCGGATTAACCCTTTATTTTCACTCCATGTATACCGATTCATCTCCTGGGTCTGCCGTAGCCATTGGCTGATCATTTCTGCTCTGTTGGTAGTTGTGAAACTTACAACTACCCTGGGTGAGTGCTCCTGTGCATTTTATCTTATTTTACACCTGGATAAGACACCAGCTGCGCCTTCTTTGTCTCTTCCAGAAATAATTTTATATGATTATAGGTTCTAAACTGAAGTGGTTATGTTCAGCATGCAACATCTCATAATGGGTCTGGAGTTCCCTCTGGAGTTCCTACTAGCATCCCCAGTCTGGGAACCGATCAGCTCTGATAGTGGAACGTCAGATGTAATAGAGTATAAATGAGGAGTATTCTTGAATGCTACATCCCAATAGTCAGACTTGACTCTGAATATAGTGCAGGTGACGTCATCACGCTCAGCGTTTGGTGGTCTTTGCATAATGATGTGTCTGGGCTATTTAATCAGCAATGTAGAAGAGTGAGAGGATGTTGGTAAATGAGCGATTGATGAGCACAGTGCAGATACATGGGCTGTATCCACTGCTTATCAAGTGAATGCTAGTAGCAGTCTGTGCAAAGAATAAGATTGCTGGTTCTGTCCATGACTTCTGTTGCTGCTGACGAACACTTTCACTGCATGTGCGGGACTATTACTAGCACTTATGTGATGAGTAGTAATGCATGAATAGTGAAATATTCGGGTTCGGAATATTCATTTGGAAAATTTAATACTATACACTTATTTGTCACGAATAATAAATCTAATTCAAGTCAATGAGAAATTTGAGTCATTTTCTGGGTGTACCCTTCCTGTATGTCTGGCGGGGTTGTAAAAATGCTGAGATGATTGGAAAACTGATGAAATTGAATGTACAGTTAGGTCCAGAAATATTTGGACAGTGACACAATTTTCGCGAGTTGGGCTCTGCATGCCACCACATTGGATTTGAAATGAAATCTCTACAACAGAATTCAAGTGCAGATTGTAACGTTTAATTTGAAGGTTTGAACAAAAATATCTGATAGAAATTGTAGGAATTGTACACATTTATTTACAAACACTCCACATTTTAGGAGGTCAAAAGTAATTGGACAAATAAACCAAACCCAAACAAAATATTTTTATTTTCAATATTTTGTTGCAAATCCTTTGGAGGCAATCACTGCCTTAAGTCTGGAACCCATGGACATCACCAAACGCTGGGTTTCCTCCTTCTTAATGCTTTGCCAGGCCTTTACAGCCGCAGCCTTCAGGTCTTGCTTGTTTGTAGGTCTTTCCGTCTTAAGTCTGGATTTGAGCAAGTGAAATGCATGCTCAATTGGGTTAAGATCTGGTGATTGACTTGGCCATTGCAGAATGTTCCACTTTTTTGGACTCATGAACTCCTGGGTAGCTTTGGCTGTATGCTTGGGGTCATTGTCCATCTGTACTATGAAGCGCCGTCCGATCAACTTTGCGGCATTTGGCTGAATCTGGGCTGAAAATATATCCCGGTACACTTCAGAATTCATCCGGCTACTCTTGTCTGCTGTTATGTCATCAATAAACACAAGTGACCCAGTGCCATTGAAAGCCATGCATGCCCATGCCATCACGTTGCCTCCACCATGTTTTACAGAGGATGTGGTGTGCCTTGGATCATGTGCCGTTCCCTTTCTTCTCCAAACTTTTTTCTTCCCATCATTCTGGTACAGGTTGATCTTTGTCTCATCTGTCCATAGAATACTTTTCCAGAACTGAGCTGGCTCCATGAGGTGTTTTTCAGCAAATTTAACTCTGGCCTGTCTATTTTTGGAATTGATGAATGGTTTGCATCTAGATGTGAACCCTTTGTATTTACTTTCATGGAGTCTTCTCTTTACTGTTGACTTAGAGACCGATACACCTACTTCACTGAGAGTGTTCTGGACTTCAGTTGATGTTGTGAACGGGTTCTTCTTCACCAAAGAAAGTATGCGGCGATCATCCACCACTGTTGTCATCTGTGGACGCCCAGGCCTTTTTGAGTTCCCAAGCTCACCAGTGAATTCCTTTTTTCTCAGAATGTACCCGTCTGTTGATTTTGCTACTCCAAGCATGTCGGCTATCTCTCTGATGGATTTTTTCTTTTTTTTCAGCCTCAGGATGTTCTGCTTCACCTCAATTAAGAGTTCCTTAGACCGCATGTTGTCTGGTCACAGCAACAACTTCCAAATGCAAAACCACACACCTGTAATCAACCCCAGACCGTTTAACTACTTCATTGATTACAGGTTAATGAGGGAGACGCCTTCAGCGTTAATTGCAGCCTTTAGAGTCCCTTGTCCAATTACTTTTGGTCCCTTGAAAAAGAGGTGGCTATGCATTACAGAGCTATGATTCCTAAACCCTTTCTCCGATTTGGATGTGAAAACTCTCATATTGCAGCTGGGAGTGTGCACTTTCAGCCCATATTATATATATCATTGTATTTCTGAACATGTTTTTGTAAATAGCTAAAATAACAAAACTTGTGTCACTGTCCAAATATTTCTGGACCTAACTGTAACAACATGGAAAAGATGCCTGAATTAATTATGAAACACAGGTCGCATCTGGTAACACTGTTGTGAGAGTATTACGCCACTTTGAAGTGCAGTTCCCAGCCTATTTGTGATAACCAATGCAGGTAAAGTAGACAACTGGAGCTACAGCACCAGCTGTGTCCTTTAGCTTGGCTGGTTATCAAAAATAGAGGGTCCTCAATTACATTTTTTTTAATTATTTAAAGGAATAATTAAAAAATGATGTGAGCTTTTACCCATTTTTGATAATCCGCACAGATGAAGCAAACAGCTGGGCACTGGAATTCTCATGCTGAGAAGGTCCATGGTTATTGGACCCTCCCCAGCCTAAAAATAGCATCCCGCAGCTGCCCAACAATTGGCGAATCCATTAAATGCACCAATTGTGACGCTTTACTTGGCTCACCCCAATTGCCCTTGTGCAGTATGGGGTTGATGTCAGTTGGGATTAGTCAAAAATCACAGCTGCTATCAAGCCTTGGGTGTTAATGGAGAGATGCCTATGAGACCCCCCTACGTGCCAACCTTGTAAGTAAAAAGAAATAAACGCAAACATCAAAAACATCCTTTACATAAAACAAAAAACAAAAAACACCCTCTTTACCAATTTATTAACCCCAAAAAGACCCAGGTCCAACGTAATCCATATGAGGTCCCGCAACAATTCCAACCCTGCTACATCTTAACTGACAGTGTGAGGCCATAGAATATAACCGCCCACTGTGAATTTCAGGCAGAGAATGAACTGCAGCAATGGGCGGTGACGTCATTCATGTTAGTTGTTGTAACAGCTGGAATCTCTGAAGGTCCTCCACCTGTGACTGCATGTAAGGCTACTTTCACATCAGCGGTTTTTTATCTGCGGCATGAATGGACTTTTTGCCACAAAACCGGATCCTTTACAAATGCGTTGTGATTTCAATTAATTTACAATGGGATCGCGTCAAGATGCAGTCACATGCGGTTGCATGCGTCATACAATGGATCTATTGTTTTGCGGGATTTTATCTTTTTTCAAAACCACTACTTGTAGCGGTTTGGACCTTGGTCAAAATAACGCATGTCACTGGTTCTGTTATATTGCGGCGGGAGTTGCAATGCAGTTCAATGAGCACCAGATCCTGCTGTTCCAGAAGTCACCGCATTGTGATAGGCAGGATCCTGCTATCTGTACTGAGCATGCCCAGTACAGAAAACTGTTCATTTCTGTACTGGGCATATTCTCTCTCTCTCTTTCTCTCTCTCGCTTTCTCTCTCTCCTGTATATACCTGGGATCCGGTAAAATAATGTCCAGTGAATTCTGGTTGCATGCAGTGCACTTGGAATGCACAGGATCTGGTCAAATGTGGTTTGGACACACACAAAAAAACACTGATGTGAAAGTAGCCTAACCTGACATCAGGAGACCTCAAAAAACTCAGTGACCTCACTTCAGAAAGTCCCTTGAAGTCCCCTGAGGGAAGGTTACTTGCATTCACATCTGGAGGGCCATGGATACCTCCAGCTGTGACCGCAACTAACCGCAACATCACTGCCGCTCATTCTGTGCCTGAAGCTCACAGCAGACGGTCATGTTCTATGGCCTCATGCTGTCAGTTCAGAGGTAGCATAGGGTTGGTGTAGTTGCAGGCTGCTATTTTTAGGCTGGGGAAAGACCAATACCTTTGAACTTCCCGGCTCCTGGGAATACTAGTCCCCAGCTGTAGGCTATATCTGCGATGGTTATCAAAAATGGCCAGGAGCCTAAGTAATTTTTTTATTATTTATTTAAGTAATTTTAAAAAAAATGGCGTGTGAAGCCTCTATATTGTTAACCAGCCGAGATAAAGCACACAGGTGGGGACTGCAGACTGCAGATGTCTAATCCACGTGCTCTGGTTAACAAAAAATAGGTGGAGGACTGCACGTTCATGTGGTGTAATGCTCTGACAAGATGGTTCCCAGAGGAAATCTGTTTCAGAGATGCAGCCATGCATCTTTTCAATAGTTTCACATTTATTTTCAGAATAATTCTATTAATTTCAGCATTTTTACAGCCCCGCCAGACATTCTGGGAGGGTTGGCAGGAAAATTATTCTAATTTCCTATTGACTTACATTAGATTTGTTATTCATGGCGAATACATGAATAGTAGTGATGAGCGAGTACTAAAAAGCTCGGGTGCTCGAAGCTCGGGCCGAGCCTCCCAAGATACTCGTGTACTCGGCCCGAGCAACGAGCCCAATGTTATCCTATGGGAGACCCGAGTATTTTTGTGAAATGACCCCCCGGCAGCATGTAGAAACCCTAAAAATGTCACAAAAGTCTCAGAAGAGTGCTCAAATGACATGCCAACAGCATGGGGAAGACCCCTTGAAGCATTTATCACTCAAAAGTCACAGCTGTGAACAATTTTGTCCGCGTTTCACGCCATTTTTACGGACTCACCAGAAAACCTTCCAAAATGACCCCAAAATGATTTTTCATGGCAGAAATGTTAAGGGCACATACCCAATAGTGAGATAGAGCTGGTGTATGTTACTTTTTGAGATTAATACATGAAAGATTTTACGTGAAAACATTGTGTGGCACTCCGATGTCCCTGAGAAGAGGCGTACATGAAGGCCTCTTGAGTCTAATGTGCCCATTTTGAGGAAGTGAGTCTTTGTAGTATTTTCCTTTGCCAGGGCAGTCCAAAATTGTGAGGTTCACCAATGCCCCTGCATACAGACGTGCATGAGGGCCTGTAAACCTGAAGTGCCCATTGTAAGGAAGTGGGTCTATTGTAGTATAGCCCTTAGGCAGGGCAGCCAAAAATTGGGAGGCTCCACATTGTCCCTGGATAGAGACGTGCATGATGGCCTGTAAACCTGAAGTGCCCATTGTCAGGAAGTGGGTGTATTATAGTATAGCCCTTAGGCAGGGCAGCCAAAAATTGGGAGGCTCCACATTGTCCCTGGATAGAGACGTGCATGATGGCCTGTAAACCTGAAGTGCCCATTGGAAGGAAGTGGGTCTATTGTAGTATAGCCCTTAGGCAGGGCAGCCAAAAATTGGGAGGCTCCACGTTGTCCCTGGATAGAGACGTGCATGAGGGCCTGTAAACCTGAAGTGCCCATTGGAAGGAAGTGGGTCTATTGTAGTATAGCCCTTAGGCAGGGCAGCCAAAAATTGAGAGGCTCCATGTTGTCCCTGGATAGAGACGTGCATGAGGGCCTGTAAACCTGAAGTGCCCATTGTAAGGAAGTGGGTGTATTATAGTATAGCCCTTAGGCAGGGCAGCCAAAAATTGGGAGGCTCCACATTGTCCCTGGATAGAGACGTGCATGATGGCCTGTAAACCTGAAGTGCCCATTGTAAGGAAGTGGGTCTATTGTAGTATAGCCCTTAGGCAGGGCAGCCAAAAATTGGGAGGCTCCACGTTGTCCCTGGATAGAGACGTGCATGAGGGCCTGTAAACCTGAAGTGCCCATTGGAAGGAAGTGGGTCTATTGTAGTATAGCCCTTAGGCAGGGCAGCCAAAAATTGGGAGGCTCCACGTTGTCCCTGGATAGAGACCTGTTAGGTTCTTAGTGCCTCCGTGCTTGCATTTAAAAACCGCACGTGTGTGCCTGTTGGTGGCAGCTTTCCACTGCATTTGTGTGAGTTTTGCAAAAACTTGGATATAACGCACAAGTCTAGTGAATACACATCAGCACAGCATTGCAAAATGCGCAAGGGCGTTGTCAACGAACAAGGAAGTGGACGTGATGGTGGTGCAGGCAGAGACCGAGGTTGTGTGCAAGCTCTAATTTCGCCACAACAAAGGGCCACATCTAGTCGCTCGCACGTCCTGTCCCAAATTCTTGGGGACCGCAGCAGTACACCGCTCTTGAACCAAGACCAGTGTCAACAGGTTGTTAGTTGGATAGCGGATAATGCTTCCAGTCAGATTGGCACCACCACAAACACTCTGTCTTCCACACGGTCAAGTGTCAGTAGCCGTGATACTGCACCGCACATTTCAGAACCTGATCCTCCTTCCTACCACCAGGCCGAGTACACGTCCACGGACATTACTGATCCCACACTTGGACACTCGGAAGAGCTGTTCGTTCACGTTTCCATTCACAAATTCTGGCCTCTCGCCAGCTCCTGTTGAAGTGGGCAATGACGAGATTGTATGTACAGATGCCCAAATATTTGAGCAGCCACGTTCTCACGAAGTTGGCAACGTGTCTCAACAAGGGGTGGACGATGATGAGACACAATTGTCAGGAAGTCAGGAGGAGGAGCAGGGTGCGGAAGAGGAAGACGACGTGGTGGATGATCCAGTAACTGACCCAACCTGGCAGGAGGATATGCAGAGCGAGGACAGCAGTGCACAGGGGGAGGGAGGCGTAGCATCCCAACAGGCAGTAAGAAGCAGAGTGGTGGCCCCAGGCAGACGTCAGGCAACTGTTCCCCGGAACGACACGACACAAGGTGCCTGTACAAATGTTAGGTCTTCCCGAGTCTGGCTGTAATACTATTGTATGTATTGAGGATTTCGATTGCGTTAGGGCAATGACAACCAGAGACGAGTTCTTGGTGCAAGACGTTTATAATATGCAACCAGCAAATATGTACATAAACGGAACAAAAACACAGTAGAACATAAATACAGGAAATACCTTCCAGGGACGGAGCGAAAGGGAATTCCCGGGACCGCGCACCGGACTCCCCCAGGGAGACCACCAAGAGCGAACCCCTATACAGGGACTGTCTGGCAATCACCCCAGAAGCCCTAAATGCGCAGCAGCCGGGACACAAAAGGGCAATAGTTAAGTCCAAAAATGTCCGTACGTGATGTGAGTCCAGAGTGGTATTAAACGGAAGGAACCGGGCAGAAGTGCCGACCAAAGACAGCAAACGGAGTCCGGGCACAGCTAGATGATACCAGATGAAGTCCAGAGTCGGTGTCGGTTGTTTTCCAAGAGGATCCGAATAACAATCAGGAACCAAAAGCAGCAGGGCAGGAGCACACAGGAAGCAGTATACTCAGGCACTGGACTAAGCTTTAGGGGCGGCTTTTAAACAGATGGACAGGAAGTAGGGCAACAGAACAGAAAACTCCATGTTAACAAAGGGCAAGCTCTTTCAAAAGAAAACTGGAAAACCCGGAACTCTGACACTGGCAGTTTTTTAAGTTGGCTCCAGATGATTCTAAAAAGGCCATTTGCAACACCTGCCATGCCAGCATCAGCAGGGGTACCAAAACTAGCAGCCTGACCACCACCAGCATGATCAGGCACATGTCAGCCAAGCACCCGACTTTGTGGGAAGTACAACAGAGTCGAGGAGCAGTGCTTGCTGATGTCACTGCTACGTCTTCGCTGGTTGTGCATGCGAGCCAATCCCCTGTCCATGCTGCCTGCGAACAAGCCTCCTCCACTCCTGCACCTGCAGTTGCCTACGCAGAAAGAACACCATCATCAAGCACGTCCTTGTCCCAGCGCAGCGTTCAGTTATCCATTCAGCAAACCTTTGAACGCAGGCGCAAATGCACTGCCAACACCCCACATGCCACAGTTCTAAATGCTAACATTTCGCGACTGCTTGCGCTGGAAATGTTGCCTTTTAGGCTGGTTGAGACAGAAGCATTCCGCGACATGATGGTGGCAGCTGTCCCACGTTACTTGGTCCACAGCCGCCACTATTTTTCCCGGTGTGCCGTCCCCGCATTGCATAACCACGTGTCACAAAACATCACACGTGCCCTGAACAACGCTGTTTCAGCCAAAGTCCACCTAACCACAGACACGTGGACAAGTGCATGTGGGCAAGGCCGCTACATCTCGTTGACGTCACACTGGGTTAATATTGTGCAAGCTGGGACCCAGTCTGAGCGAGGGACGGAACACGTCCTTCATACACCAAGTTTTGCAGGCCCTACCTCAGTCAGGGTTTCACACACACTCTACAGCTCCGGAATGTCATGCTTCTCAGCCTCCTCCTCCTCCTGCGCATCCTGATCCACTTTACCCTCCACACCAGTCCCAAGCTGGAAGTGTCGCAGGCGGAGGAGGGGACGGTGCGCTCTCCCACTGCTCGGGTCCAGATGACGCTGCTCTACGGCTGCTGCTGCTCGTTGGCTCGAGCGATGGCCGGATCCCGGGGACTCGAGCGGCGCTACTCGCCCGTGAGTGAAAAGGGGTGGTTTGGGTTTTGGGGATATTGTCCGTGACGCCACCCACGGTTGTGGTGATTGTGTGGACACCACCGCTGCTCTGGACGGGGATCCCGGGAGCCTGTGACAGGGAGCAGCTTTGTTGTTATTTCTCCCCTCCGTGGGTAGGGGGGTTGGTTGTCCCGGGGCCTGGTGATGGGGTAGAGATGGATGACAGGCGGGTTGCGGGGCCTGATGAGGTGCAGGGTCGCAGGGGCAGCGCTGTGCCGCACGGCACGGAGGTACTCACTCAGCCCAATGATGATGACACAGTTCACGGTAAAACAAGTGGCTGGATGGACGGGTCACTCGGACGGCTGCGGTTGTTCCTCCCTGCAGGTTAGTGATGACTGTCTCTCCCTGCACCTAAGTTAAGTGTTGGTAGTGATGGTTTCCCAACGGTAACCCGCTCCCCGACCTGGATATGGGCCGGAGGAGCCCCTTTTGCCCACAGGCGCTGGCTCTGGGAGACGGTTGCCCTTGGCGGTGGCGGTGTCTCCCCTTCACGGTTGTACGGTTGCCTTCTATCTGGACTTGGCTGTTTGGAAACCCTGAGGTTCCCTTCACTAACGGATTTGGCAAATTCACGGCGACACCAAGCCTTGCCGGGATCCGAAAGTCCTCTGCCAATGGTGCTGGCTTCTCTTTGTATACCGGTCCGGTACGGCCGGGTCACCACCCGTCCACGGTCCTTACGGCAGACTCCAATCGGCCTCCACTGCAGACGGTCACCACATCCTGCCAACCTTGCTGTCCTGTCCGGGCCACACACCCGGACCAACTTCAGGCTCTTTGCTGTCACTTTTCTCCTCTCTACTACTTTCCTCCTTCCACTTCCTTAGCTTAACTCTCACTGCCTGTGTTTTCCCTCCTGCTCGGTGGGTGGAGACCAACCGCCTGGCTCCACACCCTGGTGTGGACAACAGCCCCTGGGGAAGGCAACAAGGATTTTGTGTTTTGACTATGATATGCCTGCAGGGAGTGTGGGGTGTTTAAGTGTTGTGCTCTGTGGCCCCTGGCTTGTCCAGGGCGACACAGAAGCACTGCAGCACTGCCTCGGCGAAGCGGCAACAGGCAGTGCTGAAGCTAATCTGCATAGTTGACAAACCCCACAATGCAGAAGAGGTGTGGACAGCTCTGAAACAGCAGGCAGATCACTGGCTCACAACTCTGAACCTAAAGCCAGGAAAGGTCGTGTGTGACAATGGCCGGAACCTGGTGGCGGCTTTGAGGCGAGGCCAGCTGACACATGTTCCATGCGTGGCCCATGTGCTCAACCTCGTGGTTCAGCGGTTTCTAAAGTCATACTCAGAGCTGTCTGATCTGCTGGTAAAAGTTCGCCGCCTGTCTGCACATTTTCGAAAGTCACCTACTGCTTCAGCCGGCCTTGCCGGCTTAAGACGCCGTTTGCATCTTCCGGCACACAGACTGGTGTGTGATGTCCCCACGCGTTGGAATTCAACTCTGCACAAGTTGGTCAGGATATGTGAGCAGAAGAGGGCAGTTGTTGAGTACCTGCATCACCTAAGCCGTCGGGAAATGGGTCAAACTCCACACATAACACCTGAGGAGTGGAGATGGATGTCCGACCTATGCACCATCCGCCAAAACTTTGAGGACTCCACCAAGATGGTGAGCGGCGATGACGACATTATTAGCGTCACCATACCGCTTCTCTGCCTTCTAAAATGGTCTCTGCTCAAAAAACAACCATGATGCATTGCAGGCGGAGCGCGATGAGTTTGAGCAAGAAACAGTAGTGGGTGTGGGTGATGATAACACACAGCCCAGCCTCGTCTCATCACAACGTGCAGTGGAGGACTATGACAAGGAGGAGGATGAAGACATGGAGCAACTCTCTGGCCAAATTGAGGATATGACATGCAGTCATATCCTCGGTTCAGCGTGGCTGGCCAGAGGACAGGGTAGATGATGAGGAGGAGGAGGAGGAGGACAGCATGTTCAGTCATCGTGTTGGTCAGGATACTGAAGTGATGGCTGTTAAGAGTCTGGCACACATGGCTGACTTTATGGTAAGCTGCCTGTCTCGTGACCCTCGCGTTAAGAACATCTTGGCCGACAATCATTACTGGTTGGTAACACTGTTAGACCCACGCTAAAAGGAGAACTTTATGTCTCTTATTCCCGAGGCGGAGAGGTCAGGCAAAATGCAGCAGTTCCAGAAGGCCATAGTCACGGAAGTAGGCAAAGCATTCCCCTCACAAAACGCTAGCGGCATAGGTCAGGAATCAGTGGACAACCAAGGCGTACAGCCGAGAGGGGCACAAGTCCAATCCGCCAGAGGTAGGGGAACAGTCTTTAAGATGTGGGACAGTTTTCTCAGCCCCTCACATACCACAGCCCCTGAGGTGAGGGGTAGTGCCACAAGAAATCCTAAGTTTGGCCAGATGCTCAAGGAGTACCTTGCAGATCAAACAACTGTACTCCGACATTCCTCTGTGCCTTACAATTAATGTGTATCCAAGCTGGACACGTGGCATGAATTGGCTCTCTACGCCTTGGAAGTCCTCGCCTGCCCTGCCGCTAGCGTTTTGTCAGAGCGTGTTTTTAGTGCCGCAGGTGGAATCATTACAGATAAACGCACCCGCCTGTCAACTGTAAATGCTGACAGGCTGACTCTGATCAAGATGAACAAGGGTTGGATTTGGCCAGACTTCACCACACACACCAACAGCAAATTACAGCGGAATTTAAAGTTTGTAACGGGAATTTGCCATGTACCTCCACTCACCCATGGTAACACACTTCTGGACTTTGGCTAATCGCTGGACTGCTCCTCCTTCTCCTCATGCGCCATCATGGTGACCGTTACAATAGTTAAGCCGTTGTTTCAGGTATATCCACAGTGGTAAATTTTTTCGCCCATTCTTTCTGAATGGGCATTACAACGACAGGAGACCCGCTCCTTTGCAATGGGAACAATGTTTTGAGGCCCTCATGCACATCTCTATCCAGGGACAATGTGGAGCCTCCAAATTTTTGGCTGCCCTGCCTAAGGGCTATACTACAATAGACCCACTTCCTTACAATGGGCACTTCATGTTTACAGGCCATCATGCACGTCTCTATCCAGGGACAATATGGAGCCTGACGCTGCCACCGACTGCCACACACATGCTGTTTTTAAATGCAAGCACGGACGCAATAAGAACCTAACTGGTTTTTAGGAGCGACAATTACTGAGAAGTCTGACACTATCAGACACTGCTGACTGACGTGTATTATACACTAGACTTGTGCGTTATATAATAGTTTGTGCAAAACGCGCACCTGTACGCTGCCACCGACAGACACACACGTGCTGTTTTTAAATGCAAGCACGGACGCAATAAGAACCTAACTGGTTTTTAGGAGCGACAATTACTGAGAAGTCTGACACTATCAGACACTGCTGACTGACGTGTATTATACACTAGACTTGTGCGTTATATAATAGTTTGTGCAAAACGCGCACCTGTACGCTGCCACCGACAGACACACACGTGCTGTTTTTAAATGCAAGCACGGACGCAATAAGAACCTAACTGGTTTTTAGGAGCGACAATTACTGAGAAGTCTGACACTATCAGACACTGCTGACTGACGTGTATTATACACTAGACTTGTGCGTTATATAATAGTTTGTGCAAAACGCGCACCTGTACGCTGCCACCGACTGCCACACACGTGCTGTTTTTAAATGCAAGCACGGACGCAATAAGAACCTAACTGGTTTTTAGGAGCGACAATTACTGAGAAGTCTGACACGTCAGACACTGCTGACTGACGTGTATTATACACTAGACTTGTGCGTTATATAATAGTTTGTGCAAAACGCGCACCTGTACGCTGCCACCGACAGACACACACGTGCTGTTTTTAAATGCAAGCACGGACGCAATAAGAACCTAACTGGTTTTTAGGAGCGACAATTACTGAGAAGTCTGACACTATCAGACACTGCTGACTGACGTGTATTATACACTAGACTTGTGCGTTATATAATAGTTTGTGCAAAACGCGCACCTGTACGCTGCCACCGACTGCCACACACGTGCTGTTTTTAAATGCAAGCACGGACGCAATAAGAACCTAACTGGTTTTTAGGAGCGACAATTACTGAGAAGTCTGACACTATCAGACACTGCTGACTGACGTGTATTATACACTAGACTTGTGCGTTATATAATAGTTTGTGCAAAACGCGCACCTGTACGCTGCCACCGACAGACACACACATGCTGTTTTTAAATGCAAGCACGGACGCAATTAGAACCTAACTGGTTTTGAGGAGCGACAATTACTGAGAAGTCTGACACTATCAGACACTCCTGACTGACGTGTATTATACACTAGACTTGTGCGTTATATAATAGTTTGTGCAAAACGCGCCTGTACCCTGCCACCGACTGCCACACACGTGCTGTTTTTAAATGCAAGCACGGACGCAATAAGAACCTAACTGGTTTTTAGGAGCGACAATTACTGAGAAGTCTGACACTATCAGACACTGCTGACTGACGTGTATTATACACTAGACTTGTGCGTTATATAATAGTTTGTGCAAAACGCGCACCTGTACGCTGCCACCAACTGCCGCACACGTGCTGTTTTTAAATGCAAGCACGGACGCAATAAGAACCTAACTGGTTTTTAGGAGCGACAATTACTGAGAAGTCTGACACTATCAGACACTGCTGACTGACGTGTATTATACACTAGACTTGTGCGTTATATAATAGTTTGTGCAAAACGCGCACCTGTACGCTGCCACCGACAGACACACACGTGCTGTTTTTAAATGCAAGCACGGACGCAATAAGAACCTAACTGGTTTTTAGGAGCGACAATTACTGAGAAGTCTGACACTATCAGACACTGCTGACTGACGTGTATTATACACTAGACTTGTGCGTTATATAATAGTTTGTGCAAAACGTGCACCTGTACCCTGCCACCGACTGCCACACACGTGCTGTTTTTAAATGCAAGCACGGACGCAATAAGAACCTAACTGGTTTTTAGGAGCGACAATTACTGAGAAGTCTGACACTATCTGGACTGTTTTAGACTGTGTACACCAGCCCCAGATATGATGAAGGCTGGTATACGGTCACCACTAGGAATGGCTATATACCCTGCCTGCCTGCCTGCCTGCCTGTATACTGCTACAATAGTCCTGACAAGGACTCTTCTGGTCACTAGCCTGTATTCCGACCTGGCTATACCCTGCCTGTATATAGCAACAATAGTCCTGAGAAGGACTCTGCTACTGTACTCCGACCTGGCTATACCCTGCCTGCCTGTATACAACTAGAATAGTCCTGAGAAGGACTTTTGGTCACACTGTTTGCAGCCCTGCAACTGAAAAAGCTATAAAGGGCCGCAAAGCTTTCCCTGAATCAGCGACACTCTCCCTGCACTGACTGTCTGGATAGCTGTGAGCAGAGCACAGCGCGCCGGCCGGTATAAAGGCTCGGTCACGCTGTGCAGGCCGGCCAATCACTGCAATTCCACAACTAACAGGGCTGTGGCATTGCAGTGGTCTGCCAGCCAATCCCTGCATGAGGGCTGGCTCTCAAAAGAGCGCCAACATGCAGAAATGAAGACCACGAGTACAGCACGAGTATCGCGAGATTACTCGGTCCCCGCCGAGCAGCCCGAGTACAGCGATACTCGTGCGAGTACCGAGTAGTTACAAGCATGCTCGCTCATCACTAATGAATAGTACAAAATATTCAAGATGAATAATCTTGAACCAAATATTTTAGTATTCACCCATAACTACTTATTACACATAACTTGATGGTTTGATTTCTTTTCCTTTGTGGATTGAATGTGTTGTTACCGACATCTTGTGAGAATTTCATGCCAACATAACATTTAGAAATATATTTACATAGAAAATTGATGGTGTATTCAAACTATAGAGTTGTCTATATATGTTCTAAAACTGCCGTCTGAGTAAAAATGTAAAAAAGTTATGACTGATGATGAGAAAATAGGTTTCCAATGCGAATGAAATGAATGTCAAATTTTGGAAAATTCACTGAAACAAATTTGAACAATTTGGGACTCAACTTTTGTGAGTCGCTAAAACTGTTTATTACCATATAACAGAATGTGGAATATAACATCAGACAGAGAGGTCTTTTGTTGGCTCAGGTACAGTCACGTGGGCTTCCCAGTAATGCCATACAATTATGACATCACATAGCACACTCAATCAGATAAGACTATTGTAGACTGAATAAAAGTCAAGGTAGGGAATACAGCAGCCATTTTATATCGAATCTGGAAAGAGATGGAATGTATCAGCTCTAAACTTAGCAATAGAACTAGTGAGCTAACCAATAAAACTGTTACATTTTAAAAATAATGAGCTCAATTCATCACTTGCAATATTTTAGTGTTGCTTCTTTTTTTTTCTTGTCTTATGCGCTGATGTTTTTGTGCCAAATTCATCAAAATGACATTTGCTGGTAATGAATTTAACACAAAATCCAATATGCTTTTTATTTTTTGTCCCTAAGCATTTTTGTTAATTTTTTTGTACAAATAGTTTCACAACCCTTTAAAATGTTACACTGTTGTCTTCAACTGTGTCACGAAGAAAAATCTTCCAGAAATATTTCTTAAGTCAGGCAAAGGAGTAAGATGCATAAAAAAAATTTGACATTTGGAAAAGCCATTTATCTGTCTAAAACATTCAGAAAGGCAAAATTGTTGAGTACAAATAAAAATAAACTAAAAAGTGGCACAAAACGTACAAAGAATAAGGCCCAATTACTGAAGCTACAAATAAAGAACAAATTATTAAGAAAAACAGAGAATCACCACTCCTGAATTGGAGCCAGACTGTGACAGCATAGAAGTGAAGAAAAATTACCATGTGATTAAAGGGGTTCTCTGAGAATGAGATAAAATGGTATCTCTGATATAATTCAATCTGCAGCCCACCTTAGGGCTGGTTCACACTAAGCGACAGCAACAACGAGGTCGCTGTTACGTCATCATTTTCTGTGACGTAACAGCGACCTTGTAAGTCGCTGTTATGATCGCTGCTTAGCTGTCAAACACAGCAGCCGAAGCAGCGATCATAACCGCGAGAGCAGGGAGCCGCGCACAATGCTTAGCGCTGGCTCCTTGTTCTCCTAGCTACAGTACACATCGGGTTAATTAACCCGATGTGTACTGCAGCTACATGTGCAGAGAGCAGGGAGCCGTGCACACTGCTTAGCGCTGGCTCCTTGCTCTCCTAGCTACAGTACACATCGGGTTAATTAACCCGATGTGTACTGCAGCTACATGTGCAGAGAGCCGGAGCCGGCAGCACAGGCAGCGTGAGAGCTGCGGAGGCTGGTAACTAAGGTAAATATCGGGTAACCACCTTGGTTACCCGATGTTTACCCTGGTTACAGCTTACCGCAGCTGCCAGATGCCGGCTCCTGCTCCCTGCTCGCTTCATTTCGTCGCTCTCTCGCTGTCACACACAGCGATCTGTGTGTCACAGCGGGAGAGCGCCTTTGAAGAAAACGAACCAGGGCTGTGTGTAACGAGCAGCGATTTCACAGCAGGGGCCAGATCACTGCTCAGTGTCACACACAGCGAGATCGCTAATGAGGTCACTGTTGCATCACCAAAACCGTGCCGTAGCAGCGATTTCGGTAGCGATCTCGCTATGTGTGAAGCACCCCTTAATCATGTGTCAGTACAGGCTACAGACTGAAGACAAACAACTACCAAGACTGCTTTTGTCAATTGACAACAGCTGTATCACGTATGCCTCAGTTGGCGGCCATGAAGAGGGCTGTCACTTGTGAGGAAATATATCTATTCCTTGTTGAACACAAAGAGGGTTATCTTCAGCTTCATTCTTCTCAATGTTTCTTTGTTTTCCAGTATGGCTCAGTCAGTCTCTCTACATTGCTATAAAGAGGTCAGAATTACAGAGGAGAAGAAGGAAGTTGGCAAGCTCCTCACTATGCACAACATGTGTTAAAAAAATATTTTTTTACATATGATAGTTGTGCTTGCAGCCGACTGAAGTATATGTGATACAGCTCTTGTCAATTGACACACAGGACTGTATGTAGTCATTTTGCAGCCCATGCTTACATGTGATTAGAATGGGCTGCAGTTGAAACTATATCAGAGATGCCATTTTATCTCATTTTTGGAGAATCCTTTTAACTATAACCATGTATGCCGAGTTTACTTTGACATCCCTTTCGCTTTGTTTGCTCTGAAAAGCAGTTTAATACAGTAATACCAGACCTCAGAGTGTTATAGACATCTTTTAAAGATAATTGGAGGCTTTATACTACATGGTATTAGTGGCAGATCGATTCACTGCAAATTGATTTTTGGAAAATAATTGTTGAAGATTACCAATTTTAATTTTCTATAGATTTGTTCACTTCTACGTACGATTAATAAGACATGGAGAGAGAACAAGCTGGCCATTTTAGGTCTGGTTATTAAAGGGTTAAACACTTTTTGATATATTTTATATTTCTACCTGAAAGCACAAGATGCATTTAATAAAAAGTTTTATTGATTTCTAATCCCTTCTCTGAGACTTCAGTTTGTACTTGAGATTAAAGATGTGTTGCTCTGCCTTAGAACTAAAGCACGACATCACAATAACACTGGAATGCAGTTCCTAATACTAAAATTGTAAAATAAATTGAAAAAAAACAAACAAAAAACAATTATAGAAATGGATACAACTCTAAAATACTCACTGCCATGTCTAACACACTATGCAAGCATGTTTGAAAAATATGAATAGTTACAGATCTAATCACCTACTGTTGTGTTCACGAAATCTAATTTTGCCCAATGTCAAGAATTACAAAGTATTATTAGAAAATGTGAAACAGAAAAACACAAAAATGAATATACACATACAGACAATCGGATAGTGGCTGAATAATACATGGTCTGCATGTTCAGCTAAGGGTGTTGTGTAATGTAATTCACTGAAGCAAAGACCTATGATTGAAATGTGTATGAATTCAAAAATCATAACCATACATCTGTAAACAAATGCATAAAACACCGCGACAAGAAAATAAGCAAATGTAGAATAGATGTAATCAGTTTCTAAACTGTAGACTACATGCTGAAGTGAAGCCAAGTTTGTGCATAGTTGGTTTAAAGTGAATAAATAAAGAAAGGACATTTGAGCAGGAAGACAGAACTTTTCATCCATAAATTGTGATTACACCTGTAGCATGCAATTTATATAAAAATAGATTTTATTTCACAAATATGTTTTGCAAGTATTTTACCATAAAGAATATTTTTTTTGTCATTCTCCCTGTGGTTACAACTGATTGGTTAAGATATTTATTTTACATTATGCATAAGAAAAAACAAATGCTCAGACAGTACACCATGAATTTATTTTTTTCGCTCTTCCTCTGTCTTTGCAGCTATTTTCCATATCTCCTCATGGTGCCCATGGAAGTTCTAAAGGTTGCTTTACATGGTGTGATATTGCTAACGATATATCGTCAGGGTCACGTCGTTAGTGACGCACATCCGGCGCTGTTAGCGACTTCGCAGTGTGTGACACCAAGGAGCGTCGATCAACGATCGCAAAAACGTCAAAAATCATTGGTCGTTGACACGTCACTCCTTTTATAATATCGTTGGTGGTACACGCTGCTGGTTGTTTGTCGTTCCTGCGGCGTCACACATCGCTATGTGTGACGTTGAAGGAATGACGAACATCTCCTTATTTGCATCCACCGGCAATGAGGAAGGAAGGAGGTGGGCGGCATGTTCCGGTCGCTCATCTCTCACCCTCCTCTGCTATTGGGAGGCCGCTTAGTGACGCCGCAGTGACATTGCTATGATGCTGAATGCCCCTCCCCCTTGAAGGAGGGATTGTTCGGCGGTCACAGCGACGTCGCTGACAAGGTATGTGCGTGTGACGCTGACGTAGCGATAATGTTCGCTACGGCAGCGATCACTAAATGTCGCACGAACGACGGGGGCGGGTGCTATCGCGCACAACATCGCCAGCTATCGCTAGCAATGTGTGTAAAGCACCTTTTAGGAACTATCTCCTGCTCATGGCTTTCTCCATGAGACATCCATTCTTCAAGTAACCAGAGGTTCTTTCTTTGGCTTGGAAGACTGTGTCCATCAATTGTTACAGGAGATTGAAATGAGAGACTGAGAACATATTATCCCTGCAAACTCAGATGTTTTGTTTGTCAGCAGTGAGCCACATTGGCTCTTTTAATCTTTTAAGGTATAAAATGAATTAATTATACAGAACACTTGCTTTACTTTCATAGCTATTAATTAGATATGACATCAAAGTCACATTGGTGATGAGCTCAGCTGCAAGGACTCTATTAAGCACAGCAAGATTTAAAAAAAACAAAACTGAATTCATGTCAGTCACTTAGCACTTAATGAAATAAGCCCAATTGTACCATATTCTTTTTCATTTCACACATTAGTTGGTGTCAACCTCAGAAGTTCCTTTAGGTCAACTGTGCATTTGATAATCTTTTAAAGCTTTTCTTTACTTGATTTACATTAGGATTAGGGATTATCGAATATCTCAGATATTCGGCTTTGCGAATATTTGCCGAATAGGCCTCTGCTATTCGACTATTCGTGAATATTCGATGCGCAATGTAAGTCTATGGGAAACCTGAATATCAACTATTCGGAACTAGTCAGGCTTCCCATAGACTTACATTGCGCATCGAATATTCGCATAGCGGCCATCTATTCGTCGGATATTCGCAAAGCCGAATATTTGAGGTATTCGATCATCCCTAATTAGGATATCCTCAATGAAAAACCTGCATGCACCTTGAGATTTACCTCTAAAACTGAGCTAAACTATACCTATAACTATATATAACTAAGCTATATTCACTGGGAAAATAAGTATTTGATACACAGCTGATTTTGCAAGCTTCCCACATAAAAAGAATGGAGAGGTCTGTAATTTGTATCGTAGGTACACTTCAACTGTAACAGACAGAATAAAAAAAAATCAGAAAATCACATTATATGATTATTAAATAATTAATTTTCATTGTTTTGCATGAAAAAAAGAATTTGATGCAAAAGAAAAACAAAACCTAATATTTTGTATTTGTAACTGTTTGCAATTACAGAAGTCAGTTGTTTCTTGTAGTTCTTAAGCAAGTTTTCACTGGCTATGTCACTCCAGGACCTTAAAATGCTTCTTACAGAGGCACTCCTTAGTTGCCCTGGCTTTGTTTTTCAGGTCAATGTTATGCTAGAAGACCCAGCCAGGACCCATCTTTAACCCCTTTAGGACGAAGCCAGTTTTGTACTTAATGCCCAGGCCATTTTTTGCAATTCTGACCAGTGTCCCTTTATGAGGTTATAACTCTGGAACGCTTCACCGGATCCCAGTGATTCTGACATTGTTTTTTCGTGACATATTATACTTCATGAAAGTTATAAATTTAGAACGATATTTTTTGCTTTTATTTGTAAAAAAATCGGAAATTTGATGAAAATTTTTAAAATTTTACAATTTTCAAATTTTTCATTTTTATGCTCTTAACCCAGAGAGTTATGTCACACAAAATAGTTAATAAATAACATTTCCCACTTGTCCACGTTACATCAGCGCAATTTCTGCAACAAAATTTTTTGGGGTTAGGAAGTTTGAAGGGTTCAAATTTCATCAGCAATTTCCCATTTTTTTCAACAAAATTCACAAAAACATTTGTTTAGGGACCACATCACATTTGAAGTGACTTTGAGAGGCCTAGGTGACAAAAAATACCCTAAAGTGACACCATTCTAAAAACTGCACCCCTCAAGGTACTCAAAACCACATCCAAGAAGTTAATTAACCCTTCAGGTGCTACACAGGAACTAAAGCAATGTGGAATGAAAAAAAGCAAAAAATAAAATGTTACCTAAAATGTTGTTCTACCCCAAATTTATTTACTTTTAGAAGAAATAACACAACAAAATGGACCTCAAAACTTGTTACACACTTTCTTATGAACGCGCCAATACTCCACATGTGGTCAGAAATCTCTGTTTGGACAAATGGGAGGGCTCGGAACAGAAGGAGCAATATTTGAATTTTGGAAAGCAAATTTGGTTGAAATAGATTGCGGGCACCATGTTGCATTTAGATGTCCGCTGAGGTACCTAAACAGCATAAACCCCTCACAAGTGATACCATTTTGGAAACTAGACCTCTTAAGGCTCCTATCTAGGGGTATAGTGAGCATTTTGGACCCACAGGTACTTCACAGATTTTGATAACGTTACATTGTCATATTGAAAATTTTTATTTTTTTCTCAAAAATGTTGTTTAGCATCAATTTTCTCACTTTTTCAAGAAGTAATTCCAAAAATTTGACCCCAATGTTTGTTACCCACTTTTTTATGAGCGCGGTGATACCTCACATGTGGTCTGAAACCTTTGTTTGGAGAAAATAGGAGGGCTTGGAACGGAAGGAGCAATATTTGAATTTTGGAAAGGAAATTTGGCTGAAAAAGATTGCGGGCACTATGTCGCATTTGGAGGACCCCTAAGGTACGTAAACAGCAGAAACCCCCCACAAGTGACTCCATTTTGGAAAATAGGCCCCTCAAGGAATTTATCTAGATGTTTGGTGAGTACTCTGAACCCCCAGGTGCTTCACAGAAGTTTATAACGTTGAGCCATGAAAATAAAAAAATTAAATTTTACCACAAAATTGTTACTTCAACCAGGTAGCTTTTTTTTCACAAGGGTAACAGGAAAAAAATCACCATGAAATTTATTGTGCAATTTCTCCTGAGTTTGGCTTTACCTTACATGTGGTGGAAATCAACTGTTTGGGCACACGGCGGGGCTCGGAAGGGAAGGAGTGCCATTTGACTGCAAAATTGGCTGAAATCAATAGCGGACGCCATGTTGCATTTGGAGAGCCCCTGAGGTGCCTAAACAGTAGAGGTCCCCCACAAGTGACCCCATTCTGGAAAATAGACCCCTCAAGGAATTTATGTAGATGTTTGGTGAGTACCCTGAACCCCCAGGTGCTTCATAGAAGTTTCTATTGTTGAGCTGTGAAAATAAAAAATTGTGCAATTTCTCCTGAGTATGCCGATACCTTATGTGTGGTGGAAATCAACTGTTTGGGTGCACGGCAAGGCTCGGAAGGGAAGGAGAACCATATGACTGCACAATTGGCTGGAATCATTAGCGGACGCTATGTCGCATTTGGAAAGCCCCTAAGGTGCCTAAACAGTGGAGCTCCCCCACAAGTGACCCCATTCTGGAAACAAGACACCTCAAGGCTTTTATCTAGGTGTATAGTAAGCATTTTGAATCCACGAGCACTTCACAAAATTTGATAAGCTTAGGTTGCCATATTGAAAATTTTCATTTTTTTCACAAAAATGTTGATTTAGCATCAAATTTCACACTTTTTCAAGAGGCAACAACAAAACATGGATCCCACAGGTTGTTATCCAATTTCTTGTGAGAGCAGGGATACCTCACATGTGGCAAAAAATCTCTGTTTGGATAAATGGGAGGGCTTGGAATGGAAGGAGCACCATTTGAATTTTGGAAAAGTTGAAATAAATTGCGCACACCATGTCACATTAGCAGGGCCCCTTGGGTACCTATACATCAGAAAACCCCCACAAGTGACCCCATTTTGGAAACTGGACCCCTCAAGGATTTTATTCAGGAGTATAGTAAGCATTTTGATTCCACAGGTACTTCACAAAAATGTTGCTGTAGCAACAATATTCTCACTGTTAGGCTATGTGGCCATGATCCAGCGACACGGCATCTAGTACCCAGTGTCAGCCTTCCTGCAGAGATCTGAGTGTTGTCCATGGGAGAACGCAGCTGCCCATGCCCACGATTTGGGTTCAGGCTGCTGTGGACTTTAGCTCTATTCTACCTGCAGAGAACACTCTCGTCTCCGCAGCACAAATTGACATGCTGAGGCTCAGGAAGCTGCACCACACGTCAGTGTATGCTGCGGAGAAAAGAAGCACAGTGGGCATGGGATTTCTAAAAATCCTTCCACTGTGCTCCTACTGCACAACGCAGTGTTATGGATGCAGGGAAAACACTCTGCGCCCAAAACGCTGCAAACCCTGATTGTGGGCACATAGCCTAAAATGCTACAATGGATGAATGGATAGATGTCAAACATATATAACGTCCCACCCCCTGCATATTCAAAGCTGGCGCCCTTCAGTGACTTTCATGTGGCACTAAAGGGTGCCGAGCCTTGTATTTAGCCCAGAAAGAAAAAAAAAATAATTAAAATAAATGACGTGGGTTCCCCCCTATTTTTGATAGCCAGCTAGGGTAAAGCAGACAGCTGTAGCCTGCAAACCACAGCTGACAGATTCACCTTGGCTGGTGATCAATTTGGAGGGCTCCCCAAACAAACGTGGGGTCCCCCCAAATTAGATCATTAGCCAAGGTGAAGCTGACAGCTGGGGTCTGGTATTCTCAGGGTGGGAAGAGCCATGGTTATTGGACTCTTCCCAGCCTAAAAATAGCAGGCCGCAGCCGCCCCAGAAGTGGCGCATACATTAGATGCGCCAATCCTGGCGCTTCGCTCCAACTCATCCCGTTGCCCTGGTGCGGTGGCAAATGGGGTAATAAATGGGGTTAACACCAGATGTGTAATGTCACCTGGCATCAAGCCCAGCAATTAGTGATGTCACGGTGTCTATTTGATACCAGACATAACTAATTGACAGTAATAAAAAAAAAATTGACAACAAAAAAAATATTATTTGAAAAAAAACTCCCCCAACCATCCATCTTTCATGAATTTATTGAAAAGAAACAAAAATCTCCTGTAGGCCATTTTGGAAGTCCCACTATCTTCTAGTATATGGGGGGCACGTACAGGGAACGTGTCCCCCATTTTCTAGAAGTGCAGACCTTCCATTTGAGGAGAGTGAGTGCAAAGAATCTGCACCCACTCTCCCCGGGTCACAGCTGCAGAGTCCATGCAGTGAGCCAGCGTCTCTGAGTCAGACACAGGAAGCTGACAGCCGCGCTCTGAACATGTGACCGGCGTCTGCTGTGAAGGAGGAGGGGGCGCGGGGGATCAGCGCTCTTGAAGGTACAGGGGACACCGGGAGACACTGGGGGGAATAGGAGGTGACCTGGCAGGGCCTGGGGAGGAGTTTTCTGTCACATGTGTGATGGCACATGCGACAGAAGTCAAAGGAAATGGGTAAATGCGGGCGGTGCGCTGCTGTGCGCGCCACCATCTTGGATTTTCGGGAGGGGATTGGGGGTCGGGGGGGCACTTCGGCGACCCCGGGGGACCAGAGGGGACCGGGGGAGGAGATTTATCTCCCAGCTGACATGTTTGATCATGCCAGATGGGAGATAAATCATTGTTTACAAGCGCTGTGATTTACTATAACATGATCATCAGTATACGGTGTATACCGGTCATCAGGTGAGCGGGGACCGGAAAAACCGGCCCGAATCATGGTCTCCAGGGTCTCAGCTACCCCCGGTAGCTGAAACCCCGGAGATTTTCTGATGCTGGGGGGCGCTATTTACCTTTTCTGACCGCCGTTTATAGACGGCAGATCAGAATAAGGACCTGATTCTGCCGCCGTTTATCTCCGTAAGGCTGTCGTAATGGGGTTAATGCTCTTACTGCGGAAAGGAGGTTGTTGACCAAAATCTCACAATATGTGACTCCATCCATCCTCACTTAAATGCAGTGTAGTCATCCTGTCCGTTTAAAGAAAAACAACCCCAAATTATGATGTTTCTATCCCCAAACTTCACAGTTTGGTCTTCTTGGAGTTATAATCATGCTTCTTTTTCCTCCAAACATGGCAAGTGGAGTTGATACAAAAAAGTTTTATCTGACTACATAACTTTTTCCAATGTCTTCTCTGAATCAGATGGTCATTGATGAACTTCAAAGGGGTCTGGAAATGTGCTGGCATGAACCAGGAGACATTGCATGCCCTTCAGGATTTTAATCCTTGACAGTGTAGTGTGTTACAAATGGTAATTTTGGAAACTGTGATACCAGGTCTCTTCATGTCATTGATCAGGTCATCCCATGTAGCTCAGGGCTGATTCCTGGCCTTTCTCAGAATCATCCTTAGCCCACGAGGTTAAACCATGTATGGAGCCCCAAACTGAGAAAGATTAACAGCCATCTTGTGTTTGTTCCATTTTTTGATCATTGGGCCACCAGTTCTTGCCTTCTCACCAAGCTGCTTGCCTATTTTCTTTTAGATTATCCTAGCTTTGTGTAAGTCAACAATCGTGTCCCTTGTGTCTTTAGACAGCTTTTTTGTTTTGACTATGGTGGAGAGTTTGGAGTGTGATTGCCTTTCAGATATTTGTATCCCACTATTAATAGAGTTGAGCGAACTTTTGGAGGTTTGGTTTGCTGGTAGCAAACAAACCAAACCTCCACTGATCTGAACTTAGCCCAAGAAGGTTCGGAATCACTGATTGGCAGTTTGAGTCTCCAATCAGGTGGGTGGTCTTTTTCAATTTTTTCTTTTACACACTACATCTAATCAAGCTGTTGTTACCCCCTGTGTGAGATGTTCAAACACTGCAAGCAGCTCGCACAGGGCTTATCACCCTGCGTACCTCAGCACAACGTTGCTCGTGCAAGTTAAGTTCGCATATAAGGCATTCGAACTCCAAGCCTTAGCTCTGTTTTTTTCTATATTGGTGTACGGTTCAAAAATCCAAACTCAGGTCAGCTCATCTCTAGCTATTAAGGGGGTGCTTCACACATAGCGAGATCGCTACCGAAATCGCTGCTACGTCACGGTTTTGGTGACGCAACAGTGACCTCATTAGCGATCTCGCTGTGTGACACTGAGCAGCGATCTAGCCCCTGCTGTGAGATCGCTGCTCGTTACACATAGCCCTGGTTCGTTTTCTTCAAAGGCTCTCTCCCACTGTGATGCACAGATCGCTGTGTGTGACAGCGAGAGAGCAACGAAATGAAGCAGGGAGCAGGAGCCATTATCTGGCAGCTGCAGTAAGCTGTAACCAAGATAAACATCGGGTAACCAAGGGAAGCCCTTTCCCTGGTTACCCGACATTTACCTTCGTTACCAGCCTTCGCCGCTCTCGCTGCCAGTACCGGCTCCTGCTCTCTGCACATGTAGCTGCAGTACACATCAGGTAATTAACCCGATGTGTACTGTAGCTAGCAGAGCAAGGAGCCAGCGCTAAGCAGTGTTCGCGGCTCCCTGCTCTCTGCACATGTAGCTGCAGTACACATTGGGTTAATTAACCCGATGTGTACTGTAGCTAGGAGAGCAAGGAGCCAGCGCTAAGCAGTGTGCGTGGCTCCCTGCTCTCTGCACATGTAGCTGCAGTACACATCTCGTTAATTAACCCGATGTGTACTATAGCTAGGAGAGCAAGGAGCCAGTGTTAAGCAGTGTGCGCGGCTTCCTGCTCTCTGCACATGTAGCGACGTTATGATCGCTGCTGCGTCGCTGTGTTTGACAGCTAAGCAGCGATCATAACAGCGACTTACAAGGTCGCTGTTACGTCACAGAAAATGGTGACGTAACAGCGACGTCGTTGTCGGTGTCGCTATGTGTGAACCCAGCCTAAAGGCCCCGTCACACACAGAGATAAATCTTTGGCAGATCTGTGGTTGCAGTGAAATCATGGACATATTGTTCCATTTGTACACAGCCACAAACCTGGCACTGACTGTCCACAATTTCACTGCAACCACAGATCTGCCGCAGATTTATCTCTGTGTGTGACAGGGCCTTTAGTCTAGACTGCTATCATAATATGGAAAGCTAATGTTTGCATAGTTTTTCTTCTTTACCCCTTTCTGTATGCTATGCCCCGATTTATCAAATCTTTCACACTATAATATCAGTGTAAAACCTTTGAAAAATCTCAAAATTGTGTGACTTTTGGTGTTTTCAGGCCAGTTTTTCCAAGCCTGTCAAAATGGCCAGATCTGGGTTGGGACAGGAGTCTGACGTCAAAGCTCATTTAATTCATGATGAGTTGTGATGTTCTGTACGCCACAAATCTCACTTCAATACCTGACAGGAGTTAGTTTTATGGCATACAGCGTTCACGGAGACCCACACCTCTCAATATGTGATGCTGTTTCATGAAGAGTGCACTTCTTCATGAATTAGGCTAGTTTCACACTTGCATTGGGTTGAATCCGCTGGGTCCGTTGCTGCGTCGTTTTGACGCATCCATTAGTTTTGTGTTGTCAATGGATGCAACGGTTCCGTTATTTCACAGGAATCCGTTAGCTGATTCCTGTGAAATAACGGACCCGTTACATCCATTGCATCCATTTGGCGTCCGTTAGGCGTCTGTCTAACGGAATGCGTCGGCTCCGTTTCTTTTTTTTTTCATTCTGGGCATGCTCAGTAGAAATTAGCGGAATCCAGCGGCGGATTCCGTTGTAAAGCACTTTGCAATGGAATCCGCCACCATAGGGATCCATTATAACTATTGACGGATGTAACTGAATCCGCCGCTCGGCATCATTTTAACACAAGCAATTAACATTACATGCTGCGTTCCTTCCGCTCGGCGGAAGCAATGCAGCGTCGGCCAGCAAAAGCAACGCAGGTACTTTTGGCACAATCCGTCATCCATACAAGTCTATGGGAAACAGCGGAATCCGTTAACGGATTCCGCTGTTTTCCAAAACGGCGGATTGCAATTGAAGGAAAACAACGCAAGTGTGAAAGTACCCTTAGGAGTATCTGACTTCAGCACGGCCCCTCATCAAGACCGATCTTGATGAATCAGGCCATATGTGATTTTGTGTTGTCTACATGTTTTTCTACTGAAAATATTTTGATTTTTTACTAGTGCATCGTAAGTCAGCCCAGATTCTAACCAGCAAATTTTTTGGAATTAATAAATTATTAAAATTTAGTGTTATGGATCATATAAGATCACAAGTAACCTTGTATAATTGAAAATGTGAGTGGCCTGTACCACGTCTTTTTACTGATGGGAAAAAAAAAATATGAAATGACAATTTTAAGGGCAGGCTGAATTCATCCAATTGGTGAGATCACCCTCAAATCAAACTGTCCTGTAAAACTTGACTGCATAATCCCCTACATACACTTTTTTTTTTTTTTTTTTATAAAACATCATTAGTTTGAATTTATCCTTATACGTTTCCCATTGGGTTTTTTTTTTTTATTTTTTTCTCTTTGTTTTTCTACTTTACTGTTTATCCCCATTTGATAGGTGCTCCATGGACAATGCTACCAGGTGTGTATCTTGTCAGATGTATGCATGCCTTGAGCAGCCGTTTGAGGGTGAATATGTCTGCACTCGATGCAAGCATGTTGCGTGTTTGGAAGCCAAGGTAACTGATCTAAATACGCAGCTTGCAACACTCAGGGGCATTGCAAACCTGGAGAGGAGTTTAGAGCTCACTGAGCTTTCTCTGGCTGGGGCCAGTGATATGGAGGAGGGTGGAGGTGGAGAAGATCAGGACCCAGAGGTAGGTAGTTGGGTAACAGTTAGAAGAAGAGGTAGGGGGAAAAGTGTCAGGGAGCCTAGTCCTGACCTGGCACAACCTAGTAAATATGCCTGTTTGGCTGATATTAGGAATGAAGGGCCAGGACTAGGGTCACTACAGCAGGACGTTGCTCCTAGCAACCAGGAAAACAACTGCTGTAGGAAGGAGGGAAATAGGAGTGCAGCAAAGCCCAGACAGATGTTAGTGGTAGGGGACTCTATAATTAGGCGGACAGACAGGGTCATCTGTCGCCGAGAACGTGAATGCCGAACAGTGTGTTGTCTGCCGAGTGCTCGGGTTCGGCATATTGTGGATCGGATAGACAGATTGCTGGGTGGGGCTGGGGAAAACCCAGCGGTCATGGTGCACATTGGTACTAATGACAAAGATAGAGGCTGGTGGAAGGTCCTTAAAAATGATTACAGGGAACTAGGAGAGAAGCTGAAGTCTAGGACCTCCAAGGTGGTGTTTTCAGAAATACTACCGGTGCCACGAGCGTCACTAGAAAGACAGCGGGAGCTTAGGGAGATAAACACATGGCTTAGAAATTGGTGCAGGAAGGAAGGGTTCGGGTTCATGGAGAACTGGGCTGACTTCTCAGTCGGCTACAGGCTCTACGGTAGGGACGGGCTGCACCTCAATGGGGAAGGTGCAGCTGTGCTGGGGGAGAAAATGGTCAGACGGATGGAGGAGCTTTTAAACTAGGATCTGGGGGGAGGGAGGGTAGTGGAGCAAAAAAGGGGATAGATAGAGCAGATAGAGACAGTGAGATGGTAGGGGTCAATGAAGGATTGGGGGGGATGGGACATGCAAGGAACGTAGGGAGGCTAGGAGTAATAAAGGTGTTAATAGGATTAAAAGTCTACTGGCAAATGCAAGAAGTCTTGCAAACAAAATGAATGAATTGGAGACTCTTATGTCAACCATGGATTATGATGTGGTGGGCATTACGGAAACCTGGCTGGATGAAAGCCATGACTGGGTGACAAACATACAGGGTTATAGTACATTTAGGAGGGACAGGAAAGACAAAAAAGGTGGTGGGGTGTGTATATTTATCAAATTTAACCTAAAACCTGTGTTGAATGATGACATTGGGGGGAACAGCAACAATGTAGAGTCAGTATGGGTAAATGTACATGGGGAGGAGAATAATGGAAAAATGCTAATTGGAGTTTGCTATAAGCCTCCTAACATACTTGAACAAATAGAGGGTGAAATGCTAGAACAAATTGAAAAGGCAGCTAATAATAATAATCGGGTTCTTGTTATGGGGGATTTCAACTATCCAGACATACAGTGGGACATAGAATCTTCTGGTTGTGCTAAAAGCTGTAAATTCTTATCTACCATTCAAGACCATTTCCTCTCTCAGATGGTAGATGAACCGACGAGGGGAGATAATTTGCTAGATTTGGTCCTGTCAAATAGACCGGATACAATTTCAGATCTACAGGTCCGGGAGCACTTGGGCACCAGCGATCATAATATGGTAAGCTTCAACGTAATATTCAATAGAACATTTCAAAGGGGAAATGCTAAAACCTGGAATTTTAGGAAAGCTGATTTCAACAAATTAAGGGAAGAGCTTAAATGTGTAGATTGGGACAAAGTCATGGTAACTGGGGATACTGAACATAAATGGGGAAAGTTTAAGGATATATTGCTAGAGTCCTGTAAAAAACTTATACCCTCTGGTAATAAAACGTCCCGGAATAAAAAGAAACCACTATGGATAAATAAGACTGTACAAAGTATAATAAAACAAAAACAAAGGGCGTTTAAAATCTTGAAGGCTGAAAATACAGAAATAGCATTGCAGGAGTATAAAGATATCAATAGGCAATGCAAAAAATAAATCAAACAAGCAAAACTAGCTACTGAAACAAAAATCGCCAATGACATTAAAATAAATCCCAAAATCTTTTATAAATACATTAATGCCAAAAGGAAAACAAAGGATAGTATTGGCCCCTTAAAATATAATAACAAGTTAGTTATAGATGACAAACAAAAGACTGAGATATTAAATAGGCATTTCTCATCTGTGTTCACCAAGGAACTGACTGTACCAGGCATCATTCAACAAGTGAAAAATCAAAGTTCACCACACGATATAATTAATTTAACACAAGAAGAAGTACGCCTACGTCTGAGTAAATTAAACATTGACAAATCCCCAGGGCCAGATGGCATTCATCCACGAATATTGAGGGAATTGAGCTCCGTAATTGACAGACCGCTGTATCTCATCTTTTCAGACTCGCTTGTAACAGTGTTGGTGCCTCAGGACTGGAGGATTGCTCATGTGGTACCGATATTTAAGAAAGGTAAGAGGGTAGATCCAGGCAACTACCGTCCAGTAAGCCTGACATCAGTAGTATGCAAAGTTTTTGAGGGCATTTTAATGGATGACATGCAAAAATATGTTGCAGAAAATAATATAATAACTGACAGACAGCATGGATTCATGAAAGATAAGTCGTGTCTAACCAACCTGTTGGGGTTCTATGAGGGGGTAAGTGCAAACCTGGATATTGGTAATGCAGCTGATGTGATTTATTTGGACTTTGCAAAGGCATTTGATACTGTACCACATAATAGCCTTATACTAAAGCTCCAGAAGCAAGGACTGGGGGAAACTATATGCAACTGGGTAAGGAATTGGCTAAAAAATAGGAAACAAAGAGTAGTCATAAATGGAACATTCTCTAAATGGGCCATAGTCAGCAGTGGGGTGCCGCAGGGATCTGTGCTAGGACCAATTCTTTTTAATCTCTTTATTAATGACCTTGTGGATGGGATTGATAGTAAAGTGTCAGTCTTTGCTGATGACACCAAACTATGTAGGATATTAAAAACTGACCTTGATAGTATAATATTACAAAAAGATCTAGATAAGATGTCAGAATGGGCAGATACTTGGCAAATGAGATTTAATGTTGATAAATGTAAAGTAATGCACCTAGGACGGAGTAATCCTATAACTGCGTATACATTAAATGGAAGTAAACTCGGGACTACAGAACAGGAGAAGGACTTGGGTATTCTCATTACAAATAAGCTGAGCAGCAGCACTCAATATCAAGCAGCAGCTGCAAAAGCAAACAAGATTCTAGGGTGTATAAAAAGAGAGATTAGATCCCGGGATCCCAACGTATTGTTACCTCTCTATAAATCACTTGTAAGGCCACATCTGGAATATGGGGTCCAGTTTTGGACTCCACATTTTAAAAAGGACATTCAGAAGTTAGAGTCAGTTCAAAGGCAGGCAACTAGACTACTACTAGGAATGGAAGGCCTCCCATATGATGACAGGTTGAAAAAGTTAGATATGTTTAGCTTAGAAAAAAGATGTCTCAGAGGAGATCTCATTTATATGTATAAATATATGTGTGGTCAATATAAAGGACTGGCACATGACTTATTTCTTCCGAAAACAATACTAAGGACCAGGGGGCACTCACTGCGAGTGGAAGAAAAGAGATTCCGGCAGCTAAATAGGAAAGGGTTCTTTACAGTTAGAGCAGTCAGACTGTGGAATACCCTACCACAAGAGGTAGTAATGTCAGATACTATAACAGCTTTCAAAAAAGGGCTGGATGATTTCCTCAGTACACACAACATTGTTGGTTATAAATGACTAAGTGACCAAATGTAGAACTGGTGGAGGAAGGCCGAACTAGATGGACCTAGGTCTTTTTTCAACCTTAGTAACTATGTAACTATGTAATTAATTAGAGAGATTGTACAGATTTGTCACTAACCATGAGAGGATGAATGTGAACAGTAGCTATGTTGAAAATGAATTTCAATTGCAGTATTCTTATATATAATCTTCTTTGCAGATTTCTGGGAACTGGGATGTCATTTGCAGCCCTTCTTTTCCATATTTTGGGGGAGATTGGCACAATCTCGTCTATTGTCCATTCTACATGTCAACTAAACAGTGCCCAACTGAAGAACTTTGTTATGCCTCAACCAACTAAACAGCAGTTTTGTAGATAGCTGAGAGATTTATTTTTTGCCAGTTTACAATTTACAAATTCCCTGTGTTCTTCAGATGGGAAGCAATTTCTTGCTAAGAGGCCGTCACATTCTGGATCATGATACTACAATTATTAGCTATTTCTTCGGTAGTGTTGTTAGCCTGGATGGACAGCAACAACTTCTTTATAACTGTCAAAATTGGTCTTACGGAAGCTCTGTTAATTCACGAATATTCACAGCTTCCATGCTCCATTAGTGGTATCTTAACAGTCAACTGGCCCTTCCCCCACCACAGATTCTGCCTGATCAGCTGGACCACTTACCACTTTGTTACAGTTGCTGGTGAGGCTTTTCGCTTGTTCAATCATGTTCTGTGGCTTTTTCCACATAGAGTTCTAGACATCCGGAGTTGCATTTCTAACTATAGGCTGACAAGAGACAAAAGATTTGTAGAATGTGCCCTTGGACTTTTCTGTGCCAAATAGCGTGTATTGTTGAGCACAATTTAGCTTGACGAGTCTAATTTTAATTCAGTTTTCTAAGCCCCTGTCATTCTCCACAATTTTGTCCTGATCAGTGACACATCCTTGGATGAAGTTCTGGAAGTTCCTGAGTCATCCATATCTATAAATGTCATTATTGATAGCTCAGCTAGACAAGAAACCTCTAGTTTGAGGGTCCCAAACCAGTATTCAGGATATTTTTAATCCACTGAGGGCAGAATGCTGATATTGTTTCTATGCATGCGTAAAATGGATTTATTGTTTGTGCTAATCTATAAACATATGATTTTTAATTGCGAATATTTTTGGGTTGTATCAGTTGACCAGGCATTGGGTTACATTTAAATAATAAAAAATACACTGCAAACATCCATTTGTTAAGTTTTTTTTAAAAATATCTCAGACCAAGGCAGCCCACTTTATTGAAAAATTTTGGGAAAAACTAAAATGTCTATCTTCATTTTTACTTTTTTGAACAACACTGAACATGCCATTTTCAACATAAATACAACCCAGTGATTTAATGTATCAAACAACTAGAAAACAACTGGACCAAACCTTCCTCTAATAATAATCATTAGTGATGGACAAGCAGTAAAATGCTCAGGTGCTCGGTACTCGAGTTGAACAATTTGTAATGCTCAAGTGTTTGTCTCAAGTAACGAGCATAATGGAAGTCAATGGGAAACTCAAGCATTTTTCCAGCAGACCAAGGTTTGGGGAGGGCAGGGAAATAGCTGAAATGGAGAAAGCAGCACTCTAATAGATCGGGTACAGCATAAGGAAAACGCCTGGACACATCTTTGACTTGGGAACAATGTTGACAGACTATTACGCCACTTTTGCATACAGATGGACAATGAAACATTCCAAACCAAAGATAACATGAATTTAACAGGAACATTTTTTAGGAAAAGTTCTTTCTTGTATAGTGATTGGTATGCAGAGCAAATTTAACAAGAAAAAAAACCCACCTCCTCCACCCCTTAGGCTGTGCTCACAAGTGGTGTTTTTGCTGCGTTTTTGCACACTCATTGTTTTGAATGCTGCAAAAATGCTGAAAAAATGCTGAAAGCATTGACTTACTCCTTTTTTCAAAAATGCAGCATTTTTCCATTTAAGTCAAGAATTTTTTCCCCATTTGTAAGGCGTGAGACTCCTAGACTACGTTCAAGGCCTAAATTTCAAAATGTGAACATTTGGATTGCAATACACCCTAAAACACAAGTAGAGAATCGTCTCAGAAAATATTTTTTTTGCACATTTGGAGGGAGTGGGACTTGTAGAGTAGTAAAGCATATGCACTAGGTGCAAGTACTGCCAAACATTATAAGGAGTTACTCCAATACACCCTGAAACACAAGCATAGTAAACATTTACATTTAGAAGGAGTGGGACTTCTTTGGCCAACAACATGGAGTCACGGAGGCCACTACTCCGAGTACAAGTGGCACAACAAGGACCTTTAGACAACGAACTCCGATTTTGCTAAATTTAATGTGAGTAGCAAATCCTCTTCAAATAGATTGAAGCAGGGTTTTCCAATCTTTTTTTTTTATCTCATTACAGACCTTTGTCAATGAAAATTCATGAAACATGTACAGGGAACTTTTCTATCTCATCCTGGGGTAAGAACACCACAAGACCTTTGTCCAATTATTCACACATGAAGAACATTTTTACCTTTCTCCTATTGTATTACTACATCTTTATATTATATTTACACAGAGTTGAAGCAAATCGGAGGCTCGCATGCTCCAGTCACTGCTCTCTCACTGCTTAAGTTGATTCCATGGGTTTTATTGACACCGGGTGCATAATAACTAATAGATGCATCCACCTGTCAAATGAAAATGCTGACTGTTGTCAAAATGAACTAGTTCTGGATTGGCCCCAACTTCTCAACCCCAGCTGGTGACATTAGTGGAATATAAATCCAATTTAATTTTTTGTTTCTGGTGTACTCCCATGCAGCCCTTTGCACCCCAAACAGGGTATACGGTTAAACATTTATTATATTTCTTGTCTTCATCTTCTTCCTTCTCCTCTACAACCATATTAACAGGGTTATCATGCAGCTCTTCTTATAATTTATTTCAGGACCATCAGGCTGCTCTTACTCATAATTTTACTCTCCACAGACTTTAGGGAAATCAGAGTCTCGAAGGCCGCATCCACAGCTCCGTCCATGCTTAAGTTGATTCAGTGGGTTTTTAGCTCCACGAGGGGAATAATAACTGATCGGGGCATCTACCTGTCAACTGAGTATGCTGACATTCTGACTGTTCTCAAAATGAGCAAAGTTTGGATTGACTCAGACTTCTTAACTCCAGTGAATAGCAGCAGTATAGTATAAAGCCAATTCAAATGTTCTTTTTTTTCTGGTGTATTCCCATGCACCCCTTCAAACTCAAGAAATGGTATACAGTTCATAGATTATTATTTTTCTTATCCTCTTCCACCATATCCACAGAGTCATCATGTGGCAATCGCTCATAATTTTCAGAGGGCCAGCAGGCAGGCCTCAATCAATTTTTAGAGAGCCAGCATCCGGCCCTTTCTTAAATTTTAAATAGCCAGCAGCCGACGCTCAGTTACAATCTTTAGAGGGCCAGCAGCCGGCCTTCACTCATAATTTATAGATTAACCCTTTCTTCCTTTTCTTTGTTTGTTAGGTATAATATGCTAAAGTATGCCAAAACTGCAGGATATTATGGTAAGGCCCATGCAGTAAAACAAAAAGACATTATCTCTACTATGATTCTTCAGAAATGTGAGAAATGGGAATTGGAAAACTTTGTTATTTTTTAATAAATTCACAAAATGATTGAATACTTGTGTAACCGCGAATTTCATGAAATTTGCTCAAACTTGATACTGTGAGGATCGATTCGCTCATCTCTAGATTCCTTTATGTGTAAACATACAGTATATGCTGCAACACAACATTATCATACTGTAATGCAAACTTCTTTATAGGAATATTTGATGTATGCTCCATTTTATTCATTTTCTAATAGGTGGTCCATCGGGTGTCCATCAATAGTCAACCATTATTTGACAGCTGCACTCTACATGTTGCCATTCATAAGAAAATTTGACAGAAACCCTAAAATGCAAGTGTGAGTAAAGCCTTAATCCTTTATGAATTTTCCTGCAAGCTGGTTTACAATAATTAGTTGTTTATTTTTCTGTAATAATCTCTGCTGTATCCTTTTCCCTTGTCAATTGTTTCTATTCACAGTGTAGAACGATACATTCCCAATGGTGCAGTCGTAGGCTGTTTTAAGAAATATTTATACACTTGTATAGTTATTGATGGACATTATGCAAATAAAATTCAAACATAGTGCTGATCCCATTCATTTTACTCCAATTACCATATTTATTCAACATTTTAATACTCAGCAAAGAGTACAAGTGTGTCATGTATAGAAGAGTTATTAATTGCCATTCTGTTAAATTATAAGAAAATTAAAATGAGCAAAAGGTCGTTAACACATTTATTTGTACATGGCTAGATGTTTTTTTTCTTGTTTTTTGTCTCTTTGTTTGGCACAGGTTTTCTGAAAGGATTATGACTGATGGAAAAATACATCAGCTGACATCTGTTTTTACAGATCTGTTAGGGAAAAAAATGAACATTCTGATTTTCTCATCAGATCAGTTGTAACTTCTTGTCATTCAGCTTTGGTCACTTCAAATTATATTGAAATAGATGGGACGTCAAATAAAAAAAAGTAATGTAATTGACATTGGTTGACATCCATCACATAAAGTATTTCATTACTGGTTCAGTTACAGTAGCCATTGATCTATTTTGAGTTGTAAATAAAATTGTGCATTTTGCATTACAGTACAGATGTACAGTTAGGTCCAGAAATATTTGGACAGTGACACAATTTTCGCGAGTTGGGCTCTGCATGCCACCACATTGGATTTGAAATGAAACCTCTACAACAGAATTCAAGTGCAGATTGTAACATTTAATTTGAAGGTTTGAACAAAAATATCTGATAAAAATTGTAGGAATTGTACACATTTCTTTACAAACACTCCACAGTTTAGGAGGTCAAAAGTAATTGGACAAATAAACCAAACCCAAACAAAATATTTTTATTTTCAATATTTTGTTGCGAATCCTTTGGAGGCAATCACTGCCTTAAGTCTGGAACCCATGGACATCACCAAACGCTGGGTTTCCTCCTTCTTAATGCTTTGCCAGGCCTTTACAGCCGCAGTCTTCAGGTCTTACTTGTTTGTGGGTCTTTCCGTCTTAAGTCTGTATTTGAGCAAGTGAAATGCATGCTCAATTGGGTTAAGATCTGGTGATTGACTTGGCCATTGCAGAATGTTCCACTTTTTTGCACTCATGAACTCCTAGGTAGCTTTGGCTGTATGCTTGGGGTCATTGTCCATCTGTACTATGAAGCGCCGTCCGATCAACTTTGCGGCATTTGGCTGAATATGGGCTGAAATTATATCCCGGTACACTTCAGAATTCATCCGGCTACTCTTGTCTGCTGTTATGTGATCAATAAACACAAGTGACCCAGTGCCATTGAAAGCCATGCATGCCCATGCCATCACGTTGCCTCCACCATGTTTTACAGAGGATGTGGTGTGCCTTGGATCATGTGCCATTCCCTTTCTTCTCCAAACTTTTTTCTTCCCATCATTCTGGTGCAGGTTGATCTTTGTCTCATCTGTCCATAGAATACTTTTCCAGAACTGAGCTGGCTTCAGGAGGTGTTTTTCAGCAAATTTAACTCTGGCCTGTCTATTTTTGGAATTGATGAATGGTTTGCATCTAGATGTGAACCCTTTGTATTTACTTTCATGGAGTCTTCTCTTTACTGTTGACTTAGAGACAGATACACCTACTTCACTGAGAGTGTTCTGGACTTCAGTTGATGTTGTGAACGGGTTCTTCTTCACCAAAGAAATTATGCGGCGATCATCCACCACTGTTGTCATCCGTGGACGCCCAGGCCTTTTTGAGTTCCCAAGCTCACCAGTCAATTCCTTTTTTCTCAGAATGTACCCGACTGTTGATTTTGCTACTCCAAGCATGTCTACTATCTCTCTGATGGATTTTTTCTTATTTTTCAGCCTCAGGATGTTCTGCTTCACCTCAATTGAGAGTTCCTTAGACCGCATGTTGTCTGGTCACAGCAACAGCTTCCAAATGCAAAACCACACACCTGTAATCAACCCCAGACCTTCTAACTACTTCATTGATTACAGGTTAACGAGGGAGACGCCTTCAGAGTTAATTGCAGCCCTTAGAGTCCCTTGTCCAATTACTTTTGGTCCCTTGAAAAAGAGGAGGCTATGCATTATAGAGCTATGATTCCTAAACCCTTTCTCCGATTTGGATGTGAAAACTCTCATATTGCAGCTGGGAGTGTGCACTTTCAGCCCATATTATATATATAATTGTATTTCTGAACATGTTTTTGTAAACAGCTAAAATAACAAAACTTGTGTCACTGTCCAAATATTTCTGGACCTAACTGTATGTTTAGAGACATTGCAAACAAAAATCTATAGAAATTCTTAGAATCTATTTTAATTTTCTTTCATGAAAGGAGTTATTCAGCCTCAGGATACAAATCTATAGTCACTCTGTGACTGAATCTTCACTGCACACATACTCCATATACTCCAATTCATTGGGAGAGGCAGTCACATTACTGCGAGTATGTAATTTGCATATATGTGGTCACATGCTGACTAGACATGCCCCCGACCTGGCTCAATACAAGTGAATTGAGTGAGGCCAGATATGTCTAGTTGGAATGTGGCTGGAAGTATGAAAATCATATCCTTGTCACATTATCACCCCCTCTAAGCCCTGGCCTTGAGAATCTTCACTGTATGGAGTTTTCACAAGTTAGCTTTGAGTTTTCACAAGTGTGCAGTCACACAGAGTAGCTGCAGACTTGTACTCTAAAACTGGACCTCTTTAAAGTTATACAGAAACATTAAAAAAAAAGTTCACACTGATGTATTATGGCCTCATGTTATATGAATCAATAAAGGGATCCCTTGTAGAGATGAGCGAACCGGTCCCGGTTCGGCTCGAGGCCGGTTCGCCGAACGGGGGTCCCGTTCGAGTTCGGTTCGTCGAACGTTCGACGAACCGAACTCGAACGTATAGGCTATAATGGGAGGCAATCACAACCACATAAAAATGCATTATAAATGTACACAAACAGTTAATAAACATTGCCATAACACTTACCGGTCCTCGCGATCCCTTCTGCACTCTGTCTCCTGCCGCTATTCCATCCGATGATCGCTGAATCCTCCCGGTGACCTGCACTGCCAGCAGAGAAGCAGGACCTATCGTGACGTCAAAATAGCCATGTGACCAGTCACGTGGCTATTATCTCATTGGCTACAGACTGGTCACATGACTATGACACGTCATGTAGGACCTGCGAGTGCATCTCTCCGGTACACGGTGCACATATGTGTATCGCCGTGTACCGGCGACATGCTCTAGCACACGGTCGACTCCCCGTTCCGTTAGGGACCGGCTGACACAGCCGGTCATTAACGGAGATCACCGTTGCCATAGCAACGCAGTTAGCGGTGACGTCACCGCTAACCGCGGCTCCGGGAGCACCGTTGCTATGGTAACGCGTCTGTCAGCGTTACCGCTAGCAGCCAGCAGTGATCACTCACGGAGTGAAGGCTGCACGCTGCTTCCCGATTGTAGTGAGCATTGTAGTTAGGATGGAGGTTCCCCAGCCCCAAGTGATGCCCCTCACTACAATCGTCACTACTACTACACTAGAAAGAAAGAAGACAGAAGAGCAGGATCGTGGAGGGCTGACAGGGGTAATAAAGATGGAGTCTCTAATGTGTCTGTGTATTTATTTCTATTAAAGTATTTTTTCTCTGTGTGGTGTCTTTTTTTAACCCTTTATTGGAGATTCTTAATGGCCGGGTCAAACGTGCCTGACATTAAGAATCTCTGGCTTAATACTGGCTGGTAAAACAAAGCCAGTATTAACTCATGATTACCCAACAAGCCACCCGGCTCCAGGGCTGTTGGAAGAGTTGGATACAGCGCCAGATGATGGCGCTTCTATGAGAGCGCCATTTTCTGGGACGGCTGCGGACTGAAATCCGCAGCAGAGGCGCCCACAAACCTCGGGCTAACCTGTGCTGCGGATTCCAATCCCCAGCTGCCTAGTTGTACCCGGCTGGACACAAAAATAGGGCGAAGCCCACGTCATTTGTTTTTTAATTATTTCATGAAATAAGTGAAATAATTAAAAAAAACGGGCTTCCCTATATTTTTGGTTCCCAGCCGGGTACAAATAGGCAACTGGGGGTTGGAGGCAGCCCGTGGCTGCCAGCTGTACCTGGCTAGCATACAAAAATATGGCGAAGCCCACGTCATTTTTTTGGTGGGCAAAAAACTTCTGCATACAGTCCTGGATGGAGTATGCTGAGCCTTGTAGTTCTGCAGCTGCTGTCTGCTCTTCTCCATACAGACAGACAGCAGCTGCAGAACTACAAGGCTCAGCATACTCCATCCAGGACTGTATGCAGAAGTTTTTTGCCCCCTGAAAAAATTATGTGGCTTCGCCATATTTTTGTATGCTAGCCAGGTACAGCAGGCAGGTACGGCTGCCCCCAACCCCCAGTTGCCTATTTGTACCCGGCTGGGAACCAAAAATAAAGGGAAGCCCTTTTTTTATTATTTCATGAATTTCATGAAATAATTAGAAAACAAATGACGTAGGCTTTGCCCCTTTTTTGTGTCCAGCCAGGTACAACTAGGCAGCTGGGATTGGAATCCGCACCACCGGTTGGCCTGAGCTTTCTGGGCCCCACTGCTGCGAATTGCAGTCTGCAGCCACCTCAGAAAATGGCATTTTCATAGAAGCGCCATCTTCTGGCGCTGTATCCAACTCTTCCAGTACCTGCCTGCTATACCTGGCTAGCATACAAAAATATGGCGAAGCTCACGTCCTTTTTTTGTAGCTTTTTGGCAAAAAAAAAAAAAAATGCTTCCCTGGATTTTCCATTGCCAGTGAAGGTAACACCAAGCAGTGGGGGTTAGCAGCCAGTAGCTGCTTGGATTACCCTTAGCTAGCAATACAAAAAATGCAGTGGGAGCTAACATATATTTTTTTTAATTATTTATTTAAATAACTAAAAATAAAATGGGGTTCCCTGTATTTTGATTGCTGGACATCACAGTGCTGTAAAAATAAATCTTTAAAAAAATGACGTAGCGCTCCGCGGTATTTTTGATTCTCAGCGCAGATAAAGCAGACAGCTATGGGTTGCCACCCCCATCTGCCTGCCGTTACCTTGGTTGGCAATCAAAATACAGGGAAGCCCATTAATTTTTTCTATTTAAAAAATAGTTAAAAAAAAAAAATTACGTTGGGTCCCCCCATTTTTGATAGCCAGCTAGGGTAAAGCAGACGGCTGTAGCCTGAAAACCACAGCTGGCAGCTTTACCGTGGTTGGGGATCCAATGTGGAGGTCCCCTCAGGCTCTTTTTTATAATTATTTTATAAATATTAATAATTACACAATAAAAGTAGGGGACCCCCCAAATTGGATCACCAGCCAAGGTAAAGCGGACAGCTGTGGTCTGGTATTCTCAGGGTGGGAAGGTCCATAGTTATTGGGCCTTCACAGCCTAAAAATAGCAGGCCGCAGGCACCCCAGACGTGGCGCATCCACTAGATGCGCCAATCCTGGCGCTTCACCCCAGCTCATCCCGTGCCCTGGTGCAGTGGCAAACGGGGTAATAAATCGGGTTGATACTAGCTGTAAAGTCACCTGAGATCAAGCCCAGCAGTTTGTGATGTCATGGCGTCTATTAGATACCCAACATCATAAACTGTCAGTACTAACAAAAACAAAAAATCGACAAAAGAAATTTATTTGAAAAAACAGTCCCCAAAACATTTCCTCTTTCACCAATTTATTGTAAGAAAAAAAATAAAGGGGTCCCACGACGACTCTGGACCGTCTAGAATATGGGGGGAGACACTCAGGGAACGTATCCCCCATTTTCTAGGAGTGCGGACCCTTCATGTGAGGAGTGTGGGTGCAATGAATCTGCACTCACTCTCCCCGGGTCCACAGCAGCAGAGTCCATGTCGTAATGGTTGCTACCAAAGCTGCAATGCCCTGCTCATGAGGTAAGGGCATGCCTAATCAGGAGAACTACTGTAGAGGAAGCTCTGCTCACTGGTATATAGGTGCTCAGAGGTAATAATAGATAAAATTAGTGAGTAACCTCGGCACTCTATATCTCCCAGACTAAGTCAGTAAGTCACAACGGATAGTAATGCAAAATCACTCTTTATTGGTCCGTATTAAGAAAATTTTTTTTTCATAAGCATATATGTTTTTGTCCAAAACAAGTTACAAATGACGTTTCGGCCTGAGCCTTCGTCAGATTGGACTTATCTGCATGTAATCATGAAAAATGACAATAATCAGTATCACATAAGAGTGAGAGAACAATAACATAAACTCGAACAATGTAGAGGTACAATTGGGATGCAGCAAAAAAATTGCAACACAGCAAGAAATGAAACACATGATACAAATGTCATAATACAGTACAAGGACAATATAGTAATGACAAATATGGGGTCAGAGTAGACTTAGACAGCTCTGGTACGAAAGAGATGTCAATCATAAAGTAACATGTGCAGTAGGTGTAGAGCTACACTATGCATGGCAGAGCTAATGGGTGGACCGACCATAGAAAAAATAGAGAAAAAGTGGAGAAAAAGTGGAGAATAAGTGGAACATAAGAGGAGAAAAAGTGGAGAAAAAGTGGAGAAAAAAGTGGAGAAAAAGTGGAGAAAAAGTGGAGAAAAAGTGGAGAAAAAGTGGAGAAAAAGTGGAGATTAAGAGGAGAAAAAGTGGAGAAAAAAGTGGAGAAAAAGTGGAGAAAAAGTGGAGCATAAGTGGAGAAAAAGTGGAGAAAAAGTGGAGAAAAAGTGGAGCATAAGAGGAGAAAAAGTGGAGAAAAAAGTGGCGAAAAAGTGGAGAAAAAGTGGAGCATAAGAGGAGAAAAAGTGGAGAAAAAGTGGAGAAAGAGTGGAGCATAAGAGGAGAAAAAGTGGAGAAAAAGTGGAGCATAAGAGGAGAAAAAGTGGAGATTAAGAGGAGAAAAAGTGGAGAAAAAGTGGAGCATAAGAGGAGAAAAAGTGGAGAAAAAGTGGAGAAAAAGTGGAGAAAAAGTGGAGAAAAAGTGGAGCATAAGAGGAGAAAAAGTGGAGATTAAGAGGAGAAAAAGTGGAGAAAAAGTGGAGAAAAAGTAGAGAAAAAGTGGAGCATAAGAGGAGAAAAAGTGGAGAAAAAAGTGGAGAAAAAGTGGAGAAAAAGTGGAGAAAAAGTGGAGATTAAGAGGAGAAAAAGTGGAGCATAAGAGGAGAAAAAGTGGAGAAAAAAGTGGAGAAAAAGTGGAGAAAGTGGAGAAAAAAATGGAGAAAAAGTGGAGAAAAAGTGGAGAAAAAGTGGAGAATAAGAGGAGAAAAAGTGGAGAAAAAGTGGAGAATAAGAGGAGAAAAAGTGGAGAATAAGTGGAGAAAAAAATGGAGAAAAAGTGGAGAAAAAGTGGAGCATAAGAGGAGAAAAAGTGGAGAAAAAGTGGAGAAAAAGTGGAGAAAAAGTGGAGCATAAGAGGAGAAAAAGTGGAGAAAAAAGTGGAGAAAAAGTGGAGAAAAAGTGGAGCATAAGAGGAGAAAAAGTGGAGAAAAAGTGGAGAAAAAGTGGAGCATAAGAGGAGAAAAAGTGGAGAAAAAGTGGAGAAAAAGTGGAGCATAAGAGGAGAAAAAGTGGAGAAAAAGTGGAGAAAAAAGTGGAGAAAAAGTGGAGAAAAAGTGGAGAAAAAGTGGAGATTAAGAGGAGAAAAAGTGGAGAAAAAGTGGAGAAAAAGTGGAGCATAAGAGGAGAAAAAGTGGAGAAAAAAGTGGAGAAAACGTGGAGAAAACGTGGAGAAAAAGTGGAGAAAAAGTGGAGAAAAAGTGGAGCATAAGAGGAGAAAAAGTGGAGAAAAAGTGGAGAAAAAAGTGGAGAAAAAGTGGAGAAAAAGTGGAGAAAAAGTGGAGAAAAAGTGGAGAAAAAGTGGAGATTAAGAGGAGAAAAAGTGGAGAAAAAGTGGAGAAAAAGTGGAGCATAAGAGGAGAAAAAGTGGAGAAAAAAGTGGAGAAAACGTGGAGAAAACGTGGAGAAAACGTGGAGAAAAAGTGGAGAAAAAGTGGAGAAAAAGTGGAGAAAAAGTGGAGCATAAGAGGAGAAAAAGTGGAGAAAAAAGTGGAGAAAACGTGGAGAAAAAGTGGAGAAAAAGTGGAGAAAAAGTGGAGCATAAGAGGAGAAAAAGTGGAGATTAAGAGGAGAAAAAGTGGAGAAAAAGTGGAGAAAAAGTGGAGAAAAAGTGGAGCATAAGAGGAGAAAAAGTGGAGAAAAAAGTGGAGAAAAAGTGGAGAAAAAGTGGAGAAAAAGTGGAGATTAAGAGGAGAAAAAGTGGAGCATAAGAGGAGAAAAAGTGGAGAAAAAAGTGGAGAAAAAGTGGAGAAAGTGGAGAAAAAAATGGAGAAAAAGTGGAGAAAAAGTGGAGAAAAAGTGGAGAAAAAGTGGAGAATAAGAGGAGAAAAAGTGGAGAAAAAGTGGAGAATAAGAGGAGAAAAAGTGGAGAATAAGTGGAGAAAAAAATGGAGAAAAAGTGGAGAAAAAGTGGAGCATAAGAGGAGAAAAAGTGGAGAAAAAGTGGAGAAAAAGTGGAGAAAAAGTGGAGCATAAGAGGAGAAAAAGTGGAGAAAAAAGTGGAGAAAAAGTGGAGAAAAAGTGGAGCATAAGAGGAGAAAAAGTGGAGAAAAAGTGGAGAAAAAGTGGAGCATAAGAGGAGAAAAAGTGGAGAAAAAGTGGAGAAAAAGTGGAGCATAAGAGGAGAAAAAGTGGAGAAAAAGTGGAGAAAAAAGTGGAGAAAAAGTGGAGAAAAAGTGGAGAAAAAGTGGAGAAAAAGTGGAGATTAAGAGGAGAAAAAGTGGAGAAAAAGTGGAGAAAAAGTGGAGCATAAGAGGAGAAAAAGTGGAGAAAAAAGTGGAGAAAACGTGGAGAAAACGTGGAGAAAAAGTGGAGAAAAAGTGGAGAAAAAGTGGAGCATAAGAGGAGAAAAAGTGGAGAAAAAGTGGAGAAAAAAGTGGAGAAAAAGTGGAGAAAAAGTGGAGAAAAAGTGGAGAAAAAGTGGAGAAAAAGTGGAGATTAAGAGGAGAAAAAGTGGAGAAAAAGTGGAGAAAAAGTGGAGCATAAGAGGAGAAAAAGTGGAGAAAAAAGTGGAGAAAACGTGGAGAAAACGTGGAGAAAAAGTGGAGAAAAAGTGGAGAAAAAGTGGAGAAAAAGTGGAGCATAAGAGGAGAAAAAGTGGAGAAAAAAGTAGAGAAAACGTGGAGAAAAAGTGGAGAAAAAGTGGAGAAAAAGTGGAGCATAAGAGGAGAAAAAGTGGAGATTAAGAGGAGAAAAAGTGGAGAAAAAGTGAAGAAAAAGTGGAGAAAAAGTGGAGAAAAAGTGGAGCATAAGAGGAGAAAAAGTGGAGAAAAAAGTGGAGAAAACGTGGAGAAAAAGTGGAGAAAAAGTGGAGATTAAGAGGAGAAAAAGTGGAGCATAAGAGGAGAAAAAGTGGAGAAAAAAGTGGAGAAAAAGTGGAGAAAGTGGAGAAAAAAATGGAGAAAAAGTGGAGAAAAAGTGGAGAAAAAGTGGAGAATAAGAGGAGAAAAAGTGGAGAAAAAGTGGAGAAAAAGTGGAGAATAAGAGGAGAAAAAGTGGAGAATAAGTGGAGAAAAAAATGGAGAAAAAGTGGAGAAAAAGTGGAGAAAAAGTGGAGAAAAAGTGGAGCATAAGAGGAGAAAAAGTGGAGAAAAAGTGGAGAAAAAGTGGAGAAAAAGTGGAGCATAAGAGGAGAAAAAGTGGAGAAAAAAGTGGAGAAAAAGTGGAGAAAAAGTGGAGCATAAGAGGAGAAAAAGTGGAGAAAAAGTGGAGAAAAAGTGGAGCATAAGAGGAGAAAAAGTGGAGAAAAAGTGGAGAAAAAGTGGAGAAAAAGTGGAGCATAAGAGGAGAAAAAGTGGAGAAAAAGTGGAGAAAAAAGTGGAGAAAAAGTGGAGAAAAAGTGGAGAAAAAGTGGAGAAAAAGTGGAGATTAAGAGGAGAAAAAGTGGAGAAAAAGTGGAGAAAAAGTGGAGCATAAGAGGAGAAAAAGTGGAGAAAAAAGTGGAGAAAACGTGGAGAAAACGTGGAGAAAAAGTGGAGATCAAGTGGAGAAAAAGTGGAGAAAAAGTGGAGCATAAGAGGAGAAAAAGTGGAGAAAAAAGTGGAGAAAACGTGGAGAAAACGTGGAGAAAAAGTGGAGAAAAAGTGGAGAAAAAGTGGAGCATAAGAGGAGAAAAAGTGGAGATTAAGAGGAGAAAAAGTGGAGAAAAAGTGGAGAAAAAAGTGGAGAAAAAGTGGAGAAAAAGTGGAGAAAAAGTGGAGAAAAAGTGGAGAAAAAGTGGAGATTAAGAGGAGAAAAAGTGGAGAAAAAGTGGAGAAAAAGTGGAGCATAAGAGGAGAAAAAGTGGAGAAAAAAGTGGAGAAAACGTGGAGAAAACGTGGAGAAAAAGTGGAGAAAAAGTGGAGAAAAAGTGGAGAAAAAGTGGAGCATAAGAGGAGAAAAAGTGGAGAAAAAAGTGGCGAAAAAGTGGAGCATAAGAGGAGAAAAAGTGGAGAAAAAGTGGAGAAAGAGTGGAGCATAAGAGGAGAAAAAGTGGAGAAAAAGTGGAGCATAAGAGGAGAAAAAGTGGAGATTAAGAGGAGAAAAAGTGGAGAAAAAGTGGAGAAAAAGTGGAGAAAAAGTGGAGAATAAGAGGAGAAAAAGTGGAGAAAAAAAGGAGAATAAGAGGAGAAAAAGTGGAGAATAAGTGGAGAAAAAAATGGAGAAAAAGTGGAGAAAAAGTGGAGCATAAGAGGAGAAAAAGTGGAGAAAAAGTGGAGAAAAAGTGGAGAAAAAGTGGAGCATAAGAGGAGAAAAAGTGGAGAAAAAAGTGGAGAAAAAGTGGAGAAAAAGTGGAGCATAAGAGGAGAAAAAGTGGAGAAAAAGTGGAGAAAAAGTGGAGCATAAGAGGAGAAAAAGTGGAGAAAAAGTGGAGAAAAAGTGGAGCATAAGAGGAGAAAAAGTGGAGAAAAAGTGGAGAAAAAAGTGGAGAAAAAGTGGAGAAAAAGTGGAGAAAAAGTGGAGCATAAGAGGAGAAAAAGTGGAGAAAAAGTGGAGAAAAAGTGGAGCATAAGAGGAGAAAAAGTGGAGAAAAAAGTGGAGAAAACGTGGAGAAAACGTGGAGAAAAAGTGGAGAAAAAGTGGAGAAAAATTGGAGCATAAGAGGAGAAAAAGTGGAGAAAAAGTGGAGAAAAAAGTGGAGAAAAAGTGGAGAAAAAGTGGAGAAAAAGTGGAGAAAAAGTGGAGAAAAAGTGGAGATTAAGAGGAGAAAAAGTGGAGAAAAAGTGGAGCATAAGAGGAGAAAAAGTGGAGAAAAAAGTGGAGAAAACGTGGAGAAAACATGGAGAAAAAGTGGAGAAAAAGTGGAGAAAAAGTGGAGAAAAAGTGGAGCATAAGAGGAGAAAAAGTGGAGAAAAAAGTGGAGAAAACGTGGAGAAAAAGTGGAGAAAAAGTGGAGAAAAAGTGGAGCATAAGAGGAGAAAAAGTGGAGATTAAGAGGAGAAAAAGTGGAGAAAAAGTGGAGAAAAAGTGGAGAAAAAGTGGAGAAAAAGTGGAGCATAAGAGGAGAAAAAGTGGAGAAAAAAGTGGAGAAAACGTGGAGAAAAAGTGGAGAAAAAGTGGAGATTAAGAGGAGAAAAAGTGGAGCATAAGAGGAGAAAAAGTGGAGAAAAAAGTGGAGAAAAAGTGGAGAAAGTGGAGAAAAAAATGGAGAAAAAGTGGAGAAAAAGTGAGAAAAAGTGGAGAATAAGAGGAGAAAAAGTGGAGAAAAAGTGGAGAAAAAGTGGAGAATAAGAGGAGAAAAAGTGGAGAATAAGTGGAGAAAAAAATGGAGAAAAAGTGGAGAAAAAGTGGAGAAAAAGTGGAGAAAAAGTGGAGCATAAGAGGAGAAAAAGTGGAGAAAAAGTGGAGAAAAAGTGGAGAAAAAGTGGAGCATAAGAGGAGAAAAAGTGGAGAAAAAAGTGGAGAAAAAGTGGAGAAAAAGTGGAGCATAAGAGGAGAAAAAGTGGAGAAAAAGTGGAGAAAAAGTGGAGCATAAGAGGAGAAAAAGTGGAGAAAAAGTGGAGAAAAAGTGGAGAAAAAGTGGAGCATAAGAGGAGAAAAAGTGGAGAAAAAGTGGAGAAAAAAGTGGAGAAAAAGTGGAGAAAAAGTGGAGAAAAAGTGGAGAAAAAGTGGAGATTAAGAGGAGAAAAAGTGGAGAAAAAGTGGAGAAAAAGTGGAGCATAAGAGGAGAAAAAGTGGAGAAAAAAGTGGAGAAAACGTGGAGAAAACGTGGAGAAAAAGTGGAGAAAAAGTGGAGAAAAAGTGGAGAAAAAGTGGAGCATAAGAGGAGAAAAAGTGGAGAAAAAAGTGGAGAAAACGTGGAGAAAAAGTGGAGAAAAAGTGGAGAAAAAGTGGAGCATAAGAGGAGAAAAAGTGGAGATTAAGAGGAGAAAAAGTGGAGAAAAAGTGGAGAAAAAGTGGAGAAAAAGTGGAGCATAAGAGGAGAAAAAGTGGAGAAAAAAGTGGAGAAAAAGTGGAGAAAAAGTGGAGAAAAAGTGGAGATTAAGAGGTGAAAAAGTGGAGCATAAGAGGAGAAAAAGTGGAGAAAAAAGTGGAGAAAAAGTGGAGAAAGTGGAGAAAAAAATGGAGAAAAAGTGGAGAAAAAGTGGAGAAAAAGTGGAGAATAAGAGGAGAAAAAGTGGAGAAAAAGTGGAGAAAAAGTGGAGAATAAGAGGAGAAAAAGTGGAGAATAAGTGGAGAAAAAAATGGAGAAAAAGTGGAGAAAAAGTGGAGAGAAAGTGGAGAAAAAAATGGAGAAAAAGTGGAACACCCTTTGGTACCTTTCATGTGGCACTAAGGGGTGCTTAGCTTTGTATTTAGCCAAAAAAATGAAAAAAAAATGACATAGGGTTGCCCCTAGTTTTGTAGCCAGCTAGGGTAAAGCAGACGGCTGCAGCCTGCAGACCACAGCTGGCAACCTCACCTTGGCTGGTAATCCAAAACTGAGGGCACCCCACGCTGTTATTTTAAATTAAATAAATAATTAAAAAAAAAAACACGTAGGGGTCCCCCAAAATTGGATCACCAGCCAAGGTAAAGCAGACAGCTGGGGCCTGATATTCTCAGACTAGGGAGGTCCATGGTTATTGGAATCTCCCCAGCCTAAAAATAGCAGGCCGCAGCCGCCCCAGAAGTGGCGCATCCATTAGATGCGCCAATCCTGGTGCTTCGCCCCAGCTCATCCCGCGCCCTGGTGCGGTGGCAAACGGGGTAATATTTGGGGTTAATACCAGATGTGTAATGTCACCTGGCATCAAGCCCTGGGGTTGGTGAGGTCAGGCGTCTATCAGATACCCGACATCACCAACCCAGTCAGTAATAAAAAAAAAATAGACGACAAACACATTTTTATTTGAAAAAACACTCCCCAAAACATTCCCTCTTTAACCAATTTATTAGATTGAAAAACAAATCCAGGTCTGGTGTAATCCAAGGGGTTGCCATGACGATGCACACTGTCCCAGTCAATGAAGAGCAGGATGTTCCCCATTGGCTGGGAGAGCAGTGCAGTGACCTGAGCTAACATCAATGGGTCAGCCCAGGTCACTGCAGGGGGGTGACAAGTGCTGCTGTCAGTGAGGTACATTACCTGCGCTGATCTCCAGCACACTGACAGCCCCTGTCACTGAGGTCAATGACCGGCGCCTTCACATCAAGTATCGCGAGAGGTCCGTGACGTCACCGCCAGTGTCAGTCTCGGGTCGGAAGCGATAGGTGATGTGACAAGCGGCGGCCATGGAGGACAGTGACAGCGCTGAGGTCGGGATGGCGGGACTTCATCACCGCAGGTAAGCCGAGCGAGCGAGCGAGCGAGCGGGCGGGCGGGCGGGGGGGGGGGGGGTGGATGTGTGTGTGTGTGTGTTTGTGTATGTGTATGTATGTGTACATGCCGCGGGCAGGAGGGGGTGGAGCGAGCTGAGCGGGAAAGTGTGGGCTTCCTGCACGTAACTAAGATAAACATCGGGTTACTAACCAAAGCGCTTTGCTTGGATACCCGATGTTTATCTTGGTTACCAGCTTGTGGCAGGCTGCCAGCGATGGCTCCTGCTCACTGTAGCTGTAAAAAGCCCTGCTTTTTGCTGCTAGAACCGTTCTCGAACGTATCTAGAACTATCGAGCTTTTAGCAAAAAGCTCGAGTTCTAGTTCGATCTCGAACAGCCCAAAAATCACTCGAGCCTAGAACTGGAGAACCACGAACCACGAACCGCGCTCAACTCTAATCCCTTGCATAATTCAAACTGCAGCACATCCTAGTCTCATGTCAGTACCAGCTGTTGACTGAAGATATATAGCTCCGAAGACCAATTGATTAGTACTGTATCAAATACCTCAGTCATGTTGTCACATGAGAAAAAACACTGTATTTTTAGTTTTATAATATGCACCAAATTATAAGACACACCCCAAATTTAGAGATAAAAAAGGTAAAAAAAAGAGAGTGGTCCATTTTATACACAGTTGTGGAGCAGGGTCACAGGAGGCAGGAGGGTGCTGGAGTAGAGTGACACTCGCTGCTGTGCTGGCTGTGGTAGGGGAAGCGGTGCTGTCTGCAGTGGGGGCGGCTATGCTGCCTGTGGTGGGGGGCTGTGCTGGCATTCATGGGGGCGGCTGTGCTGGTAGCGGTGAGGGCAGCTGTGCTGGCAGCAATGGGGAATGTTCTGGCTGCAGAAGCTGTGCTGGCTGTGTGGAGAAGGCGGTGGGGCAGGTGTCCCAGATGCTCTGTCGGAGGTGCAGACTTCAAAGAAATGGTTTGCGAAATAAACGCATGTGCAGATTGATCTTTCAGCTCAATGACAAGCCGAGATCTCATCTGCACATGCGCCACCTCCTGGCACCATTTTCCTTAATGAAGCAAAGGAAATTTTCATCCAGCACTTGAAGATATATTTTTCCAATTCCACGATATTCACGGACTTGATAAAATCATGAACAATTTTATTGGTGTACAAGGGTACAAATAATTAAAATATTGTGTCTTATGCGTTTCAAGCCGTACAAGGGCTTTTACTTATTGCTATGCTCGTTGCTATGGGAACCAGTTAAAACAGTTTTACAGTCAGAAGAGATTGATAACCTATCTTCCAGATAGATCATCAATATCAGATCAGAGGGTTCCAACACCCGTCACCCCGCCAATCAGCTGTTATGAGCTCCAGAGGACAGAGAATGGGAGCCATCCTGCAATACCAGCAGCACCCACTTTATATTGAATAGAATTGAACATTGAGTACATAGCAGCTGATCAATGGGGGTGCACGGTGTCAGTCTGGTGTTTGATATTGTTGACCTATCCTAAGAAACTCTTTTAGTGAGATTTTATTTACTAATTAAAGTTAGCAAAACACATTCTTTTTCTGTTTACATTGTGTCGCCCTAGGGATGTCGCTGCAGCTTCAGGGACGCCACAGGGTCTTCTTCTGTATATGGCAACAGGTATGTCAGTTTTGTATATATGTGTCGTGACACCACTCACGGCTTGCGGTCAGGAATATGGGTGACCGCCACTGCAAATTTAACCAGCGTCTGGGGCTGATGGGGTCTGCAGTCAGATGGTGTGGCCTCCCATGAGTGAGGCTGGCCCCAGGGGCTCGGGTGGGTAGGATAGCGGGTCAGAAATAACTCAGGCTCAGTCCAAAAGTCTTTCAACTGCTTTTTACTCACTTTTAAATGTTTCTGTGAGCTGACCTGGGCGATGCTTCAATAAACCAGGTGAAACAAGGTATCCTTCAAGCCAGTCTGAGGGTGACACTTTAGCTCGCCTTCCTAGCACTTCTGTTTTCGGATAACCCCCTGACTTGAAGTGCCATGGGGATCTACCCAGGGAGTCGCAACTGCCTTTTCTCCCCTTTTTGGACCGTTTGCTGGCAGCGTGGACCAGGTGAGATGTCTTCAAGCTCTGTCTCCTTATGGGTCCCTGCGTTGCTGCTGAGGCTCAGACTCTGTGTGGTTGGTGAGGTACTTGTAGTTCCCCTCACCGGCAGTTTTATCAGATAGTTAAAACTGAAGTCTGCTCTAGGGACCTGTTCCCCGTACGTGCCTAGTCATCAGGGGCACCTTTTCAGCATCCTCACTCGATTTCAGTTCTCCCCCACCAACTGTCACTACACCGCGCAGGGTCTGACTAGCGCGAGCGCACATCTGCGTCTCCTAGCAACCGCCACTCACCACTACCAGACTCGCTCGCTCCACTCCTTTCCTTTCAGCCTCTGCACTTTAGCTCCCAGCCCCTCTGCTACACCTCCTGAAAAGAATTGAAGGCTAGCCCCCCTCTGGAGATTACCAAAGGGTCCCCTCTAAAGGTGTGGGAGACCTGGTTGCTATGTGTCTGTGCGTACACCCCTCATTCCGGCCCTTAGGATTACCTGGAAGCACTGTCCCACCATGGGTGCAGTACTCAGTGGTTCCTGACCAGGTCAGGGGCGCCACAGCATGTGCGGTTACCAATCAGCTAGATGCTGTGCAGCAGACCTCTAAATATAAGTAACATTAGACTGAAAATGTCTATTGACTTCTATGGAAGTTAGGTTCAATGATTTGTGCAGAAGTAATTGTGCAAGAAGGAGGCGGAAGAGGTTAGCTATGAATGGAGAACCTTTATAGAGATGTTATCTTTGCACTTCTGTTTGTAATGATAAATGGCTATTTAAATGCTGTCTCTACAGAAACTGAAGTATCAGACTGTTATGAGATTGAAGTTTATTTTGCTATATATAATTAAATTGCAAAAAAATCAATAAATACTGTTATAAAATAATACATTAAAAGTTGATTTACATAATAGGTCACTTTTAGAGATAAGTGGACCCGTGGAAGTTCAGGTTGTGTGGGTTCAGCCGGACTTTGGATAAAGTTCAGTTCAGAACCCGGACTTGACTTGAACCTTATTGGAAGTCACTGATTGGGCATTTCCGGTCTCTATACATATACAGTCATCCATAAACAGAACACTTCCGAGGGAAGGAGGGTAGAGTTTTTTCACTTTTTTTGTTTGTGCACACTACATCCGATAATGATGATTTTACCCCCAGTTTGAGCCATTGAGAGACTGCAAGTGCAACATGGCTGAGCACCGGGTGTACCCGAGTGCAGCAATGCTCGCTCTAGTGGTTTACATACATAAAGCATTCAAAAATCTAAACTTGAAGACTGATTTTTTTGCAGTCTGTGTTTCAGTATTAATACCAAACATTACTGTTCGGATTCCCTCATCTATAGTCACTTCTGTTGCCACCTTTCCTTAAAGAGGGTAGTCTTGTATTGTTATAGGCTTGCAGAATACCTCCAGTTTTACACAGATACATAATATAAATGTATTCTTTCTTAGAATTGCTTCTAACAGTATATGTTTCCATAATATGTATAGATAGCCATATAAATGCATACGGATTCTATGTGCATTCTTACTATGATCTTTCTATCATATTTAAAGATCTAAAGCATAAACTGATACCAAATACAAAGAAAACTTAGAAAAGGTAACTGAGAATGGAACTGAAAAGCAAGTGCTCATCTTTAAACATATAGAAATGATGCTCCCTGACTTAACATGTGAGTCTCCTTTTTCATTTATTTGCACTTGTCATTTACTAGTGAAGTCCGGAGACTGGTCATGCATAATAATCCATATGCTACAGGTCATTGGTATGCAAAAAGAGCAATGCTTGCCTTTGGTAACTGGAATCCTATATGTACAAATGAGATGGTTTGTCTTTCTCAAGGATATATTGTATAATATGGGTATATGGCAGATTTCCAAAGTTGTAAATTCTATCATAAATGCATGTGGCAATAGCAACTCAGTGTATGCTAAGCACGATAAAGAAGAAAATGTAACAATCTCTTAAAGAAAACCTGTCATATCCCCAATCACTAGTAACCTTCAGATATTTTGTTAATTTTTGGGTTAATACCGTTATAATGCTTTTTACTGAGAGAGTAGCTACCTAGAGAAATTGTACTTGAAAAGTCATAGAGGCTTACCCAAGCTGCTACAGTCATCACACATTAATATTGTGACCAGTGGTTGTTTGCTGGCACCACCACTCTGATTGAAAGATCAATCTTCTCAGATGCACCACAGAGTGAAGTGTAAATGAAAGTACCGAGGTGCCATAAAGTCACAGTTTTTTATCTCAGTATTTGAAAGAAAAAATCATAACCAAGTAAAACTGTAGAAGTGGTGCCCGTGTTTCTATTATACTTTCAATTGATTGTTCCACTCCTGGTTTTGGCTTACAAGCATTGAGGTAGAAATCTCCCCAAATACTCAATCTGTACAAATGGCCTTACTGAATGTGCATCTATTAGGGAAAAAATAACTATAAGGCCACATGAACACAACGTAAGTGCCTCTATCACAAAAAGCCTGCAGCTCCTTGTGGGTTAGGCCACGTGCACACATTGAGTATTTGGTGAGTTTATTGTACCTCAATATTGCAAGCCAAAACCAGAAGGGGGACAATTAGAGGAAAAGTATAATAGAAACACAGGTACAGTGCCTACAAGTAGTATTCAACCCCCTGCAGATTTAGCAGGTTTACACATTCGGAATTAACTTGGCATTGTGACATTTGGACTGTAGATCAGCCTGGAAGTGTGAAATGCACTGCAGCAAAAATGAATGTTATTTCTTTTTTTATTTTTTTTTTAAAATTGTGAAAAGTTTTTTCAGAGGGTCATTTATTATTCAACCCCTCAAACCACCAGAATTCTGTTTGGTTCCCCTAAAGTATTAAGAAGTATTTCAGGCACAAAGAACAATGAGCTTCACATGTTTGGATTAATTATCTCTTTTTCCAGCCTTTTCTGGCTAATTAAGACCCTCCCCAAACTTGTGAACAGCACTCATACTTGGTCAACATGGGAAAGACAAAGGAGCATTCCAAGGCCATCAGAGACAAGATCGTGGAGGGTCACAAGGCTGGCAAGGGGTACAAAACCCTTTCCAAGGAGTTGGGCCTACCTGTCTCCACTGTTGGGAGCATCATCCGGAAGTGGAAGGCTTATGGAACTACTGTTAGCCTTCCACGGGCCTTCCACGGGCTGGACAGCCTTTGAAAGTTTCCACCCATGCCGAGGCCAGGCTTGTCCGAAGAGTCAAGGCTAACCCAAGGACAACAAGGAAGGAGCTCCGGGAAGATCTCATGGCAGTGGGGACATTGGTTTCAGTCAATACCATAAGTAACGTACTCCACCGCAATGGTCTCCGTTCCAGATGAGCCCGTAAGGTACCTTTACTTTCAAAGCGTCATGTCAAGGCTCATCTACAGTTTGCTCATGATCACTTGGAGGACTCTGAGACAGACTGGTTCAAGGTTCTCTGGTCTGATGAGACCAAGATCGAGATCTTTGGTGCCAACCACACACATGACGTTTGGAGACTGGATGGCACTGCATACAACCCCAAAAATACCATCCCTACAGTCAAGCATGGTGGTGGCAGCATCATGCTGTGGGGCTGTTTCTCAGCCAAGGGGCCTGGCCATCTGGACCGCATCCATGGGAAGATGGATAGCACGGCCAACCTGGAGATTTTGGCCAAGAACCTCCGCTCCTCCATCAAGGATCTTAAGATGGGTCGTCATTTCATTTTCCAACAAGACAACGACCCAAAGCACACAGCCAAGAAAACCAAGGCCTGGTTCAAGAGGGAAAAAATCAAGGTGTTGCAGTGGCCTAGTCAGTCTCCTGACCTTAACCCAATTGAAAACTTGTGGAAGGAGCTCAAGATTAAAGTCCACATGAGACACCCAAAGAGCCTAGATAACTTGGAGAAGATCTGCATGGAGGAGTGGGCCAAGATAACTCCAGAGACCTGTGCCGGCCTGATCAGGTCTTATAAAAGACGATTATTAGCTGTAATTGCAAACAAAGGTTATTCCACAAAATATTAAACCTAGGGGTTGAATAATAATTGACCCACACTTTTATGTTGAAAATTTATTAAAATTTAACTGAGCAACATAACTTGTTGGTTTGTAAGATATATGCATCTGTTAATAAATCCTGCTCTTGTTTGAAGTTTGCAGGCTCTAACTTATTTGCATCTTATCAAACCTGCTAAATCTGCAGGGGGTTGAATACTACTTGTAGGCACTGTACCATTTCTGTATTTTTTACTTACACCTGATTTTTTCCTATAACAACTGAGGTGAAAAACTCACCAAATACTCAACGAGTGTATGTGGCCTTGTAGTCCATTTTTTGCCAATAGCCACACTTTCAGTAAGGCCACATTCACACGTTGAGTATTTGGAGACTTTTTTCTTCAATATATGTAAGCTAAAACCAGAAGGGGGCAAAAATGCAGAAGTGGTGCCCGTGTTTCTATTATACTTTTCCTCTGAATGTTCCACACCTGGCTTTGGCTTAATAATACTGAGGTAAAAAACTCACCAAATACTCAATGAATGTACGAGGTCTTACACTACTAATCTGTAGATTACCCTAAATACAAAAAGTTAATAGCATTTGGAGACATGACAGGTTACCTTTCAGCCCTCTAAACTGATATTGGTCCACATTTGCACGTATGATATACATATAAATATTTCCTGTAAAGAGTGCAAGACGGTTATACTTTTATGGAGCCATAAAGCAAACTAGACTAAGGTTACAATACATCTGTCTATGATATATATATATATATGTATATATATATATATACAGTATATATATATATATATATATATATATATATATATATATATATCTATATATATATATATATATATATATATATATATATATATATATATATGGTATTTGTATTGGGAGTGATTAGCATCCATAGAAGTTGCAATGGGGAGGAATCCAAACAGGTGGAGAAAGTATTAGAGTATATACTCAAATAAGACTGCTAGCCTGTGCTTAGCAACCCCCAAGGGACAAAGAAGGATTTTTTTTAATTTGAAATTCAAGATGTGCTGGATCACGTTTGACCAGGTCTGAATGGGTTATAATGGTTGGACAATATTTATTTTTTTTGCCTGTCTGTCTCTCTCCCAGAATCTGTCTGTCTCTGTCTGACTCTGTCAGTCTCTCCCTGTCTCTCTGTCTGTCTCTGTGTGTCTCTGTCTGTCTGTCTTTGTCTATGTGTGTCTCTGTTTCTATGTGTGTCTCTGTCTCTATCCATCTCTATGTGTACCTATCTCTCTGTCTGTCTCTTGGTCAGTCTCTCTCTATCTCTGTGTCTGTCTGTCTCTCTGTGTCTCTCTCTGCCTGTCTCTCTCTGCCTGTCTGTCTCTTCCCCTGTCTGTCTCTTTCCCTGTCTGTCTCTGTATTTCTTTGTCTGTCTCTGTCTGTCTCTCTCTGCCTCTCTCTGTCTGTTTCTGTATGTCTGTCTCTCTCTGTCTCTCTCTGTCTGTCTATTTCCCTGTCTGTCTCTTTCTCTGTCTGTCTGCCTTTTTCCTTTGTCTGTCTCTGTCTGTTTGTCTCTGTCTATTTCCCTATCTGCCTCTGTCTCTTTCTCTGTTTGTCTGTCTCTGCCTGTCTACCTTTTTTCCCAGTCTATCTCTGTCTGTCTCTTTCCCTGTCTGCCTCTATCTGTCTGTCTCTGTCTTTTTCCCTGTGATTCTTTCTGTCTTTCTTTCTGTTTGTCTGGCTTTTTTTTCCTATCTGTCTCTGTTTGTCTCTGTCTCTTTCCCTGTCTGTCTGTGCCTGTCTATCTGTCTTTCAGTCTGTCTGTTTGTGTCTGTCTCCCTACTGACATCATATTACCTCACACATAAGCTTATTATACTATGAATGTCCTTTGTTCCTATAGCAACCAACCACAGCTGCTATTAATAACTTGCAACTCCCAGCTTTATTCAGTTTAATGGAGGCAGGTTTTTTGGAGAGTAACTGTAAAGTGCGGGGTTAAATTTTCCAGTCAAAACATAGTTTACAAAGTTGCCTGAGTCACATGGGGCGTCTGCAAAATTTTGTGATTGTAAATACGATGGTGCAAATTCCTTTAGCGGACATACACACATACATACATACACACACACACACACACAAACAAACATACACTCAGCTTTATATATTAGATTTTTTATTTAAGATGCAAATACAGGAGAAAGCAGGATTTTTTTAACTTATATTGTATTATTTATGTTTTACAGCAATTAACTTGTTGAAATAATGCTACAGGTTATTATGGCAATTTAGATACCTAATCTGTGTATGCATTTTTTGGGGGGTTGTTCTATATATGTTATGGAGCAGTGTTCCCCAAATCCAGTCCTCAAGCCCCACCAACAGTGCATGTTTTCAGGACTTCCTTATCAATTCACAGGTGTTGAAATCATCACCTGTGCAGGTGATTAATTTATCACTAGAGTTGAGCGATGTTCGAGGTTCACCAATTTCATGTTCAAGTGATTTTGGGGGGTGCTCCAGATCGAACTCGAACAAACGCTTTTTGCTAAAAGCTCGACAGCTCGAGTTACGTTCGAGAACGGTTCGATCACCAAAAACGTGGCTTTTCACAGTAAGGCTATGTGCACATGTTGCTATCTGCATGCGTTCTGCGTCCCTAGCACAATCCCTCTCCCTTTCTTACTCACCGATCACGTGCGTCTCACTCCACGTCTGTCACAAATCTGCGGTGTCTTTTCCTCTTTCGAAAATGGCTGCCGCTTCATTAGTCAATTAGTTATTCCGTGCTTTCCCCACCCACCGGTGCTTATGATTGGTTGCAGTCAGACATGTCCCCAAGCTGAGTGACAGCTGTCTCACTGCCACCAATCATAGCCGCCGGTAGGCGTGTCTATATCGTGCAGTAACATAAATAAATAAATTAAAGAAAAAAAAAATGTGGTTTCCCCCATATTTGATACCGGCCAGGATAAAGCAACACGGCTGGAGGCTGGTATTGTCAGGATGGAAAGCTCCACGTTATCGGGAGCCCACTACCCTAACAATATCACCCAGCAGCCGCCCGGAATAGCCACATCCATTAGGTGCGACAGTCCCGGGGGACTCCACCAAGCTCATCCCGAATTGCCCTGGTGCGGTGGCAATCGGGGTAATCATGAGTTTAATCATGCCAGGCGTCTCCCCGAGATACCTTTCATGATTAAAGAAACACACACCACGAAAAATCCTTTATTTGGAATAAAAGACAAAAAACACCCTGGTTCACCCCTTTATTAATCCCAAAAATACCCCTCCAGGTCCGAAGTAATCCACACACACTGTCAGTTCTGCTCCCTGAAGATGTAGTGGCACCGTAGCAATGAAGTGACTCATGCGTCTAGCAGAGACTTCTGTCAGCACTGCAGACTTCAAGATTACCAATTCTGCCTATCTGTATCATTAGAGGCACTCGACTACTGGATAAAGCGCCCGCCTAAGAAGCATAATGTTGGGCGTTCTAGTCCCGGTAAAGAATTTAATTTTTTTATTATTAATTTTAAATTATAATTATTATCTATTTATAAAGTGAAAGTAAATAAACACACACCGCGAAAAATCCTTTATTTGGAATAAAAGACAAAAAACACAGTTTCTCCATTTTATTAAAATCCTCCAATACCCCTCCAGGCCCGACTTAATCCACATGACACTGTCATCTCTGTTACAGAGTACGAGTGATTTGTATGAGCTCCACGTAGCAATCAAGTGAATCATGTGGTCAGCTCACCTAAGAAGCATAAGGTCGTGAGTTCTAGACCCAGTAAAGATTTTTTTTAATTTTAAATTATATTTATAATATATTTATAATTATAATTTAATTATGCACTGAGAGGAGGAGCCGGACATCAGCTGTGAGCTCTCTCTCTCTTCTTTCTCTCTCTCTCCTTTCTCTCTCTCTCCTTTCTTTCTCTCTCTCATTTCTCTCTCTCTCTCCTTTCTCTCTATTTCTCTCTCTCTCTCTTTCTCTCCTTTCACTCTCTCCTTTCTTTCTCTCCTTTCTCTCTCTTCTTTCTTTCTCTCCTTTCTCTCTCTCCTTTCTCTCTCTCCTTTCTTTCTCTCCTTTCCTTCTCTCCTTTCTCTCTCTCCTTTCTTTCTCTCCTTTCTTTCTCTCCTTTCTTTCTCTCTCTCTCTTTCTCTCCTTTCTCTTTCTCTCCTTTCTCTCCTTTTTTTCTCTCCTTTCTCTCTCCTTTCTTTCTCTCTCTCTCCTTTCTTTCTCTCCTTCCTTTCTCTCCTTTCTCTCTCTCTCCTTTATCCCTCCTTTCTTTCTCTCCTTTCTCTCTGTTTCTCCTCTCTCCTTTCTTTCTCTCCTTTCTCTCCTTCCTTTCTCTTCTTTCTCTTCTTTCTCCTCTTTCTCTTCTCTCTCTTCTTTCTCCCTTTCTCTCTCTCTCTTATTTCTCTCTCTCTCCCTTCTCTCTCCTTTCTTTCCCTCTCCTTTCTCTCTCTCTCCTTTCTCTCTCTCCTTTCTTTCTCTCTCTCTCCTTTCTCTCTCCTTTCTCTCCCTCCTTTCTCTCTCTCCTTTCTTTCTCTCCTTTCTTTCTCTCCTTTCTCTCTCTCTCTCTCCTTTCTTTCCATCCTTTCTCTTTCTCTCTCTCCTTTCACTCTATTATATGTTACTAACAAAGCTGATCTGCATTTACTAGGATCCAGTAGCCTTTTTATTCCACCAGTGACTTAGCAATCAAGTTTGATGCACAGTACTTACTGAGTGCTATATAGTTGTCAACATTGAAGACAGAAGCTTCTGTTACCAACTGAGCCTGACAACGATTACAGGAGCAGAAACTTGATCCATTTAAATTTATGGTACTTGGATTTTATCTGGTTAACAGCAATGATCAGAATTTTGGCTTGTAGCATTCCATCCAAGGCAAAAGAGCCAGCAAGGATAGAATGTGTAGGCTGAAAACATGGTGCTGCTGGCTTCCTAATATTCGCAAACAAATCTCTGAGGTCTTCACAGAACAGCTGTACTAATACTGAGATTAAATTACGCATAATTGGACAAAATTAAGTGACCTATAGAACCAATTGATCACACAGGGTTTTATTTAGGGGTCTCAGACTACAGGGAAGCTGAATACAAATTCATATCCCTACTGTCAGAGTTATATTTTTTAAATATTTAGAAAACTATGTATAATTTCCTTTAAACTTCACAAACACATAGTTACATAGGTTTAAAAAAGACCTAGGTCCATCAAGTTCAGCCTTCCTCCACCAATTATACATTTTGTCATTAATTCATTTATAACCAACAATGTTGTGTGTACTGAGGAAATCATCCAGCCCTTTTTTAACATCTGTTGTAGAGTCTGTCATAACTACCTCTTGTTGTAGGGCATTCCACAGTCTGACTGCTCTAACTGTAAAGAACCCCTTCCTTTTTAGCTGCCGGAATCGCTTTTCTTCCACTCGCAGTGAGTGCCTCCTGGTCCTTAGTATTGTCTTTTGAAGGAATTAGTCATGTGCCAGTCTTTATATTGACCACACATGTATTTATACATATAAATGAGATCTCTTCTCAGACGTCTTTTTCTAGTCTAAAACCCTCCAACTTTTCCAACCTCTCATCATATGGGAGGCCTTCCATTCCTTGTAATAATCTAGTTGCCCACCTTTGAACTGACTCTCACTTGTGAATGTCCTTTTTAAAATGTGGATCTCAAAACTGGATCCCATATTGCAGTTGTTGGGATCACAGAATCAATCTTTCTTTTTATACACCCTAAAATCTTGTTTGCTTTTGCAGCTGTTGCCTGACATTGAGTGCTTCTACTTAGCTTACTTTTAACCAGAATACCCAGGTCCTTCTCCTGTTCTATAGTCCTGAGTTCACTTCCATTTAATGTATATGTATCAGTAGGAGTACTCAGTCCTAGGTGCATTACTCTATTTGTATAAGTTTATGGTACATAACATAGACATTAAATGTCTTTACACAGTCCAGATAAATGAAATCAGCTGCATTACCAACATTTAAATGTGTGCTTACCTCCTCATAGAAATCTAACATGTTGGTTAGACACAACTTGTCTTTCGTGAATCCATGCTAGTTGTCAGGTATTGTATTACTCTCAGTAGTATATTTTTGCATTTCATCTATTAAAATGCCCTCAAAAACTTTGCACACTAATGATGTCACACTTTCTTGACATTACATGCCTGGATCCATCTTCTTTCATTTTTTAAATATTAGTACTACATCAGCTATACTCCAATCCAGTAGCTCAGCAATGTTACAAGAGAGTCTAAGAAGTTAAGATACAGCAATTACTGAGCTTAATTCCCTTAATACTCATGGATGAAAGCCATCTTGCCAGGGATATTTGTAAATTTTTAATTTGGCCAGATGCAGGCATACTTCTTGTGCTAAAAAGGTTAGATCAAGTGTTGGAATCAGTGAACTCATGGAGTTCAGGTTTGCTGGGTTCAGCCAGACATTTGTAAAAACTCTGGTTTGGGACCTGGACTTGAACCCAATTTACAATCCCATATAAGTCAATGCGGCCCTGAACTTTGGTGCTGCAAAATCACTGTGAAATGGTTGCACTAAGGGCTAGAGAGCTACAAAAGGAGGCAAAATAGGGCAATTGCCCAAAAAAAATATGGACAGGAAGTAAATAAAAAAGAAAAATTACTTGGAGTCCCACCTATTTTTGACAACCAGCATAGGAAAAGCTGACATCTGCAGGCTGCAATCCTCAGCTGTCAGCTTTATCTTGGCTGGTTATCAAAAATATAGGGAATCACATGCTATTTTTAAAATTGTTTAAATAAATAATTTTTTAAAAATGGGTTGGCCTTTCCCTATTTTTTACAAATCCCAAAGTAAAGCAGACAGCTGGGGGCTTGCATTATAAGGCTGGGAGGGTTCATCGTTATTTGGCCCCTTTCCAGTCTACAAATAGCAGCCTGCAGCTGCTCCAGAATTGGCACATTCATTGCCCAGCTTTTCCTGATTGCCCTGGTGCAGTGGCAATAAAGGTAATTCTTTTGGGGTTTATCTCACCTGTAATTGACACCTGGCATCCAGCTCTGGGGATAGTATTAGATAGCAGTCTATCAGACACCCCCATTACTAACCCTATAAGTGCAGAGTTAAAAAACACACACACTGGAAAAAAAGACAAGAATAATATGGACGTATACTCTGCTGTAACTACAGCAGGGTATACGCCTATATTATTTTTGTCCTTGATTTTCCTTTATCCTATGGCCAGTGTGAACATGAGCTTATAAACTGCATGTATACCAACTCATACTCCGGCTCACTTTTTTGTTTTTTTTGTTTTTGTTTTTACACACTGGAAAAATATTTTTTTTTCTGCTGGAGAATGCAGTTCATTTTAGCTGTGAACGATCTTCAAATTTTGCTTGTCACTAGAGAGAGCATAATAAAGTATATTACATTTGCAGAGTACAACTTCTTCATGATTCGAATTTCCTGGGAAATAAGTGAGTCAACAGGTGAATTCTATTTTTGCCTGAACTACTCATCTCTAATATTAACCACATTGTAGAATTCTTTTGTGAAACTTTTTTCTTTCACATTAAAGTCTGGCGCATACTGGCGTATAGTACTGAGCAGTGCAATGCGAGAAAATGTGAGAAAATGCTGCATTGCTCTCTGACCAATGATAGCATGTGTAGAAGGTTAGATCTGTGGGGTTGAAGTCTCTGGTCCTGTCCCCAGTTCTAACATTTCTACTAGGTCCCGAACTTCAAGGTCAGTGAGGTCCTTGATGGTCCCATCACTGTGCAGATTTTATCAAGTCTGCCTGGAGCATTTTACTGACCGAGGATTCTGTACCCTGTTCGTTCGTAGTTCCGGGAGTACTCCACCATGCTCCACAGGCAACTAACCACCTGGGCCCTCAGGTCACTGTTATACTCTTGACAGTCCTTCCTTCCCCTTTCACTGTCACTGACACACTACTCCTACTGTCTCTCTCCACTGTCTGCCCCTCCCACCTGGACCTCTAGGTGGCCATCCATTGGTCCAACCCTAGTCTGGCACCATTCTATGGGGGAATTTGGGAAAAACAGGGATTATCTGGAGTGTTTGGTTGTTACGAGCACTGGTCTTCTGGGTCCCTAGGGGGTAGGCCCTGCATCCTGGTGGGGATGCAGTACTTTGTAGCTCCCTGATAGCTTCAGGGACGCTACATTTTCCTCCCCATTTTTGATAATGAGCAAAGATAATGCAGATAGCTGTGGGCTGATATTATTAGTGGGCCCTTTACAGCTTAAAACTACCAGCCCGTAGCCAACCAGAGGTGGGGCATCACTTAAGATAGACCAATTCTTGTGTCTCACCTTGGCTCTTCCCATTTGCCCTGGTGTGTTGGCAATCCAGGTAATTGTAGTTGGAGTTGATGTCAGCTATATAGTGTCAGCTGGCAACAATCATATTGTTAATTATTTGAGAGGAGTCTATCAGACAAGCCCATTAGTAACCCAGAAGTCCAAAAAAAGATACATACAAAAAAAATAGTTAAAAAAACCACTTCCCGAACCCCGAACTCCCGAACGTTTCTTCGATCACCATATTACTGAAAAAAAAAACCCTGCAGCTCCATCATAGTCCAGGGAATCCACCGTAGTTTAAAAAAGGATATCTAAAAAAACAAAAACATTCAAACACAGAGAGGTCTCATGCAGCTCAGCATGGCACTGTAAGCAAAGTCTATGGAATGTTAGAATGATACTCCATAGATTTTGTAAGTCGGATTCACTCTAGACATTTTTGTAAAGGAGAACAGAATGAGTTTTTATAGTGCAAAAATACATTATTTATTTTGCCAAGGCATTTTAAGATTCACCACTCTTGTGACCCCTCAAAATTAAAAATTAGAGGCATTGATGTAATAAATGGGGGGATCAGGGGTGGTGACCTTAAAAAGCGATTGGCACAATGTGAGACCAAGTGGATCCTCACATTGAATACCATGGTCCCTATGGTACTCAATGAGTCCATTAGCTATGCCCCATTCCTGTAACTCAGCGGTTATTTCTCCCACCAATTTTTCTAATTGGATCCCTACTGAGTGATCATCTCTGCCCCGTTGTAATTTCTGCTTCTGTTGTTTTTAATTTTAATCTTTCATATTATCTCTGGTCCCGTTTCTAATGCTGGATACATTTGCCTTTGCTTTTCTCCTTACATAGGCACCTTTACTATATAATGATATTACAAGAATTCTCGGAAGATTACCATGGATTTTGGCTGCCTTAGGAATTCAAGCAATGTCTACTTCTCATGATGTGATTGTATGCTGTGTCTGTCCCGGTCCTCATGTGGGCATGCGCGAGCCCTTCGGCTTCTCTCTGTGCTCACTACCGCGTCAATATGCTGCGCGCATGTGCGGGAGCTATGGTTACGCGTCCTCGCTCCCACACATGTGCGATAAAGCGTGACGGCGGGGTATCGCACGAGACTTTCCAGACAGACTCGCGCATGCACCGTCATGTGACTTCCGGGTCCGGTCATTGGCGATACTATTTAAAACTGGCATTTCAGGAGTTTGTATTACGGCACCCCATCCCCTAAGGAAAAGTTAACACTTCGTTCATTGAAACGTCCGTGCTCAATAAATAATGTATTTTTGCACTATAAAAACTCGTTCTGTTCTCCTTCACAAAACATGAATTTGAGTTTGTGCTACCCATGTGGCCCTAGGATTTATAGGACCCTCGGGACTTATTAAGTATGGTTATCTTGAATCTTGCTCTAATATCACTCTAGACATTGTATCAGCTGGATTTTTTTTTCCTTTTGTATAAAGAGGTGAACAAGGGTAAGTGTCTTTTTTTATTTCTCTGTGTTAGTCTGTTTCTGGGTTTTTTCAGATATCCTTTTCTGGACTACAAAGCATTTGGTTGACTATGGTGGATTCCCTGGACTATGTCAGATTTGCATGTTTTTTTTTAAATAAAATGATAAATGAGGGAAAGTTCTGAGGTATTTTTTTCATGTGTGTTTTTTTTCTATATTACTAGGTTGGAAACCTTTCCATTACTAACATCAGGACTTGATGACAGCTGACATTACACATTTGACATGAGCCCCAAAAATTATTACCCAAATTGCCAGAGCAACAGGGAAATCAGGAAGGGCCGAGGCAAAGCACCACTACTGCTGCATCCAATGTGATATGTCACTTCTTGGGTGGCTGATGGTTAGTATTTTTAGGCTGGGAAGGGCTGAATAACCATGGAACTTCCCAGACTGATAATATATCAGCAATTTGTCATTTTTCCAATCAAATTTACAAAATCATTTTTTAGGGACCACATCACATTTGAAGTGATTTTAAGAAGCCTAGGTTACATAAAATACCCAAAAGGGACACCCTTTTAAAATCTGCACCCCTCAAGCTACTCAAAACCACATTCAAGAAGTTTGTTAACCCTTTAAATGCTTCACAGAAACTAAAGCAATGTGGAAAGAAAAAAAATAAATGTTATTTTTTCCCCACAAAAATGTTACTTTAGTCCAAAACATTTTATTATTCATAAGGATAACAAGTGAAAATGCACCATAAAATTTGTTGTAAAAATTCTCCTGAGCACCACAATACCCCATATGTAGTGGAAACCTCCTGTTTGGGTGCATGACAGGGCTTAGAAGGAAGGAGAGCCATTTGAATTTTTTAATGCAAAATCAGCTGGAATCATCAGCGGATGCAATATCGCGTTTGGAGACCTCCCTGAGGTGTCTAAAACAGTGAAGCTCTCCAATCAGTGACCCTATTTTGGAAACTAGACACCTCAAGGAATTTATCTAGCTGTTTGGTGAGCCCTTCCCAGGTGCTTCACAGAGTTTTGCATGAGCAGTGGAAATGAAAAAATACATTTTTTTCACAAAAATCTTGCTTTAACTCAAATCTTTCATTTTCACAAGGGTAACAAATATTTTGCACAGTACAATTTGTTCTGCAATTTTTCCTGAGTACGCCAATACCCCATATGTGATGGAAAGCTACTGTCTGGGCGCATGGCAGATCTTTGAGTTGATGAGCGTCATTTGAATTTTTGAATGCAAAATTAGCTGTAATCATTAGTGGATGCCGTGTCACATTTGGAGAGCCCCTCAGATGCATAAATACTACCCCATTTTGTAAACTAGAACCCTGTAGGAATTTATCTAGACATTTAGTGAGCACCTTGATCCCAGAGGTGCTTCAAAGAATGTTATAACGCTGAGCTGTGAAAATGAAAAAATACATTTTTAATCACACAAGTGTTGCATTACCCTAAATATGTTCATAAGTAAAAAAAAAAAACCTAAAAAAAGTGATATTACTAGTAATGAGCGAGCATGCTTGTCACTACTCGGTACTCGCACGAGTATCGCTGTACTCGAGCTGCTCGGCGGGGACCGAGTAATCTCGCGATACTCGTGCTGTACTCGTGGTCTTCATTTCTGCATGTTGGCGCTCTTTTGAGAGCCAGCCCTCATGCAGGGATTGGCTGGCAGACCACTGCAATGCCACAGCCCTGTTAGTTGTGGAATTGCAGTGATTGGCCGGCCTGCACAGCGTGACCGAGCCTTTATATCAGCCGGCGCGCTGTGCTGTGCTCACAGCTATCCAGACTGTCAGTGCAGGGAGAGTGTCGCTGATTCAGGGAAAGCTTTGCGGCCCTTTATAGCTTTTTCAGTTGCTGGGCTGCAAACAGTGTGACCAAAAGTCCTTCTCAGGACTATTCTAGTTGTATACAGGCAGGCAGGGTATAGCCAGGTCGGAGTACAGTAGCAGAGTCCTTCTCAGGACTATTGTTGCTATATACAGGCAGGGTATAGCCAGGTCTGAATACAGGCTAGTGACCAAAAGAGTCCTTGTCAGGACTATTGTACCAGTATACAGGCATGCAGGCAGGCAGGGTAGTGGTGACCGTATACCAGCCTTCATCATATCTGGGGCTGGTGTACACAGTGTAAAACAGTCCAGATAGTGTCTGACTTGTCTGTAATTGTCGCTCCCCAAAAAAACCTGTTAGGTTCTTATTGCGTCCGTGCTTGGTTTTTAAAACCGCACGTGTGTGCCTGTTGGTGGCAGCGTACAGGTGCACTTGTGTGCAATTTCCAGAAACTTTGATATAACGCACAAGTAGTGAATATACACGTCAGCAGTGCACAGCATTGCAAAATGCGCAAGGGCATTGGCAATGAACAAGGAAGTGGACGTGATGGTGGTGCAGGCAGAGGCCGAGGTCGTGGGCAAGCTCTAATTTCGCCACAACAAAGGGCCACATCTAGTCGCTCGCACGTCCTGTCCCAAATTCTTGGGGACCGCAGCAGTACACCGCTCTTGAACCAAGACCAGTGTCAACAGGTTGTTAGTTGGATAGCAGATAATGCTTCCAGTCAGATTGGCACCACCACAAACACTCTGTCTTCCACACGGTCAAGTGTCAGTAGCCGTGATACTGCACCGCACATTTCTGAACCTGATCCTCCTTCCTACCACCAGGCTGAGTACACGTCCTCCTCGGACATTAATGATCCCACACTTGGACACTCGGAAGAGCTGTTCACGTTTCCATTCACACATTCTGGCCTCTCGCCAGCTCATATTGAAGTGGGTCATGAGGAGATCGTCTGTACAGATATATATTTGAGCAGCCACGTTCTCACGAAGTTGGCAACGTGTCCCAACAAGTGGTGGACGATGATGAGACACAATTGTCAGGAAGTCAGGAGGAGGAGCAGGGTGCGGAAGAGGAAGACGACGTGGTGGATGATCCAGTAACTGACCCAACCTGGCAGGAGGATATGCAGAGCGAGGACAGCAGTGCACAGGGGGAGGGAGGCGTAGCATCACAACAGGCAGTAAGAAGCAGGGTGGTGGCCCCAGGCAGAAGTCAGGCAACCGTTCCCCGGAACAACACGACGACACAAGGTGCCTGTACAAATGTTAGGTCTTCCCGAGTCTGGCAGTTTTTTAAGTTGGATCCAGATGATTCAAAAAAGGCCATTTGCAACACCTGCTGTGCCAGCATCAGCAGGGGTACCAAAACTAGCAGCCTGACCACCACCAGCATGATCAGGCACATGTCAGCCAAGCACCCGACTTTGTGGGAAGTACAACAGAGTCGAGGAGCAGTGCTTGCTGATGTCACTGCTATGTCTTCGCTGGTTGTGCATGCGAGCCAATCCTCTGTCCATGCTGCCTGCGAACAAGCCTCCTCCACTCCTGCACCTGCAGTTGCCTACGCAGAAAGAACACCATCATCAAGCACGTCCTTGTCCCAGCACAGCGTTCAGTTATCCATTCAGCAAACCTTTGAACACAGGCGCAAATACACTGCCAACACCCCACATGCCACAGTTCTAAATGCTAACATTTCGCGACTGCTTGTGCTGGAAATGTTGCCTTTTAGGCTGGTGGAGACAGAAGCATTCCATGACCTGAAGGCGGCAGCTGTCCCACGTTACTCGGTCCCCAGCCGCCACTATTTCTCCCGGTGTGCCGTCCCCGCGTTGCATAACCACGTGTCACAAAACATCACACGTGCCCTGAACAACGCTGTTTCACCCAAGGTCCACCTAACCACAGACACTTGGACAAGTGCTTGTGGGCAAGGCCGCTACATCTCATTGACGGCACACTGGGTTAATATTGTGGAAGCTGGGACCCAGTCTGAGCGAGGGACGGAACACGTCCTTCCCACACCAAGGTTTGCAGGCCCTACCTCAGTCAGTGTTTCACCCACACTCTACAGCTCCGGAATGTCATGCTCTTCAGCCTCCTCCTCCTCCTGCGCATCCTCATCCACTGTGCCCTCCACACCAGTCACAAGCTGGAAGCACTGCAGCACTGCCTCGGCGAAGCGGCAACAGGCTGTGCTGAAGCTAATCTGCATAGGTGACAAACCCCACAATGCAGAAGAGCTGTGGACAGCTCTGAAACAGCAGGCAGATCACTGGCTCACACCTCTGAACCTAAAGCCAGGAAAGGTCGTGTGTGACAATGGCCGGAACCTGGTGGCGGCTTTGAGGCGAGGCCAGCTGACACATGTTCCATGCGTGGCCCATGTGCTCAACCTCGTGGTTCAGCGGTTTATAAAGTCATACCCAGAGCTGTCTGATCTGCTGGTAAAAGTTCGCCGCCTGTCTGCACATTTTCGAAAGTCACCTACTGCTTCAGCCGGCCTTGCCGGCTTTCAGCGCCGTTTGCATCTTCCGGCTCACAGACTGGTGTGTGATGTCCCCACGCGTTGGAATTCAACTCTGCACATGTTGGTCAGGATATGTGAGCAGAAGAGGGCAGTTGTTGAGTACCTGCATCACCTAAGCCGTCGGGAAATGGGTCAAACTCCACACATAACACCTGAGGAGTGGAGATGGATGTCAGACCTATGTACCATCCTCCAAAACTTTGAGGACTCCACCAAGATGGTGAGTGGTGATGACGCCATTATTAGCGTCACCATACCGCTACTCTGCCTTCTAAAACGGTCTCTGCTGAAAAACAAACATGAGGCATTGCAGGCGGAGCGCGATGAGTTGCAGCAAGAAACAGTAGTGGGTGTGGGTGATAACACACAGCCCAGCCTCGTCTCATCACAACGTGCAGTGGAGGACTATGACGAGGAGGAGGATGAAGACATGGAGCAACTCTCCGGCCAAATTGAGGATATGACATGCACACCAGTCATATCCTCGGTTCAGCATGGCTGGCCAGAGGACAGGGTAGAGGAGGAGGAGGAGGAGGAGGAGGAGGACAGCATGTTCAGTCATCTTGTTGGTCAGGCTACTGAAGTCCTGGCTGTTAAGAGTCTGGCGCACATGGCTGACTTTATGGTAAGCTGCCTGTCTCGTGACCCTCGCGTTAAGAACATCTTGGCCGACAATCATTACTGGTTGGTAACACTGTTAGACCCACGCTACAAGGAGAACTTTTTGTCTCTTATTCCCGTGGAGGAGAGGTCAACCAAAATGCAGCAGTTCCGGAAGGCCATACTCACGGAAGTAGGCAAAGCATTCCCCTCACAAAACGCTAGCGGCATAGGTCAGGAATCAGTGGACAACCGAGGCGTACAGCCGAGAGAGGCACAAGTCCAATCCGCCAGAGGTAGGGGAACAGTCTTTAAGATGTGGGACAGTTTTCTCAGCCCCTTACGTACCACAGCCCCTGAGGTGCGGGGTAGTGCCACAAGAAATCCTAAGTTTGCCCAGATGCTGAAGGAGTACCTTGCAGATCGAACAACTGTACTCCGACATTCCTCTGTGCCTTACAATTATTGGGTATCCAAGCTGGACACGTGGCATGAATTGGCTCTCTACGCCTTGGAAGTCCTGGCCTGCCCTGCTGCTAGCGTTTTGTCAGAGCGTGTTTTTAGTGCCGCAGGTGGAATCATTACAGATAAACGCACCCGCCTGTCAACTGAAAATGCTGACAGGCTTACTCTGATCAAGATGAACAAGGGTTGGATTGGGCCAGACTTCACCACACCACCAGCAAATGAGAGCGGAATTTAAAGTTTGCCATGTACCTCCACTCACCCATGGGTACACACTTCTGGACTTTGGATAATCGCTGGACTGCTCCTCCTTCTCCTCATGCGCCACCATGATGATGACCGTTACAAATTGCAATACTTAGGCCTTTGTTTCAGGTATACCCCCAGTGGTAAATTTTTTCGCCCATTCTTTGCAGAATGGACATTACAACGACAGGAGACCCGCTCCTTTGCAATGGGAACAATGTTTTGAGGCCCTCATGCACGTCTCTACCCAGGGACAACGTGGAGCCTCCCAATTTTTGGCTGCCCTGCCTAAGGGCTATACTATAATACACCCACTTCCTTAAAATGGACACTTAATGTTTTGAGGCCCTCATGCACGTCTCTACCCAGGGACAACGTGGAGCCTCCCAATTTTTGGCTGCCCTGCCTAAGGGCTATACTATAATACACCCACTTCCTTAAAATGGACACTTAATGTTTTGAGGCCCTCATGCACGTCTCTACCCAGGGACAACGTGGAGCCTCCCAATTTTTGGCTGCCCTGCCTAAGGGCTATACTATAATACACCCACTTCCTTACAATGGGCACTTCAGGTTTACAGGCCATCATGCACGTCTCTATCCAGGGACAATGTGGAGCCTCCCAATTTTTGGCTGCCCTGGCAAAGGGCTATACTGAAATAGACCCACTTCCTTACAATGGGCACTTCAGGTTTACAGGCCATCATGCACGTCTCTATCCAGGGACAATGTGGAGCCTCCCAATTTTTGGCTGCCCTGGCAAAGGGCTATACTGAAATAGACCCACTTCCTTACAATGGGCACTTCAGGTTTACAGGCCCTCATGCACGTCTGTATGCAGGGGCATTGGTGAACCTCACAATTTTGGACTGCCCTGGCAAAGGAAAGTACTACAAAGACTCACTTCCTCAAAATGGGCACATTAGACTCAAGAGGCCTTCATGTACGTCTCTTCTCAGGGACATCGGAGTGCCACACAATGTTTTCACGTAAAATCTTTCATGTATTAATCTCAAAAAGTAACATACACCAGCTCTATCTCACTATTGGGTATGTGCCCTTAACATTTCCGCCATGAAAAATCATTTTGGGGTCATTTTGGAAGGTTTTCTGGTGAGTCTGTAAAAATGGCGTAAAACGCGGACAAAATTGTTCACAGCTGTGACTTTTCAGTGATAAATGCTTCAAGGGGTCTTCCCCATGCTGTTGCCATGTCATTTGAGCATTAGGGTTTCTCCATGCTGCCGGGGGGTCATTTCACAAAAATACTCGGGTCTCCCATAGGATAACATTGGGCTCGTTGCTCGGCCCGAGTACACGAGTATCTTGGGAGGCTCGGCCCGAGCTTCGAGCACCCGAGCTTTTTAGTACTCGCTCATCACTAGATATTACTGTAATTGTACTGACCAGAAGAATAAAGCTGTCTTATCACTTTCACGGCATGGTGAATAGTGCAAAAAAAAACAAGAAACAATTCCATAATTACTGTTTCGTCATGATTTTGCCTCAAAGTGGAATTGAAAGCGAACAAAAAAGTGTTATGTGGTTCAAAATTCTACCAAAACTACTAAAAACTCCAACTTATCCCACAAATATCAAGCCCTCACATAACTCTGTCAGCAGAAAAATTAAAAAAAAAAAACTATAGCCTTCAAAATTCTGTGATGCAAAAATATTGGTGTTTTCCACAGATTAAATTGTCATTACACCCATCGATGATTTACAATAGAGGAGTAATTTCCACATGTGGTCACTTGAGGGGGTTTCTGTTGTACTGGCACTTCGGGGCTCTGTAAATGGAGTCCACAAACTATTCTAGGAAAATATGTGCTCCAAAAATCAAATGGCACTCCTTCCCTCCTGAGCCCTGTGGTGCGACCAAACAGTACTGCACGGTCACATGTGGGAAATTGCCATGTTCAGGAGAAATTGTGTAACACATTATATCACCTTTGTTGCCTATTCCCCCAGTGAAAATGTGAATTCTTGGGTTAAAGAACATTTTAGTAGTAGCTATTTAATTATGTTTCCTTCACTAATAGTAACAATTTTTGTGAAACAACTGGGGTGTTAATATGCTCACTGCAATCCCTCAAATAATTCATTGAGGGGAGCAGTTTGTAAAATGGGGTCACTTTTGGGTTGTTTCTGTTGTTCTGGCACCTCAGGGGCTCTGCCAACAGCAATAGCACAACAAACTGAACAGTGCATTTTCTCCTGTTACCCTTGTGAAAATAAAAGGTTTGGGGTTAAAACAACATTTCTGCTCAACATTTCAAAATTCTGTGCTCATCAAACATCAAGATAAATAACTTTATATATAAATTCCTTTATGTGTCTAGCTTCCAAAAATGGACATCACTTGTAGGGGATCTCCCCCATTTAGGCACATAAGGTGCTTTTAAAATGAGACATGGCATCTACTAATGATTCCAGCTTATTTTGTATTAAAAAATTCAAATGGTGTTCCTTCCCTTCCGAGCCCTGGTGTGTGAAAACAGTAGATTTCCACCATATTTGAAGAACCAGCATACTCAGGAGATATTGCACAAACATTTTTATGGTGCCTTTTCTCCTGTTACCTTTGTGAAAATTACATATTTGAGGTTAAAGTCACATTACTTTGGTAAAAATTTATTTTTTTACTTTTCACGGCTCAATGTTGCAAATTTCTGTTAAGCACCTGTGGGTTCAAGGTGCTCACCAAACATCTAGATAAATTCCTATATGTGTATAATTTTCAAAATTGGGTCCCTTGTGGGGATACTCCACTGTTTAGGTATATCAGAGGCTCTCCAAATGCAGTATGACATCTGCTGATGATTCCAGATAATTTTGTATTCAAAATGTCAAATGGCGCTCCTTCCCTTCCAAGCCCTGCCATGCGCCCAAACAATAGATTTTCACCATATGTAAGGTATTGGTGTACTCAGGAGAATTTGCACAACAAATGGTATGGTGCATTTTCTCTTGTTACCCTTGTGAAAATGCTAAGTTTGTGGCTAAATTAACATTTTTGTGGGAAAAAGTAAATTTTAATTTTTCCTTCTACATGGCTTAAATTCCTGTGAAGCACCTAAAAGCATTAATAAACTTATTGGATGTGGTTTTGAGCATTTTGAGGGGTGAGGTTTAAAGAATGCTGTCACTCTTAGGTATTTTCTGTCACTTAGGCTTTTCAAAGTCACTTCAAAGGTGATGTCATTCCTAAAAAATGATTTTGTAAATGTTATTGGAAAAATGAGAAATTCCTGATAAACTTTGAACCCTTATAACTTCCTAACAAAAAATGTGTTGTGATGTTTCAAAAATTGTGCTAATGTAAAATGGAAATGTGGTAAATGTTATTTATTAACTATTCTGTGTGTCATAACTCTTGTATTTAATGGCATACAAATTGAAATGTTTTAAAATTGCAAAATGTTCAAATCTTTTGCTACATTTCAGATATGTTCACAAATAAACCCCAAAAATATAATCTTAAATTACCACTACCATTTAGTAAAATATGTCACAAAAAACTTTCTCAAAAATACCAGAATCCATTCAAGCGTTCCAGAGTTTTAACCTGTCATGTTTACACTGGTAAGAATTAAAAAAAAATGGCCTAGTCAGAAAGGTGAAAACCAGGCTTAGGGGTAAACGGGTTAATTTCAAATTTCTCAAAAGGTGTTTGATCCATTAATTGCCCAATAAATTTCAGGACTAAATTAATATGTGTATCTACACTGTTCTCCTAAACTTGCTTCTCACTTTTTCACACCATGAGACCAAGACCAATTGATCAACAGTACCTTGTCCTTGTTCTCAGACAGAAGTGGTCAGAGAGCTTAGAGTGTTACAGAGTGTCATCAACAGTTGCATCACAGATACATTGAGGCTAGAAAAGCCACAGAAAGGAATAGAAGTGTATGTCCTTTGGCCACATCTCCCACTGATTTCCACTTCATTGTGAACAATGCCCTTCGGACGGTGATGATGAATGCCAAACAACTCCAGGCACAATAATAGGAGGTGAAACGAACCTAAGTTTCATATCAGACCATTCAAAACTTTTACATCAGCATGATCTGCATGCTAGATGACCTGCAAAGGTAACTGACCATACCACCAAAGACAGGCAGCATCATCTTGCATGGGCCAGGGAGCATCTATGCTTAATGAAGTTTCAATGGGCCTCTGTACTGTTTAGTATTGAAAGTCAATTCACACTATGCAAAAAAGATAGCCATCAACGATGTTGCAGATGACAAGAGAGCGCTATACCTCAGTTACCATAGTCACCAGATTAGCCTTTACTGATGGTTTTACAGCGTGGGTAGGTGTGTCAATTTAATACAGGACTGCCCTACACTTTGTGAATGGTACAGTGACAAGCCCCTACTACTTGAATAACATCAATAATCCAGTTATTGTGCCTCTGCATGAACAACACAGGCCTAATTTCATCTTCATGGATTACAGTGCTCCAGCTCATCAAAGTCACATCTTTGGGAAATGGCTGCTGGAGACTGGGGGACCTGAAATTCAGTGGCCTGCACTTTCTTCAGACCTGAATCACATAGAAAACCTATGGGATTAGCTGAACTGCAGTGCAGAGGCTCTTATCTCTGCACCCCAGAACCTCAGTGAAATGAGGGCTACTCTTCAAGAAGAGTGTGATTCAATGCCTCAACAGACAATAATTCTACTTGTGAACAGCATGAGACATCATTGTTGTTCAAGCCACATAACAAGCTATTGAGATAGTGACATTTTTGGGGGGCATACCCACCACTGTTTTTGGCTTGTGTTTCAATAAATTGTTGAGATGAGGAAATCACCGTTGCATGAATATACTTAAATGCCCTAGTTTCATGAAAAAATATTCCTGTAACATAAACTTTTTATGGTTTAAAATAAATTTTACCAGAAAGCCAAATATCTCTAACTTTTCGTGAGTAGTATGTTCTGGGCTCAGTACAGAGAAATAAAATCTTTTTCCATGCTTTCAGGATAATTTTCAGATTATATTTAGAATTTTAAATAATATAAAATCAGTAAAGAGAAACAGGAATTGTGTTTCCCACCATTCACTTTCTTCTTCTCATAGAGGTTGATAATGTATCTTTTGGGGAAATACTCAGAAATGAAACTTAGATTTGACTTTGGAAATAAATAGTGCTTAGCAGATAGTATATATTTTCTGATCATTTTTGCATGTCCTTTATAGGTTAACACATATTTCTTCAATCAAAAAAATATTACTGATCTTTAGGTTATATAACTAAAAGAAAACCTTTTTTGTTATCCCATAGAGACTTGTTAACACAACATGAAAACCTATGTCATCAGCATTGCTTCTTCCACGGTCTGATCATAAAGTTCAAAGCTCTTCAAGTAATTTTAAGTAAAGACATTGATAACTAGTCTGAAGATGAGGTTCTGAATACTGATATACGTCATAAAAAATACATTAATTTGTGAACTTAATTTGACAAACCACTGTTTCCTGCAAAGTGAAAAAAAAAATATTTGACCATGTTACAAACAGATTAAATTCAATTGAAGAAAGTTTTTATTTAAACATACATAAAAAAAATCTATTATTTTGTGCAAGATCAATTTACATAAAATCAAGAAAATAAAGGATTTTTTTATTTGTCTTTTTAATTTCTGTCAATATATAGGGACCACGGGGGAACTCTATTCTTCTTAAGGAAACTTTACAAGCCAGTCTGGCTGCCAGTAAGGGGACTTATAGCTTCAATGCCCCTCTGGGAAATATTCAAATTGTCTCTCCAGGAAAGGAGACAAACTCTAGCACAGCGTCACCTATGGAAGTGGTGATCCTAAAAGTCAAAAGTGCATTTTTAACAATCCTTTGCATATGACTTAGGATTTATGCTAGATCAGAATCCCAATTTGCACAGATTGGGATTCTGATCTGGCATAAATCCTAAGGGGGGCTTTACACGTTGCGACATCGCTTCTGAAATATCGTTGGGGTCACATCATTAGTGACGCACATCCGACGCCGGTAACGACATCGCAACGTGTAAATCCTAGATGCGCCGATAAACGATCGCAAAAGCATCGTAAATCAGTGATCTGTGTAGCGTCGGTCATTTTCATAATGTCAGGTCGACCGCAGGTTCGATGTTGTTTGTTGCTCCTGCAGCAGCACACATCACTGTGTGTAAACCCGCAGGAGCGACAGATATCTCCTTACCTGCGTCCACCGGCAATGTGGAAGGGAGAAGGTGGGTGGGATGTTATGTCCCGCTCATCTCCGCCCCTCCGCTTCTATTGGCCGGCCGATTAGTGACGTCGCAGTGACGTCGCTGTGATGCGGAACGCATATCCCCCTTGAAGGAGGGATTGTTCGGCGGTCACAGCGACGTCGCCGAGCAGGTATGTGAGTGTGAAGCTGCCGTAGCTGCCGTCAGCTTCACCGTAGCAATAATGTTCACTATGGCAGCAATCACCACATATCGCATGTGCGACGGGGGCGGGAGCTATCGCGCTCGACATTGCTAGCCGATGCTAGCGATGTCGCAACGTGTAAAGTACCCCTTAGTCATATGCAAAGGATTGTTAAAAATCCATTTTTTACTTTTAGGAGGTGGCGCTGCGCTAGAGTTTGTCTCCTTTCCTGGAGAGACAATTTGTCAATATATAATAATATTATTATTTAATTGATTCAGACAGAAAAATAAACAACAAAAAGGCAATGTTGAATTGACAATGTCTTCATTAATGTAGCAAAACAATTAAAGACATTTCTGTCATTAGTAAATAGACCCTAAAACTAATAGCTATAAATACAGAATTTTGGGTAGAAGCGACATTCAGCAGGTCATTTTTTTATACTTGTATACCAGTCCGACTAGGCTGAGATATGTGATATGGTTGAAAAATGAAACGTGGCTATGTAAAAATTGTCGCTTTGTGCAAATCACTGCAGTTAAATGCAATTTCATCGTAAGAGGGTTTTCTCTACATTGCAAGCTATGACTTACTTACAGGTTGTAACATACTGATTAGTAGGGTGCAACTAGTGGAATTCCCATAAATACCAAAAAATGATCTGTCCTGTTCTCAGAATAGCAAGGTTATAACAGTCAGAGTGCATCTGATCAACAAGTCACAATACATATAGCTATATACTGTATATATTTGCTGACATAGCAAAAGTATATTCGTCTGGGTAATTGTAGAACTGCATTGCATCATGCAAGGGACAGGATTTCCTAAGAAGGACAGTACCAACTGTCCTTCAACCTACAGTGCCTTGCACAAGTACCATATGTTGCATCTGATGATGAAAACTATGTACCACAAGTGGATGTTACTGTAGAAGACTCAGACATTGAACAAGAAATGGTAAAAGAGCAGGAAAAAGAATACGACTCAGACGAAAGTGTTGAGGATGAGTCTGTGCCTCAAAGTGCAGGCGACATTTGGACTGCTAAGGATAAAACTCAATGTTGTAGTGATCCACTGCCAAATGCACAAACAAAATCTCGTAATGTCCTATGACAAAGAGGTGGCCCTGCAGCAATCAGCAACCTGTATACAGCAAAAGAGCTATTCAAGTCAATCATGACTCCCGAGATGTGTGACATCATATTACGATAAACGAATCGAAAGGCCAAGAGAGTTTGTGATGCTTACAACAACGAACTGGTACAACGTTTTCCTGATTCTTCTGAACGGCCACCACAAAAAACATTCAAGCAATTTACTGAAACTGCATTTTTGGGCATACTGATTTCTGCTGGTGTGCACAGAGACAACAAAGAGAATCTGGAGGAAATGTGGAATGTTGCTGCTCTGCCTCTTATACGTGCAGCCTTGTCTCATGACTAGAGTTGAGCGCGGTTCGAGGTTCTCCAGTTCACGGCTCGAGTGATTTTGGGGGCTGTTCTAGATAGAACTAGAACTCGAGCTTTTTGCTAAAGCTCGATAGTTCTAGATACGTTCGAGAACGGTTCTAGCAGCAAAAAGACCAGCTAATTACTAGCTGGCTTTCCGCTGTAATAGTGTAAGTCACTCTGTGACTCACACTATTATGAAATTTCAGTGAACAGTGTGCGGGAACAGCGCATTCAGATCACTGCTGTATGGATAATGGCTTTTTTTTTCCCTTGTCTTCCTTCCCTAAGCGCGCGCGTGTAGTGGGGCGGGCCAGCATGTCAGCCAATCCCAGACACACACACAGCTAAGTGGACTTTTAGCCAGAGGAGCAACGGCATGTGTGATAGGATGTCCATGTCACATGTTTCTGCATTATAAAAACGAGTATCTGCCCGTCCGGACGCCATTATCTCTTCTGCGTCCTTGGTGTCAGTCACCGCTGGCGCAGCGCCTATATCCGATACTGCTGTGTACACGCTATACACAGCTCTGTACAGCATAGGGATAGCACTTTCTATAAGTCCTTTTAAGGGCTAATACCGGCAGGGTCAGAGCTATAGGTGACAGGTCCGTGAAAACAGAGTTTAACAGCTACACAAGATGACAGCGTCTGTGTAGCTAAGGTAAGGGATTTCCTCGCTGCATTTCCCCATTAGGAGGGATAGAAAGGCAGGCTTCCTTTCCTCTACCCAGAGACCCACAACCCTGCCACTGTACCCTCCTGCCCTTTGCACACTCAAACTCATTGTTACTAAGCCATTATACTAGCAAACACTGAGTGAACTTAGTGGCATCCTAAACGTGGCTGTTGGACTTCTGTATTGTCCCACAAGTGCAAAGATATTTGCAGAATGTCTGCCTGCATTGCACACTCAAACTCATTGTTACTAAGCCATTATACTAGCAAACACTGAGTGAACTTAAGGTACCGTCACACTAAGCAACTTACCAGCGATCCCAACAACGATAGGGATCGCTGGTAAGTTGCTAGGAGGTTGCTGGTGAGATGTCACACTGCGACGCTCCAGCGATCCCACCAGCAACCTGACCTGGCAGGGATCGCTGGAGCGTGGCTACACGAGTTGCTGGTGAGCTCACCAGCAACCAGTGACCAGCCCTCAGCGCCGCGTGGAAGATGCTGCGCTTGGTAACTAAGGTAAATATCGGTAACCAACCCGATATTTACCTTGGTTACCTCTGCACGGAGCTACACGTGCAGAGAGCAGGGAGCAGCGCACACTGAGCGCTGGCTCCTTGCTCTCCTAGTACAGCACACATCGGGTTAATTACCCGATGTATGCTGCAGCTACATGTGCACAGAGCAGGGAGCAGCGCACAATGCTTAGCGCTGGCTCCCTGCTCTCCTACTTACAGCACACATGTGGTTAATTAACCCGATGTGTCCTGCAGCTAAATGTGCACAGAGCAGGGAGCAGCGCACAATGCTTAGCGCTGGCTCCTTGCTCTCCTAGTTACAGCACACATCAGGTTAATTAACCCGATGTATGCTGCAGCTAAATGTGCACAGAGCAGGGAGCAGCGCACACTGCTTAGCGCTGGCTCCCAGCTCTCCTAGTTACAGCACACATGGGGTTAATTACCTGATGTGTGCTGCAGCTACATGTGCACAGAGCAGGGAGCAGCGCACAATGCTTAGCGCTGGCTCCTTGCTCTCCTAGCTGCAGGACACATCAGGTTAATTAACCCGATGTGTCCTGCAGCTAGCTACATGTGCACAGAGCAGGAGCCGGCAGCACAGGCAGTGAGAGCGGCTGGTATCGAAGGTAAATATCGGGTAACCAAGGACAGGGCTTCTTGGTTACCCGATGTTTACATTGGTTACCAGCCTCTGCAGAAGCCGGCTCCTGCTGCCTGCACATTAGTTGTTGCTGTCTCGCTGTCACACACAGCGATCTGTGCTTCACAGCGGGACAGCAACAACTAAAAAATGGCCCAGGACATTCAGCAACAACCAACGACCTCACAGCAGGGGCCAGGTTGTTGCTGGATGTCACACACAGCAACATCGCTAGCAACGTCACAAAAGTTGTTCGTTAGCAGCGATGTTGCTAGCGATGTTGCTTAGTGTGACGGGGCCTTTAGTGGCATCCTAAACGTGGCTGTTGGACTTCTGTATTGTTACATTAGTGCAAAGATATTTGCAGCACGTCTGCCTGCATTGCACAATCAAACTCATTGTTACTAAGCCATTATACTAGCAAACACTGAGTGAACTTAGTGGCATCCTAAACGTGGCTGTTGGACTTCTGTATTGTCCCACAAGTGCAAATATATTTGCAGCACGTCTGACTGCATTGCACACTCAAACTCATTGTTACTAAGCCATTATACTAGCAAACACTGAGTGAACTTAGTGGCATCCTAAACGTGGCTGTTGGACTTCGGTATTGTCCCACAAGTGCAAAGATATTTGCAGCACGTCTGCCTGCATTGCACACTCAAACTCATTGTTACTAAGCCATTATACTAGCAAACACTGCTGCCAGTTTAAGGGCCGTAGTTGCATTGTCAGGGATAATTATTGTTGTTTATTCTGCTGTTAATAAAGCTAGACCACCGCTGAAATCTACACCACCTCTCAATTTTTACTACCACATTTTAAGTGCACAATCTTGTCGCTATCAAAATGAGTGGCAAAATGACAGATGCTGGTGGAAAGGGGAAGAGGCGTGTGGGAAAAGGAAAAAAGGGTTTGTCCGTGGGGAAGGTGGCAAAGCTCCATTAACATCTGCTGAAGATAGACCATCTTCCAGCAAAAGTAAGATGTCTACTACTTACCGTGGACAATCCGATGTGCTCCCTTTTTTACGGACACGAACAACTGGAACAAAGGTAGATGATGGCCAAAAAAGGAAAATGCTTGAATGGATCTCAAGTGGTCCAACAAGTGCCCTCTCCGCCACCTCAACTACCGCATCCAAAAAACACCAGTCCTCTGAGTTGTCATCCCAATCAAACTTGCTTTCTCCCAGCTCTGAAGTCTCCATCCGCCCTGCACAGTATGGTGGAACTGAGATGGCTGAGTCTGCAGAGCTGTTCAGTCACACTATAGCCTGGGAATCAGAGGTCTGCTCCCAAGCTACAGTGAGTACAGACCAGGAAATGGTCTGCAGTGATGCCCAGAACCTTTGTGACTCTGATTCAGGCCATGAGGACCAAGTTTCTGAGCATAATGTTGACCCTTTTTCACAAACTGTAACACCTGTTGTTATAGACAATGAGGATCATACTGATGACGATGAGACGCAGATACCAGATTGGGATGACAACTTTAATATTCGGTCAGGGCAAGAAGAGGCTCGGTCTGAGGGTAAGGGGAGTGCAAACACAACAATTTATGAGGAAGTTCTAGATCCCACCTACTGTCAACCCACAGTCAGCACTCGAGGAGGTCAACAGAGGCGGTGGAGGAGGATGCAACTGACGACGAAGTTACCTTGCGCTTTCCTGGACAGAGTAGGAGTACTGGTAGCACGTCTACAACTGCATCCTCAGCCACCACTGTGCCTCTGAGCACTAGTCGGGGTGGATCAGCAGGTGGCATGCCCTCTAAGCCTTGCCTAGCCTGGTCCTTTTTTGACATAGCAAAAGATCGCCCAAATTATGTGATCTGTAAAATTTGTCATAATTCTGTTAGTAGAGGTCAAAACTCCAGCAGTTTGACAACTTCTTCCATGAATCGTCACATGAATAAATATCATATGTCCCGGTGGGAAGCTCACCGTGCTGCAATGCGGCCTAGCGGAGCGAACCATCCACCGCCTGTCTCTTCTAGTGCATCCGCGCTCTCTTCATCTTCTAGGACTGTGGGGACAGCTGTCACACCTGGTTTTCAACGCACAACTTACACCACTGTAACCGCAACAGGCAGTTTGCTTGGTAGGTCGTCAGTTGGTTTGGAAGGGGAAACAAGTACGTGTGTACAGGTCTCTCAGACATCGATAGCACCAACGTTGGATGAAGGCGACATCATGTCTACGCCTGTACTTTGCTCACAAAGCTGCATTTTTCCGGTGACACCCTACTCAACACCGTCTACACACAGCAGCCAGATCTCTGTCCCTCAGATGTGGACAAATAAAAGGCCATTTCCTGCGACCCATGACAAAGCAAAGAGGTTGACTTTATCCCTCTGTAAGCTCTTGGCTACCGAAATGCTGCCTTTCCGCCTGGTGGACACACAGGATTTTAGAGACCTTATGTCTGTCGCTGTGCCCCAGTACCAGATGCCCAGTCGCCACTACTTCTCTAAGAAAGGTGTGCCCGCACTACACCAGCATGTCGCACACAACATCACCGCTTCCTTGAGAAACTCTGTGTGTCAACGGGTGCATTTCACCACCGATACTTGGACCAGTAAGCATGGACAGGGACGTTACATGCCGCTGACTGGGCACTGGGTAACTATGGTGATTGATGGTGAAGGGTCTGCTGCACAAGTCTTGCCGTCCCCACGACTTGTGTGTCAATCCTCTGTCCAAGTTCTGCCACTGCTTCTGCCTCCTCCACCTCATCTGGGTCCTCCACCTCCGCCCCAAGCCTGCCTGGTCAGGCCACCAGCGTTCGCACTGTGCAGAAGGAATCATGCACCCCTCATTACTATGCTGGCAGCAGAGCGCAACGGCATCAGGCGGTCTTTAGCTTGACATGTCTTGGAAATAGGAGTCACACAGCGGCTGAATTGGGGGCAGCTCTGGAGACGGAGTTTAATAAATGGTTGTCTCCACTCAACCTGCAGCCTGGTAAGGCCATGTGCGACAATGCTGCAAACCTGGGTGCGGCCCTTCGCCTGGGCAAGGTGACACACGTGTCTTGTATGGCTCACGTGTTGAACCTTGTTGTCCAGCAATTTTTAACACACTATCCCGGCCTATATGGCCTAGTGACCAGGGCACGAAAACTGTCTGCTCACTTCCGCCGTTCAACCGCCGCAGCTGAGCGACTTGCATCGCTCCAGAAGTCTTTCGGCCTGCCGGTTCATCGCCTGAAATGCAATGTGCCGACACGCTGGAATTCGACTCTCCACATGTTACAGCGACTGTGGCAGCACCGCCGAGCCCTGGTGCAATACGTCATGACGTATAGCCTGGGCCAACGAGATGCAGAGGTGGGGCAGATCACCCTGATGGAGTGGTCTCAGATCAAGGACCTATGCACCCTTCTGCACAGTTTCGACATGGCGACGAATATGTTTAGTGCTGACAATGCCATTATCAGCATGACAATTCCAGTCATTTACATGCTGGAGCACACGCTAAACACTATTCGGAGTCAGGGGGTGAGACAACAGGAAGGGGAGGAACTACAGGAGGATTCATATGCGCAAGACACAACAACATCACCAAGGTCCAGACGTTCATCATCACCAACGCGGCAGGCATGGGACCATGGGGGACAGGGATCAACAAGGGCGCATGGTAGCAGGCGAAATGTTGAGGAAGGTGCAGGAGAACATGAAGAAATGGAGGATGAACTGTCCATGGACATGGAAGACTCAGCGGATGAGGGAGACCTTGGTCAAATTTCTGTTGAAAGAGATTGGGGGGAGATGTCAGAGGAAGAAAGAACGGTTAGCACCTCTATGCCACAAACACAGCGTGGACTTGGTCCGCATGGCTGCGTAAGACACATGAGCGCCTTATTGCTGCAATACCTCCAACATGACCCTCGTATTGTCAAAATTAGAAGTGATGATGACTACTGGCTTGCCACACTATTAGATCCCCGGTACAAGTCCAAATTTTGTGACATAATTCCAGCCATAGAAAGGGACGCACGTATGCAGGAGTATCAGCAGAAGCTGTTACTCGATCTTAGCTCGGCTTTTCCACCAAACAACTCTGCAGGTGCAGTAAGTGAATCTCCCAGTTGTAACTTGACAAACATTGGACGGTCTCGTCATCTTCAACAGTCTACCCGTAACAGTAGCACTGTATCTGGTGCTAGTAACAGCAATTTTATGGAATGTTTTCAGAATTTTTTTAGACCGTCCTTTGCAAGGCCACCAGAGACAACAAGTCTGACACATAGTCAACGTCTGGAGAGGATGATACAGGAGTATCTCCAAATGAACATTGATGCCATGACTTTGCAAATGGAGCCTTGCTCATTTTGGGTTTCAAATCTTGAAAAATGGCCAGAGCTCTCCACTTACGCCTTGGAGATTTTGTCGTGTCCAGCTGCCAGCATTGTCTCTGAACGTGTCTTCAGTGCTGCTGGGTGTGTGCTGACAGATAAGCGCACGTGTGGACAGACTAACGTTCATCAAAATGAACAAGTCATGGATCCACAAGGAATTTACTACCCCTGTCTCATCCTGGGGAGAGTAAATGATTGTGGATTTGGAATGTGCTTGATGCAAATCAAAACATCCTGTTTGCAACTGGGGCACAAGTGCTGCCACTGATGGGGTGTCTGTGTGGCCCAATTTTTGGAAAAAAGGGAGACTCCGCTTGGAGTAACCCTTGCTTACATTGTTTTTAAAAATGATCCAAGATGAACAAGTCATGGTTCAGCAAAGACTTTATCTACCTACCCTGGTGTCATGCTGGGGACAGGTAATTATGGCGTAATTTTGAAAGTTCTTGATGCAAATCTACCTGCGAAGTGTACAACTGGGGCACAACTGCTGCCACTGATGGGGTGTCTGTGTGGCCCAATTTTTGGAAAAAAGGGAGACTCCGCTTGGAGTAACCCTTGCTTGCTGTGTTTTTTAAAAGGAGCCAAGATGAACAAGTCATGGTTCAGCAAAGACTTTGCTACCTACGCCGGTGTCATCCTGGGGACGGTTAAGGATTGCGTATTTTTTAATGTACTTGATGCAAATCTAGCTGTGAAGTGTACAACTGGGGCCCAAATGCTGCCACTGAAGGGGTGGGTGTGTGTGGGGCCCAATTTTTGGAAAAAAGGGAGACTCCGCTTGGAGTAACCCTTGCATGCTGTGTTTTTTAAAAGGAGCCAAGATGAACAAGTCATGGTTCAGCAAAGACTTTGCTACCTACCCCGGTGTCATCCTGGGGATGGTTAAGGATGGCGTATTTTTGAATTTGCTTGATGCAAATCTAGCTGTGAAGTGTACAACTGGGGCCCAACTGCTGCCACTAAAGAGGTGGGTGTGTGTGGGGCCCAATTTTTGGAAAAAAGGGAGACTCCGCTTGGAGTAACCCTTGCTTGCTGTGTTTTTTAAAAGGAGCCAAAATGAACAGAGCTGGGATCAGGAAAGACTTAGCTACCTACCCCGGTGTCATCCTGGGGACGGTTAAGGATGGCGTATTTTTAATGTGCTTGATGCAACTCTAGCTGTGAAGTGTACAACTGGGGCACAACTGCTGCCACTGATGGGGTGTCTGTGTGGCCCAATTTTTGGAAAAAAGGGAGACTCCACTTGGAGTAACCCTTGCTTGCTGTGTTTTTTTAAAAGGAGCCAAGATAAACAAGTCATGGTTCAGCAAAGACTTTGCTACCTACCCCGGTGTCATCCTGGGGACGGTTAAGGATGGCGTATTTTTGAATGTGCTTGATGCAAATCTAGCTGTGAAGTGTACAACTGGGGCACAACTTCTGCCACTGAAGGGGTAGGTGTCTGTGTGGCCCAATTTTTTTTAAAAAAAATGGAGACTCCGCTTGGAGTAACCCTTGCTTGCTGTGTTTTTTAAAAGGAGCCAAGATGAACAGAGCTGGGATCAGGAAAGACTTAGCTACCTACCCTGGTGTCATCCTGGGGACGATTAAGGATGGCGTATTTTTGAATTTGCTTGATGCAAATCTAGCTGTGAAGTGTACAACTGGGGCTCAACTGCTGCCACTAAAGAGGTGGGTGTGTGTGGGGCCCAATTTTTGGAAAAAACGGAGACTCCACTTGAAGTAACCCTTGCTTGCTGTGTTTTTTAAAAGGAGCCAAGATTAACAGAGCTGGGATCAGGAAACACTTAGCTACATACCCCGGTGTCATCCTGGGGACGGTTAAGGATGGCGTATTTTTGAATGTGCTTGATGCAACTCTAGCTGTGAAGTGTACAACTGGGGCACAACTGCTGCCACTGATGAGGTGTCTGTGTGGCCCAATTTTTGGAAAAAAGGGAGACTCCGCTTGGAGTAACCCTTGCTTGCTGTGTATTTTTAAAAGGAGCCAAGATGAACAAGTCATGGTTCAGCAAAGACTTTGCTACCTACCCCGGTGTCATCCTGGGGATGGTTAAGGATGGCGTATTTTTGAATGTGCTTGATGCAAATCTAGCTGTGAAGTGTACAACTGGGGCACAAGTGCTGCCACTGAAGGGGTGGGTGTCTGTGTGGCCCAATTTTTGGAAAAAAAGGGAGACTCCGCTTGGAGTAACCCTTGCTTGCTGTGTTTTTTAAAAGGAGCCAAGATGAACAGAGCTGGGATCAGGAAAGACTTAGCTACCTACCCCAGTGTCATCCTGGGGACGGTTAAGGATGGCGTATTTTTGAATGTGCTTGATGCAAATATAGCTGTGAAGTGTACAACTGGGGCACAACTGCTGCCACTGAAAGGGGTGGGTGTTTGTGTGGCCCAATTTTTGGAAAAAAAGGGAGACTCCGCTTGGAGTAACCCTTGCTTGCTGTGTTTTTTAAAAGGAGCCAAGATGAACAGAGCTGGGATCAGGAAAGACTTAGCTACCTACCCTGGTGTCATCCTGGGGACGGTTAAGGATGGCGTATTTTTGAATGTGCTTGATGCAAATCTAGCTTTGAAGTGTACAACTGGGGCACAACTGCTGCCACTGATGGGGTGTCTGTGTGGCCCAATTTTTGGAAAAAAAGGGAGACTCCGCTTGGAGTAACCCTTGATTGCTGTGTTTTTTTAAAAGGAGCCAAGATGAACAAGTCATGGTTCAGCAAAGGCTTTGCTACCTACCCCGGTGTCATCCTGGGGACGGTTAAGGATGGCGTATTTTTGAATGTGCTTGATGCAAATCTAGCTGTGAAGTGTACAACTGGGGCACAAGTGCTGCCACTAAAGGGGTGGGTGTCTGTGTGGCACAATTTTTGGAAAAAAGGGAGACTCCGCTTGGAGTCACCTTGAGGTGTTTTACATGATTTTAGAAGGGCGTGCCATGCCTATATCTGTGTCTCCTCCTCTTTTTCCTTGTCCAGCTCTTTTGTTTTCGCATGAGTATATGTCCTTGTCACTTTCCCATGTGTTTGTGTTGTGTTGTGAGTTGTTTGTCACCTTTTGGACACCTTTGAGGGTGTTTTCTAGGTTTTTTTATGTGTTTGTGAATGCCTGCCATTGTTTCCTATGCGGTTCGAGTTCGGTTCGTCGAACGTTCGACGAACCGAACTCGAACGGGACCTCCGTTCGACGAACCGAACTCGAGACGAACCACGACCGGTTCGCTCATCTCTACTCATGACCGCTTCAAGATGAAACTCAGATTTTTCAGATTTGACAACGAAAATACACGTGCAGAACGTGTGCAAACAGATAAAGCTGCACCAATACGGGACATCTGGACAATGCTGAACAGAAATCTGAAGAGAGCCTACAAGCCATATAATTGTATCACCGTCGACGAGCAATTATTTTCTTTTAGAGGTAATACTATATTTACCCAGTATATACCTTCAAAACCATCTAAATATGGCATAAAGATTTTCTGGGCTTGTGACTCGTCAAACACCTACCCATTACAAGGTCAGCGCTACACTGGGAAACCAACTGATGGTCCTCGACAAGTAAACATTGATGAACGAACAGTATTGGACCTAGTGAGCTCGTATAAAGGCTCTGGAAGAAATGTCACCACCGATAACTTCTTTACAACCATGGAACTAGCTAAGGTATTGAACTCTTGGAACATGACACTGGTTGGTACAGTGAGAAAAAAGAAAAAGGTTCCTACCTAGCAACATGCAGCCTGCCAAAGAAAGGCCTGTAAACTCGACAAATTTTGCCTACAATCATGATGCAAAAGTCTGTTCATATGTACAAAGAAGAACAAATCAGTCGTGCTTCTATCATCAATGCACATGACGGGAGAAGTTGAAGAGACACTAGCAGCCAAGCCAGAGATAATAAAATACTACAACAAAACAAAAGGCGGAGTTGATGTTATGAATAAAATGGGAGAAACGTGAAACGACGAACATTACGTTGGCCTCTGGCATTTTTCTACAATATGATTCACGTCACTGGGTTAGCATCCTACATCATCTACAGAGAACACAATCCAAGCTTCAGGACTAAGGATCAAGCGAAAAAATTTCCTGGAAGATCTCGCAAATCAGCTGTGTATGCCTGCAATTGAAGATCGTAGTACAAACCGAATGATGATGAGAAACCATTTTCTTCGAGGTGCAGTAGAAATAGTGCTTGGACGATGCATTATGGTAGCATCGCAAGCAGCAACTGGCCCTCAAATACCTCATAGTAGTCGTGGACCCTCCCCTGTTGTTGGTAGTTGCTATGTCCGCCGAGATCTGAGGTGAAAACAACGTAAGACTAGAAAGTCTTGTGTGGTTTGTGTGAAACCCATTTGTGATGAACACTCGGTAGCAAAGACAACATGCATTACTTGCAAAGAAAATCAATAAAAAAAGTTTCTTACATTTTCTTTTATAATGTAAACGATCAGTTGATTTACTTGTTTATAATAATAAAATAGCATTATCATTAAAAAAAATATTCTTTTTTCCTTGCATTATCTTCATTCAAAATATATGAGGGTACATTTGTACCTATGCAGCTTGTTATGGATGCAAAAATATCTCTACCCCTTATCTCGGAAGGGGGTGGAGACATTTTATTGAAATTTGGCCAATATATTCTGGACCAAAACTGCAGAGATGTCATGAAATTTCAGCCCTCTATGGCTTTTTGAAAAAAGTTATTGCAATTTTAAAACGGAATAGTTACAATTGTACCTACTCAGCCGGATGAAGGTTAAAGTTTGCCACAAGCCACCTGAGAGACACACCAAACATGTGGAAGAAAGTGCTCTAGTCAGATGAAACCAAAATCAAACTTTTTGGGCACAATGCCAAATGATATGTTTGGTGTAAAAGCAACCCAGCTCATCACCCTGAACACACCATCCCCATTGTCAAACATAATGGTGGCAGCATCATGGTTTGGGCCTGCGTTTCTTCAACAGGGAAATGGAAGATGGTTAAAATTGATGGGCAGATGGATGGAGCCAAATACAGGACCATTCTTGAAGAGAGCCTGTTGGAGTCTGCAAAAGACCTGAGACTAAAGGCCGCTTTAAATGCTGCAACATCGCTCAAGCGATCTCGTTGGGGTCACGGAATTTGTGACGCACATCCGGTAGCTTTAGCGATGTCTTTGCGTGTGACACCTACAGTATGAGCGATTTTGAATCATCGTAAAAACGGTCAAAATCGCTCATCGGTGACATGCCCCCCTATTCTCTAATATCGTTGCTGCTCGGTGAACGAAGTAGTTCGTCGCTCCTGCGGCAGCACACATCGCTATGTTTGACACCGCAGGAACGAGGAACCTCACCTTACCGGCAGCCGCCCGCAATGAGGAAGGGAGAAGGTGGGCGGGATTTTACGTTCCGCTCTTCTCCGCCTCTCCGCTTCTATTGGGCAGTGGTTCAGTGACGCTGCTGTGATGTCGCTGTGACGCTGAATGAACTGCCCCCTTACAAAGGAGGCGGTTCGCCGGTCACAGCGATGTCGCTAGGCAGGTAAGTAGTGTGACGGGTCAGCGCGATGTTGTGCGCCACGGGCAGCGATTTGCCCGTGTCCAACAACCGATGGGGGCGGGCACGCACGCTAGAGATATCGGTCACGATATCACAGCGTGTAAAGTGGCCTTAAGACGGAGATTTGTCTTCCAACAAGACAATGATCCCAAACATAAAGCAAAATCTACAATGGAAATGTTCACAAATAAACTTATCCAGGAGTTAGAATGGCCAAGTCGAAGTCCAGACCTGAATCCAATCGAGAATCTGTGGAAAGAGCTGAAAATTGCTGTTCACAAACGCTCTCCATCCAACCTCACTCAGATTGAGCTGTTTGCAAAGGAAGAATGGTCAAGAATTTCAGTCTCTTGATCTGCAAAACTGATAAAGACATATCCAAGCGACTTGCAGCTGTAATTGCAGCAAAAGGTGGCGTTACAAAGTATTAACTTAAAGGAGCCGAATAATATTGCACGCCCCAATTTTCAGTTTATTACTTTTTATAAAAGTTTAAAATAAGTAATACATTTCGTTCAACTTCCCAATTGTGTCCCACTTTTTAATGATTCTTCACCATAAAATTTAAATTTTTTATCTTTATGTTTGAAGCCTATAATGTGGCAAAAGTTTGAAAAATTCAAGGGGGCCGAATGCTTTCGCACGGCACTATATAAACACCTCACTATGAGACACTTCAGGTGGGGGCTCACTTCACTCTGGAGGGTTGACGCTTCAGCAACACATGTCAGAGCTACAGGAAGATTCCCGATCAAGCACATGTGCTAGGCCTCAGCAAAACATTATGTCCTAGGCCATTTAAGACTCAACAACCAAACAGAAGAAAGGAGCGAACCTTACTGATTTATTAAGAAAAATTGACTATTATATATTATAATCTCCAAACAAGCCATCACGTAACCTAAAGAACAATATTTTTTTTCCTCTTTTGTAAATGATCTTTTATTTTTGTCAATCATTTTTATTCTATATAAAATACATCTATTTATTTTTAAATCTTAAGTCTATCTGTCCTGTATCTCATTGTGTCCTTACTTAAAAAAATAAGTAAGTCATTTATTTTTTAACATGGTAATGTTGAGTTTAACTGTTTAACAGCCAAGCATAACAATATGGCCATTTAAAAAAAAACTGCTCAATCTATTGGCAAACTTGGCGGTATGTTTGCCTGTTTGTTTGCCTTAATATGGCCACAACTTGTATACTTATCTAACCTTACACTAAGCCATATTTACACTTTCACATTGAGTGTTATGTTTTTCAGATGTGCAATATTTAATGTTTTTTGTATGCGCACAGACATTTAGACTTCCCTACCAAATCTTAATGGAAGACGGATCTAGAATTTTAATGTAAAACATTTAATTTCTTTTTTTTTGTGAGACATTTCTTTATTAAGTTACTAGTATGTCAAGGTTAATTATTATGGCAGCAATGAAAACTGTTATGTTTAGGCAGGCTGCGCTGCTGTAATGAAGAGCCTTGCAATTCCAAAACATTTTTTATTAAGACTAACATGTTTCTGCACTGGATCACCACTATTCTTATTTATGATGATCCTCATTATGTGGCACGTATCACTTTTGGTTGATATTATAAGGCTTTTAAACTTTTTGCAATTTATACTTGTTAATGGGATGGTGTTAACAGATTTTTCCTACCCCACCAGAAAGCATGATATTGGGGTAAACACCATGATTCTATGGATACGTCACTTACTTGGCTGCTTGCTGAAGTTTTGATAAAATTCCTTAACCAAGAATCAGCAAAAACATGAATACATGCCCTCATCATCTCCCGCCTCCACTACTGCAACCTCCTGCTCTCTGGCCTACCTTCCAATACTCTTGCACCTCTCCAATCTATCCTGAACTCTGCAACCCGCTTAATCCACCTCTCCCCTCGCTATTCCCCAGCCTCACTACTCTGCCAGTCCCTTCACTGGCTTCCCATTACCCAAAGACTCCAGTTCAAAACATTAAGCCCTTCAGCCCCCGGGCAATTTCCGTTTTTGCGTTTTTTGTTTTTTGCTCCTTTTCTTCTGAGAGCCGTAACTTTTTTATTTTTCTGTCAATCTTGCAGTATGAGGGCTTGTTTTTTTGTGGGACAAGTTGTACTTTTAAATTAAATCATAGGTTTTACCATATAGTGTACTGGAAAATAGCAAAAAAATTCCAAGTGTGGAAAAACTGCAAAAAAAGTACAATAGTTTTTGGGATGTTTTATTCACCGTGTTTACTATATGGTAAAACTGATGTATCTATGTGATGCCTCAGGTCGGTGAGAGGTTGTCGACACCAAATATGTAAAGGTTTACTTGTATCTAAGGGATTAAAAAAAATTCACAAGTTTGTCCAATAAAAGTGGCGCACGTTTTGCGCCATTTTCCGAAACACGTAGCGTTCTCATTTTTTGGGATCTATGGCTCAGTGACAGCTTATTTTTTTGCATCTCAAGCTGACATTTTTAATGGTACCATTTTTGCACAGATGCTACGTTTTGATTGCCTGTTATTGCATTTTGGGTAAAATATGCGGCGACCAAAAAACGTAATTTTGGCGTTTGGAATTTTTTTGCCACTACGCCGTTTACCAATCAGATTAATTGATTTTATATTTTGATAGATCGGGCATTTCTGAATGCGACAATACCAAATATGTGTATATTTATTTATTTTTTAATCCTTTAATTTTCAATGGGGTGAAAGGGGGGTGATTTGAACTTTTAGGTTTTTTTTTTTTTTTTATTTTTTAATCTTTTTTTTTACTTTTTGTTTTATTTTACTAGTCCCCTAGGGGGCTATAGCGATCAGCAATCCGATCGCTCTGATCTATCTGCTGATCACAGCTACAAAGCAGTAAACAGCAAATACGCTTCCTGTTTCATTCGGCTCTGGGCTGGGTGAATACGAAAGTGAAATGTCATAGCTGCAGGCATCATCACCTGACCCTGTGCTACCATGGCAACAACCGAACGTCACATGATCACGCACATGACTTCCGGTGGGGGCGGTGGTAAGTAAAAATTATGGCCATACGCATATAGATCTCGCTGCCAGACTTTGGCAGCGAGATTTAAAGGGTTAAATCGCATCCACTCTCAACATGCAGGCACACATGTCAGCTGTTGAAAACAGCTGATATGTGTGCCGACTGCCACCTGCCCGCGGCAGAGGCGGGCTTTAATGTGACACGCTCCATGACGGATAGATGCGTCCAAGGTCGTGAAGGGGTTAACCATGACATACAAAGCCATCCACAACCTGTCTCATCCATACATATGTGACCTAGTTTCCCGGCACCTACCTGCATGTAACCTCAGATCCTCACAAGATCTTCTCTACTCCTCTCTTTTCTCCTCTTCCCACAATCGCATACAAAATTTCTCCTGTGCCTCCCCCATACTCTGGAACACTCTACCCCAGCATATAAGACTATCTCCTACCATGAAAAGCTTCAAGAGAAACATGAAGACCCACCTCTTCCGACAAGCCTACCACCTACAATAACCCTCAGACCAGTACACCACTGCGTAACCAGCTCTGTCCTCACCTATTGTTCCCTCACCCATTCCCTGTTGACTGTGATCCCTCCTGAGCAGGGTCCTCTCTCCTCCTATACCAGTCTGTTTTGTACTATAAATAATTGTTGTACTAGTTTTTATGTATACCCTTTTCACTTGTAAAGCACCATGGAATAAATGGCACTATAATAATAAATAATAATAATAATAGTTATTAATAATAATAATAATAATAATAAAATCACTGCTAGTTTACCAGTTCTCTGAATGCTGAGCTCTGTAATATCCTGTCCACAGCACTATTTGACAACATAATGAACAAAGGATACCAATACAGAATCTATATTTACAAAATATCACATATCTGAATATGACATAGAAAAAAAATGCTTTATGCCTGTGGATCATTTTTATATCTGCAGGTAAATAGCAAATCTGGACATACCAGGTTCATTTTAACATACTTATTCAGGTTTTGTTTTATCTCTTATTCGGACTATCAATTCCAATTTGCACGTGTGGATTGAAGGATGGAAAATGGAAACTTGGAAGGCACTAAAAATATTTAGCTGCTACAACATGACAAAACCACAAAAAAGTGAAGAGCTATATTCTTGATGTGTTGCTAAACCCTATCTCTAAGGTTTAAAAATAGGACAGTTTATTTGGCAAACTGAGTAACCTTTTCGAAATTTGTGATAGAGGTCAGATCAAATTTTTACAAAACTCACCAACAGATAGTAAAGAAATTACAGCTTTGATGAGTAATAGTAAAAGAAGATCTTGATTATAATGGTGCGCTGACATTGGTGTATGGCATTTAATGCAATATGCTAATGATACTCTTCTCAAACTCTGCTATGAGCATGAGCCGAGTGTCATTCATTGTGTTCCGATTCTCTCACATGTGAGAATCAGAGCACAGGTGAGGAGGAGCGATTAATCTGTCCATTTTCCCCATTGTCTGTCTCTGCATTTATCAGACTGCACTCGAGTACAGTCTGATGTTTTACACACCCATAGACTTCAATAGGTACCTGCGCTCTGAAACACATTGCTAAATGCAGCATACTGCAATTTTTTTCCTCAGTCCGTTTGGTGCTGAGGAGAAACTTACAGGGTTCACGCTACTATCATATGGACTGCTGTAGAAGACAACAAGGAGGGGACCCCCAGCTGCTCCAAACTACGGGGCCCCACCAACCAAAGACAGGTGCAGGGGAAAGAATCCACAGGTCACTAAACCAGCACTGGAACAAAGGGGACCTGCAGTTAAGACCAGCCTTCCTCGGGTGACCAGTTACCAGCTTACTGTGAGTAAAGGAACCAGGTGCACTGCATCCTCTTGTGCAGCCTACCGTGTTTCAACACCCGTCTACCTCACCTATCCTCTGGGGCCTGGCCCTGCTTGTGGAGGGCCTAATATCCAGGCAGCCACTAACACCAGCCACAGTAGTGAACACTGTGCAGCAGCGGCTCCATCCACATAGCCGCAAACCACAAGTGGTGTCACGTGTGAACTTTATTCTACAATCCCCTGTTAATATTTCCTTTATCAAAAAGCACCCAGGGCACGGAACCAGGCATCGGCCATCAAAGTGACATTCCCCAGTTATACACTGCCCGGGACCGAGTACCCCATAACCCTGGGTGACACAATACTATGTTTTTTATTCCTTTTAATAATTTATGTATTTGGTAAATAATGGAAAAATGTATTATCTATCAATATATCTGTCTGTCTCTCTGTCTGTCTATTATCTATCTAGCTTTGCACAACTTTACACATAAAAAAAATTATTTCAGTGTCATGCCATTTTTTCTGGTAAGTGTCACATGGATGTCACATGGACGGCACACGGACAGCTCATGGATGACTCACGGATGACCCACTTGTACACACAGACTGCCATAAGTGCATGTTTTAATGGATTTGTGAAGGTGTCCCAACAAAGAAAAGTAAATGTGGACAAATCTTTAACTGTAGGAAATAAACTGTATACTTTTATAAAATTGCCAAAAATGCAAGGTACTATACAAATGTAAGCCTGAGAGCCAATGTCATATTGGATTCATTATTTCACTCAGTGAGATGAGATGTTTTTCTTAAGTATGGATCGTTTAAATAACTGAGTACCCTTGACCTTTTGTAATAGGAAAGCACTTTTGGTTTCGAGTGAAAAAACCAGTATGTTTAATAAAGTCATCCAAGTAGCAATCAAATAATTACCGAAAAGCTCATTTATGTCCGTTATTTATAAACCCATAATATTACAAGACTTTTCCATTACCAAAATCTATAAAACTGCAACAACCAGTTTTCAATGCTTAGTCCAAATACCATTTAATGAACAACTGGCGTATCTGAGCTTTTTTCATTAATGAAAATATACCGAAATATATCAATATCCTGTGCAATTGCTTACTTACTGTGTAGTAAAAATCTAATCCTATAACCTCATTTTGTTTTAAAACTCCAGTTTATGATCACTGAAGACTTATTCATTTTTCCCTTTTTAAAAAGAAAAATCAATAATTAAAAATAGCCATTTCCCTCCAATTAAAAAAATTCTGAGATAAAGTATTTGGATTTTCCTGTAAAAGTAAGTTGTGCACCCACTTTTTATGAGCAAACAGATTATACATACAGTAAATTGATGGCTCTCTAAAAGTTGTGAGACAAAAACTCCGAGCATGTAATGACATCAAACCACAATTTTAGCTAGAGAAATTAAATATTTCAGAAAAAAATATTTTTAACCATTTTCTATGTCCTGCTATCAGTATAAAAAAGTTAATAGAAGTTTACCACAAAAAAAAAGTTATTTTGCAAACTATTATTTTATCAAAGCAAAACAGGGATACCAATTATTCTGTTTTATAGCATTTAGAACTCTATTTTGTACAAAGTTTTCTCATTTCTATTACCTAGCCACATGATAGGTGATAACTCGCTGATGGCTGGGGATTTTTATCTATGAATGTCCAATGTACAATCCCATGAGGGAGGAAAAAAGTGAAAAAAGGAAAAGGTACTAAACATGAGGAAAAAAAAGAGGAGATGAAATGCTAGAAAAAATATGTTAGTTTATCTCAGTAGGGTCCAAACACAAAAAATGGATGTACTATTAAAAAAACATAAATTTGCTCCTTCTGAAATGTTTGACCTTTCCTGAACTAGATTAGACATCAATACATTTCTGAGGTTGCAGTGATTTCTTCAGTAAGAACCACGATAAAAGGATGGAAAGATACAACATATCATAGATGAACAATGTACCACACTTTCATTTCAAGAACAAGGGTCTTTGCAAGGTTTACATTACTATGGCGCTATATAACCATTATTATGTATCACTATGTCTAACCTTTTTATTATCCTTGATAGACATGGGTCAACCAAATAGAGAATTTTTAGCACATGGTAAAAAATGATCATAAAGCTCTAAATAATCTTGCTGCCCTTCCTCTAGCTTTACTCAAGGCCAAACTAATAAAAACTGAAGGACAGTTCAGACCTATTAAGCATCTTAGAAATACTAGAAATGTTGTTTCTTTTTTTTTTTTTTTTTAAAAAAAAGGCAACTAAAAGGGTGACACTGTATTCTTAGATGACTCTCTTTAATCTCTTCACGACACATGATGTACTGAGTACGTCATGGATCATGTGAGATTAATCCCTGCCACCTGCCGTGGGCAATCCGCGACAATCCATGCACATGTCAGCTGATTTCAACAGCTGACATGTGTGCCTGCCAGGTGCGAGTGGAATCATTCTCCATCCGCGCCTATTAGCCCCTTACATCTCATTGTCAAAATCTGACAGCGAGATATAACAACGCGCAACGATAAGCATTAACTTACTCAGCACCATCAGAAGTCATGTGACATGATGAATCCTGCTACTATCATGAGTCACTTTCTCTCACTGTAGGCAGACTGCCGTGTGAGAGTAAAGCAGCTTTTCTCCAGATCTCAGCTGTGTAGCTTTGATCTGGAGAAATGGAAGAGCGATCATACAGCTGATCCTTATAGCCCCCTAGGGGTACTATTAAAATAAAAAAAATGTTTTAAAGAATAAAAAAAAAAAAAAAAACTTAAAAGTTCAAATCACCTGCCGTACGGCCCATTGAAAATTAAAGGGTTAAAAAAAATTAAAAAATGTACACATTTTGTATCACCGCGTTCAGATATGCCCGATCTATCAAAATATAAAATCAATTACTTTGGTTGATAAATGGCGTAGTGGCAAGAAAATTCCAAATGCCAAAATTATGTATTTTTGGTTGACATAAATCTAGTGCAAAATGCAATAACCTGCGATCAAAATGTACTGTAGCATCTGTTCAAAAATGATACTGTTAAAAACATCAACTCGATATGCAAAAAATAAGCTGTGACTTATCCATAGATCCCTAAAAATGGGAATACTATGGGATTTGTAAAATGGCGCAAAAGGTATGCTCCTTTTTTTGGACAGACTTCTGATTTTTTTTAACCACTTACATAAAAGTAATCCTACACATGTTTGGTGTCTATGACCTCGTACCAACCTGAGACATCACACTAACACATCAGTTTTACTATATAGTGAAAACGGTGAATAAAATATCCCAAAAACTATTGTGCGATCACACTTTTTTTGCAGTTTTTCTGCACTTGAAATTTGTTTGCTGTTTTTCAGTACACTGTATGGTAAAATGTATGGTGTCATTTAAAAGAACAGCTAGTCCCACAAAAATCAAGCCCTTATATGGCAAGATTGATTGAAAAATAAAAAGTTACAGTTCTCAGAAGAAGAGGAACAAAAAAAACAAAACCGAAAATCGCCCGTGGGTGAATTGGTTAATCATAACAAATATAAAGATATTGAGCATGTACCATAAATTACACCAAGATCTAACCAATGCAAAAAAAAAGTCTGGCTCACTCTCTACATTTGACCCAGTCACACAAGAATTTGTCTCCAGGCTCTTCTCTTAAGCTGGGTTTACACACTGCAACATCTCAAACGACATCGCTGTAACGTCACCGGTTTTGTGATGCAATAGCGATGTTGTTTGCGATGTTGCAGTGTGTGAAACCTATCAACGACCCGGCCCCTGCTGTGAAGTTGTAATCGTTACAAATCGTTCAGGACCATTCCTAGGTCCTTTGTTTCCCGCTGTGCAGCATGCATCGCTGGAAAGTTTCAGTGTGTGAAAGACTTTGCAGTGACTTTGTTAGCAACTTCCCTTTCAAAAGGCTGCTTATCAACGTCCCCAACAACCAGCTAGGTCGCTCTGCAGGTCCGGATCGCTGTTGCGTTGTTGGCCAGGTTTGCCTGTTTGACTGCTCACCAGCGACTTAGCAGAGACTTAGGGAGGTCGCTATTGCGTCACAAAACCGGTGACGTTACAGCAATGTCCTTTGCGATGTTGCAGTGTGTAAACCCAGCTTAAATCTAATGCTAACACTTGCACTACTGACCGCATTTCCTCACACCTACTCCAGTGTCTCCAGTCATCAGTATTCACCTAAATAATGTCTTTATCTCGCACTCTCTTCTGGTATTTTCCCTCCTTCTTCAAACACTCTATCATTACTCAATTATTAAAAAAACAAACCCTTCTCTTGAGCTATCCTGCACAAATACTATAGTCCAGTGTCCAATCTCTCTATCTCTAAACTCTTGGAGTGCCTGGTCAACTACCTCCTCACCCGTTACCTTTCCACTCGCTCTCTTCTAGATTCATTACAATCTGGCTTCTGCCCTTTCCATTCTACAAAAACTGTTCTCAAGAAAGTGACCAATTACTTTTTGACAGCAAAACGTAATGGTCACTACACTCTGCTTATTCTTCTTGATCTCTCTGCAGCTTCAGACACTGTTGACCACCATTTGCTACTTGCTATGCTCCACTCAATCAGCCTAGAGGACACACTCTCCTGGTTCTCATAGTATCTTTCTGACCGCTCTTTCAGTGTATCAATTGCTGGCTCCACATCTTCTTATCTTCCTCCTACTGTTGGGGTTCCTCAAGGTCCAGTCCTTGGCCCTCTTCTTGCTTTATACTGCCCCAATTGGACAGAACATCAGCAAATTTGGCTTTTAGCACCATCTTTATGCTGATGATACATAACTATGCACTTCATCCTCTGACATGAACCCTGCTGTACTACAGAACACCAGGAATTGTCTGTTCATAGTTTCCAACACCATGTCCGCTCTCTATGTGAAATTTATCCTTTCAAAACTGAATGTCTTCTCCCTTCATCTACTAACCTCCCTAAATCTGACATTTTTCTCTCTGTGTGCAGTACCACGATAATACCAAGGCAGAAGGCTTGCTACCTGGGTGTTATGTTTAATATCAATCTTTCCTTCACCTCCTATATACAATATTTTCCTACTCTTGTCTCCTGCACCTGAAATAATAGCTCTGGAGTCCGCCCCTTTCTCACCATGAAAACAACAAAAACTCTCACTGTTGCCCTGATCCACTCCTGTCTTAATTACTGTCATTCTCTATTAATTTTCTTCCCTCTCACTAGACTTTAGCCTCACCAGTAAGTCCTAAATGCTACAGCCAGGGTCATCTATCTGGCTAATCATTATTCAGAAGCCTCCGCTCTGTGCCAGTCATTACATTGGCTGCCCATGCGTCATAGGATCGAAATATAAATAAGTTTGGTAATCCTAATGGAAAGGTTTATTCTGATGTCATGTTAGATAGTGAGAAAAAACATTCATAGGTGTCTTTTTACATAGTGTATGTAAACCTCTGGCTTCAACTATATATATATATATATATATATATATATATATATATATATATATATATATACTGTGCATATACATATTATAGATATTGTGAGATTTTACTTACTCACGTGGTGGGCTCACTCACTTGGCTGCTTGTTAGAGGTAGCACAGGAACACAAGCCATTTAAAAGTTCAAGCAGTTTAATAAAACAGACGAAACCCACGCTCATGTGTGGCGCCATGTGCCTAGTTGCCACAGAAAACTACATGTGTATTGCCATCTGTATAACATGTATTGTTAGCCTTAATGAGAATTTGGTTTTCTCTGATGCTCACAGCAAAACATACATTTGCATACACTCCCTTCTTGGGGTTGTCACTTGAAAGAAAACAAACTCTTGACTGATGAGCCCTAGAAGGAGAAAGGGGAGGAGCTTAGTTGTTGTTAGAAACCTCCGGAGGGGCCAGCTACACTTGTCAAGGTATCAGTCCTTAGGTCATCGGTGCCTTCAAGGTCGGTGACAAAACTGAGAGACTATAGCCTTTTCACAAGGGATAGTGAAAGTTGCCCAGGAGCACAGTGGCACGTGTGAGTCTAGTAGCTTCAAGAAGGAACAGAGAGTCTTCCTTCAGGATTCCAGTCACCTGCTCACCAGAAGGGATCAAAAGTCCAGATTGTTCTTGTTTTGGGAATCCCAGGATACCAAGAATACCAATTCCCAGGTAAGGAAATAGTATCAGGAGAAGTACATTACCACCACAAAACAGGGAAGCCCAAACTCCCATTGTGGCAGAGAAAACTACTATAATTGTGAAGGCTGTAAAGAGTGTCCAGGACTGTTATGCAGAGCTTCAGACAAAGATAAAAGTTCCCTGTCCTATCTCTGGCTGCGCCATCCCTACCTCAACACATCCCCAGGACCCAGACTTAGTTTAGGGGGGCAAGAGGACAACCCTCTGGAACTGCGCTTCACCACCTAACTTTTGGGGCCCACCAGCAGTGCCCGGCCATATCAAAGCCAAACATCCTAACTGGCACTACAAACTCTTTATTTATGTTATTTTTCTTTCTCCCTTTTTTTAAATATTATTTTTACTCTCCATTACAAAAAGTGTGTCACTCACGCCCGGTATGGCCACATCACCGCTCGGAGCCACCGGCGTGACATCAGAGGCCTCCAGGGTTGCACTCATGTAATATAACATAAATCCTGATTTAATGTCCATAATATTTGCAGATCGCTTACTTAGGTTCAAGCAAAATTGTCATTAGTATCCTACTGATCCAGGCCAGTATTCACAGATTTCACATCTATTACCTCACGGTATGCCAGCACAGGTTCGGATACAGTCCTTTAGTACTCAAGTGGAGCTATGTCTGGCTCCACTCACTGACCCCAGCCAGTTGAAGTGGACCCACTCTTCTCCAAGGCGGTCCCTTCAGAGAGGCTTCAATACCTCTTTACACTTTATAGCAACCTCTTCAATTGACTCCTGTCAGTGTAGAGCACCTGTTACACAAGCTGCTTCTCACACAATGCTTCTCACATACTGCCATGTGGCAAACAGTTTTATTATGACACATATAAGACACACCCTTGCTTGGAGTATGTAGATATCCAGACTCACCCATATCTGCAGTTATCTGTAAACCTGGCCCCTTGAATACTCTAGCAACAGCATGTCACACTACAAGTAACAGAACGGACCTCCAGGTTTACACCACCTCTGTGGTAAATACCGGCCAGTTACAATGTAGCCGGTCACCATCTTACTCTCTCTCTCTATAGATACATATATACATATACACAAATCATCAACATTGTTGGTACGTCTCATTTATTGAATGAAAAACTCACAATGGTCACAGAAATAACTTGGAATCTGACAAAAGTAACAACAAATTAAAAATCTATGAAAATGACCAAATAAAAGTCAGACATTTCTTATCAACCATGTTTCCACAGAAATTAAAAAAAAAATAAAACTCCTGAGACAGGCCTGGACAGAAATCATGGTACCTCTGAAACTAATGTGACAAAAGAGATTTTTTAAATCAAGGTGTGTCCACTAATTAAGATCACAGGTGTCTACAATCTTGTAATCAGTCAGTGGGCCTGTATATAGGGCTACACACTGTGCTGTTTGGTGGCATGATGTGTAGAGATGAGCGAACCAGTACCGGTTCGGCTCGAGGTCGGCTCGCCGAACGGGGGTCCCGTTCGAGTTCGGTTCGTCGAACGTTCGACGAACCGAACTCGAACCAATAGGCTATAATGGGAGGCAATCACAAACACATAAAAATGCATTACAAATGTACACAAACAGTTAATAAACATTGCCATAACACTTACCGGTCCCCGCGATCCCTTCTGCACTCTGTTTCCTGCCGCTATTCCATCCGATGATCGCTTAATCCTCCCGGTGACCTGCACTGCCAGCAGAGATGCAGGACCTATCGTGACGTCAAAATAGCCATGTGACCAGTCACATGGCTATTAACTCATTGGCTACAGACTGGTCACATGACTATGACACGTCATGTAGGACCTGCGAGTGCATCTCTCCGGTACACGGTGCACATATGTGTATCGCCGTGTACCGGCGACATGCTCTTGCACACGGTCGACTCCCCATTCCGTTAGGGACCGGCTGACACAGCCGGTCATTAACGGAGATCACCGTTGCCATAGCAACGCAGTTAGCGGTGACGTCACCGCTAACCGCGGCTCGGAGAGCACCATTGCTATGGTAACGCGTCTGTCAGCGTTACCGCTGTTACCGCTGACAGCCAGCACTGATCACTCACGGAGTGAAGGCTGCACGCTGCTTCCCGATTGTAGTCAGGATTGTAGTGAGGATGAGGTTCCCCAGCCCCAAGTGATGAGCTGGTGAACCTCATCCTCACTACAATCGTCACTACTACTACACTAGTGAGGATTGTAGTGAGGATGAGGTTCCCCAGCCCCAAGTGATGGGCTGGTGCACCTCATCCTCACTACAATCGTCACTACTACTACACTAGAAAGAAAGAAGACAGAAGAGCAGGATCGTGGAGAGCTGACAGGGGGTAATAAAGATGGAGTCTCTAATGTGTCTGTGTATTTATTTCTATTAAAGTATTTTTTCTCTGTGTGGTTTTTTTTAACCCTTTATTGGAGATTCTTAATGGCCGGGTCAAACGTGCCTGACATTAAGAATCTCTGGCTTAATACTGGCTAGTAAAACAAAGCCAGTATTAACTCATGATTACCCAACAAGCCACCCGGCTCCAGGGCTGTTGGAAGAGTTGGATACAGCGCCAGATGATGGCGCTTCTATGAGAGCGCCATTTTCTGGGACGGCTGCGGACTGAAATCCGCAGCAGAGGCGCCCAGAAACCTCGGGCTAACCTGTGCTACGGATTCCAATCCCCAGCTGCCTAGTTGTACCCGGCTGGACACAAAAATGGGGCGAAGCCCACGTCATTTGTTTTTTAATTATTTCATGAAATAAGTGAAATAATTAAAAAAAACGGGCTTCCCTATATTTTTGGTTCCCAGCCGGGTACAAATAGGCAACTGGGGGTTGGAGGCAGTCCGTGGCTGCCTGCTGTACCTGGCTAGCATACAAAAATATGGCCGCAGGCACCCCAGACGTGGCGCATCCACTAGATGCGCCAATCCTGGCGCTTCACCCCAGCTCATCCCGTGCCCTGGTGCAGTGGCAAACGGGGTAATAAATCGGGTTGATACTAGCTGTAAAGTCACCTGAGATCAAGCCCAGCAGTTTGTGATGTCATGGCGTCTATTAGATACCCAACATCATAAACTGTCAGTACTAACAAAAAAAAAAAAATCGACAAAAGAAATTTATTTGAAAAAACAGTCCCCAAAACATTTCCTCTTTCACCAATTTATTGTAAAAAAAAAAATAAACGGGTCCCACGACGACTCTGGACCGTCTAGAATATGGGGGGGAGACACTCAGGGAACGTATCCCCCATTTTCTAGGAGTGCGGACCCTTCATGTGAGGAGTGTGGGTGCAATGAATCTGCACTCACTCTTCTCGGGTCCACAGCAGCAGAGTCCATGTCGTAATGGTTGCTACCAAAGCTGCAATGCCCTGCTCATGAGGTAAGGGCATGCCTAATCAGGAGAACTACTGTAGAGGAAGCTCTGCTCACTGATATATAGGTGCTCAGAGGTAATAATAGATAAAATTAGTGAGTAACCTCGGCACTCTAAATCTCCCAGACTAAGTCAGTAAGTCACAACGGATAGTAATGCAAAATCACTCTTTATTGGTCCGTATTAAGAAAAAAAAATATTTCATAAGCATATATGTTTTTGTCCAAAACAAGTTACAAATGACATTTCGGCCTCAGCCTTCGTCAGATTGGACTTATCTGCATGTAATCATGAAAAATGACAATAATCAGTATCACATAAGAGTGAGAGAACAATAACATAAACTCGAACAATGTAGAGGTACAATTGGGATGCAGCAAAAAAATTGCAACACAGCAAGAAATGAAACACATGATACAAATGTCATAATACAGTACAAGGACAATATAGTAATGACAAATATGGGGTCAGAGTAGGCTTAGACAGCTCTGGTACGAAAGAGATGTCAATCATAAAGTAACATGTGCAGTAGGTGTAGAGCTACAGTATGCATGGCAGAGCTAATGGGGAGACCGACCATAGAAAAAGAACGGAGAAAAAGTGGAGAAAAAGTGGAGAAAAAGTGGAGAAAAAAAATGGAGAAAAAGTGGAGAAAAAATGGAGAAAAAGTGGAGAAAAAAGTGGAGAAAAAGTGGAGAAAAAAATGTAGAAAAAGTGGAGAAAGAGTGGAGAAAAAGTGGAAAAAAAGTGGAAAAAAAGTGGAGAAAAAGTGGATAAAAAGTGGATAAAAAGTGGAGAAAAAGTGAAGAAAAAGTGGAGAAAAAGTGGAGAAAAAAATGTAGAAAAAGTGGAGAAAAAAATGTAGAAAAAGTGGAGACAAAGTGGAGAAAAAGTGGAGAAAAAGTGGAGAAAAAATGGAGAAAAAGTGGAGAAAAAGTGGAGAAAAAAATGTAGAAAAAGTGGAGAAAAAGTGGAGAAAAAGTGGAGAAAAAAATGAAGAAAAAGTGGAGAAAAAGTGGAGAAAAAATGGAGAAAAAATGGATAAAAAATGGAGAAAAAGTGGAGAAAAAGTGGAGAAAAAGTGGAGAAAAAAATGGATAAAAAGTGGAGAAAAAGTATAGAGAAAGTGGAGAAAAAATGGAGAAAAAGTGGAGAAAAAAATGGAGAAAAAGTGGAGAAAAAGTGGAGAAAAAGTGGAGAAAAAAATGGAGAAAAAGTGGAGAAAAAGTGGAGAAAAAGTGGAGAAACAAATGGATAAAAAATGGAGAAAAAAATGGAGAAAACGTGGAGAAAAAGTGGAGAAAAAGTGGAGAAAAAGTGGAGAAAAAATGTAGAAAAAGTGGAGACAAAGTGGAAAAAAAGTGGAGAAAAAGTGGATAAAAAGTGGAGAAAAAATGTAGAAAAAGTGGAGACAAAGTGGAGAAAAAGTGGAGAAAAAGTGGAGAAAAAAATGGAGAAAAAGTGGAGAAAAAGTGGAGAAAAAAATGGATAAAAAGTGGAGAAAAAGTGGAGAGAAAGTGGAGAAAAAGTGGAGAAGAAGTGGAGAAAAAGTGGAGAAAAAAGTGGATAAAAAAGTGGAGAAAAAGTGGAGAAAAAAGTGGAGAAAAAGTGGAGAAAAAGTGGAGAAAAAAAAGAGAAAAAGTGGAGAAAAAAGTGGAGAAAAAAATGGATAAAAAGTGGAGAAAAAGTGGGGAGAAAGTGGAGAAAAAGTGGAGAAAAAGTGGAGAAAAAAGTGGAGAAAAAGTGGAGAAAAAGTGGAGAAAAAAGTGGAGAAAAAGTGGAGAAAAAAGTGGAGAAAAAGTGGAGAAAAAGTGGAGAAAAAAGTGGAGAAAAAGTGGAGAAAAAGTGGAGAAAAAAAGTGGAGAAAAAGTGGAGAAAAAGTGGAGAAAAAGTGGAGAAAAAGTGGAGAAAAAATGTAGAAAAAGTGGAGACAAAGTGGAGAAAAAGTGGAGAAAAAGTGGAGAAAAAGTGGAAAAAAAAGTGGAGAAAAAGTGGAGAAAAAGTGGAGAAAAAGTGGAGAAAAAAATGGAGAAAAAGTGGAGAAAAAGTGGAGAAAAAAGTGGAGAAAAAATGGAGAAAAAGTGGAGAAAAAGTGGAGAATAAATGGAGAAAAAGTGGAGAAAAAAATGGATAAAAAGTGGAGAAAAAGTGGAGAGAAAGTGGAGAAAAAGTGGAGAAAAAGTGGAGAAAAAGTGGAGAAAAAAGTGTTGAAAAAAGTGGAGAAAAAGTGGATAAAAAGTGGATAAAAAGTGGATAAAAAGTGGAGAAAAAAGTGGAGAAAAAGTGGAGAAAAAGTGGAGAAAAAGTAGAGAAAAAGTGGAGAAAAAGTGGAGAAAAAAATGTAGAAAAAGTGGAGAAAAAATGTAGAAAAAGTGGAGAAAAAGTGGAGAAAAAGTGGAGCACCCTTTGGTGCCTTTCATGTGACATTAAGGGGTGCTTAGCTTTGTATTTAGCCAAAAAAATGAAAAAAAAATGACGTAGGGTTCCCCCTAGTTTTGTAGCCAGCTAGGGTAAAGCAGACGGCTGCAGCCTGCAGACCACAGCTGGCAACCTCACCTTGGCTGGTAATCCAAAACTGAGGGCACCCCACGCTGTTATTTTAAATTAAATAAATAATTTTAAAAAAAAAACACGTAGGGGTCCTCCAAAATTGGATCACCAGCCAAGGTAAAGCAGACAGCTGGGGCCTGATATTCTCAGACTAGGGAGGTCCATGGTTATTGGACTCTCCCCAGCCTAAAAATAGCAGGCCGCAGCCACCCCAGAAGTGGCGCATCCATTAGATGCGCCAATCCTGGTGCTTCGCCCTAGCTCATCCCGCGCCCTGGTGCGGTGGCAAACGGGGTAATATATGGGGTTAATACCAGATGTGTAATGTCACCTGGCATCAAGCCCTGGGGTTGGTGAGGTCAGGCGTCTATCAGATACCCGACATCACCAACCCAGTCAGTAATAAAAAAAAATAGACGACAAACACATTTTTATTTGAAAAAACACTCCCCAAAACATTCCCTCTTTAACCAATTTATTAGAATGAAAAACAAATCCAGGTCTGCTGTAATCCAAGGGGTTGCCATGACGATCCACACTGTCCCAGTCAATGAAGAGCAGGATGTTCCCCATTGGCTGGGAGAGCAATGCAGTGACCTGAGCTAACATCAATGGGTCAGCCCAGGTCACTGCAGGGCATGACAAGTGCTGCTGTCAGCGAGGTACATTACCTGCGCTGATCTCCAGCACACTGACAGCCCCTGTCACTGAGTTCAATGACCGACGCCTTCACACCAAGTATCGCGAGAGGTCCGTGACGTCACCGCTAGTCAGTCTCGGATCGGAAGCGAGAGGTGATGTGACAAGCGGCGGCCATGGAGGACAGTCACAGCGCTGAGGTCGGGATGGCGGGACTTCATCACCGCAGGTAAGCCGAGCGGGACCATGTGTGTGTGTGTGTGCGTGTGTGTATGTGTACATGCCGCGGGCAGGAGGGGGCGGAGTGAGCTGGGCGGGGAAGTGCGGGCTTCCTGCACGTAACTAAGATAAACATCGGGTTACTAACCAAAGCGCTTTGCTTGGATACCCGATGTTTATCTTGGTTACCAGCTTCTGGAAGGCTGCCAGCGATGGCTCCTGCACACTGTAGCTGTAAAAAGCCCTGCTTTTTGCTGCTAGAACCGTTCTCGAACGTTTCTAGAACTATCGAGCTTTTGCAAAAAGCTCGAGTTCTAGTTCGATCTCGAACAGCCCCCAAAATCACTCGAGCTTAGAACTGGAGAACCACGAACCGCGAACCGCGCTCAACTTTAATGGTGTGTACAACACTCAACATAGGCCAGAGGAAGTGAAGGAAAGAGTTCTCTTAGGATATTACAAAGACAATTATAGATAAGCATGTTAAATGTAAAGGTTCTAAGACTATCTCCAAGCAGCTTGATGTTCCTGTGACTAAAGTTGCACATATTATTCAGAAATTTAAGATACTGTACATAGGACTGTAGCCAACCTCCCCAGACATGGTCACAGGTGGAAAAATGATGACAAATCAGAGACAGATAATACAAATGGTAACAAAAGAGCCCAATTTTTTTTTTAAAGAGATTAAAGGTGAACTTCAGGCTCAAGGAACAGCAGTGTCAGATTGCACCATCCATCGTTGTTTGAGCCAAAGTGGACTTCATGGGAGACAACCAAGGAGGACACCATTGTTGTAAAAAAATCATAAAAAAGCCAGACTGTAATTTGCCAAAATACATGTTGACAAGCCACAAAGCTTCTGAGAGAATGTCATATGGACATATTAGACAAAAATGGAAATTCTTGGCAAGGCACATCAGCTCTATGTTCACAGATGGAAAATGAAGCATATCAAGAAAACAACACTGTCCCTACTGTGAAACATGGATTGGGCTCTGTTATGTTCTGGGGCTGCTTTGCTGCATCTGGCACAGCGTGTCTTGAATCTGTGCAGGGTACAATGAAATCTCAAGATTATCAAGGGACTCTAGAGAGAAATATGTTGCCCAGTGTCAGAAAGCTTGGTCTCAATCACAGGTCATGGGTATTGAAACAGGATAATGACCCAAAACACACAGCTAAAAACACCCAAGAATGGCTAAGAGGAAAGCATTGGACTATTCTGAAGTAGCCTTCTATGTGCCCTGACCTAAATCCTATTGAGCATCCTTGGAAAGAGCTGAAACATGCCATCTGGAAAAGGCAACCTTCAAACATGAAACAACTGGAGCAGGTTGTTCTTGAGGAGTAGGCCAAAATACCCGTCGAGAGGTACCGAAGTCTCATTGACAGTTACAGAAATCGTTTGATTGCAGTGATTGCCTCAAAAGGTTGTGCAACAAAATTTTAAGCTAAGGGGCCATCAGAGAGAGAGAGAGAGAGAGAGAGAGAGAGAGAGAGACTACGTTGTAACTGGCCAGCATGTACCACAGAAATGGTGTAAATAATTATTAGTTTCTAGTTCCAGGAATTTCATCAAAGATTCTTGGGGAGCTTTTGATTCTCTGTTGATCATATTTTCCACTACTGTCACTGGCGGAGGTGAATTTGGCCTGCTCCTGACGTAATTAGTTTGAATCAAGTGCATGCTTGAAAGAATAACATCAGACACACACAGTCAGATGTGAATCTTTCCTCGATTAGGGGTTGGCCTAAGAGATTTATTCCAGAAGAAACATGGACTTATATAAACTAGGAAAAGGGGCATGGTTGGCTCTACAATAGGCATGCCCGGATGTGTTCATTGGTCCGTGGGTTGGTCCATGGGTTGACCAATGGGCAGATCTGTGACGCTGCTGGGTAGGTCTATGATGTCAGCAGGATTGTCCATGGTGACCCTGGTGGGCAGGTCTATGATTTCATCGGGGCAGATCTATGGTGACGCTGGTGGGCGAGTCTATGATGTCGTCGTGGCGGATCCATGGTGACACTGGTAGGCGGGTCTATAATGTCATTGGAGACCATCTTGCCTTGTGTGTGTCTGAATTAATTTCATTTGACATACTTCCCAAAATCCCCTATGTCAAAAGGTTAATTAAGTATTTGATGGAAAGGCCCTCATCAACTCTTCTGACCTAGCAGCTCTGCTTTACAGGGAGATATCCAGCAATCGTGATCCAGCTCCAAACAACAGCTCCAAAAGATTAAAAATGTTGCCAATACTAAATATCTGTAAAATTGTTAAACACTATATTGATAGCAGTTTGTTCTTTTTGAAAACTAACAGCTGTCCCAGGTCCCCTAAAATGCCATCATGTATCCTTTCCCTACATTCTAAAAAACCCCATTATGTGTCTTAGTGATTACTGTTTTAATATAAAATTAATATTGAACCTGCACTCATGCTATGCATATTAACGATTGCCTAATTAGGAGGGAGTTGACTAATCTAGAACAATCCTTTAATCAAGTGGTTATCAGCGACATGATTTTCAAAAGCGCCCTCATCACTGAGTCTTTTCAGAGATCACGCATGAGCATGAGGTTCTCTTTCCCTGTGAATGCGCATTAAAGCCAGGTTGTAAGTCCCTGGCTTCATGGGCACACAGGGCAATGACAAGAGAGGTATAAATGATGCTGGACTCAGAGAGCCTTAGAGCAGCTCCACATTTACTAAATTTATGAAATAACATTGTATCTAATATGCTGTAATGTGATGTCTAATGTGTACCAAGAAGATGTGATGAATTGTCATGCAGCCAGTCTAAAAATAATAGATCAATTCCTGGCTTTAACAAAATGGTTTCCTTTTGGGATATGAAACCAGATACAACATGTGTACAGGGGCTTAAAAAACACTCATATCCTTTACACAATGAAAAAGAGAATTTTAAAATGCAAAGTAAAAAATAAATGTTAGCAGGTTTTTGCTATGTAAGCTAAAGCCTACTGCTGCAAGGGTTAGCACAAAAAATTTGTCAAGGTCCTATCTGTTGTTTATTTGCTATGTTTGTTTAAGTAGCAGAACCCTTATGGATGCTTCACTACAATGTCACTCGCAGTCCAGCATGCCTCCTCCTCTGATTGACACCTCCCTGTCAATGTACAGTCTGTATAGAGAGCCTGGTGTGCTCAGGACAGCTCACTCAGCTCTACTACTTGACTAAATCTAAAAATTCCAATTGTGTCGGAACGGCTACATCCAGTAAATCTAAGTGATAAATCATTGGATTCAGTATCTCTTTGCCTACATCATGCTGCTCTGAGATGAGGTTGCAAACACCTGCTGACAGATTCCCTTTAATGAATTGTAGTCATTGCACTGTTTCCTTAACTATGTGGGATGCACTGTACCAAAACTAAAAGCATAAATATCCAATTATATTAACAACTTTGTAAAGACATTGATAAATGTGTCCGCAACAGCCAAACTTTTTGTGCTCAAGGCATAATAGATTACTTTCTTATAGAAAGTAATGAAACCCACTAAAGAAGATATTTGACAATACAGATTTTAAGTAGGGAGATGTATTGGATTCTGTGTTTGCCGAAAAGAACACCTATAATTACCCTTCATGTCAAATTCAGGGGGCTTTATTAGGTAGACCTTCACCAATAATAAAATAGGAATACCCCCTTTAAGTAATTCAATGCTCACTTAAGGGTATAACAAGAAATGTATAAGCATATACAGTTAATTAAAAAATCTTGCTAAGATTTATGAATAATTGTAATAGAATGTAATATAAGATACTATAGACAAAAAAGACAAGAATCAAAATGATATGCACAGACATAAGCCAGCTATCAACAAAATCCATCAACTAAGAAATAAAAAAAACCCTCTATTCAAAACAACATGAATCAGTGAACCATACATTTTTCTGTTTCAATATATGCAATCTGTGATATATACATCTCCTATTTCATACTATGGCTCAGGTATGTCCATGATCAGAAATGCATTCCACTTCTTTTGCTACTTTTTCTCCTTGATTTAATACTCCTTCAACTGTATTACTGCTAGTTTTCTTTCTCCGAGCAGTGGATTGTGATCCTGCTATTTGGAGTGATGGCTTCAGCACCGTAAATTGAGAATTAGATTGTTTCTGAAATGTCATACCTTTACTTTATGGTATATGTCCTTGAGTAAAGATGACATTTTAACCCTTTGCAAAGTGTTATAAAGCTGCATATGACATTCCTGCAATAAATTAGCAATATTCTGTTGCTAATAAGCTGCCAAGATACAGTATGGAATATAAGTAACAAGTCTAAGTACATTACATAATGTTAATTAGGAAATAGGTAAATAGCTTAATCATTATCTACATACCCTTCAATGTTTCCTCAATATCACTGGGGCATTGCATACCACTGTACATTGTTAAAGAAGGGCTTCTCTATGAGCGTCTTGGGCACTGTATAGCACTAATATTCAATACAATCTACGGCATTATTGGTGTGCTAGTGATTTGGAAAACCAAGCAAGCCGACAGTTCTGCAACTGTTATGGATACCTGTATGAAAACCGGTCATGATATGACTGCCGGTGTCAAGCCAGGTATGAGTGGACTTCTGGTGAGTGTTGCAATACAGAGGGAACACCACAGCAGCATTATATGGACGTTCCTGGTACGAGCCCGGTTACCTCCTAACATTTATGCTGATCCCTGCACCGTTTAACGTTCCTAGACGGGTATCCCCATTGGCTGTCACATGTCAAGGCCCTTGCTGGCCCTGAACGCACCCTGGCTATTGAAGGCTAGTGAGACACTAGTCTCACTAAAGCAATAGGACAACACAAGGTAAAAAAGACAAACAGGTGGGGGAAAGACACAATAAATAACACTACACAGTTTCTCTAGCAGGAACTTTTCAGCTGCAACAGAAGCAACAACTCAGCTTCTAAAGAGACTAGCTCTTTCAAAGTGGACAGCATAGATATGAGCTATAGCCAGAATAGGGGGGAGTAAAGAGCGAATGTTCATAGCAAAAAGGAGTGGCTGCATCTGAGATTAAAACTACAATAAACCTACAAATTTGACCACCACTCTAAACATATATAAAGCTAGGTAGTGATACAGTGGAAATGCTAAACCTATAAATACTACCCTAAAAAAAAAATCAAACAAATTTATTGGAAAAAAAATCATCTTTATTGTTAAAAATTGTTTAAAAAATAGTACAGCAGAAGATGTGAAAGATACACTGATCAAATATGCCCCATGGCACTATAAAGACATCAGTTTGTCAACATTCAATATCAAAAGTATATCATACAGTACATTAATAGTCATAGTGACAACCTGTGATGTATGACACCAAATCAATAAATTATGACAAAATGTCCAATGTCAAAAAAGGTCACAAAAAGAGGGGATCATTCACAAACAAATGACACAGGATAATGGGGTAGCAACAAAAAAGATGGTATTACAAAGGCAAATAGATAATTATAATAGTATAATTAATGGTAAATATCAGGAAACTTATAATAAAGCCTGATATAGGAAAAATTGACACAAAGGTATCAAAAATGCCTGCTGGCAAAGTATCACAGTGCTACATATTAGAACAGCCTTACCAATAACACCCTGATGCGTTTCGCCGTGGCTTTCTCCAAGGGCATGTGAGATTTGAGATTAAAACTACCTGTTATATTACTGCAGGATAGAAATGAACCTTAACCTCTTCAGTAACAGATGGTGTTAAATACTCTCCAAATCAGGGTAAACGACGAACGGGAACTAAACAGATCTGCAAGGTAACATCAGGCCATGACACACTCATGACAGCACCTTTAGATAAATATCTAAATATATATTCAGTTTCATAACTTCAAGTATTGATGGAATAAAATTATGTGCTCTACATAAAAAAAGAAGTACAACTTCAAAAGCTTTTTTTCTTTGAATTCAATTATAGTGATTAGTGAATGATAGAAACTGCGCACAAAGTGGTCTGGATTACAAAGAGTTTTTGAGTAGCATTTTATCCAGTGGTAAGGCCAATATTACAATTGATAAGTACATGTTAACTCTGCTCTACACTACATTAGGTTTTTAACAAACAATATTAGCAGTAATGACTCTTCATTTGTCTCTAAGCAAAGATAAGTAGGCTTAGATAGCTTTATTTTCTGAATGCAAAGATTTCCAGATAAGTTCTTAGATTCTAGAACATATGAAATATTAGTTAAGAAAAATGAAAAATATATAAAACATGTGTGCAAATGACAACATAATAAAATACATGAATCATGTAATCTATTAGAAGTCATTTATTTTCATTAATTGATAGCATATGCAAGGTCTGGTGCAAATTGTGAGCTTTGCCTTTGTTAATTAATCTGCAATCATCTGCTTGCAATTAAAAACATATATTAATAAGGTAATGAAAACTAACAAAAGGTTTTCAAATAAATGCCCTAATAAATGGGAAGTTTTAGCGGAGTATGTAAAGAAAGCTGCATCTACAGAAGCACTCATTAGTAGTGTATTGGTTATAACAAGCATTATTTAGTCCTAATGAGATAGGAGACTATGGTGCATTCAGACTAATTGTGAAGAAATTGTGCTATAGTGTGCGAGACAGACTCATGGATTTTGTGAGTGACTAATCTGTGCATGTTCCTGTGAGCGCATAGTTATTGAAGTTATGATGCTGCTGTATGTAATTTTGTGATTTTATGTGTTCTCTGAGATGTTTTGCCTTCCTCAATTTGAACAACCTACAGCTGCATCTCAATCAATTAGAATATAATCAAAAAGTTAATTTATTTCAGTAATTCAACACAAAAAAGGAAACACATTATATAGAGTCTTTACAAACAGAGTGATCTATTTCAAGTGTTTATTTCTGCTAATGTTGATTATGGCTTACAGCTAATAAAAACCCAAAAGTCATTATCTCAGAAAGTTAGAATAATTACCACAAAACACCTGCAAATGTTTCCTAAGTGTTTAAAATGGTCCTTTAGTCTGGGTCATTAGGCTACACAATCATGGGGAAGACTGCTGACTTAACAGATGTCCAGAAGGCAGTCATTGACACACTCCACAAGGAAGGTAAGCCACAAAAGGTCATTGCTAAAGAAGCTGGCTGTTCAGAGTGCTGTATCCAAGCATATTAATGGAAAGTTGAGTGGAAGGAAAAAGTGTGATAAAAAAGGTGCACAAGCAACCATGATAACTGCAGCCTTAATAGGATTGTTAAGAAAAAGCCATTTAAAATTTGGAGAAATTCACAAGGAGTGGACTGCTGCTGGAGTCAGTGCTTCAAGAGCCACCACACACAGACGTATCCAGGACATGGGCTACAAATGTCGCATTCCTTGTGTCAAGCCACTCATGTCCTATAGACAACACCAGAAGCATCTTACCTGTGCCAAGGAGAATAAGAACTGGACTGTTGCTTAGTGGTTCAAGGTGTTGTTTTCAGATGAAAGTAAATTTTGCATTTCATTTGGAAATCAAGGTCCAAGAGTCTGGAGGAAGAGTGGAGAGGCCACAGTCCAAGATGCTTGAGGTCTAGTGTAAAGTTTCCACAATCAAGTGATGGTTTGGGGAGCCATGTCATGTGCTGGTGCCACTGTGTTATATCAAGAGCAAAGTTAACACAGCCAAGAACCACAAGAAATTTTAGAGAAAGAAAAACACTTTGTAAGATCTGCATAGTTGTGAGATTTTCTTTTCTGTGACCCAGTTGATAATTTTTTATGGGGTTAGGCACAATAAGAACTTCTGCTATAGTCAGCACAGCCATCAACAGGAAATTTTAGAACACTTCATGCTTTCCTCTGCCGAAAAGCTTTTTGGAGATAGGAGTTTCATTTTCCAGAAGGACTTGCCACCTGTCCACACTGCCAAAAGTACCAATACCTGGTTTAATTACCATAGTATCACTGTTCTTGATTGGCCAGCAAACTCGCCTGACCCTTCTCAAGAGGAACATGAGAGACACCAGACCCTACAATGCAGACAAGCTGAAGGCTGATTTCAAAGCAACCCGGGATCCCATAATATGATCACCTCCATGCCATGCCGCATTCATGCAGTAATTCATGCAAAAGGAGCCCCAACCAAGTATTGAGTGCATTTACTGTACATACTTTTCAGTAGGCCAAAATTTCTGAGTTTAAAATCATTTTATGTTAGTCTTATATAATAGTCTAATTTTCTGAGATAATGACTTTGAGTTTTCATTGGCTGTAAGCCATTATCATCAACAATAACAGAATAAACACTTGAGATAGATCACTGTGTGTAATGAGACTCTATATAATTTATGTTTTTGCATTTTTGTATTTAATTACTGAAATAAATTAACTTTTTGATAATATTCTAATTTTTTGAGATGCACTTGTATATATTTAATATTGGAGATGTGTAGATCTGATAAAATTCCAATTTACAATGGACATTTGCCTTGCATTTCATGGTACATCCTAAGTATGCTTGATTATCTTTGCATAATATTGATTAATTGTTGATCAACTATTTAGTAAGGTATATTAGATTTAAATCTAAGCACATTTTTACCTATATATTTAGATCTGACCAAAAGAAAAGAATGAGTTCAATGGGGCATGAATGCATCCTTCTCTTTGTGTCTTATTTGTTAGAATACCTCGTCATTAACCCCTTAAGGACTGAGCTACTTTGTACATCAATGGACTAAACTCATTTTTCAAATCTGGCCAGCATCACTTTATGAGGTAATATCTCTGGAATGTTAAGTGATACTGAAACTGTTTTGTTTTTTTCATGACATGTTGTACTTTATGGTAGTCATAAATGTTGGTTGTTTTCGTGTTTATTTATGAAGATATCAAAATTTTGGCAAAATATTTGAAAATGTTATATTTTTTTTTATTTTACGCCCTTAAGCTAGATAGTCAAACACCACAAAATAGTTAATAAATAACATTTTCCACATGTCTACTTTACATCATAACTATTCATAAAACAATTTTTGGGGGTAAGAAATTAGAAGGGTTAAAAGTTTATCAGCAATTTCCCATTTTCCAAGTAAACCAAAACCAATCACTTTATAGATCACATCACATTTGAAGTGACTGACAGGCCAACGTGACAGAAAATACCCAAAGTGACATCCTTTTAAAACCTACACCCCTCAAAGGGACTCAAAACTTCATTTGATAACCTTCAGGTGCTTCACAAGATTTAAAGCAATGTGAAAGGAAAAAATAAACATTTTACTTTCTCACACAAAAATGTTACTTTTGCCCTAAATATTGAAATTTAGCAGGGGTAAATGAGGTATCTAGTTTTTAAGATGTGCACAAAAGAGGTGGTAAACTTCACTCTTGTGCTTGCCTAAAAAGATGAGTACAACCGGATCATAGGCCAGAGACAGTCCAAAGTGTCTCTCTCTGTCTCATTATAGGGTTTCTGCCTGAATCACGTATTTCAGAGATTTACATGGAAACCCTAATATAAACGCTCAGTGTAGAGTGCAGGATAAATGTGAGGCCAACCTCTTTGCCATCTTTGGGAGGCAGAATAAACAATTCAGCAGCAGGTCAAGAAATGCTTCAATATCTTTTTTACTTTATTCATGTGATTAGATAGCTTTATATATTAAGTAAGTACGATTATAGTGATGCTAGATTTATATAGAATTTTTATGTTTGGCAACTATCAAAAACTAAAAAGTACTTTTTTTAAAGCTTTGCATCACCTTAGTCTGAGAAATATATTTTTTCTGTATTCCTGTAGAGTCATGTGAGGACTTTATATTTGCGGGATAAGTTGATGTTTATTGAGTGCCCTTGAGACCCTCAGGGCACTACAGGGAACTGCATTCCTCTTGGGGATGCAGGACATACCCCCTGGGACCTAGAGTATCAGTGCCTTTTCCACCAAAACGCAATCTAAATCCTAGTTCTTCTCTCCACACTGGGCATAGACGGTTAACCACGTAATGGGATAGTCGCCATGGGAATAAGTTCTGGGTATAGCCAGCCTGGTGGCAGGGGTCAGTTAGTCGGTCAGAGAGGAGTGGAGAGTGGGGAGCATACACGAGAGGTGTGCGGATGTGCCTGAGCTGGGTCTGTGTAACGGTAACCCCGGGGGCACAGGAGAGAGGTCACCAGGATGGGTACCGAGATACCGCTTTGATTGGAGCACGTACGGGGCACAGGGCCTTAGATAAAGCACAAGTTTTAGACAGTTTGGCAAATACCTGCCCAGTGAGGACACCTCCACGGACTTCACCGAACCAAATATTCCGGGAGTATCAGCAGTAAACTAGGATCAGGGTTCAGACACTTACCTCCTTCAGGGTCCACACTGCCCGCCGTACGGAGAAGGAGACTGTACCCCAAAAGGGACAGTCAGGGGCCCCAAAACGCTCCACGCTATGGGGACTCAATCTACAGAGAGTGCTGGGGACAGAGCAACCTGGGTCACAACATTGGTACTGGTCCTCCGGGGACCTGAACCAGCAACCCCTGGGTCCACAGTGAGTAGAGACTGTTAAAGACAACCTGGTGTGGTCTCCATTATTGCCCCACTACATCTCCCAGGCCTACCATCACAGTTGCCACTACCACCCACCCTGGGAGTACCCACATTGAGCAGTGGCGGTTCTACATCATTAACCGCAACCCGCAGGTGGCGTCAAATGACAAAAACTCTTATCTCCCCTTTAAATACCCCCGATTAACAAAAGGCGTGCATGCGTGTGGCCGGGTGCCTGTGTCTTCGTGCAGGCTGTCTCTCTGTCCCGGCGGCCAGCTGCTTCTTTGTGCGGCTGGGCGGGCGGCCTGCGGTGGCTGTGTGGCGGGTGTCCCAGTGTGTCACCGGTCCAGTTTAAAATGATGGAGCCGGGTGTCAGCGCATGCACAGATGGAGCTCTTGTCCAAGAGCTCCATATGTGCACGCACCGCTCCGGGAGTCAGTGCGTGCACAGATGGAGCCCTTGGATGAGAGCTCCATCTGTGCATGTGTCGCGGGCGGAGGGGTTGGGAACACTGCTTGCCTGGGAATTGCTGACACTCGGGTCCGATGCTTCTGCTCCTCGGTGGCTCGAGCACGGGGCCGGACCCGGGGCTCGAGCAGCACCTCCTCGCCTACGAGTGAAAAGGGGAGGTTTGTGGTGGGTATTTGGGATGTCGGTCGGCTGCGGTGTTTTCACTCTCCCCGGATGGGTTGATGGTGGCTGTCGTTTCCTGCACCTATCTGTATGTGTTTGACTCCTATGGCTTCCCACGGGTAGTCTGCTCCCCGGCGTGTACGTGTCGGGAGAGCCCGTTTTGCCCGCAGGCACTGGCCCTTGGATCTCTGGCCCTTGGTGGTGGCTCTTATCCGGACGGGTTGGGCTGTTGCCTTCTGACGGGACTTGGTTGGGAATGAACCCCTGAGGTCCAGACCGCAATCAGAGAATGTGACCTTTACGGCGGCTTCCAAGCCTAGTCGGGGTCTGAATATCCTGCCTTGGTGCTTGGCTTCAATCTGCTCCCCGGTTCGGTACCGGCGGGCCACCGCCCAATCCCGGTCCTATGGTTCCGCTGACCTCCACCAACTCCTGCAGATGACCACCACCGTCTGCCGACCTTGCTGATTGTGCCTGGGCTCAAACCCAGACACACACAGTTTCCACTCCTCACACTTCCACCTCTCCACTTCAACTCCAAAACTAAACTGACTACTTTTCCTGCCTCCAGGCCTGTGAACTCCTCGGTGGGCGGGGCCAACCACCTGGCTCCACCCCACCTGTTGTGGAGATCAGACCCTGGAGGGAGGCAACAAGGGTTTTGTTTGACTGGTGTTCCTGACCAGGGGAGGGGGGTGTGTGTATGTGGTGTTATTCTGTGACCCCCTGGGGTCCAGGGCATCACACATGCGTCGCTCTGGGCGCCTTCACTTGAATCAGGACTGCGGAAACACTGGGACATACCTCACCGGCCTGCTCCACCACTGAGCCTCGCCGCTGCCACCACTGAGCTGTCACCGCTGCTGCTACCATTGAGCCATTACCACCGCTGCCATCACTGAGCTGTCACCGCCACTGCCACCACTGAGCTGTCACTGCCGCTGCCATCACTGAGCTCTCACCACCGCTGCCACCACTGATCTGTCACCGGTGCTGCCACCATTGAGCTGTCACCGCCAGTGCTACCACTGAGCCGCCACTGTAGCTGTCCCTACTTATCTACCGCTGCCACCACTGACCGCCGCTGCCAGCACAACCTCTACCTCCTGTGACCCCGCTTCACCACCACTTTTGCCCCCCTCTGGTAAGACAACACCGGAGTATAAGACGGACCCCATTTTTTATCTCTAAATTTGGGGTGCGTCTTATAATCTGGTGCGTCTTATAAAACAAAAAATACGGTATATAGAATTACAGATTTATAGATTGTGTTGATTTGTATGTGGCAATTCCAAATATGTGTACTCTATTAGTTTATTTTTGTTTCTACATAAATATTTGTATTTGTTGGTGTGATTTTTTTTATCTTTATTTTGTGATTTCTTAATGATTTTTTTTTTTTACTTTGTCCCACTATGTGACTTTAACTTTTATTCTTCTGATCACTTGTCTTATGCATTGTAATAGACACTTATTGCAGTACATGAGACCTTTCAGACTACAGAGTACCTGTTAGACACTTTTTATGGCTGGGTCTAACAGACCACCATTCCTGGCATACCAAAAGGTTATTATTTGACCTCCAGGTGCCATGACAACCATTGGCTCCTAGTGAATTCCTCATAGAGGTGCTGATGGAGGTGAGAGAGGGAGTCCCTTACCTCTCACAACCTTCTAAATGCCGAGGCATCTGGAGGGTTAACTGGAAAGGGAATGTGTGCATACCAGCCATGGCTGTTACTGCAGGAGTTCAGCGGTCAGCTAAGTAGATCGGCAGTGTTCATGGGGGAAATGCTGATATTTCAGAACTTCCCACCATTCACAAGCTGTGATCAGTCAGTCACATTGACTGACCAATCACAGTGATCAGAGAGAAGAGACCACTGTAAGTGGTCCCTTCATCACTAGCTGTGATGGTCAGCTGCCAATAACCGATGCTGGCATGGAGCTGTCAATCTGTGTTCACACACAATGGTAGTTTAAATCCATAACAGATATAGCATGTCATAATGCGGGAATTGACACATGGTCATGACGTGCTATATGTGCAAGAATACTTGTTACATATACGATATTGACACAATACTGAGATAAAGATTTAGAACTTTGAGATGCTAATGTAGAACGGGCAACAAACAACAATGACGCATATGATTAACCCCTTCACGACCATGGACGGAAAGATCCGTCCTTGTGCCCTGGGCCTTAACGACCAAGGACGGATCTTTCCGTCATGGCGGAATCGCGGCACCGGAGCCTCCGGTGACTGCGATCGGTTAACATAAACCGCAGATTCGGGGAGGAGGGGACCTGTTCCTGACCTTAAGAGGGGTGGTGCCTCCTCCCCGGACCTACGGAGGCTGTGATTGGCTGACGAACGCCGCTCAACCAATCACAGCCACTGTAATGTTCCAGCCATTTAAAATGACTGAAACATTGAATTCCAGCCCTGGCCAGTGCAGCTGTAGCACTGGCCATTGGCTGGAGCTGGGTGACCTCACTGGATCACCCTCCCCCAGCTCCACTGCTCTGATTGGAGAGATCGGTCTTGTGACCGATTTCTCCAATCACAGTGGACCTGTTGCCGGTGACCGCCCCCGTCATCGTCCCTGCAGCACGCCAGCACACAGTGAGTGTACACAGTGCAATGGCAGGGCGACAAGCTCCGGTCCCATGCTGTTCTGAGACCGGAGCATGGGACCCGGAAGTTGCCGCGCTGCCATTGCACTGTATGAAAAGCGTCCCGATCCGCCGCCGCCGCTGCCCACCGCGATCTGTCACCTGTCTCCCCGATCTCCTGCCCGCACCCTCACCCCCACACCTCCCGATCCGCTGCCGCCCTCCATCTGCCACAGTGCCACCGCTCCCCCCAATCTGCTGCCCGGCCCCTCACCTCCGTGCAGCAGATCGGAGGGAGCGGTGGCACTGTGACAGATGGAGGAGGACTGGGATCGTGCACCCTGTCCTCCTCCATCTGTCATAGTGCCACCGCTCCCTCCGATCTGCTGCCCGGCCCCTCCCCCTCGTGATCGGTGCTCGCCCCCTCCCCTCCGTGATGTGCTGCTTCGCCCCCTCCCCTCCCCTCCGTGATGTGCTGCTCGCCCCCTCCCCTTCCCTCCCCTCCGTGATGTGCTGCTCGCCCCCTCCCCTCCCCTCCGTGATGTGCTGCTCGCTCCCTCCCCTCTGTGATTGTCTGCTCGCTCCCTCCCCTTCCCTCCCCTCCGTGATGTGCTGCTCGCTCCCTCCCCTCCCCTCCGTGATGTGCTGCTCGCTCCCTCCCCTCCCCTCCCCTCCGTGATGTGCTGCTCGCCCCCTCCCCTCCGTGATGTGCTGCTCGCCCCCTCCCCTCCCCTCCGTGATGTGCTGCTCGCCCCCTCCCCTCCCCTCCGTGATGTGCTGCTCGCCCCCTCCCCTCCCCTCCGTGATGTGCTGCTCGCCCCCTCCCCTCCCCTCCGTGATGTGCTGATCGCCCCCTCCCCTCCCCTCCGTGATGTGCTGCTCGCCCCCTCCCCTCCGTGATGTGCTGCTCGCTCCCTCCCCTCCGTGATGTGCTGCTCGCCCCCTCCCCTCCCCTCCGTGATGTGCTGCTCGCTCCCTCCCCTCCCCTGCCCTCCGTGATGTGCTGCTCGCCCCCTCCCCTCCCCTCCGTGATGTGCTGCTCGCCCCCTCCCCTCCCCTCCGTGATGTGCTGCTCGCTCCCTCCCCTCCCCTCCGTGATGTGCTGCTCGCTCCCTCCCCTCCCCTCCCCTCCGTGATGTGCTGCTCGCCCCCTCCCCTCCGTGATGTGCTGCTCGCCCCCTCCCCTCCCCTCCGTGATGTGCTGCTCGCCCCCTCCCCTCCGTGATGTGCTGCTCGCCCCCTCCCCTCCATGATGTGCTGCACGCTCCCCCCACCTCTCACCCCCGTGGTCAGCTACCCGCCCCCTCCCCTGTCACCGCCGTGATGTGCGCTCCCTCCCCTGTCACCGCCGTGATGTGCGCTCCCTCCCCTGTCACCGCCGTGATGTGCGCTCCCTCCCCTGTCACCGCCGTGATGTGCGCTCCCTCCCCTGTCACCGCCGTGATGTGCGCTCCCTCCCCTGTCACCGCCGTGATGTGTGCTCCCTCCCCTGTCACCGCCGTGATGTGCGCTCCCTCCCCTGTCACCGCCGTGATGTGCGCTCCCTCCCCTGTCACCGCCGTGATGTGCGCTCCCTCCCCTGTCACCGCCGTGATGTGCGCTCCCTCCCCTGTCACCGCCGTGATGTGCGCTCCCTCCCCTGTCACCGCCGTGATGTGCGCTCCCTCCCCTGTCACCGCTGTGATGTGCGCTCCCTCCCCTGTCACCGCCGTGATGTGCGCTCTCTCCCCTGTCACCGCCGTGATGTGCGCTCCCTCCCGTCACCGCCGTGATGTGCTCTCCCTCCCCTGTCACCGCCGTGATCTGTGCTCCCTCCTCTGTCACCGCCGTGATGTGCGCTCCCTCCCCTGTCACCCCGTGATCTGTGCTCCCTCACCTGTCACCCCCGTGATCTGTGCTCCCTCACCTGTCACCCCCGTGATCTGTGCTCCCTCACCTGTCACCCCCGTGATCTGTGCTCCCTCACCTGTCACCCCGTGATCTGTGCTCCCTCACCTGTCACCCCCGTGATCTGCTGTCCGCTCTCCCTCACCTCTCACCCCCGTGATCTGTGCTCTGCTCACCTGTCTCCTCTGTGATCTGTGCTCTGCTCACCTGTCTCCTCCGTGATCTGCGCTTCGCTCCCTCCCCCACCTCTCACCCTCCCCGATCTGCTGCCTCCTTCATCTCCTGTGATCCAGCTGCCTAGATCCATCCTGTAGGGTAACTATCCCCAATCTCACCTCCCACTCCCCTTCCCACCCATCCCCCCCACCCGCCCCCTCCCCCCATCCTCTGCCGCTCCTGCATCCACTGCGCCCTCTCCCATCCGCCCCCACCCTATCCCAGCCGCCGTCTCACAATCACAGATGCTCCCTTTATATGCCGCTGCCCCCCCATCTGCTGCCGCCCCATCTGCCGCCCCCCCCCATCTTCCGCTGTTTTTTTTTTTCTATGCCATGGGGGTCTAGTTTCCAAAATGGGGTCACATGTGAGGGAGCTCCACTGTTTCGGCACCTCAGGGGGTCTCCAAACAGCATGGAATACGCTAATTGTCCCAGACAATTTTGCGTTTGAAACGTCAAATGACGCTCCTTGCCTTCCGAGCCCTGCTGTGCGCCCAAACAATTGATTTCCACCACATATGAGGTATCTGCGTACTCAGGAGAAATTGCACAATACATTTTATGCTGCAATTTTTCCTGATACCCTTGTGAAAAAAAAAGCTACCTGGTTGAAGTAACAATTTTGTGGTAAAAAAGGTTTTTTTTATTTTCACGGCTCAACTCTATTAACTTTTGTGAAGCCCCCAGAGGCTCAAAGTGCTTAATAAACATCTAGATAAATTCCATGAGGGGTCTAGTTTCCAAAATGGGGTCACATGTGGGGGAGCTCCACTGTTTCGGCACCTCAGGGGGTCTCCAAACGCAACATGGAATACGCTAATTATCCCAGACAATTTTGCGTTTGAAACGTCAAATGACGCTCCTTGCCTTCCGAGCCCTGCTGTGCGCCCAAACAATTGATTTCCACCACATATGAGGTATCTGCGTACTCAGGAGAAATTGTACAATACATTTTATGGTGCAATTTTTCCTGATACCCTTGTGAAAAAAAAAGCTACCTGGTTGAAGTAACAATTTTGTGGTAAAAATTTTTTTTTTTATTTTCACAGCTCAACTCTATTAACTTTTGTGAAGCCCCCAGAGGCTCAAAGTGCTCAATAAACATCTAGATAAATTCCATGAGGGGTCTAGTTTCCAAAATGGGGTCACATGTGGGGGAGCTCTACTGTTTCGGCACCTCAGGGGCTCTCCAAACGCAACATGGTGAGGATAAAGATTCCAGCTAATTTTCTGTTCAAAAAAGTCAAATGGCGCTCCTTCCCTTCCGAGTCCTGCCGTGCGCCCAAACAGTGGTTTTTCGCCACATATGAGGTATCTGCGTGTTCAGTAGAAATTGCCCAACAAATTTTGGGGGTTCATTTAATCCTGCTACCCTTGTGAATATGCAATATTTGAGGCTAAATTAACATTTTTGTTGCAAAAAGTAAAATGTTCATTTTTTCCTTCCACATTGCTTTAGTTACTGTGAAGCACCTGAAGGGTTAATAACCTTCTTGAATGTGGTTTTGAGTAGCCTGAGGGGTGCCGTTTTTGGAATGGTGTCACTTTTGGGTGTTCTGTGTCATGTAGACCTTTCAAAATCGCTTCAAATGTGATGTGGTCCCTAAAAAAAGTGGCTTTGTAAATTTTGTTGTAAAAATGAGAAATTGCTCATAAACTTTGAACCCCTATAACTTCCTTAAATTTTTTTTTTTTTCCCAAAATTGTTCTGATGTAAAATAGACATGTGGGAAATGTTATTTATTAATTATTTTGTGTCATATGTCTCGTTGGTTTTAGAGCATAAAAATTCAAAGTTTGAAAATTACAAAATTTTCTAAATTTTCGCGAAATTTCCGTTTTTTTCACAAAGAAATTCAAAAAATATCGGCCTAAATTTACCACTAACATGAAGCCCAATATGTCACGAAAAAACAATCTCAGAATCACCGGGATCCGCTGAAGCGTTCCAGAGTTATAACCTCATAAAGTGACACTGGTCAGAATTGCAAAAAATGGCCTGGTCTTTAGGGTCAAAATAGGCTTGGGGCTGAAGGGGTTAAATGGACAAGATAGTATTGAGTTAAATGTCAAGTTACAGTTTTCTGCTTCAAAGTATCTTGCTGAAACATGGTATGCGTGTCAAGTATTTAAATGATATATATGTAATATAATATATAGACGTCTGCTAAGCTGCTATGTTGCCCTTTTGCTTTACTACTGATCGAATAGAATTTGAAGTAGAATTTGTACTTTTCATCCTGGAATTCTATTTATTTCAGAATTGTGTTTATATTTTTTTGCATGACTCCAATGCACTTCTGTAGTTTTATATAATGCCTGTCATACAGAGAAATAAAAACGTTTATTCTGGAAACTGGAAAAGGAAATGTCTGTTGTGACACTTGAATTGATACCCTGATACTTGTATCTCAAAGAATAAAAGACTGTGTTAGGCTGTCCTGGTTTGTCCATTTTGTTTACTCCTTTGAACAATTTGTCAAACTTTTAAGCCTAATAAAAGAAAACAAAAGAACAATCCCCCCTGTACAATGGTCTTCTTTTTTGGTGCTAGTTATCTGAACAATATAAGTTGAATGAGTACTGGGCAGGGTATGATTATTCTATATGGATAGTGACAAATAACTTTTGTCAGGTCTGGCTGATTGACTGTTTTACAAGGAAATCCATTTTATATTGGTTTAATTCTCCAGTGGGCATAACCTATTATATACTTGCTGTGAAAATCATGAGTCATGAACCATGTCATTCCGTGTGCCAGTTACAGCAGTTATAAAAAAATAGGAATATGGTAGAATAATGATACATTGTTATCCATTTCTTCCACAATACTTTATCTCCCGCTATGCATTGTAACTCAAGAGTAATATATTACAAAAAACAAAAGCAGATGACTCTGAACCACCATGTTGCAATAAGTCCTATACCATGTATAAGTGTTTAGATTGTATTCGGGATTTTTTTTTTAAACATAGTCAGGATTATTCTAAATGTCATGATATGCATACTAAAGGATTTTTTTTTAAATTATTAGTTCTATAGTATGGCAACACTTACAGAAAACAGAGAAAGAATGTAAGCCCGCAAGGGTAGGGCCCTCTTCCCTCTGTACTAGTCTGTCTACTGTAACTTGTATACGTATTTTGTATGTAACCCCCTTCTCATGTACAGCACCATGGAATTAATGGTGCTCTATAAATAAATAATAATAATAATAATAAAGGGGGCTTTACACGCAACGACATCACTAACGAGATGTTGTTGGGGTCACGGAATTTGTGACGCACATCCGGCCTCATAAGTGACGTCGTTGCGTGTGAAACACACGAAAGACCGTTAACGATCAAAATTACTCACCATATCGTTGATCGTTGACACGTCGTTCTAATCCCAATTATCGTTGCTGTTGCAGGACGCAGGTTGTTTGTCATTCCTGCGGCAGCACACATCGCTATGTGTGACACCGCAGGAACGATGAACAACATCGTACCTGCGGCCGTCTGCAATGAGGAAGGAAGGAGGTGAGCGAGATGTTCTGCCCGCTCATCTCGGCCCCTCCGCTTCTATTGGGCGGCCGCTTACTGACGCCTCTGTGACGCCAAATGAACCTCCCCCTTAAAGGAGAGATTGTTTGGAGGCCACAGCGACGTCGGTGAAGAGGTAATTGCATGTGACGCTGCCGTAGCGATATTGTTCGCTACGCCAGCGATCACCCCGTGACGCGCCACGGACGTGGGCGGGTGCTATCGCTCGCGACATCGCTAGCCATGTCGCAGCATGTAAAGCCCGCTTTACACACCAACATATCCATTAAAAATGAAAGGCGTATGTCAATTTACTTGTGAAAGTATGACTGTAATGTATATTTATATCCAACAGTCATGCGAAAAATAAGTACACTTTTTGACTTCCATGATTTTACATGTCAGGTCATGATAACAAAAAAAATATCTGGTCCAGAGAAGATCTTAGAAAATACATCCACAGAAGAACAAAAATACATTTAAAGTTACATGTCATTATTTAACAAAAATGTAGTCAAAATAATTAGACAGTGTGTGAAAAATTAAGTACAGCCTTAGGGTATGTGCGCACGTTGCTTTTTACCTGCTTTTTACCTGCTTTTTTGCTGCTTTTTCTTCTGCGCTGTTTAATGCCAAAATGGATGTGTTCTTCTATTCAAGCAAAGTCTATGGGAATTTGGGTTTCTTGTTCACACTATGTTGTTCAAAATGCTGCCTTTTTGTGGCAGAACTTTGGTCAAAAACTCAGCTTTTCAAAGAAGCAACATGTCAATTGTTTTTGCCATTTGGGTTTTGCACTGCAAAGCTGAGTTTTTGACCAAAGTTCTGCCACAAAAAGGCAGCATTTTGAACAACATAGTGTGAACAAGAAACCCAAATTCCCATAGACTTTGCTTGAATAGAAGAACACATCCATTTTGGCATTAAACAGCGCAGAAGAAAAAGCAGCAAAAAAGCAGGTAAAAAGCAGGTAAAAAGCAACGTGCGCACATACCCTTGCTGTTTCCATAGCAATTAAGAAAGGGAGTAACACACATGAGCAGCTAATCAAATTTCCATGATTATTTGTTCAAGTGTGTTCACAAAGTATGTCAGTTTTCTTGTCTGGAGCATTCAAGCATGTGTTAATACATTGCCAAGCAAGAAAGACATCAGATACGTTTGTGTTGTCAGAAGTCAATCTGGGAAGGGTTACAAGTTAATGTGAAAACAATTTTTTAAGTCAATAGTTCTACAGTGAGAAAGATTATTTACATGTGGGAAACATTCAAGATGGCTGAATGTGTTCCCAAGAGTAAACATACAGGCAAATTCAACTTACAATTAGACTATGCAAAGCTGAAATACAGTAAGTACGAAAAATATACAGACCCCTTTAAATTTTTCACTCTTTGTTTCATTGCAGCCATTTGGTAAATTCAAAAAAAGTTCATTTTTTCTCATTAATATACAGTCTGCCCCCCCATCTTGACAGAAAAAAAACAGAAATGTATTCACATTTCCACCTGGATTGGAGGATCCTCAGCCATTCTTCCTTGCAGATCCTCTCCAGTTCCATCAGATTGGATGGTGAACATTGGTGGACAGCTATTTTCAGGTCTCTCCAGAGATGCTCAATTGGGTTTAGGTCAGGGCTCTAGCTGCGCCAGCCAAAAATGATCACAGAGTTGTTCTGAAGCCACTCCTTTGTTATTTTAGCTGTGTGCTTAGGGTCATTGTTTTGTTGGAAGGTGAACCTTCGGCCATGTCTGAGGTCCAGAGCACGCTGGAAGAGGTTATCTTCCAGGATATCTCTGTACTTGGTCGCATTCATCTTTCCTTCAGTTGCAACCAGTTGTTCTGTTTGACAGCTGAAAAACACCCCCATAGCATGCTGCTGCCACCACCACGTTTCAGTGTTGAGATTGTATTGGACAGGAGATGAGCAGTGCTAGGTTTTTTCCACACATACAGCTTAGAATCATCACCAATAAGTTTTATCTTCATCTCATCAGACCAGAGAATCTTATTTATCATAGTCTGTGAGTCCTTCTTGTGTTTTTTTGCAAACTCTATGCACTGTGCCATAAAGGCCGGACTGGTGGAGGGCTGCAGTTATAGAGTGATAGTTGACTTTGTGGATCTTTCTTCCCTCTCCCTACTGCATCACTGGAGGTCAGCCACAGTGATATTGGGGTTCTTCTTTTCCATTTTCACCAAGGCTTTTCTCCCTTGATTGCTCAGTTTGGCTGGACGACCAGGTCTAGGAAGAGTTCTTGTGGTCTCAAACGTCTTCCATTTAAGGATTATAAAGGCCACTGTGCTCTTAGGAACCTTGAGTAGTGCAGAATTTGTTTTCTAACCTTGGCCTGATCTGTGCCTTGCCACAATTCTGTCTCTGAGCTCCTCTGGCAGTTCCTTTGACCTCATGATTCTCATTTGGTCTGACATGCACTGTGAGCTGTGAGGTCTTACAGTATATAGACAGGGGTGTGCTTTTCTAAATCAAGTCCTATCAGTTTAATTAAACAACTGGACTCCAATGGAGGAGTAGAACCACCCCAAAGAGGATCCCAAGGAAATGGACAGCATGTGACTTAAATATGAGTGTCTGAGCAAAGGGTCTAAATACTTATGACCATGTGATATTTCAGTTTTTCTACATTTCTGTTTTTTCTGACAAGATAGGGTGCAGAGTGTACGTTATTGAGAAAAAAAATGAACTTTTTTGAATTTACCAAATGGTTGCAATGAAACAAAGAGTGAAAAATGTAAAGGAGTCTGAATCGTTTTTGTTCCTTCTGTAAATTGCAATAAAACAAAAGCTCAGGTCTATTATGGCCTACAGTTGGTATGTTAAATGCTCAAATTATGATACTATTGTAAAGAACAATGCAGCATGGATAAAGTTAGCAAAGTTACATCTGAGCAACATGAATTCTGTTACAAATTCCTTTTGAGGCCAAAATGGAGATTTTTGGGCAAAATACCCAGAGACATATTTGCCTAAAACCAAACATAGCTCATGAGCACAAATGTCTCATGCTAAGTTTCAAGGCCTAGCAGGTTGGATTTCTGGAATAGTACAGACATGAGTGCAAATGTTATTATTTTTTTTTATTATTGCTCTACATACATTGAGAAGCAAAAGGGTAACAATGTTTAGAACTTTTAACTTTCTGGCTCCATATCTCACAATCCACTACTAGAGATGAGCGAACTTTTCAAATTTCGGTTCGCCAAGCATTACCAAAAACTAATTTTGTTGAACCGTTGGTCAAGCCTTTACGAACCTCTTTGGATTCAATGGGAGGCTAAACGTAAGGCAGATGATATACCTTTATGGGGGTCACAGCCCCACTGTTTTGGCCTAGCCATTAATTTCCTTGATGATTGACATAAGAAATATAGAGGGGGATGACAGAGAGATATAGGACTGGTGCTCCTATACCCTTCCCAGCACAGACAAGACATAACTTGGAGACTCCTCTTGAAGTCTTCAGATTTAAAAACCTTTCCGGCAGACAGCAGGACAGTGGCATCAGTTGCCTCCCCTCATTTTCCCATAGTGTGTTTGCACATCAGGGAAGTATGGTCTGTGCAACACATGGTATTTTGCATGGCATTTTCATTTTAAAAAATCAAGAGATGCATGAGTGACAGGCATAGGCCTCCTGCTCCCAGAACCCTGGCTTCACAGACAAGACACAACTTGGAGACCAATCTTGACGTCTTGAGATTTAAAAACCTTTCAAGAACACAGCAGAACTGTGCCATCAATTGCTGCTCTTCCTATTTCCCTATAGTGTGTTTGCACAGCAGGAAAGTATGGTCCATGCAACGCAGGATGTGGCCTGGCATTTTCATTTTAAAAATCAATAGATGCATGAGTGACAGGAGTAGGCCTCTTGCTTCCAGAATCCTGGCACTACAGATAATAGACAATTTGGAGACCCCACTTGCAGTCTCCACATTTTCAAAAATTAAAGCCCGATAACTAGAACAGTAGCTTCAATTTTCACAGACAACAGATAGTCTTACACCGCAACATGAATGCGTAGGACTGGCCCTGTAACAAGGACTCAACCAGCATTTCTACCTTTACCAAGACAGCTTCTTGCTTCCAGAACCCAGGCACTACAGACAAGACACTACTTGAAGACCCATCTTGGAGTCTTAAGATTTAAAAACCTTTCAGGCATAAAGGAGGACAGTGGCATGAATTAACCCCCTCCCCCATTTCCCCATAGTATGTTTGCCCAGCAGGGAAGTATGGTCCATGCAACACACAGGAAGGATGTGACCTGGCATTTTGATTTTAAAAATCAAGAGATGCATGAGTCACAGGTGTAGACCTCTTGCACCCAGAATCCTGACGATACAGACAGAAACAACATGGAGACCCATCTTGAAGTCTTGAGATTTAAAAACCTTTCAGGCAGACAGCATGCCAGTGGCATAAATTGACACCCTCCGACATTTCCCATAGTGTGTTTGCACAGCAGGGAAGTATGGTCCATGCAAGACACAGTATGTGGCCTGGCATTTTCATTTTAAACTACTGAGTCATTGTTTTCAGTGTTGACAGATAACGAAAGTTGAGTCATCCTTTGCTGTCTCAAAAATGGCCCAGGCTAGGAAACCCTTCCTGTCAACTGAAGACCCGCAACTGCTGCTAGCCATAGTCAGAGTTTTGGCTGAGGATGCAGTTTTTCTCATGGTTTCACCACTAGGTGTTTTTGCAGGAATTACCAATGTAACCTCTTTGTCTTCCTCCTCCCCCTCCTCCTCCTCATCTACTGAGCTACATAGCTGCATGCCTCTGGGTTCATACCAAGTGGAATCTACAACTTCATCATCAGTCAAATTGTTGCCCACTCCTCCTCTTCCTGACCTGTCATCACATAACAGTATGCATGTGCCTCATCATCACCTCCACCCACGGGGCTTAACGTCACTTCATAACGGTCGGGATCCTGCTCGGACCCTACTTCGTCCAGGCCAGGATCCACCTGACAAAGATTTTGGGCATTGGTGAAGAAGCTTTCCTCCTCTTGAGTAGAGATGAGCGAACCGGTTGCGGTTCGGCTCGAGGTTGGTTCGCCGAACGGACCTCCCGTTCGAGTTCGGTTCGTCGAACGTTCGACGAACCGAACTCGAACTGCATAGGAAACAATGGCAGGCAATCACAAACACAGAAAAACACCTAGAAAACACCCTCAAAGGTGTCCTAAAGGTGACAAACAACTCAAACACATTGGAAAGTGACAAGGACATATACTCATGCGAAAACAAAACAGCTGGACAAGGAAAAAGAGGAGGACACACAGATATAGGCATGGCACGCCCTTCTAAAATCATGTAAAACACCGCAAGGTGACTCCAAGCGGAGTCTCCCTTTTTTCCAAAAATTGGGCCACACACACACCCACCCCTTCAGTGGTAGCACTTGTGCCCCAGTTGCACACTTCACAGCTAGATTTGCATCAAGCACATTCAAAAATACGCCATAATTAACCGTCCCCAGGATGACACCAGGGTAGGTAGCTAAGTCTTTCCTGATCCCAGCTCTGTGCAGCTTGGATCATTTATAAAAAACACAGCAATCAAGGGTTACTCCAAGCGGAGTCTCCCTTTTTTCCAAAAATTGGGCCCCACACACACCCACCCCTTCAGTGGCAGCAGTTGTGCCCTAGTTGTACACTTCACAGCTACATTTGCATCAAGCACATTCAAAAATACGCCATTCTTATCCGTCCCCAGGATGACACCGGGGTAGGTAGCAAAGTCTTTCCTGATCCCAGCTCTGTTCATCTTGGCTTCTTTTAAAAACAATGTAAGCAAGGGTTACTCCAAGCGGAGTCTCCCTTTTTTCCAAAAATTGGGCCCCACACACACCCACCCCTTCAGTGGCAGCAGTTGTGCCCTAGTTGTACACTTCACAGCTAGATTTGCATCAAGCACATTCAAAAATATGTCATTCTTATCCGTCCCCAGGATGACACCGGGGTAGGTAGCAAAGTCTTTCCTGATCCCAGCTCTGTTCATCTTGGCTTCTTTTAAAAACACATCAAGCAAGGGTTACTACAAGCGGAGTCTCCCTTTTTTCCAAAAATTGGGCCCCACACACACCCACCCCTTCAGTGGCAGCAGTTGTGCCCTAGTTGTACACTTCACAGCTACATTTGCATCAAGCACATTCAAAAATACGCCATTCTTATCCATCCCCAGGATGACTCCGGGGTAGGTAGCAAAGTCTTTGCTGACCCATGACTTGTTCATCTTGGCTTCTTTTAAAAACAATGTAAGCAAGGGTTACTCCAAGCGGAGTCTCCCTTTTTTCCAAAAATTGGGCCCCACACACACCCACCCCTTCAGTGGCAGCAGTTGTGCCCTAGTTGTACACTTCACAGCTACATTTGCATCAAGCACATTCAAAAATACGCCATTCTTATCCGTCCCCAGGATGACACCGGGGTAGGTAGCAAAGTCTTTCCTGATCCCAGCTCTGTTCATCTTGGCTTCTTTTAAAAACACAGCAAGCAAGGGTTACTCCAAGCGGAGTCTCCCTTTTTTTCCAAAAATTGGGCCCCACACACCCACCCATTCAGTGGCAGCAGTTGTGCCCCAGTTGTACACTTCACAGCTAGATTTGCATCAAGCACATTCAAAAATACGCCATAATTAACCGTCCCCAGGATGACACCAGGGTAGGTAGCAAAGTCTTTCCTGATCCCAGCTCTGTTCATCTTGGCTTCTTTTAAAAACAATGTAAGCAAGGGTTACTCCAAGCGGAGTCTCCCTTTTTTTCCAAAAATTGGGCCCCACACACCCACCCATTCAGTGGCAGCACTTGTGCCCTAGTTGCAAACAGGATGTTTTGATTTGCATCAAGCACATTCCAAATCAACAAGCATTTACTCTCCCCAGGATGACACAGGGGTAGTAAATTCCTTCTGGATCCATGACTTGTTCATTTTGATGAACGTCAGTCTGTCCACATTGTCACTGGACAGACGCGTGCGCTTATCTGTCAGCACACACACAGCAGCACTGAATACACGTTCAGAGACAACGCTGGCAGCTGGACACGACAAAATCTCCAAGGCGTAAGTTGCGAGCTCTGGCCATTTTTCTAGGTTTGAAGCCCAAAAGGAGCAAGGCTCCAGTTGCACAGTCATGGCATCGATGTTCATTTGGAGATACTCCTGTATCATCCTCTCCAGCCGTTGACTATGTGTCAGACTTGTTGTCTCTGGTGGCCTTGCAAAAGAGGGTCTAAAAAAATTATGAAAAGATTCCATAAAATTGCTGTTACCGGCACCAGATACGGTCCTACTGGTACGGGTAGACTGTTGAAGATGACGAGACCGTCCCATGTTTGTCAAGTTACAACTGGGAGATTCACTCCCTGCACCTGCACGGTTGTTTGGTGGAAAAGCCGAGCTAAGATCTAGTAACAGCTTCTGCTGATACTCCTGCATACGTGCGTCCCTTTCTATGGCTGGAATTATGTCACAAAATTTGGACTTGTACCGGGGATCTAATAGTGTGGCAATCCAGTAGTCATCATCACTTCTAATTTTGACAATACGACTGTCATGTTGGAGGTAGTGCAACAAAAAGGCACTCATGTGTCTTGCGCAGCCATGCGGACCAAGTCCACGCTGTGTTTGTGGTATAGAGGTGCTACCCGTTCTTTCTTCCTCTGACATCTGACCCCAACCTCTTTCAACTGAAATTTGACCAAGGTCTCCCTCATCCGCTGAGTCTTCCATGTCCATGGACAGTTCGTCCTCCATTTCTTCATGTTCTCCTGCACCTTGCTCAACATCTCGCCTGCTACTATGCGCCCTTGTCGATCCCTGTCCCCCTTGGTCCCATGCCTGCTGCGTTGGTGATGATGAACGTCTGGACCTTGGTGATGTTGTTGTCCCTTGCGCATATGAATCCTCCTGTAGTTCCTCCCCTTCATGTTGTCCCACCCCCTGACTCCGAATAGTGTTTAGCGTGTGCTCCAGCATGTAAATGACTGGAATCGTCATGCTGATAATGGCATTGTCAGCGCTAAACATATTCGTCGCCATGTCGAAACTGTGCAGAAGGGTGCATAGGTCCTTGATCTGAGACCACTCCATCAGGGTGATCTGCCCCACCTCTGCATCTCGTTGGCCCAGGCTATACGTCATGACGTATTGCACCAGGGCTCTGCGGTGCTGCCACAGTCGCTGTAACATGTGGAGAGTTGAATTCCAGCGTGTCGCCACATCGCATTTCAGGCGATGAACCGGCAGGCCGAAAGACTTCTGGAGCGATGCAAGTCGCTCAGCTGCGGCGCTTGAACGGCGGAAGTGAGCAGACAGTTTTCGTGCCCTGTTCAGAAGGCCATCTAGGCCGGGATAGTGTGTTAAAAATTGCTGCACGAAAAGGTTCAACACGTGAGCCATACAAGGTACGTGTGTCACCTTGCCCAGGCGAAGGGCCGCACCCAGGTTTGCAGCATTGTCGCACACGGCCTTACCAGGCTGCAGGTTGAGTGGAGACAACCATTTATTAAACTCGGACCGCAGAGCTGACCACAACTCCTCAGCTGTGTGACTCTTATTACCAAGACATGTCAAGCTAAAGACCGCCTGATGCCGTTGCGCTCTGCTGCCAGCATAGTAATGAGGGGTGCGTGATTCCTTCTGCGCAGTGAGAACGCTGGTGGCCTGACCAGGCAGGCTTGGGGCGGAGGTGGAGGACCCAGATGAGGTGGAGGATGCAGAAGCAGTGGCGGAACTTGGACAGACAGAGGATTGACACACAAGTCGTGGGGACGGCAAGACTTGTGCAGCAGACCCTTCACCATCTATCACCATAGTTACCCAGTGCCCAGTCAGCGACATGTAACGTCCCTGTCCATGCTTACTGGTCCAAGTATCGGTGGTGAAATGCACCCGTTCACACACAGAGTTTCTCAAGGAAGCGGTGATGTTGTGTGCGACATGCTGGTGTAGCGCGGGCACACCTTTCTTAGAGAAGTAGTGGCGACTAGGCATCTGGTACTGGGGCACAGCGACAGACATAAGGTCTCTAAAATCCTGTGTGTCCACTAGGCGGAAAGGCAGCATTTCGGTAGCCAACAGCTTACAGAGGGATAGAGTCAACCTCTTAGCTTTGTCATGGGTCGGAGGAAGTGGCCTTTTATTTGACCACATCTGAGGGACAGAGATCTGGCTGCTGTGTGTAGACGGTGTTGAGTAGGGTGTCCCTGGAAAAATGCAGGTTTGTGAGGAAAGTGCAGGCAGAGACATGATGTTGCCTTCATCCAACGTTGGTGCTATCGATGTCTGAGAGAGCTGTACACACTCACTTGTTTCCCCTTCCAAACCAACTGACGACCTTACAAGCAAACTGCCTGTTGCGGTTACAGTGGTGGAAGTTTTGCGTGGAAAAACAGGTGTGACAGCTGTCCCCACAGTCCTAGAAGATGAAGAGCGCGCGGATGCACTGGAAGGGGCGGGCGGTGGATGGTTCGCTCCGCTAGGCCGCATTGCAGCACGGTGAGCTTCCCACCGGGACTTATGATATTTAGTCATGTGACGATTCATGGAAGAAGTTGTCAAACTGCTGAGGTTTTGACCTCTACTAACAGAATCATGACATGTTACATATCACATGAGTTGGGCGATCTTTTTCGATGTGAAAAAAGGACCAGGCTAGGCAAGGCTTAGAGGCCATGCGACCTGTTGATCCACCCCGAATAATGCTCATAGGCAGAGTGGTGGCTGAGGATGCAGTTGTAGACGTGCTACCAGTGCTCCGACTCTGTCCAGGAAGGCGCAAGGTAACTTCGTCGTCGGTTGCATCCTCCTCCACCGCCTCTGTTGACCTCCTCGAGTGCCTGACTGGGGGTTGACAGTAGGTGGGATCTAGAACGTCATCATCAATTGTTGTGTTTGCACTCCCCTCCCCCTCAGACCGAGCCTCTTCTTGCCCTGACCAAATATTTAAGTTGTCATCCCAATCGGGTATCTGCGTCTCATCTTCATCAGTATGTTCCTCATTGTCTATAACCACAGGTGTTACAGTTTGTGACAAAGGGTCAACATTATGCTCAGAAACTTGGTCCTCACGGCCTGAATCAGAGTCACAAAGGTTCTGGGCATCACTGCAGACCATTTCCTGTTCTGTACTCACTGTAGCTTGGGAGCAGACCTCTGATTCCCAGGCTATAGTGTGACTGAACAGCTCTGCAGACTCAGCCATCTCAGTTCCACTATACTGTGCAGGGCTGATGGAGACTTCAGAGCTGGGAGAAATCAAGTGTGATTGGGATGACAACTCAGAGGACTGGTGTTTTTTGGATGCGGTACTTGAAGTGGCTGAGAGGGCACTTGTTGGACCACTTGAGATCCATTCAAGCATTTTCCTTTTTTGCCCATCATCTACCTTTGTTCCTCTTGTTCGTGTCCGTAAAAAAGGGAGCACATCGGATTGTCCACAATAAGTAGTAGACATCTTACTTTTGCTAGTAGATGGTCTATCTGCAGCAGATGATAATGGAGCTTTGCCACCTTCCCCACTGACAAAACCTTTTTTGCCTTTTCCACCACGCCTCTTCCCCTTTCCACCAGCATCTGTCATTTTGCCACTCATGTTGATTGCGACAAGATTGTGGACTGAAAATGTGGTAGTAAAAATTGAGAGGTGGTGAAGATTGCAGTGGTGGTCTAGCTTTATTAACAGCAGAATAATAAAGAATAAATATCCCTGACAATGTAACTTAGTTATAATTAGTTGGAGTGTGCAACGCAGGCAGACGTGCTGCAAATGTCTTGGCACTAGTGGGACTAAAGCAAAGTCCAATAGCCACGTATAGGATGCCTCTAGGTACACTGAGTGTTTGCTAGTATAATGGCTTAGTTATAATTAGTTGGAGTGTGCAACGCAGGCAGATGCGCTCTGCAAATGTCTTGGCACTAGTGGGACTATAGCAAAGTCCAATAGCCACGTATAGGATGCCACTAGGTACACTAAGTGTTTGCTAGTATAACGGCTTAGTTATAATTAGTTGGAGTGTGCAACGCAGGCAGATGCGCTCTGCAAATGTCTTGGCACTAGTGGGACTATAGCAAAGTCCAATAGCCACGTATAGGATGCCACTAGGTACACTGAGTGTGTGCTAGTATAATGGCTTAGTTATAATTAGTTGGAGTGTGCAACGCAGGCAGATGCGCTCTGCAAATGTCTTGGCACTAGTGGGACTATAGCAAAGTCCAATAGCCACGTATAGGATGCCACTAGGTACACTAAGTGTTTGCTAGTATAATGGCTTAGTTATAATTAGTTGGAGTGTGCAACGCAGGCAGATGCGCTCTGCAAATGTCTTGGCACTAGTGGGACTATAGCAAAGTCCAATAGCCACGTATAGGATGCCACTAGGTACACTGAGTGTGTGCTAGTATAATGGCTTAGTTATAATTAGTTGGAGTGTGCAACGCAGGCAGATGCGCTCTGCAAATGTCTTGGCACTAGTGGGACTATAGCAAAGTCCAATAGCCACGTATAGGATGCCACTAGGTACACTGAGTGTGTGCTAGTATAATGGCTTAGTTATAATTAGTTGGAGTGTGCAACGCAGGCAGATGCGCTCTGCAAATGTCTTGGCACTAGTGGGACTATAGCAAAGTCCAATAGCCACGTATAGGATGCCACTAGGTACACTGAGTGTGTGCTAGTATAATGGCTTTGTTATAATTAGTTGGAGTGTGCAACGCAGGCAGATGCGTTCTGCAAATGTCTTGGCACTAGTGGGACTAAAGCAAAGTCCAATAGCCACGTATAGGATGCCACTAGGTACACTAAGTGTTTGCTAGTATAATGGCTTAGTTATAATTAGTTGGAGTGTGCAACGCAGGCAGATGCGCTCTGCAAATGTCTTGGCACTAGTGGGACTATAGCAAAGTCCAATAGCCACGTATAGGATGCCACTAGGTACACTGAGTGTTTGCTAGTATAATGGCTTAGTTATAATTAGTTGGAGTGTGCAACGCAGGCAGATGCGCTCTGCAAATGTCTTGGCACTAGTGGGACTATAGCAAAGTCCAATAGCCACGTATAGGATGCCACTAGGTACACTGAGTGTTTGCTAGTATAATGGCTTAGTTATAATTAGTTGGAGTGTGCAACGCAGGCAGATGCGCTCTGCAAATGTCTTGGCACTAGTGGGACTATAGCAAAGTCCAATAGCCACGTATAGGATGCCACTAGGTACACTGAGTGTTTGCTAGTATAATGGCTTAGTTATAATTAGTTGTAGTGTGCAATGCAGGCAGACGTGCTCTGCAAATGTCTTTGCACTAGTGGGACTATAGCAAAGTCCAATAGCCACAGATAGGATGCCACTAGGTACACTGAGTGTTTGCTAGTATAATGGCTTAGTTATGAGTTGGAGTGTGCAGAGGACAAGAGGGTACAGTGGCAGGATTGTGGTGCTCTGGGTAGAGGAATGGAAGCCTGCTTTTCTATTCCCTCCTAATGGTGAAATGCAGGGAGGAAATCCCTGACCTTGGCTGCACAGACGCTGGCGCTGTTTTCAGGACCTGTCACCTTAACTCTGACCCTGCCGGTTTGAGCCCTTAAAAGGACTGCTATAAAGTGCTCTCCCTATGCTGTCTAACGCTGTGTATGCAGCGCATACAGCTGTATCAGCGATAGGACTCAAGACGGAGCTGCGACAGTGATGTCTGACACCAAAGACGCAGAAGGCAGATAATGGCGTCCGTGAAGAAAATGTCCGGTTTTATAATGCAGGGACATGTGACATGCAGATCCTATCACACATGCCGTTGCTTCTCTGGCTCAAAGTCCACTTAGCTGTGTGTGTGTCTGTGATTGGCTGACATGCTGGCCCGCCCCACAAGACGCGCGCGCTTAGGGAATGAAGACAAGAAAAAAAAAAAAAAATGGCCATTATAGAAACAGCAGTGATCTGAAGGCGCTGTTCACGCACACTATACACTGAAATGTGATAATAGTTTGATTCACAGAGTGACTTACACTATTACAGCAGAAACCAAGCTATGATTTAGCTGTTTTTTGGCTGCTAGAACCGTTCTCGAACGTTTCTAGAACTATCGAGCTTTTGCAAAAAGCTCGAGTTCTAGTTCGATCTAGAACATGCCCCAAAATCACTCGAGCCTAGAACTGGAGAACCACGAACCACGAACCGCGCTCAACTCTACTCTTGAGTCTGGGAATCTTTGGAGCAGACCTCTGATGTCCATGGGATATAAGGTGTGAACAGCTCTGCAGACTCGTCCATGTGTGGTTCCCCACAGTCAGTTTGCCAGTTGGAGATTTTTGACACAAATGGAAACTAATGCAATTGGGCTGGCACCCCTGAGGAATGAACTATGTGGGATTTTGAGGTGCAGAAAGAGGAGGAGAGGCCACTTAACTAAGCGCTTGCTATCCAATCTAGCACATAATGTTTATAAGCCTCATTTTGAAGCTGAAGCAATGTGCGGCTGCCAAAGAAAACTAGTGGAGTATGCTGTCCAGTAATGGAAGTTGTTTTCATTTCTCTTGGGGTTGGATGATTCAGTGTTTCCCCACTTGAGCTTTGACTAACATAACTTCCCACATGTACACAACCAAAACCCCACCTATTCATCCCTCCAACACAATCTTGTTGTGATTTACTACTCATGATTGATGTACCCTGCAACTTTCAAACCAATGCTTTACAACACTACGCTCACACCTGTCAGATGCCTGAGAGAAAAGATAAATTATTTCCTGCCTGAGCTGGCAATTACAGTTGAGCGCGGTTCGCGGTTTGAGGTTCTCCAGTTCGAGGCTCGAGTGATTTTGGGGGCTGTTCTAGATCGAACTAGAACTCGAGCTTTTTGCAAAAGCTCGATAGTTCTAGATACGTTCGAGAACGGTTCTAGCAGCAAAAAAAACAGCTAATTCCTAGCTGGCTTTCCGCTGTAATAGTGTAAGTCACTCTGTGACTCACACTATTATGACATTTCAGTGTATAGTGTGCGGGAACAGCGCATTCAGATCACTGCTGTTTGGATAATGGCGATCGCCATTTTTTTTTTTTTTCCTTGTCTTCCTTCCCTAAGCACGCGCGTGTAGTGGGGAGGGCCAGCATATCAGCCAATCCCAGACACACACACAGCTAAGTGGACTTTTAGCCAGAGAAGCAACGGCATGTGTGATAGGATGTCCATGTCACATGTCCCTGCATTATAAAAATGGACATTTTCCTCCAGCACGCCATTATCTGCCTTCTGTGTCCTTGGTGTCAGACATCACTGGCGCAGCTCCGTACTGAGTCCTATCGCCGATACTGCTGTATGCGCTCCATACACAGCGCTGGACAGCTTAGGGATAGCACTTTCTATCAGTCCTTTTAAGGGCTCATACCGGCAGGGTCAGAGCCATAGGTGACAGGTCCTGAAAACAGAGACAGCGTCTGTGTAGCTAAGGTCAGGGATTTCCTCGCTGCATTTCCCCATTAGGAGGGATAGAAAGGCAGGCTTCCATTCCTCTACCCAGAGACCCACAACCCTGCCACTGTACCCTCCTGTCTAGAGTTGAGCACGGTTCGCGGTTCGAGGTTCTCCAGTTCGAGGCTCGAGTGATTTTGGGGGCTGTTCTAGATCGAACTAGAACTCGAGCTTTTTGCAAAAGCTTGATAGTTCTAGATACATTCGAGAATGGTTCTAGCAGCAAAAAGCAGGGCTTTTTACAGCTACAGTGTGCAGGAGCCATCGCTGGCAGCCTGCCACAAGCTGGTAACCAAGATAAACATCGGGTATCCAAGCAAAGCGCTTTGGTTAGTAACCCGATGTTTATCCTAGTTACGTGCAGGAAGCCCACACTTCCCCGCTCAGCTCGCTCCGCCTCCTCCTGCCCGCGGCATGTACACATACATACACACAAACACGTACACACACACACACACTCTGCACACATGGTCCCGCTCGGCTTACCTGCGGTGATGAAGTGACCTCAGCGCTGTCACTGTCCTCCATGGCCGCCGCTTGTCACATCACCTCTCACTTCCGACCCGAGACTGACTAGCGGTGACGTCACGGGCCTCTCGCGATACTTGGCTGTGAAGGTCATTGAACTCAGTGACAGGTGCTGTCAGTGTGCTGGAGATCAGCGCAGGTAAAGTACCTCGCTGACAGCAGCACTTGTCATGCCCTGCAGTGACCTGGGCTGACCCATTGATGTTAGCTCAGGTCACTGCATTGCTCTCCCAGCCAATGGGGAACATTCTGCTCTTCATTGACTGTGACAGTGTGGATCGTCATGGCAACCCCTTGGATTACACCAGACCTGGATTTGTTTTTCTTTCTAATAAATTGGTTAAAGAGGGAATGTTTTGGGGAGTGTTTTTTAAAATAAAAATGTGTTTGTCGTCTATTTTTTTTGTTACTGACTGGGTTGGTGATGTCGGGTATCTGATAGATGCCTGACCTCACCAACCCCAGGGCTTGATGTCAGGTGACATTACACATCTGGTATTAACCCCATATATTACCCCGTTTGCCACCGCACCAGGGCGCGGGATGAGCTGGGGCGAAGCACCAGGATTGGCGCATCTAATGGATGCGCCACTTCTGGGGCGGCTGCGGCCTGCTATTTTTAGGCTGGGGAGAGTCCAATAACCATGGACCTCCCTAGTCTGAGAATATCAGACCCCAGCTGTCTGCTTTACCTTGGCTGGTGATCCATTTTTGGGGGGACCCCTACGTGTTTTTTTTTTAAATTATTTATTTCATTTAAAATAACAGCGTGGGGTGCCCTCAGTTTTGGATTACCAGCCAAGGTGAGGTTGCCAGCTGTGGTCTGCAGGCTGCAGCCGTCTGCTTTACCCTAGCTGGCTACAAAACTAGGGGGAACCCTACGTCATTTTTTTTTTTCATTTTTTTGGCTAAATACAAAGCTAAGCACCCCTTAGTGCCACATAAAAGGCACCAAAGGGCGCAAAATTACAAAATGCAGGAGAGTGGGACATTATGTGTCTTTCTGCCATTATAATGACAGAAAAGACTGATATGAAGTGCACAAGCACAAGAAAATCACCAGAGCGCTCTACGCTGTGAAAAGCAGTAGAAAATGGCACTGGAGTGAACATGTGACCGCCTCATGTAGGATGAAGCTATGGATCCTGGGTAAATTTATGCATTTACCCTCCTTCAGTTTTTTTGCAGTACACAAAAAAAACGGAAGGCACACGGATGACAAACAGATGACATATGGACTGTCTACGGAACGGAAACGGATGCCACGCGGATGCACCCGTGAAAAAAAATGGACTGTTTTTTGCAGACCGCAAAAATGGAGCGGTCGTGTTAATGTAGCCTTATTCTGATCTGCCGTTTATAAACAGCAGGCAGAAATAAGTGAATAACGCCCCCCGGCGTCAGAAAATCTCCGGGGTTTCAGGGCTAGCTGAGACCCTGGAGATCATGATTCAGGACGGTTTTTCCGGTTCCCGCTCACGTGATCACAAGTATACACCGTACACCGATGATCACGTTACGGTAAATGACAGCGCCGGTAAAAAATTATTTATCTCCCATCTGGCATGAACAAACACTTCTTCTCCACTTCTTCTCCACTTCTTCTCCACTTCTTCTCCACCTTTTCTCCACTTTTTGTCTATTTTCTCTCCACTTTTTCTCCACTTTTTCTCCACTTTTTCTCCACTTCTCCATTTTTTCTCCACTTTTTCTTCACTTTTTCTCCACTTTTTCTCCATTTTTTTCTCCACTTTTTCTCCACTTTTTCTCCACTTCTCCATTTTTTCTCCACTTTTTCTCCTTTTTTTCTCCACTTTTTCTCCACTTTTTCTCCACTTGTTCTCCACTTTTTCTCCACTTCTTCTCCATTTTTACTCCACTTTTTCTCCACTTTTTTTCCATTTTTTCTCCACTTTTTCTCCATTTTTTCTCCACTTTTTCTCCACTTTTTCTCCACTTTTTCTCCACTTTTTCTCCACTTTTTCTCCACCTTTTCTCCACTTTTTCTCCACTTTTTCTCCACTTTTTCTCCACTTTTTCTCCACTTCTTCTCCACCTTTTCTCCACTTTTTCTCCACTTTTTCTCCACTTCTTCTCCACCTTTTCTCCACTTTTTCTCCAATTTTTCTCCACTTTTTCTCCACTTTTTCTCCACTTCTTCTCCACCTTTTCTCCACTTTTTCTCCACTTTTTCTCCACTTTTTCTCCATTTTATCTCCACTTTTTCTCCATTTTTTCTCCACTTTTTCTCCACTTTTTCTCCATTTTTTCTCCACTTTTTCTTTATTTTTTCTCCACTTTTTCTCCACTTTTTCTCCACTTTTTCTCCATTTTTTCTCCACTTTTTCTCCACTTTTTCTCCACTTTTTCTCCACTTCTTCTCCACCTTTTCTCCACTTTTTCTCCACTTTTTCTCAACTTTTTCTCCACTTCTCCACCTTTTCTCCATTTTTTCTCCACTTTTTCTCCACTTTTTCTCCATTTTTTCTCCACTTTTTCTCCACTTGTTCTCCACTTTTTCTCCACTTCTTCTCCATTTTTTCTCCACTTTTTCTCCACTTTTTCTCCACTTGTTCTCCATTTTTTCTCCACTTTTTCTCCATTTTTTCTCCACTTTTTCTCCACTTTTTCTCCACTTTTTCTCTACTTTTTCTCCACTTCTTCTCCATTTTTTCTCCACTTTTTCTCCACTTTTTCTCCGTTCTTTTTCTATGGTCGGTCTACCCATTAGCTCTGCCATGCATAGTGTAGCTCTACACCTACTGCACATGTTACTTTATGATTGACATCTCTTTCGTACCAGAGCTGTCTAAGTCTACTCTGACCCCATATTTGTCATTACTATATTGTCCTTGTACTGTATTATGACATTTGTATCATGTGTTTCATTTCTTGCTGTGTTGCAATTTTTTTGCTGCATCCCAATTGTACTTCTACATTGTTCGAGTTTATGTTATTGTTCTCTCACTCTTATGTGATACTGATTATTGTCATTTTTCAGGATTACATGCAGATAAGTCCAATCTGACGAAGGCTCAGGCCGAAATGTCATTTGTAACTTGTTTTGGACAAAAACATATATGCTTATGAAAATTTTTTTTTCTTAATACGGACCAATAAAGAGTGATTTTGCATTACTATCCGTTGTGACTTACTGACTTAGTCTGGGAGATTTAGAGTGCTGAGGTTACTCACTAATTTTATCTATTATTACCTCTGAGCACCTATATACCAGTGAGCAGAGCTTCCTCTACAGTAGTTCTCCTGATTAGGCATGCCCTTACCTCATGAGCAGGGCATTGCAGCTTTGGTAGCAACCATTACGACATGGACTCTGCTGCTGTGGACCTGGGGAGAGTGAGTGCAGATTCATTGCACCCACACTCCTCACATGAAGGGTCCTCACTCCTAGAAAATGGGGGATACGTTCCCTGAGTGTCTCACCCCCATATTCTTGACGTTCCGAGTCGTCGTGGGACCCCTTTATTTTTTTTCTTACAATAAATTGTTGAAAGAGGAAATGTTTTGGGGACTGTTTTTTCAAATAAATTTCTTTTGTCGATTTTGTTTTTTTGTTAGTACTGACAGTTTATGATGTTGGGTATCTAATAGACGCCATGACATCACAAACTGCTGGGCTTGATCTCAGGTGACTTTACAGCTAGTATCAACCCGATTTATTACCCCGTTTGCCACTGCATCAGGGCACGGGATGAGCTGGGGTGAAGCGCCAGGATTGGCGCATCTAGTGGATGCGCCACGTCTGGGGTGCCTGCGGCCTGCTATTTTTAGGCTGTGAAGGCCCAATAACTATGGACCTTCCCACCCTGAGAATACCAGACCACAGCTGTCCGCTTTACCTTGGCTGGTGATCCAATTTGGAGGGGACCCTACTTTTTTTGTGTAATTATTAATATTTATAAAATAATTATAAAAAAAGAGCCTGGGGGGACCTCCACATTGGATCCCCAACCACGGTAAAGCTGCCAGCTGTGGTTTTCAGGCTACAGCCGTCTGCTTTACCCTAGCTGGCTATCAAAAATGGGGGAACCCAACGTAATTTTTTTTTTTAACTATTTTTTAAATAGAAAAAATTAATGGGCTTCCCTGTATTTTGTTTGCCAACCAAGGTAACGGCAGGCAGATGGGGGTGGCAACCCATAGCTGTCTGCTTTATCTGCGCTGAGAATCAAAAATACCGCGGAGCGCTACGACATTTTTTTTAAAGATTTATTTTTACAGCACTGTGATGTCCAGCAATCAAAATACAGGGAAGCCCATTTTGTTTTTAGTTATTTAAATAAATAATTAAAAAAAATATACATGGGCTCCCGCTGCATTTTTTGTATTGCTAGCTAAGGGTAATCCAAGCAGCTACTGGCTGCTAACCCCCACTGCTTGGTGTTACCTTCACTGGCAATGGGAAATCCAGGGAAGCATTTTTTATTTTTTTTGCCAAAAAACTACAAAAAAAGGACGTGAGCTTCGCCATATTTTTGTATGCTAACCAGGTATAGCAGGCAGGTGCTGGAAGGGTTGGATACAGTGCCAGAAGATGGTGCTTCTATGAAAATGCCATTTTCTGAGGCGGCTGCAGACTGCAATTCGCAGCAGTGGGGCCCAGAAACCTCAGGCCAACCTGTGCTGCGGATTCCAATCCCCAGCTGCCTAGTTGTACCTGTCTGGACACAAAAATGGGGCGAAGCCTACGTCATTTGTTTTCTAATTATTTCATGAAATTCATGAAATAATAAAAAAAGGGCTTCCCTTTATTTTTGGTTCGCAGCCGGGTACAAATAGGCAACTGGGGGTTGGGGGCAGCCGTACCTGCCTGCTGTACCTGGCTAGCAAACAAAAATATGGCGAAGCCCACATAATTTTTTCAGGGGGCAAAAAACTTCTGCATACAGTCCTGGATGGAGTATGCTGAGCCTTGTAGTTCTGCAGCTGCTGTCTGTCTGTATGGAGAAGAGCAGACAGCAGCTGCAGAACTACAAGGCTCAGCATACTCCATCCAGGACTGTATGCAGAAGTTTTTTGCCCACCAAAAAAATTACGTGGGCTTCGCCATATTTTTGTATGCTAGCCAGGTACAGCAGGCAGCCACGGGCTGCCTCCAACCCCCAGTTGCCTATTTGTACCCGGCTGGGAACCAAAAATATAGGGAAGCCCGTTTTTTTTAATTATTTCACTTATTTCATGAAATAATTAAAAAACAAATGACGTGGGCTTCGCCCCATTTTTGTGTCCAGCCAGGTACAACTAGGCAGCTGGGGATTGGAATACGCAGCACAGGTTAGCCCGAGGTTTCTGGGCGCCTCTGCTGCGAATTTCAGTCCGCAGCCGCCCCAGAAAATGGCGCTCTCATAGAAGCACCATCATCTGGCGCTGTATCCAACTCTTCCAACAGCCCTGGAGCCGGGTGGCTTGTTGGGTAATCATGAGTTAATACTGGCTTTGTTTTACTAGCCAGTATTAAGCCAGAGATTCTTAATGTCAGGCACGTTTGACCCGGCCATTAAGAATCAACAATAAAGGATTAAAAAGAAGACATTACACAGAGAAAAAATACTTTAATAGAAATAAATACACAGACACATTAGAGACTCCATCTTTATTACCCCCTGTCAGCCCAATAAATCCCCAATAAACCAGCGCTGATAAGAGGTTTTTAATAGAGGCTTAAATTATAAGCAGCAATTTCAGCGTTCCAAGTGAGTTTAAATGAATTTGAAGAAACTGCACTTCAGGATTGTAGTGAGGATTGTAGTGAGGATGAGGTGCCCCAGCCCATCACTTGATGAGCTGGGACACCTCATCCTCACTACAATCCTCACTAGTGTAGTAGTAGTGATGATTGTAGTGAGGTTGAGGTGCCCCAGTCCATCACTTGATGAGCTGGGGCACCTCATCCTCACTACAATCCTCACTAGTGTAGTAGTAGTGATGATTGTAGTGAGGTTGAGGTGCCCCAGCCCATCACTTGATGAGCTGGGGCACCTCATCCTCACTACAATCCTCACTAGTGTAGTAGTAGTGACGATTGTAGTGAGGATGAGGTGCCCCAGCCTATCACTTGATGACCTGGGGCACCTCAACCTCCCTACAATCATCACTACAATCGGGAAGCAGCGTGCAGCCTTCACTCCGTGAGTGATCAGTGCTGCTAGCAGTAACAGCAGTAACGCTGAGAGACGCATTACCATAGCAACGGTGCTCCCGGAGCCGCGGTTAGCGGTGACATCACCACTAACTGCGTTGCTATGGCAATGGTGATCTCCGTTAATGACCGGCTGTGTCAGCCGGTCCCTAACGGAACAGGGAGTCGACCGTGTGCAAGAGCATATCGCCGGTACACGGCGATACACAAATGTGCACCGTGTACCGGAGAGATGCACTCGCAGGTCCTACATGACGCGTCATAGTCATGTGACCAGTCTGTAGCCAATGAGATAATAGCCACATGACTGGTCACATGGCTATTTTGACGTCACGATAGGTCCTGCTTCTCTGCTGGCAGTGCCGGTCACCGGGAGGATTCAGCGATCATCGGATGGAAAAGCGGCAGGAGACTGAGTGCAGGAGGGATCGCGGGGACCGGTAAGTGTTATGGCAATGTTTATTTACTGTATATGTACATTTATAATGCATTTTTATGTGTTTGTGATTGCCTCCCAATATAGCCTATTGGTTCGAGTTCGGTTCATCGAACGTTCGACGAACCGAACTCGAACGGGAGCTCCGTTCGGCGAACCGCCCTCGAGCCGAACCTCGACCGGTTCGCTCATCTCTACTTCTGTCCTTTGCACACTCCAACTTATTGTTACTAAGCCATTATACTAGCAAACACTGATTGAACTTAGTGGCATCCTTAACGTGGCTGTTGGACTGCTGTATTGCCCCAGTAGTGCACAGATATTTGCAGCACGTCTGCCTGCATTGCACACTCAAACTCATTGTTACTAAGCCATTATACTAGCAAACACTGAGTAAACTTAGTGGCATCCTTAACGTGGCTGTTGGACTGCTGTATTGCCCCAGTAGTGCACAGATATTTGCAGCACGTCTGCCTGCATTGCACACTCAAACTCATTGTAGCTAAGCCATTATACTAGCAAACACTGAGTGAACCTAGTGTCATCCTAAACGTGGCTATTGGACTTTTGTATAGTCCCACTAGTGCAAAGATATTTGCAGCACGTCTGCCTGCATTGCACACTCCAACTCATTGTAGCTAAACCATTATACTAGCAAACACTGAGTGAACCTAGTGTCATCCTAAACGTGGCTATTGGACTTTTGTATAGTCCCACTAGTGCAAAGATATTTTCAGCACGTCTGCCTGCATTGCACACTCCAACTCATTGTAGCTAAGCCATTATACTAGCAAACACTGAGTGAACCTAGTGTCATCCTAAACGTGGCTATTGGACTTTTGTATAGTCCCACTAGTGCAAAGATATTTGCAGCACCTCTACCTGCATTGCACACTCCAACTCATTGTAGCTAAGCCATTATACTAGCAAACACTGAGTGAACCTAGTGTCATCCTAAACGTGGCTATTGGACTTTTGTATAGTCCCACTAGTGCAAAGATTTTTGCAGCACCTCTACCTGCATTGCACACTCCAACTCATTGTAGCTAAGCCATTATACTAGCAAACACTGAGTGAACCTAGTGTCATCCTAAACGTGGCTATTGGACTTTTGTATAGTCCCACTAGTGCAAAGATATTTGCAGCACCTCTACCTGCATTGCACACTCCAACTCATTGTTACTAAGCCATTATACTAGCAATTGATGCTGCCAGTTTAAAGGCCGTAGTTGCATTGTCAGTGATAATTATTGTTGTTTATTCTGCTGTTAATAAAGATAGACCACCGCTGCAATCTACACCACCTCTCAATTTTTACTACCACATTTTAAGTGCACAATCTTGTCGCAATCAAAATGAGTGGCAAAATGACAGATGCTGGCGGAAAGGGTAAGAGGCGTGTTGGAAAAGGAAAAAAAGGGTTTTGTCCGTGGGGAAGGTGGCAAAGCTCCATTAACATCTGCTGAAGAAGATAGACCATCTACCAGCAAAAGTAAGATGTCTAGTACTCACCGTGGACAATCCGATGTGCTCCCTTTTTTATGGACACGGACAACTGGAACAAAGGTAGATGATGGCCAAAAAAGGAAAATTCTTGAATGGATCTCAAGTGGTCCAACAAGTGCCCTCTCCGCCACCTCAACTACCGCATCCAAAACACACCAGTCCTCTGAGTTGTCATCCCAATCAAACTTGCTTTCTCCCAGCTCTGAAGTCTCCATCCGCCCTGCACAGTATGGTGGAACTGAGATGGCTGAGTCTGCAGAGCTGTTCAGTCACACTATAGCCTGGGAATCAGAGGTCTGCTCCCAAGCTACAGTGAGTACAGACCAGGAAATGGTCTGCAGTGATGCCCAGAACCTTTGTGACTCTGATTCAGTCCGTGAGGACCAAGTTTCTGAGCATAATGTTGACCCTTTTTCACCAACTGTAACACCTGTTGTTATAGACAATGAGGAACATACTGATGACGATGAGACGCAGATACCAGATTGGGATGACAACTTAAATATACGGTCAGGGCAAGAAGAGGCTCGGTCTGAGGGTGAGGGGAGTGCAAACACAACAATTGATGAGGAAGTTCTAGATCCCACCTACTGTCAACCCACAGTCAGGCACTCGAGGAGGTCAACAGAGGTGGTGGAGGAGGATGCAACTGATGACGAAGTTACCTTGCACCTTCCTGGACAGAGTCAGAGTACTGGTAGCACGTCTACAACTGCATCCTCAGCCACCACTCTGCCTCTGAGCACTAGTCGGGGTGGATCAACAGGTCGCATGCCCTCTAAGCCTTGCCTAGCCTGGTCCTTTTTTGACATAGCAAAAGATCGCCCAAATTATGTGATCTGTAAAATTTGTCATGGTTCTCTTAGTAGAGGTCAAAACCTCAGCAGTTTGACAACTTCTTCCATGAATCGTCACATGAAAAAATATCATATGTCCCGGTGGGAAGCTCACCGTGCTGCAATGCGGCCTAGCGGAGCGAACCATCCACCGCCTGCCCCTTCCAGTGCATCCGCGCCCTCTTCATCTTCTAGGACTGTGGGGACAGCTGTCACACCTGGTTTTCCACGCACAACTTCCACCACTGTAACCGCAACAGGCAGTTTGCTTGTTAGGTCGTCAGTTGATTTGGAAGGGGAAACAAGTGCGTGTGTACAGCTCTTTCAGACATCGATAGCACCAACGTTGGATGAAGGCGACATCATGTCTCCGCCTGCACTTTCCTCACAAACCTGCATTTTTCCAGGGACACCATACTCAACACTGTCTACACACAGCAGCCAGATCTCTGTCCCTCAGATGTGGACAAATAAAAGGCCATTTCCTGCGACCCATGACACAGCTAAGAGGTTGACTTTATCCCTCTGTAAGCTCTTGGCTACCGAAATGCTGCCTTTCCGCCTGGTGGACACACAGGATCTTAGAGACCTTATGTCTGTCACTGTGCCCAGTGGCCCAGTCGCCACTACTTCTCTAAGAAAGGTGTGCCCGCGCTACACCAGCATGTCGCACACAACATCACCGCTTCCTTGAGAAACTCTGTGTGTGAACGGGTGCATTTCACCACCGATACTTGGACCAGTAAGCATGGACAGGGATGTTACATGTCGCTGACTGGGCATTGGGTAACTATGGTGATAGATGGTGAAGGGTCTGCTGCACAAGTCTTGCCGTCCCCACGACTTGTGTGTCAATCCTCTGTCTGCCCAAGTTCCGCCACTGCTTCTGCCTCCTCCACCTCATCTGTGTCCTCCACCGCCACCCCAAGCCTGCCTGGTCAGGCCACCAGCGTTATCACTGCGCAGAAGGAATCACGCACCCCTCATTACTATGCTGGCAGCAGAGTGCAACGGCATCAGGCGGTCTTTAGCTTGACATGTCTTGGGAATAAGAGTCACACAGCTGAGGAGTTGTGGTCAGCTCTGCGGTCCGAGTTTAATAAATGGTTGTCTCCACTCAACCTGCAGCCTGGTAAGGCCGTGTGCGACAATGCTGCAAACCTGGGTGCGGCCCTTCGCGTGGGCAAGGTGACACACATACCTTGTATGGCTCACGTGTTGAACCTTGTTGTCCAGCAACTCTTAACACACTATCCCGGCCTAGATGGCCTTCTGACCATGGCACGAAAACTGTCCGCTAACTTCCGCCGTTCAAGCTCCGCAGCTGAGCGACTTGCATTGCTCCAGAAGTCTTTCGGCCTGCCGGTTCATCGCCTGAAATGCGATGTGGCGACACGCTGGAATTCGACTCTCCACATGTTACAGCGACTGTGGCAGCACCGCCGAGCCCTGGTGCAATACGTCATGACGTATAGCCTGGCCCAACGAGATGCAGAGGTGGGGCAGATCACCCTGATGGAGTGGTCTCAGATCAAGGACCTATGCACCCTTCTGCACAGTTTCGACATGGCGACGAATATGTTTAGCGCTGACAATGCCATTATCAGCATGACAATTCCAGTCATTTACATGCTGGAGCACACGCTAAACACTATTCGGAGTCAGGGGGTGGGACAACAGGAAGGGGAAGAACTACAGGAGGATTCATATGCGCAAGACACAACAACATCACCACGGTCCAGACGTTCATCATCACCAAGGCGGCAGGCATGGGACCATGGGGGACAGGGATCAACAAGGGCGCATGGTAGCAGGCGAGATGTTGAGGAAGGTGCAGGAGAACATGAAGAAATGGAGGACGAACTGTCCATGGACATTGAAGACTCAGCGGATGAGGGAGACCTTGGTCAAATTTCAGTTGAAAGAGGTTGGGGGGAGATGTCAGAGGAAGAAAGAACGGTTAGCACCTCTATGCCACAAACACAGCGTGGACTTGGTCCGCATGGCCGCGCAAGACACATGAGCGCCTTCTTGCTGCACTACCTCCAACATGACCCTCGTATTGTCAAAATTAGAAGTGATGATGACTACTGGCTTGCCACACTATTAGATCCCCGGTACAATTCCAAATTTTGTGACATAATTCCAGCCATAGAAAGGGACGCACGTATGCAGGAGTATCAGCAGAAGCCGTTACTCGATCTTAGCTCGGCTTTTCCACCAAACAACCATGCAGGTGCAGGGAGTGAATCTCCCAGTTGTAACTTGACAAACATGGGACGGTCTCGTCATCTTCAACAGTCTACCCGTACCAGTAGCACCGTATCTGGTGCTGGTAACAGCAATTTTATGGAATCTTTTCATAATTTTTTTAGACAGTCCTTTGCAAGGCCACCAGAGACAACAAGTCTGACACTTAGTCAACGGCTGGAGAGGATGATACAGGAGTATCTCCAAATGAACATCGATGCCATGACTTTGCAAATGGAGCCTTGCTCATTTTGGGCTTCAAATCTTGAAAAATGGCCAGAGCTCTTAACTTACGCCTTGGAGATTTTGTCATGTCCAGATGCCAGCGTTGTCTCTGAACGTGTCTTCAGTGCTGCTGGGTGTGTGCTGACAGATAAGCGCACGCGTCTGTCCAGTGACAATGTGGACAGACTGACGTTCATCAAAATGAACAAGTCATGGATCCACAAGGAATTTACTACCCCTGTTTCATCCTGGGGAGAGTAAATGCTTGTGGCTTTGGAATGTGCTTGATGCAAATCTAGCTGTGAAGTGTACAACTAGGGCACAAGTGCTGCCACTGAAAGGGTGGGTGTGTGTGGTACCAATTTTTGGAAAAAAGGGAGACTCCGCTTGGAGTAACCCTTGCTTACATTGTTTTTAAAAAAGATCCAAAATGAACAGAGCTGGGATCAGTAAAGACTTTGCTACCTACCCCGGTGTCATCCTGGGGACGGTTAACAATGGCGAATTTTTGAATGTGCTTGATGCAAATCTAGCTGTGAAGTGTACAACTGGAGCACAACTGCTGTCACTGAAGGGGTGGGTGTGTGTGGGGCCCAATTTTTGGAAAAAAGGGAGACTCCGCTTGGAGTAACCCTTGCTTACATTGTTTTTAAAAAAGATCCAAGATGAACAGAGCTGGGATCAGGACAGACTTTGCTACCTACCCCGGTGTCATCCTGGGGACGGTTAACAATGGCGTATTTTTGAATGTGCTTGATGCAAATCTAGCTGTGAAGTGTACAACTGGGGCACAACTGCTGCCACTGAAGGGGTGGGTGTGTGTGGGGCCCAATTTTTGGAAAAAACTGAGACTCCGCTTGGAGTAAACCTTGCTTACATTGTTTTTAAAAAAGATCCAAGATGAAAAGAGCTGGGATCAGGAATTACTTTGCTACCTACCCCGGTGTCATCCTGGGGACGGTTAACAATGGCGTATTTTTGAATGTGCTTGATGCAAATCTAGCTGTGAAGTGTACAACTGGGGCACAACTGCTGCCACTGAAGGGGTGGGTGTGTGTGGGGCCCAATTTTTGGAAAAAAGAGAGACTCCGCTTGGAGTAACCCTTGCTTACATTGTTTTTAAAAAAGATCCAAGATGAACAGAGCTGGGATCAGGAAAGACTTTGCTACCTACCCCGGTGTCATCCTGGGGACGGTTAACAATGGCGTATTTTTGAATGTGCTTGATGCAAATCTAGCTGTGAAGTGTACAACTGGGGCACAACTGCTGCCACTGAAGGGGTGGGTGTGTGTGGGGCCCAATTTTTGGAAAAAAAGGGAGACTCTGCTTGAAGTAACCCTTGATTGCTGTGTTTTTTTAAAAGGAGCCAAGATGAACAGAGCTGGGATCAGGAAAGACTTTGCTACCTACCCCGGTGTCATCCTGGGGATGGTTAAGAATAGCGTATTTTTGAATGTGCTTGATGCAAATCTAGCTGTGAAGTGTACAACTTGGGCACAACTGCTGTCACTGAATGGGTGGGTGTGTGTGGGGCCCAATTTTTGGAAAAAAGGGAGACTCCGCTTGGAGTCACCTTGCGGTGTTTTACATGATTTTAGAAGGGCGTGCCATGCCTATATCTGTGTGTCCTCCTCTTTTTCCTTGTCCAGCTCTTTTATTTTCGCATGAGTATATGTCCTTGTCACTTTCCCATGTGTTTGTGTTGTGTTGTGAGTTGTTTTTCACCTTTTGGACACCTTTGAGGGTGTTTTCTAGTTGTTTTTATGTGTTTGTGATTGCCTGCCATTGTTTCTTATGCGGTTCGAGTTCGGTTCGTCGAACGTTCGATGAACCGAACTCGAATGGGACGTCCGTTCGGCGAACCGACCTCGAGCCGAACCGGGACCGGTTCGCTCATCTCTACTGGCAATACCATGAAGGCACTAAAAAGTAACAATAACTAGAAATGTGGTTCACTGCGTAATTTGAAGCAGACACTGGAAACTGCCAAGACCTTGTTAGCTACATCACAAGCAAATTTACAGCAGGCAGTACTAACTAACAATATTTAAAAATGTGGTTAACTGTGTAATTTTGAACAGGCAATGAAAATTGTCAAGACCTTTTTTAGTTACTTCATTAGCAAATTTACAGCAGGCAGTACTAACTAACAATACTTAGAAATGTGGGTCAATGTGTTACTTTCAGCAGGCAATGAAAAGTGCCAAGACCCTTTTAGCTACTTCACTAGCAAACTTACAGCAGCAAATACTAACTAAAAATACCTAGAAATGTGGTTGACTGTGTAATTTTGAGCAGGTAATGAAAGTGCCAAGACCTTTTTTAGTTACTTCACTAGCAAATTTACAGAAGGCTGTACTAATTAAGAATACATAGAAATGTGGTTGACTGCGTAATTTTGAGCAGGCAATGAAAAGTGCCAAGACCTTTTTAGCTATTTCACAAGCAAATTTACAACAGGGAGTACTAACAGTATCTAGAAATGTGGTTGACCGTGTAATTTTGAGCAGGCTATTAAAAGTGCAAGACCTTTTTAGCTACTTCACAAGCAAATGTACAACAGGCACTTCTAACTAACAATACCTAGAAATGTAGGTCAATGCGTGATTTTGAGTAGGTAATAAAAAGTGACAAGACCTTTTAACTACTTCACTAGCAAACTTACTAACTAACAATACCAAGAAATGTAGGTCAATGTGTAATTTTGAGCAGGCAATGAAAACTGTCAAGACCTTTTTAGCTAGTTCATTAGCACATTTACAGCAGGCAGTACTAACTAACAATACATAGAAGAGTTGTTGACTGTGTAATTTTGAGTAAAAAAAAAAAGGGGCATCACAAAAAGATAGCCTGCATATAAATATATGGGAATGTACAAAGATAAGGGTATAGTACGAGGGTAAATTAATGAATGTATATAAATAAATCTCTAAAGAGAGAGAGGGCGCTCCTGTGTGGGATCTTAATGTACCGAGGTATGTACAATGTGAGGTGCACACTCACCTGATAGTGTTGTACGTCAGATACAACACTGTTAGTGGTATTGAAGGGGGGTCGCAGGTTCACCGCTCTTTGTCAGCAAGGATCCCGTCCTCCTGACTCCGCAGGACTCTGCTCACATGATCGGGGTTTCCACGTGCAGTGTGCAGCCGCCAGACCGGCGTCTGATAGCAGCTCCTCCTCCGGGTAGGACGGTCCCGTGATCACAGATGCGGTGATTCCCCAGCCCCTGGTGTTAGATTCAAACGGATAGTGCGATCCTGGTTCTGGCTGCAGCAGCCCCATGAGCTCCCATAGGGAGATAATGATGCAGGGAATAAAAAGGGGAAAAATGCACAGTTTCGATGCGCTGCTCAGAAAAGTAGTGATGAGGTTGTTGGGATGTAGATTTATTAATTATTTACATGCCACATGAATCTTCATCCCAACAACCTCATCACTACTTTTCTGAGCAGTGCGGCGAAACCGTGCATTTTTCCCCTTTTTATTCCCTGTATAAATAAATCTCAACATAGAGATAAAGTGTCAAGTGCTAAAGAGTGAAGTGTGGCCAGAGGTCATGCCACAATGTAACGATCAGCTGCTTGTAGTCAGCAGAGCAACCATTATAAACCCAGAGTAATTTACTCAAGCTAATTTACCCAAACTTCCAATTGCAGGTATAAACTCATAAGAGGAAACTGCTCTATGTAACAGCAACCAATAGGCAGATCGTCATATAGAATCTTAAAGTGTCAGAATCGGCACAAAAATACACATAATAGTGCAGTATTTATCCCGCAGGTTGTGGAGCACTGTTTCCTAAGTGTAACGTGACGCCCACCCGTTATTGGTGCACACTGGTCAACTGACTTGTGTGTGTATGCAGCTTTTTCTTCAACGCTACCCACAAATGTTCTATTGGGTTGAGATCTGGGGACTGTTGGGGCCAATCTAGCACCTCTTCTTTATTGTCATTAAACCATTTCTTCACCAATCTCGAAGTCTACTTTCTACTTACAGGTTGTTGACCTGCCGGAACACAGTGACGTCCTTTTCATACCAATTCTACTTGAGTGTATGAAGTAAGGGGTACTTTACATGCTGCGACATCGCTCAAGTGATGTTGTTGGGGTCACGGTGTTTGTGACGCACATCCGGCGCCGTTAGAGATGTTGCAGCGTGTGACAGGCTGGAGCGACCTAAAACAATTGCAAAAAAAGGCTAAAATTGTTTGTTTTGGAGGGGTCATTTAATAACAAAAAATCGTTGTCTGGTAAGTAGCGATGTTGTTCCTCGTTCCTTTGGCATTACACATCGCTATGTGCGACACCGCAGGAGTGATGAACATCTCCTTAACTCCGTCCACCGGCAATGCGTAAGGAAGGAGGTGGGCGGGATTTTACGTCCCGCTCATCTCCGCCCCACCACTTCTATTGGCTGGCCGCTTAGTGACGTCGTGGTGACATCGCGGTGACGCCGAACGCACCTCCCCCTTGAGGGAGGGATTAATTGGCAATCACAACAATGTCGCTGAACAGATAGGTGCGCGTGACGCTGCCGTAGCGATAATGTTCGCTACGGCAGCAATCACCACATATCGTTACAAAGACGGGGGCGGGTGCTATCGCATGCGACATCGCTAGCAATTGCTAGCGATGTCGCAGTGTGTAAAGTACCACTAACTTGTATCTTGTAGGAATCTCACATGTAACTAAGTATTGAGGTTACCATTAATCCTGATCAAGTATGTAACGCCTTTGGCTGTGAAACAATCCTTTATCATCAGGCTTCCTCCACTGAACTTGACAGTTCCTTCAATTTCTCGATCCATTAGCCCCCTTTTCCCTTGTTTCATCCAGACCTACTTGAACCCATCAGAGCCTAGTCTATTGACTTTCCTCTCATCGCTCCAAATCACCTGTTTCCATCATCTACTGTCCACTTTTTGTACCTTTTGCAAACTTGAGACCATGCTTGTTATGATGATATTGAAGTTGAGGCTTATTCATCTTTATTCTGGCCACCATTCCAGACTTGTGTAATGTGCATCGCACAGTGTTTACATGGGCTTTTGTGATCTAACTATTATGAAGCAAATTGTCTCTCCAAGAGAGGAGACATTTTATATATATATATATATATATATATATATATATATTATGAAGCAAGTGAGCCACTCCCACTACCATATTTGTTATGCTAAAACTGATAGACCTTGTGATAAGTTGACTTATTGACTGCGATATTTTGCCTGGATGGTGACCTATTGGCTTTTCATTGGATAAAGAGACTTCATTTCTAATTCTTCCAACTGTCATAGAACCCACATGATGCAGTTTGGCAATTTTCCTGGCCGAAAGACTGCTATCGATAGACTGTATTATGCTGTTATTCTGTTCTTAGGAAATCTTCTTCCTGGCTGCTCTTCAATTTGAATCCGTGACTTTTCCTTGTGAATCCTCCGCAACATGGATGAAAGCCCCCCTCTACCCCCCCCGATAAAATAAAAATACAATAAAATATTAACAATCATTATACATGTTACTTGGGGCCGGCACGTGTTACTGGGGGTGGCTTATAGTCAGAAATAAGACATACTACTACATAGTGGTACTGATCAACACCCATTATACCAAGGCCAATAATACATTGCAGAATAATGCCGCCACTCCATAACCAAATATCACCCAATAGAGCCTGAATACAACTACCATCCTGTTACTGGCAAAGTCCACTGCACCAAAACCAGTGGGTTCACACCACAAATCCCCCAAAAATCTGCAATATGTGAACTTGGCCTAAAGTAGTGGTGTCCTTCTTCGTGAGCCTCACCACACACAATATAAATTTTCCCATCTGTCTCCCCCATATAATGGGAATGATTATGACCCTCTTCATAGCCTTAGGATCTATAGTAAAATGCTGCAATGTACAGGGATAATATTCCACACATACACAAACACAAGAACACACACACACACACACTGATGGCACAGCACATGGGCAACACACACACACACACACTGATGGCACAGCACATGGGCAACACACACACACACACTGATGGCACAGCACATGGGCAACACACACACACACTGATGGCACAGCACATGGGCAACACACACACACGCAGTGATGGCACAGCACAGGGGGTAACAGACACACATACAAACAATGATGGCTAAGAACAGGGGCAACAAACACACACAGATGGCACAACACAGGGGCAACAGACAAACATTCACACACAATGATGGCACAGCGCAGGGGCAACAGACACACAAACACAATGATTGCACAGCACAGGGGCAACAGACACAAACAGTCTGATGGCACAGCACAGGGCAGTTTTTCTGTAGTGTTATAGGCAGACTTTTGTACATTATAATACTCACCTGCTCCTGTGCTGTGAGAGATGATGATAGTTGCTCCGGCCTTCCTGTTGCGTGCACTTCCTGTCAGTCCTCCTGGCTGCTTCTCCTGTCCTCTGCTTTTTCTTTCTATTCCTTCTGTTCTCTGCTTCTCAGTTTTTCTGCTCTCTGTTTGCTTTTCTCTCTTTTCTGTCATCTCTACTCCTCCTCCACTCCAGCAATGTGTTTTCCTTTTCATCATTTCATTCTCCCGTGGCTGTACTGAACAAGCTTCGCCCCCTCTCCTGATTGGCTATTCTCTTCCTGGCATCTCTGACAGCTCTCTGATTGGAGGAAGAAGCTGCCTGGCCACTCCCTTCTCTTCAGCACAGGCACACACAGTGTGCAGTGGGCTTGTCTGCATCTCTGCATTGGCCAGCCTGCAGCTATACAAATAGTGACGGCACCCAGCGGTGTTAATCAGATGCTTGGTGACAGCCCGAGGGCTAGACGCATGAAAGTGAAAATGCAAACACTATGGGCAGCCGCCCTGGGCCCTCCAGCTCGCGGGCACCATAGAGGTGGCTTATTCTGGCTTTATTGACGGTACGCCACTGACTATGAGAAAGATGATTTTCTAAAATATGAAGGTAGCCTCATGGTCAAATTGTACTGGACGGTGAGATATGGAGCCTGAAATTCAAAAGTTTAAAACACTGTTACCCTTTTTCTTGTCACTGTAGCTGAAAAAATGTTGATATATGTGTTACCCAAGCTGTTGAAAAATATATGTGTGAAGAGCTCCAGTACTGAACCATCTGTAGTGTATTATAGACTCCAAATGGCCTAGTGGGTGTCCACACTGATTGTGGATGGACGCCACTGGAAGGAACTAGAGTCATAAGACAGAAGCTTCTGTGTGGATACCTACCAACCCTGTGGTAAAGATTATACCATTTGTAAAGGGGGGAAATTGATATAGAAGGATTAATATTATTCTATGCTTCATATTCTATTTATTGCTAATACTGTATTAGTACATTTCTTTTAGTATTAACCAGTCTTATAGTCACATATTAAAGGTTTCATTTTGTTCCAATATTTTATCTTATATGCAAAATGTTCGGAGGTTCTGGAAAGACTGTATTATGGTATTATGCTATGAAAGTCATGATATATACTGCCCAAAAAAATAAAGGGAACACTTAAACAAGAATTTTGTATTTTGGTGTTCATTTTATTTTTTTGAGCAGCATATAAAAGTTATCAGAACTAGAGATGGGCGGGTACTAGACTGTTGTTTCAACCTCAGTGACAGCCATTAAAAAGCTGCACTTGCCTCTCCCTGCACACATACTGCATGTGATGTGACGAATCCACAGGGTCTAAGGTTACCCGTCACCGGACCGCGGTTCTTCTCCTGGGTCACCGTGGTGGCCTGCCCGGTTCCGTGACCCCGGTAGTGTCAATAAAGATGGGGACGATGGGAGTAGTTGTTCGTGACACTACCTATGCTGTGCGGCTATAATGGGAGCCACCACTGCAAATGGTCTCTTTCTTCTGGGGCAGATGGTGACGCAGCTGGGGTGTTACAGCTCTCCAAATGTAGAGCTAGGCCCCAGAGAGGATCATGGTGGTAGTAGTCTATGGCGCCGGAGTGCAGTGGCGACGGCGTGGGTAGAAATGGGACAACACAGAGACCGCAGTTCAAAGTCTTTACTGTAAGGTCATCACCCTTGGAGCGCCAGTCCCGGCTGTTATGGGCTTCAGCCGATCCCGGATAGGTCAGAGGTCAGAACCAGTGCTGTGGATTGTGAGCCCTTCCTCTTTGCACTGTTTTTGATGGATCCCTGTGACTTGTAGTCCTACAGAGACCTGTGTCTTGGGTTTTGATCCTGTCCCATATAGCAGGCAGCACGAGTCCATTATGGGCTGGATCATGATCACAACTCCTGGCTCTATGTGCTGCTCTATATAATACTTTGATACAATGTAATGTAGTCAGTGTGCAGCTTGCATAGCTGTAAATTTGATGTGTCATCTAAATAATGCAACACACAGCCATTATGTCTAAACTGCTAGCAACAAATGTGAGTACAACCCTAATGGAAAAAAAGGCCAAATTGTGCCCAACGTGTCAATATTTTGTGTTGCTACCATTGTTTTCAAGCACTACCTTAACTCTTTTGGGCATGGAGTTCACTAGAGCTCCACATGTAACCACTGAAGTTGTATACCATCCTCCATGACAAAATCATGGAGCTGGTGGATGTTAGAGACCTTGTGCTCCTTCACCTTCCATTTGAGGATGCCCCACAGATGCTCAATAGCCGCTGCATGGTGTTGACCACTTTAGTACTGGACAAGCTGTTATGCAGCATTAGTGTACGTAGTTCCAGACTACAGCCTTGAAGAGAAGGTGGATTCGTGTGGGATGTCATGTAAGGTGGTAGCTAGCAAGAGCACCCTTATGTTAGTTCTTACGAGTATGGAATCTTGCTGCTCATCTGTAATCTTTACTGCAAACACTATGTTGCTCTCTGCAGCCATTGGAAAGCTGCCTGTATATTGTACAGACAAAGATGAAGAACTTATCTACTGTTAATCCTTGCACCCAAGTCTGGTTGTTAGTAAAAAGGACTTTGCTTTAACCCCTTAACGACCCATGACGTACTAGATACGTCATGGATCGTGTGCCGGTAAGCCCCGCCCCCTGCCGCCGGCAGGCGGCGGCGAGACGCACACATATCAGCTGTTATCAACAGCTGATATGTGTGCCTGCTAGCCGCGGGTGGAATCGCTTCCACCCGCGGCCATTAACCCCTTACATTTCGCTGCCAAAGTCTTGGCAGCGATATGTATATGGGCGCCGCCATGACAGTGACTTACCCCGCCCCCACCGGAAGTCACATGACATGATCACGTGACTTTCGGCGGTTGCCATGGTAGCACAGGGTCATGTGATGACGCCTGTAGCTATCATGAGTCACTTCCTCTCAATGCCGGAATACAGCCGGCATTGAAAGTGAAGCAGCAAATCTGCAGTTCTCAGCTCTGTAGCTGAGATCTGCAGATAGTGCAGAGCGATCGGATTGCTGATCGCAATAGCCCCCTAGGGGGACTAGTAAAATTAAAAAAAAAAGTAAAAAAAAAAAGTTTTAAAAAATTTAAAAAAAATAAAAAAACCTAAAAGTTCAAATCACCCCCCTTTCACCCCATTGAAAATTAAAGGGTTAAAAAAATAAAAAATACACACATATTTGGTATCGCCGCGTTCAGAAATGCCCGATCTATCAAAATATAAAATCAATGAATCTGATCAGTAAACGGCGTAGCGGCAAAAAAATTCCAAACGCCAATATTACGTTTTTTGGTCGCTGCAAATTTTGCGCAAAATGCAATAACAGGCGATCAAAACGTAGCATCTGCGCAAAAATGGTACCGTTAAGAACGTCAGGTCGAGACGCAAAAAATAAGCCATCACTGAGCCTCAGATCCTGAAAAATGAGAACGCTACGGGTTTTGGAAAATGGCGCAAAACGTGTGCCATGTTTTTTGGACAAGCTTGTGAATTTTTTTTAACCCCTTAGATACAAGTAAACCTATACATGTTTGGTGTCTACAAACTCGCACCGACCTGAGGCATCATACCCACACATCAGTTTTACCATATAGTGAACACGGTGAATAAAATACCTCAAAAACTATTGTACAATCCCACTTTTTTTGCAATTTTTCCGCACTTGGAATTTTTTTGCCGTTTTCCAGTACACTATATGGTAAAACATATGGTTTCATTTAAAAGTACAACTCGTCCCGCAAAAAACAAGCCCTCATATGGCAAGATTGATGGAAAAATAAAAAAGTTACGCCTCTCGGAAGAAGGGGAGCAAAAAACAAAAACGCAAAAACTGAAAGTGCCCGGGGGCTGAAGGGGTTAACAAGCTGATGTAGTCTCCGTATTGTGGACTTGAAGGGAGCTGGCACATGGTAAAAGTGAATTTATACTGTAAGAACTGATGAGTGAACCCATGGATGTTCCATTTGCCAAAACTGCACAAATTCAAAAAAGTTAGGGTTCGGAAGAGGAACTTGACACCAAACAGACCCCCGGATGCCAAATCCCATATAAGTCTTTGGGATCTGAACTTATTTGTTATAAAATAGTGTCAGAAAAGGCTACAAAAGAAAGAAAATAAGGAATAAAGCAGGACAGTTATACTTGCCAACCTTTCCCGCACCTGTACACTGCTTCTGGGTCTGATGATTAGCTCTCATGCATAATCTCTGCTTCCTTCACCCACTGTCAGTCCCAGCTTCTGTGATTGGTTGCAGTCAGACTACGCTCCCACCCTCTGTGACAATATTTGTGATTGGCTTGAATTACACATGCTGTCTGTGTTTCATTAGTAGTATACAAATAAATGAATAAATAAAAAAATGTTGTAGGTTTCCCCTAATTTTGATACTCAGTGCAGATAAAGCAGATGGCTATAGGCTGCAGCTCCCAGCCATGTGTGTTATCTTGGCTGTGTATTAAAATACGAGAACCCCATGTGGCTTTTTTGAAATTATTTAAATAATTTAAAAAAACAACATGCAGTCCCCCCATTTTTATACTCAGACACGATAAAGCCTCCCCAGCCTTGCATTCTCAGGCTGGGGAGGCCCCCTCACTCGCACTCAAAAATAGCAGCCCACAGCCTCCCAGAATTGTTTGCTTCATAAGATGCGACCCTGCAGGCACTTTACCCGGCTTATCCCAATTTCCCTCTTGCGGTGGCAACAGGGATAATATAAGGGAATAATGACAGATAAGATTGGTTAAAAATCACAATTGACACTAAACTCTGTATTATTAATGGGTAGGAGTCTATGAGAGCACCCATTACTAAGTCTGAAAGTAAAAATAAATAAACACAAAACAGAGAAAAATCCTATTTAAAAAAACACCCTCTTTCTGCATTTTATAAACCCCCAAAACAACCAGGTCCGACGTAGTCCACACCACAATGTCCTACAGTGATCTCTGCACTGCTATATACTGAAGTCGGAGAGCGCAGACACAATAGAGAACATGACCACTCACTGTGGCTTCAGAAAGACACTGACTGAGCCACAGTTGTCAGCGGTGACATCACTGAGTTTACCTGCGGTCACAGCTGGAGGTTCCCATGGTACCCTACCTGTGACAGCAGGTAATCTAAGCTCAGATGACCTGACTGAGTTCAATGAGACCTGCGTCTCCTTTGCAGAGAGATGCAGATTTGGTGCCAGAATTCGGCACCAAACTCCTGCAGAAATACTGCATCTCCTGGCAAAAAGTGCATCAAAACGTGATGCGGTTTTGATACTTTATTTTGCCAGGAGATGCATATTTGGTGCAGGAATTTGGTGTATAATTGCAGCACTGAATCTGCATCTTCTGACAGAAATCTACACAAAAAAACGTGGTTTTGGCACTGTTTCAATGTTGTTTTTCTGCCAGGAGATGCAAATTTGGTGCAGACATTTCTGCACCAAATCTGCATCTCCTGGCAAAAAATCTGCACCTAAACTGCATTTTTCTTTGCCTGGAGATGCAGATTTTATGCTGACATTTATACACCAAATTCCTGCACCAAATCTGCATCTTCTGGCAAAAACACATCAAAATGCAATAGCGTTTTAAAGCAATTTTTTTGCCATGAGATGTAGATTTGGTGCAAGTATTTGGTGTATAAAATCCAGCACCAAATTTGAATCTCCTGAACCTCCCCCCCTGCGGTTTTCTGGCAGGAGATGAAGGTCTCATTGAACTCAATGAGATCACCTAAGGTGAGGTCAGTAAGTTCAATGAGTTCACCTGAGGTGAGTTTACCTGCAGACACAGGTGAGATACCATGGGAATCTCCAGGTGTGACCGCAGTTATACTCAGTGACATCACTGCTCACAGCTGTGGCTCAGTCAGTGTCTGCCTGAAGCCACAGCAGGAGGTCATGTTTTCTAATGTGCCTGCGCTCTGCATCTTCAATACTTAGCAGAGCCGGAATCATCCTGGAACAATATGGTATGGATTTCATCAGACCTGGGTGTGTTGGGATTAATCAATTCTAGAAAGAGGGTATTTTTTAAATTTTTTTCTGTGTTTTTTTTTATTTCATTTTAATTACAGGATTAGTAATAGGGAGTCTAATAGACCTCTACCCATTACTAATCCAGGGTTTAGTGGCAGTTGTGGTGTTTGAAAAATTACAGATATTATTTACCCCATATATTACCCCAATAGCCACCGCACCAGGACAACAGAGATGAGCCAGGTAAAGAGCCGGAATTGTCACATCTAATGGATGTGACAATTCTGGGTGACTGTACGCTGCTATTTTAAAGCTGGGGGGGCAATAACCAGTTTTATTTTGACAGTTTTATTTATTTTGAGTATAAAAATTGTGGGGGGGACTGCATGGTGTTTTTAAACTTTTTATTTAAATAGTTTAAAAAAATCCGCATGGGTTCCCTCGTATTTTGATACTGAGCCAATATAATGCCTACAGCTGGGGGCGGCAGCTTGGAGCCATCTGTATAATCTCAGCTGGCTATCAATAGATGGGCCCTATGTCATGACCTTATGACATTTTTCTCATTTATTTATTTTTACACTTCATTGGGGGACCCAGACAGCCTCTGTGAGGACAGTCAATCACAGACGCTTGAACACCGGCATTCTGGCTGCAACCAATCAGAGATACTGTCACAGACAGTGGGTGGGAGAAGCAGTGAATATGTATGAAGGTTTATGAGTGGAAAGGAAGCAGTGTGACAGCAGTAGGCTCAGAGACTGGTAAGTATTCCCCTCATCAAACACCTCCCCCTCCGCTCTTCATACAGCACCACTATCTTAGCCAAAGCCAGAAGTGCAAAGTCATAAGCATTAGTGAAAATACGAACAGTTACTGAACAAATGCTAAAGTTTGCGATTTTGAGAAAAGTGTTTGGGAATCCAAATCAGAATAGGAATAGGCAATGCTCTTGCCGAATTTGAGATTTGAAAACTTTTTTGAACAAGTTCACTCATCTCTACTTAAAAGTCTATGCAATTGCAAAATCAGCACACACACACACACACACACACACACACACAGGACTCCCATATTTCTATAGCTTAGTGGGTTGCAAGAGAACAGACCTCGTCCACAGCTATCACCCCGAGCCTCGTAACACAGAAGCCGCATTTTATTTTTAGGTATTTATACATGGCTATGTGTGAAAATGTTTTAAATATTGCAGCTAAAAATGTAACTGTCATTTCATGAGAAAATGTCAATATCTGCCTCTAGCTCTTGCTCCCTCCTTCCCTCTCCTACCACCATATAATTTTAAGAACAGCAGCTTTCATCTTCTATCTCAATATTGTGAAAAGCTGTCTTTACTGAATACTTATTTTGCTGTTGAGTTAATAGTTAAAAACCAATATTAAAAAGAAACAGACTTTTTTTAATTATATATAATACAACATTTCTTAACTTCATTTTTACAATTGATTTATGGAAACAAACAGATACCGTATACATCAGTGACTGATTACTATTAAAATTATGATTTCTATGCATGTGTTAGGGTATGTGCGCACGTTGCTTTTTACCTGCTTTTTACCTGCTTTTTTGCTGCTTTTTCTTCTGCGCTGTTTAATGACAAAATGGATGTGTTCTTCTATTCAAGCAAAGTCTATGGGAATTTGGGTTTCTTGTTCACACTATGTTGTTCAAAATGCTGCCTTTTTGTGGCAGAACTTTGGTCAAAAACTCAGCTTTTCAAAGAAGCAACATGTCAATTGTTTTTGCCATTTGGGTTTTGCATTGCAAAGCTGAGTTTTTGACCAAAGTTCTGCCACAAAAAGGCAGCATTTTGAACAACATAGTGTGAACAAGAAACCCAAATTCCCATAGACTTTGCTTGAATAGAAGAACACATCCATTTTGGCATTAAACAGCGCAGAAGAAAAAGCAGCAAAAAAGCAGGTAAAAAGCAGGTAAAAAGCAACGTGCGCACATACCCTTAGGCAGCTTTCCTAGAAGCCCTGCTATGTACCTCAATATGGTGATTGGGCCAGGATGATGCAGTGCTTGACTGTAGAAAAATACTATTGACTCATGTTAAAAAAAATTGGGATATAAATATTTGTAAAAAATGTACACAAAAGTTCTGCATTCATTTTTAACTATAACATCTCCATTTACAACCCACAAAATAGATATGCAAGGTCCCTTAGTTAAGCTATATTCTGAATAGAATAGATTGTTTGTCCTTAAGCAAAAGAAAGAATAGATTATAAATTGTTGGAAAGGCTAAAGATTAAGAAATATTATAATGTGCAAAGTTTTGAACATGGTAAAATGTATTTACCTACTGTACACACAGTGGGAAGATGTACTAGCAACCAATGACTTTATCTTTGATAAGCACATCTAGACATTTATTCTCTACAGATTTAAAACTCTTTTGGGAAACGTATTTAGTCGTGCATGCATCGGAAACATATGTCAACTATTCAGCAACTATCCTGGGTCACATATGCTAAATGTGTTTACAGCACTGACAAAGCACACATGGGGTATAGAGGAGCCAGAGCTCAAAAAAGGTAGGTGGAATGAAGCATGAACAAAACGCATCTACATTCTAAAACATCTGCTCTGCAGAAAGTAATGACGACGTCCTTATACTTACACATCACTGTTTTAGGAAATCAAGTGCATCGCTTCTTATAAGCTGGACTTCATTTATCTGTTACAGTAAAACATAAAAAGTGTTATAAATATTGAGATATTAGAATAACACTTGAGACACAGATATAAAAATTAAATTAAGTATGTGTCATATGAGGTATATTTTTTCATATTATTCAAATTTTCAAACATACACATAATGCAAAAAAAGTTTAAATAAAGGGATTTTATTAATTTATATTTCTTTTTTAAAAAATCAGTTTGAAATAAATGTGTTACACTATTCTGCAGGATATATGCCACATTCCTTAAACATGAATGATGCCATCAAAACTATATTTCAGATTCAGTCATGAGAAAATTTTGTTTTTAATGTTGCTTAGAAAATTATTTGTCAAATTTGATTTTAGTCATCAAATTTTGACTTCCATGGTCAAGTGCTCAATATTCCTAATGAGCAATCAATTCTCAGATTGGCGCAACTCGAGTACCCAAATATAATGAACGTCAATGGGGAACTCGAGCATTTTTCCCAGAAAAACGCTTGAGTTCCTCATTGACTTCCATAATACTCAGGTCCTTGAGTGTTTCACATTAGCTGCTCTTTACGAGTATCGAGTACCTGAGCATGGTAGTGCTGGCTCATAACTCACTATTCATGTTATTAGAATCAACAGGGTCAGAACCAAACTGACGGTTAAAGCATTAAAGCATAGAATTTATACTTGGCTCTTATGAACATATATTCTAACAGGCATTTTCAATGGAGACGGAACAGTCAAACTTGATTTTTCAACAAGTACAGCTTTGGACAATCACAACATTTTTTTACTAGTATTACTTAGTAAATAGAGGTAATTTGTGAATAAACTATATATATATATATATATATATATACATATATATATATATATATATATAATTTCAAGTTTGTTACTGTGCTGGTGCCCATACTTACAAAATAACAGGTGCTACATCATTGAGCATTCTGAATAGATGAGTGATCCTGATCGGCAAATATCGGAAAATGTTAAAATCATACGATTCTTGGCCGGATCGAGATAGAACTTATTTAGTGCAAAAGTCGGCCATCTTGTCAAAGATCATTAAATGATTAGAAGGCAAAAACTATCCTCTCCCTCCCATCACAGCTATGTCAAGTATTGGCATGACTGTTATTAGCCACTGTAAGAAAAGAAGTAAGCAAGAGGGTTAAAGCAGTAAATACTTACTGAGTCTCTTCCCGTGGCTGCATCACTACTTGCAGGTGTGACAATTATCTCTAATGCATATTCACTGCTTTCCCTGCTCACAAGTGTCTCTGATTGACTGCCATTGGACCACGCCCCCACCCTCTGAAAGAGCATCTGTGATTGGCTGGAATCAAACACCCTGTATTTGTCCTTAGACTGGTGATTAATATATAAATATATAAAAGAACTGACATAGAGTCCCCGCTGTATTGATATCAGCATAGATGAAGCATACAGATACAGGCTGCAGCCCCCACTGGTGCACTTATCTTAGCTGTGTATCAAAATAGGAGGAACAAAATGCTGTGCTTTTTTTTTATAAAATAATTTAAATAAATAAATAATTTTAAAAAATGGCATGCACCCCTCCCCATTTTTGATATCCAGTCATGATAAAGCCCAACAGCTGGGGGATGGTATTTTCAGGCTTGGGAGACCCATGCTTATTGAGAGCCCTTGAGCCTAAAAATATTAGCCTGCAGCTGCCCAGGATTGTCAAATTCATTAGATGCGACAGTCCCAGCGCCTTACCCGGCACTTCCCAATTGCCCTGGTGCGGTGGCAATTGGGGTAATAAGGGGTTAATGGCAGCACACAACTGGCACTAAGCCTTAGGTTAGTGATGGGTAGGGTCTATGAGACTAATCCTATAAGTAAGAAGAATACATTTTTTTTGACAAGAGATACAGATTTGGTGCTAAAATTTTTACACCATAGTTCTGCACCTAAACTACACCCTCTGGCAAAAAAACATCACTACCAATTGTGGTATGATGTGGTAGTGATGAAAAATAAAGGAAAAATAAAGAAACAATGGGGAAAGCAGGCACGTTATACTTACAGTTGAAACCAGAAATATTCATACACTTCTTTACATTCACATCTTTAAAGACAAATATGCATGTTTTTCTCACTATCTGACAGGAAATCAGAATAAACCTTTTCCGTTTTAGGTCAATAAGGATTACGAAACTTATTTTTACTTGCCAAATGCCAGACTAATGAGATACAGAAAGTGTTTTAAGGCATTTTTGTTACTTTCTGCAAAGTCAAACGTTTACATACATCTCATTAGTATTTGGTACCATTGCCCTTAAACTGTAAGACTTGGGTCAAATGCTTTGGATATCCTTCCACAAGCTTCCCACAATATTTGGAAGGAATTTAGGCCCATACCTCCTGACAGAACTGTTATAACTGAGCCATAGTTGTAGGTTGCCTTGCTTGCACCTGACTTTTTAGCTTTGCCCATACATTTTCAATAAGATTGAGGTCAGGGCTTTGTGATGGCCACTCCAAATCATAGACTTTATAAACCTAAAGCCACTTTTTAACCAGTTTGGCAGTATGCTTTGGGTCATTGTCCATTTGCAAGACCCATTTCTGCCCATGCTTTATGTTCCTGCCTGATGTCTTGAGATTTTGGTTGCTTCAGTATTGCCACATAATCTGCTTTCCTCATGATGCCATCTATTTTGTGAAGTGCACCAGTCCATCCTGCAGGAAACAACTGCAAAACATGATGCTGCCACCCCTGTGTTTCCCATTTGAAATTGTGTTTTTGGGCTTCAACATTTTTCACTTTTTCCTCTAAACATAACAATGGTCATTATGGCCAAACAGTTTAATTTTAGTTTTGTCAGACCAAAGGACATGTCTCCAAAAATAAAGGTGTTTGCTCTTGTGGACATTTGCAAACATAAATTTGTTTTTGTTATTTTGGTGTTTGTGTTTATTTCTTATCACTTACAGTATTAGTAATGGGAATCTCATAGACCTTCCCCATTAATAAACTAAGGTTTAGTGGCAGCAGTGAGCTGTCATTAACCTTTTTATTTCCCTGATTGCCACCACACATGGGTAATTGGAATGAGCCTGGTAAAGTGCTGAGATTGTTGCATGTAATGGATGTGACAATCCTGGATGATTGTAGGCTGCTATTTTTAGGCCTGGGGGTAAGCATGGATCTCCCCAGCCTGAGAATACCAGCTCCTAGCTATCGGCTTTATCATGGCTTTATCATGGCTGGGTATCAAAATTGGGAGGATCGCACACACATATATTTTAAAAATATTTATTTAAATAATTTTTAAAAAAGCTGCATGGGGTCCCTCTTATTTTGATGCACATCCAAGATAAGCGCTCTGCTGGGGACTGCAGCATTTCTTTATTTATTTATTTTTACACCAATAGAGATGCACACACAGCACCTATGATTGGTTGCAGTCAGACATACTGTCACATAGGATGGGGCACAAACAATCAGAGATGCAGGAGCTGCCAGGAGGTGGGAGAAGCAGTGCATATGTATTATGTTAATGAGCAGCCCCGGAAATAGTGATACAGCCGCACATGAGACTTGGTAAGTATAACGCGCTTGCTCCAATCCCCCTATCTTTTCTAACACTATTTTAAAGCTCTAGATTCTGGTCCTCATAGACGTATGTGGAGTCTAGCATCCAGCCAGATATCTAGGATCATTTCCAGGCCGGAAACATGTTTTGTCTTTTTTTTTAAACCCAGTTGGACTCGCTCATTTTGGGTATCTGCGAGTCCTCCCATTACTAATAATCAGCTTACCCTGTGCTGTCATGATAATTTATTGGGACACTGTGATTGCATCAAAAGGTCAGCGATGGCAGTGGTTAATAGCATGATCCCCGATGAAGTACAAAAAACAATCCAAGATACAGTTAGGTCCAGAAATATTTGGACAGTGACACAAGTTTTGTTATTTTAGCTGTTTACAAAAACATGTTCAGAAATACAATTATATATATAATATGGGCTGAAAGTGCACACTCCCAGCTGCAATATGAGAGTTTTCACATCCAAATCGGAGAAAGGGTTTAGGAATCATAGCTCTGTAATGCATAGCCTCCTCTTTTTCAAGGGACCAAAAGTAATTGGACAAGGGACTCTAAGGGCTGCAATTAACTCTGAAGGCGTCTCCCTCGTTAACCTGTAATCAATGAAGTAGTTAAAAGGTCTGGGGTTGATTACAGGTGTGTGGTTTTGCATTTGGAAGCTGTTGCTGTGACCAGACAACATGCGGTCTAAGGAACTCTCAATTGAGGTGAAGCAGAACATCCTGAGGCTGAAAATAAAGAAAAAATCCATCAGAGAGATAGCAGACATGCTTGGAGTAGCAAAATCAACAGTCGGGTACATTCTGAGAAAAAAGGAATTGACTGGTGAGCTTGGGAACTCAAAAAGGCCTGGGCGTCCACGGATGATAACAGTGGTGGATGATCGCCGCATACTTTCTTTGGTGAAGAAGAACCCGTTCACAACATCAACTGAAGTCCAGAACACTCTCAGTGAAGTAGGTGTATCTGTCTCTAAGTCAACAGTAAAGAGAAGACTCCATGAAAGTAAATACAAAGGGTTCACATCTAGATGCAAACAATTCATCAATTCCAAAAATAGACAGGCCAGAGTTAAATTTGCTGAAAAACACCTCATGAAGCCAGCTCAGTTCTGGAAAAGTATTCTATGGACAGATGAGATAAAGGTCAACCTGTACCAGAATGATGGGAAGAAAAAAGTTTGGAGAAGAAAGGGAACGGCACATGATCCAAGGCACACCACATCCTCTGTAAAACATGGTGGAGGCAATGTGATGGCATGGGCATGCATGGCTTTCAATGGCACTGGGTCACTTGTGTTTATTGATGACATAACAGCAGACAAGAGTAGCCGGATGAATTCTGAAGTGTACCGGGATATACTTTCAGCCCAGATTCAGCCAAATGCCGCAAAGTTGATCGGACGGCGCTTCATAGTACAGATGGACATTGACCCCAAGCATACAGCCAAAGCTACCCAGGAGTTCATGAGTGCAAAAAAGTGGAACATTCTGCAATGGCCAAGTCAATCACCAGATCTTAACCCAATTGAGCATGCATTTCACTTGCTCAAATCCAGACTTAAGACGGAAAGACCCACAAACAAGCAAGACCTGAAGGCTGCGGCTGTAAAGGCCTGGAAAGCATTAAGAAGGAGGAAACCCAGCGTTTGGTGATGTCCATGGGTTCCAGACTTAAGGCAGTGATTGCCTCCAAAGGATTCGCAACAAAATATTGAAAATAAAAATATTTTGTTTGGGTTTGGTTTATTTGTCCAATTACTTTTTACCTCCTAAAATGTGGAGTGTTTGTAAAGAAATGTGTACAATTCCTACAATTTCTATCAGATATTTTTGTTCAAACCTTCAAATTAAACGTTACAATCTGCACTTGAATTCTGTTGTAGAGGTTTCATTTCAAATCCAATGTGGTGGCATGCAGAGCCCAACTCGCGAAAATTGTGTCACTGTCCAAATATTTCTGGACCTAACTGTATATAGCCGGAATCCAAAACTATTAAAAAGTATACTTATTCCATATTTAATGATAAAATATAACCTTTATTAGACCCTAAATAGATTATGGACAATAAATATTGAATACTAACAAATATCGCATGAAAATAGAAAAAGGGTTTAGCCAATAGTGCATAATGAAGGCAAATTATAGGTAATAATGGAGGAATTCACAAAGTATAGCCAGGCAGGCTGATAACAAAACCAGTCTGCATAATTTAGATTAATAAACTTATTCTGAAACAGATGGCTCAGGATTGTAGAGTGGTCCAGTGAACTGTCGTGGAAAAGGGGCACCATTTGTAGTTTTTACCCTCCGTTTGTAGGCAGGGGTAAGCTTTAATAGGGAAATATAGAGGGGTTAAAGGGCATTTTATTATCTTTGTAATTGGAGCAGCCCTTTCCACATTACTACCTATAGTTTGCCTTCATAATGCACTATTGGCAAAACTTTTTTTCTATTTTTATGTGATATGTGGAATTATTCAATATTAATTGCCTATTTAGCATCTAATAAAGGTTATGTTTCCCCGATGAAGTACGTTAGTTCATACTGAGTGTTTGACAGTGCAATCTAAGTGGCTAACAGGCACTGGTGGATCTCTGATCCACTTGCACCTGTTGGCTGTACAACATGCCTGCTGCTCAGATCAGCAGACATGCATGGGGACAGACATGGCCAAGGATGTATATACACATCCTTAGTCATGAAGGGGTTAGTATATACAGTGCCTACAAGTAGTATTCAACCCCCTGCAGATTTAGCAGGTTTACACATTCGGAATTAACTTGGCATTGTGACATTTGGACTGTAGATCAGCCTGGAAGTGTGAAATGCACTGCAGCAAAAAAGAATGTTATTTTTTTTTTTTTTTTTTTTTTTAAATTGTGAAAAGTTTATTCAGAGGGTCATTTATTATTCAACCCCTCAAACCACAAGAATTCTGTTTGGTTCCCCTAAAGTATTAAGAAGTATTTCATGCACAAAGAACAATGAGCTTCACATGTTTGGATTAATTATCTCTTTTTCCAGCCTTTTCTGACTAATTAAGACCCTCCCCAAACTTGTGAATAGCACTCATACTTGGTCAACATGGGAAAGACAAAGGAGCATTCCAAGGCCATCAGAGACAAGATCGTGGAGGGTCACAAGGCTGGCAAGGGGTACAAAACCCTTTCCAAGGAGTTGGGCCTATCTGTCTCCACTGTTGGGAGCATCATCCGGAAGTGGAAGGCTTATGGAACTACTGTTAGCCTTCCACGGCCTGGACAGCCTTTGAAAGTTTCCACCCGTGCCGAGGCCAGGCTTGTCCGACGAGTCAAGGCTAACCCAAGGACAACAAGGAAGGAGCTCCGGGAAGATCTCATGGCAGTGGGGACATTGGTTTCAGTCAATATCATAAGTAACGTACTCCACCGCAATGGTCTCCGTTCCAGACGAGCCTGTACGGTACCTTTACTTTCAAAGCGTCATGTCAAGGCTCGTCTACAGTTTGCTCATGATCACTTGGAGGACTCTGAGACAGACTGGTTCAAGGTTCTCTGGTCTGATGAGACCAAGATCAAGATCTTTGGTGCCAACCACACACGTGACGTTTGGAGACTGGATGGCACTGCATACGACCCCAAGAATACCATCCCTACAGTCAAGCATAGTGGTGGCAGCATCATGCTGTGGGGCTGTTTCTCAGCCAAGGGGCCTGGCCATCTGGTCCGCATCCATGGGAAGATGGATAGCACGGCCCACCTGGAGATTTTGGCCAAGAACCTCCGCTCCTCCATCAAGGATCTTAAGATGGGTCGTCATTTCATCTTCCAACAAGACAACGACCCAAAGCACACAGCCAAGAAAACCAAGGCCTGGTTCAAGAGGGAAAAAAATCAAGGTGTTGCAGTCAGTCTCCTGACCTTAACCGAATTGAAAACTTGTGGAAGGAGCTCAAGATTAAAGTCCACATGAGACACCCAAAGAACCTAGATAACTTTGAGAAGATCTGCATGGAGGAGTGGGCCAAGATAACTCCAGAGACCTGTGCCGGCCTGATCAGGTCTTATAAAAGACGATTATTAGCTGTAATTGCAAACAAGGGTTATTCCACAAAATATTAAACCTAGGGGTTGAATAATAATTGACCCACACTTTTGTGTTGAAAAAATTTATTAAAATTTAACTAAGCAACATAACTTGTTGGTTTGTAAGATTTAAGAATCTGTTAATAAATTCTGCTCTTGTTTGAAGTTTGCAGGCTCTAACTTATTTGTATCTTATCAAACCTGCTAAATCTGCAGGGGGTTGAATACTACTTGTAGGCACTGTAGTTACCATTTTCAGAGAATTAGATATCATAAATGTTAGTTGCTACATACAAGTATTTTCCTAAATAAATCACACCTTTGTCAATATATTAAACATTTATTTTCATCCTCATGAATATTGTCACTATTTTTCTTGAGATATCCACACTTTACTCTTCTTTTGCTTATAGCTTGTTGCTTAGGAATCCCATCTCTGCTGCTATCTAGCTTTAATGCATTGAAGCACATCAGGATAGGGCAATAGCACACTAGAGCAATCCTCATTAACTTCAACACAGTGCTTACAAGCGCTATAGAAAAATGGCTTTTATTTATAAGCAGTACCTTACAATACCTGTTTATGAAGGTAGGGAAAACCCTTTACACTCTGGTGGGAAAAATATCTTTAAGAACGAGTTTGGGAATAATGTGCCTGTCAGGGGCAGGCTAGAAAAATACCGATAATATCTAATTTTTGCAATTTCAGTGATCTAAAAGTGATCTGAGACCTCCATAGGGATGCAATAAAAGAGACTACACATTATCAAGTGCAAAACAACCCATTTACTTAACATAAAAGTAATAACTCTGAAATACACGCATTTCAAAACTCCCACCCAATAGCCCCCAGTTATAACACATAACGGTTATTAATAAGAGAAACATTTGGCAAAAAAACATAATTTCATTTATAAAACAAGCTAAATAAACAATTGGGAATGACTAAAGCCAGAAAATACCAACCTTATAAAGTGTGATGTGTTCAGGAACAATGAGCGTGAGGAGCCAGCAAAGGTATATCTGCCCTCCTGAAGCTCTGAAGACCAACTGTGGTATCAGGTTTCACACAGCAGCTAGAGCCAGGAAACTACCTGGAGAGAGGGGATTTTCTGAAAATCTGGTGAGGAGGGAGAAATGAAAGTAAAAGAGAAGCGCTTGTCAGGCCCATTAATCCCAACATAGGGATTTATTAAGAAATGCTTAATATGCTAATAAAGAAGTTTTAAAAAACAAATAGAACAACAACCATTCTTCTCTTATGATTACAATTTACAGTCAATTTACAATTTATAGTCACATAATTTATAGTATTAAGACAGGCGGAAAGCTAATAAATGCAGATTAGGTTAAGTAGAGGAGAACTCAAATAGTTATTCAGCAGTAAGATTTTGTGTTATATAAATGGCAAATTGTACTGGGATCCAAATTTTCATATTTCACAAATGTTTAGATATTTAATGTATAGATGTGTTAATATTTATTAGATTACTGTCAATCTTTTTTTTCAGAACTTTAATATTTATAAGTTGTAGCATTGCTACTAGTGATGAGCGAGCATTAAAATGCTCCGGTGCTCGTCTCAAGTAATGAACATAATGGAAGTCAAGGGGAAACGGAAGCTTTTTTCTGGCAGATCTCCGAGAGAGTTATGGAAACCTGAAAATCAATGTAATGAATGAAAACACTGCTGAAATGGAATAGGAAGAGCATGGGGAAGATGCATGGACACATTTCTGACTCCCAGGTCACTGCTGGCAAAAATGAGTATTACGGAACTTTAACAAACTGACAATAACACATACATAAGCAAAGATAAAGTCCATTTTAAGGAAAAAAATGGTAGGAAAATTCTTTCCTTTATAATGACCTGTATATAAGGAAGATCAAAAAGAGGGAAAGAAACGGCCTCCTCCACCCCTTTGACTATATTCATGTTTAGTGTTTTTTAAAAATTCATCAGTTTTCCCTTTCAGTCAGGAAACAAACAATTGTGTACAATAGCTTTATGGAATATCATAGCTTTTGCTGCAACTGTACATTTAGCTTTTAATCTGCATCAAACTAATTAAAAAGGATGCCACAAAGGTGGCAAATATGCATCATGTGAACATTATTGATAAGCAAATCCATGGATAATCGGGTTCGCCAAACAAGCACAGCCTTAAAAAAAAAAATTGGATTTGGCAGCTGAACTTAACCCTAAATTTGACACTAGACACTAAACCCTATATAAGCCTAATGGACCCAAACTTATGTGTTATAAAATTATGTTAATAGGTTCTAGGGGGCTGCAAAAGAAACACAATAAGGAATAAAGCAGGACAATTATATTTACCAAACTTCCCTACGGATATAACACTGCTTCTGGGTCAGATAATTAGCTCTCATGTATATTCACTGTTTCCCCTGCCCAACGTCAGTCCCATCATCTGTGATTGGTTGCAATGAGCCCTTTCCCCTACCCTCTATGACAGCGTCTGTCATAGGTTGGAATCACAAACACTGTCTGCATCCCTATTGTGGTATAAAAATGAATAAATCATTTTGAAAAATGGCATACAGTCCCCCATATTATAATACCCAGCACAGATAACCATACAGTTACAGTCTGCAGTCCCAGGAATGTGTCTGGTGCGGTAGCAATTAAGGTATTATAAAGAGTTAATTACAGCTGTGATTTGTCAAAAGTCACAGCTGCCACTAAACCCTAGATTAGTAATAGGCAGGGGTCTATAAGACAGCCCCCATAAGTAAACCTGTAAATCAAAAGAAATAAACACAAAAAACAAAGAAAAATCCTTTATTTATAAAAACTACACTCTTTCTCCAATTTATTGCATTTTTTGTTACTTAAAAAAAACCCAACATGTTGGGACCCCCAGTTTTCATCCTCAGCCAAGATAAAGCCAACTGGGGGCTGGAATTCTCAGCCCGCAGCTGCCCGGTATTGCCGCATCCATTAGATGTGACGACCCCGGTGCTTTACCGGCTCCTCCTTAATTACCCTGGTGGGGTGGCAATCGGAGTAATAGCAGGGGTTAATAATAGCGTACAGCTGCTACTAAACCCTAGGTTAGTGTTGGCACAGGGGTCTTTGGGATACCTGCATCAATAACCTGTTAATGAAAGTAAATAGGCACAAACACAGAGAAAAATCCTTTATTTGGAATTAAATACCAAAACACACCCTCTTTCACCACTTTATTAACCCCCAACACACCCGTCCACGTCCAGCATAATCCACACGAGATCCCACGCCGCTTTCAGCTCTGCTACATCTCACAGCGAGAATGACCACCGGCTGTGAGTATAGACTATGACTGAACCACAATGACTGCAGGAATACGTCACAGGCTGGGGGCACATCTGACTGCAACCAATCACAGACGACAGGACAGCTGGTTGGCAGTGAAAGCACAGAAAGCTGTGGGTATGCGATGAGCCTATTTTGCAGTGCAGTAAGTGAATGCGTGACTCAGAAGCAATTTGCCGCCATGACACCAAGTCTCCATAAGTATTGTTTTCTTTATCTTCTCTTTAATTTCCCCAGTGATTGAATCCGGATTGTAAACCCCGGAATTCCGGGCCCGGATCCGGCACCCAGGTACCTTTGAAACCGCGGGGATCTGGACTTTTACAGTCTGGTCCACTTAGCCCTACTTGCGTGTCTGTGTGTGACAAAAAAAACATGAAAAACATAAAGAGGAGAAGAAAACTGTTTAAGAACCAAGTGTTGAAATATATCAACAATCTTAAGATTACAAGTCCATCTCCAGTGATCCCGTTGTTCCTTTGTCCACAGTGACCAACTTAATCTAAAACTTTACAGTCCATGGCAGTGTAGCTAGTCTCTCTGGATGTGGATAGCAGAGAAAGATTAATTAAAGATTGCGATGCAGGATAGTTCAGATGGTGGATAAGCAACTCCAATCCAGTTCTAAGTAAATTCAAGCTGTCCTACCACCTCAGGTTACATCAGTGTCAGCGTGAGATATCCGTCGAAATTTGAATGGAATGAAACCTTATAGCAGGAGACCAAGAAGGAGCCAACTGATGAGACAGAGAGACAAAAAAGCTAGACTGTAGTTTGCCAAAATGTATATGATCAAGCTAGAATGTTTCTGGGAAAGCATCTTGGAGACAGATGGAACTAAGATAGAGCTGTCAACTGGCTAAGAGTCAAAGATGTTTTGGGGTTGTTTTGCTGCCTCTGGCACTGGGTGCCTTGACTACTTGCAAGGCATCATGAAATCTGAAGATTATGAAAGGATCCAGTGCTCAGTGTCAACAACCTGGGTTTGCATCCTAGGACATGGTTTGTCCAGCAGGACAATGACCTCAAACATACTTCAAGAAACACCCATAAATGAAATGAAACAAAGAACTGGATAGTTCTGAAGTGGTCAGCAATGAGTCTAGACCTAAATCCCATTGAATACCTGTGGAGAGATCTTAAAATTGCTTTTGGGAGAAGGCACCATTGAAATATGTGACCTGGAGCAGTTTGCAAAAGCAGAGTGGTCCAAAATTCCAGTTGAGAAGTGTAAGAAGTTTGTTGATGGGATCTAAAAGGGTTGAGTTATGTGACATTAATAGTGGACTTTGTTGTGCTTCTAGTTGTCACAAGAACCTATCGTCACCTCACAATTGTGCTGGAGAGATTTAGATGGGCTAACAGAGGCAGCAATCTCTATTTGCTAAATTCCTCACTTGCAAATATCACTGTTCAAAACAGCATGTGAGAGGCTGAAGTATTGGGATCAGAGTTAGCTCCAGTTCCAGGACATGGAGCAGCTGCTTAAGGCTATGTGCGCACGTTGCGTATTTGCATGCAGTTATGCTGCAATCTGCACCGCAGCGTAACTGCATGCATCCTGCGTCCCCAGCATAATCTATGAAGATTATGCAGGAGACGTGCGCACGTGGCGTCTTAGAGCGCAGCGCTTCGGCTGCTGCCCGAAGCGCGCGTTCTAAGAAGTGACATATCACTTCTTTCCTTCGCTCTGCCTGCAGTTCCCGCTCTGTCTATGGGAGGGGCTGCACTCAGAGTGCATGGAATCGGCTTTTTTTTCCCTACGGACTCTTTCTGCAGTGATTTGAAGCACACGTGTGCTGTTCAAATCGTTGTAGAAATTTCTGCAGAGTCAGTACGCAACGTGCGCACATAGCTCAACTATACACGAGTAAAAGGCATGTGCTTTTGCCATTCCTGAATGTTAATGTGCATTTTATTGCAATAAATTACTTGCAACCTAGATGTATGCTTGTGTTCATTTTTGGAATGGGTTAAAGACGTTGCTTAGGGTTTTCTTTTCATGTTGGAATCACGGGTGCATTTAAAACTTTAAATACATGACCTAGATTAAATACAAAAGATGCAGCAAAAGAAACAAGCTTATTACATATATAGGCTTAGATATTGTAGCAAACCCTAATCAGCTACAAAGACATGGTAAAAGTAGCAAGATTAATATACAGTATATATACAGTTAGGTCCAGAAATATTTGGACAGTGACACAATGTTCGCGAGTTGGGCTCTGCATGCCACCACATTGGATTTGAAATGAAACCTCTACAACAGAATTCAAGTGCAGATTGTATCGTTTAATTTGAAGGTTTGAACAAAAATATCTGATAGAAATTGTAGGAATTGTACACATTTCTTTACAAACACTCCACATTTTAGGAGGTCAAAAGTAATTGGACAAATAAACCAAACTCAAACAAAATATTTTTATTTTCAATATTTTGTTGCGAATCCTTTGGAGGCAATCACTGCCTTAAGTCTGGAACCCATGGACATCACCAAATGCTGGGTTTCCTCCTTCTTAATGCTTTGCCAGGCCTTTACAGCCGCAGCCTTCAGGTCTTGCTTGTTTGTGGGTCTTTCCATCTTAAGTCTGGATTTGAGCAAGTGAAATGCATGCTCAATTGGGTTAAGATCTGGTGATTGACTTGGCCATTGCAGAATGTTCCACTTTTTAGCACTCATGAACTCCTGGGTAGCTTTGGCTGTATGCTTGGGGTCATTGTCCATCTGTACTATGAAGCGCCGTCCGATCAACTGTGCGGCATTTGGCTGAATCTGGGCTGAAAGTATATCCCGGTACACTTCAGAATTCATCCGGCTACTCTTGTCTGCTGTTATGTCATCAATAAACACAAGTGACCCAGTGCCATTGAAAGCCATGCATGCCCATGCCATCACGTTGCCTCCACCATGTTTTACAGAGGATGTGGTGTGCCTTGGATCATGTGCCGTTCCCTTTCTTCTCCAAACTTTTTTCTTCCCATCATTCTGGTACAGGTTGATCTTTGTCTCATCTGTCCATAGAATACTTTTCCAGAACTGAGCTGGCTTCATGAGGTGTTTTTCAGCAAATTTAACTCTGGCCTGTCTATTTTTGGAATTGATGAATGGTTTGCATCTAGATGTGAACCCTTTGTATTTACTTTCATGGAGTCTTCTCTTTACTGTTGACTTAGAGACAGATACACCTACTTCACTGAGAGTGTTCTGGACTTCAGTTGATGTTGTGAACGGGTTCTTCTTCACCAAAGAAAGTATGCGGCGATCATCCACCACTGTTGTCATCCGTGGACACCCAGGCCTTTTTGAGTTCCCAAGCTCACCAGTCAATTCCTTTTTTCTCAGAATGTACCCGACTGTTGATTTTGCTACTCCAAGCATGTCTGCTATCTCTCTGATGGATTTTTTCTTTTTTTTCAGCCTCAGGATGTTCTGCTTCACCTCAATTGAGAGTTCCTTAAACCGCATGTTGTCTGGTCACAGCAACAGCTTCCAAATGCAAAACCACACACCTGTAATCAACCCCAGACCTTTTAACTACTTCATTGATTACAGGTTAACGAGGGAGACGCCTTCAGAGTTAATTGCAGCCCTTAGAGTCCCTTGTCCAATTACTTTTGGTCCCTTGAAAAAGAGGAGGCTATGCATTACAGAGCTATGATTCCTAAACCCTTTCTCCGATTTGGATGTGAAAACTCTCATATTACAGCTGGGAGTGTGCACTTTCAGCCCATATTATATATATAATTGTATTTCTGAACATGTTTTTGTAAACAGCTAAAATAACAAAACTTGTGTCACTGTCCAAATATTTCTGGACCTAACTGTATATATATACAGTACCACAAAAACCTATTAGGCACATTTTGTGACATAACCCTGCATTCTATATGGAGGTAGCACCAAAACCAAGCCTGTTGAAAATATACTGTAGCAGAACAAAGATCACCGCATATAAACTACAACAGAAGCAAAGTTGATGACTGGATATGATATTGGAACCAAATCTACTAATTAGGTTAAGTAACAGAACTAATTAGGATTGGTAATAGCCATTTCAGGGAGACAGAGGACTGGAACTCTACTGACACCTTATTGGAGTAAAAATCTTAACAATCAATATCAACCCTTTAAAGGGCCTTGCCATATCACATAGGATCATAAGCCCAACCAGAAACTTAATTTTCTGACACGTGTTTCAGGTTGTTTGTCCTTCATCAATGCAAAGCAATAAAACTGATTTGGCACCGATGAAGGGCAAACATAGTGTGTAAGAAACCACTGAGGTGTCCTAAGGGGTAAAGTTTATTCTTGTGGAAAGTGCAAAGTTGACTTAGAGATTTATAAGCCATGCAATGCTCCTCTGAGAGTTTCTTCAGAGAGGAAGAGGACTGGAACTCTATTGCCAAATTTTGGACGTAGCAATTCTAAAAATCAATATTCATCTTTCAACAGCTTCACCCCGAGCAATTTTCCGATTTTGTTTTTGCTCCCCTTCTTCCATGAGCCATAACTGTCAATCTTTTCATATGAGGGCTTGCTTTTTATGGGATGAGTTGCACTTTTAAATGAAACCATGAGTTTTACCATATAGTTTACTGGAAAATGGCAAAAAAATTCCAAGTGCAGAAAAATTTCAAAAAAAGTGTGATTGCATGATTGTTTTGGGTGTAGTTTATTCACCTTGTTCACTATATAGTAAAACTGATGTGTGCTTATGACGCCTCAGGTCAGTAGTACGAGTTCATAGATGCCAAACTTTGTTTTTATTTTTTTATTTTACTAGTTCCCCTCAAAGACTATAAGAATCAGCAGTCTGATTGTTCATTTCTGTTGATAAGAGCTGCACAGTTCTGTTCTCCTGTTACAGCCACTGCTCTGCCAGCTGTATCAGCGATGATGTCATGATAACAACAACAGTCATCACATAACCAGTTGCTACCATGGCAACCATTGGCTCCCCGTGATCGCGTCACGGGGCCTCTGATGGCAGCAGGGAAAGAAAATTTTCCCACTGTGGCCATTTACATAGTGCTGTCACATTTTGACAGCGTAATCTAAAGGTTCAACAGGTAAATCGCAGATCCTCCTGTGCCTGATAGCCGCACATGTCTGCTGTACAAGTCAGCAGAAATGTGCAGGGATCACTGCCGGCTCACTGCAGCAGCCAGCGGTGATCACCCCTTCATGAGTTAGGACGTACCAGTACTTCCTTGGTCGTGAAGGTGTTAAAAGGCCTTGCCACATGATTTCGGATAGGATATCAAACCTAGAATTGCAGACACATGTTTACAGATGTTTGTCCCATATCTGTGTAGAGTAGGAATGCTGATTTGGCTCTGTGAGAGTCCTCTGATGCGGTGTCTAAATGGTAAAGGTTCTCCCTATGGAAAGCACCAAAATGGTTTATGGAAATTTTTAGGCTTAAAAATGCAAATAACTTCTTCAAAAGAGAAAGAAAACAAAAATGTCTGGTGCCACCTATTGGAACTACATACTCTAAAAGTCAATAAATGCTCATTAGACTATGACTTTTTTTATTATTTCCTTGTGAACTTAATTCCCTTAAAATCTACCAACTCAATTTTTTTAAAAACTTTTTTATAGTTTGCAGTAGACACAGAAAAGTAGAAGATAATAAAATGCATGATAGAATATAAAATGGAACTTTTTTCTGTTAATCATGCTCTGAAAAACAGCGGCCATGAAAACTTGCTGTACTGAAATCATGTACAAGTGATCAGTAATCCTTTTTTTCACAGTTTTAATGCCAATCCTGATATGATAAAGCATTAAGCAAAAATACTGAATTCAGCAGAAATGTTTTCTTTTAAAGCATTTTAAGTGAGATCTCTGTGGCGTAGTTGCCTGAAGTCAGGTAGTAACAATTGGAGAATTGTTAGTAAGGAGATGCTGAGATGCTAAAACAACAATTCAGTAACAACCCACTTGTGTATGATGGCAAAAAAAGCCTAGAAACTGTTCTTTGCAGAAAGCGCTGAGTGTTGCTAATTAACGTTTGTGCACTTTTGACAGTCAAAATCTCCTCCAGAAGCTGATTAAAGAGTGACCCTAAGGTAATGTTAGAAACACGGTCTTCAAAGTATATTCTATGCATCATAAATGTCAACAGAGATGTCTTAATACGTAAAAAGTGCTAAATGTGACTTTTGTGGAATAGTAAACTATTCCTAATAAACATTTTGCACATTAAACTTTCCATCATGTCTTACATCTGTGCTACTATTTTTTACTTTCCTAACCTAAATTGCCAAAGAATTCTATTTTATTTTTACTGAAACTATAGTCATAGTTTTAGCATTTTTATAAACTTATTTCCGATAAACATATTTTGAGTAAAATATTTTTTATTTTTTTTATTTCTTGAAATATTTTATTTTTCTTACTGATCAATCATGAAATGCAATCATACTTTTTGTTTTGTAGCAATCAGTCAACCGTTGACGAAATTTCTGTGACTGGTTTATTCACCAAAAGGGGTATTGCAGAAATCAATGTTCCCCTCTACAAAAACACTGTTTAGAAATATGGAACTGTTTTTCAATCACAGAAATTTCAGCAATCTCCTTTGAATTTACTCAAAAAGTTGGATTTTCAAGCGCAGCAAAATATATAAAAAAACAAGATGTTAAAATACATAACTGAGATCCCAGATATAGTTTCATGGTTTAAAGGATGAAGAAGATACAAGTCTATCATGTTGAATGTTCAGATAAGTATAGCTACATTGCTACACATGAGTAACTTTTCACACACAGGTCACCGTGTTGTACCGATGTAGCAATCTACTCTAACTATCATGTCACTTACACTAGATTGAGCAGCATGGCCCCTTACATAGAAAGTAAATGAGCCACCACCTGTCGAAATAGGATAGCAAAGTTCTGATAATGTAGTATTACTTCTTTGTTGCATTGTATTCACTAAAATAAACCTATTTGTTTTGGTGACAACAAAAATGTTGCTGGGTATCTACCAACAGTTCATGGTTATAGCTGAGTCTAACCTACATACTCTAGAACAGTTTTCCCCATCTGTGCCTCTCCTGCTGTTGTAAAACTACGAATATTATCGTAGCTTCACAGTCTGTGACTTAAGACATGTTAGTTGTAGTTTTGTAGTTATATATCATGATCTGACTGTTGGATAGTGAGGGATAGGGGTCCCTAGGCTGTCACTCACGAGAGGGGGCCCTAAGCTATCCCTAAACCATTGGGATACTCTTAATGGAGGAGATGCCTGAGTCCCATTCCTGACCACACCTAATCTGATACCCCCTCCCACCATGGAAGGATGGAGCAGGAGTGGGACGTTATTGATAAAAAAAACAGGAGTGGAATCGCACCAAAAGAGCAAAACCCAGACTCAATCCAAATAAACACGTGTGGAAAGGTAACCATGCCTCATAAATTGGTGGTGCTCAATAATTTGTGGAGTATGTAAATGTTTACCAAAAGAAGGAAAAACAAGGGTGGCAGGTGTGCTCCCGTGTGCTCCTATTAAGCTGCCCAGCTTTTAATGTGTTGAAGAAAATAAAGATTTGATTTTAAACTTAGATGAGTGCCGCTTTTTCTTAGTTTGTGAACAGGAGTGGGACCAGTTCTGATCCGATTCCCTTTCCCCTCCCCCAGGGAGGGACAGGAAAGGAGTGTGATGGAAATCCCACAAGTAAAGACATATAAGGGAAAATCAACACTCACACACTGTACACACACACACAAACACACACACACACACACACACACACACATAATAAGACAATAAGACTGTTACAGTAGTACTGTCTGATAGAATAATAAATAAGAATAGACTACTATCAGCAGTCAGCGTGCAGTGATGTTAGTGCTGCAGCTGAAAACTGAGAATCAGCAGTTAACTAAACAAGTGACATCCGTGTTAACGGTCACGCGGATGTTGACTAATAATAGTCACTGAAGCTCTGTTACAGCACAGAGAAAAACTAAAGTGTGCAGTACACGTGTTAATGGTCATACAGCTGCAATATGGCAGTAATGCCTCAGATTCTGTTAAGGTAATGTTCAACTTGCCTCTGTTACCTCACAGAGAATGATGTATTGCATACACAATATGGGTAGGGATATGTTAGGAGAGCACTAACCATGCTCCACTAACCGCAGAATCAGGATATGCCCAGCAGGAGTTCAGGGGTGAGCAATAGGGTTTTTAACTCCCAAGCCGACTCGCCTTGAGGTACACCCAGCTAATCGCTGGTACCTCCCAGGCTGATGCTGACAGGGCACGGAGCACTAACTTCGACCAGAGGACTGACCTTAGAAAGGTCCGATAGGTCCACGACGCCTGAACCTGAACCTGCCTTCTGTCCCTGAATCAGTCCGGTTGGACTTCGGTGCTTATCCCTAAGCCTATAAGTGTTTGTGCTGAGAGAAGCATACAGCTCCACACACAAGAACGAATGCGCACCTACATGCAGTCTCCAGGGCTTCTTATTACCTCTGCTCTACCCCAAACAAGGCGGAACCACATTCAGCCAGAACCTTGGCCAATGAATGGCAGCCACGTGGCAGCACGTCAGCGATGACGTCATGTGCGGCCAATAGAATGGCAGCACATCAGCGTTGACATCAGCCGCAACCAATAGGATGACAGCGCATCAGCGTTGACGTCAGTTGCAACCAATAGGATAGCAGCGCATTAATGGTGACATCAGCCGCGACCAATCAGGTGCCACCACATGTTACACATGCACAGATGGAGGTAAACACAGCGCCAAAGTCCGGTGCATGCGTGGTAGCATTCTTTTCATACTTAGGCTCAGAATGCCAAAAAGTCCGAGTCACAACATGATAATTTGAAGTGTGAGCCGAACGTCCTCAGGCACGAGAAGGAGCAGTACTAGGGGATGAAGAAATTCAGGAGGGAAACAACAGCAGGAGGGTAACCACAAAAGACAACAGGGGTAAACTTGGCAACATCACAAAGCAATAAGTTCTACTTTCACCACATAGTCTGGAACACCACACCTTACCAGCTTAAGATAAACTAAAGCTGGCATAGGTAGAAGGATTCATCCAGCATAAATAGAAGGAGAGCAGATGTGTTTGGCTTCCCCACAACATGTGACCAAGGGAGACTAAAAAGCAGACTAGCAGAGATTAACACCTTCACCTCCTGCCAATTTTCCATTTTTCACTTACGTTTTTTCCTCCCTTCTTCCAAGACCTATTACTTTTTTATTTTTTCCACCAATATAGCCATATAAATGCTTGTTTTTTTTGTGGGATGAGTCGTACTTTTGAATTACATCATTCAGTCTGTCACATAGTGTACTGGAAAACGGGAAACAAAAATTCAAGCGCGGTAAAATTGCAAAAAGTGCAACTGCACAAATGTTTTTTAGTTTTTTTATTTAAAATGTTCACTATTTGATAAAACTGACCAGGAATTATGATTCTCCAGGTGAGTACAAGTTCGTAGATACCAAATATGTTTAGTTTTACTTTTATCTAGGTGGTGAAAAAAAATTCAGAGGTTTGTAAAAAAAAAAAAAGTGCACTTTTGTTGGCATTTTCCCAAACCCTTGTCATTCTAATTTTTCAGGACTCTGTGGCAGCTTAGTTTTTGTGTTTTGAGCTAATGTTTCTAATCATATAATTTTTGGGTAGATCAGATGTCTGGATCACTTGCTATTGCATTTTCATGCAATATTGCAGCGACCAAAAAAACATGATTCTGGCTTTTTGATTGTCTTTTCGTTACGCTCTTTATTGATAAGAATAATTGACTTTATATTTTGATAGAATGGCTATTTCTGAATGCGGCAATACCAAATATGTGTACATTTTTTTGTTTTATTTTCATTGAGGCAAAAAGGGATTTGATTTGAACTTTTAGATTTTTGTTATTTTTTCATATTTTTTAAAGCTTTTTTTTATTTTTTATTGATTTTACTAGTCCCCTTAGAGAAATTTATGACAGCACTGTATGATTGTCTATGCTGTTCAGAGCGATACTTCAGTATCCTGTGTTGGCGCTTTACTGGTATTCACAGTAAGTGAGTCGTGACAGCAACATGGGTCATCAGCTGATCTCACGCTGTCGCGACAACCCATTGGCACCCGTGATCACATCATGGGGCCGCCTATTATAGTAAAGAGCAGCATGATCCCCACTGGAGCGAGTTAAATTGCTCTGTCAACCTCTAAGGCGTTAACAGAAGCGGGTGGATCGGAGATCCACTTGCATCTGCTAACTCCACATGTCGGCTGATCAGATGAGCAAGCAAGTGTGAGGAAAGCCCACATCAAAGAAAGGGAGAGAGATCTAGGATGTATACATAAGACCTAGGTCGCTAAGGGGGTAACTCTTGCTAGCCTGCCTATGAATCAGCACACAGCAGGTCAACGCCCAAGTCTTCCAGGGTTGATCCCAGACACCAGAGAATTTCTCAGGTGAAGTGTCAGAATCTATTGTCTGAACAAAACCTGAAGCCGCCATGACAGTCGGCAAAATTTGTGAAAATCTTTGTCTGACAAATTCCAACAGCTGTAGAGCCACAGTTTGAGCTATGCAGTTCTTAGAGAAAGAGGGTATTTATCAATGCCTGTTTTGTTTAGGCCTGAAGAGGACTTCAAATTTGGTGCATGCCATTTTTCTTTAAAAATGTTTCAGTTTTTTTAAGCCTCTTCTGTCACCTCTCAAAAGTGAGTAGAAGATGAGCAAAGTAAAAATGAGAGAGGTATGACCTTCCACAGCCTGACAAATGTTCTACACTTTATGTCAGAAATTGGTATGATTTATTGTTGAAAAAGTTTTTTTTTTTTTACAAAATGAATTTATTAATGGGAATCTGTCAACAGGAACATTACTCCCAAGCCATCAATATGGGCATGCAGGTCATAGAAAGTTGAATAAAATAATAATTTAATATCTTTAATATGACTTATTTTTCCTGATATATTCATATTTTACTTATATGCAAATAGGCTGTTTAGGTCTTTATAGCTTTGTTTAAATGAAAGGAGATGTTTCTAGTGTGAGACATGTAATGACTGATAGTTTGGTCTAATAATCACACACAGCTCTACAGTGAGAGCAGCACAGTACAGCAGATCTAATACGGTACAGCAGAAGTGAACTTTGCTCATTACAAATACTTTTGCAGTTGTCCACTCATACTGCAGAGCTGTACTTGATTATAGCCAAAACAGCACAGCAGAGTTGAAACTTGCCTCATTTAAACACAAATAGATTTATAGTTGCCTTTTCATTGATCTATCATTTCTGCTGTAATCCACCCCTTCCCCCCTCACACACACACTGGTAGCCAGTGACATGGAAGCTGAAGCACAGTCAAAAAGGAACTGTGTCCAACTCTGCTGTGCTTTGTTGGTTATAATCAAGCACAGCTCTTATACAGAACTGCCATAACTCTGAGAGGAAAAATGTAGATGCAAAAGGGGTTATAATGAGACAAAATTCACTTCTCCTGTACTCTGTTAGCTCTGCTGCACCTTACTAGTTCTGATCTCACTGCAAAACTGTGTAATTATGAGAGTGAAGTGTCAGTCATTACATGTCTCACACTGATAGCTCTCATTTTCATTTAAAATAAGCTCTTGAGGCACAATCTCAGGGAGATCTTTGTCCCATCCATAGATTTTAACAGCTCAGTTAAATACATATAAATTTAGTAAAATGGTGATTACACAAAAAAAACCTCACGTGATTTACACACTACTAAAAATATAAAAACTTTTTTTACCACTCACTAAAGAAATTTAAAATAACAGAAACATAAAACACTAACATTTATATTACCATAATACAAAATTAAGGCCCTAGTACAGTTACATCAATGATAAAATTAAAAAAGGGCATTGCTCTCAGAATGCTGAGGCATAAATTAAAGCATTCTGAATCTTTACTCAGAAAAAAAAAACAACAAATGTATTTTGTAGGGCCATAACTGACAAGGAAGAGTGAAGGTAGATGGCTGCCTGCCTTACTATATAAGAAACCAGCTTAAGTAGCAATACACTAACAAATCAGAGATTTATATTTGTGCTGGGACGCTGCAGAAGCACTAAAGGGCTAGGGAAACCGCCACATTCAACTGCGTCTGCAACCTAAGAAGACTCATATCCAACAAAGACATAAAAAGTACTGAATCCTTTCTTAAATAACCCAGAATTTAAAAATGTATTTAACAATGGTCCACAAAGGGAATGTTTTAGATATCTTTTTTGCACAGTACTTACACTTTGTTAGGTCTATATAAACTAAATACATTTGTTTTATGATGTTGTGTATCCTATACCTATAAAACACATAGTCAGATGTTTATGTAATTGCTATTTTTTTACCATGCATATACATTAAACTTTCTAAAGTATTAATAATGCCCCTAGAGGTTTTCCTCCTCTTCTAATGATTGACACATTTTTAAAGTTTGAGATTGTTAATAAAGAATTCAGTATTAGTGATGGGCAAATGCTAAAATATTTGGGTTTGGATTATTTGTCTTAAATATTTCGAATTATTTGTGTATCCATCACGAATAATGAATCGAATGCAAGTCAATAAAAAACTTGAATCATTTTCCCAGGATGCCTGCTGAAATGGATGGAAAAGTGCTGAAATTGAATAGGAACAGCAAGGGTAATATGCCTGGATGCATCTCTGAGACACAGGATGCTTCTGCTAACAATTTTGTCAGAGTATTATTTCCCTTTTATATGCAGTCCCCCAACTATTTGTGATAACCTTGATAGGTAAAGTAGACCGCTGTGGACTATAGCCCCAGCTTTGTACTTTATCTTGGCTAGTTACCAAAACTAAAGGCTCCCTCATGACGTCAATAAATAATAAAAAAACAACATGGGACCCAGCCAATTGTGATAATCAACTCAGATAAAGCAGATAGCTGTTTCCTGGTATTCTCAGGCTAGGAAAGTCAGTGGTTACTAGGCCTTCCCCAGCCTAAAAATTGCAACCTGCAGCCACCTCATAATTGGCGCACACATTAAATGCGCCAATTGTAGCACTTTACCTGGCTCATCCTTGGTGCAGTGGCAATTGCGGTAAAGTCAGCTTTTATTGGTGAAAAATCACAGTTGCAATCAAGCACTGGATTGGGAATGGAAAGGTGTCTATGAGAACCCCCATTACCAACCTTGTAAGTAAAAAGAAATAAAACACAAACTTAAAAATCATTTATTTTAAATAATAAAAAACCCACAGTATTTCACTAATTTATTAACTCCTAAAACACCCTCGTAGGTCCGACATAATCCACATGATGTCTCATGACGATCTAGGCACTGCTATATTTGTCTGGAGGCCATAGTGAGCAGTGACATTGTGCCGCCCCCGTGGAAGCAGCCAGCTGCTCGGATCCGGGTTCGCTGTGGCTCGAGGATCTCTGGACCTGGGGGTCAAGCGGCCACTCAAATGTAAGGGGGATTTTTACAGGGGAGTTGATGTGTAGTTCGTGACGCCACCCATGGTGTGCGGTAAGTTGGGGAGTACCGCTGCTGCCGCTGGGAGTACCCGGGGTGATGATGTGGGGCAGCAAGGTGTTGTAACCCTCCACGGGTGGGGGGATGCTCCAGGACTCGGTGTAGGGGTTTCGTGGGGTGCAGGGGTCACTCTCGTACTCACTTAGTTCATAAGCAGACACTGACAACTGGGTAAACCAAGTCTCTAGGTACTGCTGCCGCTGAGGCAAAGATGGCTACAGCATTACTGTAATTGGCAGGCAATCCCTGCATGTTTTTTTTTTTAAACTCGTTTTATTGAAGGTTAAGTATATCATTACAATAAAAGACAATAAGCAATTTGTACAGTAAGAATATGTGTAAATTGGTTAATAGCTAGATTGATAATGCATCAACAATCAAGTCAACATCTATTACATTCAGCATGGCATTAGTACAGTAGATATTTCAAAGGTGTCAGCTCGCGAGCCATATCCAACCTGGGGCAAAAAGCCCATATTGACAAGGAATTTACAACCCAAGTGTCAGGGACCACGTCACATTGCTAATACAGAGTCTCGTGGATTACATATTTCTCCTTCCCCATCACTGGATCCCTGCATGTTTAGAGGTTGAAAATCAGGTGCCGAGTATAGGGGGAAGGGATTTGAAACTCAAGAGGCGAATACAAAAATACTAGACGAGTAATGAGTATCATGAATACCTTAATATTCGCGTGAGTAATGAACAGTGCCGAATATATTTGCTCATCACTATTCAGTATCTTTTTAAATCTTTGTTGTAGATATCCTTATTTTCCTTTTGAAGTAATATGTTATTATGCTTCACCAGTTTCATCACAGCAATTGATGGTTTTCATGATTGCACTTGAAGATACCTTCAAGGTTCTAGCAATCTTCCAGATTGACTGACCTTCATGTCTTAAAGCAATGAGCAGCATCATAACTATTTTTGTTTATAGTAAAGTTTATGTAAATTCATAGAAAAATTCCAGAGGAAATAAAAATTCCTTACAATAAATGATTTTCATAATACTGCAGGAGAGCTACATTCATTCTGAAATCCAATTACGTATCACAAGGAGATAATGCATCAAAAGTCCATGAACTTTAATGTAATGGGATTGTATCCTATGTTCATGCAGGATCTTTATATTAAGTAATTTATCTAGACTCAATAGAGCATCGGCATTAATACAACATTGGCTGTGCATCTCTCAGGTGAATAAATCACTCCTGCTTTAAACATCGATATGTTGACCACATTTAAACTATATTGCACATTCAGCCTTGATTACATGTCTCATAAACTCCACAATAATCCTCCAGCAAGACCAGCCAATCCAGTCATTTATCCAAAGTTATGGGGATCATGAATCTCCAAAATGAGTAAATCACTACAGCTCCAGCTATCCATATGCTAAGCATGTTCACAATGTGTACCTCTTCAGTCATGCCTGAATTTCACATGTACACCGACAGTAATTCTCCAGCAGGAAATTTACGTTGTCCATTAGACTGACATCTTCACAGTTTTCTTTAAAGTGACTCCATGTAGAAACCACACTGAAAAGTCGGAAAGATCACTGACCACTATCTAAGGTGACAGTGTCGAGGTCCTTCCCATTTTTCAAGCTAACAATCCTCTTCCTTTCTGAACCAAACATAGATGCATATCACATGCCCACAACCTATCAAATCACTATTAAATAAAACGTAATCACAGTTAATAAATAATGATGAACGAGCATGCTCAGCACTGCTCATATCTCAATCGAGCATCGGGGTGTTCAGGTACTCACGGAGCTCATTCGAGTATCTCGGTTCCTTGGATATTTCATCTATGAAATAACCACAATGCACAGGCTTGGGCAAAAGAGGAGGAGAAAGAGTATATGTGCAAACATAGAAAATTATTTATTGAAAAACCACAATAGAGGACAATATTAAACAGATAAACCATCATCAAAATAAATCATCTGGGGAGTACAAAATTACATAATGGTGGCACAACAGATTCTCAGAAAGGATTATCATATACAAAATACACAAAATACAAAAGATCAATCCTAAAAATGGATATTGTAAGGTTATCAGAATAAATAGTTATAAATAAATCCAAAAATCATGACCATGAATTTGAACAATAATTCCAGAAGAAGGATTGAATTCACAATCAGCACATACCAACTCTCAAAAAGGTTGGGGTTATGATCATAAAGGCCAGTGAGACCAAGGAAATCTATCACAATGGCAAAAAATGCATGGTCTCATGATAATAGGTAAACTAGGGAACGCCTAGTCAGGTGACAAAATTTTGTTCGACCCATCACTATTAAAAAAAAAGAAAAATGTTTTCCCTCTTTGAAATATTACAAATATATCCAGAATTGCTCACTTTAACAGATATGGCTGTACTTGCACAATATTTATAAATATACATTGAAATTATAGATTTTGCTTAACCCTTTTGGTGCTAACATATTCAATAATTGTTCTCTTTTTTTATTCTCCTTTTTTCAGTTTATATATATGCAGTCCATGGAAAAGCTGCTGGAATAGTTTATACGGTGATGGAATAGTAAAAGGCCAAATTAGCTATTGATAACAGTAATGATCTTTACTTAGTTGATTGGTTCTTGCCATATCCTGGCTTGGAAGAGTTGTGGTAAAAGACTCAATATTGCATGAAACTCCATTCCAACATTGTCTCTGCTGGACACATCTGAGGTTCTTCAATATCTTCTAAAGGCTGGTGATTTGACAAATGAACACTTGATAAAGCATACCTATGTATTGGATTCCATTCCAGGTGACTATATTATGAAGATGCTTGGGAGACTGCCAAGGGGTCGTGAAGCTGACATCAGAGTGAAAGTTACTTTTACTTTTGGTAATCTAAGGTTTAACACATATTTTAAGTTGTTTTGAGCTGATATTTCATTCTATGTTTTTTTATGGGTTCCTCAGTGGTATATGTACAGTATGTGTGTGTGGATAGATAGATACTATATATGTATATATATATATATATATTTTTATATATATATATATATATATATATATATATATATATATATATATATATATATATATATATATATATAGTATATCCACATACATATTGTCATATGGAATAGCAAGGACCATGAAGAAGACTATATATACAATATATATAGCATATATGCAGTGTATATATATATTTTTATATATATATATATATATATATATATATATACTGTATATAGTATTTATGAAGGTGGTGTTGATATGAATTTGTCCCCAGATGTTGGTCACAACCCATCCAATCCACACAGGCAAAGGAGTCAAACCATAGCTGTCCATTAATTTAGTGATGTGTAATAGTGAGAGATGTCACAGGAGAAAAGTGTTGGAACACATGATGAAAGAAAGGTGCAAGAAACCATGGAAAGTCATGACACCAGCTGAAATGTATTATGATTTTAGAAAGCAATCCTGCCACTTAGTGAAAAATAATATTAGCGGGTTCAAATGATGGCATATAAAAAGTGTCTTATTACCAAGGTGCCACACAATAAATATCTCATGATGGGTAAAACCAGTGCGCTATCTGAAGACCTTTGCAAATTTATTGCTACAAAACATACCAATGGCATTGGTTATAGAAGATTTTCTAAACCACTGAATGATGCACTGAGCACTGAGCATAACCTGGAAGTGGAAAGAACATAATGTCACCATAAACCGGCCACGACCAGTTGCTCACTGCAATATTTCAGACAGATAGGCGAAAATTTTCAGATAAGTTGTCCAAGAGCCAAAGACAACCTGTGAAAAGCTACAGAAAGACGTGGAATCTGCAGGTACAACTGTTTCAAAGAAAACAATAAGTAATGAACGCAACCTCCATAGCCTGTATTGCACACTCACCATACAAGACTCCATTGCCAAACAAAATACATGTTCAAGCGCATTTAAAGTTTGCAAAATAAAAAAGGTAGATTACCATGGCACCTAGATATAGATAAGATAAAGCTTATTGACATTTCTGCAATACATCTTTATCGATAAAGAGGCCAACGTTCACTGGCTAAATTATATATACATATATATATATATATATATATATATATATATATATATATATATATATATATATATGTAATTTTGTGGATAGTTCCAGCAGGTAAGCAGACTTCAGGTATTAGTGCTAAAATACAATTTTATTGAGCAAGTTTAAAAAGTTCCAGAGCTCAATTAATAAAGTGCAGGATACGTGCTGATCAGACTACATGTTTTGGCGGTATAAGGAAGCCGCCTTCTTCACGGACTCAGGCTTCAGACCGTGAAGAAGGCGGCTTCCTTATACTGCCGAAACGCGTAGTCTGATCAGCATGATGTCTGCTTACCTGCTGGAACTACCCACAAAATTACCTCTATTGCTGGACGTGTTCCAAGTCCTGATCCGTAAAACCAGGTATTACTAAACCGGAGCTCTGAGGTCAGCTGGTCCACCGCTTTTTATTTACATATGTGTATATATATTCATATATATATATATACATATATATATATATATACACAAAATATATACTATATATATACAGTCAGGGCCAGAAATATTTGGACAGTGACACAAGTTTTGTTATTTTAGCTGTTTACAAAAACATTTTCAGAAATACAATTATATATATAATATGGGCTGAAAGTGCACACTCCCAGCTGCAATATGAGAGTTTTCACATCCAAATCGGAGAAAGGGTTTAGGAATCATAGCTCTGTAATGCATAGCCTCCTCTTTTTCAAGGGACCAAAAGTAATTGGACAAGGGACTCTAAGGGCTGCAATTAACTCTGAAGACGTCTCCCTCGTTAACCTGTGATCAATGAAGTAGTTAAAAGGTCTAGGGTTGATTTCAGGTGTGTGGTTTTGCATTTGGAAGCTGTTGCTGTGACCAGACAACATGCGGTCTAAGGAACTCTCAATTGAGGTGAAGCAGAACATCCTAAGGCTGAAAAAAAAGAAAAAATCCAGAGAGATAGCAGACATGCTTGGAGTAGCAAAATCAACAGTCGGGTACATTCTGAGAAAAAAGGAATTGACTGGTGAGCTTGGGAACTCAAAAAGGCCTGGGCGTCCACGGATGACAACAGTGGTGGATGATCGCCGCATACTTTCTTTGGTGAAGAAGAACCCGTTCACAACATCAACTGAAGTCCAGAACACTCTCAGTGAAGTAGGTGTATCTGTCTCTAAGTCAACAGTAAAGAGAAGACTCCACGAAAGTAAATACAAAGGGTTCACATCTAGATGCAAACCATTCATCAATTCCAAAAATAGACAGGCCAGAGTTAAATTTGCTGAAAAACACCTCATGAAGGCAGCTCAGTTGTGGAAAAGTATTCTATGGACAGATGAGACAAAGATCAACCTGTACCAGAATGATGGGAAGAAAAAAGTTTTGAGAAGAAAGGGAACGGCACATGATCCAAGGCACACCACATCCTCTGTAATACATGGTGGAGGCAACATGATGGCATGGGAATGCATGGCTTTCAGTGGCACTGTGTCACTTGTGTTTATTGATGACATAACAGCAGACAAGAGTAGCCGGATGAATTCTGAAGTGTACCGGGATATACTTTCAGCCCAGATTCAGCCAAATGCCGCAAAGTTGATCGGACGGCGCTTCATAGTACAGATGGACAATGACCACAAGCATACAGCCAAAGCTAGCCAGGAGTTCATGAGTGCAAAAAAGTGGAACATTCTGCAATGGCCAAGTCAATCACCAGATCTTAATCCAATTGAGCATGCATTTCACTTGCTCAAATCCAGACTTAAGACGGAAAGACCCACAAACAAGCAAGACCTGAAGGCTGCGGCTGTAAAGGCCTGGCAAAGCATTAAGAAGGAGGAAACCCAGCGTTTGGTGATGTCCATGGGTTCCAGACTTAAGGCAGTGATTGCCTCCAAAGGATTCGCAACAAAATATTGAAAATAAAAATATTTTGTTTGGGTTTGGTTTATTTGTCCAATTACTTTTGACCTCCTAAAATGTGGAGTGTTTGTAAAGAAATGTGTACAATTCCTACAATTTCTATCAGATATTTTTGTTCAAACCTTCAAATTAAACGTTACAATCTGCACTTGAATTCTGTTGTAGAGGTTTCATTTCAAATCCAATGTGGCGGCATGCAGAGCCCAACTGGCGAAAATTGTGTCACTGTCCAAATATTTCTGGACCTAACTGTATATATATATATATATATATATATATATATACACACACGATATAGTGTATCAACAATTCATTAGGGCAAAAGAGATAAGATTTAAGAGATTTAAGAGATAATACAAAAATTCCTCAGGTCAAAAGGGTGAGACTGGAAAGGGAACAGGGAAATGAATGAAATTATGAGGGCCTGAAAAAAATGAAGAAGATGAATGAGAAAAATAATTAATTAATTAATTAGTTCATCCCTCTTATGTGTAACCAAGTGTTTATCAATTGCATGAGTAGGATGTTTAGCAGCATACTGTGCCTTGCAAAAGTATTCAGCCTCTTAGCTTTCTACCTATTTTAGGTAACATTACATCCTGTGTTTAAATATTTTTCTAATATAATTGGTGTGTGATGCATCAGAACTAAGTAGTCTAAGTTTGGAAAGTGAAGTTAAAAAATATAGGTGGAAATTAAATATATGAAATAAAATAAATAAAAATTGCAATATACATATGTATTCACAATTACCCTCATAGGTCAAATGCTTAGTGAAAGGAAGTTCACCTGTGTGCAATCTAAAGGCCCCATCACACACAGAGATAAATCTTTGGCAGATCTGTGGTCGCAGTGAAATCATGGACATATAGTTCCATTTGTACACAGTCACAAACCTGGCACTGATTGTCCACAATTGCACTGCAACCACAGATCTGCCGTAGATTTATCTCTGTGTGTGACAGGGCCTTAAGTGTCACATGGTTTGTAAGTATACACACACCTTTTCTGAAAGGAAAGGCCGTAAAGGCTCCAACACCATTAGGCATGAGGCACCAGTAACCGAACAACACCATGAAGACCAAGGAGATGTCCAAACAAGTCAGAGACAAAGTTGTTGATAAGTAGAAGTCAGGGTTTTGGTTGAGGAAAAGCTCGCAGGTGGACACTTCCTCATTGAATAAAATTGTTGTGAGTTTAATAGGATTTTTTTATGCAATTGCACTTGCCATTTTTAATTGCAAGTGAGAGCGAGACCTTAGAGTTTTGACATTTTGTCCAGCATGTAAGTGAGTCACATGTCCTATGCAGGAATGAGATTGTGCTCAGTATGTTAATAGAGTGTGGCGAGGGCATTTGCGCACAGTATATTGGTACAAAAAATGAATTTTTTAACTATTGTAAGTATATAATATATTATTCTTCAATCTCAAGGCATTCAAATGGCACTAAAGTGGGAGCTGCTAATGCACACCTATTGAAAAGGTGAAGTCATTCTGGCACTCCTTGTAATTACTGCTATGGAGGAAATTTAAGTTGATTGCCCTGACTTCATTCTTGGGAATTGGAGGGGAGAGTGTGGGTCGGAAGTTATTTTTATTACTAGAAGAACACAGGTTTTTTTTTCAAATAAGCTAGAAATGAATACAGAACTATACAATTCTATAATCAAATAGTGTAGCTTAATAACAACTCAGTCAATCTGCACAGAGTATGCTAATGGGGAGGTTACGATACATTGGCATTGATTTGTGGGATGGTATTCTAGAATTAATAAAATTATGGCTCTTGGAATAAGGGGACGAAAACCAAAAGCTCAAAAATTAAAATTAGCTGCATATTTAAGGGGTTAGCTCTATGTATTATGAAAACAAATGAGAAATTATCTACTTCTAAATTTCTACATAAAAAATGAAACATAAGGCGATTTTCGGGATTCTACACTGTAGTTTTCCTATGATTGAGAAGGTAAGGATAATGAGGGGAAGACTCTTCATAATAATCATAATTCAGAACTACCCCATGTACATAAACATATTTATTCATTGTCAAAGCAATGATTATATTTCCTCTTTTCTTCACTAATTTTCCTTCTGCAATAGCCAGTAATGAAGTTGTTAGATGAAGTTTAAAGATGTTCTGGATAATTAACTCAGCCGAGGTGATTGTCGTAGGGAAACATGAGCGGAGGATGGATACATTTCCTGTAGGGATTCTTAGGTTCATTTTTATAATAAGATTTGCTTCCATGAAATTATATTTTGCATTCTGTTCATTTTCTGATTGATATAAAAATGTAATTCTGCCATTGTGTACCTGATCTCTGTTTATAATTCTGCAATGTTCCAGAATATTCTAAATAAAAAACAAGCAAATTCTACAATATGCAATTTTAACTTGTTAGTCTGCATAAAAATAAACATAAAACAAGAAAACTCAAGGGAAAAAGTATTTGTTTATTGTAATTTTGACATAATGAGAATAGGTAATGTATAATGTTCACTAGGGAAGTTTTATATATTTTCTATAACATAGTCATATAAATAGTACAAGTTTATACATACAAGTTGAGATTTATAATACAACATGTAAAACAAAACACAGTTTCTTAGAATGCATAACGTTTGGTTGGATTTATGGAATTTGTATAGGGAAAATTTACCCCAACTTAAAGTACCACTCCAGCATTTTTTTTATTGCACCGCTTGAGTGGTGCATCAAATGTAAGTCCCCTGTTACCTCTGTTATACTCATCTTCTATCACCGCCACTCCCATTGATTTCTAGTGATATGTAATCTGCCAGCACGCTCCAATGCTTAAAGGAGCAAGCTGCGGGTCACAAAACACAACCTCCCTCCTATTCGAGGGAGAGTATTTCAGAGAAAAAAAATGCCTGACATTGCTAAATACTAAAGATGAGCAATGTTCGAGGCTCGAGGTTTGCCAATTTCATGTTCGAATGATTTTTGGGGGTGTTCGAGACGTATGACGAACTCGAGCCTTTTGCTAAAAGCTCGACAGTTTGAGTAGCGTTCGAGAACGGTTTGATCAACAAAAAGCCTAGCTAGTTACTAGCTGGCTTTTCAGTGTAATAGTGTGAGTCACTGTGAATCACGCTATCATCAAAATTCAGCATATAGTGTGCAGGGGGGACGGGGTTGAGATTAGTGCTGCTGCAGACTGCTGAGAGAATGCCAATCGCCATTTTTTTATATTTTTTTTTTCCCTAACGGCGCGTACAGTGGGGCGGGCCAGGCTGTCAGCAAATCAAAGAGACAAACACTGCAAAGTGGATTTTTACCAGACAAGCAAGGGAATGTGTCATAGGCTGTGCATGTCACATGTCCTTGCCTTATAAGACACGGCCATTTTCCCCGTCGCCGCCATTATCTCTCTGCTGCGTGTGGGTGACAGTCACCACTCCCGCTGCTGCTGCTGTGTGTGCTATAGCGATACAGTGCAATCTACACAGGGCTTTAGGGATTAGGGACTACTGGTTATTTCAGCCCTTTTCAGGGCTGATTTACAGGCATTCATAGCCATAGCTGCTAGGCAGGCCCATGCAAACGCTGTGTAGGGCTTTAGATAACAGCGTCTGGCTACCTCAGCTCAGGCAATTCCTTGCTGCATTTTTTCATAAGCAGGGATAGAAAGTGAGGCTTCCTTTGCTGTCCTGCTACCTACAGCACCCGTGAAATCTACCCACCTGCCCATTTTTGCCACGCTATTTTATTTCCCTAAAGAGCTGACACTTTTTGTGGCATCCTAAAAGTGTCTGGAATACTAAGTTAGTGTTCCTTTGCTGTCCAGTGACCCACAGCACCCATGCATTCTACCCACCTGCCCATTTTTGCCAAAATATTTTATTTCCCCAAAGAGCTGACACTTTTTGGGGCATTCTAAAAGTGTCTGGAATACGAAGTTAGTATTCCCTTGCTGTCCAGTGACCCACAGCACCCGCGCATTCTACCCACCTGCCCAGTTTTTGCTACGCAATTCTAATTGCAAACTGTGTTGCCACTGTTAGGAGCATACTAAAATTGTCTGGGATACTACCTTAGTGTTCCTTTGCTGACAATCACGGTACAGCACCTGGGCATGCTAAACACCTGTCCTTTTTTGCTACACAATTCTAATTAGAAACTGTGCTGCCACTGTTAGGGGCATACTAAAATTGTCTGGGATAGTCAGTATTGGTTCTTCAGCTGTCAATAAAGCTAGACCACCTCTGCAATCTACACCACCTCCCCATTTTTGCTACCACATTTTAAGTGTCCAATGTCGTTGCTAACGAAATGAGTGGCAAAAGGACAGATGCTGGTGGAAAGGGAAACAGGCGTGTTGGAAAAGGAGAAAAATTTTGTGTCAGTGGGGTAGGTGGGAAAGCTACATTAACATCTGCTGAAGAAAAGCCATCTTCCAGCAAAAGTAAGATGTCTACTACTTTCCGTGGACAATCGGATGTGCTATCTTTTTTTACGGAACTGAACAACTGTAACAAAGGTAGATGATGCACAAAAAAAGAACATGCTTGAATGGATCTCAAGTGCTCCAACAAGTGGCCTCTCCTCCACCTCAACTTCAACATCCAAAAAACAACAGTCCTCTGAGTTGTCACCCCAATTGCACTTGCTATCTCCCAGCAATCAAGTATCCACCCGCCCTGCAGAGTATGGAGTAACAGAGATGGCTGAGTATGCAGAGCTGTTCAGTCACACTACAGCCTGGGAATCAGAGGTCTGCTCCCAAGCTACAGTGAGTACAGAACAGGAAATGATCTGCAGTGATGCCCAGAAGCTTTGTGAGTCAGATTCAGGCCCTGATGACCAAGTTTCTGAGCATAATGTAGACCCTCATTCCCAAACTGTAACACCTGTTGGTGGAGACAATGAGGAACATACTGATGACGATGAGACACAGATTCCTGATTGGGATGACAACTTTACTATTCAGTAAGGGCAGGACGAGGTAGGGTCTGAGGGCGAGGGGAGTGCAAACACAACGCTTGATGATGAAGTTCTAGATCCCACCTACTGTCAACCCACAGTCACGCACTCGAGGAGGTCACCAGAGGCGGTGGAGGAGGATGCAACTGACGACGAAGTTACACTGCGCCTTCCTGGACAGAGTCAGAGTACTGGAAGCACGTCAACAACTGCATCCTCAGCCACCACTCTGCCTCTGAGCACAAATCGGGGTGGCTCTGAAGGTTGCATGGGCTCTAAGCTTTGCCTAGCCTGGTCCTTTTTTTGACATCACAAAGGATTTCCCAAATCATGTGATCTGTAATATTTGTCGCCAATCTATAAGTAGAGGCCAAAACCTCACTAGTTTGACAACATCTTCCATGAATCGTCACATGAATAACAGGCATAAGTCCCAGTGGGAAGCTCACCATGTTACAATGCGGCCTAGCAAAGAGGGCCAACCACCGTCTACCCCTTCAAGTGCATCCGCACGCTCTTCATCCTCTATGACTGTGGGGACAGCTGTTACACATGTTTTTCCACACAGTCCTTCCACCTCTTTAATCGCAACAGGCAGTTTGCTTGGCAGGTCGTCAGTTGTTTTGGAAGGGGAAGTAAGTGCTAGTGTAGAGCTCTCTCAGACATCAAGAGCACCAACTTTGGATAAAGGCAACATCATGTCTCCGGAGGCACTTTCCTCACAGACCTGCAGTTTTCCAGGGACACCCTACTCAACACCGTCTCCACACAGCAGCCAGATCTCGGTCCCTCAGATGTGGACAAATAAAAGGCCATTTCCTCCGACCCATGACAAAGCTAAGAGGTTGACTTTCACCTTCTGTAAGCTCTTGGCTACCAAAATGCTGCCTTTCCGCCTGGTGGACACAGAGGATTTCCGAGACCTTATCTCAGTCGCAGTGCCCCAGTACCAGATGCCCAGTCGCCACTACTTCTCCAAGAAAGGTGTACCTGCGCTACACCAGAATGTCGCACACAACATCACCGCTTCCTTGAGAAACTCTGTGTGTAACAGGGTGCATTTCACCACCGATACTTGGATAAGTAGTCATGGAAAGGGGCGTTACATGTCGCTGACTGGGCACTGGGTATTTATGGTGAGAGATGGAGAAGGGTCTTCTGAACAAGTTTTGCCATCCCCACGAGTTGTGCGTCAATCCTCTGTATGTGGAAGTTCCTCCACTGCTTCTGCCTCCTCAACCTCGTCTGGGTCCTCCACCTCCGCCCCAAGACTGCCTGGTCTGGCCACCCACGTTGTAACTGCACACAAGGGATCCCGCACACCTCTTTACTATGCTGGCAGCAGAGCTTAATGGCATCAGGCGGTCTTTACCTTGAAATGTCTTGGAAATAATAGTCACACAGCTGAGGAGTTGTGGTCAGCTCTTGCGAGCGAGTTTACTAAATGGTTGTCTCCACTCAACCTTCAGCCAGGGAAAGCCGTGTGCAACAATGCTGCAAACCTGGGTGCGGCCCTATGCCAGGCCAAGGTGACACACATGCCTTGTATGGCTCACGTGTTGAACCTTGTTGCCAGCAAATTTTTAACCCATTATCCCGGACCAGATGGGCTTCTGCACAGGGCACGGTCACTCTCTGCTCACTTCTGCCATTTAACCGCCGCAGCTGACCGACTTGCATCACTCCAGAAGTCTTTCGGGCTGCCGGTTCATCGCCTCTAATGCGATGTGGCGACACGCTGGAATTCGACTCTCCACATGTTGCAGCGACTGTGGCAGCATTGCCGAGCCCTTGTGCAATACGTTATGACGTATAGCCTGGGTCAATGAGATGCAGAGGTGGGGCAGCTCACACTGCTGGAGTGGTTTCAGATCAAGGACCTATGCACCCTTCTGCACAGTTTTGACATGGCGATGAATATGTTTAGCGCTGACAATACCATTATCAGCATGACAATTCCAGTCATTGACATGCTGGAGCACAGGCTAAACACTATTCGGAGTCAGGGGGTGGGACAAGAGGAAGGGGAGGAAGTAGAGGAGGATTCATATACGCAAGGGATACCAACATCTATAAGATCCAGACGTTCAGCATCACCAAGGCAGCAGGCATGGGACGTTGGGGGAGAGGGATTAATAAGGGCACATGGTAGCAGCCAAAATGTTGAGGAAGGTGGAGGAGACCAGGAAGAAGTGGAGGACGAACTCTCAATGGGCATGGAAGACTCAGCAGATGAGGGAGACCTTGGTCAAATTTTGTTTGAATTAGATTGGGGGGAGATGTCAGAGGAAGAAACCACAGTTATCACCTCGCCGCCACAAACACAACGAGGACTTGGTCCGCATGAATGCGCAAGACACATGAGCACCTTCTTGCTGCACTACCTACAACATGACCCTCGGATTGTCTGAATTAGAAGTAATGATGACTACTGGGTTGCCACACTATTAGATCCCCAGTACAAGTCCAAATTTGGCGAAATAATTCCAGCCATAGATAGGGACGCACGTATGCAGGAGTATCAGCAGAAGCTGTTACTCAATCTTAGCTCGGCTTTTCCACCAAACACCAGTGGTGAACGGAGTGAATCTCCCAGTTGTAACTTGACAAGCATGGGACTGTCTCTTCATTATCAGTCAAACTGTACCAGCAACACCTTATCTGGTGGTGGTAACAGCAATTTTATGGAATCGTTTCATAATTTTTTTAGACCATCCAATGCAAGGCCACAAGAGACAAGAAGTCTGACACATAGTCAATGTCTGAAGAGGATGATACAGGAGTATCTCCAAATGAACATCGATGCCATGACTTTGCAACTGTAGCCTTGCTCATTTTGGGCTTCAAATCTTGAAAAATGGCCTGAGCTTGCCACTTACGCCATGGAGATCTTGTCGTGTCCCGCAGCCAGCATTGTCTCGGAACGTGTCTTCAGTGCTGCTGGGTGTGTGCTGACAGATAAGCGCACGCGTCTGTCCAGTGACAATGTGGACAGACTAACATTCATCAAGATGAACAAGTCATGGATCCGCAAGGATTTTACTACCCCTGTGTCATCCTGGGGAGAGTAAAGTCTGGCGTAATTTTGACTGTGCTTGATGCAAATCTACCTGTCAAGTTTTCAACTGGGGCACAAGTGATGCCACTGAAGTGGTGTGTGTGGCCCAATTTTTGGAAAAAAGGGAGACTCTGCTTGGAGTTCCCTTGCGGTGTTTTTAAAAATGAGCTAAGATGAACAAGTCATGGATTAGAAAGGACTTTGCTAACTAACACCGGTGTCATCCTGGAGACAGTAAAGGCTGGCGTATTTTTTTTGACTGTGCTCGATGCAAATCTAACTGTCAAGTTTGAAACTGGGGCACAAGTGATGCCACAGAATTGGTATCTGTGGGGCCCAATTTTTGGAAAAAAGGGAGACTCTGCTTGGAGTCCCCTTGCTGTGTTTTTAAAAATGAGCCAAGATGAACAAGTCATGGATCAGCAAGGACTTTGCTACCTACCCCGGTGTCATCCTGGGGAGAGTAAAGGCTGGCGTATTTTTGAATGTGCTTGATGCAAATCTACCTGTCAAGTTTGCAACTGGGGCACAAGTGATGCTACTAAAGGGGTGTCTGTGGGGCCCAATTTTTGGAAAAAAGGGAGACTCTGCTTGGAGTCCCCTTGATGTGTTTTACATGATTTTAGAAGGGCATGACATGCCTATATCTGTGTCTCCTCCTCTTTTTTCTCATCCAGCTGTTTTGTTTTCGCATGAGTATATGTCCTTGTCACTTTCCCATGTGTTTGTGTTGTCTTGGGTGTTGTTTGTCACCTTTTGGACACCTTTGAATGTGTTTTATATGTGTTTTTAGGTGTTTGTGTTTGCCTCCCATTGTTTTCAATGGGGTTCGATGAACCGAACCGAACTTGAGCCTTCAGAGGTTCGCTCATCTCTACTAAATACCTGAGGCCACTTGTTGCTTTCCTACAGCCACTGGTATTCAGCACAGTGATGGCTCAGGGCACACAGGGCAGCAGGGCAGCAGGGCAGACAGTACACCACGGCCATTGCTACTTCACCAAACTCAATTGTATTTGCATCTATAAGACGCAACTACAATTGATCTTGGCACCACTTGGCACAAGAACAAAGAAGCTGTAATGAGCTCCCTGCTTTACCAGGAACTACGCATGAACAAAGAGGAACAAATAAAAGTATTGAAGACGGCATGGGACCCGTAGAAGTACTGTGTAAGTGTGAAACGGCCATCGTCCGGCTTGCCCACACACCCCTCTCTCCCCACATGCTTTTGCCTGTAATTTGCAGTCAATACAGCCTAGGATCCCAGTTTATGTACAGTTGATGGCTCTAGTGCTGGCACTTGATGGCTCTAGTAATGTATTCACTTTTGATGATCCTGTTGACTGTACTGATTATGATTTTGGTTTAGTATTCATGTATTTATGATGGTTCTATATAGATACATCACCAGAGCCATTAATAGTACATGAATTCATCACTACAGCAACCATCACTACACGAATGATGGTTCTATGTAAATACATCACCAGAGCCATTAATAGTACATGAATACATTAGCACAACAACCCTCACTACATGAAGATGTCACAACAACCACTATCAATACATGAATACAAAAGCAAAGCCACTATCCACACAGTAATATGGCACCAAGACCTCCGTCAGTGTTGTTGCAAACTATATTTGTTGCACGACAGATATACAAACCATCATACATATCCATTTATAATGGGTTCTGTTTAGCATCCATTGGTGGTATTCGCCGAATGCTGCACACCTTAATTAAAACTAAAAGGCACAATTTAGAGTTCAAGAACATTTGTTTCCAAGACTGTCTTTGAGCTTGATGTTTAAAATATACAATGTCATGGATGAATATTGCTATTTTTCCCTGGTATTGTGTAAGTGGTCTGCAAGCAATGAATAATTTCATAAATACACAATTCCTGTTAGACCTCACCTCTAAAATACACAACCTTTTTTACTTTTGCTTCAATTTTTTGGTGAAACAGGTAACAATTATAGTAGAAATGGCGGTCAGTGCTTGTTGCCTAATCAATTGGAAGAATAGGGAGTGCGTTTGGGGTCCTGTTATCTTAGTCTCTGACCTGTTTATTTTTATGCAGACAAACAAGTTAAAATTTCTTTATATGGAGGCTGAGGGTTCATGTGGCAGGGATGCCTTCAGTTTCATTTTATTAGGGCACCAAAATACCTTCTCTCGACACTGGTAAAAGGTGAAGCCCCTGGAAGGTGAATATATGACAGGGGCCAGGGATCTTACATTTAAAGCACCACTGAAAAAAACCCTCTGGAATGGTGCTTCAATGTACTCAAAGGGATTATGTAAATAAGATCAACTCTTCCCTCACTGTCATCCCTCAATCTACATGTATGGCCATTTAAGTGTTTAAAAACAAAATTCATGTACACCTCTACAACTTTTATCTGTTGCTGCATTGATGAGAAATCACTATTTTAATTTAAATGCAAATAAATGTTTAGTACTCAGGATTTTTACATGGCACTTCCAAAGTTTCTGTCTCCTGAGGTTGTTTCCCCAACTTGCACCTGTCTCCTTAACTTGATGGACAGCTTAATGACCTAATTCCGTGCCTATTGCTTGATGTCACACAGACAGTAAGCTATGCATTAAGCTAAGTAAGGTGGTGCTGGGTGGTGAAAAAACCTAAGGAGAAAGAAGCATGGAAGTGCTCTATAAGGGCTCAGACCACAATTCACAAACTGACCTTACATCTTCCAAACCAGACATGGCAGACTCATAGAAATGCATGAAGCTGTCACACTCATGTCAGGAGACAGGTAGCCAGTCAGACCCATGATCACAGATGTCTGAAAGAGCTCTAAAACCAAGAGTACTTAAGACCTAATTTGCATATGAATTAAAACACTAATTTTTCAAGGATGCAGGAAAAGATAGAAGATAGAAAGGTGTCAATAGGTTTCAAAGAATGTGAGGCCAGAAGTATGCAAATTGCAAATGTGAGGTCACATGAACGGGTTGTCCCGGTGGCGGCACAAGAGAATCCTCACAGAATGAGCGCGACGTGATGATTCACTAGGCTGCCATCACATAGAGTGATTGCAAACTTTTCGCCTAAGGCTGGACTACTGCTTTAAGAAGAAATCATTAGGACATAATTCTATAACATTACTGGGTACCAAACCCAATTTTACTACGTTACTAGGTTTCATTTGGTTGCAAATAAGAGTTACATCAGACATCTCTACATCAATTCCATATTTGGCGTTAAGAGGGAGCTCGTAACCTGTTTATATGATGTTACTCATTCCCAAAGTATTACAGGTCATCATATCGTTAACCACAGTTTCACAATATTACCATTTTCTACCTGGTCACAAATCACTGCAACATTCTCACACAATATTACTGTAGGGTAGGGATTGGCAAGAGAAGGAACTAAACAAATTAACTCATCATTATTATGCATTTCAACCAAGGTTTGAGGGTTTTCAGCAACATATTGGGATACCATCTGTCCCACTTAGGTAACCAATAAAACATTGGTGAGAATGTTCTCTGATAACCCCTACTTCCTTTATTCTCCTCCTTGTCTTTCCACCACATTCTAAGCAAACCTATACATTCTGCAATACAGGGTTAACGCCATTTGCATTGACAATTAGGGCTTTTCCTGGGATAATACCATTGGAGGAAATAAATTCCAGATGGGTTATTGTCATCTCAAATTGACAGTATCACCAACAGTAATAGACTGCAAATTGTCACTGGGTTCTCCCTCTAACCCACACACAAACAGTTGGAGAAGAGACAAGGAACTTGGTAGATGGGGCACTTATTTTTCTCTAGTCAGGGCAGGTAGAGCTGATATATCCCACTTTATTGCACACAAAATACAACCAAAGTATATGATCAAATGCAGGTTGGGTGTTGAGAGATGTGGCAAGACCTCTCAAGGATCAACTGGCAGGGGCAAAGGTGGTGGTTATCGGCATCCCCCATTTCCAGTTGATGACTTTTTACTTCTGCATCTCATGTGTTCAGTTTCCCACATAGGCATCTGCAATCTTGGCTGCCTTTGTGGCCTCCTTTGGCTTTTGGTCTTTCACAAACTGTTGCACTTTCTCATTGCAAAGGCACAAAAATGTCTCTTTCACCACTAATGTCATCATGTCCTTGAAGGTAATAAAATATATAATCCATGAACCCATTGCTCAAGTTTGGTCCTCAGCCTATACCACATTGCAACTGTCATTATCTCTACTTTGGAATCACTATGCTAATATTATTATCAAGGTCTGCTTGATGGTTTCATAGTTTACATCTTTGTTTTGATGGAGAGCAGGAAACATTTCTAGGGTTTTACCTTTTAGCCCAGGTGCCAAGTATCTAGCCCAATGCTTATTGGCAACTGGTATTGTCTGCAGGGCCTTTTCAAACTCCTTTAAGAAAATATCCAAATCTACATCCTTTTCCATAACAGGAAAGTTATCCAAACTGGATTTAAAGTGTTGGTATTACTCATTGGCATGTTGTGGATATCACTTAATTTGGAGTCAAGCTAATTTTATCCGAAACCCTCGCTCAGCCAAGCTTTGTTGCTCTACAGCCTCATGTTCAATACGGGCCTGTCGGTCTGAAAACTCAGGCTCTATTTAGTGTTATTGTATTAGAAGCTGAATACTGGATGATATTACTTCATCGTTATTTTAATATTGAACCTATATAAATACAGTGAAACCTTGGATTACGAGCATAATTCATTCCAAGTTGCTCTTATATCAAAGTGAATTTTCCCATAGAAAATAACTGAAACACAGACAATTCGTTCCACAACCCAAAAATATTTACTGTATTTATACAAACTTATTAAAGTAATACAAAATAATGTGCTGTATTCATATAAAACTATTACAGTGCACTAATACAAAATACTGTACTGTACAGTAAACAACATATAAAGCAAATTAAACTGCAGTTTAGCTTACAATAAAATTGTTGGTGTGCTTAGAGGTGCAGTATAAGCAATGTGCTGTACTGGTTAGCAGAAAGTACAGTACTGTATCCACAAATGCAAACTAATAGATATGCTATATAGTATATACTGTACTATACAATGGTATTCTGCATATACAGTGTACAGTAAATATGTACAGAAAGTTACCTCCAGAAAAGGTCAGAGCGCGGTGAAAAGATGGAACCAGAAGTCTGCACACTGAGTATTTGCTCTTCTTCCAAAGCATTGCTATTTAAGCAAGTTACAAATTTGTAAAAAGCTTTGCTTGTCTTGCAAAACATTCTCAAACCAAGTTACTCTTAATCAAAGGTTACACTGTATTTAGAAAGTACTTTTGCTATCTTTCTCACTCATATATGTGTTATAAAAGTATTCTCATTGTAAGGTATGCTCAAGAATTAATGTATAACATCAAATTAACAATTGGAATTTATGCGGTCAATAAATCCTTGAAAGATTGTGAAACCTTCACAATTTTTCATCACTTAGGATTAACCCTTTAATGACCGAGGACGTAACAGTACATCCTTGGTCATGTCGAGGAAATCACCGCCGGCTGCTGTTGTGAGACGGTTTTGATCCCTGCACATGTCTGCTGATTTGAACAGCAGACATGTGCAGTAACAGGTGCTGGTGGATCCACGATGCACCCACGCCTGTTAACCCCTTAGATTGTTCTTTCTAAATGTGATAGCGTCATTTAAATAGCCCTGTGACGTGATCACTTGGAGCCAATGTTTACCATGGTTGCGACGGGTCATGTGATAATTCCTGTCGCTATCATAACATATTTCCTGTTAGAGCCAACAGAGCCACAGAAATACTGCATTTCTGCTGATCGGGGCTATGCACCTCTGATCAACTAAAATGCACAGGCAATGTAAAAACAAATAAAAAAAAAACTATGAAAGAATAAAAAAAACTAAAAGTTCAAATCACCCCCATTCGCTCCATTGAAAATAAAACAGCTACAAAATATGTTTGTTTGCTTTTTTATCATTACCGCATTCAGAAATGCCTGATCTATCAAAATATAAAATCAATTAGTCTGATCGGTACACGGCGTGGAGAGAAAAAAATCTCAAACGCCAAAATTACATTCTTTGGTCTCCACATCCATTTTTTAAAATGCAATAACAAGCGACTAAAACGTAGCATCTGCACAAAAATGATATAATTAAAAATGTTAGTGCAAGTCACAAAAAATATACCATCACTGAGCCACAGATCCCAAAAAATTAAAACTCTATGGGTCTCAGAAAATGGCGTCAAAAGCGCAATTCTTTTTTTGGACAAATTTCTGATTTTTTTATCATACCAATACATCAGTTTTACCATATAGTGGACATGGTGAATAAGATATTCCAAAAACAATTTTGCAGTTGCACTTTTTGCAATTTCACCACGCTTGGAATTGTTTTCCTGTTTTCCAGTACACTATATGGCAAAACTAATGGTTTCATTCAAAAGTACAACTCATCCCACAAAAAACAAGTTTTCATCTGGCAATAACGAAAATTAAAAGTTGTGGCCTTTGAAAGAAGGGGAGCAAAAAACAAAAAAACGAAAAACGGAAAATTGTCCGGTCCTTAAGAGGTTAATAGATAACTTAAAGGTTAAAATATAGTTTGATGTTTCCAATCAATGCAATGCTAATCAGGTGTGAGTAGGCAACCTGTTTAATCTCAAGAACAGAGATCTATCAAGCTACATGTGTGTCAAAATGTATTATGACACAAGCAAGGGAGAATTCTGAGGAAATTAGAAGAGTTACTGATTTGCAACAGGCTAGGAAAGGTTACAAAACCATCTTTAAAGAGCTTGGAGACCACCAATGCACAGTCAGAGAGATTGTGTGCCAATGGAGGAAATTCAAGACCATTACCCTTCCCAAGAGTGATCGACCAAGAAAGGTCACACCAAGAACAAAATAACTCCAGGTAATATCTAAGCAACTAAAGGGAACTCTTACGTTAGCTAATACTAATGTTCATAAGTCCACTGTAAGAAGGACACTGAACAACAATGAAGTGCATGGCAGAACTGCAAGAAGAAAGCTATGGCTGTACAAGAAGAATATTTCTGCCTGTCGACAGCTTGCTTAAACTAAGCTTGACAAGCCAGAAGACTACTAGAACAATGAATTGATAATATATGACAACAAAATTCTTCTTGATTAAATTTAGAAGCATAATGTTTCATATTAAGTTTGATACTAAAAAATCTGAACTTTTCATAGACAAGGCGTAATCTATACTTAATCCAATGCAGTTACTGGTAGAGATTCTGTGTGATGTCATTAAACATACTCAACCACATAAAATAAAAATTCATGTGTGCACTCATCTGACAGACAGGTTAAAGGGCATTTCTTTTTCACTGATTTATCTGCATCACATATGCAAAAAAAAGAGCAATATCTAGACGCTATTAAAATCATAGAAGATAGCAAGATCCTATACTACTCAGGTATTTCGGCATTAGAGATTTTGCCTGTTTTACAGCTTGTAGCCCAGGACAGCTTGACATCATTGATGGAATAATAAATTGTGAATTACAACATTGAATTCTACAGGAACATGTCAGGGCTTCTCTTCATGAGCTAATTGCCCAGAGAATTTTGGTCATGCAGCAAGACAATGAACCAAAGCTATAGATGGACTGAGACTGAAAATGTACCCTGGTATTTGAAAGCACACAGGCCCAGACTGCCAGGACCCAACCACCAATTTTTCCCCTTAGAAAGACACAACACCATTCTCCAACTTAAAATACCTTTATTTACTTTTTTTATTTTGGAGAGGCATGACGAAAAAACACTCTCATCTTTACTTTGGCATAAAATTTGGCCGCAGCTTTTATTTAGGCATTAACTTAGCAACACCATGGGGTTTTGGGAAATTTTCCGCCTTCCGGTCTTCCGGTGCGGGTATTTCACCACCACTTTTTCTACCCCTTCCGCCAAGGAGCAGCACAGTGCTAGCAAGCTGTGACCCCCCCAAAAAAATCTAAATTCCCTGAGCCACCTCCTCACACATTCCTGCTAAACGATAACCGAAACGGTAACATTTAAGATGTACCCATCCAAGTATAAGGAAAGCCAAGCTATTAGCTTCCTACTGGCAATGCCAGACCAACACCCAATTTTTTTTTAATTTATTTTATTTTTTTAGGATCAACTTAGCTAGGCGCAGGCTGAGCATGCGTCAAGACAGCTCCATAACACATCCTTCCCTAGCTCTGTGTCCCATGAGCTGAAGGGTCACCACAGCCTGGACCATCTTAAACCTGGAAAAGAAGCAGGGGAATTTGTACATATCTGACCAGATGAGGGTAAGGGGCACAGCTAGACGGCAGGAGACTAGATCTTTGTTGCCTACATGGATTACCAAGATGACCAGAAAATAGATGGCTCACTCAATCCTGATCACCTCTCGTAGCGCCTGCAGCCATGCCAGGCCCTGGCAACCTCTCCAAGTTATATCCACGTCAAAGAAAATTAAGAACCGACCGCCAGGTGGTGATCAGCACTCCGCGAGGCCCAAAATATGTAGGAGGGACCAGGAACCAGACACTAGGGTGGCTTACATCTGTAAAAACAACACTGTCATAAAATGCAATTCTCAAAACAAGCAGACACCTCTTCTACCTGGGGTGGGTCTGCCAAAAACCACATGTACGCTTTTTTTTTTTTTAAAATACTCAAAATCTGAATCTGAATCATCTGTACTATAAAGCCAGCACTGTACACCTGTCCGTAGCCTCTTGCATGTCTATCAAAGACCCATTTTCAAAACAACTCTGTCCTAATGTTCCTCATAATGCATTTTGTTTACCATCTCCCAACCCGCTGACGCTACGCTCATAAATACTTGCCCGTGAAGCCTCGGGGGGAAACTAATTCTGAAAGGGTACGTCCCGGATTCCGCCGCTGGCAAACACAAAGAAACCAGGAAAAACACCGCATTACCAACGAAAACCGCCCAGTAAAATGGAGGACCAACTACGTAGGTAAAAATTGATCCCTTTAACCCCTGCTCACCTAAGGGCCAAGACCGACACCTTCGGGCATACCAGCCGAGGATGGAAAAAGCAATCCCAAAAACGCTGAAAAAAGGAGCAGATTTTTTGGTGAAAGTAACAGCCCAACCTGGTACCTTTCTTAGGTCAGCCAATGACTAGAAAGAAATCGGCCCATTGTTATCCACCTGCTGGCCGCTAATCCTCCGACCCTTCAATACCTTGTGCTCAAAAAGGCCATGATCATGTTAGTACAGTACTGCAAGTAAAAATGGCAAGACAAACCCCATAACCGTTTGCTCGCAACAGGAACCGGTGCCCATTGGTGGTTTAGATCCGCTAAATACTGCAGGGTGAGTATTACTAAGGAATGCCCGTGAAATCATCATGCACTTCACCTACCTGGTCCGACCACTCGCTGCATACCTTACCATAGGCCCGCCATGTCAGTGGGGCAATGGAGGACCGGATCATCGGCCTCCCTTCACCAGGACCGACCGCCACCAAGCTGGGAACTCCAAGCCTTGATCCTGGGACAACGGATGGAGTTACCAGGACACCTGAAATTAAAATTACCAAAGGGCGTGAGCCATGCTATGACGGCAGCCGGGCACCTGTTTTGCCTTCAATCTTGCATTAACTGATAGGCATTCCAAAACCAAGGACCTAATCAGCCTAATTACTGAAGAGGGAAGTTGTAGGCAGGCGGTTAATAGCAATTACACACTAGCCTTGTCAAACCAACTGGTTATACACCTATCTCAAAATCTCCCTCCGCCTTGTTCAACTGCAACCGCAATGGGGGAAAAGGCGCGATCAGAGTTAGGTTGCTCAGTCATGCCCGCTGGACCAAGTGTACGGGACCCCCCTCCTTTTTTTTTGAACACCATTGCCTTGGAAACAACCCCAAAACCAGCCGGCACTACCATGCTGGGGAATGCTCCACCTACGTATTTGTCCATTCATTCTCTTAAAACAAGTGTGGCCGTTGAAAAACTTAACAAGAAATTCCACTACATCTCAAGTCCTCATTTAGAGGTGCCGGTAACCTGATTTCATGTTGGGAAAATCAAGTTTAATTGCTTCACTCCTGGGGTTGTACTCATGTACTAAAATCCAGGTACCTCGAACTACCACTTAGTCATACGCTGGAGACGTAAGCCACACCCCCCCCAGTAGCCTGGGAAAGGCGCCTTGGAACAATTACTGCCATGGAAAGGACCTTGCATGCAAAGTTGGAGCATACCTGTGGGTCCACCAGGCCGAAGGATAACAAGCGTCCAGACAATGGATAATAGCAGGTGAAACCTGTTTTCATGTGGCCCAACAGTCCGGAAGGAAGGACAAACCCAAAAGGGGCTAATTTTTTTTTTATCCTTCTGAATGCTTTTCCAAATATAGATATAAAGGGGAAAAGGGGGCAACATTGTTAATGCCTAATCTGTCTCCGTCAGATTTTGGTGTCTCTTTAAAAGACTTTAGCAGGTGCCAATCACTCTTCAACCACTGGTAAATAGCCAATAGCAAAGTTTTCAAATTTCAATCTGCCTGCTAAATAGTAAGATCAGTAACTGCTTTATTCTAACCATATAGATGCTTCAAATACCAGAGCTAGTCAGCACCCTCTATAGTATAATATTGGGTGATTGCTGTATGATCAAACATGGTATCGCCTTGTCAGTTATATGCACCTGTGAACAAAACCTAAAAATGAGTTTATACCTTTTAGGAGAATATTTATGTGGACATAATTGTACCAAAAATGATAGTGCCCATCTCACTTGTTTATTTTAGTCTCCTGCAGTGTAGAAAACAATCAAGCAATCAAAATGTACGGAAATACACTTCTGACATCTCAATAAACTTATTTGTGACCAATATAGATCACTTCTTTTCAGTTACAGCACTAAATTAGACTGTGTGAAAGGGGGCATTAGATCCCGTGATCCCAACGTCTTGTTACCCCTCTATACATCACTTGTAAGGCCACATCTGGAATATGGGATTCCGTTTCGGGCTCCATATTTGAAAGAGAATATTCAGACGTTAGAGTCAGTTCAAAAGCGGCAATTCTATTATTACTAGGAATAGAGGCTGCCCGTATGATGGGAGGCTGAAAAAGTTAGATACAGTGCCTACAAGTAGTATTCAACCCCCTGCAGATTTAGCAGGTTTGCACATTCGGAATTAACTTGGCATTGTGACATTTGGACTGTAGATCAGCCTGGAAGTGTGAAATGCACTGCAGCAAAAAAGAATGTTATTTCTTTTTTTTTTTGTTTTTAAATTGTGAATAGTTTATTCAGAGGGTCATTTATTATTCAACCCCTCAAACCACAAGAATTCTGTTTGGTTCCCCTAAAGTATTAAGAAGTATTTCAGGCACAAAGAACAATGAGCTTCCCATGTTTGGATTAATTATCTCTTTTTCCAGCCTTTTCTGACTAATTAAGAACCTCCCCAAACTTGTGAACAGCACTCATACTTGGTCAACATGGGAAAGACAAAGGAGCATTCCAAGGCCATCAGAGACAAAATCGTGGAGGGTCACAAGGCTGGCAAGGGGTACAAAACCCTTTCAAAGGAGTTGGGCCTACCTGTCTCCACTGTTGGGAGCATCATCCGGAAGTGGAAGGCTTATGGAACTACTGTTAGCCTTCCACGGCCTGGACAGCCTTTGAAAGTTTCCACCCGTGCCGAGGCCAGGCTTGTCCGAAGAGTCAAGGCTAACCAAAGGACAACAAGGAAGGAGCTCCGGGAAGATCTCATGGCAGTGGGGACTTTGGTTTCAGTCAATACCATAAGTAACGTACTCCACTGCAATGGTCTCCGTTCCAGACGAGCCCGTAAGGTACCTTTACTTTCAAAGCATCATGTCAAGGCTCGTCTACAGTTTGCTCATGATCACTTGGAGGACTCTGAGACAGACTGGTTCAAGGTTCTCTGGTCTGATGAGACCAAGATTGAGATCTTTGGTGCCAACCACACACGTGACGTTTGGAGACTGGATGGCACTGCATTCGACCCCAAGAATACCATCCCTACAGTCAAGCATGGTGGTGGCAGCATCATGCTGTGGGGCTGTTTCTCAGCCAAGGGGCCTGGTTATCTGGTCCGCATCCATGGGAAGATGGATAGCACGGCCTACCTGGAGATTTTGGCCAAGAACCTCCGCTCCTCCATCAAGGATCTTAAGATGGGTCGTCATTTCATCTTCCAACAAGACAACGACCCAAAGCACACAGCCAAGAAAACCAAGGCCTGGTTCAAGAGGGAAAAAAATCAAGGTGTTGCAGTGGCCTAGTCAGTCTCCTGACCTTAACCCAATTGAAAACTTGTGGAAGGAGCTCAGGATTAAAGTCCACATGAGACACCCAAAGAACCTAGATAACGTGGAGAAGATCTGCATGGAGGAGTGGGCCAAGATAACTACAGAGACCTGTGCCGGCCTGATCAGGTCTTATAAAAGACGATTATTAGCTGTAATTGCAAACAAGGGTTATTCTACAAAATTTTAAACCTAGGGGTTGAATAATAATTGACCCACACTTTTATGTTGAAAATGTATTAAAATTTAACTGAGCAACATAACTTGTTGGTTTGTAAGATTTATGCATCTGTTAATAAATCCTGCTCTTGTTTGAAGTTTGCAGGCTCTAACTTATTTGCATCTTATCAAACCTGCTAAATCTGCAGGGGGTTGAAGACTACTTGTAGGCACTGTATGTTTGACTTAGAAAAAAGGCGTATGACAGAGGATCCCATTTGTATAAATACATGTGTGGTCAAGATAAAGAACTGGCACTAAACTTATTCCCCGAAATAGGGAAGGGTTCTTTACAGTTAGAGCAGTCAAATTATGGAATGCTGATCCCAAGGGGTAGGAATGACAGATACTATCGCAGCTTTCAACCAAATGGAGGGCACTTCCTCAGTACCAACAACGGTGTCTGCTATACATAAGTTAGTGACAGACTGTAAAACTGCAGGAAACCGGTTACCTGAGAGCAAAACGTTACCCTCCCCAGGGGCACTTATCCCAACCCGCACTCCCACATCAGTGTACTCACCAGGTGATGCAGGAAACTGGCTGACCCGACTCTGGAGGTTGCTCACCAGATGCTAACCGCAACCCCACTGTCCCGACAGACGCACACTCTAATGCTCTTCGTCCCCCACGGGACCTCACCAGAGCTTAGTCTGAAAAAGAGGGAGATCGCCCACGTGATGGCCATGACACTGGATCCCCGACGCTCATGCCTATCCCCGGGTGAAGATGACATACTACGGTCACGGCGGCTACACGCACCATAGACTGTAACTAGGGGTCCCTGCACATGGCAGCACAGTGCGATGGTCAGCACCATCCCCCCCCCGCCGCCATGACATGCTGAAACTCACTGTGCGACAACAGGGAGGGAGGGGGGTTGTTACCGTTCCCCATCGCATACGGTGTCAAATGGGAGGGGATTTGGGCGCTTTTTACTTGTGGCATAATGCCGGTCCCTACAGGGGCAAAAAACACTGTACACTAACCTCTGATAGGGATGCGGTATCAGCAGATGGGGGACATGACACCAGCAGACTACTGCTCCCTGCATAATGCATGTGCTCGCTGCCCGCCCCCCTCAAACCTAACAAATAAAATGGGGCCTGACAGTACCCCTTATCATAAAAACTGGGGGGTTGGGGGGTTTGGTTAAGCAGCCACGGACAACCATTGTGGATGCCGGACCAGAGTGGGAGGGGGAGGGCTCAATGCTTGCAGGTTGATGACTAAAATAATGACTCCCCCACTGCAGCGCTTCTAACCTGCGCCTTGCCATAAAGGTGCCAGCCCACAGTCTGCACCCGTACTCTGCTGCTCCCCTGGGCTTGCTGTGACAGGGTGGTGGGTGGGGAGCGGGTTAACTAGGTGAAGAGCGCGAAGTAAGTTTCTTCGCACTCTTTTTCAATGATGGCAAGCACAAGCAGACCAGCAGGTGGGTAGTTCTCTCAGAACGCCGCTCGCCGGCGCACGTTACTTGTGCCTCAGCTAAAGCGTTGTGAGCAGTTTGCTTCCCTCCCTGCTGATATGCTCTCTAACCGCCTCCCGGCTACCTGTCTCCGGCTGCCCAACAGGTCCGGGTCCTGTCCTGTAACAAAGAGGCCGGAAGCTGGGCAGCACGGTGACATATATCTAGGAGGCAGGGCGAGCATCAGCCACACCCTAGGGGGCGGGGACAGCAGAGCAGTGTCTTTCAAAGAGGACACCTGTTTTAAACATGGAGAGGGGCCAGCAGTCAGGGGGCAGCATCTCAAATTTGGCTGCAGTGCCTCTCATGCTGTCCTGACCCCTATCTCCAGATGTAGGTCCTATTACTAAGGTTACCATGACGGAAAGAGATCAAGATTTACTTCAGGACCTAGGTTTATAATGATAATAATAATATTAACCCCTTCACGACCATGGACGGAAAGATCCGTCCTTGTGCCCTGGGCCTTAACGACCAAGGACGGATCTTTCCGTCATGGCGGAATCGCGGTACCGGAGCCTCCGGTGACTGCGATCGGTTAACATAAACCGCAGATTCGGGGAGGAGGGGACCTGTACCTGACCTCAGGAGGGGTGGTGCCTCCTCCCCGGATCTACGGAGGCTGTGATTGGCTGACGAACGCCGCTCAACCAATCACAGCCACTGTAATGTTCCAGCCACTTAAAGTGACTGAAACATTGAAATCCAGCCCTGGCCAGTGCAGCTATAGCACTGGCCATTGGCTGGAGCTGGGTGACCTCACTGGATCACCCTCCCCCAGCTCCAATAACTCTGATTGGAGAGATCGGCCTTGTGACCGATTTCTCCAATCACAGTGTACCTGTTGCCGGTGACCGCCCCCATCATCGTCCCTGCAGCACGCCAGCACAGTGAGTGTAAACAGTGCAATGGCAGGGCGACAAGCTCCGGTCCCATGCTGTTATGAGACCGGAGCATGGGACCCGGAAGTTGCCGCGCTGCCATTGCACTGTATGAAACCGGCCTCCCGATCCGCCGCCGCCGCTGCCCTCCGCCGCAATCTGCCACCCACATCCCCACCCCTCGTATCTGCTGCCCGCACCCTCACCCCCACACCTCCCGATCCGCCGCTGCCCTCCGCCGCAATCTGCCACCCGCACCCTCACCCCCACACCTCCCGATCCGCCGCCGCTGCCCTCCACCGTGATCTGCCACCCGCACCCTCACCCCCACACCTCCCGATCCGCCGCCGCTGCCCTTTGCCGCGATCTGCCACCCGCACCCTCACCCCCACACCTCCCGATCCGCTGCCATCCGCCGCAATATGCCACCCGCACCCCCACCCCTCGTATCTGCTGCCCGCACACTCACCCCCACACCTCCCAATCCGCCGCCGCCCTCCGCCGCGATCTGCCACCCGCACCCCCACCCCTCGTATCTGCTGCCCGCACACTCACCCCCACACCTCCCGATCCGCCGCCGCCGCCCTTCATCTGCCACAGTGCCACCGGTCCCCCCCGATCTGCTGCCCGGCCCCTTTCCCTCGTGGTCGGCTGCTCGTCCCCTCACCGCCGTGATGTGTGCTCCCTTCCCTGTCACCGCCGTGATGTGCGCTCCCTCCCCTGTCACCGCCGTGATGTGCGCTCCCTCCCCTGTCACCGCCGTGATGTGCGCTCCCTCCCCTGTCACCGCCGTGATGTGCGCTCCCTCCCCTGTCACCGCCGTGATGTGCGCTCCCTCCCCTGTCACCGCCGTGATGTGCGCTCCCTCCACTGTCACCGCCGTGATGTGCGCTCCCTCCCCTGTCACCGCCGTGATGTGCGCTCCCTCCTCTGTCACCGCCGTGATGTGCGCTCCCTCCCCTGTCACCGCCGTGATGTGCGCTCCCTCCCCTGTCACCGCCGTGATGTGAGCTCCCTCCCCTGTCACCGCCGTGATGTGCGCTCCCTCCCCTATCACCGCCGTGATGTGCGCTCCCTCACCTGTCACCGCCGTGATGTGCGCTCCCTCACCTGTCACCGCCGTGATGTGCGCTCCCTCACCTGTCACCGCCGTGATCTGTGCTCCCTCACCTGTCGCTGCCGTGATCTGTGCTCCCTCCCCTGTCACCCCCGTGATGTGCGCTCCCTCCCCTGTCACCCCCGTGATCTGTGCTCCCTCACCTGTCACCCCGTTATCTGTGCTCCCTCACCTGTCACCCCCGTGATCTGCTGTCCGCTCTCCCTCACCTCTCACCCCCGTGATCTGTGCTCTGCTCAGCTGTCTCCTCCGTGATCTGCGCTGCGCTCCCTCCCCCACCTCTCACCCTCCCCGATCTGCTGCCTCCTTCATCTCCTGTGATCCAGCTGCCTAGATCCATCCTGTAGGGTAACTATCCCCAATCTCACCTCCCACTCCCCTTCCCACCCATCTCCCCCATCCCCCCTCCCCCCATCCTCTCCCGCTCCTGCATCCACTGCGCCCTCTCCCATCCGCCCCCACCCTATCCCAGCCGCCGTCTCACAATCACAGATGCTCCCCTTATATGCCGCTGCCCCCCAATCTGCTGCCCCCCCATCTGCCGCTAGTTTTTTTTTCTATGCCATGGGGGTCTAGTTTCCAAAATGGGGTCACATGTGGGGGAGCTCTACTGTTTCGGCACCTCAGGGGGTCTCCAAACAGCATGGAATACGCTAATTATCCCAGACAATTTTGCGTTTGAAACGTCAAATGATGCTCCTTGCTTTCCGAGCCCTGCTGTGCGCCCAAACATTTGATTTCCACCACATATGAGGTATTTGCGTACTCAGGAGAAATTGCACAATACATTTTATCGTGCAATTTTTCCTGATACCCTTGTGAAAAAAAAAGCTACCTGGTTAAAGTAACAATTTTGTGGTAAAAAATTTTTTTTTATTTTCACAGCTCAACTCTATTAACTTTTGTGAAGCCCCCAGAGGCTCAAAGTGCTCAATAAACATCTAGATAAATTCTATGAGGGGTCTAGTTTCCAAAATGGGGTCACATGTGGGGGAGCTCCACTGTTTCGGCACCTCAGGGGGTCTCCAAACGCAACATGGAATATGCTAATTATCCCAGACAATTTTGCGTTTGAAACGTCAAATGACGCTCCTTGCCTTCCGAGCCCTGCTGTGCGCCCAAACATTTTATTTCCACCACATATGAGGTGTCTGTGTACTCCGGAGAAATTGCACAATACATTTTATGGTGCCATTTTTCCTGATACCCTTGTGAAAAAAAAGCTACCTGGTTGAAGTAACAATTTTGTGGTAAAAAACATTTTTTTATTTTCACAGCTCAACTCTATTAACTTTTGTGAAGCCCCCAGAGGCTCAAAGTGCTCAATAAACATCTAGATAAATTCCATGAGGGGTCTAGTTTCCAAAATGGGGTCACATGTGGGGGAGCTCCACTTTTTCGGCACCTCAGGGGCTCTCCAAACGCAACATGGTGCGGCTAACGATTCCAGCTAATTTTCTGTTCAAAAAAGTCAAATGGCGCTCCTTCCCTTCCGAGTCCTGCCGTGCGCCCAAACAGTGGTTTTTCGCCACATATGAGGTATCTGCGTGTTCAGTAGAAATTGCCCAACAAATTTTGGGGGTTCATTTAATCCTGCTACCTTTGTGAATATGCAATATTTGAGGCTAAATTAACATTTTTGTTGAAAAAAGTAAAATGTTCATTTTTTCCGTCCACATTGCTTTAGTTACTGTGAAGCACCTTCTTGAATGTGGTTTTGAGTAGCCTGAGGGGTGCTGTTTTTGGAATGGTGTCACTTTTGGGTGTTCTGTGTCATGTAGACCTTTCAAAATTGCTTCAAATGTGATGTGGTCCCTAAAAAAAGTGGCTTTGTAAATTTTGTTGTAAAAATGAGAAATTGCTCATAAACTTTGAACCCCTATAACTTCCTTAAATTTTTATTTTTTTTTCCCAAAATTGTTCTGATGTAAAGTAGACATGTGGCAAATGTTATTTATTAATTATTTTGTGTCATATGTCTTGCTGGTTTTAGAGCATAAAAATTCAAAGTTTGAAAATTACAAAATTTTCAAAATTTTCGCGAAATTTCCATTTTTTTCACAAAGAAACGCAAAAAATATCGGCCTAAATTTACCACTGACATGAAGCCCAATATGACACGAGAAAACTATCTCAGAATCTTTGGGATCCGCTGAAGCGTTCCAGAGTTATAACCTCATAAAGTAACACTGGTCAGAATTGCAAAAAATGGCCTGGTCTTTAGGGTCAAAATAGGCTTGGGGCTGAAGGGGTTAATAATAATAATAATAATAATAATAACATGGCAGACAAATACCATAAAACCATAAGAACATATTATCAGCTTATACTATAGTGATAATACCACCGAACCGATCATTAACCAAAGCCACTGCACCAGGTGTGATATTACTACCATACAGTAACCATATAATGGTAATATCAGGTTTACGCCATGCTCTGCAGACTTTATATGTGTACTCTGTACAAATTCTCAGCAGTGACATTCTTCATGATCATGATCTATTCATTTTCTTTTTTCCATTCAGCCCACACCAGCATATTAATTTCTCCCATCCAAACGGTAACCCAGAGACATCTATGACATTGCTTTCCAGCCCCCTCTGTACATTCTCCAGCACAAACCATATAATGATATAACCAGTGCCCTATACAGTAAAAATGTCTCTTTATGCCTTGCACAGAAGTAGTAGCCCACACAATAAAAGCCCCTTCTCTGTACCCTACACTGTAATAGAGTTCCCATTGTATTTCCTTATAGTAAAACTATCCCCTTAAACCTCCTTATAGGGAATAATCCTCATGTGCTTTCTCCTATAATACCCCTTATAATAATTATCTCTTACCTCCTGTAACGTCTGCCCAGGACCACAGTCTCAGGATTGCTGTCATGGACAGACTAGGGCTAGCTGCCCATTCAGCAGAATCCTGAGAACCCCAAAACCCTTTAACCCTGTGCGGAGATCTGGAATTACTACAGGGTCCAGGAGGTCACTGCATATGGAAGGCTGCATTCCAGAGAAGAGTAGTCATTAGGCAGGATAAAACCAGGAGGTGCAAAAAGGGACAAAATTGGCAGGCAAGAGCGTAGTCAGGAAATCAGGCTAAGATCAAACCGAGATGGCAGAGAAATACAAAAACGGGAGGCAGGGGAGTCATCAGAGAGCAGGCAAAGGTCAAAACAAAGGGATCAATAATACAGAGAAGGGTGTGAACAAATAACTAAATAAATAAAAAAACCAGCACCCCAGAGAAGAAGTTCTGTAATGGCTGATAGTCACAGAAAGGAATACCTCCCAACATTTCATGAAATGAACAAGGATATTTATAGCAGCACTTACACAGTTATTTTGCCCCAACTGAAGCTACTTATTATTTTCACCTCTTTCTATGGCCCCCTTAGAATATTGTTCACCGAAAAATGCCCTTACACAGTATGATGTCCCCACATTCCTATACCTTATGATTGTGCAATAAACTCCAATGCCCTACAGCACCCCACACAGTCAGCTGGTCACCACGGCCCACTAAACCCAGTATTATATCCACTAAGGCTCCAAATATAGTATGACACCCACCACATCCCCCATAGAATATTATGCTACCCACCACAGCCCATCATGAGGTATGCTGCTACCCACAATAGTCCTCCATTGGTTATGCTTCTGCCCACCATATCCCCCACAGAGTTTTCTGCTACTCATCACAACCTCCCCATAAGGTAGGCTACCCACCACAGCCCCATGTAAGGTAATTCTGCTACCCACACAGACCTTGTATGGTATGATAGCTCCCAAATTGATCCACATAACAAATTATAATCCCCATACAGCCCTCCATATAAATGATATATGATTGTCCTCACAGAGTCACTCATAGCATAACATGGTCTCCACAAAGCTCCCCATAATGTATTATGGTCCCAACAATGCCTAAAAAAAGGGAAACAAATAAAATTGTATACTCACCTATTTCAGGTTCCTTGTCTACTGCAGCTGCTGTCTCCTCTTCAACCATGTCTTGCTGTGGATGTGGCTGGTACAATGCAGTGGCATCATTGCACCATCCAACATCTCCAGCAGGCCGCAGGTTGGAAATAGGTTGTTTTCCTGCTGGAAAAAATGACAGAGCTAGTGACTCTTTTCTCCACCACAGCTGTTAACATTACTGGCGTCCTCCAGAGGCCAATACTATTGACAGTGTTGAAGTCAGAGCAGCCCATGACTATTCTGGTCCATCTAACATTTGTCATGTTTGTCCGATGGTCAGTCTGGCCTTGCCCAAAGCACACAAGTTGTTCTACAAAAAAAGTTTAAAGAATAATAATAATAATAAGTTTTATTTCTATAGCGCCAACATATTCCGCAGCGCTTTACAATTAAGAGGGGACATGTACAGACAATATGAGACAATACAAAATAACAAAATTAAGATACCAGGAGGAGTGAGGGCCCTGCTCGTAAGCTTACAGTCTATGAAGAAGAAAGTTATAATTTTGGAATGGCCAAATAAAGAGTCTTTGCCTTAATCCTATAGAAATGTTCAAAAAGGTCCTGACATGAGCCTTTAAAGGTAGAAAATTCACCAACAGAGCCACAATTGTTTTACGGGAGCAATGGCATAAAATCCCTCCAAACCAATGTGCAGGACTAATCAAAAATTACTGGACATGTTTAGATGCATTTATTGCTTCACAAGGCGGCACACCAGATACCGAAAATAAAGGTTCTCATACTTTTGCCACTCACAGATATTGAATCCTTTTCACCCTAGAAAAATGACAAAATCTAATATTGTGTACTCATTTGTTTGGTTTGGTTGAATTCAGCTACTTTTAGTCTGAAAATCTAATTTAGTTTTATGTCAAATTTATGCAGAAATGGGAAAAAAATCTAAAGATTCATAAACTTTATTGGGTCTATGTTTAATTTATAACCTTTAGCTTTCCAACTCATTCTCTTGATATTGATGCTGCATTTCTGAATTTGGGTTTTATCGTATCCATGTACATGTCTGTCCGCTTACCTTCCATTTGCATCTCATCACTACAAGCTAGCAATTTTCCAGAGCAAAATAGCTGAAATGTTGAAAATAGGATAAGAGAAAAGCGCGCTCCTGTGTAAAATCAAATGATAAAAACTATTGTAAATGCAGTGTGATGGCCACACTCACCTGATCCCGTTGTACATCAGGTACAACACTGGGAAACCAGCCGAAGGGAAATCCAGGGTGTACCCCTAAGGCATCAGCGGGGATCTCGTCCTCTCCAGCCCGCAAGAATTCCAGCTCGGGCGGCCGCTCACGCGATCGATAACCCACGTGGAGAGCACAGCCGCCAGACCAGCGCTAGGCTGCAGCTCCTCCTCTGGGATGGACGGACCCGTGGACCCGATGCCGGTGACTCACCGGCCCTTCAGAAGCGTAGATAGATTCAGGCACATTCAGGCAGATCTTGGATTAGCTGCAGCAGCCCCGTGAACTCCAGCAAGGAGATGGAAGATTTAGGGATAACGAAGAAAAATCACGGTATCGGCTGCGCTGCTAAGAAAGTTCGTAGAGATGATAATATTATTATTCCAGAGTTTTTATTTGCAAAATATAAGCCACAACGCGTTTCGGGACGCTGCTACCTGAGGAAGGGGGAGCTTTTATCCCCGAAACGCGTTGTGGCTTATATTTTGCAAATAAAAACTCTGGAATAATAATATTATCATCTCTACGAACTTTCTTAGCAGCGCAGCCGATACCGTGATTTTTCTTCGTTATCCTTGAAATGTTGAAAATGTGTAAGTACAATGGGAACATGAGTAATAAACACTAAGTTAAAGTGATGTAGAGTATATAAGACATGGTACATTTTCCATTGATCTACATTGATATCTTCACAATATATTGAGGCATAATATATTTCATGATATTCAGAAGCAATTATATACTTATTTCTAGTAAAAAGTCTTTTTTCTGTCGTGATTCTGTATCAAAATATTTTACCTCTTCAGAAAAAAAGAAAAATTATAGCTAATTTTAATTATTTGTCTTATTGCATTACATGAAATGAGTTGGCATAGAACTAACAGATGTTATTGGCCTATTACAACAATGCTGACACATTTCGTAATCCTGCTTCCATGCAAGCACTAATGAAAGCATAGCAAAACATGCATTATTCCTTTAATTAGTGTATTATTTTCCACATTAACCGGTTTCAATGAGGGAAAATCACATCTGCTACATCTGTACCAAGCAAATTGCATGTATAGAATATTACAGCACAGCAAAACTCATTTTTAAAACTGTTTCTCTGCACAGAGGCATTGATAAATTATTAACCCATTACTAACACATGCAAGGCAAATCTAATATTTCTGACTGGTGCAAGAATATAGTTTGGCGCCGTCCCCGCATGTGGGTTGAGTAGTCGTCACGTGACATCATATGTGATTTACACACTTATAGCCACGTAACGACGAGCTGCTCTTCACAATTCTCTAAATGTTCAGCAGAAAACTGCAGCCCCTGCCTCATAGAGTGAAAAAAGATGAACAGCTAGTAGTCACGAGACCATAAGTATGAAAATCGCATGAGTGAAGTGGCCATGTGATGACTGCTGGTACTAGCTAGCAGAGATGAATCCATGCAGTGTGTATATTACACACTGTTAGAATTGGCTATGCTACAGTGCTAAAAAAACCCAGTGTCATTACCTGGATCTGTTGAAGCATTACAGGGGTATTACATCATAAAATGATACTGGTCATAATTTAAAAAAAGTAGCCTGGACATGAAGGTGAAAATAAGCTTGGGGGTGAAGAGGTTAAAAGTGTTGTCTAAGCTTTTGATGAGAGTCTGCAGACACTCTAGATGACTGCAAACTTCTGAATTCTCACAGTGCGTGCACTGCACAATATTTGGATTCTCCCATGCCGTCAGCAAGAGTAGACAGTCATGTGAGTGGAAGAATGTCCTGCCTCACTCAATTCAGTTGTATTGCACGAGACCAGGCATGTCTAGTTGACATGTAATCACATGTATGTAAATTGCATATTCTTGACCTCCCACTCTCAACATTGGCACTAGAGAATCCTAACAGCGTGCAATGCACGCACTGTGAGAACTCATACATAGACTAACTGCCGACTTTCATAAAAAACTTAGACAACAGCTTTAACCCTTCACTCCTGAGCTTGTTTTCACCTTCATGACCAGACCATTTTATTGAATTATGACCAGTGTCATTTTATGATGTAATAGCTCTGTACACTTCAACGAATCCAGGTAATTCTGAGATTGTTTTTTGTGACAAATTGTACTACTTGAAAGTGGTGAATTTAGGACAATATCTTTTGTGTTTATTTGTGAAATAAATGAAAATTGGAAATTTGCCAAAAGCGTTGAGAATTTTGCAGTTTTCAGCCTTAACATTTTTATGCTCTTAAAATATAGTTATGCAACACAAAATAGTTTTAAATAACATTTCCCACATCTAATTTACATAAGCGCAGTTTTTAAAACATCATTTTTTTTGTTAGAAAGTTAGAAGGGTTCAAAGTTTATCAGCAATTTCTCATTTTTGCAATAAAAATGTACAAAACCATTTTTGTTAGGGACCACATCACATTTGAAGTGACTTAGAGAGGCCTAGGTGATCCCAAAGTGAAACCATCATAAAAACTTCCCCCTTCAAAGTACTCAAAATCACACAAAAGACATTTATTAAGCCTTTAGATGCTTCAAAGGAACTAAAGCAATATGGAAAAAAAAATGAACATTTTACTTTGTCCACAAAAGTGTCAATTTAGCCCCCGATCTGCCTAAATAGTGAACTTCCCCCACAAGTGACCCCATTTTGGAAACTCATTGAATTTATCTAGATGTTTGGAGACCACCTTGAAACCCCAGGTACTTCACAGAATTTTATAGCGTTGAGACATAAAAATAAAAAAATACATTGTTTACAAGAAAAATGTTGCTTTAACTCCAAATCTTTCATTTTCACAAAGATATATTGGACCATACAAATTATTCTGCAATTTCACCAATACATTATTACCTTATATGTGGTCAAAAACTGCTTGTGAGGCACAGTGCAAAGTGAAGAAAGGAGAAAAGAAAGAGTGCCTTATTTGAGTTCAGATTTAGTTAGAATGGTTTGCCTGTTGCCATTTCAAAATCGCAAAGACTATGAGGTACTTAGACAGTGAGCCTTGTTTAGGTGATAGACAGCTGAATGCTTCTATGGGATGGTGTAATGATGCTCGGTGATGCTGCAAGTCGTGGTCCTGTTGGAAGGGGGAGGGAGAGGCACACAATGCAGCGGAGGAGGGAGTACGAGGAGCCTCAGATGTTTCCTGTTTTTTTCAGGTGTGTACTCCACTACAGCCTAATCTTTTCATTCAGATGCCTCGTCATGCAGGTGATGATTAGATTAAGAACATGTATGCCTTGCTTCAGGCTCTGATGGCACAACATGAAAAATGCCTGTGTTTTGCATGAAAACACATTGCCTAAAGAGATGCCCCATCATTAAGAGCCTTTGAGCTGCCTTTGGTATTCTTGGTATGGTGGGCAGTAGCTGGTGACGATCTAGCTAGGGGAAAGCCACTGTGGTTTTGTACCTTGCTCTATCGTTTTCTGTACAGCAGGGGCAGCATGACTGCTATCTCTTCCTCTGAACTGAGCATGTCACACATGGCTTTAACTCCATGTTGGTTCTAGGACCTCAACATCCCACACATCATTTTCCACCGACTCCTCACACCTGACCTCCTTGTCAGTCTGCACAAAGCATAAATCCGCAACAGTTAGCACCCGTGTTTTATCATCATCATCATCATCAAAGATGTGCTGTGGAGGTCTGCAACTTCTTGTGTGCATTACCCTTCCTCATCCTCAAACAGAAAAAGTGGTCAAGAATCAGTGCACTCAATTTCTGCCACTTCTGGAGCAGGGCCAGGTGGATGGCCCACAGAATCCCAGCATACTGAGTTATCAAAAATCAGAAGTGAATGTTGCATGACTTAGGCTCAGACTGCTTGCCTGATTTGCTAGGGGATGAGGTAGAAGCCAGATACCCATCCTCACTTTCAGCATGGAACCGGGTGGAAGACAAAGCAAAGGAACTGGAGGCCCTCTCAGGCATCCAATGTAAAACCGCCTCTACTTCTTCTTCCCTTACCATTCATGCAACTGTACGCAGGCAAAATAAATTATGGACAATATCCTGTCATTTGCTTGCACCAGAGGAAGGTGTTTTATTTTGGCACATAGCAGGCAAAAATCGACCAAATCCTCTCCGTGCAGAAGCTCTTCCACATGCAGCTGCACAATGGCCATGCCTCAAATTTGAAGCTCTCCTCATTGATATCACTCCAGAAAAGTTCAGAGTATTACATGGCCTGCATACAGAGAGAGTGCCCAGTAAATAATTACACTGCCTTTTTTCAGAGTGCCCCATAAGAGCATTTTAAATGTATTCCCAGAGAGCCTGGTGTAGAGTGGCCACACGGAGACTTGGATACAGAGATTTTTTTAAGAGTTCCGAAATTGTAAACTCATACTGTCTCTTTCTCAATCAGCATCCTCTAAAAGCAAAATGGACCACCCGTAAGCCAGCATTTATACAGGCTATGTCAGTTAGTTTGCCAGCCAATCACAGCTTTACATTGAACTACTATCTTGGACAAAGACTTCTGGGAAAAGTCTGCATTTAGGTTTTAACACTGGGCACTAGTTGTCCTGTACTAACCCTAAACCTTACAGTTTGGGTTCCCTCGTCCTTAATAATTAGAGAAAAAGTAAATAAAGTATCAAAGTACATGGGAGAAAACAGAATAGACATGATGTGTATAAGTGCTCAAGGTGAGAAATACAATTAAAATGATTGTGCTTACCAAGCTTGGAGCCAGATGTGCATGTGCTGGTTAGCACTCTATTCGCTGACTGACAGCATTTTGATGGGCCCCACAGGCCGAAAATGACAAATTGTAATGAGGTGTGACATAGATCCTTCTATTGTGGGGCACAAAAAAGCTGTGACAGATAGAGGAAGTGTCAGATGACGTGGGGCTTGTAAGAGATCTGTAAAGGAAATGTGGCACAGGCACTGGAAATTAGGCATGTATCTATATATAGAAGTAGGGGAAGATTGTGTACATGTGTAGAAAGAATTTAAGTAAAAGAGACATAATTACCCTGTGACATCATGATGTTGTGAGGACTAAAGTGCACCAGAGACACTAGAAAGTCATTAAGAGTGACTAGGATTCGTTGGAGCTCTAGGGAGCTACGCAATAAGACGGGGTAGGATAGAGGACTATATTCATTATATGTGTCCCCCTCTTCCATATAATTTTTACTAGAATTATATCTTTTAAACTTTGTTAGAGTGGTATAGATTACCATAAGTAAATAAATAAATATATATTATTACCCTGTTGTTCATTATATACAGTAGTTTCTAGTGGAGATTCACATTACCTACTAATTGATCTATGGAATCTCTTATTGTTCTACAATAACATCAATGTAAGGAGACAAATATGTTTGCATTTGATGTCACATTATTAACTTATGTTGCTATTTCAATAATTGTGAATTTAACCCCTTTTACGACCTTGGACCTACTGGTATGTTCAAGGTCATGTCTGTCCCTTTAATGTGGGCTCGGTCAGCGAGCCCGCAGATTTCCCTACAGATGTTAGTTAATCTGATCAGCCGACACGTGCAACTAACAGGCAGGGGTGGAATGGGGAGCCACTTGTGCCAGTTAGCCAGTTAAATCCCCCTGTCAAGCTCTTACAATTGGATTAAATGTGCACGGGTAGGGAGTGCATCATTCATTGATTCCGTTGCGGCCCCATGACAAAATCACGGAGCGCCAATGGGTTGTCAAGGTAAAAATGGTGTAGATAAGGTTAAGCCGCACTGCTGTGCAATAAAAGACAATCCATTAGCCTTGAAAGTGATTTATCACAAAGGTCTGCCCTGTTGTACCCATCAATCAAAGTGTAGTGCATTTCTTCAACTTTGAATAAATATATTTCTGCAACCAATTATTCCATCTTTCAACAACAGGTATGGCTGGATTCAGAATCTTATTGCCTGTATGGAACTGCCTTTAATTCATATTGCAAAATCCTGGTCACTGGTTCTCTTTAACTGCTGCTTTATGCTTTAGTTAACAGTATCAATGTACCGCTTTATACAGTTTATGATATAAATGCTTAATTCTGGTTGTTATGGACACCAGGTCAGTTATCTTTCATTTTTTTTTGTTCTCTCAAGGTCCAAAATATATATTACTATATCATTCCTTATCAACTTTATTCCCTGCATTATTTTTCTCCTTTTCTACTGTAATTGCATATTTTTCTGCATGTGAAACTTGTATCATCAATGAACCTTAAAGTGAAACCAGATGAAGGTCATATTCACACCTTGGTAATGGTCTTTGAGTGTTGTATAAATCTCATCCCAATATATGATATGGAAAATACATGATTTTCAAAGTGTTAAAGAGAAACCTGCCACCTGTTGTTTCTGTACATCATTATTTGCTGTATGATTTAGTACTACATACAGTTAGGTCCAGAAATATTTGGACAGTGACACAAGTTTTGTTATTTTAGCTGTTTACAAAAACATGTTCAGAAATACAATTATATATATAATATGGGCTGAAAGTGCACACTCCCAGCTGCAATATGAGAGTTTTCACATCCAAATTGGAGAAAGGGTTTAGGAATCATAGCTCTGTAAGGCCCGTTTCACACGTCAGTGAAAAACAGTGACGTTTTTCACTGGCGTGTAAAACATGCACATGTCCCTGCGTGTGCCATGAATCACGGCACACGTGGGTTGTCTAAGTGCAATCCGGGCTCCGTTCTCCGTGGCCCGTGATTGCACTTAGAAATCAACTCACCTGTGCCCGCTCCCACTCTCCATGGTGCTGTTAGCTCCCATGGTGCAGCATCCGGCCGGCGGTGACCCCTGCAGCAGCTGCTTCCGGGTCAGCTGTGTCGTGCATCATTAAGATGCGCGACAGTAATCAGCCGGCTTAGAAGCAGCAGGCTGCACGGGCTGCAGAGAGTGCGGCTGAAGCCGGGTGAGTTAAAATGTTTATTATTTTAAATGCACGTTTTTTTCTGGCATGTGTTTCACGGACCACACCACTGCGTGGTCCGTGGGACATCAGTGATGCCAGAAAAAAATGGACATGTCTCCGTGCAACAATCACGCACACGCAGGTACGCTGCACGGAGACACGTGCAGTGAAAAATCACTGACGTGTGAGCAGACCCATTCATTATAATGGGTTTGCGTATGTCAGTGATTCTGGTACGTTTAAAAAAAAAGCACAAACGTACCAGAATCACTGACGTGTGAAAGAGGCCTAATGCATAGTCTCCTCTTTTTCAAGGGACCAAAAGTAATTGGACAAGGGACTCTAAGGGCTGCAATTAACTCTGAAGGCGTCTCCCTCGTTAACCTGTAATCAATGAAGTAGTTAAAAGGTCTGGGGTTGATTACAGGTTTGTGGTTTTGCATTTGGAAGCTGTTGCTGTGACCAGACAACATGCGGTCTAAGGAACTCTCAATTGAGGTGAAGCAGAACATCCTGAGGCTGAAAAAAAAGAAAAAATCCATCAGAGAGATAGCAGACATGCTTGGAGTAGCAAAATCCAGAGTCGGGTACATTCTGAGAAAAAAGGAATTGACTGGTGAGCTTGGGAACTCAAAAAGGCCTGGGCGTCCACGGATGACAACAGTGGTGGATGATCGCCGCATACTTTCTTTGGTGAAGAAGAACCCATTCACAACATCAACTGAAGTCCAGAACACTCTCAGGGAAGTAGGTGTATCTGTCTCTAAGTCAACAGTAAAGAGAAGACTCCATGAAAGTAAATACAAAGGGTTCACATCTAGATGCAAACCATTCATCAATTCCAAAAATAGACAGGCCAGAGTTAAATTTGCTGAAAAACACCTCATGAAGCCAGCTCAGTTCTGGAAAAGTATTCTATGGACAGATGAGACAAAGATCAACCTGTACCAGAATGATGGGAAAAAAAAAGTTTGGAGAAGAAAGGGAACGGCACATAATCCAAGGCACACCACATCCTCTGTAAAACATGGTGGAGGCAACGTGATGGCATGGGCATGCATGGCTTTCAATGGCACTCGGTCACTTGTGTTTATTGATGACATAACAGCAGACAAGAGTAGCCGGATGAATTCTGAAGTGTACCGGGATATACTTTCAGCCCAGATTCAGCCAAATGCCGCAAAGTTGATCGGACGGCGCTTCATAGTACAGATGGACAATGACCCCAAGCATACAGCCAAAGCTACCCAGGAGTTCATGAGTGCAAAAAAGTGGAACATTCTGCAATGGCCAAGTCAATCACCAGATCTTAACCCAATTGAGCATGCATTTCACTTGCTCAAATCCAGACTTAAGACGGAAAGACCCACAAACAAGCAAGACCTGAAGGCTGCAGCTGTAAAGGCCTGGCAAAGCATTAAGAAGGAGGAAACCCAGCGTTTGGTGATGTCCATGGGTTCCAGACTTAAGGCAGTGATTGCCTCCAAAGTATTCGCAACAAAATATTGAAAATAAAAATATATTTTTTGGGTTTGATTTATTTGTCCAATTACTTTTGACCTCCTAAAATGTGGAGTGTTTGTAAAGAAATGTGCACAATTCCTACAATTTCTTTCAGATATTTTTGTTCAAACCTTCAAATTAAACGTTACAATCTGCACTTGAATTCTGTTGTAGAGGTTTCATTTCAAATCCAATGTGGTGGCATGCAGAGCCCAACTCGCGAAAATTGTGTCACTGTCCAAATATTTCTGGACCTAACTGTAGGTGATGGTGGCATTATATTTTGTAATAAAGACGCAGCCATCTTTTCTTATATGATAAGAATTATATGTAAATAAAATTCATTAAGAGTATGGAGTTGGCTACTGTTCATGAGTATAAAACTTTTCCTAACGCTTACTGAATGATTAAAAGGGTTCCAAAAATCTTAAAGGAAACCTGTCACCACTTTTTTGGACTATAAGCTGCGGCCACCACCACCGGGCTCTTATATACACCATTCTTACATGCTGTATATAAGAGCTCAGGCCGCTGTGACAACATAAAAAACACTTTATAATACTTACTTAACGGTCACTCTGCGGTGGAATAGAACCTAATAATGTAGAAATGCAACAATCTTTATTCTAGTACAATACACAAAACACACTCCAGATCTATTCTCCCCAAAATAAGGGCAGAAGTAAGCCAAATGTGGGGTAGGAGTATTGCCCAGGCAATTAGATTACATTAGAAGCAATATGTTGTACTGGTTAGCAGAAAGTACAGTACTGTATCTTCAAATGCAAATTGATAGACATGCTATATACGAGTAGTATATACTGTACTCTATAATGGTAAGAAGAGAAATTTCCAGCAAACTTGTCCAAGCAAAAATTTTTCTTAAAAATAAAAAACTTTATTTTAAATACATATTAAAAAGTCAATTTCAGGGTCAATGAGAGCCCATGCAAGAGAGGACGTGTTTCGAACGTAGTGTTCTTAGTCTGTCTCTTTGACCCTGATATGGACTTTTTAAAATGTAGTTAAAATAAAGATTTTTTATTTTTAAGAAAAATTTTTGCTTGGACAAGTTTGCTGGAATTTTCTCTTCTAACCGCTACTGCAAGGACTTGCCGACCTTCCTCCTTCCCTGCACGGTCCACAGCATATAGGTCTCCATCTGAGCAGGTGAGCCGGATAAAAACCTTTTTTCCTCTTTGTACTCTATAATGGTATCCTATATACAGTATACAGTACATACTGTATGTACAGAAAGTTACCTCCAGAGCGGGTCAGAGAATGGTGAGAGGACGGAACCGGAAGTTTGCACGGCCATCATTTGCTCTTATTACAAGTCATTGCTCTTAAACCAAGTTACAAACTTTTAAAAAGATTTGCTTGTCTTGCAAAACGCCCTCAAACCAATGTACTCTTAATCCAAGGTTCCACTGTAAGGGGTTTTTCTAACCCTCATATACCAAACCTTTGTTTGGGCCTCCCCTTTTCATTGGACTCCGCTTAAATATACTTTTCAAGAAAAACTCTTTATGTCTATTCATGTTAGGTGGACATATAAAAATGTTTTAAAAAATTCCAGATTCGGAAATTATATATATACACAGTATAGTACAAATATGGCTAGAAGCATGCATATTCTCATTGATATTTTTTTGATACACGTATTAGCCCCTTCACGACCGCGGGCAGAAAAATTACGTCCTATTGTAACGTGACTTAACGACCAGGGACGTAATTTTACTGCCTAAAGTTCATTTGATTGCCGTGGCCATAGCAACGGCTTTCAAATGATGTCCCCTGCTGTTTCTTACAGCAGGGGACCTTTGCTTCACCCCAGGGGGGGTGGCATCGCCACCCCCCATCGATGATCGATGTGATTGGCTGTTCAAATCTGAACCGCCAACCACATCTTTCGCACTGATTTCGGTAAAAATAATGCCAGAAATAGTGCGATACTGTGAGATCCAGCTATGAGACGCCATAGCAGGTACAGCAGATCATAGGTGGATCTCAAACATGCCGCCCCCAGCCCCTGCAGCACTGATTGGAGCGATCGTGTTATGACGCGCCTTCGCTCCAATCAGTGTGCAGTGGGGCGGTTTGATTTGCTGGTGGCCGCCCTCCCCAGGCCTGTGCTGGTCTGGGGACCCTCCCCCAACATGTCTGCAGCGTGCAGCACTGGCTGGTACTAGTGGTACTACAACACCGCTGCTGCTGCCGCTGCTGTCACATCACGGAGCAGGAGCAGGAGCGGTGAGTATTGTGCTCACCTTGCAGCCCCTGCGCGCTTCTGTGATTGCTCCTGCGCGCTCCCGTAATGGCCCCTGCCCGTGCCCCCCTGCGATCTTCCCCCCGACATCCCGATCTTCCCCCCCGACATCCCGATCTGCCCCCCCGACATCCCGATCTGCCCCGCCAACATCCCGATCTGCCCCCCGACATCCCGATCTTACCCCCCGACATCCCGATCTGCCCCCCCGACATCCCGATCTGCCCCCCGACATCCCGATCTGTCCTACGACATCCTGATCTGCCCCCCGCCATCCCAATCTGCCGGCCTCCCCCGTGATCTCTATTCTGCAGCTCCTCCGGTATCTCCATCCTCCTCTGCTCTCCCCCTCTGCTGTCCCCCTCCCCCTCTGCTGTCCCCCCGACGTCCTCTTACCTGTCTTCACCGGCCGATCACATCTGCCTCCATCGCTGGGTCCTTCTTCCTGGGTCTTCTGCTGAGCTGTCCAACTTCCTGCCTGCTGGCTACTGCTGTAAAGCTGTTCCCCCTGCTAATCCTCTGGGTACTGTGAGTATAACTTTTTTTTTTTTCTTTTTTTTCCTCTATCCCATGTCCATTTTTACACCTCATGCGTCCGTGCGTCCCGCCGAGCGCTGATCAGGGATGCAGATCACGTATCTGCATCTGTGGTCAGTTTTCGGCGGGACTTTTTTTCCCATATCCCCGACGCTTTTTGTATCGCATCCGTCCGTGCGTCCCGGTGAGCGCTGATCAGGGATGCACATAACGGATCGGTATCCCTGCTCAATTTTTGGCGTGACAAAAAGCATCGGGGATACGGAAAAAAAAGTCACGCCAAAAATTGAGCAGGGATGCCGATCCGTTATGTGCATCCCTGATCAGCGCTCGGCGAGACGCACGGACGGATGCGATACAAAAAGCGTCGGGGATACGGAAAAAAAAGTATCGCATCTGTCCGTGCGTCCCGCTGAGCGCGGATCAGCATCCCTGCTCAATTTTTGGCGTGACTTTTTTTTTTTTCCGTATCCCCAGTGCTTTTTATATCTCATCCGACCGTGCCTCCTGCAGCGGCCGATCAGTGCACTGCGTCTGTGCGTTTGAAAAGTCAAATGGCGTTCCTTGTCTTCTGAGCCCCGCCATGCGCCCAAACAATTGATTTCCACCACATATGAGGTATCTGCGTACTCGGGAAAAATTGCACAATACGTTTTATGGTGCATTTTTTTCCTGATACCGTTGTAAAAAGAAAAAAAAAAGCTACCTTGTTGCTGCAAAAATGAAAAAAAAAAATTAAAAAAAAAAATTAATTTTCACGGTTCAACGTTATCAACTTTCAGTGGAGCCCCTGGGGGAAAAAGGGGCTCACTAAACATCTAGATAAATTCCTTGAGGGGTCTAGTTCCAAAATGAGGTAATTTGTGGGGGAACTCCACTGTTTAGGCACCATAGGGGGGGTCTAAAAACGTGACATGGCGTCCGCTAATGATTCCAACCAATTTTGCTGTCAAATGGTGCCCTTCTCTTCTGAGCCACGCCATGCGCCCAACAATTATTTTCCACCACATGTGAGGTATCTGCGTACTCAGGAGAAATTGCACAATACGTTTTATGGTGCATTTTTTCCTGATACCCTTGTGAAAAAAAGCTACCTAGTTGAAGCAACAGTTTTGTGGTAAAAAAATTTTTTTTTCATTTCACGGCTCAACGTTATAAACTTCTGTGAAGCCCCCAGGTGTTCAAAGTGCTCACCAAACATCTAGAAAATTTATTTGAGGGCTCTAGTTTCCAAAATGGGGTCACTTGTGGGGGAGCTCCATTGTTTAGGCACCTCAGGGGGTCTTCAAACCTGACATGGTGTCCGCTAATGAGTGCAGCTAATTTTGCGTTCAAAAATTCAAATGGCGCTCCTTTCCTTTCGAGCTCTGCCGTGTGCCCAAACATTTGATTTCCACCACATATGAGGTATCTGCGTACTCAGGAGAAAATGGACAATACATGTTATGTTGCATTTTTTCCTGATACCCTTGTGAAAAAAAAGCTACCTAGTTGAAGCAACAGTTTTGTGGTAAAAATTTTTTTTTTCTTTTCACGGCTCAACGTTATAAACTTCTGTGAAGCCCCCAGGTGTTCAAAGTGCTCACCAAACATCTAGAAAAATTATTTAAGGGCTCTAGTTTCCAAAATGGGGTCACTTGTGGGGAAGCTCCATTGTTTAGGCACCTCAGGGGGTCTTCAAACCCGACATGGCGTCTGCTAATGAGTGCAGCTAATTTTGCGTTCAAAAATTCAAATGGCGCTCCTTGCCTTTCGACCTCTGCCGTGCACCCAAACAATTGATTTTTACCCCATATGGGGTATCAGCGTATTCAGGAGAAAATGCACAATAAATTGTAGGGTGCACTTTCTCTTTTCTCCCTTGTGAAAATGAAAATTTTATGGCTAAAGTAACATTTTTGTGTTAAAAAGTAAAATTTTCATTTTTTCCTTCCACATTGCTTTGGTTCCTGTGAAGCACCTAAAGGGTTAATAAACTTCTTGGATGTGGTTTTGAGCAGTGTGAGGGGTGCAGTTTTTAGAATGGGGTCACTTTTGGGTATTTTCTGTCACCTCGGCTTCTCAAAGTCACTTCAAATGTGATGTGGTCCCTAAAAAAATTATTTTGTAAATTTTGTTGGAAAAATTAGAAATTGCTGATGAACTTTGACCCCTTCTAACTTCCTAACGAAAAAAAAAATTCTTTCGAAAATTGCGCTGATGTAAAGTAGACAAGTGGCAAATGTTATTTAGTAACTTTTTTGTGTGACATATCTCTCAGATTTATGGGCATAAATTTTCAAATTTTGAAAATTGCAAAATTTTCAACATTTTCGCACAATTTCCTAAATTTTCACAAATAAACGCAAAAAGTATCAGCCTAAATTTACAACTGACATGAAGTACAATATGTCATGAAAAAATAATGTCAGAATCGCCAGGATCCGTTGAAGCGTTTTAGAGTTATAACTTGTCAAAATGACACTGGTCAGAATTGCAAAAAATGGCCCGGTCATTAGGGTGTTTTAGTGGCCGGGGGTGAAGGGGTTAAGGTAGCCAGATAATTTTTGGCTTGTTAATTTGTAGTTTTAACAGCCATAACTTTTATATTTTTATGCAACTTACACTATGTGTAGTCTTTTTTTGTAAGACGCTCTATAGCTTCACTGTATGACGTCTTGTTTTTATAATGTGATGAGCTAATGGTTATTTTTAAAGGCCACTTAGACAAACACGTACAGGATATGATCATTACATTTGTGATAACCTTTTTTACAGGTTTACTTTGGAAAAAAAACAATCACTTTATTTTTTATCCACCATTTACTAATCATTAGTTATCTGTTCACTGTGTTGTACAGGTTGTTAACATTACTGAAAATATGTCCGTGGTATTTACAAAAAAATGTGCGAGAATGTGATTATTATAATTGTTTTTCATTATCTTTTAATCATTTTATAGGGAAAACAAAATTCTGACTTGTCTCACGAACAAAGTACATTTTTAATCAATAGATCTTGCAAGAATGTGTTTGTTTCAAAATTGAATGTGTTGAAAAAACGATTCCTGTGCTGAGATAATCTTATAAATGTGCCCCTGCTATGTGGAAGGGGAACTATCAAATGGAAACTTGCAAAAAATATATAAATAGACAAAGAGGCTTAGGTAGGCACCAAAAAAATAACACATGTAAAAAAAAATCCATTTTAACTCTTTCACGACCAATGACATACCTAAATGTCATTGGTCATGTATGTCTCTTTAATACAGGATTGTACAGCGGTCCCGTGCTATTCTTCTCACATGTTGGCTGATCTGCTCAGTCAACATGTGCAGCTATCAGGTGTGGGTGAATCAGAGATCTACCAGCGCCTGTTAACTAGTTAGATTGCGCTCTCAAACTCAGAAAACACAATCTTAAGGTACCGTCACACATAACAAGATCGCTAGCGAGATCACAGCTGAGTCACGGTTTCCGTGACGCAGTAGCGATCCCGTTAGCGATCTCGTTATGTGTGACACCTACCAGTGATCAGGCCCCTGCTGTGAGATCTCTAGTCGTTGCAGAATGGTTCAGGCCATTTTCTTCAAAGGCGATGTCTTTCTGGGCAGGACACATCGCTGTGTTTGACTCTGTGTGACAGGGTCACAGTGACTGCTGAGATCGTTATAAAGGTCGCTACTGCGACCTGTATTGTTCCTGCATCGCTGGTAAGATCTGACTGTGTGACATCTCACCTGTGACCTCCTAGCGACTTATCTGCGATCCCTATCAGGTCACATCGTTTTCGAGATCACTGGTAAGGGCTGGTTCACACTAAGTGACAGCGACAACGAAATCGCTGTTACGTCACCATTTTCTGTGACGTAACAGCGACCTTGTAAGTCGCTGTTATGATCGCTGCTTAGCTGTCAAACACAGCAGCCGAAGCAGCGATCATAACCGCGAGAGCAGGGAGCCGCGCACACTGCTTAGCGCTGGCTCCTTGCTCTCCTAGCTACAGTACACATCGGGTTAATTAACCCGATGTGTACTGCAGCTACATGTGCAGAGAGCCGGAGCCGGCAGCACAGGCAGCGTGAGAGCTGCGGAGGCTGGTAACTAAGGTAAATATCGGGTAACCACCTTGGTTACCCGATGTTTACCCTAGTTACAGCTTACCGCAGCTGCCAGATGCCGGCTCCTGCTCCCTGCTCGCTTCATTTCGTCGCTCTCTTGCTGTCACACACAGCGATCTGTGTGTCACAGCGGGAGAGCGCCTTTGAAGAAAACGAACCAGGGCTGTGTGTAACGAGCAGCGATCTTGCAGCAGGGGCCAGATCGCTGCTCAGTGTCACACACAGCGAGATCGCTAATGAGGTCACTGTTGCGTCACCAAAACCGTGCCGTAGCAGCGATTTCGGTAGCGATCTCGCTATGTGTGAAGCACCCCTAAGTCATTGTGTGTGACTGGGCCTTAACACATGCCTGCGAAGATCACATCATTCCCTCTGCAATGGGTGACCCAATGATGTGACCATGGAGCCCTGATGGGTTGTTATGACAGTTGATGACCCCTGTCACTGTCATTACAAAGTTCTTGTGAATGTCGGCAGACTCCCGACAGCCACAGATCATAAGCATTTTTGCTGTTCAGGGGCATGATGAATAGAGATGAGCGAACCTGAGTTTCAATGTTCAGAGTTCAGATTTGGAAACCAACTTCCAAAAGCAAAATTCGGTTTCGACGTTCAAGTGAATTACGAGTGCAAAGCACTCAAGCGAGCAGCGCAATGCTTGGGTAAGAGTGATGTTCAGCCCTGTGCAAGCCACTTGCAGTGTTTGAATAGCTCTCAGTTTGGGTAAAATCAGCATGATCAGATGTAGTGTGCACTAGAGATGAGCTGAAAGCGATAATCATCAACAGTAACAGAAATAAACACTTGAAATAGATCACTCTGTAATGACTCTATATAATATGTGTTTCCCTTTTTGTATTGAATTACTGAAATAAACTAACTTTTTGATGATATTCTAATTTATTGAGATGCACTTGTATTTGACAAGAAAATGCTTTACCTGATAGAAAGCTGCAGTCCCATTCTGTAATGTGTTTATATACTGCTTTACTTTCTCCCCAGGCCAGGAACTGTGATATCTTCAGACCATGTTCTGCTCGGTCAGACACAGGCATCATCAAAGTGTGCAACGTACTTTAATTCCAAGAGCTATTGATTTAAATAAACTAGACAACTGCTTTAAGTGACTCCACTGAATGTAGTAGCAATCATTTAGCAGTGTTTTATGTCACTTCCTAGTCATGCTTTGCATGGTTGAAAGACTCCAAGTATATAGTATTTCATATTTGAAACTTTGTTGCAAAGAGCTTGCTTTTAGGCTTACTATAAGACCTTTTTGATGTTCTTATGAAATAGGGGTCAGGTAAAAGCTTTGGTCCCTTTTAGTTGCCAGTCTTGATGATGGCTGCTCTAGAGCCATCTGTAGTAAAATACACTACACTCGTTAATAAATTTAGTGGATCTTCAAGTTGCTGTTCACCTGTCAGGGACTGAGTACTTTACTTTCTTGATTTTTGACACTTTTGTGGTGTGAATTATGATTGTCAGCATTTCTTGGTTACATCTCCATCGTTCTAAGCTACTACTACTTTCAAAAGAATTACGCAGCTGGCTGGGAGTGACATAGAGAGATAAATGTCTCAAAATTATAAAAAGTTTTACACTAAAGCTTTGATAAGAAAATGATTAAATAATTTGTTCCTTTGTCTTTTGCTTATTCAGTATGTATACAAAACAATGTAACAAACTGCAAGCAACATTAACCCCTTAACGACCGTGGGCAGTAAAATTACGTCCTAGCGGTCATAACGTTACTGCCCGCGGTCTGTCGGCGGCAGCATGCTGCGATCGGCGCACATCTCAGCTGATTTTCCCAGCTGAGATGTGTGCCTGCTAGGCACGAGCAGAATCGTTATCTGCTCGTGCCGTTTAACCCCTTAAATGGCGCTGTCAATATGTGACAGCGTCATTATAAGTGCGATCGCGGTAAACTTTTACTTACCGCCCGATACCGGAAGTCACGTGACGTGATCACGTGACTTCCGGTAGTTGTCATGGTAGCACAGGGATATGTGATGACTCCTGTACTGCACATGAATTGCTTTCACTTTCGCTGTGCCCGCGGCCCAGTGAAAAAGAAAGTGAGCGTATCTGCTGTTTACAGCTATGTAGCTGTGATCAGCAGATAGTGCAGAGTGATCAAACGGCTGATCGCAATAGCCCCCTAGGGGGACTAGTAAAAATAAAAAAAAAAAGTTAAATTTTTTTTGAAAAAAAAAATAAAAAAAAAACAAAAAAACCTAAAAGTTCAAATCACCCCCCATTCGCCCCATTGAAAATTAAAGAGTTAAAAAATTTAACAAATATACACACATTTAGTATCGCCGCGTTCAGAAACGCCCAATCTATCAAAATATAAAATCAATTAATCTGATCAGTATACGGCGTAGCGGCAAAAAAATTCCAAACGCCAAAATGACGTTTTTTTGTTGCCACAACTTTTGCGCAAAATGCAATAAGAGATGATCAAAACGTAGCATCTGCACAAATATGGTACCGATAAAAACGTCAGCTCGAGTCACGAAAAATAAGCCATCACTGAGCCATAGATCACGAAAAATGAGAACGCTACGGGTCACGGAATATGGCGTAAAACGTGCGTCACTTTTTTCGGACAAACTTCCGATTTTTTAACCCCTTATATAAAAGTATACCTATACATGTTTAATGTCTACGAACTCGCACTGACCTGAGGCAACACACTCACTCATCAGTTTTACCATATAGTGAACACAGTGAATAAAATATCTCAAAAACAATAGTGCTATCGCACTTTTTTGCAATTGTTCTGCAGTTGGAATTTTTTTGGTCGTTTTCCAGTACACTATATGGTAAAACTTATGATTTCATTTAAAAGTACAGCTTCCGCAAAAAATGAGCCCTCACATGACCATATTGACTGAAAAATATAAAAGTTACGTCTCTCAGAAAAAAAATCGCGAAAAAAAAACGGAAAGCGAAAAATCGGCCAGTCGTGAAGGGGTTAAACATTTTGGCCTCATCTTCAATGTTATTCTACTTCAAATCAGATCATGAAAATCCTAATCTCACCCTTTAATTGGAATTCATGATCTACATTTTGCTGTTACATGAGAGCAGCATGATGTTGCGGCAAAAAAACCTGATTCCAGCAATGTGGCACTTTCTGTGCTGGGTGTTGTTGTTTTGAAAAAAGAAACCTAGAATCAACAGGAGATTATCAATACTGAACTAAATGTCGTGTTCCTTGTCGTCCTCTTGTGCTGTCTAGGATGTCCGCAAGTCACTGATTAACATGTTCACCTCTAAAGCCTGCTTTACACACTTCAATAAATCCTTCAATCCGTCGTCGGGGTCAAGTTGTAAGTGACGCACATCCGGCATCGTTCGTGACGTGTTTGCGTGTGAAACCTACATGCGATCGATATTGAACGAAAATACGGTGATCGCATACACGTCGTTTATTCCTCATACATTGGACGTTTGGTAGTACGAAACTAGTGAATTGTAACGTGTGACATCCCTCATACGATTTTGGTGTCTGATGCTATGTGCGCAGGTGTGCGCTCTGCACCGCAGCTTAAAAAAGGTCCGCTTCAGAGCGCAGCTGAAAAGCTGCGTTCTGAAGCGCCTCACAATGTCTGTCATGCACTAATCTCTGTCAGTCCGTCACTATCTCTGTCACTCTCTCTCTGTCCATGTCAGTCTATCCCTCTTACCCCCTCTCTCATATACTCACCGATCCCCGATCTCCAGCGCCGCGCTGCACGGCATTCACACTGCTCCGGCGGCTTTTACTGTTTTGAAAAAGCCGGCCGGCCATTAAACAATCTCGTATTCCCTGCTTACCCCGCCCACCGGCGCCTGTAATTGGTTACAGTGAGACACGACCCCACGCTGAGTGACAGGTGTCACACTGCACCCAATCACAGCAGCCGGTGGGCGTGTCTATACTGTGTATTGAAATAAATAATTAAATAATTAAAAAAAACGGCGTGCGGTCCCCCCCAATTTTAAAACCAGCCAGATAAAGCCATACGGCTGAAGGCTGGTATTCTCAGGATGGGGAGCTCCACGTTATGGGGAGCCCCCCAGCCTAACAATATCAGCCAACAGCCGCCCAGAATTGCCGCATACATTATATGCGACAGTTCTGGGACTGTACCCGGCTCTTCCCGATTTGCCCTGGTGCGTTGGCAAATCGGGGTAATAAGGAGTTATTGGCAGCCCATAGCTGCCAATAAGTCCTAGATTAATCATGTCAGGTGTCTATGAGACACCTTCCATGATTAATCTGTAAGTGACAGTAAAAAAACACACACACACGAAAAAAATCCTTTATTAGAAATAAAAAACACAAACACATTCCCTCATTACCAATTTATTAACCCCCGACAAACCCTCCATGTCCGGCGTACTCCACAGTCCTCCAGCGTCGCGTCCAGCTCTGCTGCATGGAGGTGACAGGAGCAGCAGAAGACACCGCCGCTCCGGTCACCTCCACGCAGGTAATGAAGACAGCCGCGCGATCAGCTGATCTGTCACTGAGGTTACCCGCTGTCACTGGATCCAGCGGTGGATGCAGCGGTGGCCGCGGGTAACCTCAGTGACAGCTCAGCTGATCGCGCTACTCACCTCAGTTGCTGACTGGAGCTGACCGGAGCGGAGGTGAGTAGCGCGATCAGCTGAGCTGTAACTGAGGTTACCCGCTGTCACTGGATCCAGCGGTGGCCGCGGGTAACCTCAGTGACAGATCAGCTGATCGCGCGGCTGTCTTCATTACCTGCGTGGAGGTGACCGGAGCGGCGGTGTCTTCTGCTGCTCCTGTCACCTCCATGCAGCAGAGCTGGACGCGACGCTGGAGGACTGTGGAGTACGCCGGACATGGAGGGTTTGTCGGGGGTTAATAAATTGGTAATGAGGGAATGTGTTTGTGTTTTTTATTTCTAATAAAGGATTTTTTCGGGTGTGTGTGTTTTTTTACTGTCACTTACAGATTAATCATGGAAGGTGTCTCATAGACGCCTGACATGATTAATCTAGGACTTATTGGCAGCTATGGGCTGCCAATAACTCCTTATTACCCCGATTTGCCAACGCACCAGGGCAAATCGGGAAGAGCCGGGTACAGTCCCAGAACTGTCGCATATAATGTATGCGGCAATTCTGGGCGGCTGTTGGCTGATATTGTTAGGCTGGGGGGCTCCCCATAACGTGGAGCTCCCCATCCTGAGAATACCAGCCTTCAGCCGTATGGCTTTATCTGGCTGGTTTTAAAATTGGGGGGGACCGCACGCCATTTTTTTTAATTATTTAATTATTTATTTCAATACACAGTATAGACACGCCCACCAGCTGCTGTGATTGGGTGCAGTGTGACACCTGTCACTCAGCGTGGGGGGCGTGTCTCACTGTAACCAATCATAGGCGCCGGTGGGCGGGGTAAGCAGGGAATACCAGATTGTTTAATGGGCGGCCGGCTTTTTCAAAACAGTAAAAGCTGCCAGAGCAGTGTGAATGCCGTGCAGCGCCGGGGATCGGGGATCGGTGAGTATGAGAGAGGGCTGCTCAATTCAGTCACTCAGGGGATTAGCGGTCACCGGTGAGTCCTTCACAGGTGACCGCTAATCAGGGCGCGACACAGACAGAGCCACAGCATGACAATGAAGTCGGGTGAGGTTCACCCGAGTTCATTCTGACAGTGCGGCTCTGTCTGTGTCTGCTGTCATCTGCCATTCAGCTCTGCTACATGGCTGTCTGTGTCTGCTGTTAGCGGCCATGTAGCAGAGCTGAATGGCAGATGACATAGTAAAAACGCATCCCTACACATTACACACGCTTGTCAAGTCAATAAATAAAAAAAAAAAGGGTGCCCGATGCATACGTCACGGAACACATGATCTAAAGGATCGCACACAAAATTGATCAATTTAACATAGACTACTAACGCACGTGTGACAGCAAATGAACGACCTACGTGCAATCTCATTCAATCGCATATGCGACCTGGGCGTGTCACATCGCATACGAGATCGCATCCCTAATTGTAAGGTGTAAAGCTGGCTTTAGCCTGTTTTCACTTCCGCACAAGGACAATTTTTTCATATCTGACATTGTCATTTTGTAATGCTGAAATCTATAATAGTGATTCTGGGACTGTTTTTTCATCAACAATGTGTGATGATTCAAAGTCAATAAGGAATATCTGGTCACTTGTGTGGAGGTGAACTATTCTTAATTATGCCAGAAATATTATCATAGTATCATAGTTTTTAAGGTTGAAGGGAGACTCTAAGTCCATCTAGTTCAACCCGTAGCCTAACATGTTGATCCAGAGCAAGGCAAAAAAATAAAAAAAACAATGTGGTAAACAAGCTCCAATGGGGAAAAAAATTCCTTCCTGACTCCACATACGGCAATCAGACTAGTTCCCTGGATCAGCACCCTGTCATAAAATCTAATATACATAACTGGTAATATTACATTTTTCAAGAAAAGCATCCAGGCTCTGCTTAAATGTTAGTAGTGAATCACTTATTACAACATCATGCAGCAGAGAGTTCCATAGTCTCACTGCTCGTAAAGTAAAGAATCCTTGTCTGTGATTATGATTAAAGCTTATTTCCTCAAGACGCAGCGGATGCCCGTGTTCCAGTCACAGGCCTAGGTGTAAAAAGATCTTTGGAAAGGTTTCTGTACTGTCCCCTCATATATTTATACATTGTGATTAGATCCTCCTTTTTTCGCTGAGTCCGGAGACATGAGCCATTGTTTTTGTTAAACTGTCTGAAATCATTTTTGTATACTAACTTGTAGAAAGCATGCTGATTTTAGATTGCATAAGCCCCCTGTGATGCACTAGTCAGCATCATCTGGAGGACAATTGAACTAATGAACATTTAGGGAACATCCATGATTATTTCACCCTAATCTTGTGGGACACAATCCCCTGAAATGGGATCTGAGGAATATAAAAATTGGCCTGATCCTTTCACCGATGATTCTACAGGACTTCAGTCAAGGGATCATGGTTCCAGGTTTCGGATTACAGAACTGCTCCACTACCCCACACTGAGTCCAATTTATTTGGAGTTCTCAGGTTTGGACCATCCGGTAACCTTACAATACAACAAATGCTCGGGGGGATAGAACATGCCCGATGCGCATATCGGCGCGCCCCCTGTCGAAAGAACACTCCGAAATGTGCATCAGGCGCATTTCCTCCGCAGCGATATATATCTAGGTAATGTGGTTCTATATACTGTTATCCTGCTGAACAGTGCATGGCGCCCCTGACCTTTATATGACGTAGTGGCTTTACTCTATATACCTTTTAATATTGTACTCCTGCATGTTATGGTCTGGATGTTATATCCTCCCGAGCATTTGTTGTATTGTGTGCCCCTGTCAGCACTGGACTCCATCGCTACCATTGGAGCATATATTGATCTGATCTGAGATCTACCTTGTAGAGGTCTGTTGTCCTGTAACCTCATTGTACGATAGACACAGCCCTTTATTGTAGTATTTGTCCATTATAATATGCTCCTTGTTGCCTTGGTCTCTACTGCTTTTATGGGTGCATAGTATGGTACATTTATTGATACTGGTGATTTCAGCTCAGGAGGGGGTAGACTATCCATTATTTTTCTGTTGGGTTTACTGACACATGTTTATACATTGTTTGTCTCTACTTATATACACATGTAGGAGAAAAATATATATACATTTTTTCAGAGCTACTGCTTTTGCATCAGATTTTTGAGTGTATTACTCTATATATTGGTCTATTTTGGGCTATTTTTCGGCACTATTCTGATTCGATACAACCATTTTTTTGTATCTACAATTAGTACATTGTGATCGCCTTGTTGACTGCGGTGATGTAATCCTTTTGCCCTACCCCTTTCACCTCTTTTTATCAAAATAAAAATATAAATATGTTGAAACCATAAGATCGCCTCTTTTTTGTGTGTAGTTTCCTCAAACTATATAGTTATGCCAAACTAAATACATAAAAAAAATAATATTTCCACATGTCTAATTTATATCAGCATCAGTTTTGAAATATTATTTTTTAGGCAATTAAAAGGGTTAAAATTTCATTAGCAATTTCTCAAATTCCCAACAAAATTTACAAAACCAATTTTTTTATGGACCACATCACATTTGAAGTGATATTGAAGGACCAATGTGACAGAAAATAGCCAAAAGTGACACCATTTTAAAAACTGCACCCTTCAATTTGCTCAGATTATTATTCAAGGAGTTTATTAACCCTTTAGGTGCTTCACAGGAATTAAAGCAATGTGGATGAACAAATTGAAAACATTACTTTTTCTCACAAAAATATACTTAAACCCAAAATATTTCATTTTCTTAAGGGTAACAGGAGAAAATGGACCATACAGTTTGTTGTGCACTTTCTCCTGAGTAAGCTGACTCACCAAATGGGGTGAAAAACTACTGCTTGGGCACTCGGAGGTGCTTGGAAGGGAAGGAGCACTATTTGACTTTTGAAGTGCAAAATTGGCTAAAATAGACTTTGGATGCCATGTTGTGTTTACAGAACTCCTGATGAGCCTGAATAGATGAAACCCATGACAAGTTACCCCAATTTAGAAACTAGACCACTGAAAGAATGTATCTAGAGGTGTAATAAGCTCTTTGAACCTACAGGTGCTTCACAGAAAAATAAGAACTCACATATTTACCACAAAAATGATAATTTAGCCCCAAATGTATCATTTTAACAAGGGTAACAGGAGAACATGTACCATACAGTTTATTTATGCATTTTCTCCCAAGTACATCCATACAACTTATTTATTTAAAAAAAATACTTTTTGTGTGCACAGCAAGACTTGGAAATGAAGGCGCACCATTTTACTTTTGGGGATCAAAATTTGATGAAATTGATAGCAGATGCTTTGCTGCATTTGCAGACACCCTAATGTGCTAAAACAGCCCTCAAATGACTCCTGTGAAGTCTATTCCCCCAGCCTCGCCATTAATTTCTATGCACCCAGCCTCCCCTTTGATGTATATTCTTCCCATCCCTCACTTGTGAAGTATGTGCACCACCATCTCTTGTGATGTATATGCCTCCAGCCCTTCCTGTGATTTATATGCCCCAACGTCTCCTGTGATGTACATGCTCCAAGCTTCTCCTGTGATTGATATGTCCCAGCCCTTTCTGTGATGTATATGCTCCCATCTCTTCCTGGGATGTATATGCCCCTAGCATTCTTCTGGAGTCTGTGTGAGTCAAAAGTCTCTTTTACAATGTAAGTGTATGAACCCTCATTCTGATGTTTCATAATCTTACATTGTAAAAGGAACTACCAGCTCATACATAAAGTCCTGTTTAATCCACTAAGTTGGAACACATTTCATATAAGTGAGAAAAGAACTTCAGTGCTGGAAATCAGGGAAGATGATGATCAGTGAGGATATTACTGAAATTACTTAACACTACTGACTAGAGTTGAGCGCGGTTCGTGGTTCGTGGTTCTCCAGTTCTAGGCTCGAGTGATTTTGGGGCTGTTCGAGATCGAACTAGAACTCGAGCTTTTTGCAAAAAGCTCGATAGTTCTAGATACGTTCGAGAACGGTTCTAGCAGCAAAAAGCAGGGCTTTTTACAGCTACAGTGAGCAGGAGCCATCGCTGGCAGCCTGCCACAAGCTGGTAACCAAGATAAACATCGGGTATCCAAGCAAAGCGCTTTGGTTAGTAACCCGATGTTTATCCTAGTTACGTGCAGGAAGCCCACACTTCCCGCTCAGCTCAAGCTCACTCCGCCCCCTCCTGCCCGCGGCATGTACACATACATACACACACATACACACACACACACACACACACACACACACACACACACACATGGTCCCGCTCGGCTTACCTGCGGTGATGAAGTCCCGCCATCCCGACCTCAGCGCTGTCACTGTCCTCCATGGTCGCCGCTTGTCACATCACCTCTCGCTTCCAACCCGAGACTGACTAGCGGTGACGTCACGGACCTCTCGCGATACTTGAGGGGAAGGCGCCGGTCATTGAACTTAGTGACAGGGGCTGTCAGTGTGCTGGAGATCAGCGCAGGTAATGTACCTCGCTGACAGCAGCACTTGTCATGCCCTGCAGTGACCTGGGCTGACCCATTGATGTTAGCTCAGGTCACTGCACTGCTCTCCCAGCCAATGAGGAACATCCTGCTCTTCATTGACTGGGACAGTGTGGATCGTCATGGCAACCCCTTGGATTACAGCAGGCCTGGATTTGTTTTTCAATCTAATAAATTGGTTAAAGAGGGAATGTTTTGGGGAGTGTTTTTTCAAATAAAAATGTGTTTGTCGTCTATTTTTTTTTTATTACTGACTGGGTTGGTGATGTCGGGTATCTGATAGACGCCTGACCTCACCAACCCCAGGGCTTGATGCCAGGTGACATTACACATCTGGTATTAACCCCATATATTACCCCGTTTGCCACCGCACCAGGGCGCGGGATGAGCTGGGGCGAAGCACCAGGATTGGCGCATCTAATGGATGCGCCACTTCTGGGGCGGCTGCGGCCTGCTATTTTTAGGCTGGGGAGATTCCAATAACCATGGACCTCCCTAGTCTGAGAATATCAGGCCCCAGCTGTCTGCTTTACCTTGGCTGGTGATCCAATTTTGGGGGACCCCTACGTGTTTTTTTTTTAATTATTTATTTAATTTAAAATAACAGCGTGGGGTGCCCTCAGTTTTGGATTACCAGCCAAGGTGAGGTTGCCAGCTGTGGTCTGCAGGCTGCAGCCGTCTGCTTTACCCTAGCTGGCTACAAAACTAGGGGGAACCCTACGTCATTTTTTTTTCCATTTTTTTGGCTAAATACAAAGCTAAGCACCCCTTAGTGCCACATGAAAGGTACCAAAGGGTGCTCCACTTTTTCTCCATTTTTTTCTCCACTTTTTCTCCACTTTTTCTCCATTTTTTTTCTCCACTTATTCTCCACTTTTTCTCCTCTTATTCTCCACTTTTTCTCCACTTTTTCTCCTCTTATTCTCCATTTTTTCTCCACTTTTTCTCCATTTTTTTCTCCACTTTTTCTCCACTTTTTCTCCACTTTTTTCTCCACTTTTTCTCCTCTTATGCTCCACTTTTTCTCCACTTTTTCTCCTCTTAATCTCCACTTTTTCTCCACTTTTTCTCCACTTTTTCTCCTCTTATGCTCCACTTTTTCTCCACTTTTTCTCCACTTTTTTCTCCACTTTTTCTCCTCTTATGCTCCACTTTTTCTCCACTTTTTTCTCCACTTTTTCTCCACTTTTTCTCCACTTTTTCTCCTCTTATGCTCCACTTTTTCTCCACTTTTTCTCCTCTTATGCTCCACTTTTTCTCCACTTTTTCTCCTCTTATGCTCCACTTTTTCTCCACTTTTTCTCCACTTTTTTCTCCACTTTTTCTCCTCTTATGCTCCACTTTTTCTCCACTTTTTCTCCACTTTTTCTCCACTTTTTCTCCACTTTTTCTCCTGTTATGCTCCACTTTTTCTCCACTTTTTTCTCCACTTTTTCTCCTCTTATGCTCCACTTTTTCTCCACTTTTTCTCCACTTTTTCCCCACTTTTTTCTCCACTTTTTCTCCTCTTATGCTCCACTTTTTCTCCACTTTTTCTCCTCTTAATCTCCAATTTTTCTCCACTTTTTCTCCACTTTTTCTCCACTTTTTCTCCTCTTATGCTCCACTTTTTCTCCACTTTTTCTCCTCTTATGCTCCACTTTTTCTCCACTTTCTCTCCACTTTTTCTCCTCTTATGCTCCACTTTTTCTCCACTTTTTCTCCACTTTTTTCTCCACTTTTTCTCCTCTTATGCTCCACTTTTTCTCCACTTTTTCTCCACTTTTTTCTCCACTTTTTCTCCTCTTATGCTCCACTTTTTCCTCCACTTTTTCTCCACTTTTTCTCCACTTTTTTCTCCACTTTTTCTCCTCTTATGCTCCACTTTTTCTCCACTTTTTCTCCTCTTAATCTCCACTTTTTCTCCACTTTTTCTCCACTTTTCCTCCTCTTATGCTCCACTTTTTCTCCACTTTTTCTCCACTTTTTCTCCTCTTATACTCCACTTTTTCTCCACTTTTTTCTCCACTTTTTCTCCTCTTATGCTCCACTTTTTCTCCACTTTTTCTCCACTTTTTCTCCTCTTATGCTCCACTTTTTCTCCACTTTTTTCTCCACTTTTTCTCCTCTTATGCTCCACTTTTTCTCCATTTTTTCTCCACTTTTTCTCCACTTTTTCTCCTCTTATGCTCCACTTTTTCTCCACTTTTTCTCCTCTTATGCTCCACTTTTTCTCCACTTTTTCTCCTCTTATGCTCCACTTTTTCTCCACTTTCTCTCCACTTTTTCTCCTCTTATGCTCCACTTTTTCTCCACTTTTTCTCCACTTTTTTCTCCACTTTTTCTCCTTTTATGCTCCACTTTTTCTCCACTTTTTCTCCACTTTTTTCTCCACTTTTTCTCCTCTTATGCTCCACTTTTTCTCCACTTTTTCTCCACTTTTTTCTCCACTTTTTCTCCTCTTATGCTCCACTTTTTCTCCACTTTTTCTCCTCTTAATCTCCACTTTTTCTCCACTTTTTCTCCACTTTTTCTCCTCTTATGCTCCACTTTTTCTCCACTTTTTTCTCCACTTTTTCTCCTCTTATGCTCCACTTTTTCTCCACTTTTTCTCCACTTTTTCTCCACTTTTTCTCCTCTTATGCTCCACTTTTTCTCCACTTTTTTCTCCACTTTTTCTCCTCTTATGCTCCACTTTTTCTCCATTTTTTCTCCACTTTTTCTCCACTTTTTCTCCTCTTATGCTCCACTTTTTCTCCACTTTTTCTCCACTTTTTCTCCTCTTATGCTCCACTTTTTCTCCACTTTTTCTCCACTTTTTCTCCTCTTATGCTCCACTTTTTCTCCACTTTTTCTCCTCTTATGCTCCACTTTTTCTCCACTTTCTCTCCACTTTTTCTCCTCTTATGCTCCACTTTTTCTCCACTTTTTCTCCACTTTTTTCTCCACTTTTTCTCCTCTTATGCTCCATTTTTTCTCCACTTTTTCTCCACTTTTTTCTCCACTTTTTCTCCTCTTATGCTCCACTTTTTCTCCACTTTTTCTCCACTTTTTCTCCACTTTTTTCTCCACTTTTTCTCCTCTTATGCTCCACTTTTTCTCCACTTTTTCTCCTCTTAATCTCCACTTTTTCTCCACTTTTTCTCCACTTTTTCTCCACTTTTTCTCCACTTTTTCTCCTCTTATGCTCCACTTTTTCTCCACTTTTTCTCCTCTTATGCTCCACTTTTTCTCCACTTTCTCTCCACTTTTTCTCCTCTTATGCTCCACTTTTTCTCCACTTTTTCTCCACTTTTTTCTCCACTTTTTCTCCTCTTATGCTCCACTTTTTCTCCACTTTTTCTCCACTTTTTTCTCCACTTTTTCTCCTCTTATGCTCCACTTTTTCTCCACTTTTTCTCCACTTTTTTCTCCACTTTTTCTCCTCTTATGCTCCACTTTTTCTCCTCTTTTTCTCCACTTTTTCTCCTCTTATGCTCCACTTTTTCTCCACTTTTTCTCCACTTTTTTCTCCACTTTTTCTCCTCTTATGCTCCACTTTTTCTCCACTTTTTCTCCACTTTTTCTCCTCTTATGCTCCACTTTTTCTCCACTTTTTTCTCCACTTTTTCTCCTCTTATGCTCCACTTTTTCTCCATTTTTTCTCCACTTTTTCTCCACTTTTTCTCCTCTTATGCTCCACTTTTTCTCCACTTTTTCTCCACTTTTTCTCCACTTTTTTCTCCACTTTTTCTCCACTTTTTCTCCACTTTTTCTCCTCTTATGCTCCACTTTTTCTCCACTTTTTCTCCACTTTTTCTCCGTTCTTTTTCTATGGTCGGTCTACCCATTAGCTCTGCCATGCATACTGTAGCTCTACACCTACTGCACATGTTACTTTATGATTGACATCTCTTTCGTACCAGAGCTGTCTAAGTCTACTCTGACCCCATATTTGTCATTACTATATTGTCCTTGTACTGTATTATGACATTTGTATCATGTGTTTCATTTCTTGCTGTGTTGCAATTTTTTTGCTGCATCCCAATTGTACCTCTACATTGTTCGAGTTTATGTTATTGTTCTCTCACTCTTATGTGATACTGATTATTGTCATTTTTCATGATTACATGCAGATAAGTCCAATCTGATGAAGGCTCAGGCCGAAACGTCATTTGTAACTTGTTTTGGACAAAAACATATATGCTTATGAAAAAAATTTTTTTCTTAATACGGACCAATAAAGAGTGATTTTGCATTACTATCCATTGTGACTTACTGACTTAGTCTGGGAGATTTAGAGTGCCGAGGTTACTCACTAATTTTATCTATTATTACCTCTGAGCACCTATATACCAGTGAGCAGAGTTTCCTCTACAGTAGTTCTCCTGATTAGGCATGCCCTTACCTCATGAGCAGGGCATTGCAGCTTTGGTAGCAACCATTACGACATGGACTCTGCTGCTGTGGACCCGGGGAGAGTGAGTGCAGATTCATTGCACCCACACTCCTCACATGAAGGGTCCGCACTCCTAGAAAATGGTGGATACGTTCCCTGAGTGTCTCCCTCCCATATTCTAGACGGTCCAGAGTCGTCGTGGGACCCCTTTATTTTTTTTCTTACAATAAATTGGTGAAAGAGGAAATGTTTTGGGGACTGTTTTTTCAAATAAATTTCTTTTGTCGATTTTTTTTTTGTTAGTACTGACAGTTTATGATGTTGGGTATCTAATAGATGCCATGACATCACAAACTGCTGGGCTTGATCTCAGGTGACTTTACAGCTAGTATCAACCCGATTTATTACCCCGTTTGCCACTGCACCAGGGCACGGGATGAGCTGGGGTGAAGCGCCAGGATTGGCGCATCTAGTGGATGCGCCACGTCTGGGGTGCCTGCGGCCTGCTATTTTTAGGCTGTGAAGGCCCAATAACTATGGACCTTCCCACCCTGAGAATACCAGACCACAGCTGTCCGCTTTACCTTGGCTGGTGATCCAATTTGGGGGGGACCCTACTTTTATTGTGTAATTATTAATATTTATAAAATAATTATAAAAAAGAGCCTGAGGGGACCTCCACATTGGATCCCCAACCACGGTAAAGCTGCCAGCTGTGGTTTTCAGGCTACAGCCGTCTGCTTTACCCTAGCTGGCTATCAAAAATGGGGGGACCCAACGTAATTTTTTTTTTTAACTATTTTTTAAATAGAAAAAATTAATGGGCTTCCCTGTATTTTGATTGCCAACCAAGGTAACGGCAGGCAGATGGGGGTGGCAACCCATAGCTGTCTGCTTTATCTGCGCTGAGAATCAAAAATACCGCGGAGCGCTACGTCATTTTTTTAAAGATTTATTTTAACAGCACTGTGATGTCCAGCAATCAAAATACAGGGAAGCCCATTTTATTTTTAGTTATTTAAATAAATAATTAAAAAAAATATATATGGGCTCCCGCTGCATTTTTTGTATTGCTAGCTAAGGGTAATCCAAGCAGCTACTGGCTGCTAACCCCCACTGCTTGGTATTACCTTCACTGGCAATGGAAAATCCAGGGAAGCATTTTTTATTTTTTTTGCCAAAAAACTACAAAAAAAGGACGTGAGCTTCGCCATATTTTTGTATGCTAGCCAGGTATAGCAGGCAGGTGCTGGAAGAGTTGGATACAGCGCCAGAAGATGGCGCTTCTATGAAAATGCCATTTTCTGAGGTGGCTGCAGACTGCAATTCGCAGCAGTGGGGCCCAGAAAGCTCAGGCCAACCGGTGGTGCGGATTCCAATCCCCAGCTGCCTAGTTGTACCTGGCTGGACACAAAAATGGGGCAAAGCCTACGTCATTTGTTTTCTAATTATTTCATGAAATTCATGAAATAATAAAAAAAGGGCTTCCCTTTATTTTTGGTTCCCAGCCGGGTACAAATAGGCAACTGGGGGTTGGGGGCAGCCGTACCTGCCTGCTGTACCTGGCTAGCATACAAAAATATGGCGAAGCCCACATAATTTTTTCAGGGGGCAAAAAACTTCTGCATACAGTCCTGGATGGAGTATGCTGAGCCTTGTAGTTCTGCAGCTGCTGTCTGTCTGTATGGAGAAGAGCAGACAGCAGCTGCAGAACTACAAGGCTCAGCATACTCCATCCAGGACTGTATGCAGAAGTTTTTTGCCCACCAAAAAAATGACGTGGGCTTCGCCATATTTTTGTATGCTAGCCAGGTACAGCTGGCAGCCACGGGCTGCCTCCAACCCCCAGTTGCCTATTTGTACCCGGCTGGGAACCAAAAATATAGGGAAGCCCGTTTTTTTTAATTATTTCACTTATTTCATGAAATAATTAAAAAACAAATGACGTGGGCTTCGCCCTATTTTTGTGTCCAGCCGGGTACAACTAGGCAGCTGGGGATTGGAATCCGCAGCACAGGTTAGCCCGAGGTTTGTGGGCGCCTCTGCTGCGGATTTCAGTCCGCAGCCGTCCCAGAAAATGGCGCTCTCATAGAAGCGCCATCATCTGGCGCTGTATCCAACTCTTCCAACAGCCCTGGAGCCGGGTGGCTTGTTGGGTAATCATGAGTTAATACTGGCTTTGTTTTACTAGCCAGTATTAAGCCAGAGATTCTTAATGTCAGGCACGTTTGACCCGGCCATTAAGAATCTCCAATAAAGGGTTAAAAAAAAGACACCACACAGAGAAAAAATACTTTAATAGAAATAAATACACAGACACATTAGAGACTCCATCTTTATTACCCCCTGTCAGCCCTCCACGATCCTGCTCTTCTGTCTTCTTTCTTTCTAGTGTAGTAGTAGTGACGATTGTAGTGAGGATGAGGTGCACCAGCTCATCACTTGGGGCTGGGGAACCTCCATCCTCACTACAATGCTCACTACAATCGGGAAGCAGCGTGCAGCCTTCACTCCGTGAGTGATCACTGCTGGCTGTCAGCGGTAACAGCGGTAACGCTGACAGACGCGTTACCATAGCAACGGTGCTCCCGGAGCCGCGGTTAGCGGTGGCGTCACCGCTAACTGCGTTGCTATGGCAACGGTGATCTCCGTTAATGACCGGCTGTGTCAGCCGGTCCTTAACGGAACGGGGAGTCGACCGTGTGCTAGAGCATGTCGCCGGTACACGGCGATACACATATGTGCACCGTGTACCGGAGAGATGCACTCGCAGGTCCTACATGACGTGTCATAGTCATGTGACCAGTCTGTAGCCAATGAGATAATAGCCACGTGACTGGTCACATGGCTATTTTGACGTCACGATAGGTCCTGCATCTCTGCTGGCAGTGCAGGTCACCGGGAGGATTCAGCGATCATCGGATGGAATAGCGGCAGGAGACAGAGTGCAGAAGGGATCGCGAGGACCGGTAAGTGTTATGGCAATGTTTATTAACTGTTTGTGTACATTTATAATGCATTTTTATGTGTTTGTGATTGCCTCCCATTATAGCCTATACGTTCGAGTTCGGTTCGTCGAACGTTCGACGAGCCGAACTCGAACGGGACCCCCGTTCGGCGAACCGCCTCGAGCCGAACCGGGACCAGTTCGCTCATCTCTACTACTGACACAATGTGACTGTAGCATAAAAAGGGACAGGGACTCCCATACTGTCCCTTACACTAGGGGATCCTAGGCTATCCCTACCACTGATGGTGGAGATGCCGAAGTCCTGTACCTTACTAGTCTCCTGACAAGAACTAGATTGTCCCCCCCCCGGGGAAGGAATTGGCAGTAATGTGACAGCAACACAGAAAAAGACAGACAGTGAAAAAACAAAACTTAAGTACACTACAAACTCAAGGAATAAACAGTAAGAAACTAAGGAGAAAAGCAAAAGAAGGCAGCAACAAAAGGACAACAAGGCTTAACACTACAAACGCTCACAACAGTGAAGTACTACAACCACCAATAAGTCTGGATCACGACATCTCACCAGACCAGTATAGAGAAGCTATAGCTGGCAGTAAAGGAAGCATCTAGCTAGTATATATAGGAGGGGAGTCAATGTGACTGGGTTCTCCACAGTATGTGATCAAAGAAGACTAGCAAGCAGCCCTGCAGATATTAACTTTTTGTAGGCTACCTATGAACTACAAGTCTGAGGGTCAATGCCCGAGTCTTCCTGCAGTGATCATAGACATCAAAGAAGTTAGCAGACAGAGTGCCAGAATTTGTAGTCTTCACAGATCTTGATGCCACCATGACTGTTGTTTGTAAAGGTGCCGTCAGACTAAGCAACATCGCTAGCAACATCGCTGCTGAGGCACGACTTTTGTGATGTAACAGCGATGTTGCTAGCGATGTTGTTGTGTGTGACATCAAGCAACAACCTGGCCCCTGCTGTGAGGTCGCTGGTTGTTGCTGAATGTCCTGGACCATTGTTTAGTTGTTGCTCTCCCGCTGTGAAGCACACATCGCTGTGTGTGACAGCGAGAGAGCAACAACTGAATGTGCAGTGAGCAGGGAGCCGGCCTCTGCGGACGCTGGTAACCAATGTAAATATCGGGTAACCAAGGAGCCCTTTCCTTGGTTACCTGATATTTAACTTCGTTACCAGCATCCGCCGCTCTCACGTGGTGAGTGCCGGCTCTCTGTTCCCTGCACACATAGCCAGACTACACATCGGGTAATTAACTAGGATGCTAGGAGTGCAGGGAGCCAGCGCTAAGCGGTGTGCGCTGGTAACCTAGGTAAGTATCGGGTTGGTTACCCAATATTTACCTTAGTTACCAAGCGCAGCATCGCTTCCACGCGTCGCTGCTGGCTGGGGGCTGGTGAGATCTGCCTGTTTGACAGCTCACCCGCAACCCGTGTAGCGACGCTCCAGCGATCCCTGCCAGGTCAGGTTGCTGGTGGGATCGCTGGAGCGTCGATTAGTGTAACGGTACCTTAAGAACCTCCTTGAAATAACTAGATATACAGTATATTTACATAGGTTTAGGCAATGAAAAGTTTCATAAGTAGTGTATATTTCATCAAAGAATAAACACATTGTGTACAGATTTCCATCTGATTTTAATTTAAGGACATTACAAATTTACTTCAACACCTCTAAAAACCATTAAACTTCCAGTAATTTCTCTAGGTTGTATTATAGCACTTCTGAAATCTGGTGAGGACTGCAAAAATCATTCCAGTATCAATAAATAATGACAAAATTGAGCAATCATACTGTTCACGGAAAAGAAATGTTATTGTGTAAGTGAGAATATTAGAGGTTATTCACTTTCCTTCGTGGCCTCAATAATTAAGGGATTATAATTGATCCTAAAATGCTTAGTTAATGCATATCTTTATTAAGGGCTTAAGTAGACTGAAGATGTAGTTCTTATTTCAAATCCACATGTGAATTAAGTGCTAATTAAATAATTCTCCCTTAAAGTCCTCTTTTATTGCCTGCAAAGAAAATATCCATTTAGATAGACTACATTCATCAATACATTATAGCTATTCTCTAAATACATAGATATAGAAAAATATCAATGTAAGTGAATATTGCATTGTTTTATTACTTTATGCTGTTTAAAAGGCTTTAGGGAACGCAAGTTAAGATTTTAGAAACTATTCAGTTTTACAGTTTATTCAGTAATTGCATTTTCTCATATGGTAGATTTCTCTCTATATATATATATTCTAGACACTCAGAAATTAGGAGTAGTTGCTGTACATCCTGTTGAAATGCATGATCTTTAATTTTCTTCAGCTATTATTCATCTTTGATACAAATTAGACAAATAAGAACTGACTTGTGTTTCTATTGTTCTTTTTTATTTGATATACCGTCAGTGCAGCATGATATTACTATACAGTATATAATCAAGGTAAGTATAAACTAAACTACCAAGAGAATTGCTAGGAAGCCTTAAGGCTATGTGCGCATGTTGCGTTCTCTGCAGTGCAGAAAAGAACGCACCCTCTGGCAGACTGGACACTGTGTTTGCAAAAAAAAATGCATCCACAACGCATGCATTTTGGATGCTTTTTCCATGCATTTTGCATGCGTTTTGGATGCATTTTTGTCAGTGCGTTCCCTCGGCAATTCAGCTCTGCTACATGCCCGCTGACAGCACACTCAGACAGAATCGCGCGATGGGAATGAACTCGGGTGAACTTCACCCAACTTCATTGTCATACTGTGGCTCTGTCTGTGTGTGGCGTCCTGATTAGCGGTCACCCGTGAAGGACTCACCGGCGATGACCGCTAATCCCCTGAGTGACTGAAGTGAGCAGCGCAACTAGCGCTAACGTCACTCAGGTTACCCTTGGCCAGCTGGAGTCCTCCACCCGAGACCGCAACTCACCTGTGAATTCATTGCTGATCGCGCGGCTCACTTCAGTTGCTGCGTGGAGCTGACAGAGAGCAGTCTGGTCTGTGACCGCTTTTGTCAGCTTCATGTAGCAGAGCTGAGAGCGTCGCGGGACCTCGTCTGGATTACGTCAGACCTGCAGGGGTATTTGAGGATTTTAATAAAGTGATGAAAGAGGGTGGGTTTTTTGTCTTTTATTCCAAATAAAGGATTTTTTGGATGTGTGTGTTTATTTTCTTTATTTTACAGGTTAATCATGGAAGGTATCTCGGGGAGATGCCTGCCATGACTAACCTAGGACTTAGTGGCAGCTATGGGCTGCTGCCATTAACTCCTTATAACCTCGATTGCCACCGCGCTAGGGCAATTCGGGATGAGCCTTGTAGAGTCCCGGGACTGTGGCATCTAAAGGATGCGACAATACCGGTCGGCTGCTGGCTGATATTGTTAGGCTGGGGGGCTCCCCATAACGTGGTGCTCCCCACCCTGAGAATACCAGCCTTCAGCCATGTGGCTTGACCCTGGCTGGTATCAAAATTGGGGGGGACCGCACGTCATTTTTTTTTAATTATTTATTTATTTATTTTACTGCATGATATAGACCCGCCCACCTGCGGCTGTGATTGGTTGTAGTGAGACAGCTGTCACTCAGTGTGGGGGCATGTCTGACTGCAACCAATCATAGGCGCTGGTGGGCGGGGGAAGCAGGGAATACCAGATTGAATAATGAGCGGCCGGCATTTTCAAAAGAGGAAAAGCCGCCGGAGCAGTGTGACAGCTGTGCAGCGCTGCGCCTGTGATCGGGGATTTGGTGAGTATGAGAGAGGGGGAGAGACTGACCGATGGACAGAGAGAGGGACAGATAGACAGAGCGACCAACTGACAGAGAAAGAGACCGACCGACAGACAGAGGGAGATTCACCAACATCCACAGACAGAGTTTAACCGTCATTGACAGAGAGAGACTGAAAAGACCTGCGTTTCTCTTGTCAAAAAAGCATGCTGAACGCAACAAAAATGCAGTCGAAGTGCATTTTGGTTGCGTTTTGACCCACATCATTGATTTCAATGGGTGGAGAATGCAGCTACAACGCACAAAAGAAGTGACATGCTGCTTTTTTTTCCACAGCGATTTTGGGCATCCACAAACAAACGCAACATGTGCATTGATTTTTCGGCTTTCTCATAGACTTTGCTGGGGAAGCTGAATGCATGCAATTTGGCACTGAAAACGCTGCAGTTCAAAACTCAGCGTTTCTGCGGGAAAAAAACGCATTGTGTGCACATAGCCTATTACTGCTCGGTCATAGATGTTTAATATGAAAAATATTTGTTTTACTAAATATAAGATATGAAGAGAAATAGTAGCAGAGAGCGTATTGCTATAGCCATATTTTCTATTTTCCACCTGCCGTCTGCAGAATCCTTGGGTTCAAGGATAACATCAAGAACTCTTCCTTACAGTAGGGATTAAGTAGTTGTAGGGGTTCCACCAAGGAAATCATGATGGCAATTGATATATTTTGTGACCAGCATATCTAAACTCCTATGTTGTTGGCACATATAGACAGTGGTATAGGAAGATATGGTGCAGCACATTTAAGTTGTCACTTCAACTACAGATCTTCCATATGTAGAATACAATATTCCTAGATGATGCGAAAGTATATGTTTTATATTGCTACTCCTCTGTCCTTACTAAAATGGTGGCTCTACCCACTAATCTCTAGATCCAATTAGCTTATTTTGCACCTGTCTAGGTCAGATTACCATAGTAACTAAAGGTACCGTCACACTAAGCAACTTACCAGCGATCCCAACGATAGGGATCGCTGGTAAGTTGCTAGGAGGTTGCTGGTGAGATGTCACACTGCGACGCTCCAGCGATCCCACCAGCAACCTGACCTGGCAGGGATCGCTGGAGCGTGGCTACACGAGTTGCTGGTGAGCTCACCAGCAACCAGTGACAAGCCCCCAGCGCCGCGTGGAAGATGCTGCGCTTGGTAACTAAGGTAAATATCGGTAACCAACCCGATATTTACCTTGGTTACCACCGCACGGAGCTACACGTGCAGAGAGCAGGGAGCAGCGCACACTGAGCGCTGGCTCCTTGCTCTCCTAGCTACAGCACACATCGGGTTAATTAACCCGATGTGTCCTGCAGCTAGCTACATGTGCACAGAGCAGGAGCTGGCACTGACAGTGAGAGCGGCGGAGGCTGGTATCGAAGGTAAATATCGGGTAACCAAGGACAGGGCTTCTTGGTTACCCGATGTTTACTGTGGATACCAGCCTCTGCAGAAGCCGGCTCCTGCTGCCTGCACATTTAGTTGTTGCTGTCTCGCTGTCACACACAGCGATCTGTGCTTCACAGCGGGACAGCAACAACTAAAAAATGGCCCATGACATTCAGCAACAACCAACGACCTCACAGCAGGGGCCAGGTTGTTGCTGGATGTCACACACAGCAACATCGCTAGCAACGTCACAAAAGTTGTTCGTTAGCAGCGATGTTGCTAGCGATGTTGCTTAGTGTGACGGGGCCTTAAGTAAGAACCTCTGCTGGTGCATTGTCACGCCAAAACCATTGTTTTGCTATGTCAATAATGACCTACCAAGCTCTACCATATCACTATGCTCTATTAGAATACTACAGAGAATCTTGTGACCTACTCAACTCTACTTCATTACTGGGCTTTGATATATCACTACAGTGAGTCACCTGATTTACTCAACTCTGTTTCATGAATGGGCTCTGTCACATTGCAACATTGAGTCTTCTGGTCTACCTAATTCCACTACATTGTTGAGCTCTGCTGCATCACTACAGTGAGTCTTCAGATCAATTTACCTCTGCTATGTTGTTACTGTGAACTTCCCAACTTAGTCAACTCTGCTACTTTGCTGTGCTCTGTTCCATCACAATAGTGAGTCTCCTGATCTATACAGCTCTTCCAAGTCTCATCTACTCTATTTTTCATAATATTATATATCTATCTTCCTATGATGTGTCTCCAACTTCTTTTGGGTCTACTGCTATTCTCCACTAGTTGACTTTGACCCTATATCATCTCAATTGCTTCAATTCACTTACCTCAATTAGCCAATATTATCTATCTGTTCTGCTCATGAACCCTTCATCCATATCAAGGACTTTCAGAATTCTTCCTTTTTTAGACAAAACAGAGATACACTGACAAGCAAAAGGGTAACAATATTTCAAACCTTTGACTTTCAGGCTCTTTATCGCACCATCCGCTACAGCTTTCAGCATGAGACTACCTCATTTTATAGGAAATCATTTTGGCTATCTTATAGATGAATTTGACTTGCAACTATTTAGCATAAGATTAAGTATGCATATTCTTGTCACGTCACTGCATTGTTACTGTTTTGCTTCTAAAAATCTAAATTTTTATTTTTATTATCCAACCTCTTTGGCTGTGAAACAACTCCATATCAGGCTTTCTGTATTGATTTTGACAGTTCCTTTAATTTCTTGATCCATTTGCCCTTTTTTCCATTGTTTTGTTGAGATACATTTTCATCCATCAGAGCCTAGTCTATTGCTTTTCGTCTCATCGAGTCAAATCACCCGTTTCTAATCTTCTACTGCCCACTTTTCGTACATCTTTGAAAACTTGAGCCAAAGCTCCTTATGATGATATTGAAATGTAGACTTGTGTAACAGGCATTGCACAGTACTTGCATTGATGTCTGTGATCTTACGATTATTATTCTTATATGAACTACCTCCACTGCCGTGTTTGTCGCTCTGGAGCTGATAAACCTTGTGATAAGCCAACGTATTGAGCCCAATATTTTTCCTGGCAGTCCACCTAATGGCTTTTGAATGAATGGACAAATTTTATTTCTTATTATTCCAAGTGTCATGGCATTCACATGATGTAGTTGGCCAATTGTCTGGACCGAGAGACCACTGTTGATGAGCTGCATTATGCTGTTTGTCTTTTCTTGGGAAATCTTCTTAATGGCTGCTTCTCAATTCGAACCAGTGACCTTTTGCTTGGGAATCAACGTAATAAAATACTGAGGTATTAGGGAATGTAATATCACGTTGTAGTATATACTGTAGGAAGTGAAAGATTTTCCAAACAACAGGAGCAAAACAGTAACAGTGCATTAGTGACATGGCAAGAATCTGCATAACTAATGATATGGAAAATAGTTGAAATTTAAATTTGTATATGAGATAGCGAAGATAATTGTTTATAAAGCGAAGGTAGACTCAAGCTCAAAGATGTAGTGGATGGTGAGATATGGAAAATGAAAGTCAAAAGTTCAGAACATCATTACCATTTTGCTTATCACTGTATGTAATGATTTATTTTTGACTGTGTCCATTTTTGATAAATGTGGGTATTGAAAACAGGATGCTATCATGCTTGCAGTTTAGGAACCACTATTCTGTTTTAAGGGAACATGTCATAAGATTTTCTCCATATGCTAATCGGCCATTCAACATCTCTCCAGCCTTGATTGAGGTGCCATAAGTCTCATGTTATCCACAGAGTCTGTTCAACTCTTCCACCTGCAGAGTGGGGAGCAAAATCTGCTTGGTAGAATACGTGGATAGACATCAGCCGTGTCTATGAATGCTAGAGAGTAGGCAATTGTGGGATGAGAGGAGATGCAAAGCATAGTCAAGAGATGCACACTAAACCACTTTGCTACTATTTGCATATGCACAGGAAAAATTATGAATAGAAGGTGAGCTGTGATCTTATGAAGGGGTTGCAGGAGTGCTATTGACAACAACTAGAGATGAACGAACTCAAGGTTCTGTGTTTATTGATCATACCAAGCACAAACTTTTTAAAAAAAAAACTAGACTTCAGATTTGAAGTTCAGGGTGCTTTACATATGAACACCACTCATGTGAACATTGCTGTGCTCAGGTATGCTCGTCGGGGCTCAGCCCAGTTCAAGTTGCTTGCAGTGTTTGATCGGCTCACACTGGGGGTAACAACAATGTGATCGGATATAATGTGCACCAAAATAAAATGGAAAAACCGGGTCAACCCATCCCAGAAGGGAGCTGTTTATGGCTGGCTGCATATGGGCGGAGACCTGAACTGCCCAATGGGTGACTTCCATTCGGGTTCAGGTCAAGTTCGTGTTCTAAGCCAATCTTAATTTAAATTTTGGCTGTACCTGAAGAACCAAATTTCCATGGGTCCTCTCATCTCTAAAGACAACATATGGGTGATGGGTTTCACTTATATATGGAATAAGTATTTCACACTCACCCATATCATTCATGGGGCTGGAGACAACAGAACTGTGTTGCCACAAACCTGATCACCAACGTAATTGTCACAAAAGCAGGTACAAAATGTAGCATTTTCTTATATTATTCACTCCAAAATGCAGCAAGATGTCTTAATGTAAAGAACAATAACACAACATCTACTGTATTTGAACATATTTAATGTCAAGTTAGCGTTTTTTTCATCAGTATATTTTTCCGCAAAATGGTTAGTTACTGACTTGTCTGTTATATTAAAAAATGCTACGCCTCTTATTACATTCTACTGCAGTCATACAGTGGCCAATACAAAAACAAAATCTGGCATTTTTATTTTATTTCCTCTTATGCTGTTTACCAATTGGATTAAATGATTTTATATTTTGATACAGTGGGCTTTTACGAATGCAGGAATACAAAACGTGTATTTTTTCTAGCGTTATTTTTAGTTGGGAAAAAGGGGGTGATTTGAACATTGCATTTTTTCCATATTATAACAATAATTTTTTTTCTGTGTTTGATAGTTATTTTAGGGGACTTGAAGCTCTGATCATTCAATTGTTTGTACTATACATAGCAGTGCATCTGCACTACTATGTATAGTGAAAATCACAATCTCCTATGCCCGAGCTAAACATTGTCTTTAACAGGAAAATTATTTTATTATTTTATTATTATTATTTATTATTATTATAGTGCCATTAATTGCATGGCGCTTTACAAGTGAAAAAGGGTATACATAAAAACTAGTACAACAATCATTAACAGTACAAAACAGACTGGTATAGGAGGATAAAGGACCCTGCCCGCGAGGGCTCACAGTCTACAGGGAATGGGTGATGGTACAATAGGTGAGGACAGAGCTGGTTGCGCAGTGGTGTACTGGACTGAGGGTTATTGTAGGTTGTAGGCTTGTCGGAAGAGGTGGGTCTTCAGGTTCCTCTTTAAGCTTTTAACAGTAGGAGAGAGTCTGATATCCTGGGGTAGAGCGTTCCAGAGTATGGGGTAGAATTATAATGATAAGCACGGGAGTCTTCAGCAGGCCCCTAGCTGTCATTGCAACCCATCAGTGCCATGCAATCACTCAACTGAACACATCAATAAGTACAAGGAATAATGCACCCCCCCATTGGTGCATGTTGAATACCACCGTCAGAGATTGACAGCGGAATTTAACAGATTTAATCTGCTGATTAAATTAGCCATCATGCACCAGAAAAGATGTGAGTTCTTGATGCGAGCTCGCATAAATGTCAGGGACATGGCATATGACATACAGTATAACATTTATATGTGTCATATGTTGTAAAGGGGTTTAACTTTTGTTAGTTTTGGTTTTTAGACCTGTTGATGGGCAAAAATGTGCCTTTGTGCAAATGTTCATTACATGTAAACCTTTTCCAATTTTCAAGATGGTTCTAGGGTAATTATGCACAGTAACGAACAATTTCCAAAAAAGATATGATTTATTCATTTACATTGTATTATATTTTTTCATTGAGGTATTGTAGCTTTAATTGAATATGTATTTTGATGAATATATAAGAAATGAAAGCAGTAAACGTTTGAAGCGTTTTGATTTTTAATAAGAAACGATAAAATTCTATGTAAATAAAGGGAAGTGAATATATATGTATATAGGATGCAAGTCTGTCAAATGTTAAAAATGTATTAACATAACATAGTATACTTAAAAATGGAATCTTTATGGAAATAGGATGTCATTTTCAGTGAAAGTAAAAGCCAGCTAGATGTATGGAATCCTGCACACTTGCCACCTTTTCTCCAGTAATTAGACTTTTATACATAAAAGTGTTTCCATCTGTATTATGCTCAAAGGCATCGAATCTGTGAGGTGCATCACTTTTCTACCTGCTTAACATTCATATTCTGCACAATGTGAAGGGTAGTGTAAGCAAAAATATTGATTGTTATTCCAATCACTCTGCAATGAGACAATATATTTAGTTTATTCCAAATGCTAAATTTTTACAATACAATATTGACATTTTACAGTAGTCATGACATTGAGGGAATGCTGGGACAGTATTAGGAAGGAGCACTGTTATTTTCATTCTATGAATATTTATAAGGCTTATTTACTCAGACTTCAACAGTAATTAAGTTGTGAAAAAAGCTATTCCCCGTGCAGACAAAATGCACTTAAACTTTTCAGATACATGCCTTAATTCCACAGAATTAATGGAAGTGTACTTAGTAGTTCAATTGTTACCAGTGGGGCAATGAATGTGCCTAACCTTTGCCTCTGATCAAAAATGGACTGATCACAAATGGATAGCTAAGTGCATAGAGCCAATAGAGTTTTGTACAATTTGGAGTGTAAAGAAGAATATATTTATCATTCATATCTTTGTGAAACTCAATTTTGCATTAACTTTACAAATAATAAAAGAATAAAACTGACTGATATAGTTTTGAAATGTCTGTTTTCACATAAAATTGTGGTAAAAAATTGCATTTGGAACATAGTAAGAAAAAGCCATTTAAGAAACACATGGCCATAAATCTTATTGCAAAAGTGTCATGTAAGATTGTTTAAAAATTATTGGTTCAGAAGTCATATCATAAAGCTAATGGATGTGATGGCTAGAGATGAGGGATCCTGCCAAGGATCGGAACGGTTCAGGATCACCGATCCCGCCTGAGATGGCCAATTAGATCGTAGCCAAACAAAAGTGTTGTGTTGTAAAATGGTGTAGGGGGACTGTGAAAGATAGAAAATAACAACGGTTTAAAGCAATACATACTTATCGAGTTTTCTTGTGGCTGCAGTGCTACTTCTTGGGTCGATAATTATAGCTCATTCATATTCACTGCTTTTCCCGCCTACTGGCATCTCTGAATGGCTGTTGGGCCACACCACAACCCTCTGAGACAGCGTCTGAGATTGGTTGGAATTACAAAAGCCGTCTTTGTCCTTATAATGGTGATGCTTAAAAAAAAATAAAATTGTTGTAGGATCCCCCTCTATTTATACCAGCACAGACAAAGCCGCGGCTACAGAGTGCAGCCCCCAGCCGTGCACTTATCTTGGCTGTGTATGAAAATAAAAGGAACTGTAAAGTGTTTTTTTTAACAAATATTTAAAGAAATCATTTTAAAAAATGGAGTGAGGTCCCCCACTTTTGTTACCCAGCTATAATAAAGCTCTACAGCTTGGTGCTGATATTCTCAGGCTGGGGAGATCCATACTTATTGGAGCACCCCAGCCTAAAAATAGCAGTCTGCAGCCACCCAGGATTGTTGCATCCACTAGATGCGACAATCCCAGTTCTCTACCTGGCACTTCTCGATTGCCTTGGTATGGTGGCAATCAAGGTAACAAGGGGTTAATAACAGCTGTGAGCTGCCACTAAGCCCTGGATAAGTGATGGGTAGCTATTTAAAAGGGCCCCCCACCCTAATTCTATAAGTAAAAAGAAATTAACACACACACACACACAGAAAAATCTTATATTTTAAAAAGACCCTCTTTCACCAATTTATTAACCGCCCAAAACACCCAGGTCCGACGTAATCCACACTATGAAGTCCGATGATAATTCCAGCTCATCTACATCTAAAAGTACTGCATGTGGCCATAGAGCATGACCAGCCACTGTGGCCTTCAGGCAGAGAGTGAGCCTTATCAATGAGTGGTGACATTACTTAGGTTAGTTGCTGTCACAGCTGAAGGTGCCCACGGCCCTCCACCTCAGACTGCAGGTAATCTGACCTCAGGGGACCTCAATGAACTCAATGACCTCACCTTAACATCCCCTGAGATCAGGTTACCTGCGGTCATAGGTGGAGGGCCATGGGAACCTCCAGCTGTGACCGCAACTAACCTGAGTGATGTGAAAACTGATTGCTACAGCTCAGTCTCTGCCGGAAGCCCACAGTGGGCTGTCATTGTTCTATGGCTGTTCAATGTGCCTTCAGATGTAGCAGAACTGAAATCGTTGTGGGACCTTGTGTGGATTACATCAGATCTGAGTCTTTTGAGGGTTAATTAAGTGATGAAAGAGGGTATTTTCTGTATTTTATTTCAAATAAAGGATTTTTGTGGTGTTTGTGTTTTTTCTTTTCACTTACAGATTAGTAATGGGGTCTGATAGAGCTTCCCCATTACTAAGCTAGGGCTTAGTGGCAGCTGTGAGCTGCCATTAACCTTTTATTACCCCGATTGCAACCACATCATGGCAATCAGGAAGAGCCAGGTAAAGTACTGGGATTAGCGCATCTAATGGATGTGACAATTGTGGGAGGCAGCAGGCTGATCTTTTTAGATTGAGGGTGCACAATAAGCATTGGTCTCGCAAGCCTGAGAATACCAGCCCCTAGCTGTCTGGCTTCAACATGGCTGGGTATCAAAATTGGGGGAGCAGTATCGCCATTTTTTAATTTATTTATTTAAGTATTTGAAAAAAAGCTGCATGTTGTTCCTCTTATTTTGATACACAGCCAAGATAAGCGCACAGCTGGGGGTTGCAGGCTGTGGTTGTGGGCTTTATCTATGCTAATATCAATATATGGGGAAACCTCATCCTATGCAATTTTATTTAATTATTTTATACCATTATAGATCGACAAACAGGGTCTGTGATTCCAACCAATCACAGATGCTGTCTGGGGGCAGGGTCTGATTTTAGCCAATCAGAGATGCTGGTGGGTGGGAAAAGCAGTGAACATGGACGTGGAATAATTATGGGCCTCGGAAATGTTCGGAGTTCCGATCCTTATCCGATCTAGCCATAGATCATACAATTTTAACATTTTCCGATCTTTGACGATCAGGATCGCTCATCTCCTTTGATGGCAACTATCTAACAAACTGTTTGTCAATTTGTAGATGTTTTTGAACAAGCTAAAATACTGAGTATTTGCCTGGAAAGTTTAGATTACCTCCATTGAAATAAATGTTAAAAAAACTATCCTCTCTTTTGATACATTTGTTTGAATAACTACGATGATCAAAGCCAATATGTATGTGTATTACTAAGCAATGTATGTACCGTAACTTCAGATTAGTTCCAAAGGAACGTGTCAGTGAATTCAAACAGAGGGTGACTGAATCTTGGTATATTTTTCTTTGAAACACTACCACTTTAGAGAAATATTGCTTGAAGAGTTGAGCAGGGGCATGAGTGAGTGACGTGACCAGGCTGGCATGGCTCCAAGCTGTTTTTTTCCCACACCACTATTGCTGATTGTTCTCCCCATGTGTGTAGACAACGATATACCCAAAGGTCCATCAATCAACTGGAGTGATGTGACAATGGCAGCCAGGGCCAGGTCAGGCAAGTCAGGTCCCTCTATATTTTCCCTGGCCGGCTTTTCAGACTATATTTTCTCCTAAAAACCCCAGTGTTTCACAGAATACATCTGGCTGCACTTTTGCAGCCAGGCTCTGATTCATGCTACTCATGATTTTGTCAGTATTAATCAACTGTCAGGTTCCCACATAGCAATATTGTTGAGATACAAGATCAGAAAGATTATACAAACAAAAAATATATATATTCTGCCATATAAAATATGGTGGCATGCATACCTACATAGAAATGCAATTCACTAACTTAGGTACAATAAACACTAAAGTTGACATTAATGGCTGAAGATCCTAAGTTACAGTGCCTTGCGAAAGTATTCGGCCACCTTGAATTTTTCAACCTTTTTCCACATTTCAGTCTTCAAACAACGATAAAAATTTTAATGTTATGGTGAAGAATCAACAACAAGTGGGACACAATTGGGAAGGTGAATGAAATGTATTGCTTATTTTAAACTTTTTAAAAAATAATCTGAAAATTGGGGCATGAAATATTATTCGTTCCCTTTAAGTTAATACTTTGTAGAGATTACAGCTGCAAGTAACTTGGGGTATGTCGCTATCAGTTTTGCACATCGAGAGACTGAAATTCTTGCCCATTCTTCCTTTGCAAACAGCTCGAGCTGAGTGAGGTTGGATGAAGAGTGTTTGTGAACAGCAGTTTTCAGCTCTTTCTACAGATTCTCGATTTGATTCAGGTCTGGACTTTGACTTGGCTATTCTAACACCTGTATATGTTTATTTGTGAACCATTAAATTGTAGATTTACTTTATGTTTGGGATCATTGTGTTGTTGGAAGACAAATCTCCGTCCCAGTCTCAGGTCGTTTGCCGACTCCAACAGGTTTTCTTCAAGGATTGTCCTTTATTTGGCTCCATCCATCTTCCCATCAATTTTAACCATCTTCCCTGTCCCTGCTGAAGAAAAGCAAACCATGATGCTGCCACCACAAAATTCCGTTCAACTTCACAATTGTGTCCCACTTGTTGTTGATTCTTCACCATAACATTAAAATTTTTATCTTTATATTTGAAGCCTGAAATGTGGGAAAAGGTTGAAAAATTCAAGAGGGCCAAATACTCTCGCAAGGCACTCAAGATTCAAAGATATATATGCTCCTGTCGCAAGGCACTGCATGTGGCAATGCTCATTAAAGAGTCGACAATGGCTTTTAGGATGAGACTCAAAATCAAGCTTCCTTCTTTTTGGAAAGGGGTGATTTGCATATATGTTTTCAAGGCAGCATTCCATGTTTTATAAGGCTGGGTTCACACATAGCGACAGCGATAACGACGTCACTGTTACGTCACCATTTTCTGTGACGTAACAGCGACCTAGTAAGTCGCTGTTATGATCACCACTTATCTGTCAAACACAGCGACGCAGCAGCGATCATCACGTCGCTACATGTGCAGAGAGCAGGGAGCCGCGCACACTGCTTAGCGCTGGCTCCCTGCTCTCCTAGCTACAGTACACATCGGGTTAATTACCCGATGTGTACTGCAGCTACATGTGCAGTGAGCAGGGAGCCGGCAGCGTGAGAGCGGCGGAGGCTGGTAACGAAGGTAAATATCGGGTAACCACCTTGGTTACCCGATGTTTACCCTGGTTACAGCTTACCGCAGCTGCCAGATGCCAGCTCCTGCTCCCTGCTCGCTTCATTTCGTCGCTCTCTCGCTGTCACACACAGCGATCTGTGCGTCACAGCGGGAGAGCAACAATAAAAAAATGAACCAGGGCTGTGTGTAACAAGCAGCGATCTTACAGCAGGGGCCAGATCGCTGCTCAGTGTCACACACAGCGAGATCGCTAATGAGGTCACTGTTGCATCACCAAAACCGTGACGTAGCAGCGACTTCGGTAGCGATCTCGCTATGTGTGAAGCACCCCTAAGTCTCGCTGTTCTAGTTTGGCACTGTCCTCATGGAGAGATTCTATCCCCTAGACCTCTGTCAAAGACCTTTCACACAGCTAAGCAAGATCTTACAGTGAGCTCACAAGAGGAAAGAGCTCTGAAACAATTATCTACAGATTGAGAGTTTTTTAATTAGGAGAAGATGCTTGTATGCCTTAAAATACTAACCATGGACCAGATAATTTATTTATTGTGCAGCCACAAATGGCACTAAAGAGCCAGCTCTCTTCCTCTTAGAAGAGGGCTAATTTGCATAGGGTTTTGATTGTATGCTCATTAAACTGCATGAGTGACATTAACAATACAAGGACTAATCCATTATAATCTGTGTTTACAACTATCATATTGAAAAGCTAAAAAAGACTTGTCCTCTATAAACCAAGCTTTTTTAAATAAAGAAAAATATGATAACTTGTAACTTGTTTAATAATATGTAGATTTTACCACACATAATATAACTCCTACAAATTAAAAATCTGTATCTTTCTCAAAATATAGATACATACGGATGCATTTTATTCCCTATGTGAAATAATAGAGGTTTCATAAAATTGAATCAAAGCTTTTTATGGTATGATTACTCTACGTCTCCATGCAGTCCATGAAGAGTGGTCTACAACTACAACAGTCAATGACAGGAAAATACTTGATCTCCTTGGTTTATACAGCAGTACTCTCCATGGTTTACATAGATAACAGTTCAATGTCAGTTGGCCTTTTCAGATAGTGCAATTACCTTCTAGCTTTGATATTTTAGGTTCTGCATATGTTACAGTAGCCAAATGTATCAACCTAAGTTATACGTTAAATAAGACCTTTCAACGACTTTAGCATGTGAAACTAGACACATCATTAAATAGTGGTTGTAGAGCAGAATAAAACACACACACATATATACATATATATATATATATATATATATATATATACACTGTATATATAATGTTAGTTATCATCTCTGTTGCGAAGGTATTAGCTGATACAGCCTATAGGATAATTTTCACTAAGACCAAGGGGGCTTTAGCAGACATTCTTCTTTGACAGCAATAGCTATTTATGCTGCATGATATTGTCCAATGACAAGCATGAGGCATCCCGCAGGGGTAAAACACATGCCCCCAGAGAAGTTTAGAATAACCCTTTTTGTTTTGTGTGATATGGGTAGCAGGGACGTAATAATTGCGATTGCAGAGGTTGTGCTTCAGCTGTATGTGTGCCCGAAGGAACACATAAAGCAGAAATGCATTGCTGCACAGAGACCAGTCAGGTCCCTGCACTGCAACACAAGCTGACGCCCGGCAACTGAGATTGGAAGGGGACATATATACAAGGATGGGCCCAGCATAAGGGACATATATACAAGGATAGTAGACTTATATACCAGGATGGGGACATATATACCAGGATAGGGGACATATATACCAGAATGGAGAACATATATACCAGGATAGTGACATATTTACCAGGAGGGGGCCTAGGATGTGGGACATATAACCGAGGATGGTAGACATATATACCAGGATAGAGACAAATATACTAGGATAGGGTACATGTTTAACAGGACAGGGAACATATTTATCAGGAAGTGTCCAAGGTTGGAGGACATTAGTACGGTATGGAGAACATTACTACAAAATGAAAAAGGAGAGGGGGAAACTAATATGTCTTTATAGGATTTTGAATGCTACAACGGCTGATACATTTGACCAACATGCATGGGGCCAAACCCAAACTTTGCACAGGGTCCCAGAAAACTCTAGTTTCTCCACTGATGGGAAGGCATGTAATAGCATATAGCCCTGCTCTGCTCATTGACTTAACTGACAACAATTAATGTATAGAGGAAAGAGAGAAGGGCTGTTATTACAAACATTATTGTAGATGTCCTCTCACAGTTAGTGATCATCAAACCTGAGGTTCGGTTTTCAACCGGACCCCAACTTAAGAAAAACAGAGCTCAGGTTCAGAGTTTGGATGCTTTACATGCGAACTTAATGCGCACAAGCAATGCTCTGCTCAGGTACGCTTGGTGTTCTGCCCTGTGCAAGCCTCTTCCAGTGTTTGAATTGCTTGTACTGGGGGTAACAGCAGTGTTATCAGATGTAGGGTGCAACAAAATTTTTTTGAAAAAGCCCAGCCCACCCTCCACTGGAAGGCATTTTCCTATGGCTGGCTGTATGGAGTTAAGCTGGTGTCACACTAAGCGACAGCGACAACGACGTCGCTGTTACGTCACCATTTTCGGTGACGTAACAGCGACCTTGTAAGTCGCTGTTATGATCGCTGCTTAGCTGTCAAACACAGCAGAAGCAGCGATCATAACGTTGCTGTGCTACATGTGCAGAGAGCAGGGAGCCGCGCTTAGCGCTGGCTCCTTGCTCTCCTAGGTACAGTACACATCGGGTTAATTAACCCGATGTGTGCTGCAGCTACATGTCACAGTGCAGAGAGCAAGGAGCCGCGCGCACTGCTTAGCGCTGGCTCCTTGCTCTCCTTGCTACAGTATACATCGGGTTAATTACCCGATGCATACTGCAGCCACATGTCACAGTGCAGGAGCCGGCACTGGCAGCAAGAGCGGAGGCTGGTAACCAGCGTAAACATCGGGTAACTAGGGAAAGGTCTTCCCTTGGTTACCCGATGTTTACGCTGGTTACAGCTTACCGCAGCTGCCAGTGCCGGCTCCTGATCGCTTCATTTCGTCGCTCTCTCGCTGTCACACACAGCGATGTGTGTGTCACAGCGGGAGAGTGACGACCAAAAAATGAAGCTGGACATTCAGCAACGACCGGCGACCTCACAGCAGGGGCCAGGTCGTTGCTGGATGTCACACACAGCGACAGCGACGGGACGTCTCTGCAACGTCACAGAAAATGGTGACGTAGCAGCGACGTCGTTGTCGTCGTCGTTATGTGTGACACCAGCTTTAGAGACTCAAACTACCAATTCATGATTACGAACCTCCCTGGGTCAAGTTTGGAAAAGTGGGGGTTTGGTTTGTTTGCTGCTAATGAACCGAACCTCCAAAGGTTGGCTCATCTCTACTTACAGTGCTTTCAGTTCTGCTCTGAGCTTTTGACAACGAATGTCTATGGGCGTTTGAAACATGTTGCTTGGATCATAATATAGATTAATTGTTTATATATTTTTAAATAAAAGTGCAATTTTTAGGAGCTAAAAACTCTTTCATTTTTTGCCTTTACTACACAGATTTTCCTTGCTCCTGCATGCCTTTAGCCGCTGTCAACAGATGAGCTGGTTTTAACTTACACATTCCTTTAGGCTTTGGTCTACTCTGCTTCTCACATTGACAGTTTGCTGTAAAAGGAGAGTTGAAAAAGTGTTTGTAATGACACAAAGCTCTGCTATACTTTTTCACTCACTTATAATAACAATATGCAGGCAGTGAGATTAGTGGGTATGGAGAGCAGGGCTGTGTGTAAATACAAACATCTCCTGCATCTCTCCTCTCATAGCACTGTCAGTGTGGGGAAGGGGAAGTAGAGTAGAACTGACAGCACTATGAAAGGAGGTCTACAAGAGTTTATTATGAATCACGTCTGTACGCCCCCATGCACATCAATTACCTAAGATTAGATATGTGTTGTGCCGATTAGACACATCAGTCTTTCCATATCACACAGAGAAAACCATGTTTGACATTGTCCGGTTTCTTTTTTTGCCCTGCATGAAGTCTCCTGCTTACGATTGGTCAGTGTCATGCAGGGGAAAAAGTGACTCTGTAAATGAATCTCTGCTAATGCTTGCTTGGATATAGTGAAAATTATAATTTAAACTTTACAATCTAATATCGCTGCAATGAAAATGAGAAATTAAAGATTAAATATATTTTTTTTTTCGCTCATCAGCCACTATTTCATGATTTTTCCAGTTTAACATTAAACTGGTAAAAAGTCCAAACAGGCTACACTTATAGTCCTTTCCTTTGCTAATTTTGTCAAAGGGTTTTTCTTTTTCTCTACAGTCTCTAGAGTGCATGACCATTTAACCAATTCCAAACATTTACATGCTACGTTTCACAATAAAAGGAGTTTATTATAGGTTGAATGTACAGTATTGATGACAAACTATGTGTTTTAAAATATACTCTAATTTTCATAGATATTTAGGTATGTTTATAGGTATTAGGTATCTCTGTGTGAATTAGGCATACAAAAGCCCAAATTACTCACCCAGTAGTAACATTATTAAGAGTTGAATACACATAACAGTTAAATGAGTTCATTTAAGCAGTTCATCCACCTCTTCCATGAAATTTCAAAAATGAAAATAAAAATTCCATTTAGAGTAGTTTTTGCTTTTTTTGGTATTTTTAGTAGTATAGATCAGTCTCTGATACATTAGTCTCAGTAAAGCTTAGTGAGCTGAGTGATCCGGAGGGTGAACCAGTACCTTCAAATGCATAGCAGTGAAGGTAATCCAAAGGAAGAACACTTGTGTCTGTATTTGCTTCTTCTAATTTCTCTGATAAGAACTCCTTAAATATGGCCACATCAGGACCAAGCCCCAAGGACAATCGATACATACTTTGAATGTCAGTACGTATTGTTCGCTTTGGCTTCCGTTCACGCATTACTGTTTGTTGTCTAAGTCCGGTAATGTCAAAAGCTTCTGTGTCTTCTTCTCCTCCCCCTTCATCATCATATGTTACAATGTTTTCTTTTAAGTCTTCTCCTTTTTCGCTTATCCTATTTTGATTTTTTCGGCATCTTACATGCACAAGTAATGCCAACACTGGAAATACAGTAGAGCAAATAAATTATTTCTATACAGCAAATGTCATTTGTATGTGAATACATTGTAATGTGTTAAATACTAAGTGCTTGTGGTGATTGACAATTGAGGCCTTTATTTAGTTGTAGGGTTAGGGGTCTGGTAGTTAGCATGTCACTGCTATTGCATGACTGATATTACTACATGATATTCAGAACTTTTAAGACTTGATCTTTGCAAGTTATTAGGGAATCTTCAAAAAATCTCTCTTATCAATAAATCAATCTATTATTCTATCTATCTATCTATCTATCTATCTATCTATCTGTCTATCCATTATCTATCTATCCTATATCTATCTATCTATATCTATCCATCTATCCATTACCTATCAATTATTTATTTATCTATTATCTATCCATTTATTCATCTATCTATCTATCTATCTATCTATCTATCTATCTATCCCTCTATCCATTTTCTATCTATCTATCTATTAACTATCTGTTTCTGTCTATCATTTATCTAGTGTGCATGCATATATGGTTTAAAACTTTCCAATAATCATTATTATGTAAAAGCGTAGGGTAAATAATACAGTGAATAAAAAATTAGTTTCAAGCTCTGTGCGATTTACACAAAAATAATATTATTTGCAGTTTTCTTTTTTTTTCTATTATTCGTTAATGTATAGATATATAGATATTAACTAACAAAGCTTTCTTCAATTACCTAAAACCAGAAGGATGAATATTGAAATTCCAACAATTGCTCCAGAGTTTACAAATTTGAAAAAAAATCCTCCTTTTCCACAGAATTCTGTGTTGTTATCAATGCCGCAATCACAAACTTTAATGGTTAAGGTGCTGGTGCTGCTGAGTGAAGGGGTCCCATTGTCACTTATTATAACTGTCAAGTAAAATAATAGATTGTCTTGAGAGCTATATCCATCTTGAGCTGTCAAAATGGTAGCCGTGTTATCTGCAAGAAAATTCAAAAACATCTATTTAAGAAAAGTTTAAAAGATACATGTCATTTGTAAATGGAAAAAAGTCTTCCTCTACAAATATAATCTTGTATTTTCCTTTCACTTTTCATCACACATTTTATGACACCATTCTATCTTTCAAACTTGTTAAAAATCTTATATCTCACTTTTAGTCTCTGATTGTCGTATAAAGACATACAGTATCTTTTCAAGTTTGGTGGTAGCTCTAAAAAGTAAACAAAGTTTAGTCATCTCTAGAAATATATGAAAATACTCTTTCATTTTTTAGCATTTCTTAGATCTATTAATCTAAACCTACTAAAACTATATTACTAACAAAATACAAGAAAGGGTTTGAAAATATTTATTGATTCATAAAAAATAACTTTGGAAACAAAAATTTTTATACATACAAAAATGGTGTGCAAAAATTATAAACAGTTGTGGAAAAAAAAGATACAAAGTGAGAATGCATTTAAAAATGGAAATGTTAATTTATTTTATGTCAATTAATAACATACAAAGTAAATGAATAAAAACAAAATCATGCAGAAAAAGGTTGCATCATGCAGCTTTGCGTTGCGGTCAAAAACAGTAGTGTACACGCAGTGTAATCTTTTAGCCCAATCTACAAAAAAACAGATTGTTTTCCAGCGTGGCTGTGATTAGCTGGCCCAATACATGACTCAGCCTGTATAAAGGCCGGATTACTGGCTGTGGCGCCATTTTGTCTTGACCAGAATAGGAAGATTATGCTGTTGAAGGGAGGGACACTGATGGGTGCAGTTAGGAAAAAAACAAATACATTGTAGGGATAGGACACTGAAGGACTTAGGGACAGTGATAGCTGCAAGTAATTCTAAATCAACTACAGCACTACATCATGCAGATTTGCGTTGCAGTCCAACAGAGCAGCGTACAGACAGTGTAATCTATTTGCGTAATCTACCATAAAAACTGAATGTTTTCCAGCGTGTCTTTCTGTGGGAATATCTCTGAAATCTTATACTGAATCACACAGCGTTGCATAGTAGTCAAAATCTGAGGCGTACAGGCAGTGTAATTTATTTGCTCACTCTACCAAAAAAACAGTATTTTCCAGCGTGTCTTGCTGTGTGAATATCTCTGAAACCTTATACTTTGTTGCAGTTGCATCACGCAGGTTTGCATAGTGGCCAAAAATAGCAGCACATAGGCAGTGTAGTCTATTAGCTCAATCTACAAAAAAATACAGTTTTTTTGCAGCATGCCTTGCTGTGTGAATATCCCTGAAACCTCATACTGCGTTGTGTGGCGCCCCTGCGGCTTCAGGCGCCACAGGGTACTGCACCTTACCCGAGGTGCAGTATTCATCTTGGATACGGAGAAGGTCATCACCAGTAAAAAACCAACAACACGTTTAACCAACACATAACACACTGGGCTAGGGTAGATGCTGGGGTGGCCATCACGAGGTATGGGACCTCTTCCCCACTAGATTAGGAACCTGGGAGACGGAACACCAATGGGGAAGTTAGGAGCCCTCTCACAAAGCATTCAGTCTGTTCCAGGCACAGCAAGCACCAGGTCGCACTCATCAGGAGAAAAGCAAAGACACGGAGGGTTCGGGGCCCGTGGTCTGGAGCTGGAAGCTCGACCCGGGTTCTTAGGAAAGAAGGGGGATCCCAGGGTTCATGGGGAGTGCAAACGGTAACCATGACCCATTCCACGGCCCAGGAGCTGGGGTGGAGAGAAAATGTCAAAAAGTGATGCACAGAAGGAAACACTGGCCTCGACCTTTGAAGTATCCAGGATTGGCTGAAGTTCACAAAGTGCAGCCTGGTACTCCAATGGCGGTGTGCTTCCAGTGAGTAAAGAACTTGAACTGCACTCTCTGTGTCATCCCATTACGTCCGGCACTCTCAACATTGCGCCTCTGCGCCATAGGCGACTACCACCACCAACATCCTCCCTGGGGCCCAGCTCTGCCTGTAGAGAGCTGAAACACTTGAGCTGCGTCACCATCCAACCCAGCAGAGAGAGACTTCCCACAGCGGCAGCTGATACTGGCCGCACGTGGTGTCACGAACAACTACTCTCATCATCCCCATCCCCATCTTTATTGACACTGCCAGGGTCACGGAACTGGGCAAGGCCACCGCGGTGACCCAGGAGAAGAATCGCGGCCCGTTGACGGGTAACCTCAGAACTCGTTGGGTGTGTCATGTTGCATTATGCAGCTTTACGTAGTGGTTAAGAACAGCAGCATACAGGCAATGTAATCTGTATACAGCTTGTCTATTAATCTCAACTTGTTTGTGTGCCAAAGAATGAGGAGAACACCTAATAGGGGGCAAGGCAGTGGCGGTGCTACTGGTGGTATAGCTGCTTCAGGGAAATTATGTGGTAGATCTATATCTGCTAAGAAGGCTGCAGGCTGGTCTTCATCATTTCTTTGGCCCGCGTACTGCTGCACAAATAGTGAGGCCAGAACATGTTGGGGCGGTTTTTACATTTTTTGGCTACCAATGCCACCTATTTATTTTCATTGTCTTCCACCTAGTCCACACCTGAAATCTTATGCCGGCGTCACACGGGACGATCTAACGGGCAATCGCACAAGCAATCATACCCGCCCCTGTCATTTGTGCATCACGGGCAATTAGTTGCCCGTGGCGCACAAAGTCGTTAACCCCCTGTCGCACGCACTTACCTCACGGACGACGTCGCTGTGGGCAGCGAACATCCTCTTCCTGAAGGGGGAAGGACGTTTGGCGTCACAGCGACGTCACACGGCAGCCGGCAAATAATACCGGAGGGGCAGAGATGAGCGGGACGTAACATCCCGCCCACCTCCTTCCTTCCGCATTTCCGACAGGACGTAGGTAAGCTGTGTTCGTCATTCCCGAGGTGTCACACGGAGTGATGTGTGCTGCCACGGGAATGATGAACAACCGGAGTACAGAAGGAGGACCGACATTTTTAAAATGAACGACGTGTCAACGAGCAACGATAAGGTGAGTATTTTTGCTCGTTCACAGTCGTTCGGAGGTGTCACATGGTACGATATCTCTGAAGATGCCGGATGTGTGACACTAAAGACGTGACCCCGACGACATATCGCCCGATATATTGTACCGGGTGAGGCCGGCATTAGAGTTGTCTCCTAAGTTCCATGGTTATCTTCATTCCAACTCAACCTGTTCAAAATCAGCCAAGCAGTGTGAGCCACAAGTCATGCATGCTTTTTATGATGCTGGTGGCTGGGATCCCATGGCTCATCCACCAGACCCTGCTCAAGAGATGGAAGAGACCGAGTACACTGACAACCATCCCCTTGTTGTGTTGGAGGGTGAGTGGATGGGACGGCTGGTGGACACGATCTGCAGATCACCACACCACAGCTCAGAGAATGATAACACACAGGTGCCAACTGCTGCTGCTTTCATCAGTCTGCGTACTAGGAAGGAGAGAAGGGCCGAGGAGTGGGTAGGAGACAATGCGAGGGATTACATTGAGGTGCTGGCCCCACCTGGACCGAAGGCCATGATAGTGATGTTTGCAGTTCTGATGAAGAGGAGGTGTTCAGGCAGACAAACCAGCAGCACAACAAAATAGAGAGCATGTGGCAAAAGCTCTATGGATGGGTTATATTACTAAGTTGTCTGCTACCACATGTCATGCTAGGGAAGACCTCCCAGCAAAGCCAGCTCAAAAAAGCTCCCTGGCATGGCATTTCTTCTGGGAATGTGCTGATGACAAGAGAGTTGTGGTTTGCAAGATGAGCCATGTTGCACTGCTTTGAATACTCTACAAACATGGCTAGCACTGATGATGCTATAATCATCATCACTATACCAATTTTTTGCCTGCTGGGAAAAATTCTGGAGGCTATAATCAATGAGGTGATGGCACCAGAGGAAGAGGAGCTGGAAGAAACATTAACTAATTTATCTGGCCTTTTGTTCACAGGATTCTGAGTTACGGTTTCTGGTCAGAAAGCAGCCATGTCCCCAATTTTCCAACCATGGGAAAGTTTGGGAACTGTATTTACAGCAGGGTGGTTGGGAAGTTAGATCAGGGGCATCACTGCAGCCAGTCCACACACCTGTGACTGATGACAGCTTGTTGTTGACTCTGGGAAGCCTGGCACACATGAGACAATATATGCTGTTGTGCCAAAGCAATGATCCTCAAGTTGCAAGGATTCTGACCAGTGGTGATTACTGGGTGGCAACCCTGCTGGACCATGCTTAAAAGACAATGTAGCATTGCTACTTTCGCCACTGGAGTGGGATAAAAGAATACAGGAATATTAGGCAAAGCTGTGTAATGCTGTAGTTATGACATTCCCACCAGAAATCAGGGGTTTGTTGGAACAACAAGGTGGCGTAATAGGAGGAGGAAGTAAACAATGCAATATTTGCACAGGTGACACCTTGGTATGGAGGGTCATCATGGCTGCAATGTGGCAACAATTCAAAAGCAGCCCTTTACATCATCCAGAAACACTATCTGCTATAGTGCATATTTTGAAGAGTCAGCATTTTGCAAACATAGGGGAAGAGTATGTGTCCACATGCATTTCAGTGCTAGCTGATAGTTCTGCATCATTTAATTTCTGGGTGTCAAAATTGAGGACATAGCCTGAGCTTGCACAATACACCTCAGAGGTGCTGGCCTCCCCTGCCCTACACTGTTTGAATGTGTGTTCAGCACGGCAAGGGGGTCATCACAGACAGGCGCAAGTGTGGCGCCCTGAGGCTTCCGTCACCACAGAGGTACTGCACCTCAGCCAGAGGTGTGAAGTAGCGACCAGTATACCTGGCTATGGAGCCTTAAATCCTATTTTCTGTCCTGGAGGGGTGGAGCCTGGCAGAGGGAGTGTGGGAGAAGTCAGTGGAGTAGTCAGGAGACTCAGTCAGAACCAGTCAGTTCTAGTCAGGGAGAGAGTTTCAGTCAGAGGGAGTAAGTGACAGTTGGAGAGTTGACAGGGGTCCAGCGAGAAGGAGGGAGAGACTGTAGTTCAAGGTAAAGACCCTGGGGTCCTGCTAGACTCAGGTGACACTGAGAGAAGGGGTCCAGAGTTCCACTCATGTGCGAGAGGTCTCCGAGGGCTTGTTCCACCAAGAATACCGGGGTGGAGGAGTCTGGCCGCTATAACTGGGACGGTCCCCAGGCAAAAGTAAGAGAGACATTTCTTTTAGTAATCCGACGGCCTGAGAGGCACACTGGTACTGACCCTTGACCTATTCGGGATCGGCGTAGGCCCACAACAGTGAATCCTGGCACACCACGGGGAAACCGGTCCTCTGCAGTTTTTGGAACAGACTGTGAGTAAACATCTTGACTGCAAAGCCTCTTGTCGTCTGCTTCTTCCTGCGCCCCATCAACATCCATTATAGACCTTCCTAACGATCGCCTCGGGGTACCCGCTCCACCTGTGGGGAGCAGAAACACCTTAGCTACCCCAACATAGGAACAGGGTTGCGGAGCTGTGAAAACCATCTGTGTTACAGCACTGTGAAAAAAGATGTTGAATCTTGGGCAATCTTGGCTGTGACAGCCAACCGGGTAAAGAGGCTGTTTAGGGGCCTTTTTAAAATAGGTTTTCTGGTGGGGGATGGAAAAATCTGTAAATTGAAAACTGAAATAAAACTGTTAACTGATGACAGCTTTTTGTTGCTTCTGGTCAGTTTAGCTAATGTAAGCAAATCCTTTCTGTAGTGACTGGAAAGTGACCACCAAGATCCATTGACTGTTACCATTGCTGATTACTGGATGGCCACCCTGCTGGAAGCCCTCAACTACATCAAGGTGCCATGGTTACTTCCATCACTGTAGCGTGGCTGAGTCTCCTCTTTATCACGACCACAGTACCACAAAACCCAAAAATGTAAACAGAGTATTATTCCATTATACAAAGCTGTTGTATTCAAACATAGCTATGTGCAATGAACATTTTTTTTTCAAGTTAAGTGAGATGACTCAAGTCTAAAAAACAAACAAAACAGTGTATGTACAGTGTGCCTTGCTGTGTGAATATCTCTGAAACTTCATACTGTGTTGCATCATGCAGCTTTGCGTAGCGGTTTAAAAACAGCAGCGTACAGGCGGTGTAATCTATTAGCTCAAACTGCCAAAAAACATTGTGTGTACAGCGTGCCTTGCTGTGTGAATATCTCTGAAACCTCATACTGCATTGCAACATCCAGCTTTGAATAGAGGTCAAAAACAGCAGCGTATAGGCAGTGAAATCTATTAGTGGCCAAAGTACCACGAAACCCAAAAAAGAAAATACAGTCATATGCCATTATTTAAAGTCGTCGTAGTCAGACAGAGCTGACTGCTTTGAACAATATTTTTTTTCAAAATAAATGCTTCCGATTCTTGGAATACACTGGGCAGTAGAGATGAGCGAACCGGTCGCGGTTCGGCTCGAGGTCGGTTCGCCGAACGGGGGTCCCGTTCGAGTTCGGTTCGTCGAACGTTCGACGAACCGAACTCGAGCCAATAGGCTATAATGGGAGGCAATCACAAACACATAAAAATGCATTATAAATGTACACAAACAGTTAATAAACATTGCCATAACACTTACCGGTCCTCGCGATGCCTTCTGCACTCTGTCTCCTGCCGCTATTCCATCCGATGATCGCTGAATCCTCCCGGTGACGGCACTGCCAGCAGAGAAGCAGGACCTATCGTGTCATCAAAATAGCCATGTGACCAGTCACGTGGCTATTATCTCATTGGCTACAGACTGGTCATATGACTATGACGCGTCATGTAGGACCTGCGAGTGCATCTCTCCGGTTCACGGTGCACATATGTGTATCGCCATGTACCGGCGACATGCTCTAGCACACGGTCGACTCCCCGTTCCGTTAGGGACTGGCTGACACAGCCCGTCATTAACGGAGATCACCGTTGCAATAGCAACGCAGTTAGCGGTGACGTCACCGCTAACCGCAGCTCCGAGAGCACCGTTGCTATGGTAACGCGTCTGTCAGCGTTACCGCTGTTACCGCTGACAGCCAGCAGCACTGATCACTCACGGAGTGAAGGCTGCATGCTGCTTCCCGTTTGTAGTGAGGATTGTACTGAGGATGAGGTTTCCCCAAGACAGAAGAGCAGGATCGTGGAGGGCTGACAGGGGGTAATAAAGATGGAGTCTCTAATGTGTCTGTGTATTTATTTCTATTAAAGTATTTTTTCTCTGTGTGGTGTCTTTTTTTTAACCCTTTATTGGAGATTCTTAATGGCCGGGTCAAACGTGCCTGACATTAAGAATCTCTGGCTTAATACTGGCTAGTAAAACAAAGCCAGTATTAACTCATGATTACCCAACAAGCCACCCGGCTCCAGGGCTGTTGGAAGAGTTGGATACAGCGCCAGATGATGGCGCTTCTATGAGAGCGCCATTTTCTGGGACGGCTGCGGACTGAAATCCGCAGCAGAGGCGCCCAGAAACCTCGGGCTAACCTGTGCTGCGGATTCCAATCCCCAGCTGCCTAGTTGTACCCGGCTGGACACAAAAATGGGGCGAAGCCCACGTCATTTGTTTTTTAATTATTTCATGAAATAAGTGAAATAATTTAAAAAAAATGGGCTTCCCTATATTTTTGGTTCCCAGCCGGGTACAAATAGGCAATTGGGGGTTGGAGGCAGCCCGTGGCTGCCTGCTGTACCTGGCTAGCATACAAAAATATGGCGAAGCCCACATCATTTTTTTGGTGGGCAAAAAACTTCTGCATACAGTCCTGGATGGAGTATGCTGAGCCTTGTAGTTCTGCAGCTGCTGTCTGCTCTTCTCCATACAGACAGACAGCAGCTGCAGAACTACAAGGCTCAGCATACTCCATCCAGGACTGTATGCAGAAGTTTTTTGCCCCCTGAAAAAATTATGTGGGCTTCGCCATATTTTTGTATGCTAGCCAGGTACAGCAGGCAGGTACGGCTGCCCCCAACCCCCAGTTGCCTATTTGTACCCGGCTGGGAACCAAAAATAAAGGGAAGCCCTTTTTTTATTATTTCATGAATTTCATGAAATAATTAGAAAACAAATGACGTAGGCTTCGCCCCATTTTTGTGTCCAGCCAGGTACAACTAGGCAGCTGGGGATTGGAATCCGCAGCACAGGTTGGCCTGAGCTTTCTGGGCCCCACTGCTGCGAATTGCAGTCTGCAGCCGCCTCAGAAAATGGCACTTTCATAGAAGCGCCATCTTCTGGCGCTGTATCCAACTCTTTCAGCACCTGCCTGCTATACCTGGCTAGCATACAAAAATATGGCGAAGCTCACGTCCTTTTTTTTGTAGTTTTTTGGCAAAAAAAATAAAAAATGCTTCCCTGGATTTTCCATTGCCAGTGAAGGTAACACCAAGCAGTGGGGGTTAGCAGCCAGTAGCTGCTTGGATTACCCTTAGCTAGCAATACAAAAAATGCAGCGGGAGCCCATATATATTTTTTTTATTATTTATTTAAATAACTAAACATAAAATGGGCTTCCCTGTATTTTGATTGCTGGACATCACAGTGCTGTAAAAATAAATCTTTAAAAAAATGACGTAGCGCTCCGCGGTATTTTTGATTCTCAGCAGATAAAGCAGACAGCATGCCTAATCAGGAGAACTACTGTAGAGGAAGCTCTGCTCACTGGTATATAGGTGCTCAGAGGTAATAATAGATAAAATTAGTGAGTAACCTTGGCACTCTAAATCTCCCAGACTAAGTCAGTAAGTCACAACGGATAGTAATGCAAAATCACTCTTTATTGGTCCGTATTAAGAAAAAAAAAATTTCATAAGCATATATGTTTTTGTCCAAAACAAGTTACAAATGACGTTTCGGCCTGAGCCTTCGTCAGATTGGACTTATCTGCATGTAATCATGAAAAATGACAATAATCAGTATCACATAAGAGTGAGAGAACAATAACATAAACTCGGAGGTACAATTGGGATGCAGCAAAAAAATTGCAACACAGCAAGAAATGAAACACATGATACAAATGTCATAATACAGTACAAGGACAATATAGTAATGACAAATATGGGGTCAGAGTAGGCTTAGACAGCTCTGGTACGAAAGAGATGTCAATCATAAAGTAACATGTGCAGTAGGTGTAGAGCTACACTATGCATGGCAGAGCTAATGGGTAGACTGACCATAGAAAAAGAACGGAGAAAAAGTGGAGAAAAAGTGGAGAATAAGTGGAGAAAAAGTGGATAAAAAGTGGAGAAAAAGTGGAGAAAAAGTGGAGAAAAAATGGAGAAAAAGTGGAGAAAAAGTGGAGAAAAAGTGGAGAAAAAAATGGAGAAAAAGTGGAGAAAAAGTGGAGAAAAAAATGGAGAAAAAGTGGAGAAAAAGTGGAGAAAAAGTGGAGAAAAAGTGGAGAAAAAAATGGAGAAAAAGTGGAGAAAAAGTGGAGAAAAAGTGTAGAAAAAAATGGAGAAAAAGTGGAGAAAAAGTGGAGAAAAAGTGGAGAAAAAAATGGAGAAAAAATGGAGAAAAAGTGGAGACAAAGTGGAGAAAAAGTGGAGAAAAAAATGGAGAAAAAGTGGAGAAAAAGTGGAGAAAAAGTGGAGAAAAAAATGGAGAAAAAGTGGAGAAAAAGTGGAGAAGAAAATGGAGAAAAAGTGGAGAAAAAGTGGAGAAAAAGTGGAGAAAAAGTGGAGAAAAAAATGGAGAAAAACTGGAGAAAAAGTGGAGAAAAAGTGGAGAAAAAGTGGAGAATAAGTGGAGAAAAAATGGAGAATAAGTGGAGAAAAAATGGAGAAGAAGTGGAGAAAAAGTGGAGAAAAAGTGGAGAAAAAGTGGAGATAAAATAGAGAAAAAAATGGAGAAAAAATGGAGAAAAAGTGGAGAAAAAGTGAAGAAAAAGTGGAGAAAAAAATGGAGAAAAAGTGGAGAAAAAGTGGAGAAAAAGTGGAGAAAAAATGGAGAAAAAAAATGGAGAAAAAGTGGAGAAAAAGTGGAGAAAAAGTGGAGAAAAAAATCGAGAAAAAAATCGAGAAAAAGTGGAGAAAAAGTGGAGAAAAAAATGGAGAAAAAGTGGAGAAAAAGTGGAGAAAAAGTGGAGAAAAAGTGGAGAAAAAAGTGGAGAAAAAGTGGAGAAAAAGTGGAGAAAAAAATGGAGAAAAAGTGGAGAAAAAGTGGAGAAAAAGTGGAGAAAAAAATGGAGAAAAAGTGGAGAAAAAGTGGAGAAAAAGTGGAGAAAAAAATGGAGAAAAACTGGAGAAAAAGTGGAGAAAAAGTGGAGAAAAAGTGGAGAATAAGTGGAGAAAAAATGGAGAATAAGTGGAGAAAAAATGGAGAATAAGTGGAGAAAAAGTGGAGAAAAAGTGGAGAAAAAGTGGAGATAAAATAGAGAAAAAAATGGAGAAAAAATGGAGAAAAAGTGGAGAAAAGTGGAGAAAAAGTGGAGAAAAAAATGGAGAAAAAGTGGAGAAAAAGTGGAGAAAAAGTGGAGAAAAAGTGGAGAAAAAATGGAGAAAAAAATGGAGAAAAAGTGGAGAAAAAGTGGAGAAAAAGTGGAGAAAAAAATGGAGAAAAAGTGGAGAAAAAGTGGAGAAAAAAATGGAGAAAAAGTGGAGAAAAAGTGGAGAAAAAGTGGAGAAAAAGTGGAGAAAAAAATGGAGAAAAAGTGGAGAAAAAGTGGAGAAAAAAATGGAGAAAAAGTGGAGAAAAAGTGGAGAAAAAGTAAAGAAAAAGTGGAGAAAAAAATGGAGAAAAAGTGGAGAAAAAGTGGAGACAAAAATGGAGAAAAAGTGGAGAAAAAGTGGAGAAAAAGTGGAGAAAAAAATGGAGAAAAACTGGAGAAAAAGTGGAGAAAAAGTGGAGAAAAAGTGGAGAATAAGTGGAGAAAAAATGGAGAATAAGTGGAGAAAAAATGGAGAAGAAGTGGAGAAAAAGTGGAGAAAAAGTGGAGAAAAAGTGGAGATAAAATAGAGAAAAAAATGGAGAAAAAATGGAGAAAAAGTGGAGAAAAAGTGGAGAAAAAGTGGAGAAAAAAATGGAGAAAAAGTGGAGAAAAAGTGGAGAAAAAGTGGAGAAAAAGTGGAGAAAAAATGGAGAAAAAAATGGAGAAAAAGTGGAGAAAAAGTGGAGAAAAAGTGGAGAAAAAAAATGGAGAAAAAGTGGAGAAAAAAATGGAGAAAAAGTGGAGAAAAAGTGGAGAAAAAGTGGAGAAAAAGTGGAGAAAAAAATGGAGAAAAAGTGGAGAAAAAGTGGAGAAAAAGTGGAGAAAAAAATGGAGAAAAAGTGGAGAAAAAGTGGAGAAAAAGTGGAGAAAAAGTGGAGAAAAAAATGGAGAAAAACTGGAGAAAAAGTGGAGAAAAAGTGGAGAAAAAGTGGAGAATAAGTGGAGAAAAAATGGAGAATAAGTGGAGAAAAAATGGAGAAGAAGTGGAGAAAAAGTGGAGAAAAAGTGGAGAAAAAGTGGAGATAAAATAGAGAAAAAAATGGAGAAAAAATGGAGAAAAAGTGGAGAAAAAGTGGAGAAAAAGTGGAGAAAAAAATGGAGAAAAAGTGGAGAAAAAGTGGAGAAAAAGTGGAGAAAAAGTGGAGAAAAAATGGAGAAAAAAATGGAGAAAAAGTGGAGAAAAAGTGGAGAAAAAGTGGAGAAAAAAATGGAGAAAAAGTGGAGAAATAGTGGAGAAAAAAATGGAGAAAAAGTGGAGAAAAAGTGGAGAAAAAGTGGAGAAAAAAATCGAGAAAAAGTGGAGAAAAAGTGGAGAAAAAAATGGAGAAAAAGTGGAGAAAAAGTGGAGAAAAAGTAAAGAAAAAGTGGAGAAAAAAATGGAGAAAAAGTGGAGAAAAAGTGGAGAAAAAAATGGAGAAAAAGTGGAGAAAAAGTGGAGAAAAAGTGGAGAAAAAGTGGAGAAAAAAATGGAGAAAAACTGGAGAAAAAGTGGAGAAAAAGTGGAGAAAAAGTGGAGAATAAGTGGAGAAAAAATGGAGAATAAGTGGAGAAAAAATGGAGAAGAAGTGGAGAAAAAGTGGAGAAAAAGTGGAGAAAAAGTGGAGATAAAATAGAGAAAAAAATGGAGAAAAAATGGAGAAAAAGTGGAGAAAAAGTGGAGAAAAAAATGGAGAAAAAGTGGAGAAAAAGTGGAGAAAAAGTGGAGAAAAAATGGAGAAAAAAATGGAGAAAAAGTGGAGAAAAAGTGGAGAAAAAGTGGAGAAAAAAATGGAGAAAAAGTGGAGAAAAAGTGGAGAAAAAAATGGAGAAAAAGTGGAGAAAAAGTGGAGAAAAAGTGGAGAAAAAGTGGAGAAAAAAATGGAGAAAAAGTGGAGAAAAAGTGGAGAAAAAGTGGAGAAAAAAATGGAGAAAAAGTGGAGAAAAAGTGGAGAAAAAGTGGAGAAAAAGTGGAGAAAAAAATGGAGAAAAACTGGAGAAAAAGTGGAGAAAACATGGAGAAAAAGTGGAGAATAAGTGGAGAGAAAATGGAGAATAAGTGGAGAAAAAATGGAGAAGAAGTGGAGAAAAAGTGGAGAAAAAGTGGAGAAAAAGTGGAGCTAAAATGGAGAAAAAAATGGAGAAAAAAATGGAGAAAAAGTGGAGAAAAAGTGGAGAAAAAGTGGAGAAAAAAATGGAGAAAAAGTGGAGAAAAAGTGGAGAAAAAGTGGAGAAAATGTGGAGAAAAAATGGAGAAAAAAATGTAGAAAAAGTGGAGAAAAAATGTAGAAAAAGTGGAGAAAAAATGGAGAAAAAGTGGAGAAAAAGTGGAGAAAAAGTGGAGAAAAAATGGAGAATAAGTGGAGAAAAAGTGGAGAAAAAGTGGAGAAAAAGTGGAGAAAAAGTGGAGAAAAAAATGGAGAAAAAGTGGAGAAAAAGTGGAGAAAAAGTGGAGAAAAAGTGGAGAAAAAAATGGAGAAAAAGTGGAGAAAAAGTGGAGAAAAAGTGGAGAAAAAGTGGAGAAAAAATGGAGAAAAAAATGGAGAAAAAGTGGAGAAAAAGTGGAGAAAAAGTGGAGAAAAAAATGGAGAAAAAGTGGAGAAAAAGTGGAGAAAAAAATGGAGAAAAAGTGGAGAAAAAGTGGAGAAAAAGTGGAGAAAAAAATGGAGAAAAAGTGGAGAAAAAGTGGAGAAAAAGTGGAGAAAAAAATGGAGAAAAAGTGGAGAAAAAGTGGAGAAAAAGTGGAGAAAAAGTGGAGAAAAAAATGGAGAAAAACTGGAGAAAAAGTGGAGAAAACGTGGAGAAAAAGTGGAGAATAAGTGGAGAGAAAATGGAGAATAAGTGGAGAAAAAATGGAGAAGAAGTGGAGAAAAAGTGGAGAAAAAGTGGAGAAAAAGTGGAGATAAAATGGAGAAAAAAATGTAGAAAAAAATGGAGAAAAAGTGGAGAAAAAGTGGAGAAAAAGTGGAGAAAAAAATGGAGAAAAAGTGGAGAAAAAGTGGAGAAAAAGTGGAGAAAATGTGGAGAAAAAATGGAGAAAAAAATGTAGAAAAAGTGGAGAAAAAATGTAGAAAAAGTGGAGAAAAAATGGAGAAAAAGTGGAGAAAAAGTGGAGAAAAAGTGGAGAAAAAGTGGAGAAAAAATGGAGAATAAGTGGAGAAAAAGTGGAGAAAAAGTGGAGAATAAGTGGAGAAAAAGTGGAGAAAAAGTGGAGAAAAAAATGGAGAAAAAGTGGAGAAAAAGTGGAGAAAAAGTGGAGAAAAAGTGGAGAATAAGTGGAGAAAAAGTGGAGAAAAAGTGGAGAAAAAATGGAGAAAAAGTGGAGAAAAAGTGGAGAAAAAGTGGAGAAAAAAATGGAGAAAAAGTGGAGAAAAAGTGGAGAAAAAGTGGAGAAAAAAATGGAGAAAAAGTGGAGAAAAAGTGGAGAAAAAGTGGAGAAAATGTGGAGAAAAAGTGGAGAAAAAATGGAGAAAAAAATGGAGAAAAAGTGGAGAAAAAGTGGAGAAAAAGTGGAGAATAAGTGGAGAATAAGTGGAGAAAAAATGGAGAATAAGTGGAGAAAAAATGGAGAAAAAGTGGAGAAAAAGTGGAGAAAAAGTGAAGAAAAAGTGGAGAAAAAGTGGAGAAAAAGTGGAGAAAAAATGGAGAAAAAAATGGAGAAAAAGAGGAGAAAAAGTGGAGAAAAAGTGGAGAAAAAAATGGAGAAAAAGTGGAGAAAAAGTGGAGAAAAAGTGGAGAAAAAGTGGAGAATAAGTGGAGAAAAAGTGGAGAAAAAGTGGAGAAAAAGTGGAGAAAAAGTAGAGAAAAAATGGAGAAAAAAATGGAGAAAAAGTGGAGAAAAAGTGGAAAAAAAGTGGAAAAAAAGTGGAGAAAAAGTGGAGAAAAAGTGGAGAAACAGTGGAGAAAAAATGGAGAAAAAGTGGAGAAAAAGTGGAGAAAAAGTGGAGAAAAAAATGGAGAAAAAATGGAGAAAAAGTGGAGAAAAAGTGGAGAAAAAGTGAAGAAAAAGTGGAGAAAAAGTGGAGAAAAAGTGGAAAAAAGTGGAGAAAAAGTGGAGAAAAAATGGAGAAAAAAATGGAGAAAAAGTGGAGAAAAAGTGGAGAAAAAGTGGAGAATAAGTGGAGAAAAAGTGGAGAAAAAGTGGAGAAAAAGTGGAGAAACAGTGGAGAAAAAGTGGAGAAAAAGTGGAGAAAAAAATGGAGAAAAAGTGGAGAAAAGGTGGAGAAAAAGTGGAGAAAAAGTGGAGAAACAGTGGAGAAAAAATGGAGAAAAAGTGGAGAAAAAGTGGAGAAAAAGTGGAGAAAAAAATGGAGAAAAAATGGAGAAAAAGTGGAGAAAAAGTGGAGAAAAAGTGAAGAAAAAGTGGAGAAAAAGTGGAGAAAAAGTGGAAAAAAAGTGGAGAAAAAGTGGAGAAAAAGTGGAGAAAAAGTGGAGAAACAGTGGAGAAAAAGTGGAGAAAAAGTGGAGAAAAAAATGGAGAAAAAGTGGAGAAAAGGTGGAGAAAAAGTGGAGAAAAAAATGGAGAAAAAGTGGAGAAAAAGTGGAGAAAAAGTGAAGAAAAAGTGGAGAAAAAGTGGAGAAAAAGTGGAGAAAAAATGGAGAAAAAAATGGAGAAAAAATGGAGAAAAAGTGGAGAAAAAAATGGAGAAAAAGTGGAGAAAAAGTGGAGAAAAAGTGGAGAAAAAGTGGAGAAAAAATGGAGAAAAAAATGTAGAAAAAGTGGAGAAAAAATGTAGAAAAAGTGGAGCACCCTTTGGTGCCTTTCATGTGGCACTAAGGGGTGCTTAGCTTTGTATTTAGCCAAAAAAATGAAAAAAAAAATGACGTAGGGTTCCTCCTAGTTTTGTAGCCAGCTAGGGTACAGCAGACGGATGCAGCCTGCAGACCACAGCTGGCAACCTCACCTTGGCTGGTAATTCAAAACTGAGGGCACCCCACGCTATTATTTTAAATTAAATAAATAATTAAAAAAAAAAACACGTAGGGGTCCCCCAAAATTGGATCACCAGCCAAGGTAAAGCAGACAGCTGGGGTCTGATATTCTCAGACTAGGGAGGTCCATGGTTATTGGACTCTCCCCAGCCTAAAAATAGCAGGACGCAGTCGCCCCAGAAGTGGTGCATCCATTAGATGCGCCAATCCTGGTGCTTCGCCCCAGCTCATCCCGCGCCCTGGTGCGGTGGCAAACGGGGTAATATATGGGGTTAATACCAGATGTGTAATGTCACCTGGCATCAAGCCCTGGGGTTGGTGAGGTCAGGCGTCTATCAGATACCCGACATCACCAACCCAGTCAGTAATAAAAAAAAAATAGACGACAAACACATTTTTATTTGAAAAAACACTCCCCAAAACATTCCCTCTTTAACCAATTTATTAGAATGAAAAACAAATCCAGGTCTGCTGTAATCCAAGGGGTTCCCATGACGATCCACACTGTCCCAGTCAATGAAGAGCAGGATGTTCCCCATTGGCTGGGAGAGCAGTGCAGTGACCTGAGCTAACATCAATGGGTCAGCCCAGGTCACTGCAGGGGATGACAAGTGCTGCTGTCAGCGAGGTACATTACCTGCGCTGATCTCCAGCACACTGACAGCCCCTGTCACTGAGTTCAATGACCGGCGCCTTCACACCAAGTATCGCGAGAGGCCCGTGACGTCACCGCTAGTCAGTCTCGGGTCGGAAGCGAGAGGTGATGTGACAAGCGGCGGCCATGGAGGACAGTGACAGAGCTGAGGTCGGGATGGCGGGACTTCATCACCGCAGGTAAGCCGAGCGGGGTGCGTGTGTGTGTGTGTGTGTGTGTGTGTATGTATGTGTACATGCCGCGGGCAGGAGGGGGCGGAGCGAGCTGAGCGGGGAAGTGTGGGCTTCCTGCACGTAACTAGGATAAACATCGGGTTACTAACCAAAGCGCTTTGCTTGGATACCCGATGTTTATCTTGGTTACCAGCTTCTGGCAGGCTGCCAGCGATGGCTCCTCCACACTGTAGCTGTAAAAAGCCCTGCTTTTTGCTACTAGAACCGTTCTCGAACGTATCTAGAACTATCGAGCTTTTGCAAAAAGCTCGAGTTCTAGTTCGATCTCGAACAGCCCCCAAAATCACTCGAGCCTAGAACTGGAGAACCACGAACCGCGAACCGCGCTCAACTCTACTGGGCAGCACGGGTGAGCTGCTTCAAATCTAAATGGCTGGGATTGGAAATAGCAGGTCTAGCTGGAGTACCTCTGACTCGACTCCAAATCCAACTACGAACTTTTTAAATGCAGCACCTAAACTGTCCACTACTGGAGTTGAAAATTATCTCTTGTGTAAGAACTTTTAAAACAAGCAGCCTAAGAATCAATGCCCTGCTAAAAGTGCAGAGCTGGCTCTGAGCAGAATGGGCAGCTTTGGTAAATGTCACCCACTTGAAAACATGCAAAAAGTCAGGCACCTGTCACTTGTGTTTTTTTGAGCACTCTGTTGGATAGGGTTCCATGTACCATTTGCTTTTTAATTAGGTGCTGTGTGGTTCATCTTGGGCAATGAGAGTTGTGAAGGTCAACTAGGTAAAAGGCTGTTTCAGAGCCATTTTTACAATTTGGTGGTCTGTGGGGAACTTTGTCAATCTTGGCTGTGTGGGTCAAATGGGAATACAGGCTATATAGGGGGTATTATTTGTTAAAATTGTTGCTCTGTGGGTAAACGAATGTGTTATGTCTGCCTGCTTTGAGCAATCATTTTTCAAAATAAATGCTTCAGATACCCAGGATAGACACTGAAAAGCAAGGGTGAACTGCTTCAAGTCAGAATGGCTGAGATTGACAGTAGCACGTCTAGCTGATAGATCACCAGCTCGATCACAAATCCAACTATGATTTTTTGAACTGCAACAGCTTTTTCTGTTTGTAACAGGAGCTGAAAATTAGACTCTTTAGGGGGAACTTGGAAAACAGGCTCTTTCGGGGGCCTTTCTTAAAAAATGTTGTTCTGTGAGGGCACCCTTTTCTATCTTGGCTGTGATGGTGAAATGTGTAAACAGGATCAGCAGGGTGTAATGTAATGTGGGTTGCACTATAGGTTGAAACCATTTTAGTGCATGTCCTAACAGCACTGAGGATTGGTGCAAATGTCTACGACTGGGTTTCCTTCTACTACGCCACTTCGTCTACCTTCTCCTCATCCGGTGAACTTAACACTTGCACAACCAACCTCAGCTCAGCACCACCAGGGGAAAACAATTGCAGGCTGTTCTGAGACTCACCTGTTTGGAGTTGAAATTCCCCAGAGAGTTGGGCATTTTGGACAGATTCCATATGGGCCGATTTAAAATTGTTGCTCTGTGGGGCAACTTAACCTATCTTGGCTGTGTAGGTGAATACAGACTACATAAGGGAAATTTGATAAACTTGTTGCTCTGTTGGGAAAGTAGGGCAATCTTGACTATCTGGGTGAACTGGGAACACAAGCTCTGTAAGGGACCTTTTTTAAATTGGTAATCTCTGGTGAATCTCTGAAATACATCTCTGTGGGGTCACTGTTAAAATTTGGAGTTTGTTCATTTTCTTTCTATGTAACCATAATTGCTATAGCGAGAGAAGTTCTTTAAGCAATTTACCTATCCACATTTGTTTACAGGGCCATTGGCATGCTCTTTCCCCCATTTTTGGCTTTTTTTGCAGCCCCCATACTATGACCATTTTACAGCCCCGAACTTGGGCTCCCATTGATTCTCATATAGTTCGTTAGTCGGGGTCAAGTTCGGTTCACAAACCTGATTTCTTTTTTGGTCCGTGCTGGTTTTGCAAAGCCTAATGTCAACAGTAGAGTTGAGCGCGGTTCGCGGTTCGAGGTTCTCCAGTTCGTGGTTCGAGTGATTTTGGGGGCTGTTCTAGATCGAACTAGAACTTGAGCTTTTTGCTAAAGCTCGATAGTTCTAGATACGTTCGAGAACGGTTCTAGCAGCAAAAAGACCAGCTAATTACTAGCTGGCTTTCCGCTGTAATAGTGTAAGTCACTCTGTGACTCACACTATTATTAAATTTCAGCGTATAGTGTGCGGGAACAGCGCATTCAGATCACTGCTGTATGGATAATGGCGATCGCCATTTTTTTTTTTCCTTGTCTTCCTTCCCTAGGCGTGAGCGTGTAGTGGGGCGGGCCAGCATGTCAGCCAATCCCAGACACACACACAGCTAAGTGGACTTTTAGCCAGAGAAGCAACGGCATGTGTGATAGGATGTCCATGTCACATGTCCCTGCATTATAAAAACGGACATTTTCCTCCAGCACGCCATTATCTGCCTTCTGCGTCCTTGGTGTCAGTCATCACTGGCGCAGCTCCCATCTCCGATACTGCTGTGTATGCTCCATACACAGCGCTGTACAGCATAGGGATAGAAGTTTCTATCAGTCCTTTTAAGGGCTAATACCGGCAGGGTCAGAGCCATAGGTGACAGGTCCGTGAAAACAGAGTTTAACAGCTACACAAGATGACAGCGTCTGTGTAGCTAAGGTCAGGGATTTCCTCGCTGCATTTCCCCATTAGCAGGGATAGAAAGGCAGGCTTCCTTTCCTCTACCCAGAGACCCACAACCCTGCCACTGTACCCTCCTGCACTTTGCACACTCAAACTCATTGTTACTAAGCCATTATACAAGCAAGAACTTAGTGAACTTAGTGGCATCCTAAACATGGCTGTTGGACTTCTGTATTGTCCCACTAGTGCAAAGATATTTGCAGCATGTCTGCCTGCATTGCACAGCACACTCAAACTCATTGTTACTAAGCCATTATACTAGCAAACACTGAGTGAACTTAGTGGCATCCTAAACGTGGCTGTTGGACTTCTGAATTGTCCCACAAGTGCAAAGATATTTGCAGCACGTCTGCCTGCATTGCACACTCAAACTCATTGTTACTAAGCAATTATACTAGAAAACACTGAGTGAACTTAGTGGCATCCTAAACGTGGCTGTTGGACTTCTGTATTGTCCCACAAGTGCAAAGATATTTGCAGCACGTCTGCCTGCATTGCACACTCAAACTCATTGTTACTAAGCCATTATACTAGCAAACACTGAGTGAACTTAGTGGCATCCTAAACGTGGCTGATGGACTTCTGTATTGTCCCACAAGTGCAAAGATATTTGCAGGACGTCTGCCTGCATTGCACACTCAAACTCATTGTTACTAAGCCATTATACTAGCAAACACTGAGTGAATTTAGTGGCATCCTAAAAGTGGCTGTTGGACTTCTGTATTGTCCCACTAGTGCAAAGATATTTGCAGCATGTCTGCCTGCATTGCACAGCACACTCAAACTCATTGTTACTAAGCCATTCTACTAGCAAACACTGAGTGAACTTAGTGGCATCCTAAAAGTGGCTGTTGGACTTCTGTATTGTCCCACTAGTGCAAAGATATTTGCAGCACGTCTGCCTGCATTGCACAGTCAAACTCATTGTTACTAAGCCATTATACTAGCAAACACTGAGTGAACTTAGTGGCATCCTAAACGTGGCTGTTGGACTTCTGAATTGTCCCACAAGTTCAAAGATATTTGCAGGACGTCTGCCTGCATTGCACACTCAAACTCATTGTTACTAAGCCATTATACTAGCAAACACTGAGTGAAATTAGTGGCATCCTAAACGTGGCTGTTGGACTTCTGTATTGTCCCACTAGTGCAAAGATATTTGCAGCACGTCTGCCTGCATTGCACACTCAAACTCATTGTTACTAAGCCATTATACTAGCAAACACTGCTGCCAGTTTAAGGGCCGTAGTTGCATTGTCAGTGATAATTATTGTTGTTTATTCTGCTGTTAATAAAGATAGACCACCGCTGCAATCTACACCACCTCTCAATTTTTACTACCACATTTTAAGTGCACAATCTTGTCGCAATCAAAATGAGTGGCAAAATGACAGATGCTGGTGGAAAGAGGAAGAGGCGTGTTGGAAAAATAAAATAAGGGTTTGTCCATGGGGAAGGTGGCAAACTCCATTAACATCTGCTGAAGATAGACCATCTTCCAGCAAAAGTAAGATGTCTACTACTTACCGTGGACAATCAGATGTGCTCCCTTTTTTACGGACATGAACAACTGGAACAAAGGTAGATGATGGCCAAAAAAGGAAAATGCTTGAATGGATCTCAAGTGGTCCAACAAGTGCCCTCTCCGCCACTTCAACTACCGCATCCAAAAAACACCAGTCCTCTGAATTGTTATCCCAATCAAACTTGCTTTCTCCCAGCTCTGAAGTCTCCATCCGCCCTGCACAGTATGGTGGAACTGAGATGGCTGAGTCTGCAGAGCTGTTCAGTCACACTATAGCCTGGGAATCAGAGGTCTGCTCCCAAGCTACAGTGAATACAGACCAGGAAATGGTCTGCAGTGATGCCCAGAACCTTTGTGACTCTGATTCAGGCCATGAGGACCAAATTTCTGAGCATAATATTGACCTTTTTTCACAAACTGTAACACCTGTTGTTATAGACAATGAGGAACATACTGATGACGATGAGACGCAGATACCAGATTGGGATGACAACTTAAATATTTGGTCAGGGCAAGAAGAGGCTCGGTCTGAGGGTGAGGGGAGTGCAAACACAACAATTGATGAGGAAGCTCTAGATCCCACCTACTGTCAACCCACAGTCAGGCACTCGAGGAGGTCAACAGAGGTGGTGGAGGAGGATGCAACTGATGACGAAGTTACCTTGCGCCTTCCTGGACAGAGTCGGAGTACTGGTAGCACGTCTACAACTGCATCCTCAACCACCACTCTGCCTCTGAGCACTAGTCGGGGTGGATCAACAGGTCGCATGCCCTCTAAGCCTTGCCTAGCCTGATCCTTTTTTGACATAGCAAAAGATCGCCCAAATTATGTGATCTGTAAAATTTGTCATGATTCTGTTAGTAGAGGTCAAAACCTCAGCAGTTTGACAACTTCTTCAATGAATCGTCACATGAATAAATATCATATGTCCCAGTGGGAAGCTCACCGTGCTGCAATGCGGCCTAGCGGAGCGAACCATCCACCGCCTGCCCCTTCTAGTGCATCCGCGCGCTCTTCCTCTTCTAGGACTGTGGGGACAGCTGTCACACCTGGTTTTCCACGCACAACTTCCACCACTGTAACCGCAACAGGCAGTTTGCTTGGTAGGTCGTCAGTTGGTTTGGAAGGGGAAACAAGTGCGTGTGTACAGCTCTCTCAGACATCGATAGCACCAACGTTGGATGAAGGCGACATCATGTCTACGCCTGCACTTTCCTCACAAACCTGCATTTTTCCAGGGACACCCTACTCAACACCGTCTACACACAGCAGCCAGATCTCTGTCCCTCAGATGTGGACAAATAAAAGGCCATTTCCTGCGACCCATGACAAAGCTAAGAGGTTGACTTTATCCCTCTGTAAGCTCTTGGCTACCGAAATGCTGCCTTTCCGCCTGGTGGACACACAGGATTTTAGATACCTTATGTCTGTCGCTGCGCCCCAGTACCAGATGCCCAGTCGCCACTACTTCTCTAAGAAAGGTGTGCCCGCGCTACACCAGCATGTCGAACACAACATCACCGCTTCCTTGAGAAACTCTGTGTGTCAACGGGTGCATTTCACCACCAATACTTGGACCAGTAAGCATGGACAGGGACGTTACATGTCGCTGACTGGGCACTGGGTAACTATTGTGATAGATGGTGAAGGGTCTGTTGCACAAGTCTTGCCGTCCCCACGACTTGTGTGTCAATCCTCTGTCTGTCCAAGTTCCGCCACTGCTTCTGCCTCCTCCACCTCATCTGGGTCTTCCACCTCCGCCCCAAGCCTGCCTGGTCAGGCCACCAGCGTTCGCACTGCGCAGAAGGAATCACGCACCCCTCATTACTATGCTGGCAGCAGAGCGCAACGGCATGAGGCGGTCTTTAGCTTGACATGTCTTGGGAATAGGAGTCACACAGCTGAGGAGTTGTGGTCAGCTCTGCGGTCCGAGTTTAATAAATGGTTGTCTCCACTCAACCTGCAGCCTGGTAAGGCCATGTGCGACAATGCTGCAAACCTGGGTGCGGCCCTTCGCCTGGGCAAGGTGACACACGTGCCTTGTATGGCTCTCGTGTTGAACCTTGTTGTCCAGCAATTTTTAACACACTATCCCGGCCTAGATGGCCTTCTGACCAGGGCACGAAAACTGTCCGCTCACTTCCGCCGTTCAACCGCCGCAGCTGAGCGACTTGCATCGCTCCAGAAGTCTTTCGGCCTGCTGGTTCATCGCCTTAAATGCGATGTGCCGACACGCTGGAATTCGACTCTCCAAATGTTACAGCAACTGTGGCAGCACCGCCGAGCCCTGGTGCAATACGTCATGACGTATAGCCTGGGCCAACGAGATGCAGAGGTGGGGAAGATCACCCTGATGGAGTGGTCTCAGATCAAGGACTTATGCACCCTTCTGCACAGTTTCGACATGGCGACGAATATGTTTAGCGCTGACAATGCCATTATCAGCATGACAATTCCAGTCATTTACATGCTGGAGCACACGTTAAACACTATTCGGAGTCAGGGGGTGGGACAACAGGAAGGGGAGGAACTTCAGGAGGATTCATATATGCAAGACACAACAACATCACCAAGGTCCAGACGTTCATCATCACCAACGTGGCAGGCATGGGACCATGGGGGACAGGGATCAACAAGTGTGCATGGTAGCAGTTGAAATGTTGAGGAAGGTGCAGGAGAACATGAAGAAATGGAGGACGAACTGTCCATGGACATGGAAGACTCAGCGGATGAGGGAGACCTTGGTCAAATTTCAGTTGAGAGAGGTTGGGGGGAGATGTCAGAGGAAGAAAGAACGGTTAGCACCTCTATGCCACAAACACAGCGTGGACCTGGTCCACATGGCTGCGCAAGACACATGAGCGCCTTCTTGCTGCACTACCTCCAACATGACCCTCGTATTGTCAAAATTAGAAGTGATGATGACTACTGGCTTGCCACACTATTAGATCCCCGGTACAAGTCCAAATTTTGTGACATAATTCCAGCCATAGAAAGGGACGCACGTATGCAGGAGTATCAGCAGAAGCTGTTACTCGATCTTAGCTCGGCTTTTCCACCAAACAACCGTGCAGGTGCAGGGAGTGAATCTCCCAGTTGTAACTTGACAAACATGGGACGCTCTCGTCATCTTCAACAGTCTACCCGTACCAGTAGCACCGTATCTGGTGCTGGTAACAGCAATTTTATGGAATCTTTTCATAATTTTTTTAGACCGTCCTTTGCAAGGCCACCAGCGACAACAAGTCTGACACATAGTCAACGGCTGGAGAGGATGATACAGGAGTATCTCCAAATGAACATTGATGCCATGACTTTGCAAATGGAGCCTTGCTCATTTTGGGCTTCAAATCTTAAAAAATGGCCAGAGCTCTCAACTTACGCCTTGGAGATTTTGTCGTGTCCAGCTGCCAGCGTTGTCTCTGAACGTGTCTTTAATGCTGCTGGGTGTGTGCTAACAGATAAGTGCACGCGTCTGTCCAGTGACAATGTGGACAGACTAACGTTCATCAAAATGAACAAGTCATGGATCCACAGGGAATTTACTACCCCTGTGTCATCCTGGGGAGAGTAAATGCTTGTGGATTTGGAATGTGCTTGATGCAAATCAAAACATCCTGTTTGCAACTAGGGCACAAGTGCTGCCACTGATGGGGTGTCTGTGTGGCCCAATTTTTGGAAAAAAAGGAGACTCCGCTTGGAGTAACCCTTGCTTGCTGGGTTTTTTAAAAGGAGTCAAGATGAACAAGTCATGGTTCAGCAAAGACTTTGCTACCTACCCCGGTGTCATCCTGGGGACGGTTAAGAATGGCGTATTTTTGAATGTGCTTGATGCAAATCTAGCTGTGAAGTGTACAACTGGGGCACAACTGCTGCCACTGAAGGGGTGGGTGTGTGTGGTGCCCAATTTTTGGAAAAAAAAGGGAGACTCCGCTTGGAGTAACCCTTGCTTGCTGTGTTTTTTAAAAGGAGCCAAGATGAACAAGTCACGGTTCAGCAAAGACTTTGCTACCTACCCCGGTGTCATCCTGGGGACGGTTAAGAATGGCGTATTTTTGAATGTGCTTGATGCAAATCTAGCTGTGAAGTGTACAACTGGGGCACAACTGCTGCCACTGAAGGGGTGGGTATGTGTGGGGCCCAATTTTTGGAAAAAAGGGAGACTCCGCTTGGAGTAACCCTTGCTTACAGTGTTTTTAAAAAGGAGCCAAGATGAACAGAGCTGGGATCATGAAAGACTTTGCTACCCACCTCGGTGTCATCCTGAGGACGGTTAAGAATGGCGTATTTTTTAATGTGCTTGATGCAAATCTAGCTGTGAAGTGTACAACTGGGGCACAAGTGCTGCCACTGAAGGGGTTAGTGTCTGTGTGGCCCAATTTTTGGAAAAAAGGGAGACTCCGCTTGGAGTAACCCTTGCTTGCTTTTTTTTAAAAAGGAGCCAAGATGAACAAGTCATGGTTCAGCAAAGACTTTGCTACCTACCCCGGTGTCATCCTGGGAACGGTTAAGAATGGCGTATTTTGGATTGTGCTTAATGCAAATCTAGCTGTGAAGTGTACAACTGGGGCACAACATCTGCCACTGAAGGGGTGGGTGTGTGTGGGGCCCAATTTTTGGAAAAAAGGGAGACTCCGCTTGGAGTCACCTTGCGGTGTTTTACAAGATTTTAGAAGGGCGTGGCATGCCTATATCTGTGTCTCCTCCTCTTTTTCCTTGTCCAGCTCTTTTGTTTTCACATGAGTATATGTCCTTGTCACTTTCCCATGTGTTTGTGTTGTGTTGTGAGTTGTTTGTCACTTTTTGGACACCTTTGAGGGTGTTTTCTAGGTGTTTTTATGTGTTTGTGAATGCCTGCCATTGTTTCCTATGCGGTTCGAGTTCGGTTCGTCGAACGTTCGACAAACTGAACTCGAACGGGACCTCCGTTCAACGATCCAAACTCGAGCCGAACCACGACCGGTTCGCTCATCTCTAGTCAACAGGTTCACTTGTTACTACTCACAACCTATTCTATCTTGGCCACAATGAAACATGGCTCACACCATCTGACACAGCCTTTCTTACGGTGATCTTGACTTCACCTACACGCTTCGCCCAGGAAAGAGACATGGTGGAGGAGTTGGTCTTCTCCTTTCAACTCAATCCCACCTCTATTTTTCCTTCTCTTCTCTTCTTTGAAGTGCACTCTGTCTGTATACACTCTCACTCTAACCTCTAAGTGGTGGACATGTACTAACCCCTGGGCCCAAGCCACTGGCTGTATTGACCTCTTCCTTACCTGGCTTGTTTGTCTTTTGTAGGCAGACTTTACCATCATCATCATGGATGTCATCAACAACCTCATTTACAAGCACCAGTCACCGTCCTCCAACCTTCTTTCACTTGCTTAATCTTTCGTTTAACACAATGGTCCTCCAGTCATACACCCACACATTTAGACATACAGTAGACTTTATGCTCACCTGACTCTGTTCTCTATTTACATAACTTCACATGCTCACCTGTTTGACTGTCTGACCACCATCTACGTACTTTTTCATTGCTGTCCTCTTCAAGTCCATTAGCTAGAAAATCCCCACAAAAACCTAGCACACGTAGACATTCACACAGTCTCTATGATCTACTAACATCTAAATCTAATGGTCCCTATTCCCTGCTGATGCTCATGGATCTCTCTGCTGCATTCGATACTGTGGATTACTAGTTCCTACTCACTATGCTACGCTCTATTGGGCTCAAGGACACCATTCTTTCTTGGTTTTCCTCTTACCTCTCTGAGCGCTCATTCACTGTATCTTTTTCTGGCTCCTCTTCCTCTCCTCTTCCGCTTATGGTCGGGGTTCCACAGGGTTCAGTCCTAGGCCCTTCCTTTTCTCTCTATACACTGCCCCTATTGCACAAGCAAACAGCAGATTTGGTTTCCAGTACCATCTCTATGCTGATGACACCCAACTGTACACATCTCCTGACATCACCCCTGCATTATTACAAAATACTATCGATTGTATGTCCGCTGTCTCCAACATCATGGCTTCCCTCTATCTAAAACTGAACCTGTCAAACTTAACTTCTGTTTCCTCCGTCTCCTAACCTCCCTCATCTCTGTCTGTTCCCCCACTCGTGCCCTCCGCTCTGCTAATGACCTGACTGACATTCTCAACAATTCGACCCTCCCACTCACGTCTTCAAGATTTCTCACGAGCTGCGCCTATGCTCTAGAACACACTACCAAGAACAATCCGATTAATTCCCAACATCCACTCCTTTAGTAGGGCCCTAAAAATGCATTTCTTTAGACTAGCCTATCACTTCACCGCCCTGATTTAATCTAGTCCCTTTCTGCCCTTCATAAAATTTACTTCCAATTCTTGTCCCCTATATCTTCTGATTCCATTCCGCTCCATGTACTTTTTCACATTCTGTACCTGTATAAATTCTGGCTGGCGACCAGTCCACGCAGCTGGTTTTGAATCCCCTATTAAATCGATGGCTGGACCATATACTACCCAGTCACCTTTTGTTCCTCCCCTATTTCCTCATAGAATGTAAGCTTACAAACAGGGCTCTCACTGTTGGTATCTGAATTTTGTTATTTTGTATTGTCTCATATTGTCTGTACATGTCCCCTTTGAATTGTAAAGCGCTTTGGAACATGTTGGCGCTATAGAAATAAAACGTATTATTATTATTATCTCTCACTTTCTTGTCTTGTACCACTGTACTCCTTATCTTCTCTTCATGACAAAGAGAGAGAGACACCGTTTTCTACAATCCCACACTTGTATAAGATATTAACTCAGTCGCCTTTTCCGTGCACTCCAGAGTGCGACAAATCAAATGATAACCCTAGCACACCAACTCCACTAAAAAGCTTCAGCAAGTGTCTAGGGTTATAGGGTAGCACTGAAAGAAAATTTACTCACAGTAAGACTTCACCTCATTCAAACAAGCAACTTTAACATTCAAGTTGTCCCTTAGCTCTACTAAACAGGACTACTCCACAACACTCATATCATCTTCATCACATGACTCCCATACGTTATTTAACACTTTTAATTGCCCTCTCTGACTTCTCTGATTTCTGTAGAAGATATGGCTGCCAATTTCAAAACTCAGATTGACAAAATCAGTCAAGTCTTTACTGCTCAATCACCAGAGCACTATCATATAACAGACCCATACCCTTCCTCTATAACTTTCCTTCCCACCATTGCTGAAACATAGCATATTAATCTTCTTTTCAAATCCCACATCATCACTTGTGTATTTGACACCATCCCACCTCCTGCCCAACCTCACCACTACACTTATCCGAGCCCTAACCCATCTTTTTAACCTACCATTAACGTCTGGTACTTTTGCAGCTGCTGTAAAACATGCATGAATCACAACTATCCCAAAGCAGCTATCCCTCGATCCATCATCTATATCTAGCTATCGTTCCACATCACTACTCCCCTTTACCTCAAACAGAATGTCCACATTGATTTTTCCTTTTACGTCTCATCCAAACCACTATTTGACAATTTAAAGTCTGGCTTCCATTCAAACCACTCCATTGAAACTGCCCTTACCAAACTTTGAAGCAACTTACCACCAAGGCTAACAGACAACTCTCTATACTCCTTTCTTTTTGACCACTGGCTCATACTAAAGATTTCTTCCATTGGCTATAAAAACTTTATCCTCTATTTGACCTCATCATACAACTGCTCTTTTAGTGTCTCCCATTCCCAAATTATCCTCTCATCCCACCCTCTTACTGTTGGTGTCCCTCAAGACTCGGTCTTGGGATCCTACTCTTCTCCATCTATACCTTTGGCCAGGGATACTTCATAAAGGCCCAAGGCTTCCAATACCACCTATACACTGATGAGACTCATATCTACTTCTCTGACCCATACATCACCTCTCTTCTGTGCAGAATTCTAGTGTGTTTATCAGTCATAGCTTTCTTTTTCTCATCATGTTTTCTAAAGCTCAATGTAGAGAAAGACAAACTCATCATCTTTCCTCCATCTCACTTAACTTCTCAATCAGATTTACCTATCACAATAAATAACAATATGCTTTCCCCTGTACTTAGAGTCCACTGCCTCAGAGTAACCCTTAACTCTGCCCTGTCCTTCAAACCACTTACCACATCCTGCCACCTTCAATTCCAATTTAAAAATATTTCAAGCTTTTATCCTTCCCTCAACCTCAAATGTTCTAAAATGGTATTGCATGCCCTTATCATCTCCCACCTTGAATACTTCAGTATCTTCCTCTTAGCCTCACTGCTAATACTCTTGATTCTTTCCAGTTCTTCTTTAAAGGCCCCGTCACACTAAGCAACATCGCTAGCAACATCGCTGCTAACGAACAACTTTTGTGACGTTGCTAGCGATGTTGCTGTGTGTGACATCCAGCAACAACCTGGCCCCTGCTGTGAGGTCGTTGGTTGTTGCTGAATGTCCTGGGCCATTTTTTAGTTGTTGCTGTCCCGCTGTGAAGCACAGATCGCTGTGTGTGACAGCGAGACAGCAACAACTAAATGTGCAGGCAGCAGGAGCCGGCTTCTGCGGAGGCTGGTATCCACAGTAAACATCGGGTAACCAAGATGCCCTGTCCTTGGTTACCCGATATTTACCTTCGATACCAGCCTCTGCCACTCTCACTGTCAGTGCCGGCTCCTGCTCTGTGCACATGTAGCTAGCTGCAGGACACATCGGGTTAATTAACCCGATGTGTGCTGTAGCTAGGAGAGCAGCGAGCCAGCGCTAAGCATTGTGCGCTGCTCCCTGCTCTGTGCACATTTAGCTGCAGCACACATCGGGTAATTAACCCGATGTGTGCTGTAACTAGGAGAGCAAGGAGCCAGCGCTAAGCGGTGTGCGCTGCTCCCTGCTCTGTGCACATTTAGCTGCAGCATACATCGGGTAATTAACCCGATGTGTGCTGTAGCTAGGAGAGCAAGGAGCCAGCGCTCAGTGTGCGCTGCTCCCTGCTCTCTGCACGTGTAGCTCCGTGCGGTGGTAACCAAGGTAAATATCGGGTTGGTTACCGATATTTACCTTAGTTACCAAGCGCAGCATCTTCCACGCGGCGCTGGGGGCTGGTCACTGGTTGCTGGTGAGCTCACCAGCAACTCGTGTAGCCACGCTCCAGCGATCCCTGCCAGGTCAGGTTGCTGGTGGGATCGCTGGAGCGTCGCAGTGTGACATCTCACCAGCAACCTCCTAGCAACTTACCAGCGATCCCTATCGTTGTTGGGATCGCTGGTAAGTTGCTTAGTGTGACGGTACCTCAACTCTGTTGCTCAGTTAATTCACTTCTCTCCTTGCTAATCCTTTTCAAACCACCTCTGCAAATCATAGTTTGGCTTCCAATTCCCCAACATATTAATTTTAAATTATTAATATTGACCTACAAAGCCATCCATGAATTGTTACCTGCAAATACTTACAGTCTAATCTCCTGATATCTTTCCACATGTAATTTCTAATCCTCCCAAGACATTCTTTTCCCTTTCGCAGTCTTATATTTCTTACCAAATTGCCACCAAAACGTCTCCCGAGTATCTCCTATCCCCTTGGCATTCCATAACACAACAAGTCCAATTGTCTACCACATTCAGAACTTTCAAACGGAACTTAGAAACCCATCCCATGTTTTCAAGAAAGCTTACAGCCTGCAATGATCCAGTTGCCACCCCACTATCACCGGAGCTGCTGCAACCCTGTAACCTATTGCCTCCTTCCCCAGAATCCTCTAGACTGTAAGCTCTCTCCTCCTCTGTGTGAGTCTGTAATTGTTAACTTGTTCTTCGTAATTTTTCTTTGTATTTTGAAGGTAAACTCTTTTTCACATGTACAACACCATGGAATCTATATATAAATAATAAAAATAATTTATTCTTCTTCAGCTTCAAGTGTGGGAATTTAGACAAGTTATATTTCTTTAAATTTAAAACCAAACATGCAGTTATATACAGATGTCAAGCTAAAAACTTGAGTTTTATTCAATGAGTTCATCAGTAATAAAACAGAATGGTGAGCAAGGAAGTCTTTTTATTGCTTCCATTAATTTTTATGTAAAGAATTTTAATATTTTCCTCTGGATTTTTACTTTTATGTAGTGTGCACATTTTTATTTCCTATAAGGAAGCTATAATTGTCTCTTAAAATTAAAAGTACATAAGTCATTGGGTTCACATGGGACACATCAAACAGAATTAGTAGAACTGTACTATTCTAGAATACTAACATATATCCTTAAATCTGTCACAAAGATATCTATTGTTATATCTATCTATCTAGCTACAGTATCTATCTAGATGGAAAAAAAGGCAGCACTTCAAAAGCAAAAAGCAAATGTGGATTGTATTGGCCCATGTGGCAAGGTTTTGGTTGACAAAGATTGTTTAACAATCAAAACTATTTCACATGGGCCAATAAAGTTGACATTTTTGTTACTTTCGGAATGCTACCTTCTTTTTTCATCTATTTATTTGATTGGATAAAGCTGTTTTGGAAGGCTTTGCACCCACTATATCATATTTGTTGTGTGCTGTTCCAGTTTTTTTTACTTATTTTACTTGGGGCTTACTTGACATTATTATGTCACATGATCTATGCAGCCTTTCAGTGGCTAATTCACACTCACCTCCTTTGGCTTTAACGGACAGCAAACTCTCGCTTCTTCCGAACATTAATTTTTGTTCAAATGAAGTGAGAATGTAGTGGCTACTGATTGGCTACACGACTAATGTGACATAGCAATGTTTCATGAGCCCAAAGTGTGCAAGTACCAACATTGAAGGAACAATGTTACTATTTTGCATGGAAAAATAGTGATTGAGAAAGGGTTCAAGTAGTGGTCAACCTCTCTAATAACCAATATTAAAATAGTGGAGGTCATGTTGGACATCATCTTTGCAAATGGTTGCAAAAAAACTAATTGTGAAATCTTTGTTTTAAGTGGAGTAAACAAGTACATTTAAATGGAGATTGTCAGGTGTTTCATGTAGCATGAACTACAGGCAGTGTAAATGAAAGACAGACGCCCTTATTAAATAATATTCATGCTTGAACTGAAAGCCAAGAACAACACGATTAAGCTGACTAATCTGACATGGCTCTGCTTGACTGATATGTTTAAAGGGAACCTGTCACCAGATTTTTGCCCTATACGCTGCGGCCACCACCACTGTGCTCTTACTGTATATACAGAATTCTAACATGCTATATATAAGAGCCCAGGACGCTGAGTATAACATAAAAAACACTTTATAATACCTAGAAGGTCGCTCCGGTGCACAACGGTCGGATGGGTGGCACCGTTCTCCGGGACCGGTGCCTCCCCTTTTGGCCATCTTGGTATTCTGAAGCCATGGTGCATGATGCTTGTACGTCATACACACGCGCTGGCAATGAGGTCCTGCGCAGGCGCACTTTGACCTGCCCTGCTCAGGGCAGATCAAAGAATTGTAGTATGCCTGTGCAGGACCTCAATGCCGGCATGTGTGTATGACGTAGACACATCATGCACCACAGCTTCAGAATAAGAAAGACCACACGTGCCGGGATTGAGGTCCTGCACAGGCGCACTACAAAACTTTGATCTGCTCTGAGAGAGTAAGCAATAAGGTTTGCATAGGATAGATAAATTCACTGTTTTCCAATGACTAAACCTATCCAGATTAGCATCAGATATCTAAGAGTAATATATACAAAATTTATTATATTTACTATTCATCTCACTAATGCGAGTAGTAAAGATAGACTATAGTACACCTATAGCTTCAAACACATTACCAATAGATGTTATGTGTGTAGGTTGCTGGAGTAGCAATCTCAACTTCAGCCCTGACATACATTTCTCCATGGGAAATTGTGTCATATGGACCTTCATAACCAGGCAATGACAGAGAGAATGATATATGCTATCAATGGTTGACAAGAATACCAAACATAAATTGGTAATTATTATTTTATCAGCCTGCAACAATGTTAAATCCAAAATCCTAAAAAATTATAAGCTTAACATGCAAGAGCATCGTCATCTACTTTCATTAATCTTTCATTATGTCTAGTCAATGCAGTGGATTCTGCTCTTGGATATCCCTGAACCATAGTAATCTGTTCAGTAAGACCAAATTCAGATTTCCAAGTATCACAGTCCGAGTATGAACTTTAACCCCTTTACGACCATGGACGGATATATCCATCTAGGAGCGTGTCCCGTTAAGCCCCGCCCCCTGCCGCGGGCAGGTGGCGGCGGTCGGCACACATATCAGCTGTTTTCAACAGCTGACATGTGTGCCTGCTAGCTGCGGGTGGAATCGCTTCCACCCGTGGCCATTAACCCCTTAAATCTTGCTGCCAAAGTCTGGCAGCAAGATCTAAAAGCGTGGCCATGTTTTTTACTTACCGCCGCCCCCACCGGAAGTCACGTGCGTGATCACGTGACTATCAGTTGTTGCAATCGTAGCACAGGGTCACGTGATGACGCCTGCAGCTATGATGTTTCACTTTCGTTTTCCCTCGGCACGGAACAGAGGGAAAAAGAAAGTGACTGCATCTGCTGTTTACAGCTGTATAGCTGTGATCAGCAGATAGATAATAGCGATTGGATTGCTGATCGCTATAGCCCCCTAGGGGGACTAGTAAAATAAAAAAAAAGGAAAAAACAAAGTTTTAAAAAATAAAAAAAAACAAAAAACCTAAAAGTTCAAATCACCCCCCTTTCCCCCCATTGAATTAAATTCAATTAATCTGATTGGTAAACGGCGTAGTGGCAAAAAAATTCCAAACGCCAAAATGACATTTTTTGGTCGCCGCAAGTTTTACGCAAAATACAATAACAGGCGATCAAAACGTAGCATCTGCACAAATATGGTACCATTAGAAACATCAGCTCAAGACGCAAAAAATAAGCCATCATTGAGCCATAGATCCCAAAAAATAAGAATGCTATGTGTTTCGGAAAATGGCGCAAAACTTACGCCACTTTTATTGGATAAACTTGTGAATTTTTTTTAACCCCTTAGATACAAGTAAACCTATACATGTTTGGTGTCTACAAACTCGCACCGACTTCAGGCATCATACCCACACATCAGTTTACCATATAGTGAACACCGAATGAAAACAGTGAATAAAACATCCCAAAAACTATTGTGCCATCACACTTTTTTTGCAATTTTTCCGCATTTGGAATTTTTTTGCTGTTTTCCAGTACACCATATGGTAAAACGTATGATTTCATTTAAAAGTACAACTTGTCCCGCAAAAAACAAGCCCTCATATGGCAAGATTGACGGAAAAATAAAAAAGTTACGGCTCTCGGAAGAAGGGGAGCAAAAAACAAAAACGCAAAAACGGAAAGTGCCCCGGGGCTGAAGGGTTTAATACATGGACCAATCATGGGTCTTCTGACCTGAACTTGGCAGTCTCATAGTCAGATATGAGGCTGTCAAATTCAAGTTAGAAGAACCACAGCCAGTCAGTGCATCGTGGTTCATACTTGGACAGTGAAACTTTGGTGTCTGTATTTGATACAAGCCTAATATTACAGTAAATGCATAACACATTGGTATGTAAAAACATGAACCTATAAAACAGTGGAAGGAAACTACCTCTGTTGTCCGTGATAGTAAAATTTGCATTGGTATATTCATCTTGAGGTTGAGTAAAAGAGAATGGGTGGCTGAGATTAGGTTCATCCTTGTCTATTGCAGTTACAGTGTGCACGGGCTGAAAAAAAATATGTTAGTACCATTTGTGTTGAATTGAATAAACTGAACACAATGCTTATAATTAGGAAGAGCTGAAACCACAACACATTCAAAGAAGTAATTAAAAAGAGCTAATCGAAAATATGGATTTAGCAGGTAAAGTAGCATGAATGCTGCAATTATACATTACTTTTGGACAATGTAAAATGTACAAAAATAATTTTGAATCTCTGAAAAAAAATATGATTTGAATCATTAGATTGACAGATATAGCAACGTGTTTGCAAACTAATGCCTAAAATCATTTGAGTGCTTTAGCAAATTGTTCAGGAACATGTGCAATTTTCTTTTTCAATTAAAAAACATGCATGATGGAAAATCAAATGGATAATTCTTTTTCTTACCACAAATAAAGCTCGATAAACTTTATATAGATTTCACCAACAGGATTTTTGCATTTTATACACTTTTCTTTACTCATGACAGCATTTAAAATAGCAAACATACTTTACAGACTGTTGAGCAAATGTTGGCACTCAAACACTGATTTTTTTAAAACTGTCTTAAAGAATAACTAACTGCTATCCAATCATAGTGCAGCTTTTATTTTATAAGAGCTATGAAAAATGTAAAAGCTGTTTTCTGATTGGGTGTTACAGGCTCTGCTTGAGTATAAAATTGCATTCTCTACTTGTACAAAGATAGGGCACATTTACGCGTTTTGATAATCTGTCAGATTCTAACACAAACAGCCCATCATGATAATTTGGTAATGTGAATGGGTTGCGGGACTAAACAATGTATTAAAAAATGCTTGATCATTGAGCATGAAATTGTTTAGGCAAGTGAAGAAATTGTATTTCAAAATTGTGAAACTGAAATAGAAATTGTTTCTTTGACCAACAAAATAAACAAGTGGAAATTCAAATCCCAAAGAGGTATCTGCCTGTGTGAACACAGTACAGAATATTCCATGTTACAGTGTAACAATGCCTATTCAACTATTTCCTTCACTATTCCCTTCCTGTACAAACACGTCCTGAAGTCGTTTGCTCATCGCCAGTTACTATCACATCGTTTTTCTCTTGAATCCTCAGAAGTAAAATCGGGATATGGTGATTGTATTATTTAAGAGATTTGTGCATATTCTGCCTAAGTTTTTTTTAAAGCTTACAATAAAACATATTCTATTCAACATTATATACCATATTTTTCAGTGTATAAGACACCCCGGATTATAAGATGCACCCCAAATTTAAAGGAGTAAAATAGTCAGTGGATGGAGAGTCAGCAATACTGCAGCCTCGAGGGTGTCGCGGCGGCGGGCGTTACTGATCTGCCAGTGTGCTGCAAGGGTGTCACTGCAGTGGAGGACTCAGGAGGTTCACAGGATGGCGTGTTGAGGTGTTGCTCTCCGCAGCCATTTTCTTGAAGTCCACAGCATCAATCTGCGCACACTCTGTATCCATAGCCATTTTCTTGAAGCTCATTACATCAACCTTGGGCGATTTAATAGAGCCTTCAGTCAGCTCACTGCACCTGCTGCCACAACATTGCAGTGACACCCTCAGTATTGCTGACCCTGCCTACTATGACCCCACCCCACCACCACTACCCCAGTATGCCATATCCGCATTGTAAGATGCACGCCCATTTTACCCCCAGTTTTGGGGAAAAAAAAGTATCTTACAATCCAGAAAATACGGTAAGTTATTATAAATGGTTTAATAATGCACATAAAGAATGTTTTAAAACTCACTTTACATTTAGCCAATATTAACCATAATGCACTATAAAAATTAACATTTACTATTTCAGTATAATTTTCAGTTTTTGTATTCGTTGTGACTTTTGAATTGTTTTTTGCTAAGTTGACGCACTCAATTCAAATTTTGAAGTTTTTATAGACATGACCAGCGCTTGACCTTTTTTATACAAAAATAAATAACTTATAACAGTACACTGGTTTACTAAGTCTTGAGAAAAATCTGTCCTCAACATTGAAACTACAGCAGTAAGAAGGAAAAGTCATGGAATTTGGAAATCACAAAATCAACAGATATTTTAGTGAGAAGCAAATTATTAAAAAACATCAAATTTTCAAAACAATTTATTCAGTATCAAGTATAAGCCACAAGAGAAGAAATACATTAATTGTTAATTATCATGGCAGTACAATGTGAGTCTATTTAGTAACCTTCTCCCGTTACATCGATATTCTCATCTCTTCAGGCCAACATTTTTTTTAATATTTATTGGACAACCTTTAGAAGTCACAGCAAGTCAAATTTTTAACACTAGAATTACCAGAGAGGAGTCATTTAACATTTCTACCTTTGGAACCCAGAGACAGGTCGAATGACCTGAAGGATTTTAGCTAACATCCTATAATCACCGTCTTTTCTACTGTACTTCAGGCCATTACTGTCACACCACAGGAGGTTGTTGTTTTCCACTGAGTTTAGCCATTTAGTTTCTAGTTTGTTCTATTCAGTTCTATTCAGTTTATTTGACCCTCTTTCGGGACTTCAGGGGGGAGCTCGAAATTTCTGGGGCTTCTAGTGTTAATGAACACATTGGTAAACTATAATGATTCCTTAAGACTATATGTAATACATTAATACATGTCTGCAGTTTAAGATACAACACCCAATAACCACTTCACAACCGGACGATTTTGCGCTCTCTTTTTTTTTTGCCACTCTTCTTCCAAGAGCAAGCATTGTTGACCTTAGGGAGATCAACATATCCACTGCGGAGACACCATCACGTGTTTCTCAATGCAGTGATTCTAGTGCAAAGCCCCCTGGGAAGTATGCAAATGAGAAAGCCGCGGAGACACCATCACGTGTTTCTCAACGCTGCCAGGAAACTAGCCAGGTCTTTCACCGGGAAGGAACAACCACGGGAAGGGCAGTCTCCAATCAAGGAGACCACCTATACCAAACATGGTATCCATCCACAGACAGCCGTTTCGGGGTATTTGCCCCTCATCAGTGTGGAGTAGGAATCTGGCTAGTGGGGGCAATGCCTAGTAAAAGACTACTTAAGCAAGCATTGTTGACCTTAGGGAGATCAACATATCCACTGCGGAGACACCATCACGTGTTTCTCAACGCAGTGATTTTAGCGCAAAGCCCCCTGGGAAGTATGCAAATGAGAAAGCCGCGGAGACACCATCACGTGTTTCTCAACGCTGCCAGGAAACTAGCCAGGTCTTTCACCAGGAAGGAACAACCACGGGAAGGGCAGTCTCCAATCAAGGAGACCACCTATACCAAACATGGTATCCATCCACAGACAGCCGTTTTGGGGTATTTGCCCCTCATCAGTGTGGAGTAGGAATCTGGCTAGTGGGGGCAATGCCTAGTAAAAGACTACTTAAGCAAGCATTGTTGACCTTAGGGAGATCAACATATCCACTGCGGAGACACCATCACGTGTTTCTCAACGCAGTGATTCTAGCGCAAAGCCGCCTGGGAAGTATGCAAATGAGAAAGCCGCGGAGACACCATCACGTGTTTCTCAACACTGCCAGGAATCTAGCCAGGTCTTTCACCGGGAAGGAACAACCACGGGAAGGGCAGTCTCCAATCAAGGAGACCACCTATACCAAACATGATATCCATCCACAGACTGCCGTTTCGGGGTATTTGCCCCTCATCAGTGTGGAGTAGGAATCTGGCTAATGGGGGCAATGCCTAGTAAAAGACTACTTAAGCAAGCATTGTTGACCTTAGGGAGATCAACATATCCACTGCGGAGACACCATCACGTGTTTCTCAACGCAGTGATTCTAGCGCCAAGCCCCCTGGGAAGTCTGCAAATGAGAAAGCCGCGGAGACACCATCACGTGTTTCTCAACGCTGCCAGGAAACTAGCCAGGTCTTTCACCGGGAAGGAACAACCACGGGAAGGGCAGTCTCCAATCAAGGAGACCACCTATACCAAACATGGTATCCATCCACAGACAGCCGTTTCGGGGTATTTGCCCCTCATCAGTGTGGAGTAGGAATCTGGCTAGTGGGGGCAATGCCTAGTAAAAGACTACTTAAGCAAGCATTGTTGACCTTAGGGAGATCAACATATCCACTGCGGAGACACCATCACGTGTTTCTCAACGCAGTGATTCTAGCGCAAAGCCCCCTGGGAAGTATGCAATTGAGAAAGCCGCGGAGACACCATCACGTGTTTCTCAACGCTGCCAGGAAACTAGCCAGGTCTTTCACCGGGAAGGAACAACCACGGGAAGGGCAGTCTCCAATCAAGGAGACCACCTATACCAAGAGACGTAACTTTTTATTTTTCAGTCAATGTGGTCATGTGGGGGCTCGTATTTTGCAGAACAAGCTGTAGTTTTAAATGAAACCATGAGTTTTACCATATAGTGTACTAGAAAACAGCAAAACAATTTCCAAATGCGGAACAAATGCAAAAAAGTGCGATTGCACTATTGTTATTGAGATATATTATTCACTGTGTTCAATATATGGTAAAACTGATGTGTCGGTGTGGTGCATGAGGTTGGTGCAAGTTCGTAAACACAAAGCATGAATAGGTTTACTTTTATCTAAGGGGTTGAAAAAAAATCAGAAGTTTGTCCGACAAAAGTGGTGTACATTTTGCGCCATTATACGCGACCCATATCGTTCTAATATTTCAGGATCTATGGCTCAGTGATGGCTTATTTTTTGCATCTTGACCAACTGATGTTTTTACGGTACCATTTTTGCACAGATGCTAAGTTTTGATCACTTGTTATTGCATTTTGCACAAAATTTTTGTCGACCAAAAAACACAATTTTGGCATTTGGAATTTTTTTGCCGCTATGCTGTTTACCGATCAGATTATTTGATTTTAGATTTTGATAGATCGGGCATTTCTGAACGAGGCAAAACAAAATGTGTGTATTTTTTTATTTTTTTAACCCTTTAATTTTCAATGGGGTGAAAGGGGGGTGATTTGAACTTTTGTTTTTTTTTATTTTTTTTAATTTTTCAAAACTTTTTTTTCAATTTTTTTAAAATTTCCCCTAGGGGGCAATAAGGATTAGCTGTCTTATTTCTGATTCCTTTCTCTTTATCAGAACAGCTCCGCTCAGATCAGGAGAAAACCTCATCTCTTGTAATAAGCTGCACTCGGCTGTTTCTTACAGGACCTTAGTCATGTGAGCTACAGGAGTCATCACATGACCCTGTGCTACCATGACAACCATTGGATCAACATGATCACGTCATGTGACTTCTGGTGTCGGCCTGTAAGTAAAGTTTTAGCGCGATCATGATTATAATGGCACTGTCACATATTTCAAGCGCCATTTAACGGGTTAAAAGGCATGAGCGCAACGTGATTCCACTCGTGCCTGGCAGGCACACATGTCAGCTGTACAAATCAGCTGACATGTGTCCTGATCACGGCAGGCTGCTTGCAGCAGCCCGCAGGGATTAACACTATGACCGCTAGGACATAATATTATTGCCTGTGATCGTTAAGGGGTTAACACTAAAATTGCGACATCAAAAAGAAACATAAAATTATGAAAACTACAGGATTAAAAGCCATGTTAATGGTTTAGAAAAATGAAAACATTAAAATAACAGTTTTAAAACATCTTCAATTAATCAGTATTAAGTTTGAGTGCCACTCACAAAAATACATAAACGTATATATGCCTTGGCATCCTATAAATGAGGTAATTAATGATTGTGGAATGACCTGCCATGCTGAATACACTTGAGATGTAAAACATCAGATCTGCTTCTGGCAGCTCCCTCTGCACTTCTGGATAATAAAGAATCTTATGTGCTTGATTGGAGACAAGTTTGCAATGTCACACCAGACATACTCATGGGATTATGATGTCCCCAATGAGCACATCTGGGTGTTCATTTGGGGCACCAATTGGTCCACAATTGCAAAGGGAGATGCGAGCAGCAGATCTTGATTATTTGCATGTCCAAGTGCATTCGGCATGACAGAACATTCCTCAGACAACTATTACCAACTATATTCATACCATTCCAAGGCGTGCAATTGCATGGATTTATGTGCTTGGCACTCATACTAGATACTAAACAAATCAAAATGATTTGAACATTAGTTAAATTTTTTCATCATTTGCATATCACCAACATGTTGTTAATAAGATAAATCCACAATTTCTTTCCTCTTGGGGTTGCAATTTTAATTTTGAGGACTGCATAATAGTTGCACAACAATTGCATTACTTTGTAATAACATGAAAAACACATTCGTTCATGTGGGGGGTACAAATCAATAGAAATAAGGAACAATCACATATACTGTACCTAACTAACTTTCTCTATCACAAGCTAAGGCTCAAATAAACTGCAAATGAGCAAATGCACATTTATTCCAACTCAGGGTTTTCAGCAAATATATATATATATATATATATATATATATATATATATATATACATATATATATATATATATATATATATATATATATATATATATATAGAGTAGGACTACTGACTACCGGAGGAACCTCCAGTAATACCTGTCCTTGCTGCGGCTACCTGGGTTGAACTCAAGAGCTCTCACCTGAGCTCTGGAGTGCAGCCTGGACTGAACTCAGGGTTTGCAGGACTGAATCGCAAGCGCCGACTGATTCCCCAGCGTTTGCGGTTCAGTTAATGACAGCTGTGGATAGGCTGGGCTGAACTCTGAAGCTCTCACCTGTGCTAAGCAATAATGATGATCATTAATGCTAAGTAGACAGATGACAAAAAAGCCATGACCTGCAACAGGGCATGCTATTGTTTTTTTGGTATGGTATATACGGAACACACACAAGGTAGACATATAAAATCTGAATTTCAGGGAGTTTGCCTTTGCTTTTTTTAAAAAATAATTATTCTAATTTGCACAAAAACAATTTCACAAAAAATTCAAAAGCTCAGTAGATTTGTTTACAGAGAACAATAGAGAAGGGGTTTAAGCCGCGCTGTTCATCAGGAAGGAGGACAATGAGATGGTCAATGTTCCTTTATTGTAGCTTGTGTCTACGCGTTTCAGGAGCTCTGCTCCCTTCATCAGGACATACAGCACAAAAAAAACATATCTGCAGTTGATCCTAGGATCCCAGCATAAATACAACACAGAAAAAAGAAAAAAAATGTCAAGCCACACCCCCAAATAAAAAAATTGGCGGGTTGGAATGACGCATGTAACAGCAAACACACTTACATGTATAAAAGACAGAGAAAACAGGGACAAACAATTGGTAATGGTATAAAAATATGTTATAAATTATTCATGCAAAAAATTGTTTTATTATCCACAATTAAAGGAATCTAAAAATCAGGACTCATGGGTTAAAAAATAGGTATCTGTTTTACTTTGTTTTGGAACCAGCAGCTTTATGGGGTTAACATGTGGAGGTAGAGAATCTAATCGTACGTGCCACTAGGGAATTACAGGGAATGTCTGCAAAAAGAACCACCATCGTAAATCATCTGGAAATGGGGAAGAGTATTTGGAGGAATTTTATCAGTAAATCCTTAAAAAACATTCAGGATTCTCCCTCATTTAAAAAATAAAAAAATGTCACAACAGAAATTTATATCAAGCGGGTAACAGAGCCCAAGTGTAAAACTTGGCTCTGTGCACCTTGTCTGAACCCGGGGTGAACTGAGTTCAGGTTATAGTAATGGCATCGCGTGGAAGCGAGTGCCAGAGTACAAGACCTGGAATTGTCTCAATGAGCTGTCTCCAGGACAACGTAACCCCAGGTCTGAATTCCTCGACAGCACCGCATATATGCCATATTGCTATTGACAGGGATTCAGGCCAGTGGTGTCTAAAATCGTGTGACAGCATCAGTAAGCTGCAGATTAACCATAAAACAGCCGGCTATATACTATTAGAAGGACTCTTATCAATAGATCCCCAGTTAAAACACACCCAAGGAGAAGAATAAAAATAAATACTGACACAACAATTTATATCAAACGGGTGACCGAGTCCAAGTAAAAAAACTTGGCTCTGTGAACCTCATCTGAACCAGGGGTGAACTGAGTTCAGATTACAGTAATGTTATCGGGTGAAAGCAAGGGCTAGAGTACAGGACCTAGAAATTGTCTCAGTGAGCCATCTCCAGGACATCATGACACCGGGTCTGAATTCCTCGATAGCACCACATTTATGCAGTAGTGCTACCGACAGGGATTCAGGCCAGTGGCGCCCGAAATCGTGTGATAACATCAATAGGCTGCAAAAGGAATAAAAAGCAGCAGGCCGTCTGTTGATCCTGGGGGTAGAGCTTATGTCCCAGGACCGGCAGAGAAGAGAGAAGGGGGACATGGATCTACAATCTATATCCCCGTATATCACTTCAACAAATTCATATATAGACTATTTTGGTCTATTAATCAGCAAATATAATCTCACCAAGAAAAAAGGGGGGCACAAGTTAAATTCAAAGGACACAGATATATGACAGTAAAATATATATATATATATATATATATATATATATATATATATATATATATAATAGATATAAAATTCAACTTTTTTAGAAAAACACTAATAAATAGTTTTTAAAAAGGGGGGGGTTAAGGCATTACTCAGGAATCTATTAATGAAACAAATCAATGACCTCATTGAGACCCACTGGTTTCAAGGTGTTAAGCTTGTAAATCCAGTAGGTCTCTTTTCTATTCAAGGCTTCCACTCGATTATGTGTCTGAGGGGAGATATGGTCGATAGGGGTGACTCTAATTTTTGCTTTTTTACCATGTTTGACTGTGGTATGCCTAGACAGTCCATGAAACATAAAACCAATTTTGATGTTGTGCCTGTGGGAATTGATCCGTTTATGCAATTCCTGTACCGTTCTTCCCACATACAATTTTCCACACTCACATTCAATTAAATAAATCACAAATGTGGATTGACAAGTAAGGTGGACCCTAATAGGAAACGAGTCTTCTCCTGAAGAGGATTTAAAAATGGATATATTGTGTGAAATTGATTTACAGCATAAGCAATTCCTCATGAAACATTTAAAGGATCCTGCATTCATATTTGGATTATGTATTTTATTCCTTATTATGAGAGCTTTTGCTCTACTTGGGGCTATGATGCTCTTTAGGTTAGGGGCTCTCCTGAAAGTAATCCCTGGTTTTTCAGGAATAACCCCCTTTAAAAAAGGGTCGTTTAGAAGTATACCCCAATGTCTAGAAAGGATTTCCCTTATCTGATCACTCTCTCTACTGAAAGTGGTAAGGAAATTTGAAGTGAAATCCTTATTATTAGTTATAATGTGCTTTCTACTGGGTTTAATTAAATCTGCTTGTTTGAGCAGTTTAGATTAGTTTTAGATTTGTTTACAAGCACATCGTACCACTAATTGTACTTTAAATGCTGTAGGTCATATTCAAGTTATAACTTTTCATTGTTTAATCACAGTCTGCCTGCCATTGCTACTGGCAAGAAGGAGATTCAGACATCCTCATCATTAGAGGTATCTCATGTAATAGGGATAGCAGAGGGCCACATAGTCCTTCATGACATAGTCCCTAAAAAAAATTGGTTTTGTAAATTTTGTTGGAAAAATTAAAAATTGCTGATAAACTTTAAACCCATCTAACTTCCTAACAAAAAAATTATGTTTTAAAAATTATGATTATATAAAGAAGACATGTGGTAATTTCTGATTTTTAACTATTTTTGTGAGATAGCTCGCTGGTTTAAGTGTATTATTTTTAAAGTTTGAAAATTGCAAAAGGTCCAATTTTTTTTTCCAAATTTCCAATATTTTGATAACTAAATGCAATAAATGCAATCCTACTATTACTACTACCATACTTTACAATATGTCACAAAAAACAGGCTCAAAATCACTGAGATCTATTAAAGCGTTTCAGAGCTATTACAGCATAAAGTGACACTGGTCAGATTTGAAAAAAATTTCCTGGTCAGGAAACTGAAAACAGGCTGTGGGCGAAGGGGTTAAATATTAATTTCATAACTTCATCTTGTTATTGGTACTCTAAAGCTGTAAAACTGAGTGCTTTTTTTACAGGTTTGAAGCAAGCCAAAAATTGCATATTTTTAAGGCAGCTTTAAAATTGTAGAGCACAATACATATATAATTTGTATGTTTATATTTTCAAGTGTCATTTAATCAAAATGTTTTAAAATGAAAAAATGATAAAAAACTGTGATTCTTCCTAAAAACTAATTATTTTGTACATGACAGCTTCATTTAAATGCTGATTGAATAGTTTCCGTGCCTTTGACATTCAGAGTCAGTTTGATAGGCACTATGCAGTGCCTTACTAAAACTAACATTAGAAACAGCAAAATGATTTGCCCTCAAGCAAAATTAAATAATTTTGCTCATGTATAAAAATTGACAAATTGTGTCAACTGTTTAAATGTATTTTAGGATGAAAGTCGAATGTCATTTGTATATTTGATAAGAGATAGTGAATCTGCTTACTCAATACAGCCGCATCTCTAATATTACCAGTTACTACTACTTGCATTTCTCTAGAAGTTGAACCTAACTCAGGTTAATTTCAGACAAGCTTATTTTTGGACCTTGTGGGAAATGGACTCAAGCAGCAATCTTGCACCTGGATAGAAAAAGGACCTGTATTAGCCTGTATGACAGTGTCTCTACCTGAGGTACGGTTGAAAAAACTTGCTTGTGCAATAGTCATGTAAATAGTAAGCAGTTTGTGCACCTGTGCACTATTCGGTAAAGCACACTGAGTTGCACACAAAAGTATGGAGAGTGTGACTGGTTTGGAAACTTCATCGGACGTAAGAAATTTAACTTACAGTCACATAAGGTCTACATTAACCCCTTCAGCCCTCGGGCGCTTTCCCTTTTTCCGTTTTTTTTTTTTGCTCCCCTTTTTCCGAGAGCCATAACTTTTTTATTTTTCCGTCAATCTTGCCATATGAGGTCTTGTTGTTTGCGGGACAAGTTCTACTTTTAAATGAAACCATATGTTTTACCATATAGTGTACTGGAAAAAAGCAAAAAAAAATCTAAGTGTGGAAAAACTGCAAAAAAATGTAAATATGGTAAAACTGATGTGTTGTTGTGATGCCTGAGGTCGGTGGGAGTTTGTAGACAGCAAACATGTATAGGTTTACTTGTATCTAAGGAGTTAAAAAGAAAAACACAACTTGTCCAATAAAAGTGGTGTACGTTTTGCGCCATTTTCCGAAGCCCCTGGCGTTCTCAATTTTTGAGATCTATGGCTCAGTAATAGCCTATTTTTTGCATCTCGAGCTGACATTTTTAACGGTATCATTTTTGAGCAGATGCTACATTTTGAACGCCTGGTTTTGCATTTTGCGTAAAACTTTCAGCGACCAAAAAACGTAATTTTGGCGTTTGGAATTTTTTTGCTGCTACGCCATTTACCAATCAGATTAATTGATTTTAGATTTTGATAGATCGGGCATTTCTGAACGCGGCAATACCAAATATGTGTATATTTTTTATTTTTTTAACCCTTTGATTTTCAATAAGGTGAAAGGGATGATTTGAACTTTTAGTTTTTTTTATTTTTTTACTTTTTTTTAATTTTACTAGTCCACCTAGGGGGCTACATGGATCAGCATTCTGATCGCTCTGCCATATCTACTGATCACAGCTACACAGCTGTAAACAGCATATATGCTCACTTTCTGCTTCACTCGGCTCCTGGCCGAGTGAAACCGAAAGTGACTCATGTTACCTACAGGTGTCATCACATGACCCTGTGCTACCATGGCAACCACCGAAAGTCACGTGATCATGCACTTGACTTCCGGTGGGAGCGGAGGAAAGTGAAAGTAATGGCCACGCGCATATACATGTCGCTGCCAGACTTTGTCAGCGAGATGTAAGGGGTTAAAAGTTGCAGGTGGAAGCAATTCCAATTATAACTTGCAGGCACACATGTCAACTGTTAAAAACAGCTGATATGTGCGTGGATCGCCGCGACCTGCCCACAAAAGGGGGCGGGGATTAACCTCATACGATCCATGAAGAATAAATCCGTCATGGGTCGTGAAGGAGTTAAGGAGTCTTAGTCAAATGTTACTTAGGTTAGGATAAAAAGAGTATATGAAAAATGTTTTGATGTTCCCAAAAAATTAACATTTTTTAATTTTTATTCAAATTGTCATATGAATCCCAACATCAAGACTTATTATGTCCATATAGCATCCGTATGCCATGTGTTTTTCTATATCAGCAGTTAAAAACGTTGCAGACCAAATAAGGTTTCCTATGCTAACAATTGCATTCGTATATGCAAAAATAAATTAAATACGGATGATCTGTATGAGATTTTTATCTTTTTGCACACTCATAAACATGAATAAGCTACACTCATCCAAAATATATCAATTTTATTTACAGACATTCTGTCAGTGTGAAAAATTTCTCGCCTAAAATGCACAATTAATAACATTGGTTCATCTGCAATCTGATTGTATCATTGACTGCACGTGTACCTACAATACACTCATAAATATCTGTCAAAGAGGGGCTTGGTGGCTCGAAGTATTATTGAATGGTTGCACTGTGCTTAGGTTCCACAAATAAGCCCAAAAAAGCAACTAAAAGTGCCCTAAAAATAATAATTTACACTGAAATGAGAGCCCATTTGCTCCAGCATGTTCCAAGTACCGTGAAAATTAAAACCAGAAGAATGGATAATGTCACTGTGTTTCTGCCAGCAATGCTGCAAAGCCTTTAGTAGGTTGCCTGTGCTAGTCCGCAAATCATAGCTGTGTCTTGCAATACTGGGTCCTTCATCCATGCCAGCGATGAGTTTACAGTGGTCAACAGAAGACTTCCCCATCCTTCACCATGCCAAGGAGGACTCAACAATCATGACTAACAAAATTAAAAGAAAGGCTCATGTGAGTGACGATGATGGGGTTATTGGAGTTGCAAACATAACCTTTCCTTTTATATACACTAACAAGGAAGAGTCAATAAAGGACACAGAAGATGAAGTAGACAAGGTCCCTCAGTCCCCACATAAGCAAAAGCTTTGACTGGACTTTGCAGACTCTCCTAAATCAACTCCAGCACTTTTATAGGAGAATTCCAAATCAAATCACAACAACTCTGGTTCCACTCTGGAGTTAAAATGTATCAAAGCCATTATGGTGGCACTTAACAATACCATTGAAACAAATCTCAGCAAAAAGTTTGATCAACCATAAGCTTCCATTTATGATATTAAAATCAGAGTTTTGAAGTCTAAGGAGAACATTTGGTGTCACATGTAAATTCCAAACTGCCAAAAAAATGATAACATCCTTCTAAAAGATGAAGTCACAAATCTAAAATGAAAATTGCAGACAGAGGACTGGAGCAGGAGGAATAACTTCAAGCTCAGAGGCATATCTGAATCTATCTTACCTACAAAACTACCAGGAATCTGATACAGAATGCCCTGCCAAATAACAATGACATGAACTATACAATAGATCAAGCTCACAGACTAACTAAGCCTAAGCATGGCTTTGTGGTGAAGGCGTTATCAAGGGATGCAATAGTGAGACTTCATTTTTATTACATCAAGGACCAGCTCACGTCCTACATGAGAGTAAATAAATCACTCCCACCACCATGCAATGGGACTAAGATTTTCCTTGATTTCTCAAAGGAAACAATTAAAAAAATAAAAAATTTTAAATACATCACTTTGACACTTTGACACCAGAATAGCATCTTATACAGATGGGGTTTCCCTACAAAAACTGCTAATTAAGAACATGGCAATGTCACATTGCTGGACTCGAAAGACTCAGAAAATGAATCCACAACTTTGTAAAGCTTCCATCTTCCGAAGGAGAACAAATTAATACAAAAGTGAAACTCTTCTGCAAAAGTCTTCTGCTGAAATAAGAATCTAACTTCACCTTTAATTTCAACACCAAGTATTCAGAAACTACCTTAACCACAGAGTGTTTGGGCTACCATGGTCCTCTTTACAAGAACCCCCCCCCCATTGGAGATCATACCACAATTGGACACCTCTCAGAAAACGTCTAGGTGGACTAGGATGAAATGTGATTTCCAATAAGATGTTCTTAATGTAATATTATTTGTTTGTTCTTTGATTTTCTTCCCACAAGTTGAAAATTCCAAACTGTTATTTCAGAAAAATTATACATGGAGTGATTTATTTGTGTAAGAATTTTACATTTAAGTATATTGACTGATGGGAATGCTCATCGTTCCCTTCTTGTTCCCTCTAATGCTTAAAGATGAGTCTAAATATCTTCTTACTAATTGTTAGTTCACTAAATAGTTCACAAAAAAGGTTTCCCATCTGGAAAGAAACAACAACATCTAACTACCCCATAGATGGATTCCAAGGAGCCAAACTATCAAGCAATAAGCCTCGCAAAATTGAAAACATTTTTAAATCATTGAGAATTTGAAAGATGCAGGGGTAATAACTCTAATAAAAAAAACAATCACATTACTATTTTTTTTTAGAAACATTTGATGAAAATGGCAGAAATCATATTCTTGTCTATACCATAGGTAACGCTATGTATGCCATTGTAGATATCTACCTCCTCAACAAGGGTCAATTATTCTATTGGATAAATAATATCCAGAAGTTCACAAAGGCATACTAATATTATTTGGCGACTTCAACATAGTCCCTGAAGCATCTTTAGAATCTACCTTTTTAACAAAACACAAAAGTGACTGGCTAATTAATACAGAAAATGTACCTTCTTCAGAGCGCTAAATTCTTCTAAAGAATATACCTATTACTTTAATAGACATTGTACAACCAGCTATCAAACTATCAATGTAATATGAATAAAATTTGGTAATGTAATACGCATTTAATGCTAAATCCAGTCTACAAAAAAAGTAATAAGCAGAGATATACAAAAGTTTTGTAAAGAAAACAGACCAATAGAAACATCTACCTATACTCATTGGAATGCTCAGAAAGCAGTAATGAGAAGTTCTCTTATTACGGAGCCTTCGGAATGAGAAACAGGCTCAAGGATTATTATTGTCTGCTAAATGTTCTTCTTATCTTCTTATCTGATATGCAGGACTCTACATTTTTGTTTTGCTAAAACTTAAAGGTCATATAAGCAACTTGTAAAGTCCAGCTAGAAGCCTTTTTTTGCAATATCACATTGATCTGTAAATGGTATAAATAAACTGTACCTTGGCTGAATAAACAGAAAATTGATCATGCTCACATGAATGCAGGTCTTTTCTCCGAGCGCTCGATCTTGATTAGGCCTGAAGAGGCCTAATTCAGAGGACCTCACTGGTGATCCCATAAGCTGACTTTTGAAACAGAACAGCTACAACAGTTTTGGTGCCCAACGTGGAGCCGTGGCCAACCAGCCTATTCGGAAGAGGGTTTGGGGGCTCTTGAGACAGTGAAATTTCAGCTGCAGCAAGGTGAGAAGCTTTATTCTTACACTTTATTTCACTCTCTCTGATTTCCCGAATATTCTGGGTAAGGCTGTACACACGGTTCAAGAACTCTGGCATCACCAGTGAGTATTGTTTTTTCATGCATGTCTGAATGAGAGTTGAAATATAGAGTAATAAGATAATCTGTTGTCCGTCCATTAACTGATTGCATAGATTGCATAGCACGGAATTTGGGACAGTCTCTGTATAATTACATTTGCTGTGATTTGTGTTTTGCTTTGGCCATCTTTGCATCTTTAATGGCCAATACACTGGTCTAGGGATATGTGTTCATAAGTAGTTTCATATTAATGCCTAGATAAAGTAGGCAGGCAATAGGTTGTTGTATATTGATGAGAAGCCTCTGAATAACAAAGTGACGAGTAATTGAGATAAGAGACTTGGTGAAATAATATGTATGTATAAGTTTAATGGTTATAGGTCATACTGTGGACTGTGAAAAGATATTCTGGTTGTGAAATGTCACAGGGCATAGCCATATAGAGAATTTGAGTGGAGGATCAAAGAGGACCTAGCGTCACCTATTACAGGTGCTCAGGAGAAAAACAGTCTAATAGGAGTGAAGTAGCTCCGGCACACCGTTTATTTCCCAATTGTGATTACACATAAAAAAAGAAGAATGAATGTTTCTTTTGAATATTTATTGAAAAAAAATGATACAGTTGCAGAAAGTCCGCCTATGACAACATTTCGGCCATCGTTTCGGCCTTCATCCGGTCGGACAGACTGGCTATTGATAAATGGACTTATGAATCCTAGGACAATAACGGGGCCCCATCAACAATTCAGATAATACTTGTAGGAGTACTCAGTGATGCAGAAATAATGCATGGCTCTAAGAAAGCGTAAGACCAATCCGTATATGAGTGGCAGGGTGTCAAGAAATCCTGAAGCAGGGCTACTATGTGGCAGGTTATTATTCGGAAGAGATATTAGTGTCAGAGAGTCAAATTAAGCTCTCAGTTCGTTTGCGCATAGTAGAAAGTCAAGGGGAAATAAGTGCCAATCTGGTAAAACGGATGGTTTACCTTCGTTCATTTGCACTTAGTGAAAAAACAAGGGAGTGTTATCCACAGTTGTATGGGAGCCGGGGCTTTTGCCTCAAATCCGGATTAGTTAGTTACCAATGGGGCTTAGGGATACAGCGGTGACTCAGGTTAGAGGACCTATGCAGGGGCAATCAGTATATGTGGAAACCGCTTATGTGCCCTGTGCGTCCGGTGAGGTGGGCTGTTGTCCGTCCATTAACTGATTGCATAGATTGCATAGCACGGAATTTGGGACAGTCTCTGTATAATTACATTTGCTGTGTTTTGTGTTTTGCTTTGGCCATCTTTGCATCTTTAATGGCCAATACACTGGTCTAGGGATATGTGTTCATAAGTAGTTTCATATTAATGCCTAGATAAAGTAGGCAGGCAATAGGTTGTTGTATATTGATGAGAAGCCTCTGAATAACAAAGTGACGAGTAATTGAGATAAGAGACTTGGTGAAATAATATGTATGTATAAGTTTAATGGTTATAGGTCATACTGTGGACTGTGAAAAGATGTTCTGGTTGTGAAATGTCACAGGGCATAGCCATATAGAGAATTTGAGTGGATACCTGACATATGTATTTTTTTCCCATCAGTGTCAAGAGCGGTTTAGATAATTTTATTTACACGTGAGGTTAACTGATCCTTGGAAGGTGTATTGTTACATATGTTTCTAGAATCAAGTGCTGTGAAGGTATATACAGTGCCTACAAGTAGTATTCAACCCCCTGCAGATTTAGCAGGTTTGATAAGATGCAAATAAGTTAGAGCCTGCAAACTTCAAACAAGAGCAGGATTTATTAACAGATGCATAAATCTTACAAACCAACAAGTTATGTTGCTCAGTTAAATTTTAATAAATTTTCAACATAAAAGTGTGGGTCAATTATTATTCAACCCCTAGGTTTAATATTTTGTGGAATAACCCTTGTTTGCAATTACAGCTAATAATCGTCTTTTATAAGACCTGATCAGGCCGGCACAGGTCTTTGGAGTTATCTTGGCCCACTCCTCCATGCAGATCTTCTCCAAGTTATCTAGGTTCTTTGGGTGTCTCATGTGGACTTTAATCTTCAGCTCCTTCCACAAGTTTTCAATTGGGTTAAGGTCAGGAGACTGACTAGGCCACTGCAACACCTTGATTTTTTCCCTCTTGAACCAGGCCTTGGTTTTCTTGGCTGTGTGCTTTGGGTCGTTGTCTTGTTGGAAGATGAAATGACGACCCATCTTAAGATCCTTGATGGAGGAGCAGAGGTTCTTGGCCAAAATCTCCAGGTAGGCCGTGCTATCTATCTTCCCATGGATGCGGACCAGATGGCCAGGCCCCTTGGCTGAGAAACAGCCCCACAGCATGATGCTGCCACCACCATGCTTGACTGTAGGGATGGTATTCTTGGGGTCGTATGCAGTGCCATCCAGTCTCCAAACGTCACGTGTGTGGTTGGCACCAGAGATCTCGATCTTGGTCTCATCAGACCAGAGAACCTTGAACCAGTCTGTCTCAGAGTCCTCCAAGTGATCATGAGCAAACTGTAGACGAGCCTTGACATGACGCTTTGAAAGTAAAGGTACCTTACGGGCTCGTCTGGAACGGAGACCATTGCGGTGGAGTACGTTACTTATGGTATTGACTGAAACCAATGTCCCCACTGCCATGAGATCTTCCCGGAGCTCCTTCCTTGTTGCCCTTGGGTTAGCCTTGACTCTTCGGACAAGCCTGGCCTTGGCACGGGTGGAAACTTTCAAAGGCTGTCCAGGCCGTGGAAGGCTAACAGTAGTTCCATAAGCCTTCCACTTCCGGATGATGCTCCCAACAGTGGAGACAGGTAGGCCCAACTCCTTGGAAAGGGTTTTGAACCCCTTGCCAGCCTTGTGACCCTCCACGATCTTGTCTCTGATGGCCTTGGAATGCTCCTTTGTCTTTCCCATGTTGACCAAGTATGAGTGCTGTTCACAAGTTTGGGGAGGGTCTTAATTAGTCAGAAAAGGCTGGAAAAAGAGATAAATAATCCAAACATGTGAGCGCATTGTTCTTTGTGCCTGAAATACTTCTTAATACTTTAGGGGAACCAAACTGAATTCTTGTGGTTTGAGGGGTTGAATAATAAATGACCCTCTGAATAAACTTTTCACAATTTAAAAAAAAAATAAAAAAAGAAATAACATTCTTTTTTGCTGCAGTGCATTTCACACTTCCAGGCTGATCTACAGTCCAAATGTCACAATGCCAAGTTAATTCCGAATGTGTAAACCTGCTAAATCTGCAGGGGGTTGAATACTACTTGTAGGCACTGTAAGTAGTCTCAATTTTCTGCTGGGATTGTGCATACCAGTGGATATTAGGAATGTTTTGGAAAGCTGAATCTGGATGAAGAATTCTTTTGAGATAACACTCTTGCTAAAGAAATTGTGCGCTGCTATTCTATTGGGAGGGAGCAAGTGAACAGCTGCGCGATTTTTTTTGTCTTCTGCCCTCTGTAAGAAGTCAGCTCTGAAGATTGTTTTGGTTTAACTCTAGTTTACATTTGTTGCTGGAATACTTTGTAATGGACCAGCATGGAGTACCCAACTGCACATCAGAAGTGGGTTAGAGAGCAATGTGGCCTTCCCACTTACATGGAGGTGGTCTAGTAGGTGAGAGGACTATCACACCTGGTCCTTCCTGCTTTAGTCATCTGGTCTATTGGGTGAGAGAGGTGTTTTTTTAACCCTTCCCAATACGCCCTGCAAGTGTAGCAGGTGAGAGTGAATGCTGATTTAGCCTTCCAGCTACAATTTGAGAGCCCATTCTGACTTGCCAGGAGAAGTGTGGCCTATTGACAAAGTCCAGGGACACTGAGAGGGCATTTGCAGAAAGGTGGGCTGTGTGGGAATAAGTTGAAGCCATGGGCAACTTGTTCAGTGTGCAGCGTGGGGCTCCAGCAGGATCCAAAACAGCCAAACAGATAGTGCAAGAAAGAGAAGGCAAAGAAGCAGTGAAAAATGTCAGACCGATACTCAAAAAGGCAGACATGCCAGAGTACGGATGTTTGGATGTTGAGAAATGGCACAGATTCAGGGAAGAAAAGAGAGGTTGGATAAAAGACAAGAGGGTAGAGCAGCAAGTAAATAAATGGTGTCGTGTGGCTGAAGAGGTGCAGCATTGTGGATATAAAGAGACCACAGCGGGAGATAAGGTGTATTATGAATGTTTAATGCACCAAAAGCAGGAATTGTGACTGCTACCGCCCCCCCTTCACATAAGCAGAAACCCAGACCAGATGAATGGACTTGTAAACATTGTAGTCAGAAAAACCCAGACTGGAGAGATACTTGTAATGTTACTCGCCGTAGGCGGATTGCACTAAATCCTGTTCGAACCAGATTACATGTGATGACAGAGGACGCTGACTCTGAGACAGAGGTAGTGAAGGAATTGAGTTTTGGGGAGGAAGCTGACGGTGAGGAAAGGAGAGAACACCCCTGGACCAGTACAAAAAAATCAGATACATCCCGACCGAGGAAGGTCACAAGAATCAGACAGAAACAGGAATATCATCCCTGGAGCCCCTCTGAACAGCTAGCTATGTTGAAACAGTTACCTGACCCTGAAAACCAACCTTTCCCATTTTACAGGCAAATACAGACAATACAGGTGACTTATAAATGCACTTGGGCAGACCTCGAGAGTTTGGTGACTGCAAAGGCAGGTGACGTGTTGGGACACATAATTAAATCACATACTGATATGATAAAGGAGCAATCATGGGTCATGGATGTTCAGTCTGAGAGGTCTGGAATGACGTACTGTGAGGCATTGAAAGGATGGGCTACAAAGAAACAAACAGAGCAGTCTGTACTGATGACTGGCGTGACACAGCAAAAAGGGGAGAGTATAGAGACGTACTTCGGGTGGTTACAGCTGATGTGGACAGACATGGGGTACAGTGCAAGAAACGACCTTAATATCAAAATATTGGTGAATGCATTCATTGACAGTATGAATAAGTTTTTACGAGAAGCAGTACAGACAGCCAAACCTGAGTGGAGAAACATGGACCCAACAGACCTTCTGCAAGTAGCTAATGGGGTTGAATTAACAAAATGCAAGCAACCAATTATGTATGCTAGAGCACAAGGAAGACAGTGGAAGCAGAGAGGGGGGGCACCAGGTGACCTAGCAACCGTACAGTGCTGGAATTGTGGACAGAATGGACATTATGCCAGACAGTGCAAAAACTCCAAAAGGAGAGGGAGCAGACTGACTCTCCTCCTTCCTTCCCTCCTCCTTTGCCTCTGACCTAGGAAACTGGCAACCCAGTGACAAACGTGTACCCTGTTTTCGTTCCCTCAGGACCTGGTCCCACCTTAATTACGACCATAACAATGCCAGGGGGGAAAGAGGCAGAATTTTTAATTGACACTGGGGCAGCCGGAACTGTGGTACATAAAGACCTGATAAAGCCAGACATGATTACTGACGAGACTGTGGAGTGTGTCGGGGTGGAGAGATTGGTGTCTGAAACTCCCTTGACAAAACAGATGAAGCTGAAATTACAAGATAGCCAGGAAATTCTCACAAAGCTTATTGTTAGTGAAAATACTCCTATGAATTTGCTGGGGGCTGATGTGTTAAGTGCTATCCAGGCTACCATACAATACACCCCAGAAGGTATTACAGTCACAAGTGGAGATGAGCGAACCGGTCCCGGTTCGGCTCGAGGTCGGTTCGCCGAACGGAGGTCCCGTTCGAGTTCGGCTCGTCGAACGTTCGACGAACCGAACTCGAGCCAATAGGAAACAATGGCAGGCAATCACAAACACAGAAAAACACCTAGAAAACACCCTCAAAGGTGTCCAAAAGGTGACAAACAACTCACAACACATGGGAAAGTGACAAGGACATATACTCATGCGAAAACAAAAGAGCTGGACAAGGAAAAAGAGGAGGACACACAGATATATGAGTATATGCAAGGAAACATCGATTCCATTATTGTGCAACTTGAGCCCTGCTCATTTTAGGCTTCCAATCTGGATAAATTGCCTGAGCTCGCCACGTACGCCTTGGGGATCTTGTCGTGTCCTGCAGCCAGCGTTCTCTCAGAACCTGTCTTCAGTGCTGCTAGGGGTCTGCTGGCAGATAAGCACACGTGTCTGTCCACTGACAATGTGGACATGGCTCTCAGAGGACTTTTCTTCCCCTGGGTCATCCAGGGGACGGGAAAGGCACGCGTATTTTTGAGAGTGCTTCATGCAAAGCATCTTTTTCATCTTGAAAATTGGGTCAACTGATGCCAGTCAAGTGGGGTGTGTGTGGCCCAATTAGTGTCAACGAGGGAGACTGTGGTTGGAGTCCCCTCGCTGTGTTTCTAAAAGAACCAAGATGAACAAGTCATGGCTCTCAGAGGACTTTTCTTCCCCTGGGTCAGGCAGGGGACGGGAAAGGCACGCGTATTTTTGAGAGTGCTTCATGCAAAGCATCTTTTTTATCTTGAAAATTGGCTCAACTGATGCCAGTCAAGTGGGGTGTGTGTGGCCCAATTAGTGTCAACGAGGGAGACTGTGGTTGGAGTCCCCTCGCTGTGTTTCTAAAAGAACCAAGATGAACAAGTCATGGCTCTCAGAGGACTTTTCTTCCCCTGGGTCAGCCAGGGGACGGGAAAGGCACGCGTATTTTTGAGAGTGCTTCATGCAAAGCATCTTTTTCATCTTGAAAATTGGCTCAACTGATGCCAGTCAAGTGGGGTGTGTGTGGCCCAATTAGTGTCAACGAGGGAGACTGTGGTTGGAGTCCCCTCGCTGTGTTTCTAAAAGAACCAAGATGAACAAGTCATGGCTCTCAGAGGACTTTTCTTCCCCTGGGTCAGCCAGGGGACGGGAAAGGCACGCATATTTTTGAGAGTGCTTCATGCAAAGCATCTTTTTCAGCTTGAAAATTGGCTCAACTGATGCCAGTCAAGTGGGGTGTGTGTGGCCCAATTAGTGTCAACGAGGGAGACTGTGGTTGGATTCCCCTCGCTGTGTTTCTAAAAGAACCAAGATGAACAAGTCATGGCTCTCAGAGGACTTTTCTTCCCCTGGGTCATCCAGGGGACGGGAAAGGTACGCGTATTTTTGAGAGTGCTTCATGCAAAGCATCTTTTTCATCTTGAAAATGGGGGTCAACTGATGCCAGTCAAGTGGAGTGTGTGTGGCCCAATTAGTGTCAACGAGGGAGACTGTGGTTGGAGTCCCCTCGCTGTGTTTCTAAAAGAACCAAGATGAACAAGTCATGGCTCTCAGAGGACTTTTCTTCCCCTGGGACAGCCAGGGGACGGGAAAGGCACGCGTATTTTTGAGAGTGCTTCATGCAAAGCATCTTTTTCATCTTGAAAATTGGCTCAACTGATGCCAGTCAAGTGGGGTGTGTGTGGCCCAATTAGTGTCAACGAGGGAGACTGTGGTTGGAGTCCCCTCGCTGTGTTTCTAAAAGAACCAAGATGAACAAGTCATGGCTCTCAGAGGACTTTTCTTCCCCTGGGTCAGCCAGGGGACGGGAAAGGCACGCATATTTTTGAGAGTGCTTCATGCAAAGCATCTTTTTCATCTTGAAAATTGGCTCAACTGATGCCAGTCAAGTGGGGTGTGTGTGGCCCAATTAGTGTCAACGAGGGAGACTGTGGTTGGAGTCCCCTCGCTGTGTTTCTAAAAGAACCAAGATGAACAAGTCATGGCTCTCAGAGGACTTTTCTTCCCCTGGGTCAGCCAGGGGACGGGAAAGGCACGCATATTTTTGAGAGTGCTTCATGCAAAGCATCTTTTTCAGCTTGAAAATTGGCTCAACTGATGCCAGTCAAGTGGGGTGTGTGTGGCCCAATTAGTGTCAACGAGGGAGACTGTGGTTGGATTCCCCTCGCTGTGTTTCTAAAAGAACCAAGATGAACAAGTCATGGCTCTCAGAGGACTTTTCTTCCCCTGGGTCATCCAGGGGACGGGAAAGGTACGCGTATTTTTGAGAGTGCTTCATGCAAAGCATCTTTTTCATCTTGAAAATGGGGGTCAACTGATGCCAGTCAAGTGGAGTGTGTGTGGCCCAATTAGTGTCAACGAGGGAGACTGTGGTTGGAGTCCCCTCGCTGTGTTTCTAAAAGAACCAAGATGAACAAGTCATGGCTCTCAGAGGACTTTTCTTCCCCTGGGACAGCCAGGGGACGGGAAAGGCACGCGTATTTTTGAGAGTGCTTCATGCAAAGCATCTTTTTCATCTTGAAAATTGGCTCAACTGATGCCAGTCAAGTGGGGTGTGTGTGGCCCAATTAGTGTCAACGAGGGAGACTGTGGTTGGAGTCCCCTCGCTGTGTTTCTAAAAGAACCAAGATGAACAAGTCATGGCTCTCAGAGGACTTTTCTTCCCCTGGGTCAGCCAGGGGACGGGAAAGGCACGCATATTTTTGAGAGTGCTTCATGCAAAGCATCTTTTTCATCTTGAAAATTGGCTCAACTGATGCCAGTCAAGTGGGGTGTGTGTGGCCCAATTAGTGTCAACGAGGGAGACTGTGGTTGGAGTCCCCTCGCTGTGTTTCTAAAAGAACCAAGATGAACAAGTCATGGCTCTCAGAGGACTTTTCTTCCCCTGGGTCAGCCAGGGGACGGGAAAGGCACGCGTATTTTTGAGAGTGCTTCATGCAAAGCATCTTTTTCATCTTGAAAATGGGGGTCAACTGATGCCAGTCAAGTGGGGTGTGTGTGGCCCAATTAGTGTCAACGAGGGAGACTGTGGTTGGAGTCCCCTCGCTGTGTTTCTAAAAGAACCAAGATGAACAAGTCATGGCTCTCAGAGGACTTTTCTTCCCCTGGGTCAGCCAGGGGACGGGAAAGGCACGCGTATTTTTGAGAGTGCTTCATGCAAAGCATCTTTTTCTTTTTCAAAAGGGGGGTCAACCGATGCCAGTCAAGTGGGGTGTGTGTGGCCCAGTTAGTGGAAACGAGGGAGACTGTGGTTGGAGTCCCCTCGCTGTGTTTTACATGCTTTTAGAAGGGCATGACATGGCTTGGAGGTTGACATCCAGCATCTGCAAACTGTTGCCTACCAAAATGCTGCCTTTCCAACACCTGTGGTTATAGACAATGAGGAACATACTGATGAAGATGAGACGCAGATACCCGATTGGGATGACAACTTAAATATTCGGTCAGGGCAAGAAGAGGCTCATTCTGAGGGGGAGGGGAGTGCAAACACAACAATTGATGATGAAGTTCTAGATCCCACCTACTGTCAACCCACAGTCAGACACTCGAGGAGGTCAACAGAGGCGGTGGAGGAGGATGCAACCGACGACGAAGTTACCTTGCGCCTTCCTTGACAGAGTCCGAGCACTGGTAGCACGTCTACAACTGCATCCTCAGCCACCACTCTGCCTCTGAGCATTATTCGGGGTGGATCAACAGGTCGCATGGCCTCTAAGCCTTGCCTAGCCTGGTCCTTTTTTGACATAGAAAAAGATCGCCCAAATTATGTGATCTGTAAAATTTGTCATGGTTCTCTTAGTAGAGGTCAAAACCTCAGCAGTTTGACAACTTCTTCCATGAATCGTCACATGAATAAATATCATATGGCCCGGTGGGAAGCTCACCGTGCTTCAATGCGGCCTAGCGGAGCGAACCATCCACCGCCTGCCCCTTCCAGTGCATCCGCGCGCTCATCATCTTCTAGGACTGTGGGGACAGCTGTCACACCTGTTTTTCCACCCACAACTTCCACCACTGTAACCGCAACAGTCAGTTTGCTTGGTAGGTCGTCAGTTGGTTTGGAAGGGGAAACAAGTGAGTGTGTACAGCTCTCTCAGACATCGATAGCACCAACGTTGGATGAAGGCAACATCATGTCTCCGCCTGCACTTTCCTCACAAACCTGCATTTTTCCATGGACACCCTACTCAACACCGTCTACACACAGCAGCCAGATCTCTGTCCCTCAGATGTGGTCAAATAAAAGGCCACTTCCTGCGACCCATGACAAAGCGAAGAGGTTGACTCTATCCGTCTGTAAGCTGTTGGCTACCGAAATGCTGCCTTTCCGCCTAGTGGACACACAGGATTTTAGAGACCTTATGTCTGTCGCTGTGATCCAGTACAAGATGGCCTATCAACACTGCTTCTCCAAGAACAGCATGCCCGCGCTACACCAGCATGTCGCACACAACATCACCACTTCCTTGAGAAACTCTGTGTGCGACACGGTGCATTTCAACACAGATACTTGGACCAGTAAGCATAGACAGGGTCATTACATGTCACTGACTGGGCACTGGCAAACTATGGTGAGAGATGGAAAAGGGTCTGCTGTCCAAGTCTTGCCGTCCCCACGAGTTGTTTCAATCCTTCTTCTGTATGTAGAAGTTAATACACTGCTTCTGCCTCTTCAACCTCGTGTGGGTCCTCCATCTTGGCGCAAACCCTGTGTGGTCAGGCCACCCTTCCTTGTAACTGCGCACAAGCACTACCACACACCTCCTTACTATGCTGGCAGCAGAGCTCAATGCCATCAGGCGGTCAAAGTTTTACTTTGAAATGTATGGGAAATGTGAGTCACACCGCTGAGAAGTTGTGGACGGTTAGCTCTGGATACCGAGTTTCATCAATGGTTGTCTCCACTCAACCAGCAGCCAGGGAAGGCCGGGTGCAAACATTGGTGCGGCCCTTCGCTGTGACAATGTGACACACATGGCTTGTGTGGTTCACGTGTTGAACCTGGTTGTCCAGCAATTTTTAAAGCACTATCCTGGACCACATGGCCTTCTGCAGAGAGCACGGTGTAACGCCTTCCTTGATCCACACACTCAGATGGGCTGTTAATGATAGGCTAGAGGGAAGCCACTCACCAAGCAGGACCCCTAGAACCCTGAAACCCTTTAACCCCTATACAGGGATTAGGAATTGCACAGGGCCCAAGGTGATTAATACCTGTGGAAGGCTGCAGTTCCAGAGAATAGTAGTCAGGCAGGGTCAAAACATTAATTGAGGAACAGGAACAGAATGGGACGGCCAGGACTTAATCAGAAAACAAGCAGAGGTGAAATGCGGATCGGCCAACAAGGTACATAAACAGCAAGCAGGGAAAGTAGTCAGGTAACAAGCACACAAAATCATAAAACTGAACTGGGGGTAAAAGTAACCAGAGGTCATAGCTATGTCTGGCAGTGGTCTGCAGACAGGATGGGCATAAAAAAGGGTGTGGTGTCTTCCCATTGGTTGTAGCTGAATGATGGTATTTCATCTGTCAGGTACCCACCAGCTACATTCAGCCAGAGATTCTGCATCTGTCAAGGTAATGCAGCCCAGTGGGTGAGCATAACCTGCGTCCACCTGCGCCGCTGGCATCGACTCCTCTCCCATCATCAGCACTATTCATGAAAGGAACACGTTGTCATCTGGCGACCGGAGTACAAATTGACGGAGCGGACTCCGTTGGTGACTTAACAGCCGTGTGCGGCAATGATGCAAACCTGGCTGCGGGCCATCCTCAGGGCAATGTGACACACGTGCCTTGTATGGCTCACGTGTTGAACCGAATTCTCCAGCAATTTTTAAAACACCATCCCGGCCTACATGGCCTTGTGCAGCGGGCACGCTCGCTATGTGCTCACTTACATCGTGCGCACACAGCAGCTCGACAACTTTCATCACTCCAGAAGTCTTAGGGTCTGGCAGTTAAACGCCGGAAATGCGATGTTCCGACACGCAGGAATTGGAATCTGCACATGTTGGAGCGTGTGTGGCAGCACCGCAGAGCCCTGCTGAAATACGGTATGACATATAGCCTGGGATAACTTGATCAAGAGGTGGTGCAGATCACGCTGCTGGAGTGGTGTCAGATCAAGGACCTATGCACCCTGCTACACAGTTTATAAATGTTGACGAAGATGTTTAGCACTGGCAATGTCATTCTCAGCGTGACAATTCTGGTCATCTACATGATGGAGCACACTGTAATTATTATTCGGAGTCAGGTGTTGGGACAAGAGGAAGGGGAGGAAGTACAGGAGGAGTCATATGCGGAAGGGATAACAAGATCTACGAGGTCCAGATGGTCAGCGGCACCTATGCGGCATTCATGGTGAGGGAGAGGGATTAACAAGGGCGCATAGTATCAGCAAAAAGTGTTGATGAAAGTGCAGGAGCCCATGAAGAAATGGAGGACGAACTGGCGATGGGCATGGAAGACTCAGCAGATGAGTGAGAGCTTGCTCACATTTCGGTTGTGCGAGGTTGTGGGGAGAGGGCAGAGGAAGGATGCACGATTCTCACCTCTCTGCCACCAACACACCAAGGACTTGGTCCTCCTGGATGCACAAGACACATGAGCGCCTTCTTGCTGCACTACCTACATGACCCTCGGATTGTATGAATTCGAAGTAATCCTGAATACTGGGTTGCCACACTGTTAGATCCCCGGTACAAGACAAAATTTGGTAAACTAATTCCTGCCATAGAAATGGACGCACGTATACAGGAGTATCTGCAGAATGTGGTACGCAATCTTAGATCTACTTTTCCACTAAACACCAGTGCTGCACAGAGTGAATCTCAACGCTTTGTCATGGATAGGAGGAAATGGTCTTTTACTTGTCCACATCGGAGGGACCGAGGGATGGCTGCTGTGCTGAGATGGCGTTGAGTACAGTGTCCCTGCAGAGTTGCACTCTTGGTCATATACCAAAATGAGTTGAAAAAGGACAGATGATGGTGGAAAGGGGAACAGGTGTGTTGGAAAGGGGAAAAAAGTTTGGGTCCGTGGATTTGGTGGTTAAGCAACTGTAACATTTGCTGAAGAAACACCATCTGTTACAGTGGGACTGGCAGATTTGGATAAAGTGGTATATACTATGTTACCGCTATATAACGAAAATTAATAAGAAAAGAAAGAGAAAGGTATATATCCCCATCAGCAGTCAGTGTCCACCGTGCTCCAAGTTGGAAAAGGAGAGGTTGGCAACTGGAAGGTTTGGTGGAGGATACAGAGCTGTGTGGCTATGAAACTAATAGTAGCCTGAACCGAGTTAGACGCCATTCGGATCTGGAGACTGTGAGCCCTGTTAGCGTCACAGGGTCCACATGCCCACACAGCCTAGGAACTCCCTGTTAACAACACAGGGGCCATTGAGTACGCTGACCGTGTGCGTAGGGGCACACCTGTGGACAGCAGGCGCATCAGCAGCAGCAGGCCTGTTAATGCCACTGGGCTGCACAAGCAGGACTGGTAGGACAGGAGCTGGTCTTAACCGTTCTGCGTTACCAACTGTGGTGGTGGCCTGCATCGACACCCTATCCCTGCCTACCTCTGGCCTAAAGCCGCAATGGGTTCAACACATGAAGGTGTGCTCTTTCGGAGCATAATAGAAGACTGCGCACCTCCTTGTTGGCTCCTGCCCCTTTTTTAACCTGGGTCCGCCCCAAACCAGGGTGAACCACAATGCACCTCCTGGAGACAAAAGTAGAGTGACACGTCATGAGTGGCATAACTAGCGTCCTATTTGGAACCGCAACTTCAATGATGACCTCATGGCTGCCATGACCCAAACACCTCACCAGTCATCGTCTGACCATCAATAATGCGGTGACAAGTCATAGGGGTGGGCCTCTGCAAGCCATTTGGGAGGACACCTGATGCCCTGTGGTCTATATGGGACCCCCACATCAGGGGCAGGGCCAAAGAGTTCATTACCGGACCTAGTCTCTGATGCAGGAAGTGCCTGAGCATGCTCAGTAGCATGAAATACAGTCTCTGAAAAAAGACTATCAGCTTTAGCATGGTGTCTAGGCACAAAACAGGACTTAGACCCGGCACGGAATGCAAGCACCTGTGCAAAGAGGCTTTTCACACTTAGTGTGGGAGCATGCGCTGTATCCCGAAATGAAGACTTAGCGTCAGGAATAACACAGTCAGGCTGAGCATACTCACTAGGCGAAACACTGTAATTAGGCTGCAGCTGGGGTAAATCGGCACACGCATGCGCACTAGCTGCCTCTCCACACTTAGACGTGGAGGGGAAATTGCTCTTGGAGATGCTGTCTATGAACAGAAGGAAAAGCTAAAGGAAGCCTGACTTTCTATCCCTCCGAATTATGAAATGCAGCAATGAATTCCATGAGTTTGCTATAACATTAGCGTAGCAAAATGTGCATGAGGGTGTCATGTAGAGGTGCTATAAATAGCTTGTCACCAGTGGGGCACTAATGGAATACAACAGCCAGTTCTATGATGCCACTAAATGGCAGTATTTTTTGCTATCATTATAGCTTATTAAAAACAGAGCAGGAGGGTGTCATGTAGAGGTGCTATAAATAGCTTGTCACCAGTGGGGCACTAATGGAATACAACAGCCAGTTCTATGATGCCACTAAATGGCAGTATTTTTTGCTATCATTATAGCTTATTAAAAACAGAGCAGCAGGGTGTCATGCAGAGGTGCTGCACATAGATTTGCAGTAGTGTGAATAGACAAAAGTACAATAGCCACGTTTAGGATGCCACTAGGTACACTGAGTGTTTGCTAGTATAATGGCTTAGTTTAAAAAAGTTGGAGTGTGCAATGCAGGCAGACGTGCTGTAAATATCTTTACAATTGTGTGAATAGACAAAAGTACAATAGCCACGTTTAGGATGCCACTAGGTACACTGAGTGTTTGCTAGTGTAATGGCTTAGTTTAAAAAAGTTGGAGTGTGCAATGCAGGCAGACGTGCTGCAAATATCTTTACAATTGTGTGAATAGACAAAAGTACAATAGCCACGTTTAGGATGCCACTAGGTACACTGAGTGTTTGCTAGTATAATGGCTTAGTTTAAAAAAGTTGGAGTGTGCAATGCAGGCAGACGTGCTGCAAATATCTTTACAATAGTGTGAATAGACAAAAGTACAATAGCCACGTTTAGGATGCCACTAGGTACACTGAGTGTTTGCTAGTATAATGGCTTAGTTTAAAAAAGTTGGAGTGTGCAATGCAGGCAGACGTGCTGCAAATATCTTTACAATAGTGTGAATAGACAAAAGTACAATAGCCACTTTTAGGATGCCACTAGGTACACTGACTGTTTGCTAGTATAATGGCTTAGTTATAATGAGTTGGAGTGTGCAATGCAGGCAGACGTGCTCTGCAAATGTCTTTGCACTAGTGGGACTATAGCAAAGTCCAATAGCCACGTTTAGGATGCCACTAGGTACTATGACTGTTTGCTAGTATAATGGCTTAGTTATAATGAGTTGGAGTGTGCAATGCAGGTAGAGGTGCTGCAAATGTTTTTGCACTAGTGGGACTATAGCAAAGTCCAATAGCCACGTTTAGGATGCCACTAGGTACACTGACTGTTTGCTAGTATAATGGCTTAGTTAAAAAAAGTTGGAGTGTGCAATGCAGGCAGACGTGCTGCAAATATCTTTCCACTAGTGTGACTACACAAAAGTACAATAGCAACGTTTAGGATGCCACTTGGTACACTGACTGTTTGCTAGTATAATGGCTTAGTTAAAAAGAGTTGGAATGTGCAATGCAGGCAGACGTGCTCTGCAAATGTCTTTGCACTAGTGGGACTATAGCAAAGTCCAATAGCCACGTTTAGGATGCCACTAGGTACACTGACTGTTTGCTAGTATAATGGCTTAGTTAAAAAGAGTTGGAGTGTGCAATGCAGGCAGACGTGCTGCAAATATCTTTACAATAGTGTGAATAGACAAAAGTCCAATAGCCACGTTTAGGATGCCACTAGGTACACTGACTGTTTGCTAGTATAATGGCTTAGTTAAAAAGAGTTGGAGTGTGCAATGCAGGCAGACGTGCTCTGCAAATGTCTTTGCACTAGTGGGACTATAGCAAAGTCCAATAGCCACGTTTAGGATGCCACTAGGTACACTGACTGTTTGCTAGTATAATGGCTTAGTTATAATGAGTTGGAGTGTGCAATGCAGGTAGAGGTGCTGCAAATGTCTTTGCACTAGTGGGACTATAGCAAAGTCCAATAGCCACGTTTAGGATGCCACTAGGTACACTGACTGTTTGCTAGTATAATGGCTTAGTTAAAAAGAGTTGGAGTGTGCAATGCAGGCAGACGTGCTGCAAATATCTTTCCACTAGTGTGACTACACAAAAGTACAATAGCCACGTTTAGGATGCCACTAGGTACACTGACTGTTTGCTAGTATAATGGCTTAGTTAAAAAGAGTTGGAGTGTGCAATGCAGGCAGACGTGCTCTGCAAATGTCTTTGCACTAGTGGGACTATAGCAAAGTCCAATAGCCACGTTTAGGATGCCACTAGGTACACTGACTGTTTGCTAGTATAATGGCTTAGTTAAAAAGAGTTGGAGTGTGCAATGCAGGCAGACGTGCTGCAAATATCTTTACAATAGTGTGAATAGACAAAAGTCCAATAGCCACGTTTAGGATGCCACTAGGTACACTGACTGTTTGCTAGTATAATGGCTTAGTTAAAAAAGTTGGAGTGTGCAATGCAGGCAGACGTGCTGCAAATATCTTTACAATAGTGTGAATAGACAAAAGTACAATAGCCACTTTTAGGATGCCACTAGGTACACTGACTGTTTGCTAGTATAATGGCTTAGTTATAATGAGTTGGAGTGTGCAATGCAGGCAGACGTGCTCTGCAAATGTCTTTGCACTAGTGGGACTATAGCAAAGTCCAACAGCCACGTTTAGGATGCCACTAGGTACACTGACTGTTTGCTAGTATAATGGCTTAGTTAAAAAGAGTTGGAGTGTGCAATGCAGGCAGACGTGCTCTGCAAATGTCTTTGCACTAGTGGGACTATAGCAAAGTCCAATAGCCACGTTTAGGATGCCACTAGGTACACTGACTGTTTGCTAGTATAATGGCTTAGTTATAATGAGTTGGAGTGTGCAGAGGACAGGAGGGTACAGTGCCAGGATTGTGGGTATGGGTAGAGGAATGGAAGCCTGCCTTTCTATTCCCTCCTAATGGTGAAATGCAGCGACGAAATCCCTGACCTTGGCTACACAGACGCTGTCTCTGTTTTCAGGACCTGTCACCTATGGCTCTCTGACCCTGCCGGTTTGAGCCCTTAAAAGGACTGCTAGAAAGTGCTCTCCCAAAGCTGTCTAACGCTGTGTATGGAGCGCATACAGCTGTATCGGCGATAGGACTCAGGAGGACGGAGCTGCGACAGTGATGTCTGACACCAAAGACGCAGAAGAGATAATGGCGTCCTGGAGGAAAATGTCCGGTTTTATAATGCAGGGACATGTGACATGGACATCCTATCACACATGCCGTTGCTTCTCTGGCTAAAAGTCCACTTAGCTGTGTGTGTGTCTGGGATTGGCTGACATGCTGGCCCGCCCCACTACACGCGCGCTTAGGGAAGGAAGACAAGGAAAAAAACGCACACTATACACTGAAATGTCATAATAGTGTGATTCACAGAGTGACTTACACTATTACAGCAGAAACCAAGCTAGGATTTAGCTGGTTTTTTGCTGCTAGAACCGTTCTCGAACGTTTCTAGAACTATCGAGCTTTTGCAAAAAGCTTGAGTTCTAGTTCGATCTAGAACAGGCCCCAAAATCACTCAAGCCTAGAACTGGAGAACCTCGAACCACGAACCGCGCTCAACTCTAGTCACAAGTCCCCTCTCTGACAAAAACTTGTGCAAGATTGCAGCAATGGTGTTCATGTCCAAATCTGCGAGAGTGTCCGATACCAGAACTAGTGAAGACATAGCAATGCAACAAGTTCCAGACATTGTATGGGCAAAGGGAAAAACTGATGTTGGTCGGCTTCCTATTCCCCCAGTCATGATAAAATTAAAAGAAGGCTCCACTCCTCCTTGTTTAAAACAGTATCCCTTACTTACCTTATCCCAGGACCTCCAAATATTTTACAGTAATTGATTTGGCAAATGCATTTTTCTCTGTACCTCTACACCCTGACTGTCAGTATCTTTTTGCCTTCACACATGAGGGGAAACAGTACATGTGGACAGTCCTCCTGCAAGGAGGAATGAATTCACCTACCATTTATTCTACAGCTATGGCAGGAATTCTGGAACAGTGGCAACCGCCTCATCCACAGGTTACGCTATTACAGTACGTGGATGACCTTTTGCTCTGCTGTCCAGACCAGACGTCCTGCATGGAAGCCACAATTTATTTGCTGTGTTTTCTGGCAGAGAATGGTTGCAAAGTTTCCCATGAAAAATTACAGTACTGTAAGCAAAAGGTAACATTTTTGGGTCACTGTATCTCTCAAGGTACAAGACACCTGACTGAGGAGAGAAAACAAGCAGTCCAAAATCTCTCCTTACCCAGGTCCCACCGGCAACCGCGCACCTTTTTGGGCTTAGTGTCATACTGCAGGCCTTGGATAAGGTCTGCCTCGCAAATGATGCAACCCCTCTACGATTGTCTGTCATCTGACCCCTTTGACCTCACTCAGGAAGCTATTGATTCCTTTCATTCCCTTAAACTACTCATTGTATCGGCCCCGGCCCTAGGTATTCCAAATTACGATCAACCATTTTTCTTGTTTTGCACAGAACAGGGAGGGCATGCGACAGCCATCCTCACACAGCAACATGGTGACAAACAAAGACCAATAGCTTACTACTCAGTGCGATTGGACCCAGTTGTCAGAGGGTCTCCCACGTGTGTCCGTGCTGTAGCGGCTGCTGCAGTACTGCTAGAGAAGGCTTGTGAGATCACATTGACATTTCCCTTAACAATTTACTCTCCGCATGAGATCAATGCTATACTTGTGCAAATCCAACCGAAACACCTGTCTATGGCCAGACAGCTCAGACTTAAAGGTGCCCTTCTGATTCCTGAGTATGTCTCCCTCAAGAGGTGTAATGTTCTGAATCCAGCCACCCTTTTGCCAGTAGATTCAGAAAAGGGGGAATTAGTGACAATGGTAGCAAGTGAGGATGAATACTTTGACATGACGCACGAACATGACTCCATAGAGCTGATGAGTCAGGAGACAGCAGGTTTTCCACATGTCTATGATACACCTATTACTAATGCAGATTTTGAGTTTTTTGTAGATGGCTCCAGATACCACCTGGATGGGAGATTCTACACTGGATATGCAGTAGTATCCTCACATGAGGTAATCCGAGCTGAACCACTCCCGCCGCACATGTCCATGCAGGAGGCGGAGCTAACAGCACTCATTGAGGCGTGTAGAGCGGGATCAGGTAGGAAAATTAATGTTTATTCAGACTCAAATTATGGATTTGGCATCTGTCATGATTTTGGCCTTATCTGGAGAAGTAGAGCTTTTCTTACGTCAGCTGGTAAGCCTATTAAAAATGCAGAATTGGTAAAACGGTTAATGGAGGCACTAATGTTACCAGTCCAGGTTGGCATCATTAAGGTGAAAGCACACACAAAAGGTGACTCACTGGAGGTAGCGGGCAATAGAAGGGCGGATGCGGCTGCGAAAGCAGCGGCAAAGAGGCCTAGGGATCAGAGGATAGAGGCAGGGAGCCAGCAACTCAAAGCCACAGTGAGTCTGGATGTCCTGCAATCCCTCCAGCATCAGGCTGCCCAAACAGAGAAGGAACACTGGGGGAAAATGGGAGCTGGGCTGAACTCAAATGGAGTATGGGAAAGTAAGGATAGGTTGTGTTTACCAAGGTCCCTGTTCCCTATGATGGCACAAGCAACACATGGCCCCACTCACGCCTCAAAAAGTCACATGTGTAACCAGGTGAATGCCTTCTGGATCGCTCCTGGCTTCAGTTACGTAGCCTCCAAACACGTACAATCCTGCATTATCCTCGCACAACACAACCCAGGTAAAACAGTAAAAGTCCCTAAGAAAGCAACACCCAGACCGCTCTACCCGTTTCAACGACTGCAAATAGACTACATACAACTACCCAAGGTAGGAGTGTATGAATACGTCCTGGTATGTGTAGATCTCTTCTCAGGATGGGTTGAGGCCTATCCAGTAAAATGTGCAAATGCTAAAACAACTGCAGATAAACTGATGAAGGAACTAGTCTGTAGGTATGGCATCCCAGAAGTCTTAGAAAGTGACAGGGGCACACACTTCACTGGAGAAATAATGAGGGACATTATGCAGGCCCTGGGAATAGAGCAGGCATTCCATACCCCTTATCATCCGCAGAACAGTGGAAAAGTAGAGAGATTAAACGGGACACTTAAACTAAAAATTTAAAAGGCCATGGCAGAGACAGGAAAGAATTGGGTAGAGTGCTTATCCCTGGCACTCTTTTCAGTCAGACACACTCCAAATAGAAAGACAGGCTTGTCTCCTTTGAAGTCCTGTTTGGTAGTGCCCCAAAAACAGGTCTGTACTTTCCACAAGTGTTACAGATGCAACACGGCACTATGACAGCCTACGTCCAGGCCTTACAGGAAAGACTTAATATGGTGCATAAACATGTCTTTTCATCCATTCCAGATCCCAATGCAAGTGCAGATGTGCATCAGCTGAATCCAGGTGATTGGGTGGTCGTGCGCAGACACGTGAGAAGGAGCCTAGATCCACGCTTTGATGGCCCATTCCAAGTCCAGCTGACCACATCCACCTCAGTGAAACTTGAGGGAAAACCCACCTGGATCCACGACAGTCACTGTAAAAAGGTCACTCCACCGGCAGAATGACAGTTTTGCTAATTATCCTGCTAGGTGTAGCAGGGTTGCTGCACCCAACAAAGACGCTGAGCGAACTTTTAAATACGGACTGGGATAATAAACTCATTCGCCACCATATTTTTCTTACTGAGGACATGGAAGGAGAAAAGCCAAAAGACTGTTGGATCTGCACACACAGTCCTATTTCTTCAAAGTCTATGCCTCATTTAGCCTTACCTCTGGAACCACAGGAGGTATTGGTACCAGACTGTATACACAATGAAACCTGGACTCAATCTAGATTTTTGGGAGAAGATGTACCTCGTGATGTATCTGCTACATTGACTATAGTTGGATGGGTCACTAAACCCTGGTTCCAGCTAAATATCACACGGCCCGATGGATACTCGTGGTGGATGGAATACGATTCAGACAAGGGCATAATTGCCAAAATAAAGACTAAGATTCCTCATTCAGGCCCCATTCCCCATGATGGATTATGGTTCAGTCTTCAATACAATGGTGTTGGAAATTGTGGAAAAGACAATAACTGTTTCTATATACATACACATGACTTAACCAAAGACAATGAGACAGTATATCAGAAGGGTATTGAGGGCTGTACATCATCATTTATTAGACGGACTTTTAGGAGGGAGCGGGGTAGCTGTATCTCGGGTATGACCGGAAAACAAATGAACAATACGTGGTGTGCTCATAAAGTCATGAAGGGGCTTCTGAATCTGCTTTATTGTGTACAAAGTCAAACTCACTTTTGTATTTTACCAGAGGGAGTGTTTTTGGTTTGTGGGAATCGTGCTCACAAGTGGGTGAGCCCTGACATGAGAGGGGTTTGCACACTTGCCAGACTAACAACAGCCACTTTCATAGTTCCTCATAGTAAAGTAGATGTAGCAGCTGTCCCAATTCATACCATGTATAAACGAGCAGCAGATAATACACCCTGGCCAAATGGTAGGCCTCATGTAGTAGAATTGGGAAAAGCAAATAAGGTATTTAGTGCTATTTTCATACACCCTTTCTTAATGCAAATGTGGGACAAGCTAGTAGAGTCCACTGACTACCTGGATGATCAAATTTTTCGGGTTCTTGAGATTCTTAATGCTACCAATGCTATACAAAAACAATTAATTGTAGTCACTAACCAGCATACTATAGTGCTAGACTTTGTGACAGCAAAAGACGGTGGAATGTGTCAAATAATTGGTCCTGCCTTTTGCCATTACATTGACCCTGCAGGCAACCTCCAGGTTAGAGCAGATATACAGAAAACAAGTGAACTTAGGGATAAATGGTTAAAAGAGCACGATGCCAACAAGGACTCCTGGTGGGGAAATACATTTTCTTTTATGAATCCAGCCAATTGGTTTAAGGGCCTAGCAGGTTGGGTTTCTGGCATTATACAAACCTGTATGCAAATATTGTTGTTCTGTCTATTGCTTTATATAGCTGTAAAAGCATTGATCTATGCATTACCTAAACTACTGAATAATGTATGTGCTAAGAGTCCCAGTATTGAACCCTCTGTAGTTTACTACGGACCCCAAATGGCCTCTGCTGACCGGGAGTAGGTGTCCACACTGAGGGTGGATGAGTGAAGTGGTAGTAAGACTCCTCATGGGTACTAGGCCCATGAGCCAGCAGCTCCTGTTTGGACGCCTACTGACCCTGCAGTGAAGGTTATACCATTTACAAAAGGGGGAAATTGATATAGAAGGGTTAATAGTTTCTATATTTCTTTATTAAAGATATTTTATTGTTCCATTAGTAAGTATATCTGGTGGTAGTTCATAGTCATTATGGAGCCTTCAGAATGAGAAACAGGCTCAAGGATTATTATTGTCTGCTAAATGTTCTTCTTATCTTCTTCTTATCTCATATGCATGACTCTACATTTTTGTTTTGCTAAAACTTAAAGGTCATATGAGCAACTTGTCAAGTCCAGCTAGAAGCCTTTTTTTGCTATATCACATTGATCTGTAAATGGTATAAATAAACTGTACCTTGGCTGAATAAACAGAAAATTGATCATGCTCACATGAATGCAGGTCTTTTCTCCGAGCGCTCGATCTTGATTAGGCCTGAAGAGGCCTAATTCAGAGGACCTCACTGGTGATCCCATAAGCTGACTTTTGAAACAGAACAGCTACAACAGCATACTAATATTATTTGGCGACTTCAACATAGTCCCTGAAGCATCTTTAGACTCTACCTTATTAACAAAACACAAAAGTGACTGGCTAATTAATACAGAAAATGTACCTTCTTCAGAGCGCTAAATTCTTCTAAAGAGTATACCTATTACTTTAATAGACATTATACAACCAACTATCAAACTATCAATGTAATATGAATAAAATTTGGTAATGTAATACGCATTTAATGCTAAATCCAGTCTACAAAAAAAGTAATAAGCAGAGATATACAAAAGTTTTGTAAAGAAAACAGACCAATAGAAACATCTACCTATACCCATTGGAATGCTCAGAAAGCAGTAATGAGAAGTTCTCTTATTACCCTTTTATCCAAACAAAAATATAACTAGATAGAAAAAATTTAAACTATCTCCCAAAAACTAGCAAAGTTTAAAAAAGCCCAAGAAATTAAATCTTCCCATACTATCCATCAACAATTCCTACAAATCAGAATAATGATCAAATCCCTATTAGCCGATACATTTGACAAATGGCTTCCATCAGTTAAAATTAATTATTGTTATTCGAATAATAAAGTTACCAAATTAATAACCGATAGAGTTAAAAGTATTAGAATTATTAGAAACGTATTAGAAACAAAACTAGGAAAAATTAAGTCATAGACCAACATAATCTAATAACACCCCCAAACTCTATAATGTACAAGAAGATGCAATCAAACCATAACCCAATTAAGAAACTATAACAAATGTCCTTAAAAAATCAACCTCGCCACATTATCTGAAGAACTACTAACTAGCCTAAATGGACAATTTACTGAGGATGAGGTCAGCTCCATTGTCAGGGCACTGAAGAAGGGCAAAAGTCTTGGCCCTGATGATTTTTCTAATACCTACAAACATTTGAAGAACTTAAATTTTTCAATAACTGACATCCTAAATAAAGCAGAAATCAATAGACTGTATATATTCGAGTATAAGCCGACCCAAGTATAAGCTGAGGCCCCCTAATTATACCACAAAAGACTGTGAAACCTTTTTGACTCAAGTATAAGCCTAGGGTGGGAAATGCAGCAGCTACTGGAAAATTTAAAAAATAAAAATAAATACCAATAAAATGTAATGTGCCCATATTGTCCCCTTTAGTAATTTGCCACATCCTTCTGACCTATAGTAATGTGCCTCAATCTTGTTCCCCATGTAGCAATGTGCCCATCCTTTAGTAATGTGCCCCATAGTATTGTGCCCATCCTTGTGCCCCATAGTAATGTGCCCATCCTTTAGTAATGTGCCCTGCAGTAATGTGCCTCATGCTTTAGTAATGTCCTCATTCTGATCCCCTTCTTGCTCCCTATTATGCTGTTGTTTATACACACACACACACACACAGACACACACACACACACTCAAATCTTCTCACTTGTCCGCCATTCCTGCGCTGTCCCTTACCTGCTTCTTGCAGTCCACAGGCACATAGACTCCTCGGTGATCTCGTCCGGTGCCCAGAGCCACTGCTGCAGGCTGACATCATGGCTTTACTGCAGTTGAATGTTTTGTGGCGCCGTAAAGCATTCAACTTCACTAAAACCATAATGGCAGTGGCGGTGGCCCTGTGTACTGGAGACAATTATTGAGAGGTGCTTCTTGCAGTCCGCAGGCACATAGGCCCCTCGGTGATCTCGTTCGGTGCACAAGGCTGCCGCCGCTGCCATCATGGTTTTACTGAAGTTAATGCTTTACGGCACTGCAAAGCATTCAACTGCAGTAAAGTCATGACGGCAGCCTTCAGCGGTGGTGTGAGGCCAGGTGAGAAGAATTTTTATATGGGAAGCTCACTCGAGTATAAGCTGAGGGGGGCATTTTCAGCATAAAAATGGGCTGAAAAAGTCAGCTTATACCCTAGTATATATGGTAAGTTACAAAAAAATAGCCTATATGCTGACAACATTATAATCTCAATAGCAGATGTAATAAAGTAACTAACTGATGTGTCTTAGAAACCATAGAAACATTCACAAAAACTTAATTACATAAAATAAACTCACAGAAATCTAAAATACTAAGTTCTTCTTGAATTTGAAAACAATTAAGAAATTTATATAACTGTAAATGGGAAAAAAATAACTTTCCTTATTTGGTCATGCAGATCCCAAACTGAAATTGTGCTGCTATGATCATGGAAACTTAATTAGAATATATAAGATCAAAACAAATTAATGTACCTATCCAACTTTAACAATAGCTGGTTAGCAAAGTTAAATTTGTTCAAAATGTTGATTCTACCTTGAATATTTTACATATTCCACGCAATCTCCATGATCATTCCAGTCACGTGGCTAAAAAAGCCATAGCAACAATTGTGCAGATTTTTTACTTTAATTGGGAGAATACATGGAGAATAAGAAGTTGCTGTTCAAGTAGAACACAACACTTGGGGTTAGTTTAAAGTTAATTTAAATAAATAGATGTTGGAATAATAATAGGTCCCACAATTGGATATGTTAAAAGAATATGTTCCTGTGCTGAGATAATCTTCAAAAAATTGTTTAAAAGAACTGAGAGTCGTCAGTAGTTGATACCTTTTAATGGCTAACTGAAAAGATGGTAATAACAGCAAGCTTTCGAGACTACTCAGGTCTCTTCATCAGGCTTCATCTTTATTCAGTAGAGATCAATATATTATCTGCTCCATTGCAGCTGCCACTCAAGTAGCTGCCGATTTATTTTAAACTTTACTTTGTTAGATTTGAAAGCCTAAACTTCCAAGCTGACCACTAAAGGTATGTAGAGAATCAACATGATAGTGCCAGTATAGCACTGGCTTTAGCTCATATACAAAAATCCTGGTGATTGGTTCCCTTTAATAAGTTATTTCTACCTAAAAATGATGCCAATGGCTAAAACAATTCATATTGTAAAAAACTTACTTTTGTATGGTTATTTCAGAAAAAGCATAAAACGGTTAGTGCTCCTTAAACGCAACAATAGAAAAGTGGAAAAAAAAGATGTCACAAAAAGCCAAAACTGGCTGTAATTCCACAGGGTCAAGGCCTCATTCAGACTTCCAGTTTTGTTTCTCATCAAAAAAACAATGTTCGTTAGTATGTTGGATCACCTTTTCATCAGTATTTGGTCTGTTTCTCCATTATTACTATCACTATTTCATCTAATTCTCTCATAGCGTAAAAAGAAGTTTTTTGGGGCTCCATTGAGTTGAGTGGACGAGTTTAAATCTTGCCTTTAACAAAAAATGGACAATTGAACAGCACTACATGCTATAAGGGCACTTTCCCACTTGCATTATTTGGTAGCCGTCACAATCCGCCGCTTTGATAAACAGTGCAATCCTTTAGCAGATGTGCGCTTTTTCCTATAGACTTGTAATGGCGACGCATTGCAACGGATGGCCTTGCTTTGCATCCGCCGGTTGACGCTGTGTTGCATCCGCCGGGTGGAAAGAGCGCAGCATGTAGGGTTTTCTTCGCTTCCCAGAGCGTCAAAAAAATGCACAGGATTCCGTCAGCATCCGTCATTTTTATAATGGAAGCCTATGGTGGTGAAATCCATCATTTGACGAATTCATGTGACGGATCCGTTTTTACACAACTGAGCATGCTCAGTTGAGTAAATCGCTGAAAAAAAACCTTGATTGGATTGCGTTGTTTTGCAGGATCCGTCGCATCAGTTGTGCCACTATATGCATCCGTTACATCCGTGACACAACGCAATGCGACGGATGCTGCACAACACAATTGAGAAACTAGCCTAACTTGTACATTGTCCATTGATTAAATAAGAACACTAATAAGATATGTAAGTGAAAAATGGATATTTGAATGAGGCCTAACTAATATATCAGCCAAACGTTTGAAGGAATTTGCAAAAATTGCACATATTATCAAGAACGTTGCATACAAAAAAGCTATAAATAAATAGTACAATAGCAAAACAGATTCCGGTAAGTTATTTGTAATTTTCAATCGCAAAAGTTGATGTTTGATGTTAGGACAAAGATAACAAGGTTAGGTTCAGCTTTTAGAAAACTTCAGCAGCTGTGTTATTGATTGAATCACAATCTAATTGCCATGAATTGTGTTATTTCAGGACTCATTAAACTGGAAGCTTTGGAAAGAGAATTTTAAAACCGAGATCTTTCCGAGAAATAAACAAGTGAACAGGAATACGTCTTTAAAAGTAAGGCCCAATATATTTTAATGCTATTAGACGTTCATTTTTAGTTCCATTAATTTGTGTTGCTGCTGAATTTTATACTGTTGTTCTTTTAAATTTCTCTTAGCTTATTTTTTACGATGCTCGTTTGAATCTCTTGTAAATACAATTTAAAACTAGACCTTTACTGAGGATACAGTATACATTTTAAATTGCTGGAAGCAGGTATAAGGCAAAATGTCACACGGTAGTAACATTCTTTGTTGAAAAACTGAAAACGTATGAAAACAAATTGACAAATTCCAAAATAATTTACAATAGTATTTGGGAAACTAGGGCTACAATAATAAGTGTTCTTTCATACAAATATGATTTTGAAAAATACTTGTCACAATTGAATCTTTAAAAGTAGCTCGTTACATCGGATTATGCTATTCACCTGCATATGTAGGGTTAATCTGCAGGTTAATAACATTATTAAGGTGCCCGGCCGTAGTTTTGAAAGTGAGGCACCATTGAGAAAATTAAGCTTATTTCTCCTGGGAGCCACCGTCTTTCAGTCCTGCATGGAGCAATTACAGTCACCACTCAAAGAGCTGAGAGTGGCGGCTGTAAGATGCCCTTGCACTGACTGACAGTTGACTTCTTTAAGAACATTAGATAGTGTTAGAAATGCAGCACTTCTTACCTCTGTGTTTCCTGTGTTTCTAAACATAAGAGTGAATTTTAAAACTATGTGTTCATACATTTAAATAATTTTTAACGGGTGCTGTTCAGTACTCTTATTTTTTCTTCTAAAAAGATATTCAGGATGTTCAGGTTCACCAAAGAAGCATGGGAAAAAATTGAGAACAGCAAGAAAGCTTGACGCTGATCCAAACCCCAAATAACAAACCCCATACAAGTCAATGGGAAGAAATGTTCAGGGTTGTAAAATGACCATGGCAAGCGCTAGGGGGCTGTGGTAGAAGTCAAATGGGCTCACTAAGAGCAACAATGGAGCCCAGATGTGACTTCCAGAGAACTGAGTGATGTTACCTGCCAGGTCCACCGTTGGCTGGTGACATCACTCAGCTCAGTGGAGGTCACACCCGGGCTCCTCCAGCTGATGTCAGTGTTTCCTGGAGCCTACAGACTGCAGACATGTTTCCTCCATGCTCCGGATGTAGCAAAGCTAAGGATTGTCATGGGACTTTGTATGGATTATGTCAGATCTTCAAGGGTGTTTTTGGAGTCAATAAAAGGAGTGAAAGAGGGTGTGTGTCTTTTACTTCAAATTAAGGATTTTTCTGGTGTTTGTGTTTTATTTCTTTTCACTTATAAGTTTAGTAATGGAGGGGTCTTATAGGTGTCTTCCATTACTAATTTAGGGCTTAGTTGCAGCTATGAGCTTTGATTAACCCCTTTTTTTACCCCGATTTGCAATGCACCAGAGCAATTGGGATTAGCCGGGTAAAGCGCCAGAATTGGCACATCTAATGTAATGTGAGCTTCAGCTTCAAGAGGAACCTCAAGACCCACCTCTTCCAACAAGCCTACAACCTACCATAGCCCTCAGTCCAGTAGACCACTGGGCAACCAGCTCTGTCGTCACCTATTGTACCATCACTCATTCCCTGTAGACTGTGAGCCCTCGCGGGCAGGGTCCTCTCTCCTCCTATACCAGTCTGTTTTGTACTAACGATTGTTGTACGTATACCCTCTTTCACTTGTAAAGCGCCATGGAATAAATGGCGCTATAATAATAAATAATAATAATAATAATGTGCCAGTTGTAGGCAGATGTGGGCTATTATTTTTAGGTTGGGAGAGCTATATTCATGATGCCTCCCAACGTGATAATACCAGCAACCACCTGTTTGCTTTACTGTGGCTGGATATCAAAAATGGGGACCGTACATCTTTTTTTCCCCTCTCTATTTTTATATCCAGCCATGGTAAAGCTCACAGGGGGAGCTGCAGTTGTCACCGTTGTCCCTCTGTTATTTGAGGCTTGTGACAGATTCAGGACCTATGAGTCATTTTCCCTTCTTGACTCTCAATATTAAGCATGTTTTCCTTTCCTTGGCAGTTGTAGGGTTAATGTCAGTATTCCTTACCAGCAAATAGGCTAATTACTTGCTCTGGTGTTTTCAGTTTGGAACCACTCCAAGTCCCTTTATATATCCTCTGCTACCTGCAGAGGGGGCATGTTATCCTCTTTGCCATTTGGATTCTAAGCCATGAGGTGTAATGAACTGCTTAAACCATCTGTTGAAGGTGGCTGCAGTCTTGGTGTTGACTGCAGCAGTCTGTTCTGTCTCCCTTCCTTGGTGTGTTGCTTCAGTACAGCGGTGGGGCTTGCCTCTTTCACCTGCCCATTCCCTAGCCAGGGACTATTGTATCTCAGTGCTTCAGGTTACTGCTCAGCAACAGGTGAGGAACCTGTATAGGAACTGGCTAGGAGTGCAGGGTACAACAGCAGGTAAGTGGAGGAGGTGTCCATCTATCTTCTCACTAGTTCTAGGGCCCACCATTGTTAAAGTGTCCCCAGTGTACCCCTTGTTGGTCATATTGTCACCCTTGTCGATGTGTGTTTTGGGTCACACCAGACTCTCCCAAAAATCAAGGCTAAAAGAGCTTAAAAATTTGGGGAAAATAAACCTTGGTTTAAAAGTCTTCAATCGTGTCAAATCCCTAGTGAGGAACCTACTACATTAGTAATACAATACTGTAGCAACAAAATAAAGGATGTTTTTCTGAAAAATTAGTCAATACTTAGAAATTATGAAAAAACTTCAAAAATTATTGATAGTGAATTCAGAGAGTAGAAAGGCAACATCTTTGGGATTTACATTATTGTCTAGTAATTTGAAAACTATGGAGACAAATCAAAGGTGATCAGCAGATATGGAAAAACAAGCAGACTGCTGATCTTTATAGTCCCCTAGGGGTACTAGTAAAATAAAAAAAAATAAAAAAAGTTTGGAAAAATTAAAAAAAAACCTAAAAGTTCAAATCACCCCTTTTCGCCCCATTGAAGTTTAAAGGGTTAAAAAAAGAAAATATATACACACATTTAGTATCTCCGCATTCAGAAACACCCGATCTATAAATATAAAATCAATTAATCTGATTGGTAAATGGCGTAGCGGCAAAAAATTCCCTAACGGCAAAATTATGTTTTTTTGTCACGGCATATTTTGGGCAAAATGCAATAATAGGCAATCAAAACATAGCATCTGCGCAAAAATGGTACCACAAAAACTGTCAACTCGAGACAAAAAAATAAGCCACCACTGAGCTATAGATCCCAAAAAATGAGAAAATGAGAAAACTACGGATCACGAAAAATGGCGCAAAACGTGTGCCACTTTATTTTGGACAAACTTCAGATTTATTTTAACCCCTTAGCTAAAAGTAAACCTATACATGTTTGAAGTCTGTGAACTCGTACCGAACTGAGGAATCACACCAACACATCAGTTTAATCATATAGTGAACACAGTGAATAAAATATCTCAAAAACCATCGCACTTTTTTTTGCAATTTTGTAATTTTTCCGCATCTGGATTTTTTTTTGACATTTTCCAGTACACTATATGGTAAAACTAATAGTTTAATTTAAAAGTACAACTCATTCCACAAAAAAAAACAAGTCCTCACTTGGCTATATTGAAGGAAAAATAAAAAAGTTATGGCTTTCAGAACAAAAATGGCAAAAAAAAAATATGGAAAGTGCAAAATCGGCCAGTCAGGAAGAGGTTAAAAGTAGTAACGGGAAAAGAGATAAAAAATGTATTCTGAAAAGCAGAGAAGCATGGTGGATATTTAAATCGGATACTAGGATGCCCAAGGGTTTTAATTAGTGATTGGCAAGCACTACCATGCCTATGTGCTTGGTACTCCTTAAGAGCAGTTGGACAATTCGACTTGAGTACCTAAATAAAATGAAGTCAATGGGGATGTGAGCATTTAGCTTGAAAATCTTCTGCAAAAATGCTGGAGTTCCCCATTTGCGTGCCATATACTGGAATGCTTGATTTGGGCCTAGTACCAAGCACATAGTGCTCGCTGATCACTAGTCTTCAATTAAGAAAGTACATTGTTACATTATCATTATTTAAATATTTGTAACTTTGTGTTCTAATTTAAATAAATCACAAAAAACTTATATGAGAAATGTACACATTTTTTGACTCATGCGCACCAAGTTCTCCTATTATTGTTTTTCACCAGGTATTTAAATAATATATTCCCATTTTCATCAAGTTTTGTATCTTGGCGTTAAAAATTTTCTTTTCTGAAGCTGTATATGCCCACATTAATGTTCAGAAAACGCCATTACGTGATCTGTATATGCAGAGCAGGATCAGTCTACAGATGTTTGTAGACAAATAATAATAATTTTGCCTAGTGATTCATCGTAAAAAATGTTATTGTGTATTATTCATTCATTTTTAAAAAATATTATATTGTGACTTTATATATTTATAAAATGTATTTTATGAGTAGTCTTACATATTTTGATTTTTATTGGGCTGAGAATTGTGGTTCAGCTCTAGAGAACCAGATATGTCTACTGCATTCTTTTAAAATATACTTCCTAATCAAATATTATATTGTAAACATCATTCTAATAACGTGTTAACTATTCACACATTGGCAACTATTGCATTCTATATTCTATATATGTGCAATTTTGTTATGCAGAAGAACAACTGTCTTTTTATTTATCCCGGTACATTGGTGCTATAATGTGAACAAGGTTCTAACAATGTCTTACATATTGGAATATAATGAAATAACATGTCTGAATTAATTAAGCCACATGTGTGCGAATAGAATCAAATTTAATTTATGTGCTCATAGCATTTTTAAAGTTATCATGATTAAGAGCGTTCTCATCTCAAACGCGTAGGTCTACATTCTTTTTATAGATTTTTGCAAATTACATTTGATGTCTGAACTGTAAACTTTTGATATTCTATTAAATACATTTTTCTGGACATCATAGAGCAGGAATATTTTCTTTTTGTTTTCTACTACATCTGAACTGCACATTTCCCTGCGCCCGAGTGTTGGTGTTCCTTTTGAGGGTGAACTTGACTCTTTCTATACATTAATTTGATGTGATATTTCAACACAAATTAACAAGTATTTGTGAAGTGTTTAGGAAATTATTAATGGCTTTCTAAAATCCCAATAAAATACAGTTAAGTTTGTGTGCATAATGTGAAAAAAAATGTGGAAAAGTTTGTTGGGTATGAATAATTTTTCAAGTCACTGTATTTATTTACCTATCTATCTAAACACACATAATTCACAGGGCTGTTGTTCACACATAATCTAGAAATTAAGTCACCTCTATACCTCACATAAGGCCCCGTTACACATAGCGATGTCGTTAGATGGCTGAAACGTCACACATTTTGTGACGCAACAGCAACCTCGCTAGCGATCTCGCTACGTGTGACACATAGCATCGACCGGCCACCCGCTGCGATATCGCCGATCGTACCTGAATGTCCTGATTCATTTTTTGATCGTTGGTGTCCCACTGGGCAGCATGCATTGCTGTGTTTGATGGCATAACAATGATGAGCAACCTCGTTGGCACGCCTGGGTGGAAACACTATGCCTCTATTGTGGTCTAAGTCATCAGAATAGCTGCTGTGTGACAGGTCCCAACGACCGCCGAGGTTGTTATACGGATCTCCATATCGTTGCTGCATCATAAATTAGATCTGCCTGTTTGCCAGCTCACTAGCGACCATGTAGCGACGTATCAGCGATCCTGACCAGGTCGTATCGTTGTCGGGATCGCTGGAACGTTGCTACGTGTAATGGGACCCTAAGTGTATGTTGTTTAAAGAGAAACTGTCACCAGGTTTTAGCTAAAACGTGAAATGAAAGCACCATGATGTAGGAGCAAAGAGACCCTGATTTTTCTGAAATCACTTAGTTTCCTGGGTTCAGTGCTTATGACACAATCAGAGTTTTTAGATTTACCGTGCAGCAGAATTGTGAGAGCTAATCCCACCCAAACAGGCATCCTATGTACAATATTTATAGACAGTAATCTGATAATCACAGTAGGGAGCATGTCAGACTACTAGGCATGAGACTACAGTAGCTGATGTAGTCTGTGCAATGATATAGTCCTTGTGATAAACAATTATTGCAAGTAAAAAACAAGCAGCTTAATAAGAGACGCATTTCTGAAATTTGTGTTTTAACCCCTACAGCATACTGTCTGTAGATAACATAGCAAATACTGGGTGAAAGATTCTCTATAATATTTATAGTTTTTTTGCTCATTTATTTTTTGTATTAGTCCAATATTAGACCCATACACAACACCCAAGCAAAGTAATACTGCAGGTATTCACTTTGGTACATGAACCTTAAAAGCTTTTCTTCTCTTGTTTGATGCATTTTTTAATAATTATTATTGATGTTGGACACATTTACATCTATGTTAGTCTAAAAGTAGCTGAGGTAGGAGCTACAATGTCTTTCTCGGGATAGACCAACATTTTTATCTATGATTGCGACAACCTCATGCCCTTTAGTAAAAAGAGGTGCACTGGCTGAATAGTCAGGTTCTGTCATAATTAGACTGTGTTCTTTCTGATGCAGATATCCTGAGACCTGAGCCCATGGACATCTGGGTCAGTAGATTGAACCGGTGGCAAGAACCGGCCAAGTTTGCTTTTAGTGTACTTCCATGTCTAGCCTTGAGTATCATGTCAGATAAGCAAACTATGTTATTTTCCACAAAAGTGGAAAACCTAATATTTGTTGTCAAAATGAAACAGACATGGATCAATGGAGACGTTCATAAATCTATAGCTGATGCCAATTATTAAATCAGTAATACCATCCACCTGCCTGTCCATTGTTTGTTTTGTACTTCACTCTTATCAGATATCTGAAGTCCTAGCTCTGAAGATAAGCCTACTGAAGGAGATTGTGCTGATAAGAACAACACTTAGAGAAAAAGACAAGTGCTCACTCTTTTATTGTCATCATTGTAGTCCAAATGAGTACATGCTGATATCAATAAGGTTGAAGAGGCTTCAAAGCCATACAAACAATAATTCACAGGAACAAAGAAAAAATCCCTAATATAATGATTTGAAATGTTTCATTACTTTTCCTGTTGAATAAAAGTATAAGAAATGAAAGATTAGTTATTCTTTATAATAGTTGTTATTGTAAACAAAATGCTAAAAATGTAAAAGTTATTTCAATAATGTTTAGTCTATGTATTTTTTCTCTATGGCCTTACACTTACTATGTGATGTAGATGGTACGTTTGGTTTGCCACCAGTCATCCACCTGTAGCATGTGTTGTCTTCGCTTGCTAATTATCTTCAGAACATAACTTTGTAATGCCCTGAAGCGAAGCAGTACAAAACAATGTTCTTCATGTGACAGCAATCTCTGCAGCAAGAAAATCTTACAGTACTGTGAAACCTTTTATACAACCTGCCTAATGAATTTCAATCTAGCCTCAAGGTTTGAAGCTCTTGTGCAAATACCTATTGTCTGGCAGGTATAACAAGACTAAAGACAGCATCATAGAAATTATATAGTATATTAATGCAGATTGGAAAATAATGATATGTAAGTCACCTGTCCCAGCCTTGCTTTCTCACAAACATATATGTCAGAAATGCTTTGAAATTGAGGAGCATTATCATTGACGTCCATTACTCGAATATACACGTGTACATAGGATACATAGGCTGGAGTTTCTGAATAGGAAACAAAAATAAAGGCCAAATTCAATGAATAATATTTTACAAAAAAAATATCACTTTACTGACTGAATAAATCTTCTGACTTACAAGTGAATCTCAATAAATTAGATTATCATCAAAAAGAAAATTTATTTTAGTATTTCAATACAAAAAGGAGACACATATATTATATATAGTCATTACAAGCAGAGTGATCTATTTCAAGTGTGTATTTCTAATAATGCTGATGATTATGGCTTACAGCCAATGAAAACCCAAAAGTAATTTTCTCAGAAAATGTTAATATTATATAAGACCAACTGAAAAAATAATTTTAAACTTAGAAATGTTGGCCTACTGAAAAGTCTGTACAGTAAATGCACTCAAAACTTAGTCGGAGCTCTTTTTGTATGAATTACTGCATCAATGCAGCATGACATGAAGGCGATCAGCCTGTGGCACTGTTGAGGTGTATTAAAGCTCAGAATGTTTTGATAGTAGCCTTCAGCTCATCTGCATTCTTGAGTCTGATGTCTCTCATCTTCCTCTTGACAATACTCCATAGATTCTCTATGTTGTTTAGGTCAGGCGAGTTTGCTGGCCAATCAAGCACAGTGATATTGTGGTTATTAAACCAGGTACTGGTACTTTTGTCAGTGTGGACAGGTGCTAAATCCTGCTGGAAAATGAAATATTAATCTGCAAAAAGCTTGTCGGCAGAGGGAAGCATAAAGTGCTCTAAAATTTCCTGGTAGATTGCTGCACTGACTTTGGTCTTCATAAAACAAAGTGAACTTACACCAGCAGATGACATGGCTCCCCAAACCATCACTGATTGTGGAAACTACACACTACACCTCAAGTAGATTGGACTGTGGCCTCTCCACTCTTCCTCTAGACTCTGAAACCTTGATTTCCAAACGAAGGGGAAAATTTACTTTCATCTGACAACAACACCTTGGACCACTGAGAAACAGTCCACTTCTTTTTCTCCTTGGCCCAGGTGAAACGCTTCTGACATTGCCTATTGGTCATGACTGGCTTGACACAAGGAATGCAACAGTTGTAGCCTATGTCCTGGATATGTCTGTGTGTGGTGGCTCTTGAAGCACTGACTCCAGCAGCAGTCTACTCCTTTTTAATCTCCCCCAAATTTTTAAATGGCCTTTTCTTAACAATCCTATCAAGCCTGCGGGTTTCCCGGTTACTTGTTCACCTTTTTCTACCACACTTTTTCCTTCCACTTAACCTTCCATTAATATGCTTGGATACATCACTTTGTCAACAGCCAGCTTCTTTAGCAATGACCCTTTATGGCTTACTCTCCTTGTGGAGTATGTCAATGACTGTCTTCTGGGCATCTGTCAAGTTAGCAGTATTCCCCATGATTGTGTAGCCTCCTGTTCAAGACTAAGAGACCATTTTAAACACTTAGGAAGCCTTTGCAGGTATTTTGTGGTAACTATTCTATTTTTCTGAGATATTGACTTTTGGGTTTTCATTGGCTATAAGCCATAATCATCAAAATTAACAGAAATAAAAGCTTGAAATAAATTCCTCTGTTTGTAATGACGCAATATAATATATGCGTTTCACTTTTTGTATTCAATTACTGAAATAAATTAACTATTTGATGATATCTAATTTATTGAGATGCACTGGTAATAGAGCTATTTCATAAAGATAGATCCTGCAATTTTCCTGATTATATGCACATCATAAAGTGGATCCCCCACTAAGAAACTCTGTTTATGTGTCATAAATTGAAGCCCTGTCTGAATTGTGACAGACAACCTTACATTGCATGTGTGCCTATTGTCCAGTATGGCATTGGCGATGGGTACATGTGGCTGGGACTTCCCAAGCTAAATCTGCTGCTTGTCAAGGGACTAGGAGCAGGGCCAAAGGTGATCAATTGACCCTCTCAGTGTTCTTATTTTGAAAGGAGACAACTCCTTTAATCTGATGGGAGCTAAGTGGACAGAGACAGGAAAACAGAAAATACAAGAATCACTTACTTGCCTCTGTTGCAGTTACTGTCAAATTATGCCAAAGATCGACTTCTCGGTCCAAAGATTTTAATGTGAAGATAGAGCCATTACTTGGATGAATATCAAATAATCTGTAGTGCTTGTTTTTTAGAATGGAATACCTAGAAAAAATTATTTTTTTTTATTTTACATACTCTTAGTGTATTTTCCCATCATATACAAAGCTTGGTGTCTGAAATGTGATCTACAAGACTATTTCTAATAGTCACATCTAAGATCCTACAATGCACTTCTTTAAGTGTCAAATTCAACAATATTTAAAATAGCTATTTAAATATAAATAAAACCTCATGACTTGTATGCATAGCTTTTTGACTATGTACAGTGTATACTGTATTTATGAGAATGTGTGCAACTATCTTTGTCTAAGGCTATGTTCGCACGTTGCGTTTTTTTCCGCGTTTCTGCAGCGTTTTTAGCAGCAGTGTTTTTGTGCTAAAATGCATACATTTTTGATTGCCAGCAAAGTCTAAGGGAAAAGCAGAAATCCTGTCTGCACTTTGCTTATTTTTCAGCAGCGTTTAATTTGCATATTTGTGGTCAAAAACCATGCTGAAAAAGAAGCAGCATGTCAGTTGTTTTTGCCATTTCTGCAGCGTTTCCTTAACATTGGAGTCAATGAGAAATGGCAAAACGCATGTTGGAGTGAATATTCTGCGTTTAATATGCGTTTTACATGCTTTTTACCAGCGTTTTCCTAACCAAAAACGCAGTTGCAGTAGGGAAATAACCAAGGTAGAAACGTCATTACCTACATCACTTCCTTTTTACTATAAATACAGAGCTGTGTATGCTTCAGTGCCTGCTACTATTGTGATATCTCATACTATACATACTTGGAGCTAGTAAAATATAAAATGGTGTGGTTCCAAAGAATGAAAATAGATGTTGCTAAATTAATTTCTATGGTAAGTACATGAATATTTTACATTTCTTAACAAATTATTCATTAATTATAGTTAAGAACTTTTTAATAAATGGCTTAAAAACTATACATAATATTCCTTGACAACTACAAAAATTGTTGCAATCCTACAACCAAAGTAATTTGTGTGTAAAATGTTATAAATACATACCTTATTTAATTTTTGTATATGTGCTATGATGTTTGTTTGCAGATTTTGCAAGACAAATGTTATAATGATAAGGTATACCTTTATAATTTTCTTATAAATTTAGTAATCACTTAATTACAATATGTATAAATTACCTAACAGGTTGAATCCATGCCATGCCTATGGGATCCTACATGCCCTGATTATATGCAGAAAACAAAGAGGATGGACTGTTGGGGAACAATTTGTGCTGAACTTTCCCCACAATGGCATGAGGCTGATGCAGCCTTACAACATAGAATTGGTATAATATTTATTTAAATTTAAAATAGTTAAATTTTTATAAAAATTGTTAAAATTAATATTTATTTATCTATTTTTTTTTACATGTAAAATTGTAATAGAGCTTGACGTGCGCAAAAGATGGCGTTCTGTAAAGGACCGATTTCATAAGCTAAGGAATGAGGGCATGAAAAGTGGGAGTTCACCCAAGAAACCCAATTTCATCTATTATGATGAACTGTCATTTTTATGCACAAGTCGCAAAACAAGAGAGTAAGTATTCATGTAACATTATGTTTGCATTGTTTTATTAAAATAATGTTATCATCACACTTATTTACATTGTTTTTTATTGATTTGTATGTTTTCTTTTCCTTCATCAGAACTTCTGGAAATGTAGCAACAGAAACACCTGTTGATGATGAAGAAGGGCAAGAGAGCCTTCATCAACAACACCAGGAAGGGCAATCTGGCAGTATTGATCACAATTCCTCTGAAAATGAAGGGGAGATTGAAATTGTCAGTGTCCCTGAAAAATCACCACCTAGGTCTACACCAATTAGCTCTGGTCCATCAAAATATATAAAGCCAAAAAACAAAAAAAAACTACCAAAAATATACAATTAGAGGAAGAAGTGATATGTAATGGAAACTTTAAAATTATTAAATACAACTGCACAAGAAGATGACATAGATCATTTTGGCATTAGTATTGCTGGTAGAATTCGGAAAATTAAAGATGTAAAGAAAAAAAATACATGCATGACAGCCATATGTGGGATGCTGAGTTGCTATGAGGAAGAGGGTAGTTTCCCTTCATCAGGCTCTATCATTTCGAAAATAGAACAGATTTTTGAAGATGTCAAAAACCCACCAACCCAAAAGAACAAAAGAATACTGAAACTATGGCCACCAACCCAATCTACATACCCAAACATTATTCTGTTAATCAAAATCCCTATAATCCAAATGTGCAAGCACAATATTTTCAACAACCCATAACAACTCAAAAACCCCAAATTTCCCAAATGAATATTCACCCTCCGTTAAATGTAAATTTGCAGTCACGAGAACAACCTCATGGGTACTTCAGTAGCCAATTATTTTCAGATCATTAACTTTATATTGTTATAATCTTATGTTTTTGTGTTATTGTTTCAAAAAATTATGTATTAATTGTGCATTTAAATGATATGTTGCAAATATGTGGCAATGTGTTTAAAAAAGGCTTTATGAGTGTAATAAAGCTATGTAACGAAATAAAATAATGTTTTGTTTCAAAATCTATGTTTGTATACTTTAATTTTGCAACATAGAAAGTGTTTTCATGTTATAACTTGATGAATTTAGAGTTATCATTGCTTCAGGAAATGACATCATAACAAATTAACATAAACTAGACAGGAAAGGCAGACATTTTTGTTATTGAATCATTTAACTTTATTTTTGAGCCCAATAAAATGACAAACGCATATGCGTTTTTTGTTTCAAAAACGCATGTAAAAAGCGCTAAAAACGCACTAAAAACGCGGAAAAAACGCATGCGTTTTTAGCGCTTAAAAATGGTCAAAAGCCATTTGGTCAAAAACCAAGGGAAATAAAACGTGCAGAATAAACTGCAGGTACTCCGACGCAACGTGCGCACATAGCCTAAGTGTGCATATATACACTATGTATATAAGCTTCTAATTTTATTAGAAAGGAGAGAATGTATTTTAAGTGGCATTGTATGCTATAAATTTAGTATAATTGGGAGCACAGATTTTTTACAACTCGTTCCATGTGAACTCAGTAAAATGATGCCCAGTTTTGGCCGCCATTTTGATGAACTGTTGATGGTCAGCCAGATGGTTGAGCAAAACAAAACAAAAGACTATACCATGCCCCTTTACCACTGACCCCATAGTCAAGTGTTTGGTAATCTCATTCCTTCCTCTTTAGCTCCTTAAATCCAGACCATGGTTTCTAGCTCATCTAGACCTATGACTTCACTTTTCTAGGTGCCATCATGTCACATGTTGTGATGTCAGGAGTCCATTACACCTTATGTCACCTGAGAGACTATACAGTGTATAGGGAAATATGTGACATAGTTGAGCCGGACTTCATGAACTAGATTTAAGAGGCCATGGAAAAAATGGGAAAAGGGAACATTAGCTGGTGAGCTGAGGGAAAACCTTGACAAGTGACTGATGAGGGGTTTTTTACATCTATGGTTATCATGTTTTGAGAAATACAGACAGCATTGCATAATAAGGAACATTCAATTCACAACAATTAATTTTACTGTAAATTGAATTTTCAAGTAAAATATACCCAATTTCTCTTATCATACTACCTTAAATATTTATACATAAATAAATTAAAATTAATAAGTCCAAACGGGAAAAAAAACATTACAATGCCATAGTGATTGGGTTTCGCTTTACCCCTTCATGACATATGACTAGAGTTGAGTGAGTATCGAAATATTTGTGTTCACGATAGTCGTAATAAGTACTATGTAATACTCTCGTATTCATTCCAAATAGCAAGTACAATGTAAGTCAATGGGAGATGCAAGTAATATTCAGCTGATTGGGAAATGCGAGTAATTTTCTGCAGGATTCCAGCAGAAAATTACTCGCATTTCTTATTAACTTGCATTGTACTCACTATTCGGAACCAATACGCGAGTATTACACAGAACTCGTTCCGAGTGTCGCAAACACGAATATTTCGATAGTCGTTTAACTCTACATATGACGCATATTTACATCATATGTTCCATCCCTTGCTTTTAAGCAGCCTTGCTTTGATCAGTCGCCATGTGTCTCTAACACCCACAAGTGGATTAGAGATCTGCCAGCTGCTGATAACTAGTTAAATCTTGTTTTCAATTTCTGACAGTGGTATTTAACATGTGCCGATGGGAGCATGTCATTCCCCACTTCCATCAATGTGCCCTTTACATTATCATGGGACGCCGATGGCTGGTCATGACAGCCAGGGGTCAGCTAATGATCCTTGGGTCTGTCATTACGATCCTCCTGTGAATGCAGTCATTCATAAGAGATTGGGATTTCAGCTACATAGAGCAGGGCTAATGTACTGCTCTGGATAGCACAGCATGAAATCCCCTAAGTGGACTAGTAAGTACAATAAAAAGAAAAAAAAACAACCCACATAAGTTGAAATCACCCCACTTTTGCCCCATTTAAAAAACACAATGAAAAAAAAAATAGATATATTTGGCATTGCTGAGTTCTGAAATGTTCAATCTATCAAAATATAGAATAAATTAATCTGATTGGTAAGCAGCGCAACAAAAAAAGGCAGAATTATGTTTTTTTTGGGCTTACCCAACATTGCAATAAATTGTAAAGCGTAATATAAAAATTTCTGCTCAGGGGACAAAAAATAAACTAGTAAACAGCCCATCATCCCAAAATTTGATAATTTTACGAGTCTCAGAAAACGGAGATAAAAGTTTTTTTACAAATTTCAGATATTTTTTTCACCACTTGAATAAAACTGTAAATATTTGGTATCTATGTTCTTGTACTGACCTGAAGAATAAGGCCTTTTCAGTTTTACCATATAGGGAACATGGTAAATAAAAAAAGCCACCCAAAAATAGTTGAATTGCACTTTTTTGGATTTTCCCCGCACTTGGAATTTTTTTTACCATTTTCCAGTATACTATATGGTAAAATGAATGGTGTCTTTAAAAATGAAAACTCTTTCTGCAAAATACAAGCCCTCATATGAAAGTAATGATGGAAAAATATGAAAGTTCTGTCTCTTGGAAAAAGGGGAGGAAAAAGCGAAAGCGCAAAAATGGAAAATGGCCACTGCATAAAGGGTGAACTAGATCACATTCTACATGCAAGAATATGTGTATTTTGTTTGTGCCCTAATGTAGAGATGTATCTATCCTTATATTCCAACAAATTTCAACGAGGGCATTCTGTTTATGGCCTCAACCACACATCAGTATTTTTGATCAGTATTTCATCAGTATTTATATGGTAAAACCAGGAGTGCCTCTAAGGCTCGTTTCCACTTGCGCATAGCTTCCGATGCAAGAGCATAGGAAGCGATATGTTAATGACCCTCTGCTACAAGTGTGAGCTAAGGGTCATGTGCAGCACACATGATACTAATCACTGGGCCGGTGAGGATCAGGGGATGTCACAGGTGGCCCTGCCCGGTTTCGTGACCCTGAGGTGTACACAGAGGGAGATGGGTGGATAAGGGTAATGGTGGAGGTTGATTTTGCGATTCCACCTGCGGTATGCGGCCAGGGAATTACCCGCCACTGCTGTCACTGTCCTCCAAGGTAGATGGTAATAGCAGCAAAGATGGTTTCGCTCCCCACAGGTGGAGCGGGCCCCGGGGGGGGATGCTGAGAGCTGTAGTAGTGATAGATGGGGCCATTGGCACCAGGGTAAGGGGCGCTGGCGCCGGTAATAAGAGGCCAAGTCAGCTGCTGCGGTTCCAGGTTGTTTTACTCACTGCTATGCCACGCGCCCGGATAGTACCGGTCACCCACTGTGATAGGCCCCGTCGACCTCGGATAAGTTGGAAGAAGCCACTGGTGTTTGAAAAATCTCCTTTCTAAGAGTTGCCCCTCCAGTAGTGAGGAACCCGTGTTGAGCATTCCACTCCAAGCCACAGGCCCCGTGATAGAAGAAAATTGAAGAAGGTGATGGTGGTGACTTGTCGCTAGAACTGATATCCCGGGTAGACTGCCTGAAGATTGTGTGAGTTGCTCCTACTTCTACCCCAAGTGGAACCCGACCCCAGGTGGTTGTCCTGGTGACCGAGAAGTCCCAAACTTCATATTGGCCAACCCCCCTGCTTACCCTAGTCCAGCTTCCCAGTGAGAAGCCTCCTAAGCTGTATGTAAAGTGTGAAGGTGGAACACCAGTGATTAACCCCCTTCTTACCTGAGGCATATACCGTGCCTTAAATAAGGTGCAGTACTCTGTGGCGACTGGAGTCGCAGGGGTGCCACACATGTGACTGTGATCTGATCTTGTGATCGGATCACAGCTGCGGAAAAAAGAGAGAGCACTTTCTCCCTCTCCTCCATGGCCTGTCTCTGCGTACATCGCACTGCGGTTGGATAACATGCGAGTGCAGTGCGATGTTTCACACACACCCATAGACCTATATAGGTGCGTGTGAGCCGAGACTTGCTGCCAAATGCAGCATGCTGCAATTCATATTGACATGAGAAATCATTCACATATGGACACTGCCCCATAGTTTTGCGCTGGTGCGAGTGTAATTCGATGTTTAATTATATTGCACTCATCTGTGCAAAAAGCAAGTGGAACCGAACCCTAAAACACAGAACAGGTATCAATATTATAATCATAGTTTTTCTCTGTAACTTCCACTCCTGGATTTAGCATAGGAACACTGATGCAAAAGTACTGACGTGTGAATGAGGCTTTAGATTTATTTTAACAATTGTGTTGGGAAGCTGATTTTCTACCATCTACTGCTATGTGAGTATCACTCCTTATCTTACTAACGTTCCTAATAGACATGTCATTTGAAATGTCAGCAGGTAAAACACTTTCATAAAGGCTGCATGGTTGCACACTGAAATGCACATATTAAAGTAGTTGTCTGGTCTTGTGGTGAAAGTCTGCAGTCACTCTGTATGAGTGTAGACTTCTGAATATTTATATCTTACACATCACACACTGTGAAACGTCTCCAGTGTCATTTCTGTGACTGTGAAGTCACATGACTGTAAGGATGGTATTTACATACTTCAGGCCACATTCCTAGTAGACATGCTCAGCCTAAGGCTATGTGCACACGGTGCGTTTTTCTCGGCGTTTTTGCGCGTTTTTCGGGTGCGTTTTTGGCCTCAAAACTGCATGACTTTGCTTCCCCAGCAAAGTCTATGAGTTTTCATTTTTGCTGTCCCCACACAGCGTTTTTTTCAGCTGCGTTTTTGTGGTGACCACAAAAACGCAGCATGTCAATTATTCCCGCGTTTTTCACTGCGCTTTTCATCCATTGAGTTCAATGGGATGTTGAAAGACGCAATGAGAAACGCAAATAGCTGCGTTTTGGTGCGTTTCTAAGACCAAAAACGCAGCTATAAGCGCAGGAGGTGGGTAGTAAAGTGACGTGTACAGGAAGAGGATTCCTTCTGTCAGTATAGACAGAAGCATGAATCCTCCCGGTACCGTCACCGCCGCGTCCATCTCCCGTCCTGGGCATGTATGCTGCCGTGCGGCGCCATGTACAGGCAGGAGGTGGAAGCGGCTGCGAAAACAAAAGTTAACAGTAGAATAAAAAAAAAAAAGTTATACTCACCTGTCTGCAGCCTCGCGGTGCCATGCCCGCTCCCAGCTCCTGTCACGGTATCGCCGCTCCCGCTCCGGCTGTGTGCAGTCTCCCCGGGGCAGGACCTTGCTTGCAGGACCTGGCGATGGATCACCTGATGCAGTCACCTGACGCATCAGCTGATCGAGTCTCGGGCTGACGCGGGCGCCCGGCCGGTATCAGCGGATGCGTCAGGAGACTTCATCCCTGATTACCGGCAGCTGCTGCAGCGATCGGACAGGATCAGACTCCCGCCCCATCGCTCCGGGAGCTGCCGGTAATTCAGCACATAAGTGAGTATTATTTTTTTTTTTTCTACTGATGCATCTGCTGATTGTATAATCGGCTTTTATACAATCAGCTGATGTGTGATGGGATTCACATCCTTTAACCTGACACATCATCTGATCGCTTTGCCTTCCAGCAAACCGATCAGATGATATTGGATCCGGATTGGACGGCGTGGGACCCTGACCCAGGATTACTGCGGAGGGGGGTTTATTTCAATAAAGATGGAGTCACTAATTGTGTTGTGTTTTATTTCTAATAAAAATATTTTTCTGTGTTGTGTTTTTTTTATCTTTACTAGAAATTCATGGTGGCCATGTCTAATATTGGCGTGACACCATGAATTTCGGGCTTAGGGCTAGCTGATAATATACAGCTAGCCCTAACTCCATTATTACCTGGCTAGCCACCCGGCATCAGGGCAGCCGGTAGAGTTGGATACAGCGCCAGAAGATGGCGCTTCTATGAAAGCACCATTTTCTGGGGTGGCTGCGAGACTGCAATTCACAGCGGGGGTGCCCAGAAAGCATGGGCACCCTGCACTGTGGATTCCAATCCCCAGCTGCCTAGTTGTACCCGGCTGGACTCAAAAATGGGGCGAAGCTCACGTCATTTTTTTTTTTAAATTATTTCATGAAATTCATGAAATAATTTAAAAAAAAAGGGCTTCCCTATATTTTTGGTTCCCAGCCGGGTACAAATAGGCAGCTGGGGGTTGGGGGCAGCCCGTACCTGCCTGCTGTACCCGGCTAGCATACAAAAATATGGCGAAGCCCACGTCATTTTTTTTTTTGGGGGGGCAAAGAAATCCTGCATACAGTCCTGGAAGGAGGATGCTGAGCCTTGTAGTTCGACAGCTGCTGTCTGCTCTCCTGCATACACTATTGGATGGAGGATGCTGAGCCTTGTAGTTCGACAGCTGCTGTCTGCTGTCCTGCATACACTATTGGATCGAGGATGCTGAGCCTTGTAGTTCTGCAGCTGTCTGCTCTTCTGCATACACTAGTGGAGAATGAAGAACACATTGAAGAAGGAAATGACATCAGACCTTTTTTTTTTTTGTTCACTGATAAAAAACGCAGTGAGCAAAAACGCAGCAAAACGCAGCAAAAAAACGCACCAAATCGCGGCAAAACGTGTGCGTTTTTTGCCGCGTTTTTTCGACGCAGGTGCGTTTTTGTGCGTTTTTAGCGGCCAAAAACGCACAAAAACGCAGCGTCAAAAAAACGCAGCGTGTGCACATAGCCTTACTCATTTCCCCTGTATTGAGTTAGGCCAAATACATCTAGTCAACATGTGACCACAGGAATGGAAATCGAATACAGGAAAAACACTTAGAACAAGTAAATCCATTCATTCCTCATCTAAGGACAAACAAATGAAAAAAGTATTTAGCTATGTGTATAATTTTCTGCTATCAACTTCTATTTTGCTACTTTTATAAGAAGAGCTGTGCAGCCTGTGAGTTGGGATATACTAGTAAGCAGGAGCAGACCATGTAATACTCATAACCAAGTGCCACAAAACCATATCCTCAAAACACAATTTTTATATAAAGTTAGAGTGCTATTTCCTTCAACTACTTAATAACCTACCTGCAATGTACATTATCGTCATAGGTGTCCAAGGAGAGTATAAAGCTGTGTCAGGAGATGATCCTGCTTCCCACCAGTAAAATGTTGTACCTCGCTAATATCTGGCTGTAACTTTACTGATTTCAGCTTGCTTTGATCATTTCCACTTATTCATTTAAAAGACGTTTTCTATCTCATCATTTAGATGTGTGCAGGCACCCCAGGGAGAGCCATTTGTAGTCTCTGAAACCCTCTCACTGGGAAATAAACAACCTTCTCAGATGTAGTGTGACCAAAAATTTTAAAAAAATGCCGTCCTTCTGGAAATGCTCTGTTTATGGCTGGCTACATGTGGGAGGAGACCTGAACAGGCCAGTCTTTAACTTTCCATCATAATGCTTATTACTCTCTTCAAGCTCATCAGGGCATTTGACCAGCTTAATCGAGTAACAAGCAATCGAGAATTTTAATGCTCGCCCATCACTAGTTTATACCAGTAAAAAGACCAATGGGTTAAACAAGGCAGCCAGGGGCCCACTTGAGGACTTCATCACTTGGTGCACCTGTGAATTGCTGTCATAGGTGGTGGTGCATCATATGATAACCACTAGGTCACTGTATTACTGCAATACTATGCTATATATTACTATTTTGTTTATAATTTTTTAGTGTATTAGTATTGGGAAATCTATTGTATTCACTATATCTTTCTCTCTCTCTCTCTCTATATATATATTATATATATATATATATATATATATATATATATATATATATATATATATATTTACATAATTTGTTTTCAGTCATTGGTGATTGCAGTTTCAGTCACCACTTTGTGTATGGAAAAGCCACACTTACGTAACAATTAGAAAGTTAATCAACAAAAGACTACTTTATACAAGATACAAATCCCTTGATAAATTTGTTGCAAATCAAAAAGACATTATAAAAAGTTATTAAATAAAAGTTATAAAATCAATAACTAATTCAGTCCATAAAGCATAAATATTCTTTGACAAAGTATCCAAAAATAGTTTTGTTTTTTCTTTAAATCCTCCAATCTCTGGATAATTTGAGTCAATAATAATGGTAAGGAAGGATGCATCCGCATACACTGCACAACCCAATAATTTCCAATATGCTTGTACAAATACTTCTAAATATGATAGCAAAGATAAATATTACTTGCAGTATCAATAGCATGATGAAGTTTATAGTAGTGATGCCCATAAAGATTATTTGTAAATTGCCATGACAGATTAATCCTTAGTTATATATTATTGTACAGATGTTTTCACCTTATTATAGTGTCAGTGTCGTCTGGATCTTTTGCAGTGACAGAACCAACGTGAGAACCAACTGCTGAACTTTCGAGGATTTCCATTACATATTCTCTTTCAAGAAATACTGGAGGTTCATCAACATCAACAACATAGACTCTTATGGTTGCTGTGTCAAATAGTTCAGGATTGTATTTGTTCTCTGCTCGCACTTGAATGTTGTATCTTCTACTTCTGCTTTCAAAGTCAACAAGCTAAATATGGTACAAGTATAAAAATATATAATTAAGTAAAATGTGAAAAAATAGTGTCATATTTAGTGTTAATATGTTTTATGTAGACTCAATACATAGACCTATAAAAATCTAACATTAACTTGAACATAGACTAAAATAATTTATTATATTGTAAATTATGATATATACGTATTTATATCACCTTGTGGTCTATACAAGTTAGGGGCTGAAATCATCCCTTCAATCTGACATAAGAATTTTATGGTATCAAAAGAATGGATTAATAAATTTAAAGCTTCAAATTTTCCTGGCTCGCTGCTTTTTATTGATTGTTTAACTGAGACACGCTCCTTGTCTCCAGAATGGTTTGTGCTGCACATGTGAACCAATACTAGGCAAGAGGAGTGTCTCAGACAACTGACGCACAGAGTGCGACTGCTAGGCCGGAGTCACACTTGTGAGTGCCTCACGTGTAACTCGTACGAGTCTCTCATTGCATCATCCGGCACAGCTGCACACTCTCCTGACCTGTGCAGCTCTGATCAATAGAAATGTACAAGCAATCAAACTGCTGATCCATAAAGTCCCCTAGGGGGACTAGTAAACTAAATAAAGATGTAAAAGAAGGTTTTAAAAAAAAGGAAAAAAAATATATATATAAATGTTCAAATCACCCCCATTTGCCCATTAAAAATAAAACAGTTAAAAATAAAAAAAAATGTATTTAGTATTGCCTCATTCATATATGCCTGATTTATCAAGCTATAAAATCAAATAATCTGAGCGGTACACGACGTGGCAAGAAAAAAAATTCCAAATGCCAAAATTATGTTTTTTTGGTCACTGCAAAATTGTTTTAAACTGCAATAATAGGCGATCAAAACATAGCATCTCCAAAAAAATGAAATAATTAAAAATATCAGCTCAAGATGCAAAAGGTAAGCCATCACTAAGCCCCAGATCCCGAAAAATGAGAATTCTACAAGTCTCAGAAAATGGTGCCAAAAGTGCTATTCTTTTTTTGGACAAAAGTCTGAATTATTTTAACCACTTAAGTAAAAATAAAAGTATACATGTTTGGTATCTACAACTTGTACCAACCTGAGGCATCATACTGACATGTCAGTTTTATCATATAAGGAACACAGTGAATAAAATATCCCAAAAACTTTCATGCAATTGCACTTTTTATTTGCAATTTCACCCCAGTTGGAATTTTTTTCCCGTTTTCAAGTACACTATATGGTAAAAATAATGGATTCATTCAAAAGTTCAACTTGTCGGGCAAAAAATAATATGCCTCATATGGCAAGATTGACAGAAAAATAAAAAAGTTATGGCTCTCAGAAGAAGAGGAGCAAAGAATAAAAACGGAAAATTGCCCAGGGTGCAGGTGTTAAACTTACTTTACAATATGATTCTGCAGGTCAGTATAATTACACAGATGCCAAACATGTATTTTTTTTTTATTTACATCAGGAAAAATATTTGTAAAAAAATTTTATTGCTTATGTCGCCATTTTCCGAGACCCATAATGGTTTCAATTTTCAAGATAAAGGGATGTGTGAGGGCTAATTTTTTGCACCCTGAACTCACATTTTTACTTATAATAGTTTTAGATACAATTTTTTTAGATACAATGTTTTGATCTTCACTGTATTGCAATGTTGTCGTTGCAAAAAAAACCCCATAATTGTAGAGTTCCGATTTATATTTTTACCATTACACTGTTTATTTATAAAATTAATTTATGTTATACAGTATTTTGATACATCAAACTTTTACAAATGTAGTAATACCGAATATGTTTATTTTTTTCACACTTTTAAAAACGTCTTTTTACGTTTTACTATATTTAATTGTCTTCCTATAAAACTGCAATCATCTGACAGTTGTGCTAAACACAGCAGTGCAGCAGCACTGCTATCTATAGTGAAAATCACAATCTCCTATAAACGCCAGCTAAACACTGACTTACATAGCAGAATTGTAAGCACAGAAATGAGAGTTTTAAGCAAATCCTCAGCTGTCCTGGCAACCCATCGGTGATCCATAATCACATGATGGTGGGGCTGATAGGCTAGTGAAATGATGTACCTTCTTGATGGCATGTGTTAAATGTCACTGTCAGAGAATAACTACAGCATTTACCATCTTAAAAGCCATGGATAGAGTTTTTATTATACTTTTCCTCTACTCCACTGTTGGATCTGGCTTGCAAATACTGAGGTAAAAAACTCACCAAATACTCAACATGTGCACGTGGACTTAATCAGCCATCATCTGCCAGGAAAGATGTAGGATCAGTGTGTGAATCTGTATTAAAGGCAGGGGTATGACCTTTGATATACATGTATGTCAAAGGTAGTAAAGCGGTTAATAAAGATATTATTATTCAGCTTGTGTCAGGTCTGTTTTGTAGTTAAGTTAGGAATTATCCAATAAATGTTTGGATACTTTAAAGATTGGACCTTTTTTTGTCTTTGCATGCCACAGTCCTTAACTCTCCTATTTTGATATTAATGTGGAATAATAAGGATTTGATATTTTCGTTATACATTTTACATGTACAATTTTGGGGAAGGTATACATTGGTGTTACAATTTAATGCATTTCAATTTGCAAGTACAATCAGACAACCCTACAAATCCATCTTGATATTTTTTTTATCATTTTGTTTCAACCTTTGTACTTATTTAATGAGTCCTTTCTTGAAAGTTGTGAACTCTTTGGGTACCAATGAATTAGACTTTGCTGAGTAGTAGAATCTAAAAGTTTCCCTGTTGTTTTCCCTTTCACTCAGACCTCCTTCACACATCAGTGATTTTGGCACATACGTTGCTGTTTTTAAATGTACTGGAATTACGGACATATGCAGATCCATTAAAATCAATGGGTCTGCGCACACATAAGTGATTTCTCACTGACTGTATTTACGTGTGGTGCACTTGTGTGTCCGTGTGTTCTGCACGGAGACAAGTCCGTTTTTCGCTGGCATCACTGATGTCACATGAACAACACAGTGATGTGATTCATGTGAAACTTGCAAGAGAAAACATGTATCTTTGAAATAAAATGATTTTTCTCCTCCCCTGTCACCAGCAATGCTGTCTCCAGCCACTGCTGCCTCCTGCTTCCAGTCCGGTTAATTATGTTCATGCATATTCACTGCACCGCAAGCTGGCAGTAACAGCAGGAGGGAGACTGCCGTGGCTGGAGACAGTAGCACTGGAGACGTCAGCACCATGGACAGCAGGAGTGTGGACAGGTGAATATAGAAGTCCCTGATCACCATGTGCTATCATGAATAGCACACGGAGAACACGTGTGCCAAAATCACGGCACATGGAGGGCCATATGCGTCTTTAACACGTCAGTGAAAAATGTGTTTTTGGCTGAAGAAGCTTTAAGGATTAATTCACAATACCCAGGTCAAAACCTCACAGTCATCTTAGAAGTTAGAGCAGGCAGATTTCTTTCATAACTGTCAACAGATAAAAGTTCAAAGAAGACAATGGACATTAAATGAAGTGATCATTTAACTTAGGTTGGGACCAAAATTGACAATTCAGAAGTTCAATGTTTTTCAAAATGAAATATAAATCTTATTGCTCAGAAGAGGAGTGTTGGGGGAAGATATCAGTAAATCTTAGGCATAAAAATCATTTGCTAGAAAAATAAATGCCTAAGGCTAGGGACCCATTTTGCGTTCACCTATTTGCAGTTTAGAACGCACGTTTTGGGCTTAATTGATTTGACCAAAGTTGCCTTTTTCAGAAATTTAGCGCTGAAAACGCATGCGTATTTGCCGCGTATTTGATGCGTTTTCAGCGCTTTTTATCTGCGTTTTTACCTGTGTTCTGATAGTTGCGTTTTGAACATAAAGACACTGCTTAATAAAGTTTAAATAGTCAAAATTTTTGAAAAAATTGGAAAAAAAGGATCAAATCTATATTCATAGAAAAAATCATGAAATTACATTTTGTTCATTAAATTATTGCGGGAACATGATATTTTAAGGAAAAATAGCAAAAAAGTATTATTTCCTTAATTTAAATTGTAGGATTATGTGTGTGTGTAAAGGGACATATGAAATCATTATTTTAATGATCAAAAAGCATGCGTTTTGGTACTCCAAAATGCATGTTTTCTGCACTGAAAAAGCAGGTAAAACGCAGGAATTTGTAGGAATCTTGGTTTTTGCCATTTCTCATTGACTCCAATGTTAACAAAACTGGCCTAAAATGGCAAAAACAATTGACATGTTGCTTCTTTGAACACATGTTTTTTGCCACAAAATATGCAAATTTTAAGGTGCGTTTTGAAACGCAAAGTGAGGTTGGAAAATCCACATTTTCCATTGACTTTGCTGGTAAAACAAAACGCATGCCTTTTGGCATGAAAAAGGTGCTTCCCAAAACGGACCTAAAAAGCACCTAAAATGCAGGTAAAAACGCAAAGTGGGTCCCTAGCCTTAGCATTAGGGATAATCGAATATCGCAAATATTCGGCAATATTCGGCTTCGCGAATATCCCACGAATATTTTGCAGCTATGTGAATATTCGATGCGCAATGTAAGTCTATGGGAAGCCCGAATAGTTGCTATTCAGCAACTATTCGGGTTTCCCATAGACTTACATTGCGCATCGAATATTCGCAAATAGTCGAATAGCGGCGACCTATTCGGCGAATATGGGCGTTGCCGAATATTTGTGGCATTCAATCATTCCTACTTAGCACCCATTGCTCCTATAAATTGCCAAAAGTTAATGAACACCAGAAGCAGGATTAAAGGTCCCAGAAAAAAAGGCAATAGCAGCAAGCAGCATGCCATGCAGGTAAGGTGTGAAGAGCATTGGCAAGAACAGTACGGTGACAAGCAGTGGTTGTGAAGACAAGTTGACAAGCGTGACAGTTTTTCTGATGGTACAACTAATTAAACTGATTCAGTCAATATGCACAGAAATAGAAAGTTCTTTACCTTGTTTAGAGTAATTATTCCTTCTTGCGTCAAACTATCTGTATTTATGTTAAACATATTGTAATCTCCTCTTTCTTCTATTGAATAAATAATTTCTGCATTTTTTCCAATATCAATGTCATCAGCCAAAATTGTGCCAACTATTTCTCCGATAGTCACTGACTCTATTATTGACATCTCGTAAGTCTCTGAAAATTAAAGTGCACTTCAATCAAACATGTTTAATATTTCCACTCAATTGAACACACTGTTGTCTCCAAATGCTCAGCATTACCAGAGTACAGAGAATAATTTTATCACCCAGCAAGAATAAATAGAACCTGGCAAATCTTGGATTGCTAAATATTCTGAAAACATTTAATGACTCATGATCATAATCCAAATATATCCATGATATGTTCATGACCATCTGATAAACAACATGACAGATAATCGTAAAAAGGCATTTGGAATCTTAGAGGCCTAAAATAAAACGGTGACATAAATTTACTTTTGGTGTTGATTTCAGATTATTTTGACATATATCTTGTGACAGAAACAAATACTGGTTTATCAAGCCATCAATATTATTGGATACAAGATTAACCTAATTTTATGTCACTTTTATTAACACAATAAATATAAATTGTGACAATCAGATATTTACTTGTGCAAATAATAATAATAATAATAATTTCAGACTGTGCTATAAATTGTATTGCCATTTCGAAGAACATTTGAAAATAATCTATTATTCTCTTTTTTTAGTTCAAATAAAGAAAATCAATTACGGGCTTTATTCACAATTGGTATTTTATTGAATTAAAGTTTTTCAACTTTTCTACTCAATAAAATTGTACAATTTACGGTATTGTAAAGTTAGACTTAGTGCACATAGAATTAGTGGCCACTGTCAGAAGTATAATTTATTTGTTTCGGGTTGAAAACTATTTTTGAAATTGGGTATCATGACTAGAGTTGAGCGCGGTTCGTGGTTCGTGGTTCTCCAGTTCTAGGCTCGAGTGATTTTGGGGCATGTTCTAGATCGAACTAGAACTCGAGCTTTTTGCAAAAGCTCGATAGTTCTAGAAACGTTCGAGAACGGTTCTAGCAGCAAAAAAACAGCTAAATCCTAGCTTGGTTTCTGCTGTAATAGTGTAAGTCACTCTGTGAATCACACTATTATGACATTTCAGTGTATAGTGTGCGTGAACAGCGCATTCAGATCACTGCTGTTTGTATAATGGCGATCGCCATTTTTTTTTTTTTCTTGTCTTCCTTCCCTAAGCGCGCGCGTCTTGTGGGGCGGGCCAGCATGTCAGCCAATCCCAGACACACACACAGCTAAGTGGACTTTGAGCCAGAGAAGCAACGGCATGTGTGATAGGATGTCCATGTCACATGTCCCTGCATTATAAAACCGGACATTTTCTTCCAGGACGCCATTATCTGCCTTCTGCGTCTTTGGTGTCAGACATCACTGTCGCAGCTCCGTCATCCTGAGTCCTATAGCCGATACAGCTGTATGCGCTGCATACACAGCGTTCGACAGCATAGGGAGAGCACTTTATAGCAGTCCTTTTAAGGGCTCAAACCGGCAGGGTCAGAGTTAAGGTGACAGGTCCTGAAAACAGCGCCAGCGTCTGTGCAGCCAAGGTCAGGGATTTCCTCCCTGCATTTCACCATTAGGAGGGAATAGAAAGGCAGGCTTCCATTCCTCTACCCAGAGCACCACAATCCTGCCACTGTACCCTCTTGTCCTCTGCACACTCCAACTCATAACTAAGCCATTATACTAGCAAACACTCAGTGTACCTAGTGGCATCCTATCTGTGGCTATTGGACTTTGCTATAGTCCCACTAGTGCAAAGACATTTGCAGAGCGCGTCTGCCTGCATTGCACACTCCAACTTTTTTAAACTAAGCAATTTTAATAGCAAACACTCAGTGTACCTAGTGGAATCCTAAACGTGGCTATTGTACTTTTTTCTATTCACAGTATTGGAACGATATTTGCAGCACGTCTGCCTGCATTGCACACTCAAACTTTTTTAAACTCAGCCATTATACTAGCAAACACTCAGTGTACCTAGTTGTATCCTAAACGTGGCTATTGTACTTTGCTATAGTCCCACTAGTGCAAAGACATTTGCAGAGCACGTCTGCCTGCATTGCACACTCAAACTTTTTTAAACTAAGCAATTTTACTAGCAAACACTCAGTGTACCTAATGGCATCCTAAACGTGGCTATTGGACTTTGCTATAGTCCCACTAGTGCAAAGACATTTGCAGAGCACGTCTGCCTGCATTGCACACTCAAACTTTTTTAAACTAAGCAATTTTACTAGCAAACACTCAGTGTACCTAGTGGCATCCTAAACGTGGCTATTGGACTTTGCTATAGTCCCACTAGTGCAAAGACATTTGCAGAGCACGTCTGCCTGCATTGCACACTCAAACTTTTTTAAACTAAGCAATTTTACTAGCAAACACTCAGTGTACCTAGTGGCGTCCTAAACGTGGCTATTGGACTTTGCTATAGTCCCACTAGTGCAAAGACATTTGCAGAGCGCGTCTGCCTGCATTGCACACTCCAACTCATTATAACTAAGCCATTATACTAGCAAACACTCAGTGTACCTAGTGGCATCCTAAACGTGGCTATTGGACTTTGCTATAGTCCCACTAGTGCAAAGACAATTTGCAGAGCGCGTCTGCCTGCATTGCACACTCCAACTCATTATAACTAAGCCATTATACTAGCAAACACTCAGTGTACCTAGTGGCATCCTAAACGTGGCTATTGGACTTTGCTATAGTCCCACTAGTGCAAAGACATTTGCAGAGCACGTCTGCCTGCATTGCACACTCAAACTTTTTTAAACTAAGCAATTTTACTAGCAAACACTCAGTGTACCTAGTGGCATCCTAAACGTGGCTATTGGACTTTGCTATAGTCCCACTAGTGCAAAGACATTTGCAGAGCGCGTCTGCCTGCATTGCACACTCCAACTCATTATAACTAAGCCATTATACTAGCAAACACTCAGTGTACCTAGTGGCATCCTAAACGTGGCTATTGGACTTTGCTATAGTCCCACTAGTGCAAAGACATTTGCAGAGCACGTCTCCCTGCATTGCACACTCAAACTTTTTTAAACTAAGCAATTTTACTAGCAAACACTCAGTGTACCTAGTGGCATCCTAAACGTGGCTATTGGACTTTGCTATAGTCCCACTAGTGCAAAGACATTTGCAGAGCGCGTCTGCCTGCATTGCACACTCCAACTCATTATAACTAAGCCATTATACTAGCAAACACTCAGTGTACCTAGTGGCATCCTAAACGTGGCTATTGGACTTTGCTATAGTCCCACTAGTGCAAAGACATTTGCAGAGCGCGTCTGCCTGCATTGCACACTCCAACTCATTATAACTAAGCCATTATACTAGCAAACACTCAGTGTACCTAGTGGCATCCTAAACGTGGCTATTGGACTTTGCTATAGTCCCACTAGTGCAAAGACATTTGCAGAGCACGTCTGCCTGCATTGCACACTCAAACTTTTTTAAACTAAGCAATTTTACTAGCAAACACTCAGTGTACCTAGTGGCATCCTAAACGTGGCTATTGGACTTTGCTATAGTCCCACTAGTGCAAAGACATTTGCAGAGCACGTCTGCCTGCATTGCACACTCAAACTTTTTTAAACTAAGCAATTTTACTAGCAAACACTCAGTGTACCTAGTGGCATCCTAAACGTGGCTATTGGACTTTGCTATAGTCCCACTAGTACAAAGACATTTGCAGAGTACGTCTGCCTGCATTGCACACTTAAACTTTTTTAAACTAAGCAATTTTACTAGCAAACACTCAGTGTACCTAGTGGCATCCTAAACGTGGCTATTGGACTTTGCTATAGTCCCACTAGTGCAAAGACATTTGCAGAGCACGTCTGCCTGCATTGCACACTCCAACTTTTTTAAACTAAGCCATTATACTAGCAAACACTCAGTGTACCTAGTGGCATCCTAAACGTGGCTATTGGACTTTGCTATAGTCCCACTAGTGCAAAGACATTTGCAGAGCACGTCTGCCTGCATTGCACACTCAAACTTTTTAAAACTAAGCAATTTTACTAGCAAACACTCAGTGTACCTAGTGGCATCCTAAACGTGGCTATTGGACTTTGCTATAGTCCCACTAGTGCAAAGACATTTGCAGAGCACGTCTGCCTGCATTGCACACTCAAACTTTTTTAAACTAAGCAATTTTACTAGCAAACACTCAGTGTACCTAGTGGCATCCTAAACGTGGCTATTGGACTTTGCTATAGTCCCACTAGTGCAAAGACATTTGCAGAGCACGTCTGCCTGCATTGCACACTCCAACTTTTTTAAACTAAGCCATTATACTAGCAAACACTCAGTGTACCTAGTGGCATCCTAAACGTGGCTATTGGACTTTGCTATAGTCCCACTAGTGCAAAGACATTTGCAGAGCACGTCTGCCTGCATTGCACACTCCAACTTTTTTAAACTAAGCCATTATACTAGCAAACACTCAGTGTACCTAGTGGCATCCTAAACGTGGCTATTGGACTTTGCTATAGTCCCACTAGTGCAAAGACATTTGCAGAGCGCGTCTGCCTGCATTGCACACTCCAACTCATTATAACTAAGCCATTATACTAGCAAACACTCAGTGTACCTAGTGGCATCCTAAACGTGGCTATTGGACTTTGCTATAGTCCCACTAGTGCAAAGACATTTGCAGAGCACGTCTGCCTGCATTGCACACTCAAACTTTTTTAAACTAAGCAATTTTACTAGCAAACACTCAGTGTACCTAGTGGCATCCTAAACGTGGCTATTGGACTTTGCTATAGTCCCACTAGTGCAAAGACATTTGCAGAGCACGTCTGCCTGCATTGCACACTCAAACTTTTTTAAACTAAGCAATTTTACTAGCAAACACTCAGTGTACCTAGTGGCATCCTAAACGTGGCTATTGGACTTTGCTATAGTCCCACTAGTACAAAGACATTTGCAGAGTACGTCTGCCTGCATTGCACACTCAAACTTTTTTAAACTAAGCAATTTTACTAGCAAACACTCAGTGTACCTAGTGGCATCCTAAACGTGGCTATTGGACTTTGCTATAGTCCCACTAGTGCAAAGACATTTGCAGAGCACGTCTGCCTGCATTGCACACTCCAACTTTTTTAAACTAAGCCATTATACTAGCAAACACTCAGTGTACCTAGTGGCATCCTAAACGTGGCTATTGGACTTTGCTATAGTCCCACTAGTGCAAAGACATTTGCAGAGCACGTCTGCCTGCATTGCACACTCAAACTTTTTAAAACTAAGCAATTTTACTAGCAAACACTCAGTGTACATAGTGGCATCCTAAACGTGGCTATTGGACTTTGCTATAGTCCCACTAGTGCAAAGACATTTGCAGAGCACGTCTGCCTGCATTGCACACTCAAACTTTTTTAAACTAAGCAATTTTACTAGCAAACACTCAGTGTACCTAGTGGCATCCTAAACGTGGCTATTGGACTTTGCTATAGTCCCACTAGTGCAAAGACATTTGCAGAGCACGTCTGCCTGCATTGCACACTCCAACTTTTTTAAACTAAGCCATTATACTAGCAAACACTCAGTGTACCTAGTGGCATCCTAAACGTGGCTATTGGACTTTGCTATAGTCCCACTAGTGCAAAGACATTTGCAGAGCACGTCTGCCTGCATTGCACACTCCAACTTTTTTAAACTAAGCAATTTTACTAGCAAACACTCAGTGTACCTAGTGGCATCCTAAACGTGGCTATTGGACTTTGCTATAGTCCCACTAGTGCAAAGACATTTGCAGAGCACGTCTGCCTGCATTGCACACTCCAACTTTTTTAAACTAAGCCATTATACTAGCAAACACTCAGTGTACCTAGTGGCATCCTAAACGTGGCTATTGGACTTTGCTATAGTCCCACTAGTGCAAAGACATTTGCAGAGCACGTCTGCCTGCATTGCACACTCCAACTTTTTTAAACTAAGCAATTTTACTAGCAAACACTCAGTGTACCTAGTGGCATCCTAAACGTGGCTATTGGACTTTGCTATAGTCCCACTAGTGCAAAGACATTTGCAGAGCACGTCTGCCTGCATTGCACACTCCAACTTTTTTAAACTAAGCCATTATACTAGCAAACACTCAGTGTACCTAGTGGCATCCTAAACGTGGCTATTGGACTTTGCTATAGTCCCACTAGTGCAAAGACATTTGCAGAGCGCGTCTGCCTGCATTGCACACTCCAACTCATTATAACTAAGCCATTATACTAGCAAACACTCAGTGTACCTAGTGGCATCCTAAACGTGGCTATTGGACTTTGCTATAGTCCCACTAGTGCAAAGACATTTGCAGAGCACGTCTGCCTGCATTGCACACTCAAACTTTTTTAAACTAAGCAATTTTACTAGCAAACACTCAGTGTACCTAGTGGCATCCTAAACGTGGCTATTGGACTTTGCTATAGTCCCACTAGTGCAAAGACATTTGCAGAGTACGTCTGCCTGCATTGCACACTCAAACTTTTTTAAACTAAGCAATTTTACTAGCAAACACTCAGTGTACCTAGTGGCATCCTAAACGTGGCTATTGGACTTTGCTATAGTCCCACTAGTGCAAAGACATTTGCAGAGCACGTCTGCCTGCATTGCACACTCCAACTTTTTTAAACTAAGCCATTATACTAGCAAACACTCAGTGTACCTAGTGGCATCCTAAACGTGGCTATTGGACTTTGCTATAGTCCCACTAGTGCAAAGACATTTGCAGAGCACGTCTGCCTGCATTGCACACTCAAACTTTTTAAAACTAAGCAATTTTACTAGCAAACACTCAGTGTACCTAGTGGCATCCTAAACGTGGCTATTGGACTTTGCTATAGTCCCACTAGTGCAAAGACATTTGCAGAGCACGTCTGCCTGCATTGCACACTCAAACTTTTTTAAACTAAGCAATTTTACTAGCAAACACTCAGTGTACCTAGTGGCATCCTAAACGTGGCTATTGGACTTTGCTATAGTCCCACTAGTGCAAAGACATTTGCAGAGCACGTCTGCCTGCATTGCACACTCCAACTTTTTTAAACTAAGCCATTATACTAGCAAACACTCAGTGTACCTAGTGGCATCCTAAACGTGGCTATTGGACTTTGCTATAGTCCCACTAGTGCAAAGACATTTGCAGAGCACGTCTGCCTGCATTGCACACTCCAACTTTTTTAAACTAAGCCATTATACTAGCAAACACTCAGTGTACCTAGTGGCATCCTAAACGTGGCTATTGGACTTTGCTATAGTCCCACTAGTGCAAAGACATTTGCAGAGCACGTCTGCCTGCATTGCACACTCAAACTTTTTTAAACTAAGCCATTATACCACTAAAAAATTATTATTATATTATTATATCACTAAAAAACTTAGGCAAAGGTCTAGGGCTGCAGAGCGGCGGTGGAAGAAAACGCACTCCCAGGAAGACTTCACCACATTCAAAAATGCAATTCACACATTTCGTTCAGTCCTCACCTCCGCTAAACACGATTACTTCAGAAACCTCATATCCTCTCTAACACACAACCCCAAACAGTTATTCAACACTTTCAACTCCCTCCTTCGCCCACCACTGCCCCCTCCAACCTCCCTCATTTCTGCAGAAGACTTTGCCACCTATTTCCAAGAAAAAATCGACCTAATAAGGCAAGTCTTCTCTGCTCAGCCACCACAACCCCTTCATGTAGCTGACCACTGCCCCTCCCCCATAAACTTCCTCCCCACCATCACCGAAGGAGAGCTTGCACGTCTGCTCTCAAAAGCGCACCTCACCACCTGCGCACTTGACCCCATGCCATCCCACCTCCTTCCCAACCTCACCACCATCCTTATTCCAGCCTTAACCCATCTCTTCAACCTATCTTTAACGACTGGAACCTTCCCCTCTGCCTTTAAACATGCAACAGTCACACCTATCCTAAAGAAACCTTCCCTCGATCCAACCTCTACTACCAGCTACCGCCCCATATCACTACTCCCACTTGCCTCAAAACTCCTGGAACAGCATGTCCATGCTGAACTTTCCTCCCACCTCTCCTCTAACGCTCTCTTTGACAACCTACAGTCCGGCTTCCGTCCACATCACTCCACCGAAACTGCCCTGACTAAAATCACAAATGACTTGCTTACTGCCAAAGCGAACAAGCACTTCTCTATACTCCTACTCCTAGACCTGTCCTCAGCCTTCGATACCGTTGACCACTCCCTCCTATTACAGACCCTCTCTTCCCTTGGTGTCAGAGATCTTGCCCTCTCTTGGATCTCTTCATACCTCTCAAATCGCACTTTTAGTGTCTCCCACTCCCACACAACCTCTTCATCCCACCATCTCTCTGTTGGCGTCCCTCAAGGCTCTGTCCTAGGACCCCTACTTTTCTCTATCTACACATTTGGCCTGGGACAACTCATAAAGTCCCATGGCTTCCAATACCACCTATATGCCGACGACACCCAGATCTACCTCTCTGGCCCAGATGCCACATCTCTGCTGTCCAAAATCCCGAAATGTCTATCTGCTATATCCTCCTTCTTCTCCTCTCGCTTCCTAAAGCTCAATGTGGCCAAAACTGAACTAATCATCTTTCCTCCGTCTCACCTACACTCTCCACCTAATCTATCTATTACAATAAATAACACCACGCTCTCGCCAGTACCCAAAGTTCGCTGCCTCGGAGTGACCTTTGACTCTGCCTTATCTTTCATACCACACATCCAATCCCTCACCACCTCCTGCCGTCTTCAACTCAAAAATATTTCCAGAATCCGCCCTTTCCTCAATTTGCAATCAACTAAAATGCTAGTGCATGCCCTCATAATCTCCCGCCTCGACTACTGTAACATCCTCCTCTGTGGCCTCCCTGCCAACACGCTTGCCCCTCTCCAGTCCATCCTTAACTCTGCTGCCCGACTTATCCACCTCTCTCCTCAATACCACCCCGCTTCTCCTCTCTGCATGTCCCTCCACTGGCTTCCAATCTTCCACCGTATCCAATTCAAACTTCTAACACTGACCTACAAAGCTGTGCATAATCTTTCCCCTCCGTACATCTCCGAACTACTCTCCCACTACACTCCAACACGTCACCTCCGGTCCTCCCAAGATCTCCTCCTCTCCTCCTCTCTCATTCGCTCCTCACACAACCGACTCCAAGACTTCTCCCGAGCATCCCCAGTCTCCTGGAACTCGCTGCCTCAACACGTCAGACTATCCCCTACCCTTGCAAACTTCAAACGGAACCTGAAAACGCACCTGTTCCGAAATGCCTACAATCTACAATGAACTCGCTGCCGCCCGACCACCGTGCGGAGCTGCCGCCCGACCACCGTGCGGAGCTGCCGCCCGACCACCGTGCGGAGCTGCCGCCCGACCACCGTGCGGAGCTGCCGCCCGACCACCGTGCGGAGCTGCCGCCCGACCACCGTGCGGAGCTGCCGCCCGACCACCGTGCGGAGCTGCCGCCTGACCTACACCCCACCTATTGTCTCCTCCCCATAATCCTATAGAATGTAAGCCCGCAAGGGTAGGGCCCTCTTCCCTCTGTACTAGTCTGTCTACTGTAACTTGTATACGTATTTTGTATGTAACCCCCTTCTCATGTACAGCACCATGGAATTAATGGTGCTCTATAAATAAATAATAATAATAATAATTATACTAGCAAACACTCAGTGTACCTAGTGGCATCCTAAACGTGGCTATTGGACTTTGCTATAGTCCCACTAGTGCAAAGACATTTGCAGAGCACGTCTGCCTGCATTGCACACTCAAACTTTTTTAAACTAAGCAATTTTACTAGCAAACACTCAGTGTACCTAGTGGCATCCTAAACGTGGCTATTGGACTTTGCTATAGTCCCACTAGTGCAAAGACATTTGCAGAGCACGTCTGCCTGCATTGCACACTCAAACTTTTTTAAACTAAGCAATTTTACTAGCAAACACTCAGTGTACCTAGTGGCATCCTAAACGTGGCTATTGGACTTTGCTATAGTCCCACTAGTGCAAAGACATTTGCAGAGCACGTCTGCCTGCATTGCACACTCAAACTTTTTTAAACTAAGCAATTTTACTAGCAAACACTCAGTGTACCTAGTGGCATCCTAAACGTGGCTATTGGACTTTGCTATAGTCCCACTAGTGCAAAGACATTTGCAGAGCACGTCTGCCTGCATTGCACACTCAAACTTTTTTAAACTAAGCAATTTTACTAGCAAACACTCAGTGTACCTAGTGGCATCCTAAACGTGGCTATTGGACTTTGCTATAGTCCCACTAGTGCAAAGACATTTGCAGAGCACGTCTGCCTGCATTGCTCACTCCAACTTTTTTAAACTAAGCCATTATACTAGCAAACACTCAGTGTACCTAGTGGCATCCTAAACGTGGCTATTGGACTTTGCTATAGTCCCACTAGTGCAAAGACATTTGCAGAGCACGTCTGCCTGCATTGCACACTCAAACTTTTTTAAACTAAGCAATTTTACTAGCAAACACTCAGTGTACCTAGTGGCATCCTAAACGTGGCTATTGGACTTTGCTATAGTCCCACTAGTACAAAGACATTTGCAGAGCACGTCTGCCTGCATTGCACACTCAAACTTTTTTAAACTAAGCAATTTTACTATCAAACACTCAGTGTACCTAGTGGCAACCTAAACGTGGCTATTGGACTTTGCTATAGTCCCACTAGTGCAAAGACATTTGCAGAGCACGTCTGCCTGCATTGCACACTCCAACTTTTTTAAACTAAGCCATTATACTAGCAAACACTCAGTGTACCTAGTGGCATCCTAAACGTGGCTATTGGACTTTGCTGTAGTCCCACTAGTGCAAAGACATTTGCAGAGCACGTCTGCCTGCATTGCACACTCAAACTTTTTTAAACTAAGCAATTTTACTATCAAACACTCAGTGTACCTAGTGGCAACCTAAACGTGGCTATTGGACTTTGCTATAGTCCCACTAGTGCAAAGACATTTGCAGAGCACGTCTGCCTGCATTGCACACTCCAACTTTTTTAAACTAAGCCATTATACTAGCAAACACTCAGTGTACCTAGTGGCATCCTAAACGTGGCTATTGGACTTTGCTATAGTCCCACTAGTGCAAAGACATTTGCAGAGCACGTCTGCCTGCATTGCACACTCAAACTTTTTTAAACTAAGCAATTTTACTATCAAACACTCAGTGTACCTAGTGGCAACCTAAACGTGGCTATTGGACTTTGCTATAGTCCCACTAGTGCAAAGACATTTGCAGAGCACGTCTGCCTGCATTGCACACTCAAACTTTTTTAAACTAAGCAATTTTACTAGCAAACACTCAGTGTACCTAGTGGCATCCTAAACGTGGCTATTGGACTTTGCTATAGTCCCACTAGTGCAAAGACATTTGCAAAGCACGTCTGCCTGCATTGCACACTCCAACTTTTTTAAACTCAGCCATTATACTAGCAAACACTCACTGTACCTAGTTGTATCCTAAACGTGGCTATTGGACTTTGCTATAGTCCCACTAGTGCAAAGACATTTGCAGAGCACGTCTGCCTGCATTGCACACTCAAACTTTTTTAAACTAAGCAATTTTACTAGCAAACACTCAGTGTACCTAGTGGCATCCTAAACGTGGCTATTGGACTTTGCTATAGTCCCACTAGTGCAAAGACATTTGCAGAGCACGTCTGCCTGCATTGCACACTCAAACTTTTTTAAACTCAGCCATTATACTAGCAAACACTCACTGTACCTAGTTGTATCCTAAACGTGGCTATTGTACTTTTGTCTATTCACAGTATTGGAACGATATTTGCAGCACGTCTGCCTGCATTGCACACTCTAACTTTTTTAAACTCAGCCATTATACTAGCAAACACTCACTGTACCTAGTTGTATCCTAAACGTGGCTATTGTACTTTTGTCTATTCACAGTATTGGAACGTTATTTGCAGCACGTCTGCCTGCATTGCACACTCAAACTTTTTTAAACTCAGCCATTATACTAGCAAACACTCACTGTACCTAGTTGTATCCTAAACGTGGCTATTGTACTTTTGTCTATTCACAGTATTGGAACGATATTTGCAGCACGTCTGCCTGCATTGCACACTCAAACTTTTTTAAACTCAGCCATTATAATAGCAAACACTCACTGTACCTAGTTGTATCCTAAACGTGGCTATTGTACTTTTGTCTATTCACAGTATTGGAACGATATTTGCAGCACGTCTGCCTGCATTGCACACTCTAACTTTTTTAAACTCAGCCATTATACTAGCAAACACTCACTGTACCTAGTTGTATCCTAAACGTGGCTATTGTACTTTTGTCTATTCACAGTATTGGAACGATATTTGAAGCACGTCTGCCTGCATTGCACACTCAAACTTTTTTAAACTCAGCCATTATACTAGCAAACACTCAGTGTACCTAGTTGTATCCTAAACGTGGCTATATTACTTTTGTCTATTCACAGTATTGGAACGATATTTGCAGCACGTCTGCCTGCATTGCACACTCAAACTTTTTTAAACTCAGCCATTATACTAGCAAACACTCACTGTACCTAGTTGTATCCTAAACGTGGCTATTGTACTTTTGTCTATTCACAGTATTGGAACGATATTTGCAGCACGTCTGCCTGCATTGCACACTCAAACTTTTTTAAACTCAGCCATTATACTAGCAAACACTCAGTGTACCTAGTTGTATCCTAAACGTGGCTATTGTACTTTTGTCTATTCACACTACTGCAAATCTATGTGCAGCACCTCTGCATGACAACCTCCTGCTCTGTTTTTAATAAGCTATAATGATAGCACAAAATACTGCCATTTAGTGGCATCATAGAACTGGCTGTTGTATTCCATTAGTGCCCCACTGGTGACAAGCTATTTCTAGCACCTCTACATCACACCCTCATGCACATTTTGCTATGCTAATGTTATAGCAAACTCATGGAATTCATTGCTGCATTTCATAATTCGGAGGGATAGAAAGTCAGGCTTCCTTTAGCTTTTCCTTCTGTTCATAGACAGCATCTCCAAGACAAATTTCCCCTCCACGTCTAAGTGTGGAGAGGCAGCTAGTGCGCATGCGTGTGCCGATGTACCCCAGCTGCAGCATAATTCTAGTGTTTCGCGTAGTGAGTATGCTCAGCCTGACTGTGTTATTCCTGACGCTAAGTCTTCTTTTCGGGATACAGCGCATGCTCCCACACTAAGTGTGAAAAGCCTCTTTGCACAGGTGCTTGCATTCCGTGCCGGGTCTAAGTCCTGTTTTGTGCCTAGACACCATGCTAAAGCTGATAGTCTTTTTTCAGAGACTGTATTTCATGCTACTGAGCATGCTCAGGCACTTCCTGCATCAGAGACTAGGTCCGGTAATGAACTCTTTGGCCCTGGCCCTGATGTGGGGGTCCCATATAGACCACAGGGCATCAGGTGTCCTCCCAAATGGCTTGCAGAGGCCCACACCTATGACTTGTCACCGCATTATTGATGGTCAGACGATGACTGGTGAGGTGTTTGGGTCATGGCAGCCATGAGGTCATCATTGAAGTTGCGTTTCCAAATAGGACGCTAGTTATGCCACTCATGACGTGTCACTCTACTTTTGTCTCCAGGAGGTGCATTGTGGTTCACCCTGGTTTGGGGCGGACCCAGGTTATAAAAGGGGCTGGAGCCAACAAGGAGGTGCGCAGTCTTCTATTATGCTCCGAAAGAGCACACCTCCATGTGTTGAACCCATTGCGGCTTTAGGCCAGAGGTAGGCAGGGATAGGGTGGTGGATGCAGGCCGCCACCACAGTTGGTAACGCAGAACGGTTAAGACCAGCTCCTGTCCTAACAGTCCTGCTTGTGCAGCCCAGTGGCATTAACAGGCCTGCTGCTGCTGATGCGCCTGCTGTCCACAGGTGTGGCCCCTACGCACATGGTCAGCGTACTCAATGGCCCCTGTGTTGTTAACAGGGAGTTCCTGGGCTGGGTGGGCATGTGGACCCTGTGACGCTAACAGGGCTCACAGTCTCCAGATCAGAATGGCGTCTAACTCGGTTCAGGCTACTATTAGTTTCATAGCCACACAGCTCTGTATCCTCCACCAAAACTTCAAGTTGCCAACCTCTCCTTTTCCAACTGGGAGCACGGTGGACACTGACTGCTGATGGGGATATATACCTTTGTCTTTCTTTTCTTATTAATTTTCGTTATATAGCGGTCACAGATTATATACCACTTTATCCAAATCTGCCAGTCCCACTGTAACAGATGTTGTTTCTTCAGCAAATGTAACAGTTGCTTAACCACCAAATCCACGGACCAAAACTTTTTGCCCCTTTCCAACACACCTGTTCCCCTTTCCAACAGCATCTGTCCTTTTTCAACTCATTTTGGGATATGACCAAAAGTGCAACTGTGCTGGGACACCGTACTCAACGCCATCTCAGCACAGCAGCCATCCCTCGGTCCCTCCGATGTGGACAAGTAAAAGACCATTTCCTCCTATCCATGACAAAGCATTGAGATTCACTCTGTGCAGCACTGGTGTTTAGTGGAAAAGTAGATCTAAGATTGCGTACCACATTCTGCAGATACTCCTGTATACGTGCGTCTATTTCTATGGCAGGAATTAGTTCGCCAAATTTTGTCTTGTACCGGGGATCTAACAGTGTGGCAACCCAGTATTCAGGATTACTTCAAATTCATACAATACGAGGGTTATGTAGGTAGTGCAGCAAGAAGGCGCTCATGTGTCTTGTGCATCCAGGAGGACCAAGTCCTTGGTGTGTTGGTGGCAGAGAGGTGAGAATCGTGCATCCTTCCTCTGCCCTCTACCCACAACCTCGCACAACCGAAATGTGAGCAAGCTCTCACTCATCTGCTGAGTCTTCCATGCCCATCGCCAGTTCGTCCTCCATTTCTTCATGGGCTCCTGCACTTTCATCAACACTTTTTGCTGATACTATTCGCCCTTGTTAATCCCTCTCCCTCACCATGACTGCCGCATAGGTGCCGCTGACCATCTGGACCTCGTAGATCTTGTTATCCCTTCCGCATATGACTCCTCCTGTACTTCCTTCCCTTCCTCTTGTCCCAACACCTGACTCCGAATAATAATTACAGTGTGCTCCATCATGTAGATGACCAGAATTGTCACGCTGAGAATGACATTGCCAGTGCTAAACATCTTCGTCGACATTTGTGAACTGTGTAGCAGGGTGCATAGGTCCTTGATCTGACACCACTCCAGCAGCGTGATCTGCACCACCTCTTGATCAAGTTATCCCAGGCTATATGTCATACCGTATTTCAGCAGGGCTCTGCGGTGCTGCCACACACGCTGCAACATGTGCAGATTCAAATTCCTGCGTGTGGGCACTTCGCATTTCAGGCGTTTAACCACCAGACCTAAAGACTTCTGTAGCGACGAAAGTTGTTGAGCTGCTGTGTACGCACGATGGAAGTGAGCACATAGCGAGCGTGCACGCTGCACAAGGCCATGTAGGCCGTGATGGTGTTTTAAAAATTGCTGGAGAATTAGGTTCAACACGTGAGCCATACAAGGCACGTGTGTCACATTGCCCTGACGATGGCCCGCAGCCAGGTTTGCATCATTGCCGCACACGGCTGTTAAGTCACCAACGGAGTCCGCTCCGTCAATTTGTACTACGGTCGCCAGGTTACAACGTGTTCCTTTCATGAATAGTGCTGATGATGGGAGAGGAGTCCATGCCAGCGGCGCAGGTGGACGCAGGTTATGCTCACCCACTGGGCTGCATTACCTTGACAGATGCAGAATCTCTGGCTGAATGTAGCTGGTGGGTATCTCACAGATGAAATACCATCATTCAGCTACAACCAATGGGAAGACACCACACCCTTTTTTATGCCCATCCTGTCTGCAGACCACTGCCAGACATAGCTATGAACCTCTGGTTAATTTTACCCCCAGTTCAGTTTTATGATTTTGTGTGCTTGTTACCTGACTACTTTTCCTGCTTGCTGTTTATGTACCTTGTTGTCCGATCCGCATTTCACCTCTGCTTGTTTTCTGATTAAGTCCTGGCCGTCCCATTCTGTTCCTGTTCCTCAATTAATGTTTTGACCCTGCCTGACTCCTATTCTCTGGAATAGCGGTGTGACTCACATTTCCCATACATTTCAAAGTAAAACTTTGACCGCCTGATGGCATTGAGCTCTGCTGCCAGCATAGTAAGGAGGTGTGTGGTAGTCCTTGTGCGCAGTTGCTTGGAAGGGTGGCCTGACCACACAGGGTTTGCGCCAAGGTGGAGGACCCACACGAGGTTGAAGAGGCAGAAGCAGTGTATTAACTTCTACATACAGAACAAGGATTGAAACAACTCGTGGGGACGGCAAGACTTGTACAGCAGACCCTTCTCCATCTCTCACCATAGTTTGCCAGTGCCCAGTCAGCAACATGTAACGTCCCTATCCATGCTTACTGGTCCAAGTATCGGTGGTGAAATGCACCTGTTCACACACAGAGTTTCTCAAGGAAGCGGTGATGTTGTGTGCGACATGCTGGTGTAGCGCAGGCACACCTTTCTTAGAAAAGTAGTGGCGAGTGGGCATCTGGTACTGGGGCACAGTGACAGACATAAGGTCTCTAAAATCCTGTGTGTCCACCATGCGGAAAGGCAGCATTTCCGTAGCCAAGAGCTTTCAGAGGGATAAAGTCAACCTCTTAGCTTTGTCATGGGTCGCAGGAAATGGCCTTTTATTTGTCCACATCTGAGGGACAGAGATCTGGCTGCTGTCTGTAGACGGTGTTGAGTAGGGTGTCCCTGGAAAAATGCAGGTTTGTGAGGAAAGTGCAGGCGGAGACATGATGTTGCCTTCATCTTGCCTTCAGATCTGTTCATCTTGTATCATTTTTAAAAAACACAGCAAGCAAGGGTTACTCCAAGCGGAGCCTCCCTTTTTTCCAAAAATTGTGCCCCACACACACCCACCCATTCAGTGGCAGCACTTGTGACCTAGTTGCAAACAGGATGTTTTGATTTGCATCAAGCACATTCCAAATCCACAAGCATTTACTCTCCCCAGGATGACACAGGGGTAGTAAATTCCTTGTGGATCCATGACTTGTTCATTTTGATGAACATCAGTCTGTCCACATTGTCACTGGACAGACGCGTGCGCTTATCTGTCAGCACACACCCAGCAGCACTGAAGACACGTTCAGAGACAACGCTGGCAGCTGGACACGACAAAATCTTCAAGGCGTAACTGGAGAGCTCTGGACATTTTTCTAGATTTGAAGCCCAAAAGGAGCAAGGCTCCATTTGAAAAGTCATTGCATCGATGTTCATTTGGAGATACTCCTGTATCATCCTCTCCATCCGTTGACTATGTGTCAGACTTGTTGTCTCTGGTGGCCTTGCAAAGGAGGGTCTAAAAAAATTATTAAAAGATTCCATAAAATTGCTGTTACCAGCACCAGATCCGGTCCTACTGGTACGGGTAGACTGTTGAAGATGACGAGGCCGTCCCATGTTTGTCAAGTTACAACTGGAAGAATCACTCCCTTCACCTGCACGGTTGTTTGGTGGAAAAGCCGAGCTAAGATCGAGTAACAGCTTCTGCTGATACTCCTGCATACGTGCGTCCCTTTCTATGGGTGGAATTATGTCACAAAATTTGGACTTGTACCGGGGATCTAATAGTGTGGCAAGCTAGTAGTCATCATCACTTCTAATTTTGACAATACGAGGGTCATGTTGGAGGTAGTGCAACAAGAAGGCACTCATGTGTCTTGCGCAGCCATGCGGACCAAGTCCACACTGTGTTTGTGGCATAGAGGTGCTAACCGTTCTTTCTTCCTCTGACATCTCCACCCAACCTCTTTCAACTGAAATTTGACCAAGCTCCCCCTCATCTGCTGAGTCTTCCATGTCCATGGACAGTTCGTCCTCCATATCTTCATGTCCTCCTGCACCTTCCTCAACATCTCGCCTGCTACCATGCGCCCTTGTTGATCCCTGTCCCCCATGGTCCCATGCCTGCCGCGTTGGTGATGATGAACGTCTGGACCTTGGTGATGTTGTTGTCTCTTGCGCATATGAATCCTCCTGTAGTTCCTCCCCTTCCTGTTGCCCCACCCCCTGACTCCGAATAGTGTTTAGCGTGTGCTCCAGCATGTAAATGACTGGAATTGTCATGCTGATAATGGCATTGTCAGCGCTAAACATATTCGTCGCCATGTCGAAACTGTGCAGAAGGGTGCATAGGTTCTTGATCTGAGACCACTCCATCAGGGTGATCTGCCCCACCTCTGCATCTCGTTGGCCCAGGCTATACGTCATGACGTATTGCACCAGGGCTCGATGGTGCTGCCGCAGTCGCTGTAAAATGTGGAGAGTCGAATTCCAGCGTGTCGTCACATCGCATTTCAGGTGATGAACAGGCAGACCGAAAGACTTCTGGAGCGATGCAAGTCGCTCAGCAGCGGTGGTTGAACGGCGGAAGTGAGCAGACAGACTTCGTGCCCTGTTCAGAAGGCCATCTAGGCTGGGATAGTGTGTTAAAAATTGCTGAACAACAAGGTTCAACACGTGAGCCATACAAGGCACATGTGTCACCTTGCCCAGGCGAAGGACGCACCCAGGTTTGCATCATTGTCGCACACGGCCTTATCAGGCTGCAGGTTGAGTGGAGACAACCATTTATTAAACTCAGTCTCCAGAGCTGCCCACAACTCAGCCGCTGTGTGACTCTTATTTCCAAGACATTTCAAGCTAAAGACCGCCTGATGCCGTTGCGCTCTGCTGCCAGCATAGTAATGAGGGGTGCGTGATTCCTTCTGCGCAGTTAGAACGCTGGAGGCCTTACTAGGCAGGCTTTGGGCGAAGGTGGAGGACCCAGACGAGGTGGAGGAGGCAGAAGCAGTGGCGGAACTTGGACAGACAGAGGATTGACACACAAGTCGTGGGGATGGCAAGACTTGTGCAGCAGACCCTTCATCATCTATCACCATAGTTACCCAGTGCCCAGTCAGCGACATGTAACGTCACTGTCCATGCTTACTGGTCCAAGTATCGGTGGTGAAATGCACCCATTCACACACCGAGTTTCTCAAGGAAGCGGTGATGTTGTGTGTGACATGCTGGTGTAGCGCGGGCACACCTTTCTTAGAGAAGTAGTGGCGACTAGGCATCTGGTACTGGGGCACAGCGACAGACATAAGGTCTCTAAAATCCTGTGTGTCCACTAGGCGGAAAGGCAGCATTTCGGTAGCCAACAGCTTACAGAGGGATAGAGTCAACCTCTTAGCTTTGTCATGGGTCGCAGGAAGTGGCCTTTTATTTGACCACATCTGAGGGACAGAGATCTGGCTGCTGTGTGTAGACGGTGTTCAGTAGGGTGTCCCTGGAAAAATGCAGGTTTGTGAGGAAAGTGCAGGCGGAGACATGATGTTGCCTTCATCCAACGTTGGTGCTATCGATGTTTGAGAGAGCTGTACACAATCACTTGTTTCCCCTTCCAAACCAACTGACGACCTACCAAGCAAACTGCCTGTTGCGGTTACAGTGGTGGAAGTTGTGGGTGGAAAAACAGGTGTGACAGCTGTCCCCACAGTCCTAGAAGATGACGAGCGCGCGGATGCACTGGAAGGGGCAGGCGGTGGATGGTTGGCTCCGCTAGGCCGCATTGCAGCACGGTGAGCTTCCCACCAGGCCATATGATATTTATTCATGTGACGATTCATGGAAGAAGTTGTCAAACTGCTGAGGTTTTGACCTTTAGTAAGATAACCATGCCAAATGTTACAGATCACATAATTAGGGCGATCTTTTTTTATGTCAAAAAAGGACCAGGCTAGGCAAGGCTTAGAGGCCATGCGACCTGTTGATCCACCCCGAATAATGCTCAGAGGCAGAGTGGTGGCTGAGGATGCAGTTGTAGACGTGCTACCAGTGCTCCGACTGTGTCCAGGAAGGCGCAAGGTTACTTCGACGTCAGTTGCATCCTCCTCCACCGCCTCTGTTGACCTCCTCGAGTGTCTGACTGTGGGTTGACAGTAGGTGGGATCTAGGACTTCATCATCAATTGTTGTGTTTGCACTCCCCTCCCCCTCAGACCGAGCCTCTTCTTGCCCTGACCGAATATTTAAGTTGTCATCCCAATCGGGTATCTGAGTCTCATCTTCATCAGTATGTTCCTCATTGTCTATAACCACAGTTGTTGGAAAGGCAGCATTTTGGTAGCCAACAGTTTGCAGATGATGAAAGTCAACCTCCAAGCCATGTCATGCCCTTCTAAAAGCATGTAAAACACAGCGAGGGGACTCCAACCACAGTCTCCCTCGTTGCCACTAACTGGGCCACACACACCCCACTTGACCGGCATCGGTTGACCCCCCCTTTTGAAAAAGAAAAAGATGCTTTGCATGAAGCACTCTCAAAAATACGCGTGCCTTTCCCGTCCCCTGGCTGACCCAGGGGAAGAAAAGTCCTCTGAGAGCCATGACTTGTTCATCTTGGTTCTTTTAGAAACACAGCGAGGGGACTCCAACCACAGTCTCCCTCGTTTCCACTAACTGGGCCACACACACCCCACTTGACTGGCATCGGTTGAGCCCCCTTTTGAAAAAGAAAAAGATGCTTTGCATGAAGCACTCTCAAAAATACACGTGCCTTTCCCGTCCCCTGGCTGACCCAGGGGAAGAAAAGTCCTCTGAGAGCCATGACTTGTTCATCTTGGTTCTTTTAGAAACACAGCGAGGGGACTCCAACCACAGTCTCCCTCGTTGCAACTAACTGGGCCACACACACCCCACTTGACTGGCATCGGTTGACCCCCCCTTTTGAAAAAGAAAAAGATGCTTTGCATGAAGCACTCTCAAAAATACGCGTGCCTTTCCCGTCCCCTGGCTGACACAGGGGAAGAAAAGTCCTCTGAGAGCCATGACTTGTTCATCTTGGTTCTTTTAGAAACACAGCGAGGGGACTCCAACCACAGTCTCCCTCGTTGCCACTAACTGGGCCACACACACCCCACTTGACTGGCATGGGTTGACCCCCCTTTTGAATAAGAAACAGATGCTTTGCATGAAGCACTCTCAAAAATACGCGTGCCTTTCCCGTCCCCTGGCTGACCCAGGGGAAGAAAAGTCCTCTGAGACCCATGACTTGTTTATCTTGGTTCTTTTGGAAACACAGCGAGGGGACTCCAACCACAGTCTCCCTCGTTTCCACTAACTGGGCCACACACACCCCACTTGACTGGCATCGGTTGAGCCCCCTTTTGAAAAAGAAAAAGATGCTTTGCATGAAGCACTCTCAAAAATACACGTGCCTTTCCCGTCCCCTGGCTGACCCAGGGGAAGAAAAGTCCTCTGAGAGCCATGACTTGTTCATCTTGGTTCTTTTAGAAACACAGCGAGGGCACTCCAACCACAGTCTCCCTCGTTGCCACTAACTGGGCCACACACACCCCACTTGACTGGCATCGGTTGACCCCCCCTTTTGAAAAAGAAACAGATGCTTTGCATGAAGCACTCTCAAAAATACACGTGCCTTTCCCGTCCCCTGGCTGACCCAGGGGAAGAAAAGTCCTCTGAGACCCATGACTTGTTCATCTTGGTTCTTTTAGAAACACAGCGAGGGGACTCCAACCACAGTCTCCCTCGTTTCCACTAACTGGGCCACACACACCCCACTTGACTGGCATCGGTTGACCCCCCCTTTAGAAAAAGAAACAGATGCTTTGCATGAAGCACTCTCAAAAATACGCGTGCGTTTCCCGTCCCCTGGCTGACGCAGGGGAAGAAAAGTCCTCTGAGAGCCATGACTTGTTCATCTTGGTTCTTTTAGAAACACAGCGAGGGGACTCCAACCACAGTCTCCCTCGTTGCCACTAACTGGGCCAGACACACCCCACTTGACTGGCATCGGTTGACCCCCCCTTTTGAAAAAGAAACAGATGCTTTGCATGAAGCACTCTCAAAAATACGCGTGCCTTTCCCGTCCCCTGGCTGACCCAGGGGAAGAAAAGTCCTCTGAGACCCATGACTTGTTCATCTTGGTTCTTTTAGAAACACAGCGAGGGGACTCCAACCACAGTCTCCCTCGTTTCCACTAACTGGGCCACACACACCCCACTTGACTGGCATCGGTTGAGCCCCCTTTTGAAAAAGAAAAAGATGCTTTGCATGAAGCACTCTCAAAAATACACGTGCCTTTCCCGTCCCCTGGCTGACCCAGGGGAAGAAAAGTCCTCTGAGAGCCATGACTTGTTCATCTTGGTTCTTTTAGAAACACAGCGAGGGGACTCCAACCACAGTCTCCCTCGTTGCCACTAACTGGGCCACACACACCCCACTTGACTGGCATCGGTTGACCCCCCTTTTGAAAAAGAAAAAGATGCTTTGCATGAAGCACTCTCAAAAATACGCGTGCCTTTCCCGTCCCCTGGCTGACCCAGGGGAAGAAAAGTCCTCTGAGAGCCATGACTTGTTCATCTTGGTTCTTTTAGAAACACAGCGAGGGGACTCCAACCACAGTCTCCTTCGTTGCCACTAACTGGGCCACACACACCCCACTTGACTGGCATGGGTTGACCCCCCTTTTGAATAAGCAACAGATGCTTTGCATGAAGCACTCTCAAAAATACGCGTGCCTTTCCCGTCCCCTGGCTGACCCAGGGGAAGAAAAGTCCTCTGAGAGCCATGACTTGTTCATCTTGGTTCTTTTAGAAACACAGCGAGGGGACTCCAACCACAGTCTCCTTCGTTGCCACTAACTGGGCCACACACACCCCACTTGACTGGCATCGGTTGAGCCCCCTTTTGAAAAAGAAAAAGATGCTTTGCATGAAGCACTCTCAAAAATACACGTGCCTTTCCCGTCCCCTGGCTGACCCAGGGGAAGAAAAGTCCTCTGAGACCCATGACTTGTTCATCTTGGTTCTTTTAGAAACACAGCGAGGGGACTCCAACCACAGTCTCCCTCGTTTCCACTAACTGGGCCACACACACCCCACTTGACTGGCATCGGTTGAGCCCCCTTTTGAAAAAGAAAAAGATGCTTTGCATGAAGCACTCTCAAAAATACACGTGCCTTTCCCGTCCCCTGGCTGACCCAGGGGAAGAAAAGTCCTCTGAGAGCCATGACTTGTTCATCTTGGTTCTTTTAGAAACACAGCGAGGGGACTCCAACCACAGTCTCCCTCGTTGCCACTAACTGGGCCACACACACCCCACTTGACTGGCATCGGTTGACCCCCCCTTTTGAAAAAGAAACAGATGCTTTGCATGAAGCACTCTCAAAAATACGCGTGCCTTTCCCGTCCCCTGGCTGACCCAGGGGAAGAAAAGTCCTCTGAGACCCATGACTTGTTCATCTTGGTTCTCTTAGAAACACAGCGAGGGGACTCCAACCACAGTCTCCCTCGTTTCCACTAACTGGGCCACACACACCCCACTTGACTGGCATCGGTTGAGCCCCCTTTTGAAAAAGAAAAAGATGCTTTGCATGAAGCACTCTCAAAAATACACGTGCCTTTCCCGTCCCCTGGCTGACCCAGGGGAAGAAAAGTCCTCTGAGAGCCATGACTTGTTCATCTTGGTTCTTTTAGAAACACAGCGAGGGGACTCCAACCACAGTCTCCCTCGTTTCCACTAACTGGGCCACACACACCCCACTTGACTGGCATCGGTTGACCCCCCCTTTTGAAAAAGAAACAGATGCTTTGCATGAAGCACTCTCAAAAATACGCGTGCCTTTCCCGTCCCCTGGCTAACCCAGGGGAAGAAAAGTCCTCTGAGAGCCATGACTTGTTCATCTTGGTTCTTTTAGAAACACAGCGAGGGGACTCCAACCACAGTCTCCCTCGTTGCCACTAACTGGGCCACACACACCCCACTTGACTGGCATCGGTTGACCCCCCCTTTTGAAAAAGAAAAAGATGCTTTGCATGAAGCACTCTCAAAAATACGCGTGCCTTTCCCGTCCCCTGGCTGACCCAGGGGAAGAAAAGTCCTCTGAGAGCCATGACTTGTTCATCTTGGTTCTTTTAGAAACACAGCGAGGGGACTCCAACCACAGTCTCCCTCGTTGCCACTAACTGGGCCACACACACCCCACTTGACTGGCATGGGTTGACCCCCCTTTTGAATAAGAAACAGATGCTTTGCATGAAGCACTCTCAAAAATACGCGTGCCTTTCCCGTCCCCTGGCTGACCCAGGGGAAGAAAAGTCCTCTGAGACCCATGACTTGTTCATCTTGGTTCTTTTAGAAACACAGCGAGGGGACTCCAACCACAGTCTCCCTCGTTTCCACTAACTGGGCCACACACACCCCACTTGACTGGCATCGGTTGAGCCCCCTTTTGAAAAAGAAAAAGATGCTTTGCATGAAGCACTCTCAAAAATACACGTGCCTTTCCCGTCCCCTGGCTGACCCAGGGGAAGAAAAGTCCTCTGAGACCCATGACTTGTTCATCTTGGTTCTTTTAGAAACACAGCGAGGGGACTCCAACCACAGTCTCCCTCGTTTCCACTAACTGGGCCACACACACCCCACTTGACTGGCATCGGTTGAGCCCCCTTTTGAAAAAGAAAAAGATGCTTTGCATGAAGCACTCTCAAAAATACACGTGCCTTTCCCGTCCCCTGGCTGACCCAGGGGAAGAAAGGTCCTCTGAGAGCCATGACTTGTTCATCTTGGTTCATTTAGAAACACAGCGAGGGGACTCCAACCACAGTCTCCCTCGTTGCCACTAACTGGGCCACACACACCCCACTTGACTGGCATCGGTTGACCCCCCCTTTTGAAAAAGAAAAAGATGCTTTGCATGAAGCACTCTCAAAAATACGCGTGCCTTTCCCGTCCCCTGGCTGACCCAGGGGAAGAAAAGTCCTCTGAGACCCATGACTTGTTCATCTTGGTTCTTTTAGAAACACAGCGAGGGGACTCCAACCACAGTCTCCCTCGTTTCCACTAACTGGGCCACACACACCCCACTTGACTGGCATCGGTTGAGCCCCCTTTTGAAAAAGAAAAAGATGCTTTGCATGAAGCACTCTCAAAAATACACGTGCCTTTCCCGTCCCCTGGCTGACCCAGGGGAAGAAAAGTCCTCTGAGAGCCATGACTTGTTCATCTTGGTTCTTTTAGAAACACAGCGAGGGGACTCCAACCACAGTCTCCCTCGTTGCCACTAACTGGGCCACACACACCCCACTTGACTGGCATGGGTTGACCCCCCCTTTTGAAAAAGAAACAGATGCTTTGCATGAAGCACTCTCAAAAATACGCGTGCCTTTCCCGTCCCCTGGCTGACCCAGGGGAAGAAAAGTCCTCTGAGACCCATGACTTGTTCATCTTGGTTCTTTTAGAAACACAGCGAGGGGACTCCAACCACAGTCTCCCTCGTTTCCACTAACTGGGCCACACACACCCCACTTGACTGGCATCGGTTGAGCCCCCTTTTGAAAAAGAAAAAGATGCTTTGCATGAAGCACTCTCAAAAATACACGTGCCTTTCCCGTCCCCTGGCTGACCCAGGGGAAGAAAAGTCCTCTGAGAGCCATGACTTGTTCATCTTGGTTCTTTTAGAAACACAGCGAGGGGACTCCAACCACAGTCTCCCTCGTTGCCACTAACTGGGCCACACACACCCCACTTGACTGGCATCGGTTGACCCCCCCTTTTGAAAAAGAAACAGATGCTTTGCATGAAGCACTCTCAAAAATACGCGTGCCTTTCCCGTCCCCTGGCTGACCCAGGGGAAGAAAAGTCCTCTGAGACCCATGACTTGTTCATCTTGGTTCTCTTAGAAACACAGCGAGGGGACTCCAACCACAGTCTCCCTCGTTTCCACTAACTGGGCCACACACACCCCACTTGACTGGCATCGGTTGAGCCCCCTTTTGAAAAAGAAAAAGATGCTTTGCATGAAGCACTCTCAAAAATACACGTGCCTTTCCCGTCCCCTGGCTGACCCAGGGGAAGAAAAGTCCTCTGAGACCCATGACTTGTTCATCTTGGTTCTTTTAGAAACACAGCGAGGGGACTCCAACCACAGTCTCCCTCGTTGCCACTAACTGGGCCACACACACCCCACTTGACTGGCATCGGTTGACCCCCCCTTTTGAAAAAGAAAAAGATGCTTTGCATGAAGCACTCTCAAAAATACGCGTGCCTTTCCCGTCCCCTGGCTGACCCAGGGGAAGAAAAGTCCTCTGAGAGCCATGACTTGTTCATCTTGGTTCTTTTAGAAACACAGCGAGGGGACTCCAACCACAGTCTCCCTCGTTGCCACTAACTGGGCCACACACACCCCACTTGACTGGCATGGGTTGACCCCCCTTTTGAATAAGAAACAGATGCTTTGCATGAAGCACTCTCAAAAATACGCGTGCCTTTCCCGTCCCCTGGCTGACCCAGGGGAAGAAAAGTCCTCTGAGACCCATGACTTGTTCATCTTGGTTCTTTTAGAAACACAGCGAGGGGACTCCAACCACAGTCTCCCTCGTTTCCACTAACTGGGCCACACACACCCCACTTGACTGGCATCGGTTGAGCCCCCTTTTGAAAAAGAAAAAGATGCTTTGCATGAAGCACTCTCAAAAATACACGTGCCTTTCCCGTCCCCTGGCTGACCCAGGGGAAGAAAAGTCCTCTGAGACCCATGACTTGTTCATCTTGGTTCTTTTAGAAACACAGCGAGGGGACTCCAACCACAGTCTCCCTCGTTTCCACTAACTGGGCCACACACACCCCACTTGACTGGCATCGGTTGAGCCCCCTTTTGAAAAAGAAAAAGATGCTTTGCATGAAGCACTCTCAAAAATACACGTGCCTTTCCCGTCCCCTGGCTGACCCAGGGGAAGAAAGGTCCTCTGAGAGCCATGACTTGTTCATCTTGGTTCATTTAGAAACACAGCGAGGGGACTCCAACCACAGTCTCCCTCGTTGCCACTAACTGGGCCACACACACCCCACTTGACTGGCATCGGTTGACCCCCCCTTTTGAAAAAGAAAAAGATGCTTTGCATGAAGCACTCTCAAAAATACGCGTGCCTTTCCCGTCCCCTGGCTGACCCAGGGGAAGAAAAGTCCTCTGAGACCCATGACTTGTTCATCTTGGTTCTTTTAGAAACACAGCGAGGGGACTCCAACCACAGTCTCCCTCGTTTCCACTAACTGGGCCACACACACCCCACTTGACTGGCATCGGTTGAGCCCCCTTTTGAAAAAGAAAAAGATGCTTTGCAGAAAGCACTCTCAAAAATACACGTGCCTTTCCCGTCCCCTGGCTGACCCAGGGGAAGAAAAGTCCTCTGAGAGCCATGACTTGTTCATCTTGGTTCTTTTAGAAACACAGCGAGGGGACTCCAACCACAGTCTCCCTCGTTGCCACTAACTGGGCCACACACACCCCACTTGACTGGCATGGGTTGACCCCCCCTTTTGAAAAAGAAACAGATGCTTTGCATGAAGCACTCTCAAAAATACGCGTGCCTTTCCCGTCCCCTGGCTGACCCAGGGGAAGAAAAGTCCTCTGAGACCCATGACTTGTTCATCTTGGTTCTTTTAGAAACACAGCGAGGGGACTCCAACCACAGTCTCCCTCGTTTCCACTAACTGGGCCACACACACCCCACTTGACTGGCATGGGTTGACCCCCCTTTTGAATAAGAAACAGATGCTTTGCATGAAGCACTCTCAAAAATACGCGTGCCTTTCCCGTCCCCTGGCTGACCCAGGGGAAGAAAAGTCCTCTGAGACCCATGACTTGTTCATCTTGGTTCTTTTAGAAACACAGCGAGGGGACTCCAACCACAGTCTCCCTCGTTTCCACTAACTGGGCCACACACACCCCACTTGACTGGCATCGGTTGAGCCCCCTTTTGAAAAAGAAAAAGATGCTTTGCATGAAGCACTCTCAAAAATACATGTGCCTTTCCCGTCCCCTGGCTGACCCAGGGGAAGAAAAGTCCTCTGAGACCCATGACTTGTTCATCTTGGTTCTTTTAGAAACACAGCGAGGGGACTCCAACCACAGTCTCCCTCGTTTCCACTAACTGGGCCACACACACCCCACTTGACTGGCATCGGTTGAGCCCCCTTTTGAAAAAGAAAAAGATGCTTTGCATGAAGCACTCTCAAAAATACACGTGCCTTTCCCGTCCCCTGGCTGACCCAGGGGAAGAAAGGTCCTCTGAGAGCCATGACTTGTTCATCTTGGTTCATTTAGAAACACAGCGAGGGGACTCCAACCACAGTCTCCCTCGTTGCCACTAACTGGGCCACACACACCCCACTTGACTGGCATCGGTTGACCCCCCCTTTTGAAAAAGAAAAAGATGCTTTGCATGAAGCACTCTCAAAAATACGCGTGCCTTTCCCGTCCCCTGGCTGACCCAGGGGAAGAAAAGTCCTCTGAGACCCATGACTTGTTCATCTTGGTTCTTTTAGAAACACAGCGAGGGGACTCCAACCACAGTCTCCCTCGTTTCCACTAACTGGGCCACACACACCCCACTTGACTGGCATCGGTTGAGCCCCCTTTTGAAAAAGAAAAAGATGCTTTGCATGAAGCACTCTCAAAAATACACGTGCCTTTCCCGTCCCCTGGCTGACCCAGGGGAAGAAAAGTCCTCTGAGAGCCATGACTTGTTCATCTTGGTTCTTTTAGAAACACAGCGAGGGGACTCCAACCACAGTCTCCCTCGTTGCCACTAACTGGGCCACACACACCCCACTTGACTGGCATGGGTTGACCCCCCCTTTTGAAAAAGAAACAGATGCTTTGCATGAAGCACTCTCAAAAATACGCGTGCCTTTCCCGTCCCCTGGCTGACCCAGGGGAAGAAAAGTCCTCTGAGACCCATGACTTGTTCATCTTGGTTCTTTTAGAAACACAGCGAGGGGACTCCAACCACAGTCTCCCTCGTTTCCACTAACTGGGCCACACACACCCCACTTGACTGGCATCGGTTGAGCCCCCTTTTGAAAAAGAAAAAGATGCTTTGCATGAAGCACTCTCAAAAATACACGTGCCTTTCCCGTCCCCTGGCTGACCCAGGGGAAGAAAAGTCCTCTGAGAGCCATGACTTGTTCATCTTGGTTCTTTTAGAAACACAGCGAGGGGACTCCAACCACAGTCTCCCTCGTTGCCACTAACTGGGCCACACACACCCCACTTGACTGGCATCGGTTGACCCCCCCTTTTGAAAAAGAAACAGATGCTTTGCATGAAGCACTCTCAAAAATACGCGTGCCTTTCCCGTCCCCTGGCTGACCCAGGGGAAGAAAAGTCCTCTGAGACCCATGACTTGTTCATCTTGGTTCTCTTAGAAACACAGCGAGGGGACTCCAACCACAGTCTCCCTCGTTTCCACTAACTGGGCCACACACACCCCACTTGACTGGCATCGGTTGAGCCCCCTTTTGAAAAAGAAAAAGATGCTTTGCATGAAGCACTCTCAAAAATACACGTGCCTTTCCCGTCCCCTGGCTGACCCAGGGGAAGAAAAGTCCTCTGAGACCCATGACTTGTTCATCTTGGTTCTTTTAGAAACACAGCGAGGGGACTCCAACCACAGTCTCCCTCGTTTCCACTAACTGGGCCACACACACCCCACTTGACTGGCATCGGTTGACCCCCCCTTTTGAAAAAGAAACAGATGCTTTGCATGAAGCACTCTCAAAAATACGCGTGCCTTTCCCGTCCCCTGGCTAACCCAGGGGAAGAAAAGTCCTCTGAGAGCCATGACTTGTTCATCTTGGTTCTTTTAGAAACACAGCGAGGGGACTCCAACCACAGTCTCCCTCGTTGCCACTAACTGGGCCACACACACCCCACTTGACTGGCATCGGTTGACCCCCCCTTTTGAAAAAGAAAAAGATGCTTTGCATGAAGCACTCTCAAAAATACGCGTGCCTTTCCCGTCCCCTGGCTGACCCAGGGGAAGAAAAGTCCTCTGAGAGCCATGACTTGTTCATCTTGGTTCTTTTAGAAACACAGCGAGGGGACTCCAACCACAGTCTCCCTCGTTGCCACTAACTGGGCCACACACACCCCACTTGACTGGCATGGGTTGACCCCCCTTTTGAATAAGAAACAGATGCTTTGCATGAAGCACTCTCAAAAATACGCGTGCCTTTCCCGTCCCCTGGCTGACCCAGGGGAAGAAAAGTCCTCTGAGACCCATGACTTGTTCATCTTGGTTCTTTTAGAAACACAGCGAGGGGACTCCAACCACAGTCTCCCTCGTTTCCACTAACTGGGCCACACACACCCCACTTGACTGGCATCGGTTGAGCCCCCTTTTGAAAAAGAAAAAGATGCTTTGCATGAAGCACTCTCAAAAATACACGTGCCTTTCCCGTCCCCTGGCTGACCCAGGGGAAGAAAAGTCCTCTGAGACCCATGACTTGTTCATCTTGGTTCTTTTAGAAACACAGCGAGGGGACTCCAACCACAGTCTCCCTCGTTTCCACTAACTGGGCCACACACACCCCACTTGACTGGCATCGGTTGAGCCCCCTTTTGAAAAAGAAAAAGATGCTTTGCATGAAGCACTCTCAAAAATACACGTGCCTTTCCCGTCCCCTGGCTGACCCAGGGGAAGAAAGGTCCTCTGAGAGCCATGACTTGTTCATCTTGGTTCATTTAGAAACACAGCGAGGGGACTCCAACCACAGTCTCCCTCGTTGCCACTAACTGGGCCACACACACCCCACTTGACTGGCATCGGTTGACCCCCCCTTTTGAAAAAGAAAAAGATGCTTTGCATGAAGCACTCTCAAAAATACGCGTGCCTTTCCCGTCCCCTGGCTGACCCAGGGGAAGAAAAGTCCTCTGAGACCCATGACTTGTTCATCTTGGTTCTTTTAGAAACACAGCGAGGGGACTCCAACCACAGTCTCCCTCGTTTCCACTAACTGGGCCACACACACCCCACTTGACTGGCATCGGTTGAGCCCCCTTTTGAAAAAGAAAAAGATGCTTTGCAGAAAGCACTCTCAAAAATACACGTGCCTTTCCCGTCCCCTGGCTGACCCAGGGGAAGAAAAGTCCTCTGAGAGCCATGACTTGTTCATCTTGGTTCTTTTAGAAACACAGCGAGGGGACTCCAACCACAGTCTCCCTCGTTGCCACTAACTGGGCCACACACACCCCACTTGACTGGCATGGGTTGACCCCCCCTTTTGAAAAAGAAACAGATGCTTTGCATGAAGCACTCTCAAAAATACGCGTGCCTTTCCCGTCCCCTGGCTGACCCAGGGGAAGAAAAGTCCTCTGAGACCCATGACTTGTTCATCTTGGTTCTTTTAGAAACACAGCGAGGGGACTCCAACCACAGTCTCCCTCGTTTCCACTAACTGGGCCACACACACCCCACTTGACTGGCATCGGTTGAGCCCCCTTTTGAAAAAGAAAAAGATGCTTTGCATGAAGCACTCTCAAAAATACACGTGCCTTTCCCGTCCCCTGGCTGACCCAGGGGAAGAAAAGTCCTCTGAGAGCCATGACTTGTTCATCTTGGTTCTTTTAGAAACACAGCGAGGGGACTCCAACCACAGTCTCCCTCGTTGCCACTAACTGGGCCACACACACCCCACTTGACTGGCATCGGTTGACCCCCCCTTTTGAAAAAGAAAAAGATGCTTTGCATGAAGCACTCTCAAAAATACGCGTGCCTTTCCCGTCCCCTGGCTGACCCAGGGGAAGAAAAGTCCTCTGAGAGCCATGACTTGTTCATCTTGGTTCTTTTAGAAACACAGCGAGGGGACTCCAACCACAGTCTCCCTCGTTGCCACTAACTGGGCCACACACACCCCACTTGACTGGCATGGGTTGACCCCCCTTTTGAATAAGAAACAGATGCTTTGCATGAAGCACTCTCAAAAATACGCGTGCCTTTCCCGTCCCCTGGCTGACCCAGGGGAAGAAAAGTCCTCTGAGACCCATGACTTGTTCATCTTGGTTCTTTTAGAAACACAGCGAGGGGACTCCACTCACAGTCTCCCTCGTTTCCACTAACTGGGCCACACACACCCCACTTGACTGGCATCGGTTGAGCCCCCTTTTGAAAAAGAAAAAGATGCTTTGCATGAAGCACTCTCAAAAATACACGTGCCTTTCCCGTCCCCTGGCTGACCCAGGGGAAGAAAAGTCCTCTGAGAGCCATGACTTGTTCATCTTGGTTCTTTTAGAAACACAGCGAGGGGACTCCAACCACAGTCTCCCTCGTTGCCACTAACTGGGCCACACACACCCCACTTGACTGGCATCGGTTGACCCCCCTTTTGAAAAAGAAAAAGATGCTTTGCATGAAGCACTCTCAAAAATACACGTGCCTTTCCCGTCCCCTGGCTGACCCAGGGGAAGAAAAGTCCTCTGAGAGCCATGACTTGTTCATCTTGGTTCTTTTAGAAACACAGCGAGGGGACTCCAACCACAGTCTCCCTCGTTGCCACTAACTGGGCCACACACACCCCACTTGACTGGCATCGGTTGACCCCCCCTTTTGAAAAAGAAAAAGATGCTTTGCATGAAGCACTCTCAAAAATACGCGTGCCTTTCCCGTCCCCTGGCTGACCCAGGGGAAGAAAAGTCCTCTGAGAGCCATGACTTGTTCATCTTGGTTCTTTTAGAAACACAGCGAGGGGACTCCAACCACAGTCTCCCTCGTTGCCACTAACTGGGCCACACACACCCCACTTGACTGGCATGGGTTGACCCCCCTTTTGAATAAGAAACAGATGCTTTGCATGAAGCACTCTCAAAAATACGCGTGCCTTTCCCGTCCCCTGGCTGACCCAGGGGAAGAAAAGTCCTCTGAGACCCATGACTTGTTCATCTTGGTTCTTTTAGAAACACAGCGAGGGGACTCCAACCACAGTCTCCCTCGTTTCCACTAACTGGGCCACACACACCCCACTTGACTGGCATCGGTTGAGCCCCCTTTTGAAAAAGAAAAAGATGCTTTGCATGAAGCACTCTCAAAAATACACGTGCCTTTCCCGTCCCCTGGCTGACCCAGGGGAAGAAAAGTCCTCTGAGAGCCATGACTTGTTCATCTTGGTTCTTTTAGAAACACAGCGAGGGGACTCCAACCACAGTCTCCCTCGTTGCCACTAACTGGGCCAGACACACCCCACTTGACTGGCATCGGTTGACCCCCCCTTTTGAAAAAGAAACAGATGCTTTGCATGAAGCACTCTCAAAAATACGCGTGCCTTTCCCGTCCCCTGGCTGACCCAGGGGAAGAAAAGTCCTCTGAGACCCATGACTTGTTCATCTTGGTTCTTTTAGAAACACAGCGAGGGGACTCCAACCACAGTCTCCCTCGTTTCCACTAACTGGGCCACACACACCCCACTTGACTGGCATCGGTTGAGCCCCCTTTTGAAAAAGAAAAAGATGCTTTGCATGAAGCACTCTCAAAAATACACGTGCCTTTCCCGTCCCCTGGCTGACCCAGGGGAAGAAAAGTCCTCTGAGAGCCATGACTTGTTCATCTTGGTTCTTTTAGAAACACAGCGAGGGGACTCCAACCACAGTCTCCCTCGTTGCCACTAACTGGGCCACACACACCCCACTTGACTGGCATCGGTTGAGCCCCCTTTTGAAAAAGAAAAAGATGCTTTGCATGAAGCACTCTCAAAAATACACGTGCCTTTCCCGTCCCCTGGCTGACCCAGGGGAAGAAAAGTCCTCTGAGAGCCATGACTTGTTCATCTTGGTTCTTTTAGAAACACAGCGAGGGGACTCCAACCACAGTCTCCCTCGTTGCCACTAACTGGGCCACACACACCCCACTTGACTGGCATCGGTTGACCCCCCCTTTTGAAAAAGAAAAAGATGCTTTGCATGAAGCACTCTCAAAAATACGCGTGCCTTTCCCATCCCCTGGCTGACCCAGGGGAAGAAAAGTCCTCTGAGAGCCATGACTTGTTCATCTTGGTTCTTTTAGAAACACAGCGAGGGGACTCCAACCACAGTCTCCCTCGTTGCCACTAACTGGGCCACACACACCCCACTTGACTGGCATGGGTTGACCCCCCTTTTGAATAAGAAACAGATGCTTTGCATGAAGCACTCTCAAAAATACGCGTGCCTTTGCCGTCCCCTGGCTGACCCAGGGGAAGAAAAGTCCTCTGAGACCCATGACTTGTTCATCTTGGTTCTTTTAGAAACACAGCGAGGGGACTCCAACCACAGTCTCCCTCGTTTCCACTAACTGGGCCACACACACCCCACTTGACTGGCATCGGTTGAGCCCCCTTTTGAAAAAGAAAAAGATGCTTTGCATGAAGCACTCTCAAAAATACACGTGCCTTTCCCGTCCCCTGGCTGACCCAGGGGAAGAAAAGTCCTCTGAGAGCCATGACTTGTTCACCTTGGTTCTTTTAGAAACACAGCGAGGGGACTCCAACCACAGTCTCCCTCGTTGCCACTAACTGGGCCACACACACCCCACTTGACTGGCATCGGTTGACCCCCCCTTTTGAAAAAGAAACAGATGCTTTGCATGAAGCACTCTCAAAAATACGCGTGCCTTTCCCGTCCCCTGGCTGACCCAGGGGAAGAAAAGTCCTCTGAGACCCATGACTTGTTCATCTTGGTTCTTTTAGAAACACAGCGAGGGGACTCCAACCACAGTCTCTCTCGTTTCCACTAACTGGGCCACACACACCCCACTTGACTGGCATCGGTTGAGCCCCCTTTTGAAAAAGAAAAAGATGCTTTGCATGAAGCACTCTCAAAAATACACGTGCCTTTCCCGTCCCCTGGCTGACCCAGGGGAAGAAAAGTCCTCTGAGAGCCATGACTTGTTCATCTTGGTTCTTTTAGAAACACAGCGAGGGGACTCCAACCACAGTCTCCCTCGTTTCCACTAACTGGGCCACACACACCCCACTTGACTGGCATCGGTTGACCCCCCCTTTTGAAAAAGAAACAGATGCTTTGCATGAAGCACTCTCAAAAATACGCGTGCCTTTCCCGTCCCCTGGCTGACCCAGGGGAAGAAAAGTCCTCTGAGACCCATGACTTGTTCATCTTGGTTCTTTTAGAAACACAGCGAGGGGACTCCAACCACAGTCTCCCTCGTTTCCACTAACTGGGCCACACACACCCCACTTGACTGGCATCGGTTGAGCCCCCTTTAGAAATAGAAAAAGATGCTTTGCATGAAGCACTCTCAAAAATACACGTGCCTTTCCCGTCCCCTGGCTGACCCAGGGGAAGAAAAGTCCTCTGAGAGCCATGACTTGTTCATCTTGGTTCTTTTAGAAACACAGCGAGGGGACTCCAACCACAGTCTCCCTCGTTGCCACTAACTGGGCCACACACACCCCACTTGACTGGCATCGGTTGACCCCCCCTTTTGAAAAAGAAAATGATGCTTTGCATGAAGCACTCTCAAAAATACGCGTGCCTTTCCCGTCCCCTGGCTGACCCAGGGGAAGAAAAGTCCTCTGAGAGCCATGTCCACATTGTCAGTGGACAGACACGTGTGCTTATCTGCCAGCAGACCACCAGCAGCACTGAAGACAGGTTCCGAGAGAACGCTGGCTGCAGGACACGACAAGATCCCCAAGACGTACGTGGCGAGCTCAGGCAATTTATCAAGATTGGAAGCCTAAAATGAGCAGGGCTCAAGTTGCACAATAATGGAATCGATGTTTCCTTGCATATACTCATATATCTGTGTGTCCTCCTCTTTTTCCTTGTCCAGCTCTTTTGTTTTCACATGAGCATATGTCCTTGTCACTTTCCCATGTGTTGTGAGTTGTTTGTGACCTTTTGGACACCTTTGAGGGTGTTTTCTAGGTGTTTTTCTGTGTTTGTGATTGCCTGCCATTGTTTCCTATGCAGTTCGAGTTCGTTTCGTCGAACGTTTGACGAGCCGAACTCGAACGGGAGCTCCGTTCGGCGAACCGACCTCGAGCCGAACCGGGACCGGTTCGCTCATCTCTAATCATGACTAATATGTGCACCCTTAAAGATTATTTTAACAATTCCATAACTTTTCCTTTTTGATGTTACAATTTTAATGCTGAGTTTTCACTGGAACAATATAATGGTGCTAAATAATCTCCAAAATAATAAAGTGTGTTTCACTATTGGAGGTCTATCCTAAAATATAACCTTTATTGGATACTTTAAAGAGAATTAAATTTTACATATATATATATATATATATATATATATATATATATATATATGTATATATATAATTATGTTATATATATATATATATATATATATATATATATATATATATTTACACATGTAGTTTTATATATATATATACACATATATATATATATATATATATATATATATATATATATATATATATATATATAAAAAGTTTCCAGAGCAGCACTTAAACTTTGGTTGGGTGCAAAAATCCTTCACAACAGCATCTTACCGTCCCTTCAATATTTCCAAAAAATCTGAAGCCAGCACTCCACTTCTCTTTCAAATAAAATCTTCTTTAATGGCCCATACCACAGGACGTTTCAGTCAAAGGCTGACCTTTTTTCAACAGGAACACTGTTGGAAAAAGGTCACCCATTGACTGAAACGTCCTGTGGTATGGGCCATTAAAGAAGAATTTATTTGAAAGAGAAGTGGAGTGCTGGCTTCTGATTTTCTGGATATATATATATATATATATATATTAACCAGACCAATGTGGTCCTAAACTGTGGGGGGAATGATCCACTACCCGCCTGTACAGGCGACAAATTATTATTAGCAGTTAATACCTCCACAAGAAGTTATAAAAGTGTGGAGCACTACTATGCTCAGCAGTCACCCAGGTCACTATTTTGCAAGACACTGATAGGACTGCTGTAATGGCGCAATGTGGGAGTACACGCCCCATATAAGGGTGCCTATGACCATTGGCATGGCTCCCACTGCAATCAATATACAGGGGATATCAGTACGTCCAGCAATGATATATTGCAAAGATTGCATGAATTTATATATTATTGTTAATTAGACTGCTTCAATGGTCTAACAAGGAGATATAACTCCCCTCTGAAGCTGCCTGTGGACAACAGCATAAGCAGAGTAAAAGGTCCAGTCACAGCAATTCAGGCCTGCTGCTGTGTGCCATGTAACTAGGTGCTGTGCAAGCAAAGGTGCTAGTGCTATCTGTGCTATGCCTACACGTTTCTGCAATGTATTGTTTATCCCTGCCTTGAATCATCAGGGACATTGAGGCAGCATGCTACAATTATTTTAGATGAAAATGCGTATCGCATCTTCTTTGATAAGGCGCCAATATAATAGCTGGACGCAATAAAAAATTCAGGAAAAGCAAAACTGAATAAAAACATAAAATAATAATAACATTGCAAGATTATATGGCATTAAACATAAATTGAAGAACTTGGCTTACTTTGTTGAAATTTTGGTGCATTATCATTGACATCCAATACATTAATTACGACAGTTGTTGTAGCTGATAGGGCGCCTATATCACCAATCATGTCTTTGACTTGCACTATAACTTGATATTGAGCCTTAGTTTCTCTGTCAATTTGTGAATCAACTCGAATTATTCCTAATTGTAAAAAAGATCAAAACAAAATATTTATAAATAAAAGGAATTTTTCAACGTGCTTATGTTACTCTATCTAAATAATGAGAAACAATGTTTTAATCTGTGTGTCACTGCCTTATCAATATAATGCAGTTTTTATAAAAATCACTGTTTATCATGTGCTGTGTAAGACGTGCGCATAGTGCTCAGATTCCCTTTCACTTCTTTACCACCTGGCCTGTTTTCACCTTCCTGAAAAGGCGAAATTTTACAATTCTGACTATTGTCACTTTAAAAGGTAATAAAACTGGAACTCTTAGGCCCAGTGCCCACACTGTGTAGTTTTGACATGTATTTTCAGAAATCCGCAGCAAAATTTGCATGTCCATTGGGAAGCAAAGTCTATGAGAATTCAGAAGTGCTGTGCTCACGTTGCTTATTTTTCCCTTGCATATTTGGTGCAGATTTGGTGCAAAAAAAAGAAATCTGCACCAAATACGAGTACGCAAGGGAGAAGAAATACTCAACGTGGGCACAGCACTTCTGAATTCTCTTAGACTTTGCTGGCTTCACAATGGACATGCAGATTTTGCTGCAGATTTCTGAAAATCTGCGTCAAAATACACAGCGTGGGCACTGGGCCTTAAGTCATTCCCAGTTATTCTGAGATTATTTTTTCATGACACATTGTACTTCAAGATACAAAGAAATTTTGGTTAATATGATGTGCATTTAGTTAGGAAAATATTCAAATTTGACATTTTTTTAAATTTTGCAATTTTAGAACTGTTAATTTTTATGCCCTTAAACAAGATAGATAGATAGATACATAGATAGATCACATGAAATCATTTGCCACATTCTAATTTACATAAGCATTTTTGAAACATATTTTTTTTGTTAAAAGTTAGGATTAAAAATGTATCAGCAATTTCTCATTTTTCCACCAAATTTACAGAAAATACCCAAAAGTTACATCACATTAAAAACTGCACACTCAGAGAGCTCAAAAGCACATTCAAGAAGGTGCTTCATAGGAATTAAAGCAATGTGGAAGGAAAAAATGAAAATGTATTTTTTTTCCCACAAAAATATTACGTTAGCCCTAATTTTCTCATTTTCACAAAGATATCAGAAAAAAATGGACCACACAATTTTTTTTGCAATTTCTCCCAAGTATGGTGATATCTCATAATGGTGATGTAAAATAAACCACTGTTTTATCACACAACAGGGCTCAGAAAGGATGGAGCAGAATTTTGGAGGGTAAAATTGGCTGGAAGAGATAGCGGACACCATGTCATGTTTGCAGAGCCCCTAATGTGCCAAAATACTGGAAACCCCCACAAGTGGCCCTATTTTAGAAATGACACAACTCAAGGAATTTATTTAGACGTGTGGTGAGCACTAGAATTGAGCGCGGTTCGTGGTTCGTGGTTCTCCAGTTCGCGGCTCGAGTGATTTTGGGGCATGTTCTAGATCGAACTAGAACTCGAGCTTTTTGCAAAAGCTCGATAGTTCTAGAAACGTTCGAGAACGGTTCTAGCAGCCAAAAAACAGCTAAATCATAGCTTGGTTTCTGCTGTAATAGTGCAAGTCACTCTGTGAATCAAACTATTATCACATTTCAGTGTATAGTGTGCGTGAACAGCGCCTTCAGATCACTGCTGTTTCTATAATGGTGATCGCCATTTTTTTTTTTTTTTCTTGTCTTCCTTCCCTAAGCGCGCGCGTCTTGTGGGGCGGGCCAGCATGTCAGCCAATCACAGACACACACACAGCTAAGTGGACTTTGAGCCAGAGAAGCAACGACATGTGTGATAGGATCTGCATGTCACATGTCCCTGCATTATAAAACCGGACATTTTCTTCACGGACGCCATTATCTGCCTTCTGCGTCTTTGGTGTCAGACATCACTGTCGCAGCTCCGTCATCCTGAGTCCTATAGCCGATACAGCTGTATGCGCTGCATACACAGCGTTAGGCCTCTGCCACACTCACGTGAATTTCACGCACGTGCCGAGAGACACGTATTTTCCCTGCGTGTTGCGTGCAGGTAAGTACGTGTCTCTGGTACGTGCGTGACACGTGTGTTCTACGTGTGCTATCCGCGATAGCACACGTAGAATCAGTAATTATTATACTCACCTGGTCCTCCCTGCTGTCCGCGCTGCTGTCCGTGGTGCTGATCCTCGGTCTCCAGCCCTCCCGTCTCCCCGCTGCTGCTGCTGCCAGGCAGTGAAGTGAATATTCTATGAGATTAATGAGCGGCGGTCGGCAGCAAGAGGCAGCAGCGGCAGAGACAGGAGGGCTGGAGAAGGTGAGTTAATGTTTTTTATTTTTTTCCCTGACATGTGTGTTTACTCCGGCGCGTGTCACACGGGACCGCATCCACACTACACCCGTGTGGTACGGGTGCGGGCCGTGTAACACCCGTGCTGCCGGAGAAAACACTGACATGTCAGCGCTTTGAAAATCGCACACACGTACAAATGCACACGGACACACGTTCCGTGTGGTTTTACGTGTGTGTGCCTGCTACCATAGGGTAGCATTGCTGTACATGTCTCCGTGCCGCCGGTACGTGTAAAAAATGCCAAACACGTGCTGGAGGCACGGATGTGTGGCAGAGGCCTTAGACAGCATAGGGAGAGCACTTTATAGCAGTCCTTTTAAGGGCTCAAACCGGCAGGGTCAGAGTTAAGGTGACAGGTCCTGAAAACAGCGCCAGCGTCTGTGCAGCCAAGGTCAGGGATTTCCTCCCTGCATTTCACCATTAGGAGGGAATAGAAAGGCAGGCTTCAATTCCTCTACCCAGAGCACTACAATCCTGCCACTGTACCCTCTTGTCCTCTGCACACTCCAACTCATAACTAAGCCATTATACTAGCAAACACTCAGTGTACCTAGTGGCATCCTATCTGTGGCTATTGGACTTTGCTTTAGTCCCACTAGTGCCAAGACATTTGCAGAGCGCATCTGCCTGCATTGCACACTCCAACTAATTATAACGAAGCCATTATACTAGCAAACACTCAGTGTACCTAGTGGCATCCTATACGTGGCTATTGGACTTTGCTTTAGTCCCACTAGTGCCAAGACATTTGCAGAGCGCATCTGCCTGCATTGCACACTCCAACTAATTATAACGAAGCCATTATACTAGCAAACACTCAGTGTACCTAGTGGCATCCTATACGTGGCTATTGGACTTTGCTATAGTCCCACTAGTGCCAAGACATTTGCAGAGCGCATCTGCCTGCGTTGCACACTCCAACTAATTATAACTAAGCCATTATACTAGCAAACACTCAGTGTACCTAGTGGCATCCTATACGTGGCTATTGGACTTTGCTATAGTCCCACTAGTGCCAAGACATTTGCAGAGCGCATCTGCCTGCGTTGCACACTCCAACTAATTATAACTAAGCCATTATACTAGCAAACACTCAGTGTACCTAGTGGCATCCTATACGTGGCTATTGGACTTTGCTATAGTCCCACTAGTGCCAAGACATTTGCAGAGCGCATCTGCCTGCGTTGCACACTCCAACTAATTATAACTAAGCCATTATACTAGCAAACACTCAGTGTACCTAGTGGCATCCTATACGTGGCTATTGGACTTTGCTATAGTCCCACTAGTGCCAAGACATTTGCAGAGCGCATCTGCCTGCGTTGCACACTCCAACTAATTATAACTAAGCCATTATACTAGCAAACACTCAGTGTACCTAGTGGCATCCTATACGTGGCTATTGGACTTTGCTATAGTCCCACTAGTGCCAAGACATTTGCAGAGCGCATCTGCCTGCGTTGCACACTCCAACTAATTATAACTAAGCCATTATACTAGCAAACACTCAGTGTACCTAGTGGCATCCTATACGTGGCTATTGGACTTTGCTATAGTCCCACTAGTGCCAAGACATTTGCAGAGCGCATCTGCCTGCATTGCACACTCCAACTAATTATAACGAAGCCATTATACTAGCAAACACTCAGTGTACCTAGTGGCATCCTATACGTGGCTATTGGACTTTGCTTTAGTCCCACTAGTGCCAAGACATTTGCAGAGCGCATCTGCCTGCATTGCACACTCCAACTAATTATAACGAAGCCATTATACTAGCAAACACTCAGTGTACCTAGTGGCATCCTATACGTGGCTATTGGACTTTGCTATAGTCCCACTAGTGCCAAGACATTTGCAGAGCGCATCTGCCTGCGTTGCACACTCCAACTAATTATAACTAAGCCATTATACTAGCAAACACTCAGTGTACCTAGTGGCATCCTATACGTGGCTATTGGACTTTGCTATAGTCCCACTAGTGCCAAGACATTTGCAGAGCGCATCTGCCTGCGTTGCACACTCCAACTAATTATAACTAAGCCATTATACTAGCAAACACTCAGTGTACCTAGTGGCATCCTATACGTGGCTATTGGACTTTGCTATAGTCCCACTAGTGCCAAGACATTTGCAGAGCGCATCTGCCTGCGTTGCACACTCCAACTAATTATAACTAAGCCATTATACTAGCAAACACTCAGTGTACCTAGTGGCATCCTATACGTGGCTATTGGACTTTGCTATAGTCCCACTAGTGCCAAGACATTTGCAGAGCGCATCTGCCTGCGTTGCACACTCCAACTAATTATAACTAAGCCATTATACTAGCAAACACTCAGTGTACCTAGTGGCATCCATTACGTGGCTATTGGACTTTGCTATAGTCCCACTAGTGCCAAGACATTTGCAGCACGTCTGCCTGCGTTGCACACTCCAACTAATTATAACTAAGCCATTATACTAGCAAACACTCAGTGTACCTAGTGGCATCCTATACGTGGCTATTGGACTTTGCTATAGTCCCACTAGTGCCAAGACATTTGCAGAGCGCATCTGCCTGCGTTGCACACTCCAACTAACTATAACTAAGCCATTATACTAGCAAACACTCAGTGTACCTAGTGGCATCCTATACGTGGCTATTGGACTTTGCTATAGTCCCACTAGTGCCAAGACATTTGCAGAGCGCATCTGCCTGCGTTGCACACTCCAACTAATTATAACTAAGCCATTATACTAGCAAACACTCAGTGTACCTAGTGGCATCCTATACGTGGCTATTGGACTTTGCTATAGTCCCACTAGTGCCAAGACATTTGCAGAGCGCATCTGCCTGCGTTGCACACTCCAACTAATTATAACTAAGCCATTATACTAGCAAACACTCAGTGTACCTAGTGGCATCCTATACGTGGCTATTGGACTTTGCTATAGTCCCACTAGTGCCAAGACATTTGCAGAGCGCATCTGCCTGCATTGCACACTCCAACTAATTATAACGAAGCCATTATACTAGCAAACACTCAGTGTACCTAGTGGCATCCTATACGTGGCTATTGGACTTTGCTATAGTCCCACTAGTGCCAAGACATTTGCAGAGTGCATCTGCCTGCGTTGCACACTCCAACTAATTATAACTAAGCCATTATACTAGCAAACACTCAGTGTACCTAGTGGCATCCTATACGTGGCTATTGGACTTTGCTATAGTCCCACTAGTGCCAAGACATTTGCAGAGCGCATCTGCCTGCGTTGCACACTCCAACTAATTATAACTAAGCCATTATACTAGCAAACACTCAGTGTACCTAGTGGCATCCTATACGTGGCTATTGGACTTTGCTATAGTCCCACTAGTGCCAAGACATTTGCAGCACGTCTGCCTGCGTTGCACACTCCAACTAATTATAACTAAGCCATTATACTAGCAAACACTCAGTGTACCTAGTGGCATCCTATACGTGGCTATTGGACTTTGCTATAGTCCCACTAGTGCCAAGACATTTGCAGAGCGCATCTGCCTGCGTTGCACACTCCAACTAATTATAACTAAGCCATTATACTAGCAAACACTCAGTGTACCTAGTGGCATCCTATACGTGGCTATTGGACTTTGCTATAGTCCCACTAGTGCCAAGACATTTGCAGAGCGCATCTGCCTGCGTTGCACACTCCAACTAATTATAACTAAGCCATTATACTAGCAAACACTCAGTGTACCTAGTGGCATCCTATACGTGGCTATTGGACTTTGCTATAGTCCCACTAGTGCCAAGACATTTGCAGAGCGCATCTGCCTGCGTTGCACACTCCAACTAATTATAACTAAGCCATTATACTAGCAAACACTCAGTGTACCTAGTGGCATCCTATACGTGGCTATTGGACTTTGCTATAGTCCCACTAGTGCCAAGACATTTGCAGAGCGCATCTGCCTGCATTGCACACTCCAACTAATTATAACGAAGCCATTATACTAGCAAACACTCAGTGTACCTAGTGGCATCCTATACGTGGCTATTGGACTTTGCTTTCATCCCACTAGTGCCAAGACATTTGCAGAGCGCATCTGCCTGCATTGCACACTCCAACTAATTATAACGAAGCCATTATACTAGCAAACACTCAGTGTACCTAGTGGCATCCTATACGTGGCTATTGGACTTTGCTATAGTCCCACTAGTGCCAAGACATTTGCAGAGCGCATCTGCCTGCGTTGCACACTCCAACTAATTATAACTAAGCCATTATACTAGCAAACACTCAGTGTACCTAGTGGCATCCTATACGTGGCTATTGGACTTTGCTATAGTCCCACTAGTGCCAAGACATTTGCAGAGCGCATCTGCCTGCGTTGCACACTCCAACTAATTATAACTAAGCCATTATACTAGCAAACACTCAGTGTACCTAGTGGCATCCTATACGTGGCTATTGGACTTTGCTATAGTCCCACTAGTGCCAAGACATTTGCAGAGCGCATCTGCATGCGTTGCACACTCCAACTAATTATAACTAAGCCATTATACTAGCAAACACTCAGTGTACCTAGTGGCATCCTATACGTGGCTATTGGACTTTGCTATAGTCCCACTAGTGCCAAGACATTTGCAGAGCGCATCTGCCTGCGTTGCACACTCCAACTAATTATAACTAAGCCATTATACTAGCAAACACTCAGTGTACCTAGTGGCATCCTATACGTGGCTATTGGACTTTGCTATAGTCCCACTAGTGCCAAGACATTTGCAGCACGTCTGCCTGCGTTGCACACTCCAACTAATTATAACTAAGCCATTATACTAGCAAACACTCAGTGTACCTAGTGGCATCCTATACGTGGCTATTGGACTTTGCTATAGTCCCACTAGTGCCAAGACATTTGCAGAGCGCATCTGCCTGCGTTGCACACTCCAACTAATTATAACTAAGCCATTATACTAGCAAACACTCAGTGTACCTAGTGGCATCCTATACGTGGCTATTGGACTTTGCTATAGTCCCACTAGTGCCAAGACATTTGCAGAGCGCATCTGCCTGCGTTGCACACTCCAACTAATTATAACTAAGCCATTATACTAGCAAACACTCAGTGTACCTAGTGGCATCCTATACGTGGCTATTGGACTTTGCTATAGTCCCACTAGTGCCAAGACATTTGCAGAGCGCATCTGCCGGCGTTGCACACTCCAACTAATTATAACTAAGCCATTATACTAGCAAACACTCAGTGTACCTAGTGGCATCCTATACGTGGCTATTGGACTTTGCTATAGTCCCACTAGTGCCAAGACATTTGCAGAGCGCATCTGCCTGCATTGCACACTCCAACTAATTATAATGAAGCCATTATACTAGCAAACACTCAGTGTACCTAGTGGCATCCTATACGTGGCTATTGGACTTTGCTTTAGTTCCACTAGTGCCAAGACATTTGCAGAGCGCATCTGCCTGCATTGCACACTCCAACTAATTATAACGAAGCCATTATACTAGCAAACACTCAGTGTACCTAGTGGCATCCTATACGTGGCTATTGGACTTTGCTATAGTCCCACTAGTGCCAAGACATTTGCAGAGCGCATCTGCCTGCGTTGCACACTCCAACTAATTATAACTAAGCCATTATACTAGCAAACACTCAGTGTACCTAGTGGCATCCTATACGTGGCTATTGGACTTTGCTATAGTCCCACTAGTGCCAAGACATTTGCAGAGCGCATCTGCCTGCGTTGCACACTCCAACTAATTATAACTAAGCCATTATACTAGCAAACACTCAGTGTACCTAGTGGCATCCTATACGTGGCTATTGGACTTTGCTATAGTCCGACTAGTGCCAAGACATTTGCAGAGCGCATCTGCCTGCGTTGCACACTCCAACTAATTATAACTAAGCCATTATACTAGCAAACACTCAGTGTACCTAGTGGCATCCTATACGTGGCTATTGGACTTTGCTATAGTCCCACTAGTGCCAAGACATTTGCAGAGCGCATCTGCCTGCGTTGCACACTCCAACTAATTATAACTAAGCCATTATACTAGCAAACACTCAGTGTACCTAGTGGCATCCTATACGTGGCTATTGGACTTTGCTATAGTCCCACTAGTGCCAAGACATTTGCAGAGCGCATCTGCCTGCGTTGCACACTCCAACTAATTATAACTAAGCCATTATACTAGCAAACACTCAGTGTACCTAGTGGCATCCTATACGTGGCTATTGGACTTTGCTATAGTCCCACTAGTGCCAAGACATTTGCAGAGCGCATATGCCTGCGTTGCACACTCCAACTAATTATAACTAAGCCATTATACTAGCAAACACTCAGTGTACCTAGTGGCATCCTATACGTGGCTATTGGACTTTGCTATAGTCCCACTAGTGCCAAGACATTTGCAGCACGTCTGCCTGCGTTGCACACTCCAACTAATTATAACTAAGCCATTATACTAGCAAACACTCAGTGTACCTAGTGGCATCCTATACGTGGCTATTGGACTTTGCTATAGTCCCACTAGTGCCAAGACATTTGCAGAGCGCATCTGCCTGCGTTGCACACTCCAACTAATTATAACTAAGCCATTATACTAGCAAACACTCAGTGTACCTAGTGGCATCCTATACGTGGCTATTGGACTTTGCTAAAGTCCCACTAGTGCCAAGACATTTGCAGAGCGCATCTGCCTGCGTTGCACACTCCAACTAATTATAACTAAGCCATTATACTAGCAAACACTCAGTGTACCTAGTGGCATCCTATACGTGGCTATTGGACTTTGCTATAGTCCCACTAGTGCCAAGACATTTGCAGAGCGCATCTGCCTGCGTTGCACACTCCAACTAATTATAACTAAGCCATTATACTAGCAAACACTCAGTGTACCTAGTGGCATCCTATACGTGGCTATTGGACTTTGCTATAGTCCCACTAGTGCCAAGACATTTGCAGAGCGCATCTGCCTGCATTGCACACTCCAACTAATTATAACGAAGCCATTATACTAGCAAACACTCAGTGTACCTAGTGGCATCCTATACGTGGCTATTGGACTTTGCTATAGTCCCACTAGTGCCAAGACATTTGCAGAGCGCATCTGCCTGCGTTGCACACTCCAACTAATTATAACTAAGCCATTATACTAGCAAACACTCAGTGTACCTAGTGGCATCCTATACGTGGCTATTGGACTTTGCTATAGTCCCACTAGTGCCAAGACATTTGCAGAGCGCATCTTCCTGCATTGCACACTCCAACTAATTATAATGAAGCCATTATACTAGCAAACACTCAGTGTACCTAGTGGCATCCTATACGTGGCTATTGGACTTTGCTTTAGTTCCACTAGTGCCAAGACATTTGCAGAGCGCATCTGCCTGCATTGCACACTCCAACTAATTATAACGAAGCCATTATACTAGCAAACACTCAGTGTACCTAGTGGCATCCTATACGTGGCTATTGGACTTTGCTATAGTCCCACTAGTGCCAAGACATTTGCAGAGCGCATCTGCCTGCGTTGCACACTCCAACTAATTATAACTAAGCCATTATACTAGCAAACACTCAGTGTACCTAGTGGCATCCTATACGTGGCTATTGGACTTTGCTATAGTCCCACTAGTGCCAAGACATTTGCAGAGCGCATCTGCCTGCGTTGCACACTCCAACTAATTATAACTAAGCCATTATACTAGCAAACACTCAGTGTACCTAGTGGCATCCTATACGTGGCTATTGGACTTTGCTATAGTCCCACTAGTGCCAAGACATTTGCAGAGCGCATCTGTCTGCGTTGCACACTCCAACTAATTATAACTAAGCCATTATACTAGCAAACACTCAGTGTACCTAGTGGCATCCTATACGTGGCTATTGGACTTTGCTATAGTCCCACTAGTGCCAAGACATTTGCAGAGCGCATCTGCCTGCGTTGCACACTCCAACTAATTATAACTAAGCCATTATACTAGCAAACACTCAGTGTACCTAGTGGCATCCTATACGTGGCTATTGGACTTTGCTATAGTCCCACTAGTGCCAAGACATTTGCAGAGCGCATCTGCCTGCGTTGCACACTCCAACTAATTATAACTAAGCCATTATACTAGCAAACACTCAGTGTACCTAGTGGCATCCTATACGTGGCTATTGGACTTTGCTATAGTCCCACTAGTGCCAAGACATTTGCAGAGCGCATATGCCTGCGTTGCACACTCCAACTAATTATAACTAAGCCATTATACTAGCAAACACTCAGTGTACCTAGTGGCATCCTATACGTGGCTATTGGACTTTGCTATAGTCCCACTAGTGCCAAGACATTTGCAGCACGTCTGCCTGCGTTGCACACTCCAACTAATTATAACTAAGCCATTATACTAGCAAACACTCAGTGTACCTAGTGGCATCCTATACGTGGCTATTGGACTTTGCTATAGTCCCACTAGTGCCAAGACATTTGCAGAGCGCATCTGCCTGCGTTGCACACTCCAACTAATTATAACTAAGCCATTATACTAGCAAACACTCAGTGTACCTAGTGGCATCCTATACGTGGCTATTGGACTTTGCTATAGTCCCACTAGTGCCAAGACATTTGCAGAGCGCATCTGCCTGCGTTGCACACTCCAACTAATTATAACTAAGCCATTATACTAGCAAACACTCAGTGTACCTAGTGGCATCCTATACGTGGCTATTGGACTTTGCTATAGTCCCACTAGTGCCAAGACATTTGCAGAGCGCATCTGCCTGCGTTGCACACTCCAACTAATTATAACTAAGTTGCATTGTCAGGGATATTTATTCTTTATTATTCTGCTGTTAATAAAGCTAGACCACCACTGCAATCTTCACCACCTCTCAATTTTTACTACCACATTTTCAGTCCACAATCTTGTCGCAATCAACATGAGTGGCAAAATGACAGATGCTGGTGGAAAGGGGAAGAGGCGTGGTGGAAAAGGCAAAAAAGGTTTTGTCCGTGGGGAAGGTGGCAAAGCTCCATTATCATCTGCTGAAGATAGACCATCTACCAGCAAAAGTAAGATGTCTACTACTTACCGTGGACAATCCGATGTGCTCCCTTTTTTACGGACACGAACAACAGGAAGAAAGGTAGATGATGGGCAAAAAAGGAAAATGCTTGAATGGATCTCAAGTGGTCCAACAAGTGCCCTCTCAGCCACTTCAAGTACCGCATCCAAAAAACACCAGTCCTCTGAGTTGTCATCCCAATCACACTTGATTTCTCCTAGCTCTGAAGTCTCCATCAGCCCTGCACAGTATGGTGGAACTGAGATGGCTGAGTCTGCAGAGCTGTTCAGTCACACTATAGCCTGGGAATCAGAGGTCTGCTCAAAAGCTACAGTGAGTACAGAACAGGAAATGGTCTGCAGTGATGCCCAGAACCTTTGTGACTCTGATTCAGGCCGTGAGGACCAAGTTTCTGAGCATAATGTTGACCCTTTGTCACAAACTGTAACACCTGTGGTTATAGACAATGAGGAACATACTGATGAAGATGAGACGCAGATACCCGATTGGGATGACAACTTAAATATTCGGTCAGGGCAAGAAGAGGCTCGGTCTGAGGGGGAGGGGAGTGCAAACACAACAATTGATGATGACGTTCTAGATCCCACCTACTGTCAACCCCCAGTCAGGCACTCAAGGAGGTCAACAGAGGCGGTGGAGGAGGATGCAACCGACGACGAAGTTACCTTGCGCCTTCCTGGACAGAGTCGGAGCACTGGTAGCACGTCTACAACTGCATCCTCAGCCACCACTCTGCCTATGAGCATTATTCGGGGTGGATCAACAGGTCGCATGGCCTCTAAGCCTTGCCTAGCCTGGTCCTTTTTTGACATCGAAAAAGATCGCCCAAATCATGTGATATGTAACATTTGTCATGATTCTCTTAGTAGAGGTCAAAACCTCAGCAGTTTGACAACTTCTTCCATGAATCGTCACATGAATAAATATCATAAGTCCCAGTGGGAAGCTCACCGTGCTGCAATGCGGCCTAGCGGAGCGAACCATCCACCGCCCGCCCCTTCCAGTGCATCCGCGCGCTCTTCATCTTCTAGGACTGTGGGGACAGCTGTCACACCTGTTTTTCCACGCAAAACTTCCACCACTGTAACCGCAACAGGCAGTTTGCTTGTAAGGTCGTCAGTTGGTTTGGAAGGGGAAACAAGTGAGTGTGTACAGCTCTCTCAGACATCGATAGCACCAACGTTGGATCAAGGCAACATCATGTCTCTGCCTGTACTTTCCTCACAAACCTGCATTTTTCCAGGGACACCCTACTCAACACCGTCTACACACAGCAGCCAGATCTCTGTCCCTCAGATGTGGTCAAATAAAAGGCCACTTCCTCCGACCCATGACAAAGCTAAGAGGTTGACTCTATCCCTCTGTAAGCTGTTGGCTACCGAAATGCTGCCTTTCCGCCTAGTGGACACACAGGATTTTAGAGACCTTATGTCTGTCGCTGTGCCCCAGTACCAGATGCCTAGTCGCCACTACTTCTCTAAGAAAGGTGTGCCCGCGCTACACCAGCATGTCGCACACAACATCACCGCTTCCTTGAAAAACTCTGTGTGTGAACGGGTGCATTTCTCCACCGATACTTGGACCAGTAAGCATGGACAGGGACGTTACATGTCGCTGACTGGGCACTGGGTAACTATGGTGATAGATGGTGAAGGGTCTGCTGCACAAGTCTTGCCGTCCCCACGACTTGTGTGTCAATCCTATGTCTGTCCAAGTTCCGCCACAGCTTCTGCATCCTCCACCTCATCTGGGTCCTCCACCTCCGCCCCAAGCCTGCCTGGTCAGGCCACCAGCGTTCTCACTGCGCAGAAGGAATCACGCACCCCTCATTACTATGCTGGCAGCAGAGCGCAACGGCATCAGGCGGTCTTTAGCTTGACATGTCTTGGGAATAAGAGTCACACAGCTGAGGAGTTGTGGTCAGCTCTGCGGTCCGAGTTTAATAAATGGTTGTCTCCACTCAACCTGCAGCCTGGAAAGGCCGTGTGCGACAATGCTGCAAACCTGGGTGCGGCACTTCGCCTGGGCAAGGTGACACACGTACCTTGTATGGCTCACGTGTTGAACCTTGTCGTCCAGCAATTTTTAACACACTATCCCGGCCTAGATGGCCTTCTGAACAGGGCACGAAAACTGTCAGCTCACTTCCGCCGTTCAAGCGCCGCAGCAGAGCGACTTGCATCGCTCCAGAAGTCTTTCGGCCTGCCGGTTCATCGCCTGAAATGCGATGTGGCGACACGCTGGAATTCAACTCTCCACATGTTACAGCGACTGTGGCAGCACCGCAGAGCCCTGGTGCAATACGTCATGACGTATAGCCTGGGCCAACGAGATGCAGAGGTGGGGCAGATCACCCTGATGGAGTGGTCTCAGATCAAGGACCTATGCACCCTTCTGCACAGTTTCGACATGGCGACGAATATGTTTAGCTCTGACAATGCCATTATCAGCATGACGATTCCAGTCATTTACATGCTGGAGCACACGCTAAACACTATTCGGAGTCAGGGGGTGGGACAACATGAAGGGGAGGAACTACAGGAGGATTCATATGCGCAAGGGACAACAACATCACCAAGGTCCAGACGTTCATCATCACCAACGCAGCAGGCATGGGACCATGGGGGACAGGGATCGACAAGGGCGCATAGTAGCAGGCGAAATGTTGAGCAAGGTGCAGGAGAACATGAAGAAATGGAGGACGAACTGTCCATGGACATGGAAGACTCAGCGGATGAGGGAGACCTTGGTCAAATTTCAGTTGAAAGAGGTTGGGGGGAGATGTCAGAGGAAGAAAGAACGGGTAGCACCTCTATGCCACAAACACAGCGTGGACTTGGTCCGCATGGCTGCGCAAGACACATGAGTGCCTTTTTGTTGCACTACCTCCAACATGACAGTCGTATTGTCAAAATTAGAAGTGATGATGACTACTGGATTGCCACACTATTAGATCCCCGGTACAAGTCCAAATTTTGTGACATAATTCCAGCCATAGAAAGGGACGCACGTATGCAGGAGTATCAGCAGAAGCTGTTACTCGATCTTAGCTCGGCTTTTCCACCAAACAACCGTGCAGGTGCAGGGAGGGAATCTCCCAGTTGTAACTTGACAAACATGGGACGGTCTCGTCATCTTCAACAGTCTACCCGTACCAGTAGGACCATATCTGGTGCCGGTAACAGCAATTTTATGGAATCTTTTCATAATTTTTTTAGACCCTCTTTTGCAAGGCCACCAGAGACAACAAGTCTGACACATAGTCAACGGCTGGAGAGGATGATACAGGAGTATCTCCAAATGAACATCGATGCCATGACTGTGCAACTGGAGCCTTGCTCCTTTTGGGCTTCAAACCTAGAAAAATGGCCAGAGCTTGCAACTTACGCCTTGGAGATTTTGTCGTGTCCAGCTGCCAGCGTTGTCTCTGAACGTGTATTCAGTGCTGCTGGGTGTGTGCTGACAGATAAGCGCACGCGTCTGTCCAGTGACAATGTGGACAGACTGACGTTCATCAAAATGAACAAGTCATGGATCCAGAAGGAATTTACTACCCCTGTGTCATCCTGGGGAGAGTAAATGCTTGTTGATTTGGAATGTGCTTGATGCAAATCAAAACATCCTGTTTGCAACTAGGGCACAAGTGCTGCCACTGATAAGGTGTCTGTGTGGGGCCCAATTTTTGGAAAAAAGGGAGACTCCGCTTGGAGTAACCCTTGCTTACATTGTTTTTAAAAGAAGCCAAGATGAACAGAGCTGGGATCAGGAAAGACTTTGCTACCTACCCCGGTGTCATCCTGGGGACGGATAAGAATGGCGTATTTTGGAATGTGCTTGATGCAAATGTAGCTGTGAAGTGTACAACTAGGGCACAAGTGCTGCCACTGAATGGGTGGGTGTGTGTGGGGCACAATTTTTGGAAAAAAAGGGAGACTCCGCTTGGAGTAACCCTTGCTTACATTGTTTTTAAAAGAAGCCAAGATGAACAAGTCATGGGTCAGCAAAGACTTTATCTACCTACCCCGGTGTCATCCTGGGGACGGATAAGAATGGCGTATTTTTGAATGTGCTTGATGCAAATCTAGCTGTGAAGTGTACAACTAGGGCACAAGTGCTGCCACTGAATGGGTGGGTGTGTGGGGCCCAATTTTTGGAAAAAAAGGGAGACTCCGCTTGGAGTAACCCTTGCTTGCTGTGTTTTTAAAAGAAGCCAAGATGAACAGAGCTGGGATCAGGAAAGACTTTGCTACCTACCCCGGTGTCATCCTGGGGACGGATAAGAATGGCGTATTTTTAAATGTGCTTGATGCAAATTTAGCTGTGAAGTGTACAACTAGGGCACAAGTGCTGCCACTGAATGGGTGGGTGTGTGGGGCCCAATTTCTGGAAAAAAAGGGAGACTCCGCTTGGAGTAACCCTTGCTTGCTGTGTTTTTAAAAGAAGCCAAGATGAACAGAGCTGGGATCAGGAAAGACTTTGCTACCTACCCCGGTGTCATCCTGGGGACGGATAAGAATGGCGTATTTTTGAATGTGCTTGATGCAAATGTAGCTGTGAAGTGTACAACTAGGGCACAAGTGCTGCCACTGAATGGGTGGGTGTGTGGGGCCCAATTTTTGGAAAAAAAGGGAGACTCCGCTTGGAGTAACCCTTGCTTGCTGTGTTTTTAAAAGAAGCCAAGATGAACAGAGCTGGGATCAGGAAAGACTTTGCTACCTGCCCCGGTGTCATGCTGGGGACGGTTAATTATGGCGTATTTTTGAATGTGCTTGATGCAAATGTAGCTGTGAAGTGTACAACTAGGGCACAAGTGCTGCCACTGAATGGGTGGGTGTGTGGGGCCCAATTTTTGGAAAAAAAGGGAGACTCCGCTTGGAGTAACCCTTGCTTGCTGTGTTTTTAAAAGAAGCCAAGATGAACAGAGCTGGGATCAGGAAAGACTTTGCTACCTACCCCGGTGTCATCCTGGGGACGGATAAGAATGGCGTATTTTTGAATGTGCTTGATGCAAATGTAGCTGTGAAGTGTACAACTAGGGCACAAGTGCTGCCACTGAATGGGTGGGTGTGTGGGGCCCAATTTTTGGAAAAAAAGGGAGACTCCGCTTGGAGTAACCCTTGCTTGCTGTGTTTTTAAAAGAAGCCAAGATGAACAGAGCTGGGATCAGGAAAGACTTTGCTACCTACCCCGGTGTCATGCTGGGGACGGTTAATTATGCCGTATTTTGGAATGTGCTTGATGCAAATCTAGCTGTGAAGTGTACAACAAGGGCACAAGTGCTGCCACTGAATGGGTGGGTGTGTGTGGGGCCCAATTTTTGGAAAAAAAGGGAGACTCCGCTTGGAGTAACCCTTGCTTACATTGTTTTTAAAAGAAGCCAAGATGAACAAGTCATGGGTCAGCAAAGACTTTATCTACCTACCCCGGTGTCATCCTGGGGACGGATAAGAATGGCGTATTTTTAAATGTGCTTGATGCAAATTTAGCTGTGAAGTGTACAACTAGGGCACAAGTGCTGCCACTGAATGGGTGGGTGTGTGTGGGGCCCAATTTTTGGAAAAAAAGGGAGACTCGGCTTGGAGTAACCCTTGCTTACATTGTTTTTAAAAGAAGCCAAGATGAACAGAGCTGGGATCAGGAAAGACTTTGCTACCTACCCCGGTGTCATCCTGGGGACGGATAAGAATGGCGTATTTTTGAATGTGCTTGATGCAAATCAAAACATCCTGTTTGCAACGAGGGCTTAAGTGCTGCAAATGATGGGGTGGGTGTCTGTGTGGCCCAATTTTTGGAAAAAAGGGAGACTCCGCTTGGAGTAACCCTTGCTTGCTGTGTTTTTAAAAGAAGCCAAGATGAACAGAGCTGGGATCAGGAAAGACTTTGCTACCTACCCCGGTGTCATGCTGGGGACGGTTAATTATGGCGTATTTTGGAATGTGCTTGATGCAAATCTAGCTGTGAAGTGTACAACAAGGGCACATGTGCTGCCACTGAATGGGTGGGTGTGTGTGGGGCCCAATTTTTGGAAAAAAAGGGAGACTCCGCTTGGAGTAACCCTTGCTTGCTGTGTTTTTAAAAGAAGCCAAGATGAACAGAGCTGGGATCAGGAAAGACTTTGCTACCTACCCCGGTGTCATCCTGGGGACGGATAAGAATGGCGTATTTTGGAATGTGCTTGATGCAAATGTAGCTGTGAAGTGTACAACTAGGGCACAAGTGCTGCCACTGAATGGGTGGGTGTGTGTGGGGCACAATTTTTGGAAAAAAAGGGAGACTCCGCTTGGAGTAACCCTTGCTTACATTGTTTTTAAAAGAAGCCAAGATGAACAAGTCATGGGTCAGCAAAGACTTTATCTACCTACCCCGGTGTCATCCTGGGGACGGATAAGAATGGCGTATTTTTGAATGTGCTTGATGCAAATCTAGCTGTGAAGTGTACAACTAGGGCACAAGTGCTGCCACTGAATGGGTGGGTGTGTGTGGGGCACAATTTTTGGAAAAAAAGGGAGAGTCCGCTTGGAGTAACCCTTGCTTGCTGTGTTTTTAAAAGAAGCCAAGATGAACAGAGCTGGGATCAGGAAAGACTTTGCTACCTACCCCGGTGTCATCCTGGGGACGGATAAGAATGTCGTATTTTTGAATGTGCTTGCTGCAAATCTAGCTGTGCATTGTACAACTGGGGCCCAACTGCTGCCACTGAATGGGTGGGTGGGTGTGGGGCCCAATTTTTGGGAAAAAAGGGAGACTATGCTTGGAGTCACCTTGCGGTGTTTTACATGATTTTAGAATGGCGTGCCATGCCTATATCTGTGTGTCCTCCTCTTTTTCCTTGTCCAGCTGTTTTGTTTTCGCATGAGTATATGTCCTTGTCACTTTCCAATGTGTTTGAGTTGTTTGTCACCTTTTGGACACCTTTGACGGTGTTTTCTAGGTGTTTTACTGTGTTTGTGATTGCCTGCCATTGTTTCCTATTGGCTCGAGTTCGGTTCGTCGAACGTTCGACGAGCCGAACTCGAACGGGAGGTCCGTTCGGCGAACCGACCTCGAGCCGAACCGGGACCGGTTCGCTCATCTCTAATGAGCACCTTGACCCCACAGGTGCTACACAGAATTTTATAATGTTGAACTGTGAAAATGAAAAAATACATTTTTACTACAATATCAAGTAGTATCAGTCAGCAGCCGCCCAGAATGGCCGCATACATTATATGCGACAGTTCTGGGACTGTACCCGGCTCTTCCCGATTTGCCCTAGAGCGTTGGCAAATCGGGGTAATAAGGAGTTATTGGCAGCCCATAGCTGCCACTAAATCCTAGATTAATCATGTCAGGCATCTCCCCGAGATACCTTCCATGATTGATCTGTAAATTATAGTAAATAAACACACACAACTGAAAAATCCTTTATTAGAAATATAAAACACAAACACATTCCCTGGTTCACCAATTTAATCAGCCCCAAAAAGCCCTCCATGTCTGGCGGAATCCAGGATGGTCCAGCGTCGCTTCCAGCTCTGCTGCATGAAGGTGACCGGAGCAGCAGAAGAAACCGCCGCTCCTGTCACCTCCACGCAGCAAATGAAGAGAGCCGCGTGATCAGCTGAGCTGTCACTGAGGTTACCTGGATCCAGCGGTGGATGCAGCGGTGGCCGCGGGTAACCTCAGTGACAGCTCAGCTGATCACTGCCGCTCCGGTCAGCTCCACGCAGCAACTGAGGTGAGTAGCGCGATCAGCTGAGCCCCGAGTTCATTCTCATCCCGCTACTCTGTCTTCCGACATGTAGTAACGACATTTTGCATCACACACGGACATTTCTCACGGACAACATAACCACACATCCGTGCAAGGAACGTTTTATTTGGACTCCCATAGGCTAACATTATGTCCGTGTGTGCGTGCTCCGTCCCAAAAAACGAACATTCTTCCGTGCCAAACGGAGCAAAAAATGTGGAATACACACGAACACACGGAAGATCAAATAACACGCACGTGTGCCTTTAAACATAAAAAAACATATGTGCACGTTTGGTCGTATCTCCGGTATGTACGGAAACGGACCAAACACGCACGTTTTAAACGGATGTGTGTTGCAGGCCTGAAAGGAAGAAGAGCCATATTGGAGTTCAGAATTAGATGAAATGGTTTGAGTTTGCCATGTGACATTGGCAAAGCCCCTGACATACCAGGAAGGTTGTCTCATACACCCATCAATGTGGCAGAATTCAAAATTGCAAATAAGCCTCTGTAGTGCACAGTACATTGTGGTACCGATATATTGTGCTCATCTCGTGCTTCTGGAGACACAAACCACATAAATTAAGAAAGCTTTCATACCTACAAAAATACTAAATATGTGGATGATATCTGTGGTTTAGGCACAATGTAGACCTCAGAAGGTAAGAGGGACAATTTGACTTTGCTGGATTTCTTTCTAGGGAAGGCATAATGCTTTTCTAGAGCCTTTGTGCTACCAGGTAACGTGAAAGCCCCATACATTTTTCTTAACAGATGATGGAGCTGAGTGAAATACAGAACATTTTGGATCAGTTCACATTTATCCTCTATGGTGAGCACCTCCATTAGTGTTTTAATCTACTGTATATCTGAAATGAAATGCTTGATTCAGGTCAAACCCCTGATGGATCCAATGACTAATGAGACAGCAGAGTTTCTCTGGACTCTGTTAGGCCTCTGTTAGGCCTCTGTTCAGCAGCCTCATTTTCAAAGGTGCACAAAACTGTTCTTGACTGCAACTTTGTACAGTCCTACAAAGACAAGTAAAATAATAGAAAGACAAGTAAAATAATGGACACTGCTGGATTAAAGGTCAAACAGAAGTTCAATGTGATTCCCTTTGTCTTCTTACAGTGAATTTTCCATTTAAAATTTTGCCTGAGTCATGTTTTTCAGTGATTTTTTACAAAATATAGGTATTTTGCATCACTGAGTTTTGAAGGCTATAGTTTTTGTATTTCTCTGTCCACAGAGTCATGCGAGGACTTGTTCTCTGCTGAATATGTTGGAGCTTTTATTGGTACTATTTTGAAACACAAAATGTTTTTTTTATCACCCTGTAATCCTTTTTTTATGAGGCAGAATCAAGAAGAAACAGAAATTTAGGATTTCTTTTTATGGCGTTCACTGTATTGTAAAAGTGATAACACAGCGTATTTTATTTTTATTTGATTTTTTTGAATCAGTATGAATACAGGTATTTCACATTAATTTTGTTTTATGTTTTGCTGCTTTTATACAATAAAAACATTTTTTTTGACACAACATGCTTCTGGCATGGTCTAACAGGCCACTGTAGCTAACTAACGTGGAGGTCATCATTTGAATTTGAGTTACCATGATATTGATTGGGCACTCATGATCACATTGAGGGCCTCTTAAATTGCGCGATAGATATTAATCATGGCATTTAGGGGGTTAAACAGCCAGGGGTGGCGAGACCAGCATTCATTGCTCCTGTGCCCACTCGATTGCCATAGGATACGTTTGCCTCATATGTTTACAACCCTATCCGACCATGACGTCAACTTACATCAATGTTCGTGAAGGGGTTAAGCGGAGTTTACCTGGCTGCTGATTGTAGAGGTGAATGTCTTTTATTGCTGCTCCGTGTTCCAATCCAAATAGCAGATGGATAAAAGAGTTGCCTATTATTTTTATGCACTAATCAGGTTAGTAATGAGACCAGACAAGAGCATGGTACAATTTTTCACACAAACTCAAAGTCTTGGTAAAAATAGTTCATGTGAACTAGTATGTAGGGTAAAATTGGATTCATGCCCTGTCCATTTTCCACACAGACACACACAGATCAAAAATAAAGGATTGACAGCTGATTGTCATCTTTTCCAGTAAGCACAATAATAAGGAAAAAGCTGCCAATTGGCAAAGGCATAGGGAACTCACAGGTTATTCCTATTGACTTCTTATACCTTTACTTTCCCCCTGTACAACATAATTTATGAATCATATATACAAATGATACATATTGAAATCTCTCTGCTTCTACTTATACTGTTCTTAGAAAAGGCATCATAAACCTAGTGACAAATTCCATTTTAATGGAAACTGTCATCTGATGCATGCTGCCCAAACTGTGGATACTATGAATCAGATCCTAGCTGTACAGTTGAATAACGAAATATTTTTTTTTTAATTTTCATGAAATGCTATGGTGTGTCAGCAGGGCTGCCACTAGGAATTTCAGGGCCCCATACTGGCAAAAGTTCGGGGCCCCCTTGATGCTCCACCCCAGCTCCGCCTCTACCCCAGCTTTGCCTCCACCCCACGAATCTTCCACAGTGTAACTGCCACTCTTGGAAAAACTTCACTTCTGCACTACAACCTCACCAATCACACATTAACCCTTCACATGGAATACCGTATCACACACGCAGCCATCAGATATTTGTTTTGGCCAAAAGATTTTTTTAAGCCTGCCTCCAAGACAAGGTAGACTCTTTTGGCAGGGTCCTACTCTAACTTTTTTTTTCTTTTTAAATCTAAAGGCCACTTTACACGCTGCAACATCGCTCAAGCAATCTTGTTGGGGTCACGGAATTTGTAACGCACATTCGGTCTCTTTAGCGATGCCGTTGCATGTGACACCTATGAGCAATTTTGCATCGTTGCAAAAACGTGCAAAATCGCTCATCGGTGACATGGCGGTCCATTCTTTAATATCGTTGCTGCAGCAGTAACGAAGTTGTTCCTCATTCCTGCGGCAGCACACATCGGTACGTGTGACACCGCAGGAACGAGGAACCCCTCCTTACCTGCCTCCCGCCCGCAATGCGGAAGGAAGGAGGTTGGCGGGATGTTCGTCCTGCTCATCTCCGCCCTTCCGCTTCTATTTGGCGGCGGTTCAGTGACGCAGCTGTGACATTGCTGTGATGCTGAATGAACCGCCCCCTTAAAAAGGAGGCGGTACGCCGGTCACAGCGACGTCACAGGGCAGGTAAGTAGTGTGACGGGTCTGGGCGATGTTGTGCGCCACGGGCAGCGATTTGCCCATGTCGCACAACCGATGGGGGCGGGTACCCACGCTAGCGATATTGGTACCGATATCGCAGCGTGTAAAGTGGCCTTAACTTCCTTGGTATATATTTATTTTTGATATATCTATTTTTTTCTTTAAGGAAATGTGTCACATACAGTTTTTAAAGTAATTGAAAACAAATTGTGATAATGCAGACTTGTGGATTTAGACCTAAAACCCCTTCAAAGGGAATCTGTCACCAGGTTTTTAACACCTAACCTGAGCGCAGCATAACATAGCGGAAGAGATCCTGATTCCAGTGATTGTCACTTATTGGGCTGCTTAATGTAGTTTTGATAACATCACTAGTTAATCAGTAGGAGATTATCATTACAGTTCTACTTGTCATGCTGCAGGTAGTCCAGCATATTCATGAGCTCTGTATAATTGCTAGATCTGCAGCAGAGAAAACATTGATTTTATCCCAATGAAGCAAACAGCCCAGTAAGTGACACATCGCTGGAATCAGGGTATCTGTTTCTACTTTATGCTGCTTTCAGATGGGGAGCAAAAACCTGCTGACAGATTCACTTTAAGGCTCTTCCAGCAGATAGATAGAATCATAGATAGATAGATGGATATGTGGCACCCCTGAGGCTTCAGTCACCACAGGGTACTGCACCTCACTTAAGGTGCAGTACTCATCCTGGATCCAGAGGAGGTCGGTACCAGTTCCACAACACAAACTCATATACACAACCAGGTTGCCCTCCCCATTGGGGACCAGGCTAGGGTCGGGTCTTAAGGTAGTCACCAAACATGGGGGGCAGCCACCCACTAGTGACAGGGAACCGGGGGAGGAGCAGCCACCAGGGGGAGTTAGGAGCTTACACAACAGTTAGAGTAATCCCCAGCAGGAGAGAACAGGAGCGGGACCGGTGCGGTTCAGGGTGCAGAGCCTTAGGGTGGAATAGACTTCATGTTGTATCACCAGAATCTGCAGGACAGGGGGATTGCATGTCCCTCTGACCACCACGAGATCCCAGAGCACAGTTCCACATAGGGTCCAGAGTCGTGATTACAGTCAAGCCCCACAGCGCCCCTGCGTCACCTAAACATGGGACAGGAGCTAACACTACACGAACCGGGGTCTCTAAGCAGCATCAGGACATGGGGATCCATCTTTAAAGGCACAAGAAGGAGGAGCCCATGGACCACCGTACCAGTTCTAACCTCCAACAGATCTAGGATCGGCTGGGGCCCATCACGGCTGGAACCACAGCAGCTGATTCAGCCTTTTGATTGCTGTCGCCCTGCGCTTTGGCGCCAACGGCCACTACTCTCCTCCTCATCCTCCCCGGGGCCCTGCTCCACCTGTGGGGAGCAGAACCATCCTTGCTGCAACACCTTCCGCCCCGGAGGACAGCGACAGCAGCGGCGGCTAATCCCTGGCCACGTACCACAGGTGGCGTCACAAGACTATCATCCTCATCATTCCCCCACCATCATCCAAATCCCCTTTTATGGTACACCTCGAGGCCACGAAGCCGGGCAGGGCCACCTGTGACATCCACCTGATCGACATCACCGGCCCGGCGATGAGTAACATTTAACCCCTGCCCCGTGGGTGCTATATATAGATGAGAGACGGACAGCCAGAGAGACGGACAGCCAGAGAGATGAACAGCCAGAGAGATGGACAGCCAGAGAGACGGACAGCCAGAGAGACAGAGGGACACATGGACAGATAGATAAATAGAGGGATAGATAGATAGAAAGATAGATAGATAGATAGAGGGATAGATAGAGGGATAGAGAGATAGTGGGGGATCACAGCAGGTGGTGGTGGGGGAATCACAGCAGGTGGTGGTGGGGGAATCACAGCAGGTGGTGGTGGGGGGAATCACAGCAGGTGGTGGTGGGGGAATCACAGCAGGTGGTGGGGGGATCACAGCAGGTGGTGGGGGGATCACAGCAGGTGGTGGGGAAAATCACAGCAGGTGGTGGGGGGAATCAAAACAGATGTTGGGGAGCATAAAAGGTGGTGGGGGAATCACAGCAGGTGGTGTGGGAGATCACAGCAGGTGGTGGGGGGAATCACGGCAGGTGGTGGGGGATCACAGCAGGTGGGGGGTCACAGCAGGTGGGGGGTCACAGCAGGTGGGAAGTCACAGCAGGTGGGGGTCACAGCAGGTGGGGGGTCACAGCAGGTGGGGGGGTCACAGCAGAAAGGGGCTCACAGCAGGTGGGGGGTCACAGCAGGTGGGGAGATCACAGCACGTGGGGAAATCACAGCAGGTGGGGGATTACAGCAGGTTGAGGAAGGTGAGAGGGGGCAGCAGATGAGGGAGGGGGGCAGCGGCTGATGGGGAGAGCAGTGGCAGATGGAGGGGAGGCAGCAGATGGGTTCAGTGACGATGGATCGGGGGCAATGACTGCTGCAGCCAGCACCTGAAGAGTGGGGGCTGGGGCAATGGTGGCGGCTGAAAGGAGAGAGTGTCTATAACTTACTGATCGCTCTCCTCAGCTTCCACAGACACCGGAGTTAGGGGAGCGGTCTCCGGCCCCAGATCCACAGTGATTGTAGAGATCGGTCACAAGGCTGGTCTCTCTAATCAGAGCTGGGGGCGGGTGAAACTGAGGTCACCCAGCTCCAGACAATGATCGGTGCTATAGCTGCACTGCTCAGGGGTGGATTTCAATGTTTCAGCCATTTTCAATGGCTAAAACATTACAGTGGCTGTGATTGGCTGAGCGGCGTTCGTCAGCCAATCACAGCCTCCTTAGGTCCGGAGAGGAGACACCACCCCTCCTGAGGTAAGGCAGAGGTCCCCTCCTCCCTGAATCTAGGATATTTGCAGCGATCGCAGCCACCTGGGTACATCATGGGTCTTTAAGTACCAGGGAGCTATGACGTACCCAGTACGTCATTGGTCGCTAAGGGGTTAACATGTTTTCAGGCTCTAGGTGCACGCTCCCGCTTGGGGCCCCCGTGCGACTGCAGGTGCTGTCAGTGCAACGTCCACACCCCCTGCCCATGGGGCCCAGTAAGCAGAGGAATGAAAGGGGAGGGGCCCAGGCTGTCAGCCGGGCCCCCCCTCCTGCTTGCTGCTCACCGGGCCCGATACAGGAGTCCCAGTAGTAATGCCCAGATGACGGCCCTGTGTGTCAGAGAAAATATATGTTAAAGACCTGGCTGGGGATTACAAGCATGGACAAGACTATCCCAGTGCCGCCCCAGTATTATTGCAGGGGATTAACAGGTCTTGGTCAATTATATGCTGCAGCACTGAAAAGAGAGTTGGTGAGGGGTGCTTTCCCACTGCTCGTTATTCAATCAAAAATCCCAGGTGCTCGAGCTAAATGCTTAAATCCCCACCTTGCATGTTTCACACCTGTTTTTCAAATACTAAACATGCAGGGATTGAATGACAATCACAGTAATTTTATAGCTATCTTCACTACTGGCATTACTGTGATTGGCAGACAACATTGCCACATTGCATCCTCGGATCTAAATAAGACCTGGTGATGCACCGCTCGGCTCATTCTATGACGGAAACAGTGTAGGGAGAACTGCTGGAGAAGGGATAGGTGGGATTTGCACATTACGACATCGCATGCCGATGCTGCGATGTCGAGTGCGATAGCCCCCGCCCCCGTCGTATGTGCGATATCTTGTGATAGCTGCCGTAGCAAACATTATCACTACGGCAGCTTCACATGCACTCACCTGTCCTGCGACATCGCTCTGGCCGGCGAACCGCCTCCTTCCTAAAGGGGCATGCCGTGCGGCATCACAGCGACGTCACACGGCAGGCAGCCAATAGCAATGGAGGGGCAGAGATGAGAGGGACGTAAGCATCTCGCCCACCTCTTTCCTTCTCATAGCAGCCGGGATGCAGGTAAGGTTTTGTTCCTCGTTCCTGCGGCTTTACACACAGCGATGTGTGCTGCCACAGGAACGAGGAACAACATCGTACCTGTCGCTGCACTGGCATTATGGAGACTACGGAGACTACACCGAGGATACGATAACGACGCTTTTGCGCTCGTTCATTGTATCAAAAAGGTTATACACACTACGACATCGCAAGTGACGCCGGATGTGCGTCACTTTCGATTTGACCCCACCGACATCGCACCTGCGATGTCGTAGTGTGCAAAGCCGCCCATAGTGTATTAGAATGAATATTACCTTAAAGTCCTTGCTGCTGCAACATAAAAAATATATTCTATTCTCTAACAATACCACTCATAGCTGGATTTAGTGTAGGGCTAGCCGCTAGAGAAGGTATAATGTAGTAGCGGCATCGAGTTAGGGAATATAGACTTAAGGCTGCTTTACACGCCCCCATTGTTTTTTCATCACGGACAAATCGCTGCCCGTGGCGCACAATATCGCTAGGACGCGTCACACATACCTACCTTCCTAGCGACGTCGCTGTGGGTGACGAACAACCTCTTTTTTAAGGGGGAGGTTCGTGCGTTGTTACAGCGATGTCACACAGCGCCAATAGAAGCGGAGACCAGCCGCATTAACGACATGCCCACCTCGTTGCCGGCAGGACGCAGGTACGTTGTTGTTCGTCGTTACCGGGGTGTCACATGTAGCGATGTGTGCTGCCTCAGGAACAACGAACAACCTGCGTTCAGCACCAGCAACGATATTTGGGAAATGAACGATGTGTCAACGATCAACAATTAGGTGGGTATTTTTGATGGTTAGCGGTCGCTCGTAGGTGTCACAGGCAACGACATCGCTAACGAGGCTGGATGTGCGTCACGAATTCTGTGACCCCAACGATATCTCGTTAGCGATGTCGTTGCGTGTAACGGGGCCTTTACAGTATTTGCTGCTGCAACGTAAAACCAAAAATACATTTCAGTAATAAGTCTAAAATATTCTATTCTCTTATAATACTGTTTTTATATGTATTTAGTGTAGGGATAGCTCTGGGAGAAGGGATAGTGTATTACAGGCATCTAGGCAGCGAGAATTGTCTTACAGTCCTTGTTGCTGCAACTTAAAAAATATTTTCTATTCTCTAATAATACCTTTTTTACCTGAACTTATTGTAGATATATCTGCTGCAGAAGGGATAGTGTATTTGAGTCATCTAGGCACGATTATAACCTTACAGTCCTTTGCTACTGCAATGTTAAACCAAAAGACCTTTTCAGAGTTAAGTCAAGTCTATTTTTTTTTTCTATTATTACCAATTCTAGCTGCATTTGAAACCTTTTGAAGCCAGAACAGTGAGAACAGGTGGTGGGTTGGTTGGTAAATTATGCTTCCAGTTTGTTTTCCAGCACCATACTATCCTCCACATGGCCCACTCTCAGTAGCCAAGAGATGGGAACACATAATACTCGCCCTAATACTCCTTCTTCATACCATGGTGAGTCCCAGGAGACAAGTGATCTCACACTGGGACACACTGAAGAGCTCTTTACATTTGCATGTAGTGATTCTGGCCTTTCATCAAGCACGTTTCAAGAAGTGTGGCGCCCTGGACAAGCCAGGACGTCACAGATACTGCAACAACACACCCCACACCCCGGCTAGGCACATCTAGGTCAAACAAAAATCCTTGTTGCCTCCCTCCAGGGGCTGATGTCCACACCAGGGGGTGGAGCCAGGTGGTTGGCCCCACCCACCAAGGAGTACACAGTCCTGGAGGCGGAAAAAGGAAGAAGTTGAAGTGGAGAGTGTAGTGGAGTGAAGAAGTGAAGTGGCAGTGGAGGAGACTGACCGTGTCCGGGTGCGTGGCCCGGGCACATACAGCCAGGTTGGCAGACGGTGGTGACCGTCTGCAGGAGAGGCTGATTGACGTGAACCGTAAGGACCGGGGACAGGCGGTGGCCCGCTGGTACCGGATCGGGAAGCGAAGAGAAGCCAGCACCATTCGGCAGGGCTTACGGACCCCGACCAGGCTAGGAGTCGCTGTAAAACTGGTCAAATCCATTAGCGAAGGGAACCTCCGGGGTTTCCCAGCAGTCAAGACCCGATTGAAGGCAACAGCTCAAACCGTGAAGGGAAACACAGTCACCGCCAAGGCTACAGTTCCCAGGGTCAGAGCCTGCAGGCAAAAGGGGCTCCCTCAGCCTCCATCCAAGCTGGTGAGCGGGTTACTGGTGGGAAGCCACCAGAACCGAGAACATAACACAGGTGCAGGGAAAGGCAGTCACCACCAACGTACCGGGAGAAGAACAACCGCAGACATCTGTGGGACCCGTCCATCCAGCCATTTGTTTTACCGGAGACTTTGAATTCATCATTGGCTGAGTGAGTACCACTGTGCCGTGCGGCACCGCGCTGCCCCCGTGACCCTGCACCTCACCAGGCCCCGTAACCCTCCTGCCATCCCTTCCTCACTGGGCCCCAGGACAACCAACCCCCCTACCCACAGAGGGGAAGAACAACATCCAGGCTGCTCCCTGTCACCGCTCCCGGGATCCCCGTCCAGAGCAGCGGTGGTGTCACAACCTCACCACAACCATGGGTGGCGTCACGGACAATAAATCCCCAAAACCATTCCCCTTTTCACTCACGGGCGAGGAGCGCCGCTCGAGTCCCTGGATCCGGCCCACTGCTCGAGCCACCGAGCAGCAAGCGAAGCAGCAGCAGCGCCGGACCCGAGCGTGGTGAGCGCAGCATCCCCTCCCCGCCCGCGACAGAAGCACATGAGGAGATCATGTGCAGTGATGTCAAAATATGTAGGCAGCGACAATCAGAAGAAGATGATGGTGGAGATCATCAATTACTGTCTCAAGAGGAGGTAATAATGAGACACAGTTGCCAACAAGTTGTTAAGTGAACAAGTCAGGAGGTGGACCAGTGGAGTAAATGTAATACGAGGTGGTGGAGGATGAAGTCACTGACCCAATCTTAGAAGGTGATATGCAGAGTGAGAACAGCAGTGTAGAGAAGGAGGGACCTGCAGTACCAGAAAGGGCAGTAAGAGGCAGTGGGGTGGCCAGAGTTAGTAAGCATTATACTGTTTCCCGCATAGATGTGAAGAATGGAGAATCGGGAATGTTGATGCTTTCTCTGGTGTCCTGAGAAGGGAGACTGCGATCTCTGAAACACGTTGACCTGACCTGTGCATAGAATAAAAAGAGTATTTAATCAACATCGGTTTTCTGGTGATAGGGTGGCAAAAAAACCCTGATTCTGCTTGCTTCACATCTTTACTGGTTTCCTACGGGGCTGCAGCTGTTCACCTTCTACAATGCTGATACAGGAGTTGTGACTTTTACAACTCCACCAGGTGAGTGTATACACCTGCACACGCCATCTGGTCTACCGGGTAAGACCCTATTTGCTCTCTTTTCTCCACAGTTTTTTCTCTGCTTTGCTGTTTTCAGCAAGTTTTCAGGCCAAGGATTAGGTGTTCTCCAGTCTGGGGATTTTTTAAAGAAAGTGTGGATGAAAAAAAACCCTGTCATTTTCAGCATGTGCCATAGCAACATCAGCAGGGGCCTGACCACTACCAGCTTTACAACCACCAGCATGCTCAGTCACATGTCATCAAAGCCTCTGACTAGGTAGGCTGATCACCTGAGTCCACAATCAGTGTCTGTGGTTGACACACCTGCCTCTTTCCCTGTACTATATCCTTATTAATCCTATGTCAAGGACGCAGGCGCCGATGCTTCCCGCCCTGTACCTGTCATTGCATATTTGCAACCAGCATCAGCAATTAAGTCCACTTACTTTGTCCAAGTGCACACCTGTCAATACTCGTGGCCTTGGAATACAAGTGGAAATATGCAGCCATCCACTCACAGGCCCGAACACTAAACACTTGCTTTTTGTAAATAGGCATTACCACTGTAGGAGTCACGCTCTTTTTAAAGTTGCACAAAAATGTATTCTGAGGCCCTCATTTAAGTGTCTTTGTCATAATGACTATGGAATAGTTGGGAACTGGGGATTCTAAGCTGTCCCTTAATCTAGGGGGCCCTAAGCTATCCCTAACCTGAGGGCTACTCTGTATAGTGGAAAGACCGGAGTCTCCTTCCTGGCCTTTCTCCTTACCAGTCCTGATCTTATTCGTCCTCACCTTTTCCCCAGGGAGAGATGGGCCAAGAGTGAGATGAAACCCTCAGATTAAGACAGACAAGGGAAATACAAAACTCTTTCACTCAGCACACACACACAAAGGTTAAGACAAAAAGGGATTCAGGAGGAAAAACATGAGTATTAAGGAAGCTACAAAACAACAGGGATAAACTCCACAATGACACCAACCAATAAGCACAACTTTCACCAGTAAGTCTGGGACACCACACCTCACGGACCAACATAGACAAACTATAACTGGCATGGGTGGGAAGATTCAACCAGCATAAATAGGAGGATAGCAGATGTGATAGGCCTCACCACAACATGTGATGAAAGGAGCAAGCATGCCAGCAGAGATTAGCTATTGCTAGCCTGCCTATGAATCAGCACACATTAGGTTGATGCCCTAGTCTGCCTGTGTTGATCACAGGCACCAGAGAAACCATCAGAAAGAGTATTAGAATCTGCATCTGAAAGATCCCAACTCCACCATGACAATCAGCGAAGTTTGTTCAGAACTTTGTTTGACAGTCTTCCAGAGTGTATTGTAATCCCTCCTTTCAATTTTTACTAGGCCTTGCACTTAGTGCATAGGCTTTAACACAGTATGAGTCCCACTCTTTTTAAATTGTAAAAATAATTTTTATAAGACCCTCCTCTAAGTGTCTTTCAGGGTGTATTGCCATCCCTTAAATACGTAAAAAAAAAAAATAAAAGAAATATGGTGAGAGATCACTATGTTCACATGTTGCATTTTTGTAGCATATTTTTCAGCATTTTATTCATAAATTGTAAGCGAATTATAAGCTGATTTTTACAGTTCCAGCAATAGCAAGATATCCTAAATTTCATAAATTTAATGCACGTTTTTTTTTTATTGACTGAAATGGAAAACTGCTTTGTTTTTTTAGGGAAGCAGTATGTCAATTCTTTCAGTATTTTTGCAGCATTTCTCAATATTGATAGCGATGAGAACGCTCAAAAACACAGCAAAAACGCTATGTGTGAACATAGCCTAAGGGGCACTTTGCACACTGCGACATTGCAGGCCGATGCTGCGATGCCGAGTGCGATAGTCCCCGCCCCCGTCGCAGCAGCGATATGTGGTGATAGCTGGCGTAGCGAAAATTATCGCTACGCCAGCTTCACACACACACTCACCTGCCGTGCGACGTCCCTGTGGCCGGCGACCCGCCTCCTTGTTAAGGGGGCGGGTCGTGCGGCGTCACTGCGACGTCACACGGCAGGCGGCCAATCGGAGCGGAGGGGCGGAGATGAGCAGGATGTAAACATCCTGCCCACCTCCTTCCTTCTGCATATCCTACGGAAGCCGCGGTGACGCCGGTAGGAGATGTTCCTCGCTCCTGCGGCTTCACACACTGCGATGTGTGCTGCCGCAGGAGCGAGGACCAACATCGGAGCGTCGCGTCAGCGTAATTATGAAATACGCCGACGCTGCACCGATGATACGATTACGACGCTTTTGCGCTCGTTAATCGTATCATCTTGGCTTTACACACTGCGATGTCGCATGCGATGCCGGATGTGCGTCACTTTCAATTTGACCCCACCGACATCGCACCTGCGATGTCGCAGTGTGCAAAGTGCCCCTAAGGGTATGTTCACACATGGCATTGACCCATTTTGAAGAAAAAACACACCAAAAATGCCACTAAAAAATGCACCAAAAACGCAGATGACTCAAAGGAGATTTCATGCCATAAGATCAAGTTTAGGTCAAGAAAAAAGCTTACCAAAAAAACCCCGTGTGAACATAGCCTCAGGGTTTTTGTAAATATTTTCTGCCTTATATTCATATCATTATATAGTAAAGAATGTTTCCACACATTTTTTGCTGTAAAATCCATGTTATTTTCAGGTTTGTATATTTTGCCAACATTCTTCACAGCAGTGACCTGGGAGTCAAAGATGTGTGCAGGGATCTTCCTCATGCTGTTCTTATTCCATTTAAGGGCTGTTTCCATCCAATTAAGCAATTTTCCTGCCCCCCATCCGATCTCCTGGTAGGGTCGGTTGAAACAATGTTCGAGTTTGGCATTGGCTTCCATTATACTCATTACTCAAGTTGAGCCTGTCCAAGTATCCATCCTGCTTGATTCAAGTAATGACTCAGCACTTGAGCATTTTAGTACTCGCTCATCACTATTAATAACTGATATCTTTTGAACATTATACATTTAACACATTGGCACAGTAGAAATAGCGGTAGTAAGAGTAGTAATACTGTGTTAAAAATCTAAAATACTGAAAAGTTAGACACCCTATTAATTAAAAAATAAACATTTAAATAAAGGGTAATAATATTTTCTATTTTTTTTAGTCTAAAGTGAAGTAGTTTATATAATTATTGATTTTCCTTTGTTTTTCTTTTAAATTCTGAGGTCAGGATAAAACAATACAGAACGTAAATTGGTTAATGCCAGAGGTATACTAATTGATTTATCTCTGTCAACTCTTCTTTGATTTTCTTTTTGTATTTCATAAAGATTAAAAGCACAAAGAAATGAGAAAATGGTTAAATGGCACCAGAGAGAATGGTGATAAAACAGTAGTCTTATAGAAATAGGTGTTTTTTCTCTTTTAAGAATGATTTGTTTATTTCACGCTTTGTTGTGCATCATTTAGGTCTGATTCACACTGAACAAATTTAAAGCAATATTTCTGTGACCTTCTCATTGCAAAACTTACTTTCGACATCTCTGAGCTGCTTTTAATGAAGGGCAGAATACCTAGTGTGAACCCAGTCATAATGGAACAGATTAATACGCTCATAATGGCTAGAAACCATTGACATTATATAGTTTTATGTTTCAAATAATATTTACCCCTTCTCAAAATTTCATGTGTATGTACTATAGAAGTCAAAAGGAGCTCTATGAAGTGAACTTCGGAGCTCAGGTCCATCTATACCCGGCAGTTATGGGCTGTGTTATACAGCTGACACCAATGTTCAACTCCTGTTATTGGAAATAACACCCATGCTGGCAGTTACCCTGTTCGATGTCTTTGTGAATAGCAATTATGGTATCTAAGCGTTAGGCAAAAGTCACACTTGAGAGAGACTCGCGCGAGTCTCGCATCGCATCCCCCGACATGGCCGCACACTCTCCTGATATGACGCCCCAGGGGTGATGATCCTGTTCAGGGACACCACAGCACTTGTTTGATATGGCAAATAGGTAATGTCAGTTTTTATTTTATACGTCATGACGCTACTCGCGGCTTGCGGTCAGGGATGTGGATGACCGCCGCTGCAGGTTTTACGAGCATCTAGGGCTGATGTTGTCTGCAGCCAGGTGATGTAGCCTCCCGTGAGTGAGGCAGGCCCCAGGGGCTTGGGTGAGCAGAGTAGCGGGTCCCGGAATAACACAGGCTGAGTCCAAAAGTCTTTGAACTGGTTTTTACTCACTCAGATGTTGTTGTGAGTTGACTCGGGCGTTGCTGTGATTCACCAGGTAAGACCAGGGTTCCTTCGAGCCGGTCTGAGGGTAACCTGTTAGCTCGCATTCCTAGCACTCTGTGTTCGGATAACCCCCTGACGTGAAGTACCATGGGAGTCTATCCAGGGAGTCGCTAAAGCCTTTTATCCCCTATTTTGGGCCCATTTGCCGGCAGCGTGGACCAAGTGAGATGGCTCCAGGCTCTGTCCCCTCATGGGTCCCTGCATTGCTGCTGAGGCTCGGACTCTGTAAGGTTGGTGAGGTACCTGTAGTTCCCCTCACTGGCAGGTTTAGCAGGTCGTTAAACTAAAGTCTGCTCTAGGGACCAGTACCCTGTACGTACCTAGTCACCAGAAGCTCCGTACTCTAACTACCAGGTGACCGTTCTCCCCCGCTAATGGCTACTACTCCGTGCAGGATCTGACTAGTGGCCGCACGCGTATCCACCTCGAGACCGCCGCTCACCACTACTAGACTGGCTCTCCTCCTACTTTCCTGAAAACCTCTGCATTCTCTAGCTCCCAGCCCCTCTGCTTCACCCCTTGACAAGATTTGAAGGCCAGATCCCTCCGGAGACTGCCCAAGGGTCATATCTAATGGTGTGGGAGAACTGGTTGCTATGTGTCTGTGCTTACACACCTCATTCTGGCCCTTAGGGCCCTTAGGATTACCTGGAAGTACTGTCCCAGCATGGGTGCAGTACTCAGTGGCGCCTCACCGGGTCAGGGGCGCCACATTCCCCCTTGATTATCGACAGCACATCCTCAGGCTGCAAAGATAAGAAACAAAATACAAATTTTCCCACACAGGGGAGATATTTACATGTAAACATACCAGGTACCATACCACCACCACCCACCACCCACGAGTCTTTAACCCAAGACCCGAATATTGAGTGATCACCAGTCCTTTTGGTGACCTGGTCTCGGCCTAGTTCACCGTAAACCATTCCAGTAACAGTCCTCCTTGTCCTGGTGGCGTAGGGTAGGCCCCATAAACAGACCTACATGCTTCATTTCTTTGTGCTGGAGAGCAGGCCCCATAAACAGGCGTGCCCCCTTGGTGGTGCAGAGCCATGCCCCATAAACAGGCACACTCTGGGGTTGGTACCACTGGGATAACTATGTACACTGTGAGAGTTTGTGGTTATAGCCAGTTCATAACCTATGGTCCATATAAAGTGCACATAACCTGGTGCTAGAAATGCTTGAAAAGTTCACGCAAAAGTTCTTGCGGGCACATTTTACTTTATCGCTACTTTAACTTTTTCATAAAAAACATTTTAAACTATACTTTTTCTATTGACTAAACTAAATTGACTATATTGACTTCCTCCTTCCAAGGTCAGTGCTTGATACCTCAGTGCACTGACCCTTGGAGGTCGGGTCATGGGCGTCCCCTGGCAGTGGTGACAATGTGGACCTGGTCGAAGCGGTGGGGGTGGAGCCTGGGCTCACTGAGGTCCCCCTTGGACATGGCACCACATCCAAAGCGAACCAGCCTCTCTCCCCCATATGCCGTGTAAATTCCACCACATCCCCCATGTGCAGGTCATGGCCAGGGTGACCACGCTGCAAATGGGATTGCAAGTCCTGCCGGGACACAAAAATCCCCTCTTTTACTCCTGCTTCCACAATAAAACCCCACCCATTACGGCAATTAAACTCTTCCACTACTCCCAGGTGGAGGGAACTACGAGACCGGGATCCAGCCCGCCGCAGGGACTGCTTTTCTTGCAGGTCCCGGGCTTTCAACTGCTCACTCCCCGGGTTGGGCTCCACAAGGGGGTGAGGGCGACCGGCTCTCACCCGTCATTGCTCTCTGTGGACTTGCGATGTTGAGATGGCCCTGGGGTGGGCCTCTCTCAACAGCGATATCACCTGGTCATCAGCGAGCCACCAGGTGAGTGAAGCGCTCTGAATATCTTCCTCCCTGCTGAGGTTTGCTGTGACCTGGTTAAGTCGGGTAGGTGATGGGGTGGCGGTTGTCACTGGCTGCAGGACCTGTTCTCCCTCCCTGGCGGAGGGTGCTGCGACCTCTTCCAGTTGGCAGGGGGACAGCAGCGCAGCCTTGGCTTTAGGTAAACCAACATGGTCTCCATCTCTTACAGAGGGTGCTGCGACCTCCTCCGGTTGGGTAGGTGGCAGCTCTGGAGTTGAGCCTTCGGCAGCTGGGCTGGGCGGTGGTAGGACTTCAGGATCCCTCTCCAGCGGAGAGGATGCTGCGACCACTTCAGGTCGGGTAAGCGGCAGCTCGATGACCGGGCCTTTAGCAACCAGGTGAGCCGAGGACAGGGCACCCGGACCCCTCTCCAGCGGAGAGGGTGCTGCGACCACTTCAAATAGGGATGGCGTGGATGTCGCACCAGCTTCCGATGGTAGCGCCGGCGTGATCAGCCCACCAGGTAAGAAGGGGGTTGCATCGGACTCACCCAGAGTTGGGAAGGAGACATCCAGTGGCGGGATCTCTGTCGCTGACGGTGGTTTGGGCTGAGCATTGGCGGCGCCTCCAGGCGGGCCCCGCTGCACTTACAGCCCAGGTTTAGGATTGCCATCAGCATTCTGTGCCTCCAGGCGGCTACTTCCCATTAACGCTGATCTTCCATGCGGTCAGCAATTCTTTCAACCTCCGCTTCTAGCTCCTCTGCCGTCATGGGCCTTGACCAGCCATGTTCCTTCTGATCACCCTTTGCTGACACCATCTTGCTCCTTCCCTCGCTCATCAGCTTCTCCTCAGGTTTTGGCCTTAGTTTCGTTTCTCCTCCCACAGGACTGGGACATCCCAGCAGTCCAGGGACAGATCAGCCCCCTTCTCTTCCTCTCGTGGGGTCAGAGCGCTCTTGGGATTCTGGGACGGTCACTCGTCTCCATGGGCAGTTACTTCTTCTGCGCGAGCTACAGTCCTTTGAATCGTGCGCTCTTTAAACGGTGGCAAAATGGCGGCAGTTCAAATTTTTCAATCGGGCGGCCGAGGCGCACTGTCACCCGTCTGAATGGGTCTAGTCCAGGATCCTGTTTGTTACACCAAAAGAGATGTGACACCCCAGGTGTGATGATCCTGTTCAGGGACGCCACAGGACTTGTTCGATATGCAAACAGGTAATGTAAGTTTTTATTTTATATGTCGTGACGCCACTCACGGCTTGCGGTCAGGGATGTGGATGACCACCGCTGCAGGTTTTACACTCGTCTGGGCCGATGGGGTCTGCAGCCAGGTGATGTATCCTCTCGTGAGTGAGACAGGCCCCAGGGGCTTGGGTGAGCAGGGTAACGGGTCCCGGAATAACACAGGCTGAGTTCAAAAGTCTTTCAACTGGTTTTTATTCACTCAGATGTTGTTGTGAGCTGACCCGGGCGTTGCTGTGATTCACCAGGTAAGACCAGGGTTCCTTCGGGCCAGTCTGAGGGTTGCCTGTTAGCTCGCCTTCCTAGCACTCTGTGTTCGGTTAACCCCCTGACGTGAAGTACCATGGGGTCTATCCAGGGAGTCGCTAAAGCCTTTTCTCCCCTGTGTTCGGCCCCTTTTCCGGCAGCATGGACCAAGTAAGATGGCTCCAGGCTCTGTCCCTTATGGGTCCCTGCATTGCTGCTGAGGCTCGGACTCTGTAAGGTTGTTGCGGTACCTGTAGTTCCCCTCACCGGCAGGTTTAGCAGGTTGTTAAACTGGAGTCTTCTCTAGGGACCTGTACCCCGTACGTGCCTAGTCACCAGGAGCTCCGTACTCTAACTACAAGGTGACTGTTCCCCCCCGCTAATGGCTACTACCCCGTGCAGGGTCTGACTAGTGGCCATGCTTATATCCGCCTTGCAACCGCCGCTCACCACTACCAGACTGGCTCTACCCCTCCTTTCCTGACAACCTCTGCACTCTCTAGCTCCCAGCCCCTCCGCTTCACCACTTGACAAGATTTGAAGGCCAGACCCCTCCGGAGACTGCCCAAGGGTCCCATCTAATGGTGTGGGAGAACTGGTTGCTATGTGTCTGTGCGTACACACCTTGTTCTGGCCCTTAGGATTGCCTGGAAGTACTGTCCCAGCATGGGTGCAGTGTTCAGTGGCGCCTGACCGGGTCAGGGGCGCCACACTGACAGGAACAGGTCAGCTGCATGTATTTTCATGCAGCTGAGACGGTCCTATCTGGAGAGTGTGCGGCCATGCCGGGTGATGCGATGTGAGATGTGAGATGTGAGATGTTCAAGTCTCAAGCAAGAGTGACTCAGATAGAGGGTAACCGCATCACCTCTGCCACCTTATCCGTTCTCCAACATGCCGATTGCAATATGCCAATGAGTTGTCATCGATGACACAGCCAATTGAAGGCTGCCATGTCTGCCTTTTACAACTTTAAATAAGTTCAGCACTTTAGGCTATGTGCGCACTAGAAGTTACTTTTTCTTAAGAAAAAAACGGTTCCTCTGAAGGAGTCCCGCACCCGTGGTAAAAACCGGGCTAAAATCGCACCCGCGTTTTTGCCGTGATTTGTCGTGGTTTGCCGCTGATTTCCCGTGGATTTACCGTGGATTTTCTGCATGTTGGTCCCCGCGGATTTTTACCATTATCTATGGCAAAAACTGCAGGTACCTGCAGAAAAGAAGTATATAAGTAAATCCGCAGGTATAAAAAAACGCAGTATGCGCACAGCATTTTTTAAAACCCATAGGTTTTGCTGGGGAATTGACTGCAGCAATGTTAGACACATTTTCTGCAGCAAATCCGCGGCAAATTTGCGGCAAAATTAGTGGTAAATCCGCAGCGTGCGCACAGTCATGCACAGATGTCCATTAAAAGAATATTAAAATCCATAATATAAATCAATAAAAAACAGAATCCACAACCCTGTAAAATCCATAGATGCAAATAAGTTTAATAAAGTTTCTGTCTCGCAGTGATCATAATTTATACACTTTTATTACTCAATATGTTTCGATCATAAGGCTGGATTCACACTTACATATGTCTCGCACGAGTGTAATCTGAGAAAATCTCACAGTGCACTCGGCCCCATGTAAGGCAATGCTGCAGCTCAGATCTGTGAGTTTTTCCTCAGCCCTAAATAGACTAAGGAAAAAATCGCCGCATGCTGCAATTGTCTGCGAGAGCCGTATCACTCGCACCCATTCAAGTGAATGGGTGTGAGAAAAACATCGGAATGCACTCGGATGTTATCCCAGTGCAGTGCAATATACGCAAAGGCTAACAATGGAGGAGATAGGGAGATTAAGCCATCCCTCTCCTCCGCAGCTGTGATCCGATCTCAGGAACAGATTACAGTCCCATGATACTCGGACCACGCTTGCAGCAGAGCCTGAGCCGGGGGTCATTAGCATATCGTATCCGATGCTATAACATTGGATGCCATACGCTAATGTAACCTCAGCCTAAAGCCTGATTTAAACGTTGCAATTTCGCATACAATATCGTATGCGATTTGCAACGCCCCCATCGTATGTGTGGCACGTTCAATTTGTTGAACGTGCCGCACAAATGATTAACCCCCGTCACACGTACTTACCTTCCATACGACCTCGATGTGGGTAGCGAACGTCCACTTCCTGGAGTGGGACGGACGTTCGGCGTCACATCGACATCACGCGGCAGCCGGCCAATAGAAGTGAAGGGGCGGAGCTGAGCGGGACGTAAACATCCCGCCCACCTCCTTCCTTTCGCATTGTGGGCCAGGAGCCGCAGGATGCAGGTAAGATCTGTTCATCGTTCCCGGGGTGTCATACACTGCGATGTGCGCTACCCCGGGTACGATGAACAATCTGACGTGCAATTCTAGAGAAAGGTACGATGTGTATGCGATGAACGTTTTAACGTTCAATCGTAATCGCATGTACCTGTCACATACTGCAATTTACCTTACGATGCCGGATGTGCGTCACTTACGAAGTGACCCCGCCGACACATTGTAAGATACATTGCAGCGTGTAAAGCGGGCTTAAGAAGAAGGAATGGCAACAGCCACTTAATCAATGGTTTCTTCCTTCAGCTGAGACATTATTAAAAGTATTACAATTTACAATGCCTGTGAGACAAGTATAAAAGCTTTTTATTTGCATCTACTGTTAACATTTGTCGTGGACATGCTAGTACTCTCATTACTATAATTAAAAGCAACCACTTAATCCTAAACAAAATGCAAACTACTTCACTAATTCATCAGCTTCAAGAAATAAAATATCCCATTAACAGCCTTATGAGAAATGCCAGATTGATACTAGCCTTTAAAATATACTGTGATTCAAACGTGAAAAAATTGAAACATATATTTTCCATGTATTAATCCATGAAAGTAAACTGTCTGTTTTTCTGTTTTTGAGCCATCTTTTATTTGATTTGAGTATTGGTTATGATATTCAACTCCTGGCCTTAACCTAATTTGTCAAAAAGTCCTTAATATGTAGCAAGGGCACAGCTTTAATTGATTTCACAATAAAACACTATTTAGTCATTTTCTTTTGAGAGTGTCTTTGAACTTTGAATACTCTAAATAGGTCTCATGAATCACTATAATTATGCTAGTTGAAGCACATCAGAAGATCAATTGTAAGCAAATGAACATTAACTAGCAGACTATGTGGCCAAATGAGACCACGTTTTCCGAAATTGTTTTGTGTTTTTAACATCTTTTAACACTTTTACCTACCTTATCCTAATAAGCTGGTAACAGATGTGAACTTTATAGGTCAAAATTATAACTGAGATAGGTAAAATATTATAACACATGATAATAAATACTTTGACATGTGAAGTCTTTGAAGTCTTTTGTATTAAATTAATGTCACTTCAGTATATTAATTGCTAATAATCAGTTACACAGCCATGCGGATGATATGTGTATGGTCAGTGTGTGCTATGGTCTTTACTCAGAGCCTCCTCAGTTAGGCAGGCTTTGCACGTTGTGACATCGCAAGCCAATGCTGCGATGTCACACGTGATAGTCCCCGTCCCCGTCGCAGGTACGATATCGTGTGATAGCTGGCGTAGCGAAAATTATCGCTACGCCAGCTTCACATGCACTCACCTGCCCTGCGACCGTCGCTCTGGCCGGCGACCCGCCTCCTTCCTAAGGGGGCGGGTCGTGCAGCGTCATAGCGACATCACACGGCAGGCGGCCAATAGCGGCGGAGGGGCGGAGATGAGCAGGATGTAAACATCCCGCCCACCTCCGTCCTTCCGCATAGCCGCCGGCGGCAGGTAAGGAGATGTTCCTCGCTCCTGCGGCTTCATACACAGCGATGTGTGCTGCCGCAGGAACAAGGAACAACACCGTACCTGTCACGGCAGCGGCATTATGGAAATGTTGGTGAATGCAACGATGATACGATAACGACGTTTTTGCGCTCGTTCATCGTATCATCTAGCATTTACACAGTACGATGTCGAAAGTGACGCCGGATGTGCGTCACTTTCGATTTGACCCCACCGACATCGCACGTGCGATGTCGCAACGTGCAAAGCCACCCTAAGGCTATGTGTCCACGGGAGAATATAGCTGCGGATTTTTCTGCATCAAAATCCGCGGCTTTCCCACAAAATCTGCACCTTTTCAAAGGTGTGGATTTGCCGCGGATTTACCGCGGATTTGCCGCGGATTTTGGTGCAGATTTTTTTTTGTTTTTTTCTCAATTTTAAAGCCAAAATCCGGATGAAAATCCTCAACAATAATTGACATGTTGCAGATTTTTCCGGATCAAAATCCGCACGAATTCCGCTGCGGAAAAATCCACAGCATGGGCACAGCATTTCCAAAATGCCATAGAAATGGCTGGGAAGTGCCTGAGCTGCAGATTTTCGGGAAATCCGTGGCTTTTCCGTGAGAAATCCGCGGCAAAATCCGTGCATTTTCCGCAGCGTGGACACATAGCCTTAGTCCCTATTATGTTTTCTAAGCTCTGTGTACTTCTCCTTTACTCTTACTTAATGTTATTTTTTTTCTACTAGAATCATGTGAAAACATAAAACATTGTAGTATGGTTTCTTTTTCTCTATAAATATTCAAAATTAAAAAAAAATCCATGTAGTATAAAAAAGAAAATACCAGATAGGAAGGTAAAGGATGCAGCTGTAGTTGATTTCTCTCAGTATCTTTCATATTAAAAATTGTGGGAGTGAAGAAAAAGGATTATCTTAAAGCACCAAGAAAAGCACTTATATCACAGTAGGAAGTGCCCATCCCCAACAGCAAAGAGAGATAAATTGAACATTTGCAGACCCAGAGAAAGAATGAAAAACATCCAAAATATGCAGGTTGTAGATTAAAAGAAATGTCTACTCTACATCATAGGCCTCCTTTACACATCCATGTAAAACATGAAAGTATTGCATGGTCCTTGGAAAAGGTGTGTATGTATGTGAGTGTTCCATGTGCTGTCCATGTGCTATCCGTGTGACATCCAGAGAACACACGGACCACATGAGCTGGGATACTTACCTGTCTCCGGCGTTGCTGTCTCCTGCACTACTGTTGCTTCGGGGGCCGCGGTGAGTAGAGATGAGCGAACCTCTGAAGGCTCGAGTTCGGTTTGGTTCGACGAACCTCTCAAACCTCATTGAAAACAATGGGAGGCAAATACAAACACATAAAAACACATTATACATGTACACATACAGTTAACAAACATTGCCATAACACTTACAGGTTCCCGCGACTCGTCCTGCACTCTGTCTCCTGCCGCTTTTCCTTCCGATAATCGCTGCGTCCTCCCAGTAACCAGCAGTGATGATAGGACCTATCATGACGTCAAAATAGCATGTGACCAGTCACGGGTCTATTATCTCATTTGCAACAGACTGGTCACATGTCTAGACGCCATTGCTAGGTCCTGTCAGTGCATCTCTCATCGGTACGCAATGATCATTCCAGCATGTCCGTGTACCAGCGAAATGCTCTGGCACATGGTCGACTCCCCATTCCTGCATGTGTTTGCTCTTTACAGAGTCAGCCCACATGCAGGGACTAGCTGTCACAGCCGGTAAATATCGGCACCGGAAATCACTTGAACGGAGTACCGTTGCTATGGTAACCGTCTGTCAGTGGTGACGTCGCCGCTTACAGCGTGCAGCTGCTGCTCACTCACTGAGTGAATAGACTGCACGGGAAGCAGCAGCGTCTTCCTCCCATGCAGTGCTGTCTGATGTAGCAGAGCTGCATGGGTTGAAGGAGAAAGAAGACAGAAGAGGAGGATCGTGGAGGGCTGACAGGGAGTAATAAACATGAAGTCTCTAATGTGTCTGTGTATTTATTTCTATTAAAGTATTTTTTCTCACTGTGGTGTCTTTTTTTTAACCCTTTATTGGAGATTCTTAATGGCCGGGTCAAACTTGCCTGACATTAAGAATCTTTGGCTTAATACTAGCTAGTAAAACAAAGCTAGTATTAACTCATTATTACCCAGCAAGCCACCCGCCTTCAGGGCTGCTGGAAGAGTTGATACAGCGCCAGATGATGGCGCTTCTATGAAAACGCCATTTTCTGGGGTGGCTGCGGACTGCAATTCTTGGTAGAGGCACCCAGAAAGCTCAGGCCAACCTGTGCTGCAGGTTCCAATCCACAGCTGTATAGTTGTACTTGGCTGGACAAAAAATGGGGCAAAGGCTATGTCGATTTTTTTTTTAATTATTTCATGAAATTCATGAAATAATTAAAAAAGGGCTTCCTTTATTTTTAAGTTCCCAGCTGGGTACAAATAGGCAGCTGGGGGTTGAGGGCAGCCGTACCTGCATGCTCTACCTGGCTAGCATACAAAAATATGGCGAAGCCCACGTAATTTTTTAGGGGGGCAAAAAACTCCTGCATACAATCCTGGATGGAGTATGCTGAGCCTTTTAGTTTTGCAGCTGCTGTTTTCTCTCCTGCATACACTAGTGAATGGAGCATGCTGAGCCTTGTCCTTCTGCAGCTGCTGTCTGCTCTCCTGCATACACTAGTGAATGGAGCATGCTGAGCCTTGTCGTTCTGCAGCTGCTTTCTGCTCTCCTGCATACGCTAGTGAATGGAGCATGCTGAGCCTTGTAGTTCTGCAGCTGCTGTCTGCTCTCCTCCATACAGACAGACAGCAGACAGCAGACAGCAGCTGCAGAACTACAAGGCTCAGCATACTCCATCCAGGACTGTATGCAGGAGTTTTTGCCCCCCCCAAAAAAGTTACATAGTCTTCGCCATGTTTTTGTATGCTAGCCAGGTACAGCAGGCAGCTACAGGCTTCCCCCAACCCCCAGATGCCTATTTGTACCCGACTGTGAACCAAAAATATAGGGAAGCCCTTTTTTTAATTATTTCATGAATTTCATGAAATAATTTAAAAAAAAAATTACATGGGCTTCGCCCAATTTTTGTGTCTAGCCAGGTACAACTAGGCAGCTGGGGATTGGAATCCGCAGCTCAGGATGCCCAAGCTTTCTGGGCACCCCTGCTGCAAATTGCAGTCCGCAGCTGCCCCAGAAAATGGCGCTTTCATAGAAGCACCATCTTCTGGCGCTTTATCCAACTCTTCCAGCTGCCCTGGTGACGGGTGGCTCGCTGGGTAATAATGGGGTTAGGGCTAGCTGTATATTATCAACTGGCCCTAAGCCCAAAATTCATGGTGTCACGCCAATATTAGACATGGCCACCATGAATTTCTAGTACAGATTAAAAAAAAAACACAACACACAGAAAAATCTTTTTATTAGAAATAAAGCACAACACAATTAGTGACTCCATCTTTATTGATATAAAGAACCCCCGTCCGCAGTAATCCTGGGTCAAGGGTCCCGCGCCGTCCAATCCGGATCCAAAATCATCTGATCGGTTTTTGCTGAAAGGAAAAGGGATCAGATAATGTGTCAGATTCAAGGGCCTGAATCACATGACTCAGCAGCTGATTGTATAAATGGCTTTTATACAATCAGCTGATGCATCAGTGCAAAAAAACCCCAAAAAATACACACTTCTGTGCAGACTCCTGTCCGACAGCATCAGCTATTAGCTTAGCCGGCCGGGCGGTAAAAAGCCGGCCTCACCGCTCGACTTATAGTGTCAGCTGATTCCGTCAGGTGACCGCATCAGCTGATCATCGCCAGGTCTGAGAGAGAAAAGCCCAAATAAAAGAGATCTCTGAGAGCTGCAAGATGCAATACATAGAGGACTGGAAGAGTGAATTAGAGAACTCCCAGAAACTCACCATCTACCGGTCACTGCAAAGGGACTGCACTCTGGCCCCATATCTGGAAAGGCTACGCCACCCCAAAGACAGGCAGACCCTGAGCCTGTACAGACTGAGTGCCCACAGCCTAGAGGTGGAAACAGGGCGACACCGACAGACATACAAGCCGCGGGAGAACAGACTGTGCCAGCACTGCCAGCAGGGGGCTCTGGAGGACGAGGCGCACTTCCTGCTGCACTGTGACAAATACTCAGCAGTGAGGGCCTCCCACTTCCAGAAATTTACCACCCATAGCCCGGGCTTTCCATCCATGGATGAGGACATGAAACTCCGCTTCCTACTGGGGGAAGAGGAATCAATGGTGGAGATCGCCGCCCAATATGTCACCACATGTCATAAGCTGAGGGGAACCTAAGACCCCTAAATGGACTGTCAGAGCCCAAATTGTGCCCCCCAACTCCCCATAACCCTGATCCCCTCCCACCACACTTACTGTATTTCTCTTGCTTTGGCAACACTAATTGTATTTTGGTCCTGCCAATAAAGCATATTTGAATTTGAATTTGAATTTGAGAGAAGATAGAAAAAAGAGAGAGAAAAGAGAGAGAGGGAGAGAGAGAGGGAGAGAGAGAAGAGAGAGAGGAGAGAGAGAAGAGAGAGAAAGAGAGAGAAAAAGAGAGAGAAGAGAGAGAGATAGGAGAGAGAAAAAGTGAGAGAGTTAGGAGAGAGAGGAGAGAGAGGGAGAGAGAGAGAGAAAGAGAAAAAGAGAGAGAGTGAAAAGAGTGAAAAAGCGAGAGACAGAAAAAGAGAGAAAGAGAGAAAAAGAGAGAGGGGGAAACAGAAAAAGAGAGAGAAAAATAGAGAGAGAGAGAGAGAAAAAGAGAGAGAGAGAAGGAGAGAAAGAGACAGGAAAGAGAGAGAGAGAAAAAGAGCGAGAGGAGAGAGAGAGAGAGAAAGAGAGAGAGAGGAGAGAGAGATAGAGAGAGAGAATGAGAGAGAGATAGGAGAGAGAGAGAGAAAGAGAGAGAGAAAGAGAGATAGGAGAGAGAGAGAGGGGGAGCGACAGAGAAAGAGAGAAAAAGAGAGAGAGATAGAGAAAAGGAGAGGGAGGAAGAGAGAGAGAGAAAGAGAGAGAGAGAGGGAGAGTTAGAGAGAAAGAGAGAAAAAGAGAGAGAGAGAGGACAAGAGAGAGAAGAGAGAGAGAAGAGAGAGATGAGAGAGCAATGCAGCCTCATTCCGTGAACTGCTCCGATTTTAGAGGTGTGTCCCGTGGCTCACAGCTGATGTCTGGTTCCTCCTTTCAGTGCATAATTAAATTAAATTATAATTATAAATAAATAATAATTATGATTTAAAATAAATGAAATTTTTTACCGGGACGCAAACTCGTGAAGTACTGCTTTTTAGGCAAGAGCTCTATCCATTGAGCCACTGGCTCTATTGATAAACATAGGAAGATTTGGTTATCTTGACTTTTGCATTGCAGACTGAAGTCCCGGCGACAGCGCGGCTTACTTCAGGTACTGCTGGAGAGAACACAGAGCGCTCCCTGTCATCTTCATGTAGCAGAGCTGACAATGTCGTGTGAATTACTTCGGACCTGGGTTGTTGTTTTGGGATTAATAAAAAGGTAAATGAGGGGTTTTTGTCTTTTTTTCCAAATAAAGGATATTTCGCTGTGTGTGTTTCTTTACTTTCACTTTCAGGTTGATCATGGAAGGTGTCTCAGGGAGACGCTTGTCATGATTAACCTCTTATTACCTTGATTGCCACCGCACCAGGGCAATTCAGGATGAGCTGGGTGGAGTCCCGGGACTGTTGCATCTAATGGATGCGGCAATTCTGGGCGGCTGCTGGGTGATATTGTTAGAGTGGTGGGCTCCCCATAATGTGGCGCTCCCCATCCTGACAATACCAGCCTCCAGCGGTGTGGCTTTATCCTGGCTAGCTGGCTGGTATCAAATATGGGGGGAACCGCATTTTTTTTTTCTGCACGATATAGACCTGCCCACCTGCGGCTGTGATTGGTTGCAGTGAGACAGCTGTCATTTATCATGGGGGCATGTCTGACTGCAACCAATCATGGGCGCCGGTGGGCGGGGAAAGAACGGAATAACTAATTGAATAATGAAGCGGCAGCCATGTTCAAAAGAAGAAATGCTGCTGGAGATTTGTGACAGCCGTGCAGCGAGACGCCCATGATCGGTGAGTAGGAAAGGGAGAGGGATTGTGCTGGGGACGCAGGGCGCATGTAGATACAAAAGGTGCGCACATACTTACTGTGAAAAGCCACGCTTTTAGTGCTCGATCTGTTCTCAAACGTAACTCGATCATGAAATTGGCGAATCTCGAACATCGCTCATCTCTAGCGGTGAGTGCAGTGAATATTCATGAGCATAATGAGTGGGCCCGGAAGCAACAGCAGAGGCAAAAACAGCAGTGTCGGAGAAAGGAAAGTATATTTTTTTAATTTTTATGTAACCTGTGTTTTCTCCATTATGTGACACACTGATCTCACATAGATTACATCAGTGTGGGGTACGTGTGACATCCTTGCTGTCGGCAGAAACCAGACATGTTGCCATGTGGCACAAAGGAAAACAGGTGTGCTTCATACAGACACACAGACCATGTAAAAAATGGATGTGTGACCAAGAACATTGATTTCAATGGGTCTACCTGAGTCTGTGTCTCCGGTATGTGTGAAAACGGATGTCACACATACCAGAGATACAGATGTATGATGGAGGCCTTAGGTCCCCTTCACACATTCGTTTAAAAAAATGTGACACATTCCTTTTTGACCATACGTGTGTGTGTGTGTGTCTATGTCATTCATGGGACATCCATGTGTGTCCTCCATGTGACATCCGTGTGACGCGTGTCGGAATAAATGCATTACACTGAAATGAATGTTTTTTATGTGTTAAAGATTATCAAAGATAGATGATAAATTGAAACATAGATTTTACAGCTAATAGCCAAATATATTAAGATTAAGTCTTCAAACAGATCCAGGGTAGGCATCTGTATGAGATGGCTTAGTGAATAGAACATTGAGCATGGTTTTGGACATGATTACCCTGGGGGTCCCTTCCAACTCTACCATTTTATGATTCTATAATTTGATGCCATAATTAAGAGTTGAGCAGGGTTCGTGGTTTGTGGTTCTCCAGTTCGCGGTTCGAGTGATTTTGGGGGCTGTTCTAGATCGAACTAGAACTCGAGCTTTTTGCTAAAAGCTCGATAGTTCTAGTTACGTTCGAGAACAGTTCTAGCAGCAAAAAGCCAAGCTAATTACTAGCTTGTTTTCCGCTCTAATAGTGTAAGTCACTCTATGACTCACACTGTTATGAAATTTCAGTGTATAGTGTGCGGGGACTGCGCATTCAGATCACTGCTGCTGGAATAATGGCGATCGCCATTTTTTTTTTTTTTTCCTTGTCTTCCTTCCCTAAGCACGAGTGTAGTGGGGCGGGCCAGCATGTCAGCCAATCCCAGACACACACACGGCTAAGTGGACTTTTTGCCAGAGAAGCAAAGGCATGTGTCATAGGCTGTCCATGTCCCATGTCCCTGCATTAAAAAAAACGGGTATCTGCCCGTCTGGATGCCATTATCTGCCTTCTGCATCTGGGTGTCAGTTACCACTGGCGCAGCTCCTGTCTCCGATACTGCTGTGTACGCTCTACACACAGCGCTATACAGAATAGGGATAGAATTTTCTTTTAGCCCTTGTAAGGGATAATTACAGCAGGCTCAGAGCCATAGGTGACAGTCAGGTCCGTGGAAAGAGTTTTTAACAGCTACAGATAAGAGCGTCTGTGTAGCTAAGGTCAGGGAGTTCCTTGCTGCATTTCACCATTAGGGGGGATAGAAAGTGAGGCTTCCTTTCCTCTACACTGACCCACAACCCGGCCACTGTACCCTCCTGCCCTTTGAACACTCAAGCTCATAGTTACTAAGCTATGATACTAGCAAACACTGAGGAAACTTAGTGGCATCCTAAAAGTGGCTGTTGGACTTCATTAGTCTCCCACTGGTGCAAAGCAATTTGCAGCACCTCTGCATTGCACACTCAAACTCATTTTTACTAAGCCATTATACTAGCAAACACTGAGGAAACTTAGTGGCATCCTAAAAGTGGCTGTTGGACTTCATTAGTGTCCCAGTGGTGCAAAGCTATTTGCAGCATCTCTGCATTGCACACTCAAGCTCATTGTTACTAAGCCATTATACTAGCAAACACTGAGGAAACTTAGTGGCATCCTAAAAGTGGCTGTTGGACTTCATTAGTGTCCCACTGGTGCAAAGCTATTTGCAGCACCTCTGCATTGCACACTCAAACTCATTTTTACTAAGCCATTATACTAGCAAACACTGAGGAAACTTAGTGGCATCCTAAAAGTGGCTGTTGGACTTCATTAGTGTCCCACTGGTGCAAAGATGTTTGCAGCACCTCTGCATTGCACACTCAAGCTCACTGTTACTAAGCCATTATACTAGCAAACACTGATGAAACTTAGTGGCATCCTAAAAGTGGCTGTTGGACTTCATTAGTGTCCCACTGGTGCCAAGATATTTGCAGCACCTCTGCATTGCACACTCAAGCTCATTGTTACTAAGCCATTATACTAGCAAACACTGAGGAAACTTAGTGGCATCCTAAAAGTGGTTGTTGGACTTCATTAGTGTCCCACTAGTGCAAAGCAATTTGCAGCACCTCTGCATTGCACAGTCAAGCTCATTCTTACTAAGCCATTATACTAGCAAACACTGAGGAAACTTAGTGGCATCCTAAAAGTGGCTGTTGAACTTCATTAGTGTCCCAATGTTGCAAAGATATTTGCAGTACCTCTGCATTGCCAACTCAAACTCATTTTTACTAAGCTATTATACTAGCAAACACTGAGGAAACTTAGTGGCATCCTAAAAGTGGCTGTTGGACTTCATTAGTGTCCCACTGGTGCCAAGATATTTGCAGCAGCTCTGCATTGCACACTCAAACTCATTTTTACTAAGCTATTATGCTAGCAAACTGTGCTGCCAGTTTAAGGGCCATAGTTACATTGTCCGATATAGTTATTGTTGTTTATTTTGCTGTCAATAAAGGTAGACCACCGCTGCAATCTACACCACCTCTCAATTTTTACTAACACATTTTAAGTGCACAATCTTGTCGCAATATAAATAAGGGGCAAAATGACAGATGCTGGTGGAAAGGGGAACAGGCATGTTGGAAAAGGAAAAAAAGTTTGTGTCCGTTGGGAAGGTGGCAAAGCTCCATTAACATCTGCTGAAGATAGGCCATCTTCCAGCAAAAGTAAGATGTCTACTACTTTCCATGGACAATCAGATGTGCTCCCTTTTTTACGAACACGAACAACTGGAACAAAGGTAGATGATGGCCAAAAAAAGAAAATGCTTGAATGGATCTCAAGTGGTCCAACAAGTGCCCTGTCCGCCACCTCAACTACTGCATCCAAAAAACACCAGTCCTTGGAGTTGTCATCCCAATCACACTTGCTTTCTCCCAGCTCTGAAGTCTCCATCCGCCCTGCACAGTATGGTGGAACTGAGATGGCTGAGTCTGCAGAGCTGTTCAGTCACACTATAGCCTGGGAATCAGAGGTCTTCTCCCAAGATACAGTGAGTATAGACCAGAAAATGGTCTGCAGTGATGCCCAGAACCTTTGTGACTCAGATTCAGGCCATGATGACAAGGTTTGTGAGCATAATGTTGACCCTTATTTACAAACTGAAACACGTGTTGTAATAGACCATGAGGAACATACTGATGACGATGAGACGCAGATTCCAGATTGGGATGACAACTTAAATATTCGTTCAGGGCAGGAAGATGCTCGGTTTGAGGGGGGGAGTGCAAACACAACGCTTGATAAGGAAGTTCTAGGTTCCACCTACTGTCAACCCACAGTCAGGCACTCGAGGAGGTCAACAGAGGCAGTAAAGGAGGATGCTACTGATGACTTTACCTTGCGCCTTCCTGGACAGAGAAGGAGTACTGGTAGCACATCTATAACTGCATCCTCAGCCACCACTCTGCCTCTGAGCACTAGTCGGGGGGGGCTCAGCAGGTCGCAAGCCCTCTAAGCCTTGCCTAGCCTGGTTCTTTTTTGACCTTGCAAAGGATCACCCAAATCTGTTAGTAGAGGTCAAAACCTCAGCAGTTTGACAACTTCTTCCATGAGTCGTCACATGAATAAATATCATATGTCCCAGTAGGAAGCTCACCGTGCTGCAATGTGGTCTAGTGGAGCGAACCATCCACCGCCTGCCCCTTCCAGTGCATCCGCGCGCTCTTCATCTTCTAGAACTGTGGGGACAGCTATCACACCTGGTTTTCCACGCACAACTTCCGCCACTGTAACCGCAACAGGCAGTTTGCTTGGTAGGTCGTCAGTTGGTTTGGAAGGGGAAACAAGTGCGAGTGTACAGCTCTCTCAGACATCGATAGCATCAACGTTGGATGAAGGCAACATCATGTCTACGCCTGCACTTTCCTCACAAACCTGCATTTTTTCAGGGACACCCTACTCACCACCGTCTACACACAGCAGCCAGATCTCTGTCCCTCAGATGTGGACAAATAAAAGGCCATTTCCTGCGACCCATGACAAAGCTAAGAGGTTGACTTTATCCCTCTGTAAGCTCTTGGCTACCGAAATGTTGCCTTTCCGCCTGGCGGACACACAGGATTTTAGAGACCTTATGTCTGTCGCTGTGCCCCAGTACCAGATGCCCAGTCGCCACTACTTCTCTAAGAAAGGTGTGCCTGCGCTACACCAGCATGTCGCACACAACATCACCGCTTCCTTGAGAAACTCTGTGTGTGAACGGGTGCATTTCACCACCGATACTTGGACCAGTAAGCATGGACAGGGATGTTACATGTCGCTGACTGGGCACTGGGTAACTATGGTGATAGATGGTGAAGGGTCTGCTGCACAAGTCTTGCCATCCCCATGACTTGTGTGTCAATCCTCTGTCTGTCCAAGTTCCTCCACTGCTTCTGCCTCCTCAACCTCGTCTGGGTCCTCCACCTCCGCCCCAACCCTGCCTGGTCAGGCCATCAGCATTGGAAATACACAGAAGGAATCACGCACCCCTCATTACTATGCTGGCAGCAGAGCGCAACGGCATCAGGCGGTTTTTGTCTTGAAATGTCTTGTAACTAAGAGTCACACAGCAGCTGAGTTGTGGGCAGCTCTGGAGACTGAGTTTGGTAAATGGTTGTCTCCACTCAACCTGCAGCCTGGTAAGGCCGTGTGCGACAATGCTGCAAACCTGGGTGCGGCCCTTCAACTGGGCAAGGTGACACACGTGCCTTGTATGGCGCACATGTTAAACCTTGTTGTCCATCAATTTTTAACACACTATCCCGGCCTAGATGGCCTTCTGACCAGGGCATGAAAACTGTCTGCTTACTTCCGCCGTTCAACCTCCGCAGCTCAGCAACTTGCATCGCTCCAGACGTCTTTCGGCCTGCCGGTTCATCGTCTGAAATGCGATGTGCCGACACACTGGAGTTCGACTCTCCACATGTTACAGTGACTGTGGCAGCACCGCCGAGCCCTGGTGCAATACGTCATGACGTATAGCCTGGGCCAACGAGATGCAGAGGTGAGGCAGATCACCCTGATGGAGTGGTCTCAGAATAAGGACCTATGCACCCTTCTGCACAGTTTAGACATGGCGACGAATATGTTTAGCGCTGACAATGCCATTCTCAGCATGACAATTCCAGTCATTTACATGCTGGAGCACACGCTAAACACTATTCGGAGTCAGGGGGTGGGACAACAGGAAGGGGAGGATTCATATGCGCAAGAGACAATAACATCACCAAGGTCCAGACGTTCATCATCACCAAGACGGCAGGCATGGGACCATGGGGGACAGGGATCAACAAGGGCGCATGGTAGCAGGCGAAATGTTGAGGAATTTAAAGGAGAACATGAAGAAATGGAGGACGAACTGTCCATGGACATGGAAGACTCAGCGGATGAGGGAGACCTTGGTCAAATTTCAATTAAAAGAGGTGGGGTGGAGATGTCAGAGGAAGAAAGAACAGTTAGCACCTCTATGCCACAAACACAACGTGGACTTGGTCCGCATGGCTGCGCCAGACACATGAGCACCTTCTTGCTGCACTACCTCCAACATGACCCTGGTATTGTCAAAATTAGAAGTGATGATGACTACTGGCTTGCCACACTATTAGATCCCCGGTACAAGTCCAAATTTTGTGACATAATTCTAGCCATAGAAAGGGACGCACGTATGCAGGAGTATCAGCAAAAGCTGTTACTCGATCTTAACTCAGCTTTTCCACCAAACAACCGTGGTGCACGGAGTGAATCTCCCAGTTTTAACTTGACAAACATGGGACGGTCTCGTCATCTTCAACAGTCTACCCGTACCAGCAGCACCGTATCTGGTGCTAGAAACAGCAATTTTATTGAATCTTTTCATAATTTTTTTAGACCATCCTTTGCAAGGCCACCAGAAACAACAAGTCTGACACATAGTCAATGGCTGGAGAGGATGATACAGGAGTATCTCCAAATGAACATCGATGCCATGACTTTGCAAATGGAGCCTTGCTCATTTTGGGCTTCAAGTCTTGAAAAATGGCTAGAGCTTTCTACTTACGCCTTGCAGATCTTGTCGTGTCCAGCTGCCAGCGTTGTCTCTGAACGTGTCTTCAGTGCTGCTGGGTGTGTGCTGACAGATAAGCGCACGTGTCTGTCCAGTGACAATGTGGACAGACTAACGTTCATCAAAATGAACAAGTCATGGATCCACAAGGAATTTACTGTGTCATCCTGGGGGGAGTAAATGCTTGTGTATTTTGAATGTGCTTGATACAAATCTACCTGTGAAGTGTACAACTGGTGCACAAGTGCTGCCACTTAAGGGGTGGGTGTCTGTGTGGCCCAATTTTTGGAAAAAAGGGAGACTCCACTTGGAGTAACCCTTGCTTGCTGTGTTTTTAAAAAGGAGCCAAGATGAACAAGTCATGTTTCAGCAAAGACTTTGCTACCTACCCCGGTGCCATCCTGGGGACGGTTAAGGATGGTGTATTTTTGAATGTGCTTGATGCAAATCTACCTGTGAAGTGTACAACTGGAGAACAAGTGCTGCCACTGAATGGGTGGGTGTCTGATTGGCCCAATTTTTGGAAAAAAGGGAGACTCCGCTTGGAGTAACCCTTGCTTGCAGAAAGTTCTAAAAATGATCCAAGATGAACAGATCTAGGATCAGCAAATACTTAGCTACCTACCCCGGTATCATCCTGGGGAGGGTTAAGGATGGTGTATTTTTGAATGTGCTTGATGCAAATCTACCTGTGAAGTGTACAACTGGGGCACAAGTGCTGCCACTGAAGGGGTGAGTGTCTGTGTGGCCCACTTTTTGGAAAAAAGGGAGACTCCGCCTGGAGTAACCCTTGCTTGCTGTGTTTTAAAAAGGAACCAAGATGAACAAGTCATGTTTCAGCAAAAACTTTGCTACCTACCCCAGTGCCATCCTGGGGACGGTTAAGGATGGCATATTTTTGAATGTGCTTGATGCAAATCTACCTGTGAAGTGTACAACTGGGGCACAAGTGCTGCCACTGAAGGGGTGGGTGTCTGTGTGGCCCAATTTTTGGAAAAAAGGGAGACTCCGCTTGGAGTAACCCTTGCTTGCTGTGTTTTTAAAAAGGAGCCAAGATGAACAAGTCATGTTTCAGCAAAGACTTTGCTACCTACCCCGGTGCCATCCTGGGGACGGTTAAGGATGGCGTATTTTTGAATGTGCTTGATGCAAATCTACCTGTGAAGTGTACAACTGGGGCACAAGTGCTGCCACTGAATGGGTGGGTGTCTGAGTGGCCCAATTTTTGGAAAAAAGGGATACTCCGCGTGGAGTAACCCTTGCTTGCAGTATTTCTAAAAATGATCCAAAATAAACAGATCTAGGATCAGCAAAGACTTAGCTACCTACCCCGGTTTCATCCTGGGGACGGTTAAGGATGGCGTATTTTTGAATGTGCTTGATGCAAATCTACCTGTGAAGTGTACAACTGGGGCACAAGTGCTGCCACTGAAGGGGTGGGTGTCTGTGTGGCCCAATTTTTGGAAAAAAGGGAGACTCCACTTGGAGTCACCTTGCGGTGTTTTACATGATTTTAGAAGGGCATGCCATGCCTATATCTGTGTTCCTCGTTACGCTGTTTTGTTTTCGCATGAGAATTTGTTCTTGTCACTTTTCCATGTGTTTGTGTTGTGTTGTGAGTTGTTTGTCACCTTTTGGACACCTTTGTGGGTGTTTTTTAGGTGTTTTTATGTGTTTGTGATTGCCTCCCATTGTTTCCTATGTGGTTCGAGCGGTTCACCGAACCGGTTCGCCGAACCGAATGCGAACCAGACCTCGGTTCGGCGAACCGAGCTCGAGCCGAACCGCGACCGGTTCGCTCATCTCTAGCCATAATCTATGAATCGATAAACATAATCAGTTGAACAGGTATCTGTACCTATTATTGTATATCATTGACAAAAGTAAAGATGAAATTAGTCAATGGTAGATGCAAAATCAGCACAGTTTTATCAAATTGTCTACAATATATATTGTGTATCATAATCACATAAGATGAATTACTAAATAAATAGCTCATCATCAGGGCTGCCATCAGGGCATTACTACTGGGACTCCTGTACTGGGCTCGGTGAGCAGCAGGCAGGAGGGGGGCCCGAACACGCTGACAGGCCCCTCCCCTTTCATTCCTCTGCTCACCGGGCCCCAGTTCAGGGGGCATTGACAGTACATTTCGCAGGGCGGGCTGGCCCTGCAGTGAGCAGAATGCGGGGCCCAGACACGCTGACAGCCCGGGCCCCTCCCCTTTCGTTTCTCTGCTCACCGGACCCCATGGGCAGGGGGCGGGGATGTTACACTAACAGCACCTGCAGTCGCACAGGGGCCCCAAGCGGGAGCAGGCCCCTAGAGCCTGAAAATGTGTTAACCCCTTAGCAACCTATGACGTACTGGGTACGTCATGGCTCCCTAGTTCTTAAGGACCCATGACATACCCAGTACGTCATGGTGAGATCACGGTGCCGGAGGCTACGATCACTGCAAATATCTTAGATTTGGGGGGGAGGGTCCCTCTGCCTGACCTCAGGAGAGGTGGTGTCTCCTCGCCGGACCTAAGGAGGCTGTGATTGGCTGACAAACGCCGCTCAGCCAATCACAGCCACTGTAATATTTCAGTCATTGAAAATGGCTGAAACATTAAAATCCAGCCATGTTCAGTTCAGCTGTAGCACCGATCATTGGCTGGAGCTGGGTGACCTCAGATTCACCCGCCCCCAGCTCTGATTGGAGAGACCGGCCTTGTGACAGATTTCTCCAATCACTGTGGATCTGGGGCCGGTGACCGCTCCGCTCAGCTTTACTCCAGTGTCTGTGGAAGGTGAAGGGAGCAATCGGTAAGTTTAAAGACACTGTCTCCTTTCAGCCACCGCTATTGTCCCAGCCCCCACTCATCAGCCCTGATCCAGCGGCACTGAACCCATCTGCTGCGTCCCCTCCACCTGCCACCGCCTCCCCCATTAGCCGCTGCCCCCCTCCCTCATCTGCTGCCCCCTCTCCTACCTCTCACCTTCCTCCATCTGCTGTGATCTCCCCACCTGATGTGACCCCCCCACCTGCTGTGACCCCCCACCTGCTGTGACCCCCCCACTTCCACCTGCTGTGACCCCCCACCGCCACCTGCTGTGACCCCCCACCCTCACCTGCTGTGACCCCTACCCCCACCTGCTATGACCCCCACCCCCACCTGCTCTGACCCCCCACCTGCTCTGACCCCCCACCTGCTGTGACCCCCTACCTGCTGTGACCCCCCACCTGCTGTGACCCCCTCAACTGCTGTGATACCCCCACCTGCTGTGACCCCCCACCTGCTGTGACCCCCCACCTGCTGTGATCCATGTCTGTTCCTGATTCCTGTCTGTCCTGTCCTGCCTGTACCTGGTCAAAGTCTGTTCTGCCCTGTTTGCACCTGATTCCAGCTTGTCTTGTCCAGTTGGCATCTGGTTCCAGTCCATCCTTTCATACCTGTACCTGGTTCCTCTCCATCCTGTCCTGTTGGTACCTGCTGTATGTCCGTCTTGCTCTGTTGGCTCTAGTGACTCTGCTAGTCCATCCTATCCTTCCTGTACCTGGTTCCAATCCACCCTGTCCTGCCTGTACCTGGATCCACTCCATCCTTCCCTGTTTGTGACTGGTTCCTGTGCATCCTGTTCTGTTGGTTCCTGCTAGCTGTCTGTCCTGCCCCGTTGGATCTAGGGACTCTGCCTGTCTGTCTTAGCTGTGCCATATGCTTCAGATACCCTGTGGTTACTGTCCTGCTATTGACTCTGCCTGTTTGTCTTGCCCATTCTGTCTGCCTCAGCTACCCTAGTGGTCCTGGTCTGCTAGTAAATCTGCCCAAGCTGTCTACACTAGTCACTCTACCTGTCTGCACCTATGTTCATCCCTGCCCTGGGGGTCAGCTGCCACAGTCACGGTCTCTGCTCTGGGAGTAGCACTTGGCATCCACCTCTCGGTGGGTGCTTAGTCAAGCCCCTCCCACTAATAGGTAAGCCTAAGCTGTCTACACTAGTCCCTCTACCTGTCTGCATCTATGTCCCATCCCGGCCCTGGGGGTCAGCTGCCACAGTCATGGTCTCTGCTCTGGGAGTAGCACTTGGTGTCCACCTCTCGGTGGGTGCTTAGTCAAGCCCCTCCCACTAATAGGTAAGCCCCGGATCTCCCTGTGGTTCATTGGGTCCACTTCTGCTCATCGCATTACCATCTCTGGAGACAAACATTACAGTTTAAAGTTGCTGTGGTGCTGAAAAGTGAAATTTGTATTCATCTTCAGCTTTTGCAGAGACTTGAAGGTATTGATGTAAAATTAACTGATACTTGTAACTGTTCATAATTTACTCAAGAATGAAAAGTGCCCAGGTCAAGCTACCGAAAAACAGCATCAATGATTGCTCTGGAGAATATCATCAAAAGAATACCATAAACACACTCACACACATCTTTTTGGAATTATGGCCAAAAAGTTCAAACTTGGTTCCATAAGACCATAATATGTTTCCCACATTCCTTTAGCAGACTTGATATAGGTTATAGGTTTAGAAAAACAGGCAAGCTTGAATGTTTTGCTTCGTAAGAAAATACATTTGTCTTTCTACACTACTACACATGCCAAACAAATAAAGAACATAAAAGATTATTATCACATATAGTATGCAAAAATTATGGAAGCTCCATCATTGTTTCTGTAGGCTTCTTGGCAGCCTCCTGCACAAATTTTCATATATTGTGTTTTATTATTTTTATAGGGACATTTAGTTCTAAGTAATATCACTGTTATCACCCTTCTCCTTATCACATAAAAAAATGGGATCCCTTTGCTGTGTCATAAACTGTTTATGGATCATGGCTTTTGCTGTAAAATGCAACTCAGACAATGTTAGGAATTCCATCTAAAACGGCTAAACTATATATGTCATTAATGAGAATTACTTGAAATTATGGCCCTTGTATACTGACTACTATTTAACATATTTTTAAATGTAAGTGGCTAATTCTGAACACACAATTATGAGAGAATGTTCACACTTATGAAACCAAATGTTTTTGCATTTGATATTTTTTATTTTCCCATCAAAATTATTTTCACTTGTTTTTCAATGATTTTGTACAGATTATTTAGTGAATCCTGCCCTGAGCAAGCGGTTGGACACAATATATATATATATATATATATATATATATATATATATATATATATATATATATATATATAATTTATAATATGCTTGATATGATTCTATCTATATGCAGATGTTACATTATCCAATATTTCAATATTTTCAGATTAAAGCCTGAAGGTCATTGAGTTAGGAGGGGGTATATTAATGTTCTATTCTATGTAGATTAGTTCACCTTTAGCTTTTTTCAATAAATATTTAAATGAATTGGAATTGAGTTTTTGTTTCATATGCTTGTCTTTTGTGAATATATACATTAATTTATTATTTGGTCTTAGTCCGAATATGCTCCCAATTATTAAGCTGCTTTTCAACTTTGCCAATTAAAACTTTACTCACATTGCAATAAATCAAGTATGTTACAGTGCTGGTACAAGATGTATCTCTAACTGCTGTATCATGCATTTTTCATGATGTTTTAATCTATTGTAGCATTATAAAAAAAATAACAAGCATTGTGCATTTTACTTGCTTTATTGTATAATCAGAATTATGGCTCGTACTTCTCCTTGCAGTGCACTTCACTGAAAATGAAGAATATCATTGAAAATGAAAGACATTATTACTCTTTTTATTTTCATTTATTGTGTATTACAAGGATAATATGTTAAGTGTAACCATATAATTGACCTGTATAATACTTATTTGTATAAATTAGTTTTACAAGTGTACTCTACAATTTTCTTTGAGCATAGATGCTAAAAAAAGGATGGGTAATAAAATGAAATGACTAGTAAGTTGGGTGAGAAAGCAAGAGATCTGGCACAACTCATTTTGATATTACAAAATGAAATGTTCACATAAATCTTATGTGTACATGGGCAGAATCATTTCAGGCCTCATCAGAGCTGAAGGTCCCAGCCTATTGTAAAGAGGGCAGGAATTCAGCACTCATGGTGGTGATCAGAAGGTACGTCGAAGAGCAGATGGGTGACTGAGAAATGTGAAGCGGCTGGAGAGACGAGTGGTAAGGTGAGTTTAAGTAATTTTTTTTCTATTCTTTAAACATTTGCTGAATATTTATGATTCTGCAAAATACCAGCCAGTTCATTACCTTTAAAAATTCAACTTTATTAAATTTAATATAAAATTGTCATTTACAACCATATGTGTCAATCATGGAGTCATTAAAAATATCACACTGGACAAATGATTGTGCCAGAGACATAATAGTAGAAAACAACTGCTTTACCTCATATTCAATACATAACCCAATAACAGGCCCCTATATACCATTATAACTTTAATTCACTATTTGGTATAATTTTCTATAATAACATTATCCACATAACCATGGATCATACCTATGATGATTGCATATGATTTCCTGGGCTGCACTATAATAATGCTAATCTGCAGGACTAAGATCTATACCTGTCGTGATTCCTGACAATGTTTACATTGAGATAAATAAAGAACTCCCTAGCACACGGGCTCGCCTGGCTTACCGGGTGCCGATTCCAACAGTACGGTAACCTTGCTGCGCATATGTGAACATGGTTGCCACGGTAACAATACCGAGGCAGCTGGTACGCAGCAAGCGTTCCAACCACCGGAACCTGGAAGAGGCTGAGATGTACCCGCAAGTATGGGTGATCTCGCGTCAACAACAGTGAATAGCTGTACATACGGCACCACACGTGATAGGAATTTAGAGTCACATGCACCACTATAAATAGGTGCACTTTTCAAAGATACTTGCACACGTCCCCTGAAGAAGTGGGAAACGTGCGTTGGGATAAAGGACACTCAGGCCAGCCACTATAACTGTCAGGTTAGTAAAACGCTGCTCATAGATCTGCAATTAATAATAACTTTGGATTCAGCATTTCATGTAATGAGAGCACCCACGTGGGTAAAATATATCAAGCTGAATATCCTATAATACATTGGTTGCAGACAGTATGGAATTGTAAGTAGATACACCATATATACTCAAATAAGCACAAGTTTATTAGACTAACCATCCTGGATAACGGTTATTGGTTATGTATTGCACATGAGGTAAAGCAGTTGTTTTCTACTATTATGTCTCTGGCACAATGATATGTCCAGTGTGATATTTTTGATGACTCCATGATAGACACATATGGTTGTAAATGACATTTTTATATTAAATTTAATAAAGTTGAATTTTTAAAGGTAATGCACCGTCCCAAATGGTTCTTCGTGGTTATATAGATAATTGGTGGGATCCCTTGATACACGGGCTACTATATCAGGACAAATGATGCAAAATACCAGCCAGTGACTACCATTTTGCGTAATCTATGTGGATTAAAAAAAAAAAAAAATCAGCATATTTAAACATTACATTTGATACTATTTGAGTTAAATTAAATTGCACTCAAACATAGTCACTATCTCAAGTTGTCAAGCATGTCTTTCCCTATAAGCCACTCCAAAACATCTAAATTCTGTGGAGTGTGGCACAGAAATTTTACACAATCTTCCATATGAGACGTTGTACGCCTTTTGATCAAATTCAGTAGCAAGTTTTTCAGCTGTGTTTAAATAAATATGGCCATTTTACTTTTAGTTAATAGTAAATTTTGCTTGCTAAATTATTTATGAAGAACTAACATTTATTGAAAATTTTGAACAAATTTGCCATTTTAACTCCTTTACCCCCGGAATTTTTTTGTTTGTTTTTTTTTCCTCTCCTTATTCTGAAAGCTGTAACTTTTTTATTTTTCTGTCAAACTTGCCACATGAGGGCTTGTTTTTTGCGGGATGACTTGTCATTTTAAATGAAACCCTAAGATTTCCATGTAGTGTACTGGAAAATGGGAAAAAAATTCCAAGTATGGAAAAACTTAAAAAAAAAGTGTGATTGCATGATCGTTTTTGAGATATTTTATTCAACGTGTTCACTATATGGTAAAACTGATGTGTCAGTGTGATGCCTCAGGTTGGTATGAGTTTGTAGACACTAAACAGGAATAGAAAACCACTAAGTAACTCCCTTATGAAATTACTAAAATGCCACAGCGTCATAAAACAAGATTTTTATTAATACAATTAAAAAATGACAATTTTACCTTTAGCACAGTAGGACAGTGAAAAACAAAAATGAGTCCCTCCTAACAGGGGAGGGGTAGGTGCAAGCACAATGAGACCATTGACCAATGTGAATGCATTCAGGGGAACTCCATGCTGTCAACTAGTAAGTCAGAGGTTCATCACTATAACTAAAGTTTATAAATTCCTTTTTGTGACACATTCTGCCACTTCAGTATGGATCAAGATGAGCCTGTGAGGGGGGGGCACCGCCACTGTAATGAATCAGAAGTACATTACCCAAGTAGCACCACAGTAGCAGTATCCAGCCTCAAAACAAGCACATCCACTCCACTGATGGACAAACATATTCAATATGGATAGAAACCATAAAATCACATAGAAGGCAGAAACAGAATACAAGTATACAGACCTGACAGATGGAGTATCAGTGTGCCCGCAACCACCACGCCTCGACGCGTTTCACTAACTGCTTCTTCGGGAAGCAGGTGTGACTTACTAGTTGACAGCATGGAGTTCCTCTGAATGCATTCACATTGGTCAAGCATAGGTTCTGCTACACGCTGGCATTTTGTAACTGCACCGTGTGTGTGCATTTTGGGGATACTCTAAGTTTGGTTGCATGAGGTCTTTTGGTGATCCTTAGACCACATGGTTGGCAATACAATTGTATATGGTTATTTAGTCTGACATCTGACCTATACCAATGGTCTCATTGTGCTCGCACCTACCCCTCCCCTGTTAGGAGGGACTCATTTTAGTTTTTCACTGTCCTTCTGTGCTAAAGGTAAAATTGTCATTTTTTAATTGTATTAATAAAAATCTTGTTTAATGACGCTGTGGCATTTTAGTAATTTCATAAGGGAGTTACTTAGTGGTTTTCTATGGATATGATGCTGTCTAAAGGATGTTAAGATGTGGTATATGTGGTTTGTTAGACTAAACAGGAATAGGTTTACTTTTATCTAAGGGGTTAAAAAAATTCAGAAGTTTGTCTAAAAAAAGTGGTGCACTTTTTGCACCATTTTCCACAACCATTAATGTTCTCATTTTTCAGGTTTTATTGCTTAGTTATGGCCTAATTTTTGTGTCTTGAGCTGACATTTTTAATAGTACAATTTTTGTGCAGATGCTACATTTTGATCGCCTGTTATTGCATTTTGCAAAAAATTTGCGAAATCCAAAAAACATAATTTTGGTGTATGGAACTGTTTTGCTGCTACACAATTTTCTGATCAGATTAATTTATTTTTATATTTTGATAGATTGGGCATTTCTGAACGTAGTGGTACTAAATGTGTGGACATTTTTTCTTTTTTTAAGCCTTTAATTTTTAATGGGGCAAAAGAGGAGGATTTGAACTTTTAGATATCTTCATTTTTTTTAATTTTCTAAAACGTTTTCTTGTCCTTGTTTTATTTTACTATTCCACCTAGGGGACTATAAAGATCAGCAGGGTGATTGCTCATTCATTTCTATTGTTCACAGCTACACATCTTTGATCACCCGAAACACTCATCTCTTGTAACAGAGGCTGCTCTGCGACTGTTGAAGAAAGTGATTCATGTGAGCTACAGGAGTCATCACATGACTCTGTACCACCATGGCAACTATTGGTTCTCCGTGATCACGTCTCGGCGCTGCTCATGGAGGCTGGTAAGTGCACATTTACCACGGCGGGCATTTAAATCGCGCTGTCACAGTTTGAAGAGCGATTTAAGGGGTTATCAGGCGCAGGTGGATCGTGGATCCACCCATGCCTGTGAGGCACATATGTCAGCTGTTCAAATCAGCTGACATGTGCAGGAATCATGGCCAGCTACTAGCAGCAGCTGAAGGTGTTTACCCCTTGATAATTTAGAATGTACCTATACGTCCTTGGTTGTTAAGGATTTAATATGTGTATATGTTTGCTTGTAAAAACAGAGTTATAGCATGAAATTATATGGATGTTTTTAATATTTTTAAACACATTTGTTTTTCTTTAAGGACATTAGAAGAATTTTAAGTTTAACAGTAAAGATGAAATTTTATGAGAAATGAGAAAAAAAACATGCACCTTACAAATTACAGAATGGGTTTACTTGCATTTGGCACTAATCCATATTTGTCCTTCAAAAGGCTTGGTCATTTTTTCCAATACATCATCAGGCACATATTCTTTTTTTATGAAATACAAAATCTATTAATTTTCAATTTTTCAATTTAAGGGTTATTTTAAAGTATTTTAATGGGTAAAAATTGCCAAGTGCTTATAAAATTATGCCACTTTGCTGTTTGCATCTTTAAAAAAATCTTCTCTGTTCACAAAAAATGAGTGATTTTCAATTTTGTGTACTGCTTGCTTCCTAGGTTGTTTTTCATATCTGTGGTCTATAAGTAATGGTTGGTGTTCTAGCCAAGGAACCAGTGTTTATAGTCTATAGTCAATAAAGCCTGTAAACCAGTGGCATATAACCAATGGCGTCAGACCACGTGGCTGCTATAGAGCTTGTTAGTCAAAGCACCAGCACTTGTTAAACTGTACTGTCCATACAGCTGAAAGCAATGATGAAAGAGGCAGCACTCTACTGACTCCCCCTCCTCCATCATGCTCCTTTGCTGTCTGATGTCTCAATGCAGTGGGTGCAATGTAGTCACTACAGCGAGCTTGACATGCCTTGATGAGCAGAGCTGCAAACCTCTTATCACAGAGACCAGAGCAGCATTGGGCCAAGGAGAGGTGAGTATTTATTTATTTATTTATTTTTTAATCGATGAGTACACTTGTGGCCATACATCTACATGGATGATTATGGGGGTTGTATTATATTTCATTGAGAACTATGTGATGTGCCTTATTGGATATGGAGGCCTATGAGGTGTGGATTATACATTTTGGAGGCCTATGAGGAGTGAATTATACATTATGGAGGCTTATGGGGTACGCATTATATTATATGAAGGACTCTGGAGTGTGCATTCTAACAAATCGAGATGTGCATTTTACATATTGAGGACTATGGGGGTGCTTTATATTATATGGAAGACTGGGGGAGTAAATAATGTCATATGGAGTACTATTGGGGGTGCATTATAGTATACGGAGAACTATGGGGTGTGCATTATAGGATATGGAGGACTATGGGGTGCATTATTCTATATGGAGGACTATGATGTGCATTATATTATATAGAGGACTATGGGGTGTATTATACAATATGAAGGACTATTGGAGTGCATTATGATATATAGATCACTATGGGGTGTGCATTATGCAATATGGAGGACTATGGGGTGTGCATTATTCCATATGAATGACTGTGGTCTCTGCATGACACCATATGCAGGACTATGGGTTGTGCATTAAACTATATGGAAGACTATGGGGGTGAATTTTATCATATGGAGGACAACGGGGGGGGCATTATATTATATGGAGAACTATGGGGTGTGTATTATATGATATGGAGTTCATTATTCTATATGAAGGACTAAGGACTGTTTTTTATACTATATGGAGAACTATGGGGGTGCATTATACAGGGTGGGCCATTTATATGGATACACCTAAATAAAATGGGAATGGTTGGGGAAAGTTTTCAAGATAGGTGTAAGACCATGACAGTCATTTTGAAGTCGGCCATTTTGGATTCAACTTTATTTTTTACAATGAAAAGAGGGTCATGTAACACATCAAAAGTATTGAAAATTTCACAAGAAACCAATGGTGTGCTTGGTTTTAGTGTAACTTTATAAGTTCATTGGTTATTTACAATTTTATGACCACTTATAAAATGTGTCCAAAGTGCTGCCCATTGTGTTGGATTGTCAATGCAACCCTCTTCTCCCACTCTTGACACACTGATATCAACACTGCAGCAGAAATGCTAGCACAGGTTACCAGTATCCCCTTAGACTTTTATCTTTGGGGTCATCTGAAGGCAATTGTCTATGGTGTGAAGATACTAGATGTGAAACAATGGATACTGGAAGCCTGTGCTAGCATTTCTTCTGCAATATCTCTTTTCTGGACAGGTTGAAGCACCCCAGCTGGTGCAAAATGGCAGCTGTAGTCCGGATGTGCCTTGCACTCACTCCCTCCCCCGATGCATGAAGTTTGAAATAAAACGGTAAATTGCTACGAAGGTGAGTGCCTCCAATCTTTCCATATTTTGAATTTCTCATCTGCTTGTGCTGGGAAGAGCACCACCTCGTTGTATACACAACTATTGCAGAAAAATAGAGTGATTTATTTGAACATGCTACTCCCGCAAGTTTAGCGGCTATATATATTGTGCTAAAAAGTGGACATTGCAAAGAAAAAGGTGCAGTGCTCAATGTTTATTGCTTAATCTTAGAGCCCTACTTTCAACATTTAGGGGTACTTCTCACATAGCGAGATCGCTAGTGAGATCGCTGCTGAGTCACATCATTTGTGACATACCAGTGACCTCGTCAGAGATTTCGCTGTGTGTGACACTAAGTTGCGACCTGGCCGCTGATGTGAAATCGCTGGTCGTTAGACACTGTTCTTGTTCATTTTTTGCTCGTTGGTCTCCCGCTGTGCAGCACGCATCGGCGTGTTTGACTGTGGGAGACCAACGAACACCGACTGTGTAAGCAGCGTACGCTGGTAACCAGGGTAAATATTGGGTAACTAAGAAAAGAGCTATGCTAAGTAACCCGATGTGTACCCTAGCTATGTATACAGGGAGCCAGCGCTGGCTGCCTGTAAGCGGTGTATGCTGGTAACCAGGGTGAATATCGGGTAACTAAGCAAAGCACTTTGCTTAGTTACCCGATATTTAACCTGGTTACTAAGCGTAGCATCGTTACACGAGTTGCTGGTGGCTGATGGCTGGTCGCTGGTTGCTGGTGAGATCTGCCTGATTGACAGCTCACCAGCGACCATGTAGTGACGCACCAACGATCCCTGCCAGGTCGGATCGCTGGTGGGATCGTTGGTGCGTCGCTACATGTGACCCTAGCCTTGGACTTCTGCTATATCTAAAATTAGTGTTTAGCACATGACCTTAGCAGACAGATAAGCCAAATCATTTAATCAGTTAAACAAAGAACACAGTACCATCAAGGGTATATACGTTTGTGCAACAAAATGGGCATGAAACAATGATGACCTCATTCAAATGAAATCTGGATATTTTAAGATTCAGCAGGCACCCACTGATGTAGTTATGGAAGCTGAGTAAAAGGCATGCCTTCTCTTTTTATGTTTTTTTACCATATATTAATGATATTCTATTTATATATCTTGTACGAATCTCATATCTTTGGTTGCTTTTTTTTCTTGTATCTTTAGAAAAGCATGCTGGGTCAGGAGGCATGGAGGATCTAAACCCCCAGCAGCCTAAGGTCAGAGACTCTGGGTTCATGGTGACTTAAACTGGCAGCACAAATGGTCTCATAGATGCCTAAATAGCCAACCTCAGCTGTCGCATGGCCACATAAACTGCAATACTGAATTGCGTATCATATGGCTGCTTAAACCGCAGTGCCATAGACTGTTACATCACATGCAATATTGTAGGAAGCCACACTCCTTATTTACCGGATCATGTCAAGAGTCACAGAAATCCCCACATAGACATTACATCGTGAATCAGTGCTTTTCCCCTTTCTAGCAACCTTTATTCTCTACTGATTGATTTTAACCCTCCGTCACATACAATATCGGTTCTAACGAGTTCACATACAATGTGACTGTCAGGCGCAAGCTAGAAAAATACCTATAATATCTAATGTTTCCAATTTCAGTGCTCTAAAAGTGATCAGTGACCTTCATAGGGATGTAATAAAAGAGACTACACATAATCAGGTGCAAAAAAAAACCCATTTACTTAACATAAAACTAATAACTCTGAAATACAAACATTTCAAAGCTCCCACCAAATAGTCCCCAGTTCGACTCTGTCAAAAAACTCTACAAAGAAAATTTATGGAAACAAACTTAATTTTAAGGTACCTTAAGTACTATTAAACACATATTCAATCAGAATTAGATCCTGAAGTTTCCCCAGAAAAATTACACTTGCAGAGCATGTGATGAATAAAAACATAAAATACCAACCTTATTGAGTGTGACGTGTTCACATACAATGAGCCTGAGAGATTAGCGCAGTTATATCTGTCCTCACGGAGAACGGAGCCCGGATTGCACTTAGACAACCCACGTGTCCATGATTCACGGCACACGTGGGTTGTCTAAGTGCAATCCGGGCTCCGTTCTCCGTGGCCCGTGATTGCACTTAGAAAACAACTCACCTGCGCCCGCTCCCGCTGTCCATGGTGCTGATCGCTCCCGCGGTGCAGCATCCGGCCGGCGCTGACTCCCGCAGCAGCTGCTTCCGGGTCGGCTGTGTCGCGCATAATGAATATGCGCGACAATAATGAGCCAGCTCAGAAGCAGCAGGGAGAACGGGCTGCAGAGGACATCGCTGGACGCCGGGTGAGTAAAAATGATTTTTATTTTAAAAGCACGTTTTTTTCTGGCATGTGTTTCACGGACCACACCACTGCGTGGTCCGTTGAACATCAGTGATGCCAGAAAAAAATGGACATGTCTCCGTGCGGCAATCATGCACACGCGGGTACGCCGCACGGAGACACGTGCAGTGAAAAATCACTGACGTGTGAGCAGACCCATTCATTATAATGGGTCTGCGTATGTCAGTGATTCTGGTACGTTTTAAAAAAAGCACAAACGTCCCAGAATCACTAACGTGTGAAAGGGGCCTTACATTGTGCATTTGTGTATGTACAGTATGTGAAATCATATAGGCATTAATGTAGCTCAGGCCTGTCCATTATATGGCCCGCCAAAGGTTTGCTGCAACCCGTGGACCTGTCTGGAAGGCGCCGCTCCTTGCTTCCAATGTTAGAATGTATTTGTGTCTCTCATGCAAATGCATTTGAAACACAGTGTCGACACTGGGGCCGAGCAGACAGTTTGTCAGTCCCTGCTCCAACATGCAGCAGCATCATGAGTTCAGCACTGCCTGTGCTGCAGAAGCAGCAGACATGTTGACCCTGGTAAGAACTCCATGGAGCAGCTGAAGATCAAATGTGTGCTAAGGCACACACATTATAAAGGATATTAGAAAAGGGGGCACAAGATACAAGATGCAGTAGAATATTATGAAAAGGGGCAGTAGGAGGAGAAATTTTGGAGATTGAGAGTGTGTGTGGTGTAGAGATATTATAAAGTGGATACGTTTGGGGGAGGACAGTATGGAGAGGGGCAGTATGAGGGTTTAACATGGTAAGGGGTTGTGTGTGGGAGGAATATTATAAAGAGGGGCAGAGTGGGGGTAGGAATATTATGGAGAGGAGCAATGTAGGGGTGACATTATAAAGAGTGGCAGTGTCAGGGAAGGAAAATTATGGAGGATGGCAGTGTGGGGGGGAGAAGTATTAAGGAGATTGGCAGTGTGGGGCAGATATTATGAAAAGGCGCAGTGTGCGGGTATATTATGGGGAAGGGCAATGTGTAGAGGATATTATGGAAAGGCAAAGTGAGGGGAATATTATAGAAAGAGACAGGGTTGGGGAGATTATAAAGAAGGCAGTGTGGTGGGATGACAATATATCAAGGGGCAGTATGGGTTAGATATAATGGAAAGGCGCAGTGGGAGAGATATTATTCTATGGAACAGTTGGGGAGATATTATGAAGAGTGGCAGTGTGGGCAGATATTATAAAGAGAGGCAGTGTGGAGGGAGGAATATTTTGTGCTGGAAGCACATTAAGGGGCAGACATTTATTTAGAGCCAACCATGTGAGAAATCTTTATTTATGGTCAGAATAATTATAATTTTATTTTTAAGGACATCATGCTAAAGATGGAGGAAAGGGAAGTCTGCATATATGAGCTCTGGGCATGAAATGTCATCTTGGCATGGGGACAAAAGAGAAAGAAATTACTCAAACCAGAGAAGATGTCATCTATAAGGTACGTACATATGTTAATTCATAGTTTTGATGCCTTCAATGTGAATCTACAATTTTCAGAGTCATGAAAATAAAGAAATGACTCTGAAAACTGTAGATTCACATTGAAGGCATCAAAACTATGAATTTGCACATGTGGAATGAAATACTTAACAAAAAAGTGTGAAACAACAGAAAATATGTCTTATTTTCTAGGTTCTTAAAAGTAGCCACCTTTTGCTTTGATTACTGCTTTGCACACTCTTGGCATTCTTTTGATGAGCTTCAAGAGGTAGTCACCGGAAATGGTTTTGCAACAGTCTTGAAGGAGTTCCCAGAGATGCTTAGCACTTGTTGGCACTTTTGCCTTCACTCTGCGTTCCAGATCTCCACAAACCATCTCGATTTTGTTCAGGTTTGGTGACTGTGGACGGCAGGTCATCTGGCATAGCACACCATAACCCTCCTTCTTAGTCAAATAGCCCTTACACAGCCTGGAGGTGTGTTTAGGGTCATTATCCTGTTGAAAATAAATGATGGTCCAACTAAACGCAAACCAGATGGAATAGCATGCCGCTGCAAGATGCTGTGGTAGCCATGTTTGTTCAGTATGCCTTCAATTTTGAATAAATCCCCAACAGTGTCACCTGCAAAGCACCCCCACACCATCACACCTTTTCGTCCATGCTTCACGGTGGGAACCAGGCATGTAGAGTCCATCCGTTCACCTTTTCTGCGTTGCACAAAGACGCGGTGGTTGGATCCAAAGATCTCAAATTTTGACTCATCAGACCAAAGCACAGATTCCTCTGGTCTAATGTACATTCCTTGTGTTCTTTAACCCAAACAAGTCTCTTCTGCTTGTTGCCTGTGCTTAGCAGTGGTTTACTAGCAGCTATTTTACCAGGAAGGCCTGCTGCACTAGGTCTCCTCTTAACAGTTGTTCTAGAGATGTGTCTGCTGCTAGAACTCTGTGTGGCATTGACCTGGTCTCTAATCTGAGCTGTTGTTAACCTGCGATTTCTAAGGCTAGTTACTCGGATAAACTTATCCTCCGCAGCAGAGGTGACTCTTGGTCTTCCATTCCTGGGGCGGACCTCATGTGAGCCAGTTTCTTTGTAGCGTTTGTTTTTGCCACTGCACTTGGGGACACATTCAAAGTTTTCCCAATTTTTCGGACTGATTGACCTTCATTTCTTAAAGTAATGATGGCCACTCGATTTTCTTTACTTAGCTGCTTTTTTCTTGCCATAATACAAATTCTAATTTTATTAATATTAGTAGTTATTTAGTAGTTATTTAGAAGTTATTTATTTATAATTATTAGTATTATTAATCCTAATTTATCAGTGTAGGGACCCGCAAGCGTGAGGATCCGTGATGAGGATTGTGGGCTTACGTACATTGGCCAATTTACAAACTAATACCTCACATATATTTTATATGTATTTTTTGCACTTTGATTATGCGGGGTGCAGCCGGGCCTCTTAATACGGCCGTGCATAGTGGAATTTCTGTCCCTTATGTGCTGCAGTGAGTAGTGTCCGAGTAACCCGCCTAATCTAATAGTAAGGGCGTGGTAATAGGTTGCTGGCTGGACACCATGCGCATACAAGTGTGAACAGTGCCCTAAGCGCGCCACTAGTGTGCAATTTACCTTGCACCTGTGAAGTGTCCATCATGTTGAGAGGCTAGTCTGCATCCTGTTTGTGCATTAGATGTGTTGGCCTGGGCTAACTGGACTGGTTGCCCTTTTTAGCAGCTATTTTACCAGGAAGGCCTGCTGCACTAGGTCTCCTCTTAACAGTTGTTCTAGAGATGTGTCTGCTGCTAGAACTCTGTGTGGCATTGACCTGGTCTCTAATCTGAGCTGTTGTTAACGTGCGATTTCTGAGGCTAGTTACTCGGATAAACTTATCCTCCGCAGCAGAGGTGACTCTTGGTCTTCCGTTCCTGGGGCGGACCTCATGTGAGCCAGTTTCTTTGTAGCGTTTGTTTTTGCCACTGCACTTGGGGACACGTTCAAAGATTTCCCAATTTTTCGGACTGATTGACCTTCATTTCTTAAAGTAATGATGGCCACTCGATTTTCTTTACTTAGCTGCTTTTTTCTTGCCATAATACAAATTCTGACAGTCTATTTGGTAGGACTATCAGCTGTGTATCCACCAGACTTCTGCACAACACAACGGATGGTCCCAACCCCATTTATAAGGCAAGAAATCCCACTTATTAAACTTGACAGGGCCCACCTGTGAAGTGAGAGCCATTTCCAGTGACTACCTCTTGAAGCTCATCAAGAGAATGCCAAGAGTGTGCAAAGCAGTAATCAAAGCAAAAGGTGGCTACTTTGAAGAACCTAGAATATAAGACATATTTTCAGTTGTTTCACACTTCTTTGTTAAGTATTTCATTCCACATGTGTTAATTCAAAGTTTTGATGCCTTCAATGTGAATCTACACTCCTCAGAGTCATGAAAATAAAGATAACTCTTTGAATGAGAAGGTGTGTCCAAACCTTTGGTCTGTACTGTGTATGTATATATATATATATATATATATATATATATATATATATATATATATATATATATATATATATATATATATACACATATATATATATATATATATATATATATATATATATATATATATATATATATATATGTATCTATGTATATATATTTTATCAGTTATGAGCTTCAAAAGCTTCCACATATATAAAATCTTAAGTTGTAGTTTAGATAGCATATATATATATATAAATGAAGAATATACATTATTATGTATTATGCATGTATTGCTATTCATTATGCATTTTGCTTCAGCCATTGGCAAGATGTATAGTCACGTTTTATTTTAAAGTCACAGTTCTATATGATTAAACATATATAATGATCTGTCGCTAAAACATAAATATGTGGTATATTAGTCCCATTTACTGGAAACTAAAATAGGCTATACAAAGCAAAGGACAGAGGACAGTAGACAAGGGCTAATACTCACTTATGTTAGTTTAGATAACATTTCTTATCATGTCACAACCTTTCAGCTCTGAAAAATGCACACAAGCAATTCTTAAGGATGAACAAGTTTTCACTAGATGACCTTGAATCCTATCATCATGACACCATTGCCTCAATAAGACCTCAAAAAGCAAAAATGGTGTTGTTTAGTATTACTGAGATAAATCCAATCGACCTGAACAGTTAGATTAAAAAAATCTGATTTAAAGCTCTCAATCTTAAAAGCGTCACACATAACTGGAGCTAAAACTTTTTGTATTTGGACCCTTGTTTATTTCAAGGATACAAAAATATCTGGTACCAAGTCTCATATATAAACATTTCTTCAGCTAAATATTTCAATGTGCAATGCACTGTACAATGGTTCAGTGTTGCCAATCTTTTAGAAATTCCTGGACAGTATGGACTTTTTACACTGTACATAAAAAAATATTGAATATCTGTGACTTTTTTGGTGGTGGAATAGCTTGTACTGATTGAGATTCTACTTATCATCATTTTACATCATTGAATACTGTCAATTAAGGATGTGTGGATCAATCCATAGAGGCTTCACTTTGGGTCATAATTTCCTGAAACTCATAGGTCTTCGCAAGTTTCAGTACTCAACAATAGAGTTGAGCGATGTTCGAATCGAACTGTTCGCCAATTTCAAATTCGAGTAATTTTGGGCGGTGTTCGAGTCGTTCGACGAACTCGAACGATTTGCTTCAAGTTCGGACGTTCGAGTTACCGTTCGATAACGGTTCGATCGCCAAAAGCGTAGCTAGTTACTAGATGGCTTTTCACTGTAATACTGTCAGTCACTGTTAATAATGATATTATCAAAATTCAGCGTATAGTGTGCGGTTGGACAGGGTTTAGATCAGTGCTGCTGAGTGCTGAAAGAATGGCGATCGCCATTTTTTTTTTCCTAACCGCGTGTACAGTGGGGCGGGCCAGGCTGTCAGCCAATCACAGACACACATATAGCAAAGTGGATTTTTGCCAGACTTGCAAGGGCATGTGTCATTGGCTGTGCATGTCACATGCCCTTGCCCTATAAGACCCGGCCATTTTCCCCATCGCCGCCATTATCTATCTGCTGCGGGTGTGTGACAGTCACCGCTCCTGCTGCTGCTGCTGTGTGCGCTATAGACTATTTATAAAGTGCAATATGCACATTGATTTAGGGATTAGGGACTACTTGTGATTTCAGCCCTTTTCAGGGCTACATTACATCAGTTCATACCCATTTTTGCTAGGCAGGTCTGTGCCAGCGCTGTGCAAGGGTTTATCACAGCGTCTGTCTAAATCAGCTTAGGCAATTCCTTGGGGCATAGTTTCATTATCAGGGATAGTAAGTGAGGGTTCCTCTGCTGACAAGAAAGCTACACCACCTCTGCATTGTACACCACCTCTCCATTTTTGCTACACCATTTTAAGTGCAAAAAGTGCCGGCAGTTTTAGGGGCATAGTTTCATTGTGTGGGATAGTAAGTGAGGGATCCTCTGCTGACAACAAAGCTACACCACCTCTGTATTGTACACCACCTCTCCATTTTTGCTACGCCATTTTAAGTGCAAAAAGTGCAGGCAGTTTTAGGGGCAAAGTTTCATTGTCTAGGATAGTAAGTGAGGATTCCTCTGCTGACAAGAAAGCTACACCACCTTTGCATTGTACACCAGCTCTCCATTTTTGCGACACCATTTTAAGTGCAAAAAGTGCCGGCAGTTTTAGGGGCATAGTTTCATTGTGTGGGGTAGTAAGTGAGGGATCCTCTGCTGACAACAAAGCTACACCACCTCTGTATTGTACACCACCTCTCCATTTTTGCTACGCCATTTTAAGTGCAAAAAGTGCAGGCAATTCTTTGGGGCATAGTTTCATTATCAGGGATAGTAAGTGAGGGTTCCTCTGCTGACAAGAAAGCTACACCACCTCTGCATTGTACACCACCTCTCCATTTTTGCTACACCATTTTAAGTGCAAAAAGTGCCGGCAGTTTTAGGGGCATAGTTTCATTGTGTGGGGTAGTAAGTGAGGGATCCTCTGCTGACAACAAAGCTACACCACCTCTGTATTGTACACCACCTCTCCATTTTTGCTACGCCATTTTAAGTGCAAAAAGTGCAGGCAGTTTTAGGGGCAAAGTTTAATTGTCTAGGATAGTAAGTGAGGATTCCTCTGCTGACAAGAAAGCTACACCACCTTTGCATTGTACACCAGCTCTCCATTTTTGCTACACCATTTTAAGTGCAAAAAGTGCAGGCAATTCCTTGGGGCATACATTCATTGTCAGGGATAGTAAGTGAGAGTTCCTCTGCTGACAAGAAAGTTACACCACCTCTGCATTGTACACCACCTCTCCATTTTTGCTACACTATTTTAAGTGCAACAAACAGTGTCCAATTTGTTCACAAACAAAATATGTGGCAAAAGGCCAGATGCTGGTGGAAAGGGGAACAGGCGTGTTGGAAACGGAAAAAAAGTTTGTGTCCTTGGGGTAGGTGGTAAAGCAACAGTAACATCTGCTGAAGAAAGGCCATCTTCCAGCAAAAGTAAGATGTCTACTACTTTCCGTAGACAATGTGATATGATCCTTTTTTACAGAAACGACCATTGCTACCAAACGTAGATGAGGCACAAAAACAGCAGATGCTTGAATGGATCTCAAGTGCTCCATCAATTGGCCTCTCCTCCACCTCTACTTCAGCATCCCAAAGACTCCAGTCCTCTGAGTTGACACCTCAATCGCTCTTGCTTTCTACCAGCTCTCAAGTCTCCCCCTGCCCTGCAGAGTATGGGGTAACACAGATGGTTGAGTCTGCAGAGCTGTTCAGTCACTCTATAGCCTGGGAATCAGAGGTCTGCTTCTCCAGACAAGGAAATGATCTGCAGTGATGCCCAGAAGCTTTGTGAGTCAGATTCAGGCCCAAATTAAGAAGGTTCTGAGCATAATGTAGACCCTCATTCCCAAACTGTAACTCCTCTTGGTGGAGACAATGAGGAACATGCTGATGATGATTAGACTCAGATACCTGATTAGAATGACAACTTAACTATTCGGTCAGGGCTGGAAGAGGTTAGCTCTGAGGACGAGGGAAGTGCAAACACACAAAGTGATGATGAGGTATAGATCCCACTTACTGTCAACCAACAGTCAGTAACTCGATGAGGTCAGCAGAGGCGGTGTAAGAGGATGCGACTGATGACGAGGTTAGCTTGCGCCTTCTTGGACAGAGACGGAGTACTGGAAGCACGTCAATAACTGCATCCTCAGCCACAACTGTGCATCTGAGCACAAGTCGGCATGGCTCTGCAGGTCGCATGGGCTCTAAGCCTTGCCTAGCCTGGTCTTTTTTTGACATCGCAAAGGATCTCCCAACTCATGTCTTCTGTAAGATTTGTCGCTAATCTTTAAGTAGAGGCCAAAACCTCACTAGTTTGACTACTTCGTCCATGAACGGTCACATGGATATGAAGCATAAGTCGCAGTGGGAAGCTCACTGTGCTACAATGTGGCCTAGTGGAGCAGGCCAACCACCGTCTGCCCCTTCAAGTGCATCCACACACTCTTCATCCTCTATGACTGTGGGGACAGCTGTCTCACATGTTTTTCTATGCAGACCTTCCACTTCTTTAACCGCAAAAGGCAGTTTGCTTGGTAGGTCATCAGTTGTTTAGGAAGTGGAAACAGCTGCTGTGTTGAGCTCTCTCAGACATCGAGAGCACCACCTTTGGATGAAGGCAACATTATGTCTCCGTCTGCACTTTCCTCAAAGACCAGCAGTTTTCCAGGGACACCCTACTCAACGCCGTCTCAGCACAGCAGCCAGCCCTCGATCTCTCAGATGTGGACAAGTAAAAGACCATTTCCTCCTAGCCATGACAAAGCTAAGTGGTTGACTTTCAACATCTGCAAGCTGTTGGCTACAGAAATGCTGCCTTTCCGCCTGGTGGACACAGAGGATTTTCGAGACCTTATGTTCATCGCAGTGCCCCAGTACCAGATGCCCAGTCTCCACTACTTCTCCAAGAAAGGTGTGCCTGCGCTACACCAGCATGTCGCACACAATATCACCACTTCTTTGAGAAACTCTGTGTGTGACAGGGTGCATTTCACCACAGAAACTTGGACCAGTAAGCATGGACAGGGGCGTTACATGTCACTGACTGGGCATTTAGTAACTATGGTGAGAGATGGAGAAGGGTCTGCTGTACATGTCTTGCCGTCCCCACGAGTTGAGCGTCAATCCTCTGTATGTAGAAGTTCCTCAACTGCTTCTGCCTCTTCCACCTCATCTGAGTCCTCCACCTCCGCTCAAAGCCTGTCTGTTCAGGACACCCGCATTGTAACTGTGCACAAGGAATCCCGCAGACCTTCTTACTATGCTGGCAGCAGAGCTCAACGGCATCAGGTGGTCTTTATGTTGAAATGTCTGGGAAATGTGAGTCACACAGCTGAGGAATTGTGGTCAGCTCTGGAGACCGAGTTTCAGCAATGGTTATCTCCACTCAACCTGCAGCCAGGGAAGGCCGTGTGCGACAATGCTGCAAACCTGGGTGCGGCCCTTCGCCGGTGCAAGGTGGCACAAGTGCCTTATATGGCTCACGTGTTGAACCTTGTTGTCCATCAATTTTTAACCCACTATCCCGGCCTAGATGACCTTCTGCACAGGGCACGGTCACTATGTGCTCAATTTCGCCGTTCACACGGCGCAGCTGAACGACTTGCATCTCTCCAAGAGTTTTTCAGCCTGCTGGTTCACTGCCTGAAATGCGATGTGTCGACATGCTGGAATTCGACTCTCCACATGTTGCAGCAACTGTGGCAGCACCACCAAGCCCTGGTGCAATACGTTATGACATATAGCCTGGGCCAACGAGATGCAGAGGTGAGGCAGATCAAGCTGCTGGAGTGGTCTCAGATCAAGGAGCTATGCACCCTTCTGCACAGTTTTGACATGGCGACGAAGATGTTTAGCATTGAAAATGCCATTATCAGCATGACAGTCATTTACATACTGGAGCACACTCTAAACAGTATTCGGAGTCAGGTGGTGGGACAAGAGGAAGGGGAGGAAGTACAGGAGGATTCATATGCGGAAGGGATACCAAGATCTCCAAGGTCCAGACGTTCAGCATCACCAAATGGCAGGCATGGGACGGTGGGGGAGAGGGATTAACAAGGGCGCATGGTAGCAGCCAAACTGTTGAGGAAGGTGCAGGAGCCAAGGAAGAAATGGAGGACGAACTGGCAATGGGCATGGAAGACTCAGCAGCTGAGGGATACCTTTATCACATTTCTGTTGTTCGAGGTTGGGGGGGAGAGGTCAGAGGAAGGAAGCATGATTCTCACCTCGCCGCCACAAACACAGCAAGGACTTGCTCCTCCTGGATGCGCAAGACACATGAGCTCCTTCTTGCTGCACTACCTACAACATGACCCTCGGATTGTCATAATTAGAAGTAATGCTGACTACTGGGTTGCCAAACTCTTAGCTCCCCGGTACAAGTCAAAATTTGCCGAAATAATTCCAGCGATAGAAAGGGACGCAAGTATGCAGGAGTATCAGAAGAAGCTGTTATGCAATCTTAGCTCGGCTTTTCCACTAAACACCAGTGGTGCACAAAGGGAATCTCACAGTTCTAACTTGCCAACCATGGGACTGTGTAGTCATCATCAGTCAAACTGTACCAGCAACACCGTATCTGGTGGTAACAGCAATTTTATGGAATCGTTTCATTAATTTTTTAGACCATCCTTTGCAAGACCACAAGATACAAGAAGGCTGACACATAGTCTATGCCTGGAAAAGATGATACAGGAGTATCTCCAAGGGAATATCGATGCCATGACTCTGCAACTGGAGCCTTGCTCATTTTGGGCTTCAAATCTGGAAAAATGGCCTGAGCTCGCCACTTACGCCTTGGAGATCTTGTCGTGTCCCGCAGCCAGCATTCTGTTGGAACTTGTCTTCAGTGCTGCTGGGTGTGTGCTGACAGATAAGCGCACGTGTCTGTCCAGTGACAATGTGGACAGACTAACGTTCATCAAGTTGAACAAGGCATGGATCTGCAAGGACTTTTCTACCCCTGTGTCATCCTGGGAGAGTAAAGGCTTGTGGATTTTGATTGTGCTTCATGCAAATCAACATGTCAAGTTTGCAACTGGGGGACAACTGATACCACTTAAGTGGTGTCTTTGGCCCAGTTTTTGGAAAAAAGGGAGACTTTGGTTGGAGTCCCCTTGCTATGTTTTAGATGATCGTTCATCACGAAGAACAAGTCATTGATCAGCAAGGGCTTTTCTACCCCTGTGTCATCCTGGGGAGAGTAAAGGCTTGTGGATTTTGATTATGCTTCATGCAAAGCAACATGTCAAGTTTGAAACTGGGGGACAACTGGTTCCACTTGAGTGGTGTCTGTGGCCCAATTTTTGGAAAATAAGGGAGACTCTGGTTGGAGTCCCCTTTTTGTTTTTTTTAAATGTTCCAAGATGAAGAAGTCATGGATCTGCCAGGACTTTTCTACCCCTGTGTCATCCTGGGAGAGTAAAGGCTTGTGGATTTTGATTGTGTTTCATGCAAATCAATGCAACTGGGGAACAACTGATGCCACTTAAGTGGTGTCTGTGGCTCAATTTGTAGAAAAAAGGGAGACTCTGGTTGGAGTCCACTTGCTGTGTTTTATATGATTTTAGAAGGGCATAACATGCCTCTATCTGTGTCTCCTCCTGCTTTTACTCGTCCAGCTCTTTTGTTTTCACATGAGTATATGTACTTGTCACTTTTCCATGTGTTTGTGGTGTCTTCTGAGTTGTTTGTCACCTTTTGGACACCTTAGAAGGTGTTTTCTATGTGTTTGTATGTGTTTGTGTTTGCCTGCCATTGTTTTCAATGGGGTTCAAAGATGTTCGTTCAACGTTCATCGAACATTCACCGAACACACCCGCCGTTCGACGAATCGAATGCGAGGACTAGGGGGGTGGCTCATCTCTACTCAACAATTTAATTAACAAAGATCATGGAAAAAATTAATAACTAAATAAAAATGACTCTCCATTTCATAAACTGCTGAAGACTCAGAGAATGGGCTAATTATGTTAACACATTTCCTTACTGCTTTTATGTCAATAAGGAATATCTGGCCACTTGTGTGATGCTGAACTATTCTTACCTATGCCAGATGTATTGTTCCTTTGTTTGGTGAGTTAAGAGACACGTGTCATTGTTAAATGTGGGACTTGCCAGTGCACTTTTTGTATCCTAACTTGTGGAATGCATGCTAATTGTGTGTGGCTTGCTTCAGCCTCTGCAGTGTACTAGTCTGGGACATCTGGAGGACAATTGAACTAACAAAGAATGAATGAACAGCCATGATTATCTTCCCCCAATTCTGTTGGACACAATGCACTGAAATGGGAGCTGAGAGATGCAAAGTTGTGTCTCCTATCATTGAGGATTCTACAGGACATCAGCCTAGGGACCATGATTCCAGCTGGTGAATTACAGAACTGTTCCACTATCCAACTCTGAGTCAACAATTTCATTTGGATAACCCAGTTAGGGACTATCTGGTTACCTGGCCACATACCTCACTGTACTCAGTCAGCTTCCTAAATTTGCCGCTATCTCCTCTCAGTGGGTGCTTTCTAAAAGTGGGGTACTGCCGGCTGGGGTAGTGGGATCCCAGATGCCCTGAAGATGAGTAGGTTCTAAATCAAAGTGAGCCAGAGGAAGGGTGAGGGTCTCTTGCATCCTCTTCTGTCCTTGCTGGAAATGTACTATATGCTGTTGTCTGTTGGGAACCCAAAGAAATTCTTACCAGAGTATGGTAACCTCATTTTATGATGTATGCATAGTTTTTTGCCCACAGGAAGAGTACGGGACTTTAGTTAGATGAGTGCTGGTCCATGCGATCTTTCTTAAGTCCGCCAGGCCAGCAAACGAGAGCACCCTTGACCCTTGTGTCTTCAAATGCTCCATCCTAATTCTTTACTGTGTGACTATGCAATGTCAATACAGAGCCATGCCAGCCACATATCTCTGGTCTTCTCACTGAATTACATAGTGCTAGAAGGAACTGAATCTGGCACAAGAATTCTATTGAGATTACAGAAACAGGAAACAGCGTCCCAAAATAAAGCTAATTTTTCCAAATGTTGATGACAAGCCATTGCTTGTTCACTTTGAAAATAGCTAACTTTTATTTGCTCCTTAGAAAAAGGGATATTTTTTTCTGCATGATATAAAGTTTTTATTGTTGGTTATTCATTTTGTAAATAAAAAAAATCAAAAACCTGTTTAAGAACCTAAAAAAGATACTTTTTCACATCTTGCTGGGAAGCCATTACTTCTTTACGTTGAAAACAGTATACGTGCTTTGTCTTTCTAAATAAAAGGATAATTTTTAAAAGATTTGTGAAAAATATATCACTTCCTAATTTAGTAAAAAATAAAGCTTTTAAAATTACCCAAACTGGAATAGTTTTTTGAACCCCCCCAGGGCTTTGCTAGAATCAGAAAAGATGAGGGACTCAAGCCTCAAGGCATATATTTTCCAGCCCACCAAATAAAAAATGTAAAACAACAACATAACTTTCTGGCTACAAATAATGTAGTAGACATGTAGATTAGGGATGAGTGAACCCAAATTGTAAGGTACGAGATCCGTATCAAACACCATGTGTTCGATGCTGAACAAAGAAAACAGACTTTTGAATGTGCGTCCTGTTCCTGTTCAGGTTTCTCACCCGGACAAAGCATATTGAAAGGTAGCAGTGCAGCCAATAAGCAATCTTTTAGGCTGTCGGCACTTTTGGAGTCATTGCAGCCATGCCAATTATTGGCATGGCTGTGATTGGCCAGTAAAATCACTGTAAAACTAGCAAAAAAAAATTATGTCGGCTACAAATAGAAGTTAAATGGTTGTAAGAGCAGGACGATCACATTACAGTCAGACTCTCTTCCAGGTCCACTAATTAATGAATATTCACAGATTCCTCACCCACCCTCTGTGCCAGTGTCTGTGATTGGTTGTAGACTGCTATACACACCTCCTACCCTATGCCCGTATCTGTGATTGGTTGCAGTAAGTTTGCTGTGTAGTAGTGTAAAAATAAATTAAAAAAAAGTATGGAAAATGATGTAGGCTCCCATCTTATTTTGATAGCCAGCGCAGGTAATACAACAGCAGCATGCTTCAGCCCCATCTGTGAGCTTTACCATGTCTGGATATCAAAATAGAGGGGAAAAAAATATGTAGGGTCCTCCAATTTTTAATATCCAGTCATAGTAAAGCGGACAGGTGGGTTCTGTTATTACCTGAATGGGAGGAGACATAGATATTGGCTCCTTCCAATCTAAAAATACCAGTCTATGGCTGCCCAGAATTGTTGCATCTATAAGATGCAACAATTCTGGGCTTTACTAGGCTTATTCAGATTGCCCTGGTGCAGTGGTAATCTCTGTAATATAAGGGGATAATGGCAGCTGTTATTTGTCAGCTGCCATCAAGCCCTAGATTAGAAATGGAAGACATTTGTGAGACCCACTATTACTAGTCCTCTAAGTGAAAATAAATAAAATACAACACCAAAAAAAACATCTATATGAAGTCCCATGATGATCCTCAGCTCTGCTACATCTGGAGCCTGGAGAGAGGGAGAACATGTCTGCTCTCCGCAGGATCTGGGAAAAACTGACAGCAACAGTTTGAGCCCGGCTGTGGGAAGGTGATGTCGCACAGTTCACCTAAGATCCCATCCGGGCTCCTCTGCTGCTCTCAGTCAAAGTGCTGCTGGATTGTTCGATTGCGGGTCAAGACTCACAGCCAGTTCACCATCAGCTGTCATTGTTTCCTAGAGCCTGGGGAGAGCAGACATGTTTTCATTCTCTCCAGGCTCCAGATGTAGCAGTGGGAGGATCATCGTAGGACTTTGTATGGATTACATCAGACCTGCAAGGGTGTTTTGGGGGTTAATAAAGGGGTGAAAGAGGGTGTGTGTATTTTATTTCAAGTAATGGATTTTTTCGGTGTTTGGGATTTATTTCTTTTCACGTACATGGTTGGTAATGAGGGAGTCTCACAGACCACTCCAATTACCAATCTAGGGCTTGATGGCACCTGATAAGTCACAGCTGTCATTAATACTTTTTGCTGCCCCAATTGTCACCATATCAGGGCAATCAGGATGAGCTGGGTAAAGTCCGGAATTGTTGCATTTAATAGATGCAATAATTCTGGGTAGCTACAGATGGTATTTTTATGCTGGGGGCCAATAAGCATGGCTCCTCCCATCCTGATAATACCAGCCCCACCAGTCTGCTTTACAGTGGCTGGATATCAAAAATGGACCCTATATCTTTCTTTTCCCTTTATTTTGATATCCAGCCATGGTAACTCGAACAGGTGGCTGCTGCTGCATGACACTGCTGTTTTTACCAGCGGTGGCTATCAAAATATGGTCTACATCATTTTTGTATTAGTTTTTTTTTCTTTATTTCTTTTTACACTACGATACATCAAATTGACTGCAATTAATCACAGATGCAGACACAGGGTGGGGGGTGTTTAGCAGTCTGCAAACCAATCACAGACACTAGCACAGATGGTGGTTGGAATAAGCAGTGAATATTCATGAGCCTTAGTTAGCAGGCCCGGAAGAGAGTCTTATCCTCTGGGAAACACCAGAAAACAGTTATGTATAACTATCCTGCTCTTACTACCATTTAACTTCCATTTGCAGCCCCCTAACACTTACTATGGCCATTTCATAGCTCCAAAAGTTTTGACCCCATTGACTCATATGGAATTTATTGTTCTGGTTAAGTGCAGCATCAAATTTGCTCGCCGATCTGGATTTTTATTTCCCGTGCTGGATTATCCACAACTTTGCTCATCACTAGTCTCATTCCCATTAACTTTTTTGGGATTCGTTGTTCGTGGTCAAGTTCAGGGTCAAGTTCGATTGCAACACCCTGTTTTTTTTCCAAGCACCTTCCTGTCAGCCCTACAAGACCCCCTTGTTCTCATCTCTCCCCTCCTCCCTGTCCTGACTGTTAGGCTAGTAGTGACATTACAAGAAGGAGGGGGCTCTTGTGTATGAATAGCAGCGACATGTAGAAAGGGGTGCTCTTCTCTCCCATTTCCTTAAGGCTGGCTGCAATGTTGTACCCCACAGACTTGGTCCCACCATCTTCTGCTATCGATCCAAGCTCTACCAACTCCATTCTCTTAAAGGGGCAGCAACTATATGATCACTAAGGTTGGGCAACCTAACAAGTCTCACTAAAGTCTCTAATTATATCAGTGGCTGTCAACAATCAGTTCAGAAGTAACTGGGGCCTCATTTATAAGAATTGCCTCACAGTAAGATCATTCTGGCTGCCTGTAGCAATCAAAGTGCAATTTTAAACATTGAAGCTGCTGAGGTAAACTGAAAGCAGACCTCTGATTGGTTCCTATGGTCAACTAAAACAGTCTGTCGATGAGACAATTTTCATAACTGAGATTTTAGATCCTTCTGGACACACATCTTCTGCTTTATACTGGGCATGCAAAGGTTTGGGCACCCCTGGTGAAAATTACTGTTATTGTGAACAGTTATGGAAGTTGAAGATTAAATGATCTTTTAAAGTTAACACATTTTCTTTGAATTTTAGGGAAAAAAAATATTTTTATCTTTTACATTTTAAAATGAACAAAAAAAGTACAGTTGACCAATGCAAAAGTTTGGGCACCCTGCATGGTTAGTACCTAGTAACACGTCTTTGGCAAGTATCAAAACTTGTAAATGCTTTTTGAAGCCAGCCAAGAGACTTTCAATTCTTGTTTGAGGGATTTTCATCCATTTTTTTCTTGGAATAGTCTTCCAGTTCTGTGGGATTCCTGGGTCTTCTTGCATGCATTACTTTTTTAAGGTCTAGCATGCGCCTTTTGAGGTAGTCTATTGTGGATTTTGATATGTGTTTAGGTTCATTATTAGGGATGATCGAATACCAAAATATCCACTTTGACGAATATCCAACGCGCAATGTAAGTCTATGGGAAACTCGAATAATTTCATGTTTGACCTAACGGCGAGCTGTGGTGACTGAGGAAAAGGCGGAAATGGATGTGAAAAGGCAGAAACAATATGGGCACAGCCTGTAGAAGGTGTGTGACTGCATTTCTGGTGTTTTGGAATAACGTGCTCAGAGCAGCACGCGGCTTGAACAGCTCTCAAACCAAATTGCTTTTGTTGACAAACAGAATGCAGGTCTTTCGGTCTTTCCCGCTCCCCCCCTCTCTCATACTCACCAATCACTGACCAATCACCGGCGCAGCACTGCACAGCTGTCACACTGCTCTGGCGGCTTCTCCAGCTTCTGAAAATGCCGTCTGCTTATTATTCCATCCCGTATTGACTGCTTCCCCCACCCACCGGCGCCTATGATTGGTTGCATTCAGACGCGCCCAAAAGCTGAGTGACAGCTGTCTCACTGCAACCAATCACAGCCACCGGTGGGTGGGTCTATGTAGTGCAGTAAAATAAATAAAATAAATAATTAAAACAATGCCCCCTAATTTTGATACAAGCCAAAGTAAAGCCATACGGCTGAAGGCTGGTATTCTCAGGATAGGGAGCCCCACGTTATGGGGAGCCCCCAGCCTATAAATATCTGCCAGCAGCTGCCCGGAATTGCCACATCCATTAGATGCTACAGTCCCGGGACTCTACCCGGCTCATCCAGAATTGCCCTGCAGTGGCAATCGGGGTAATAAGGAGTTAATGGCAGCCCATAGCTGCCCCTAAGTCCTAGGTTAATCATGGCAGGCATCTATGAGACACACCCAATTATTAACCTGTAAGTGAAAATAAATAAACACATACACCCGAAAAAGTCCTTTATTTGGAATAAAAGACAAAAAAACACCCTCTTTCACCACTTTATTAAAATCCCCAAATACCCCTCCAGGTCCAGCGTAATCTACATGAGGTCCCACAACGCATCCAGCTCTGCTACATGAAACTGACAGGAGCAGCTGTAGAACACCGCCGCTCACTGAGAGCTCCACGCAGCAACTGAAGTGAGCCACGTGATCAGCAGTGACGTCACTCAGGTTACCTGAGGCCACACCTCTCAGGTGGAGGACTGCAGCTGGTCGCAGGTAACCTGAGTGATGGCACCATTAATCGCACGGCTCACTTCAGTCACTCTGGGGATTTGCGGTCACCGGTGAGTCCTTCACCTGTGATCACAAATCAGGCCACGGCACACAGACAGAGCTGCGTGATGACAATGAAGTCGAGTGACATTTTGCTTTTTTCTTATAGCCTTCTCCTGCTTTGTAGGCCTCCATCATTTTCATTTTCACAGTGCGAGGCAGCTGAACACACAAATCTTCAAAGGTGCTCAAATTTTTGAATAGCCCCATTTTCTTTTTTGTAATGTTAAAAATATAAAAGATTAAAATATTTGTTTGCCTTAAATAAAAAGGAAAAGTGTAAGATTCAACTTCATCTTCAAGTTGCTTAACTGCTCCCAATAGCGGTAATTTTGACCAGGGGTGCACAATCGTTTGCACACCACTGTATACATACATTCATCTTTTACATCTTTGATCAGTGTGAAGTGATTACTAAGGGTCATAATACTAAGGACTGCTTTTTGTTTGCCTGAATGTTGAGACAAATTTGTAAAAAATATGCAACTATTGCCAAACTAACAAAAAAAAAAAGTTGAAAAAATTAAATTATGAAGATGTCAAGTTCAGGATCAAACTAAAAATGTAACATTAACAAGCATAACCAGCAATTTAACATATCATTTTACGAGAGCGATTACACAGGTATTTTGCTAGTAACCTATCATATGCCATTAATACATTTACAATGTGCCTATAAGAACTGTTGGCTTGCTGGGATTTTTGTAAAATTTGGTGAATTAAAAAGGGAACATCATGTTGGCCATAATATGTGAGACAAGAATATTTACATTTTGGGAATAGTTACTAAATAGACTCACATTGTGCTACTGGGATAGTTAACAGTTGTTAAATATAAGTTTTGTTAATCTGTTGTTCCAGGTCACATGTACAGCAATATCTGAAGGTGGCTATGAATGAAAACTATTTGTTTCCATATCTGATATTAAAAAATTAAGAACATATATGAGGTGATATATTTTATATTCATTATTGGACCAAGATATATCAAGGTGCTTACATTGCCACTAAACCTTGTTCATTTACAATATATAGGTAAAGTTAGCTGTAAATATTGTCCTCATTTGTGACATGCATTCAGATGTTAAATTAGCACTCCCATCAAATTTTTTCTTCTCTTAAAATACTGCAATCATAACATTATATAGCACTGTGTAAATACAATTGCTCATTTTGCTTTTCTATCCAATTAATTCTTCTCTTTTTCACTAGGTCTAGGATATCACTTCATTAAAACAGACAAGTTGAATCCTAAGTGTTATGAGAAACAGAAAGTCTCTTTTCAATGCCCATGCATCAATCATTTCCAGTAAGCAACAACAGGTATATTAAAGGTACTGCGTAACCGAATAGAATTATCCACATTTATATGGCAATGAAAGTGTCAAAAACTAAGGCACAAAAACATTTTATTATTAGAAATGCACTTGTGTGTACCTAGATAAAATCACTCAAAACCAATAACAAACTGGAAACCAAAAGGCCACACTCCTGAATAGGCATATAATAGGTCAAATTAAAAACCTAATATGCAAATCCCCATATACAATATATAAAGCATAATATGCCAAAATTTATAATCACATGCAGAGTATAGAAATACATGAAGGACCATCGATAGAGCCCTCAATGTGGGGGGATAGGGAAAATAGTAAGACATAGGGTCCAGTGAAAAAAGCTGATGATCTAATAAAATGGGAGATAATAGGTTAAAGGAGTGGGCACACAAGGCCCCATGCATTACTCCACACAGTGTGGCTTCCACATGGGAATAACACGTGCCAGGGACTTTGCAATGATGACTAATGCAGAGAATAGAGGCTTCTTGTTTTTATATAGAGCTTAGAAGGATTCAGGTAGTCTGTTTTGGATCATGTGATGTCATAGAGAAGAGAAGAATTAACTAGGTAGAAGGCCAAAAATATGATGGTTGCAATATATTAGAAAGATAATAACGTTGATGTTAGTGCTTCTTTAAATACATCCTTTCATTTCTTGATATTATAGTTGGGAAATGTAAAAGCAGATTTTAAAAGAAACACAGAATAAATTGTATCTAAAGATACTGTGTGATATGCAACTCATAGCGTATACAAATGGATCCCTACTAGTATTGCTGTAATGGATAAACTGAACTTAATCGTACATTACCAGCTGTGTTTAACTTTAGAAATTTTTGAATAAAACAAAGTGACTGTACGCCATTACAATTTTGACATATTCTTTTTTTGACCTGCTGTTTTCAATCAGTGACGCTGTCTCAGGAAAATCCTGACTTAGGAAGTATTGATATTCAAAAGTTCTGTTTTGTGGAAAGTTTGTCCTTCTTTGCTTTCTTGTTAATATTGGTGTTTTAAGTAGCAATATCTGCTATATAATTGCTACACATTTCTTAGTTGAATAAAAGGTGTAATGTTTCATGACATTGTGGTTTACAAAATATATCAGGGACATAGAAAATAGCATTATAATTGTGAGAAATGATCTAGTTTCTCATTGAAGGAGTTTAAGCACATAACATTTATTGGTGAACAAGAGCCTTTAGGGATTGCACGCTTTGTACAATCACTTCTCTCATTTAACGTCCCCTGACATTGACTTGATAATAGGAGTTCCTGCTCTCAGGGAGTTTTTGCAATAAGCTGTTATATCTGTGGATCTAACCTTTATCTCTTCTGTGAAATGATATAGGATAAATTAAGAGTCATATACTTTCATTGAAGAATGAGTGGTCTTTGTAACACACACAAACACTCTTTGTAGTAACTTCTCCTTCTTGCTTAAGAGATGGGTCCCAAATGGGAAATAACCCTCTACTACATCATGCGTTCTAACAGCCCTTGTTGTTCTTATGATGGCGTTAGACTAGTCATAGATGTTGGTTCTTTAAAACATTTTTTGACAGAACTCTTTCATAAAACTGTTTGCGCAATTCATCGGTCCAAACATTTTTTTAAAATTTTGGCTATTTTTTATGCCAGAATACTTAAATGTGAACTGAGCTGAGCCAAGAGGAGGCATGACAAAATAATTGCTTTATAGACCAGAAAAGTGAGATAAATCAAAACAAAAATGAATTTGGTGCATACATGGTGCTCCAGCATACTGTTTATGAAGACTGGAGTACAAACTACCAGTCATAATGAATCAAGGCCATTACTCCTCCTATACACACAAGGTGAACACTGACTGAACTCAACGATATTGATAGGTTTTTTTTAATGCCTATCAGGGCCCTGGGCAGATGACTGTAATGGAAGTAAAGGATCTGGCTTGTCCCATTTTCAACTGCTAATTTTTTGTTCTCATGGTGATGGTTTATTGAGGGGCAGAGAGAGCTCAGGACTAGTCAGGAGATTGAGCTCTCTTCAATATAACAGAAACGGAAAGGTAGCTGCAGGAAAAAAAATGGCCAAACCATTGTTCAGCCTAGAGTTATCTAATGTATGTATGAGGGGGCCTTAGTTTTTTATATGATTAAAAAACAGAAGTGAATCTGCACCAAAGATGAAATCAACCACTATCAATCTTGATTGAGTGAGTGGTGTGTTCACTGTACCTCGCACAGCTATGGTGCTCAACCCTCTTAACAGTTCAAAAGGAGAAGTAAAAAATGAGGGTGGCCCTCACTAATGCATAAAACACGATTTATTTCTTCATCACATAAAAAGTGGAGGTAAACATGGGGATGCAGGCGATACCTAGATGACGGCCATTTTGCACTGGAATGTGCTTCAACAGATCCTGACCAGTAAGGACCTGTTGAAGCACATCCTAGTGCAAAACAGCTGTCATCTCTATGTCATCCACATGTTTCTGTTCACTTGCACTTTTTTATCTGATTTATAAATAAAAAAGATATACATAAGTAAGTGCCTGACAACCTCTTTTTTTACTTCTCCATATGGACCTTTTTTTGTTTTCTTTTATAAGTACAATGCTGTTTGATAATAATTTGAAATAACATCACCTGTGTATTTTATAAAGTGATCCTCTTTTAATGTTTTAGTGTTTACTGTATCAAGAATAACAGTTGCACTCATGTAGAGGGAATTAGAAAAAACAAAAAATGCATATGGTGAACATTAGAATGTGACTATGCATTACTGCAAAGAAAACATGAAAAATAATTTGGGGAAAAAAAGGAGTTATTTTGTAAATAAAATTGGCCAAATTTACTTGATCCCAGTTACCACGCCAAGGTATAATTCTCAACTGGGTCCTAATCTAAATTTCTGCCTCTTTTCGTGTCATTCCAGACCTCTTTATAAGGGCTAGAGAAGAACCTGAAAAAGAATACATTGGCATTCTTGTATTTCGTATTATGGAGTCATGCCCTTTCAAGTAGTGTTGAGCAGATCCGGATCCGCAAAATCCGGATCCGCACGGTTTGAGAGCCCGATCCGAGTCCGACCACTACCCGGGATTCGGGGTGCACGATCCGGATCCGTTTTTGTTTTTTGTTTTTTTTTCTCTCTCTCTCTCTTTCTCTCTCTCGTCCCAGATCCGGCTCCCCATTGATTTACATGGCCGCGGATTCCGGATCGATTCCGGACTTCTGCGGCAACCCGATCCGGATCCGCCGGACCCAGATTATGGCCGATCCGCTCAACTCTACTTTCAAGCAATTCTTCTATTTAGTGTTTACCTTGACCTCTTTATACTACATTTAGTGTCTCCAAATACCATTACCCCTCCAAAACAATTTACCTGATTTTATTTCAATTGAAAACTGTGGTTGTCCTTGTAGAATGCTGTAAACCAGCCTGGCATTATTTCCATGTGTTGGATCATCTTTATCTGTAGCAATCACTTGAGTGACATATGTACCTATAATTTAACAAAAAATAGAAATAAGATTAACAACACTTTTTAGACCAGAATAGTTGGTGCACAAGTATTTTCCCAAGGTGTATTAAACAACAGCAGAACACAAAGTTGCAAAAGGTTAACAGAATTTTTTTTAAAAGGTAATCCATGTGACATGACTCCACTCCTGGTGCAAATGAATAATCTCATTTAGCACCCATGATAAAACAATCTGTTGACCACATGCAAGTTTGTGTTCAAAATATAATATGTAGCACACATTATTTGTACACTGATAAAAAAGACGAAATAGTTATACAAAAGGAAACAGTAGTCAAATGGACCTCTTCATCAAAATCCAGTATTCAAGAGACTAAAGCCAAATGAACAGTACAGTATGTCTCTTTGATAAATCTAACCCATAACATTAGTTAAAATTATATATATATATATATATATATATATATGTATATACTCTGTGTATAAGTGGCACTCTCCAATCCATTTTTTCACAATGACTTTTGACCGGCGTTTAGTGATGGAACTGGTAAATGCAGATATGGCTATATATACACATATATATATATATATATATATGTATATATAGCCATATCTGCATTTACCAGTTCCATCACTAAACGCCGGTCAAAAGTCATTGTGAAAAAATGGATTGGAGAGTGCCACTTATACACAGAGTTATATTCCAAGTATAAAAGCTATAGAATATAACACATTGGCCGACATTTGCAATTGAAGTAGAGAGAACTCATCATGGAAATCTTGACATAAGTACTAGTTTATTTAATCATTTTATAAAAGCACTAAGCCTTGATGAGAAACAGGTGAATCAATCTAATCTGCTTATGATTACAAATGACAATTATTCAAAGAGAACGCAAGTCGTAAGAAATAGAAAAACACAAAAGTGTGGCATATACACCTCCATAAAGTGAACTGTACATCATTTAAAAGAAAGCATGATCAAATGTAGTCATATAGCACATAAAATTCATACAAAGGATAAAACTAAATTTTAAAATCATGGGGTAAATAATCTAACACAGCATGGGAAAGGGCAATATACAGTGGGCGAAATAAGTATTGAACGAGTCACCAATTTTCTATATAAATTTATTTCTAAAGGTGCTTATGATATAAAAATTTTTTACCAGAGGCTGCTAACAACTCATACAATCCATAGAGGCAAAACAATATCAAACAACAGAAGTCCATAAATTTATTGATGTGTAATAATGAGAAAGGACAAAGAGAAAAAGTATTGAACACATTTGCTAAAAATTGTTTAATACTTCATACAAAAAAATTAGTTGGTGATGACAGCTTGGAGAAACTAATCACATCCATTGCTTACATGTGATTTTGGGAAATTCTTCCACACAAACATTCTTCAAACCCTGAAGGTTCCATGGTCTCCTTCTATGAACTCTAAACTTTAGTTCCTTCCATAAACTTTCTATAGGATTGTGACGCCCTGGCCTATCAGGTCGTCACAGGGTATTGTGCAATCTGCCCTTCTGCACAGTATCCACTCCTCCTTGGTTACGGATCATGGTCCTTTGGTGATGCTAACAGCTGAGCCAGTCGAAATCCTAGGAACATTTTACACCGAACCCACCAGACACACCATTGGGGGGCCTGAAGGAAATAGGGCTGCCCACATGGGGGGTTGGTAGGGAGAAGTGAGAAAATGCCAAGAGAAGTGAAACAAAGTGAAAGGAGTAGGAGGTGAAAGTGATTCTCCGAGAGGGAGAGGTCGCTGGTCCGGAGCAGGGCTCCTGGGGTTTACTAGGTGGCAGACATTGGTCTGGGCCTGGTAGTAGCTGGAACCCTGGTCGCAGGGGATCGCATCAAGGGGCACGGACTGCCAAGGAGGGCAGCCGGTGGCCTTGAGCCATCACAGGGCAGGGGCCAGGGCACGACGGGGTATGTGGACCCTAGGCCGGGAAGTAGCTTCACGCATCCCGGTAATTTACCCGACAGGAGTGAAGACTTCAAGATTCATCCCCAACACACTTCAAAAATAGGGGTACTAGTGCACTGATGGGATAGGACTTTCCCAAATGCAGTCCAAAGAAATCCTACGTGTGAACCCTGAGAGCAAGCTCACTCTGTTAGCTATACGGGTGAGCGGGACCCGAAGAGTTTTAAGTTTAAGGGTCCAACTAGTGAGAAGGTGCCACGGAAAGGGCCACAGGCTAACAGCAACACCAAGGGCACAGATCCCAGCATGCTCCCTCCAGGCTGCAGTGGTGCTCAGAATTCTGGTTTGCAAGCTGTCGATGTCATTATTCCAGGACTCAGTGAGTACGCTGAAAAGCCCCTTTACCTCCACCCAACGTCATCCCAAACGCCAGCACCCAACAGGCCACAGGGCACAAACCCCCTACCGACGGAGGAATTAAACATCCTGCTGCTACACCATCGCTACGGGCCTCTCCCAACAGCAGCGGTGGTCTCCCACATTACCACACACCGTGGGTGGCGTCACAAACTTTCCATCCCCCTGTAAATATCCCCCTTTTTCTGAGTGGCCGCACGACCCTCGGGTCCGGAGACTCCTCGAGCAACCGTGGATCCGGATCCGAGCAGCCCGGCTGCTGGCACAGGGGCAGCACAGGATTCTGGTCAGGTGAGCAGCTCGGCCCTTCTAGTAGCTTTATTTTCTTTCTCTGAAACCAATCGAGAGTTTTGGCTGATGTTTGCGATTATTATCTTGCTGAAATGTCGATTATCACTTCATCAACATCATCCTTCCAGACAGCAGCAGATTTTTATCAAAAATGTCTTGGTACATTTGTTTATTCATCTTTCCTTCAATTATATGAAGGTTGTCAATGCCATATGATGAAAAACAGCCCAAACACCATGATTACAATTATATGAAGTATTATGGCATCCAAGCAGTTCAATTTTGGTCTCATCTAAACAGACTATATTCTCCCAGTATTTCACAGGCTTGTCTAAATGTTGTTAAGCAAGCTTTAAATGTGATTGAACATCCTTTTTGTTTAGCTATGGAGTGTGGCATGGAATGGAGCTTGAGTGCATTACTTTTTGATTTCTTTGAAACAATTGTACCTGCTGATATCAGGTCTTTCTGTAACTCTTCACAAGGGGTACTTTGCTCTTGAACAATTCTTCTGATAATTCTTTTTTTCTTTGGCTGTCTGGATTGGATGGGTTGTTACTGACATATGAAGAGAAATTCATTTGAGAGCAGCTTTATAAAAATATTTACTTAGATACAGTGAGGTGAATAAGTATTTGATCTCTTGCTGATTTTGTAAGTTTGCCCACTGACAAAGAAATGAACAGTCTATGACTTTAAGTTAATTTTAACAGTGTGAGATAGAATATCCAAAATAAAATCCAGAAAATCCAGAAAATCACATTATATAAATTATTTAAATGTATTTGCATTTTGCAGAGAAAAATAAGTATTTGATCCCTCTGGCAAACAAGAGTTAATACTTGGTGGCAAAACCTTTGCTGGCAAGCATAGCAGCCAGACATTTTTTGTAGATGATGATGATGAGGTTTGCGAACATGTCAAGCATGAATTTTAATCCACTCCTCTCTGCAGATCATTTCTAAATCATTAAGATTTTGAGGCTGTCGCTTGGCAACTTAGAGCTTCAGCTCCCTCCATATGTTTTCTATGGGACTAAGGTCTGGAAACTGGCAAGGCCACTCCATGACCTTAATTTGCTTCTTTTTGAGCCACTCCTTTGTTGCCTTGGCTATATGTTTTGGTTCATTGTCGGAACACCAAGGCATGACCCATTTTTAATGTCCTGGCGAAGAGAAGGAAGTTGTCACTCAGGATTTTATAGTACATGGCTCCATCCATTGTCGCATTGATGCGATGAAGTAGTCCTGTGCCTTTAGCAGAAAAACACCCCAAAAACACAATATTTCCATCTCAATGCTTGACAGTGGGGACGGTGTTCTTTAGGTCATAGGCATTTCTCTTCCTTTAACTACGGCGATTTGCGTTAAGGCCAAAGAGTTCAATTTTTGTCTCATCTGACCACAGCACCTTCTTCCAATTACTTTCAGAATCATCCAGGTATTAAATGGCAAACTTCAGTTGGGCCTGCACATGTGTCGTCTTGAGCAGTGAATCTTTGTGGGCATTGCAGAATTTTAAGCTATTACGGTATAATGTGTTACCAATGGTTTTCCTGGTGACAGTGGTCCCAGTTGTCTTCAGATCATTAACAATTTCCCCCTGTGTAGTTTTAGACTAATCTCTCACCTTCCTCATGATCCTGAATACTCCACGAGGTGAGATTTTTCATGATGTACTCGAACGATGTCGATTGACACTCAATTTTGTTAATTCTTCCATTTTTTTACTATTGAACCAACAGTTGTCTCCATCTCACCCAGCGTTTTGCTTATGGTTTTGTAGCTCATTCCAGCCTTGTGTAGGTCTATGATCTTGTACCTGACATCCTTAGAAAGCTCTTTGGTCTTGCCCATGTTGTAGATGTTAGAGTCTGACTGATTAATTGAGCCTGTGTACAGGAGTCTTTTATACAGGTGACAATTTAAGAAAGATGTCTTTAATGCAGGTAACAAGTTGATTAGGAGAGTCTAAGTGGTCAAGTAGGAGCCTGAACTCGCAACGGTTGGTAGAGTATAAAATACTTATTTTTCTCTGCAAAATGCAAATAATTTTATATAATTTATACAATGTTATTTTCTGGATTTTATATAGGATATTCTATCTCTCACTGTTAAAAATAACCTACCCTTTAAACTATAGACTGTTCATGTTTGTCTGTGGGCGAACTTACAAAATCAGCAAGGGTTCAAATACTTATTTCCTTCACTGTATGTGTGGGTATATTATGAATTATGTATCTGTTTATATATATTCTAAATGTTTTGAATTTTTACACTGGGTTGCACACATCATCTACCTATTAACAGTAATAGTATCAGAACATTGAAGTGTGTTTATATAACTTCATTAAAAGACATTGATGTACCCACTGAGTATTTCGAAAATATTGGTCAGTTTTTGCTATGATTTTACCTCTGTCATTTTTTTAATACTTATCTGTATAAAATAGTAAGCAGCCTTCAAATTAAGAATGGTCAGGTTCCTTGTTTTATCCGGTTTTCAGTATTAGACACTTGAAGTGGTTAAAAGAAGCTCCAAAGATTATTTTTAATATTTATTAAGTGCTTTTTCAGGTATACTATGGAGTGTTTGTTGTGTTTTTTCCCCTATCATTCAAAAATATAGTTGGTTATTTGGCTGCTAACTATGTGTTTTGGTTGTAAACATAAAAAGATGAGTTACAGTTGCATAAAAAAGCAAAAAAATGGCATGATACTATACTGTATAAATCCCACTTTCCATCTTTCTATCAGATAATTGGGACCTAAAGTATAGCTGCAGTTGTGGTGACAGAGAATATATTCAGCCTGCTCCCGTCAACTGTTATTACCAGCCCCAAAATATCTGCAATTATGTAACAAGTTTTAGCAACAGAAGTGTTGTTTAACTAAACCTTGTGCGATTTATCATAATAAAAGTTTTCGGGGATTACATGTCACACCTATTGAACAAATTCCCTGTCACATACCAAATCAAAAAAAGGTTCTAAATTAGAAAGAAGTATTCTGGATGTATAAATTGAATACCCTAAGACTGCATGAATTATGAATATGAATTAATATAAGATTTTATTTTTATTTTTTATTTGAACCTTTTTTCAAATATAAGCACTATTTTTATTATTAATATTAATAAAATATTTTTATGTTTGCTTTGATTCCCTGGATAGCTTTCGATTGTGATTGAGAACTGTTTAGTGCATTCAATTGTTTCCTTTCAATTTGTGGTTTAGTATTAAATATTTCTTTTCTTGCTAATTGCAGTGGCCTTGATATTGTTTCTATCCATATTTTTTTCTTAGTTCCACACTCACAGCTTAGACAGTGTCTTTTTTGTTCTTTTCGCCTTCACACAAGCACACTGACATTTTTCCCCCGCTCAAGGACCTGTAGTTGCCGTGCACTGAAGTAACCTCTAATCAAACATGCGCACTTTCTTCCCATGCTTCTTTCTTATGCTCTTGATAAAATAGAGCTACTATGCATTTAAATGACCACTGGGACCCTCTGTTATGCCAAACACAAAGTGGAGTGAGATACTAGTCACTATGGGGTGTAGTATGGAGTTTGTAACTAGATGGTGCAGTGAGCATGAGGGTGTGCGAGGGCAGAGGGGAAGTCAGAAAGACCGAGGTCAATACCGAGAGGACGTGACAAAACACTGGGAGTAGACAGGAACGAGGTCGGGATTCAGGCTGTGAGTCAGTTAACCAGGATAGTATGTATTGGATACAAGAGGCAGGCAAAGATGTAGTCAGGAGGAGGTCAGAGGTCACAAGCTGGACAGGAATGACAAGGTCAGGGGGGAATGTCTTTAAAACTGGAGGAGAACAAGGGTTATAGCCCCGCAATCCGCCAGAATAAGATGTGGAAATGTTGATAGATTAATAACTCTTTTATTCCATAGGTCTACGCGTTTTGAGGTATGAAAACCACTTCCTCAGGACCAAAAGCCAGATTGCGCGGCTTTAACCCTTTTTCTCCTCCTGCTTTGAAGACATTCCCACGTGGGGCCGCGTCAGCCGCCATTATCTCATGCTATCTATGATGGTTGTGACCCTTCACAACCACATCTGGTGAGTGTATTATATCATATATTACTTTGTTTATTTATCTGGTAAGACCCTATCAGCGCTTCTGTTTTTCTAGCTATATTACAGGTCAGGGGGGAAGGCAGAGCAAAGTCAGAAGACAGTCCAGGGTTGAATAGCCAAGATAAAGTCATAAGACAGACCAGGAGCCAGGCACTTACAAACCAGAAATTATGACTGGCGATGCTCTGGCCGAGAAAGCTCACTGATAAAGTAGAGCAATTACCCAGAATGCAGAGCATTTGGGCAAGCCCTTCCCATCACCAGCGAAAGACCCAATGTAGGGAAACAGCCTGTCACAGGAATACAGAACGGCACTGAGACCCTGGCAGGATGTTCTGAACGGCACACAGGCAGATACCAGATCCACAGGAAGGCGCAACAGAAGTCACAATACAGAAGACGCACCGCAAGTCAGGACCATAGCACCCTCTCTGCATGTTCAACTTGGATTTTTACCATAACCTATTTATTAATAATATTTCTCAAGTGTAACTGTTTCACTACATGATTTTCTTTTACTTATCATGTTTTTTACTCTTTTGATCTTTTTATTAAGTATATACTTTTTATATACTTTTTATTAATAATATTATTGGTTAACTAACAACTAATCTTCATTGTTTAGATCAATAAATTTTGAGCCCACGCATTTTAAACATATATTGTATTTGCCAATGAATCATTTTTATTCATTTCTATTACTTGTTTCACAGTGCACTTACAATGAATTGGTCTAGTGGGTTCATTCTCATCTCGTTAAGAGATTATAACACTGTTTCTTATGGGTTCTAATGCCATTGCTATGATTTTTTTACAACTCTTTGTTTTTCCACAAAAAAAATGGTGTATCAAGCGTATTTTCATGTTTGGTACAAAAAGGAATCACACACATCTGTTTTAATATTTTCAATGTCAGTCAAATGTAAATTTGCAATTGTTTTTTTGTTTTTCCTTTTTCTATATTTTACAATTCTTTGGAACAAAATAGTGAATTTAATTTATGCTATTTATTGGTCATGGCAAAGATGCTATATGGTATATTTCATCTTTGCAGCTGCCCTCCCAATGACTGTTTACAGCACGCACTTTTTAAATATAGGATCTATTTATACCCTGTAGATTGCATGCATATTTTTTAATGGGACTGTCTTGAAAAAAAAATTCTTTACTCCAAAACGCATTGACAAATAAATAATATCTAGGATTTGCCTCTTAGTGTTTGATTCCACTTGCGCATAGCTTTCAATGCAAGAGCATCAGAAGTAATATGTTAATGACCCCTCTGCTGCAAGGGTCAGCCGAGGGTCATGTGACTGTAATCCCGTCTTGCGATCGGGTCACAGCTGTGAAGGAGAGGTAGGGAGCACTTTCTCCCTCTTCTCCCTGGCCTGTATCTACGTACATTGCACTGTGGTCAGTAGAGTTGAGCGCGGTTCGTGGTTCGTGGTTCTCCAGTTCTAGGCTCGAGTGATTTTGGGGCCTGTTCTAGATCGAACTAGAACTCGAGCTTTTTGCAAAAGCTCGATAGTTCTAGAAACGTTCGAGAACGGTTCTAGCAGCAAAAAAACAGCTAATTCCTAGCTGGCTTTCCGCTGTAATAGTGTAAGTCACTCTGTGACTCACACTATTATGACATTTCAGTGTATAGTGTGCGTGAACAGCGCCTTCAGATCACTCCTGTTTGTATACTGGCGATCGCCATTTTTTTTTTTTTTTTCCTTGTCTTCCTTCCCTAAGCGCGCGCGTCTTGTGGGGCGGGCCAGCATGTCAGCCAATCCCAGACACACACACAGCTAATTGGACTTTTAGCCAGAGAAGCAACGGCATGTGTGATAGGATGTCCATGTCACATGTCCCTGCATTATAAAACCGGACATTTTCCTCCAGCACGCCATTATCTCTTCTGCGTCCTTGGTGTCAGACATCACTGGGGCAGCTCCGTCCTGAGTCCTATCGCCGATATTGGATACGCTGGACAGCATAGGGATAGCACTATCTATCAGTCCTTTTAAGGGCTCGTACGGGCAGGGTCAGAGTTAAGGTGACAGGTCCTGAAAACAGCGACAGCGTCTGTGTAGCAAAGGTCAGGGATTTCGTCGCTGCATTTCCCCATTAGGAGGGAATAGAAAGGCAGGCTTCCATTCCTCTACCCAGACCCACAATCCTGGCACTGTACCCTCCTGTCCTCTGCACACTCCAACTCATTATAACTAAGCCATTATACTAGCAAACACTCAGTGTACCTAGTGGCATCCTAAACGTGGCTATTGGACTGTTGTCTAGTCACACTAGTGCAAAGACATTTGCAGCACCTCTACCTGCATTGCACACTCCAACTCATTATAACTAAGCCATTATACTAGCAAACACTCAGTGTACCTAGTGGCATCTTAAACGTGGCTATTAGACTGTTGTCTAGTCACACTAGTGCAAAGACATTTGCAGCACCTCTGCCTGCATTGCACACTCCAACTCATTATAACTAAGCCATTATACTAGCAAACACTCAGTGTACCTAGTGGCATCCTAAACGTGGCTATTGGACTTTGCTATAGTCCCACTAGTGCAAAGACATTTGCAGCACCTCTACCTGCATTGCACACTCCAACTCATTATAACTAAGCCATTATACTAGCAAACACTCAGTGTACCTAGTGGCATCCTAAACGTGGCTATTGGACTGTTGTCTAGTCACACTAGTGCAAAGACATTTGCAGCACCTCTGCCTGCATTGCACACTCGAACTCATTATAACTAAGCCATTATACTAGCAAACACTCAGTGTACCTAGTGGCATCCTAAACGTGGCTATTGGACTTTGCTATAGTCCCACTAGTGCAAAGACATTTGCAGCACCTCTACCTGCATTGCACACTCCAACTCATTATAACTAAGCCATTACACTAGCAAACACTCAGTGTACCTAGTGGCATCCTAAACGTGGCTATTGGACTGTTGTCTAGTCACACTAGTGCAAAGACATTTGCAGCACCTTTGCCTGCATTGCACACTCCAACTCATTATAACTAAGCCATTATACTAGCAAACACTCAGTGTACCTAGTGGCATCCTAAACGTGGCTATTGGACTTTGCTATAGTCCCACTAGTGCAAAGACATTTGCAGCACCTCTACCTGCATTGCACACTCCAACTCATTATAACTAAGCCATTATACTAGCAAACACTCAGTGTACCTAGTGGCATCCTAAACGTGGCTATTGGACTGTTGTCTAGTCACACTAGTGCAAAGACATTTGCAGCACCTCTACCTGCATTGCACCCTCCAACTCATTATAACTAAGCCATTATACTAGCAAACACTCAGTGTAGCTAGTGGCATCCTAAACGTGGCTATTGGACTTTGCTATAGTCCCACTAGTGCAAAGACATTTGCAGCACCTCTGCCTGCATTGCACACTCCAACTCATTATAACTAAGTCATTATACTAGCAAACACTCAGTGTACCTAGTGGCATCCTAAACGTGGCTATTGGACTGTTGTCTAGTCACACTAGTGCAAAGACATTTGCAGCACCTCTGCCTGCATTGCACACTCCAACTCATTATAACTAAGCCATTATACTAGCAAACACTCAGTGTACCTAGTGGCATCCTAAACGTGGCTATTGGACTTTGCTATAGTCCCACTAGTGCAAAGACATTTGCAGCACCTCTACCTGCATTGCACACTCCAACTCATTATAACTAAGCCATTATACTAGCAAACACTCAGTGTACCTAGTGGCATCCTAAACGTGGCTATTGGACTGTTGTCTAGTCACACTAGTGCAAAGACATTTGCAGCACCTCTACCTGCATTGCACCCTCCAACTCATTATAACTAAGCCATTATACTAGCAAACACTCAGTGTAGCTAGTGGCATCCTAAACGTGGCTATTGGACTTTGCTATAGTCCCACTAGTGCAAAGACATTTGCAGCACCTCTGCCTGCATTGCACACTCCAACTCATTATAACTAAGTCATTATACTAGCAAACACTCAGTGTACCTAGTGGCATCTTAAACATGGCTATTGGACTATTGTCTAGTCACACTAGTGCAAAGACATTTGCAGCACCTCTACCTGCATTGCACACTCCAACTCATTATAACTAAGCCATTATACTAGCAAACACTCAGTGTACCTAGTGGCATCCTAAACGTGGCTATTGGACTTTGCTATAGTCCCACTAGTGCAAAGACATTTGCAGCACCTCTACCTGCATTGCACACTCCAACTCATTATAACTAAGCCATTATACAAGCAAACACTCAGTGTACCTAGTGGCATCCTAAACGCGGCTATTGGACTGTTGTCTAGTCACACTAGTGCAAAGACATTTGCAGCACCTCTGCCTGCATTGCACACTCCAACTGATTATAACTAAGCCATTATACTAGCAAACACTCAGTGTACCTAGTGGCATCCTAAACGTGGCTATTGGACTTTGCTATAGTCCCACTAGTGCAAAGACATTTGCAGCACCTCTACCTGCATTGCACACTCCAACTCATTATAACTAAGCCATTATACTAGCAAACACTCAGTGTACCTAGTTGCATCCCAAACGTGGCTATTGGACTGTTGTCTAGTCACACTAGTGCAAAGACATTTGCAGCACCTCTACCTGCATTGCACACTCCAACTCATTATAACTAAGCCATTATACTAGCAAACACTCAGTGTACCTAGTGGCATCCTAAACGTGGCTATTGGACTTTGCTATAGTCCCACTAGTGCAAAGACATTTGCAGCACCTCTGCCTGCATTGCACACTCCAACTCATTATAACTAAGCCATTATACTAGCAAACACTCAGTGTACCTAGTGGCATCTTAAACGTGGCTATTGGACTGTTGTCTAGTCACACTAGTGCAAAGACATTTGCAGCACCTCTGCCTGCATTGCACACTCCAACTCATTATAACTAAGCCATTATACTAGCAAACACTCAGTGTACCTAGTGGCATCCTAAACGTGGCTTTTGGACTTTGCTATAGTCCCACTAGTGCAAAGACATTTGCAGCACCTCTACCTGCATTGCACACTCCAACTCATTATAACTAAGCCATTATACTAGCAAACACTCAGTGTACCTAGTGGCATCCTAAACGTGGCTATTGGACTTTGCTATAGTCCCACTAGTGCAAAGACATTTGCAGCACCTCTGCCTGCATTGCACACTCCAACTCATTATAACTAAGCCATTATACTAGCAAACACTCAGTGTACCTAGTGGCATCCTAAACGTGGCTATTGGACTGTTGTCTAGTCACACTAGTGCAAAGACATTTGCAGCACCTCTACCTGCATTGCACACTCCAACTCATTATAACTAAGCCATTATACTAGCAAACACTGCTGCCAGTTTAAGGGCCGTAGTTGCATTGTTAGGGATAATTATTCTTTATTATTCTGCTGTTAATAAAGCTAGACCACCGCTGCAATCTACACCACCTCTCAATTTTTACTACCACATTTTCAGTGCACAATCTTGTCGCAATCAACATGAGTGGCAAAATGACAGATGCTGGTGGAAAGGGGAAGAGGCGTGGTGGAAAAGGAAAAAAAGGGTTTGTCCGTGGGGAAGGTGGCAAAGCTCCATTATCATCTGCTGAAGATAGACCATCTACCAGCAAAAGTAAGATGTCTACTACTTACCGTGGACAATCCGATGTGCTCCCTTTTTTACGGACACGAACAACAGGAACAAAGGTAGATGATGGCCAAAAAAGAAAAATGCTTGAATGGATCTCAAGTGGTCCAACAAGTGCCCTCTTAGCCACTTCAAGTACCGCATCCAAAAAACACCAGTCCTCTGAGTTGTCATCCCAATCAAACTTGCTTTCTCCCAGCTCTGAAGTCTCCATCAGCCCTGCCAAGTATGGTGGAACTGAGATGGCTGAGTCTGCAGAGCTGTTCAGTCACACTATAGCCTGGGAATCAGAGGTCTGCTCCCAAGCTACAGTGAGTACAGAACAGGAAATGGTCTGCAGTGATGCCCAGAACCTTTGTGACTCTGATTCAGGCCGTGAGGACCAAGTTTCTGAGCATAATGTTGACCCTTTGTCACAAACTGTAACACCTGTGGTTAAAGACAATGAGGAATATACTGATGAAGATGAGACGCAGATACCCGATTGGGATGACAACTTAAATATTCGGTCAGGGCAAGAAGAGGCTCGGTCTGAGGGGGAGGGGAGTGCAAACACAACAATTGATGATGAAGTTCTAGATCCCACCTACTGTCAACCCCCAGTCAGGCACTCGAGGAGGTCAACAGAGGCGGTGGAGGAGGATGCAACCGACGCCGAAGTTACCTTGCGCCTTCCTGGACAGAGTCGGAGCACTGGTAGCACGTCTACAACTGCATCCTCAGCCACCACTCTGCCTATGAGCATTATTCGGGGTGGATCAACAGGTCGCATGGCCTCTAAGCCTTGCCTAGCCTGGTCCTTTTTTGACATAGAAAAAGATCGCCCAAATTATGTGATCTGTAAACTTTGTCATGATTCTCTTAGTAGAGGTCAAAACCTCAGCAGTTTGACAACTTCTTCCATGAATCGTCACATGAATAAATATCATAGGTCCCGGTGGGAAGCTCACTGTGCTGCAATGCGGCCTAGCGGAGCGAATTATCCACCGCCTGCCCCTTCCAGTGCATCCGCGCGCTCTTCATCTTCTAGGACTGTGGGGACAGCTGTCACACCTGTTTTTCCACGCACAACTTCCACCACTGTAACCGCAACAGGCAGTTTGGTTGGTAGGTCGTCAGTTGGTTTGGAAGGGGAAACAAGTGAGTGTGTACAGCTCTCTCAGACATCGATAGCACCAACGTTGGATGAAGGCAACATCATGTCTCCGCCTGCACTTTCCTCACAAACCTGCATTTTTCCAGGGACACCCTACTCAACACCGTCTACACACAGCAGCCAGATCTCTGTCCCTCAGATGTGGTCAAATAAAAGGCCACTTCCTGCGACCCATGACAAAGCTAAGAGGTTGACTCTATCCCTCTGTAAGCTCTTGGCTACCGAAATGCTGCCTTTCCGCCTAGTGGACACACAGGATTTTAGAGACCTTATGTCTGTCGCTGTGCCCCAGTACCAGATGCCTAGTCGCCACTACTTCTCTAAGAAAGGTGTGCCCGCGCTACACCAGCATGTCGCACACAACATCACCGCTTCCTTGAGAAACTCTGTGTGTGAACGGGTGCATTTCACAACCGATACTTGGACCAGTAAGCATGGACAGGGACGTTACATGTCGCTGACTGGGCACTGGGTAACTATGGTGATAGATGGTGAAGGGTCTGCTGCACAAGTCTTGCCGTCCCCACGACTTGTGTGTCAATCCTCTGTCTGTCCAAGTTCCGCCACTGCTTCTGCATCCTCCACCTCATCTGGGTCCTCCACCTCCGCCCCAAGCCTGCCTGGTCAGGCCACCAGCGTTCTCACTGCGCAGAAGGAATCACGCACCCTTCATTACTATGCTGGCAGCAGAGCGCAACGGCATCAGGCGGTCTTTAGCTTGACATGTCTTGGGAATAAGAGTCACACAGCTGAGGAGTTGTGGTCAGCTCTGCGGTCCGAGTTTAATAAATGGTTGTCTCCACTCAACCTGCAGCCTGGTAAGGCCGTGTGCGACAATGCTGCAAACCTGGGTGCGGCCCTTCGCCTTGGCAAGGTGACACACGTACCTTGTATGGCTCACGTGTTGAACCTTGTCGTCCAGCAATTTTTAACACACTATCCCGGCCTAGATGGTCTTCTGAACACGGCACGAAAACTGTCTGCTCACTTCCGCCGTTCAAGCGCCGCAGCTGAGCGACTTGCATCGCTCCAGAAGTCATTCGGCCTGCCAGTTCATCGCCTGAAATGCGATGTGGCGACACGCTGGAATTCAACTCTCCACATGTTACAGCGACTGTGGCAGCACCGCAGAGCCCTGGTGCAATACGTCATGACCTATAGCCTGGGCCAACGAGATGCAGAGGTGGGGCAGATCACCCTCATGGAGTGGTCTCAGATCAAGGACCTATGCACCCTTCTGCACAGTTTCGACATGGCGACGAATATGTTTAGCGCTGACAATGCCATTATCAGCATGACGATTCCAGTCATTTACATGCTGGAGCACACGCTAAACACTATTCGGAGTCAGGTAGTGGGACAACAGGAAGGGGAGGAACTGCAGGAGGATTCATATGTGCAAGGGACAACAACATCACCAAGGTCCAGACGTTCTTCATCACCAACGCAGCAGGCATGGGACCATGAGGGAAAGGGATCAACAAGGGCGCATAGTAGCAGGCGAAATGTTGAGGAAGGTGCAGGAGAACATGAAGAAATGGAGGACGAACTGTCCATGGACATGGAAGACTCAGCAGATGAGGAAGACCTTGGTCAAATTTCAGTTGAAAGAGGTTGGGGGGAGATGTCAGAGGAAGAAAGAACGGGTAGCACCTCTATGCCACAAACACAGCGTGGACTTGGTCCGCATGGCTGCGCAAGACACATGAGTGCCTTCTTGTTGCACTACCTCCAACATGACTCTCGTATTGTCAAAATTAGAAGTGATGATGACTACTGGATTGCCACACTATTAGATCCCCGGTACAAGTCCAAATTTTGTGACATAATTCCAGCCATAGAAAGGGACGCACGTATGCAGGAGTATCAGCAGAAGCTGTTACTCGATCTTAGCTCGGCTTTTCCACCAAACAACCGTGCAGGTGCAGGGAGGGAATCTCCCAGTTGTAACTTGCCAAACATGGGACGGTCTCGTCATCTTCAACAGTCTACCCGTACCAGTAGGACCGTATCTGGTGCTGGTAACAGCAATTTTATGGAATCTTTTCATAATTTTTTTAGACCCTCTTTTGCAAGGCCACCAGAGACAACAAGTCTGACACATAGTCAACGGCTGGAGAGGATGATACAGGAGTATCTCCAAATGAACATCGATGCCGTGACTTTGCAAATGGAGCCTTGCTCCTTTTGGGCTTCAAATCTAGAAAAATGGCCAGAGCTCTCCAGTTACGCCTTGGAGATTTTGTCGTGTACAGCTGCCAGCGTTGTCTTTGAACGTGTCTTCAGTGCTGCTGGGTGTGTGCTGACAGATAAGCGCACGCGTCTGTCCAGTGACAATGTGGACAGACTGACGTTCATCAAAATGAACAAGTCATGGATCCAGAAGGAATTTACTACCCCTGTGTCATCCTGGGGAGAGTAAATGCTTGTGGATTTGGAATGTGCTTGATGCAAATCTAGCTGTGAAGTGCACAACTAGGGCACAAGTGCTGCCACTGAATGGGTGGGTGTGTGTGGGGCACAATTTTTGGAAAAAAAGGGAGACTCCGCTTGGAGTAACCCTTGCTTACATTGTTTTTAAAAGGAGCCAAGATGAACAAGTCATGGTTCAGCAAAGACTTTGCTACCTACCCCGGAGTCATCCTGGGGACGGTTAAGTATGGCGTATTTTTGAATGTGCTTGATGGAAATCTAGCTGTGAAGTGTACAACTAGGGCACAAGTGATGCCACTGAATGGGTGGGTGTGTATGGGGCACAATTTTTGGAAAAAAAGGGAGACTCCGCTTGGAGTATCCCTTGCTTGCTGTGTTTTTAAAAGAAGCCAAGATGAACAGAGCTGGGATCAGGAAAGACTTTGCTACCTACCCTGGTGTCATCCTGGGGACGGTTAAGAAGAGCGTATTTTTGAATGTGCTTGATGCAAATCTAGCTGTGAAGTGCACAACTAGGGCACAAGTGCTGCCACTGAATGGGTGGGTGTGTGTGGGGCACAATTTTTGGAAAAAAAGGGAGACTCCGCTTGGAGTAACCCTTGCTTGCTGTGTTTTTAAAAGAAGCCAAGATGAACAGAGCTGGGATCAGGAAAGACTTTGCTACCTACCCTGGTGTCATCCTGGGGACGGTTAAGAAGAGCGTATTTTTGAATGTGCTTGATGCAAATCTAGCTGTGAAGTGCACAACTAGGGCACAAGTGCTGCCACTGAATGGGTGGGTGTGTGTGGGGCACAATTTTTGGAAAAAAAGGGAGACTCCGCTTGGAGTAACCCTTGCTTGCTGTGTTTTTAAAAGAAGCCAAGATGAACAGAGCTGGGATCAGGAAAGACTTTGCTACCTACCCTGGTGTCATCCTGGGGACGGTTAAGAAGAGCGTATTTTTGAATGTGCTTGATGCAAATCTAGCTGTGAAGTGCACAACTAGGGCACAAGTGCTGCCACTGAATGGGTGGGTGTGTGTGGGGCACAATTTTTGGAAAAAAAGGGAGACTCCGCTTGGAGTAACCCTTGCTTGCTGTGTTTTTAAAAGAAGCCAAGATGAACAGAGCTGGGGTCAGGAAAGACTTTGCTACCTACCCCGGTGTCATCCTGGGGACGGTTAATTAGGCCGTATTTTTGAATGTGCTTGATGCAAATCAAAACATCATGTTTGCAACTAGGGCACAAGTGCTGCCACTGATGGGGTGTCTGTGTGGCCCAATTTTTGGAAAAAAGGGAGACTCCGCTTGGAGTAACCCTTGCTTACATTGTTTTTAAAAGAAGCCAAGATGAACAGAGCAGGGATCAGGAAAGACTTTGCTACCTACCCTGGTGTCATCCTGGGGACGGTTAAGAAGAGCGTATTTTTGAATGTGCTTGATGCAAATCTAGCTGTGAAGTGCCCAACTAGGGCACAAGTGCTGCCACTGAATGGGTGGGTGTGTGTGGGGCACAATTGTTGGAAAAAAAGGGAGACTCCGCTTGGAGTAACCCTTGCTTGCTGTGTTTTTAAAAGAAGCCAAGATGAACAGAGCTGGGGTCAGGAAAGACTTTGCTACCTACCCTGGTGTCATCCTGGGGACGGTTAAGAAGAGCGTATTTTTTATTGTGCTTGATGCAAATCAAAACATCATGTTTGCAACTAGGGCACAAGTGCTGCCACTGATGGGGTGTCTGTGTGGCCCAATTTTTGGAAAAAAGGGAGACTCCGCTTGGAGTAACCCTTGCTTACATTGTTTTTAAAAGGAGCCAAGATGAACAAGTCATGGTTCAGCAAAGACTTTGCTACCTACCCCGGAGTCATCCTGGGGACGGTTAAGTATGGCGTATTTTTGAATGTGCTTGATGCAAATCTAGCTGTGAAGTGTACAACTAGGGCACAAGTGCTGCCACTGAATAGGTGGGTGTGTGTGGGGCACAATTTTTGGAAAAAAAGGGAGACTCCGCTTGGAGTAACCCTTGCTTGCTGTGTTTTTAAAAGAAGCCAAGATGAACAGAGCTGGGATCAGGAAAGACTTTGCTACCTACCCTGGTGTCATCCTGGGGACGGTTAAGAAGAGCGTATTTTTGAATGTGCTTGATGCAAATCTAGCTGTGAAGTGCCCAACTAGGGCACAAGTGCTGCCACTGAATGGGTGGGTGTGTGTGGGGCACAATTTTTGGAAAAAAAGGGAGACTCCGCTTGGAGTAACCCTTGCTTACATTGTTTTTAAAAGGAGCCAAGATGAACAAGTCATGGTTCAGCAAAGACTTTGCTACCTACCCCGGAGTCATCCTGGGGACGGTTAAGTATGGCGTATTTTTGAATGTGCTTGATGCAAATCTAGCTGTGAAGTGTACAACTAAGGCACAAGTGCTGCCACTGAATGGGTGGGTGTGTGTGGGGCCCAATTTTTGGAAAAAAAGGGAGACTCCGCTTGGAGTCACCTTGCGTTGTTTTACATGATTTTAGAAGGGCGTGCCATGCCTATATCTGTGTGTCCTCCTCTTTTTCCTTGTCCAGCTGTTTTGTTTTCGCCTGAGTATATGTCCTTGTCACTTTCCCATGTGTTTGAGTTGTTTGTCACCTTTTGGATACCTTTGAGGGTGTTTTCTAGGTGTTTTTATGTGTTTGTGATTGCCTGCCATTGTTTCCTATGCAGTTCGAGTTCGGTTCGTCGAACGTTCGATGAGCCGAACTCAAACGGGACCTCCGTTCGACGAACCGACCTCGAGCCGAACCGGGACCGGTTCGCTCATCTCTAGTGGTCAGATGACATGCGAGTGCAGTGCGATGTTTCACACGCTCCCATAGACTTGTATGGGGGGGTATGACCTGAGACTTTCTGCCAAACGTAGCATGCTGAAATTCATTTCTCATGCCGCTATAGCATGAGAAATCAATCGCAGATAGACACTGCCCCATAGTTTTGCTTTAGAGTGAGAGCAATCTGTTGTTTTATCGGATTGCACTCAGCCATGCAAAACGCAAGTGGAAGCGAGCCCTTATGGTCATCTTTTCTACACCAAAATGGATTAACCCCTTCCTTCAAGTCTTGCAATATTCCTCCTTCAAAAGTAGAATTGATCAAACTATCAGTACAGTTTCAAGTCCACTAAAGGGACTTAGAAAATATATATACATATTTTGAATATAAAAAAATAACAATTTTAATCCAACTCTATTTTCCCCATTAAAAATAAAGAAGATTAAAGAACAAAATAAAACATATTTGCTGTTGCTGCAGTTGGAAAAATCCAGTCTATCAAAGTATAGAGTAAATTAACCCAGAAAGTAAATGCCATAAAGAGAAAAAAAAAGCCAGAATTTTGTTTTTTCAATTGCCATTTTATTTTAGAAAAATATACAAAAAATGTATCAAAATCATGATTTCGGGTCATTTTTTACATTGATGCTAAAACCCCACCCCATAAAAATGTAGTGCCCCTGAAGCCATCAAGGAGCTACAGGTACTGTATCCCCACCAGTTTGCAGGGCCTACCCCCAGGGACCCAGAAGACCAGTGCTGGTAACAGCAAAAACAATCCAGTTAATCCCTGTTTTCCCCCAAATTCCCCATTACTGGTGGCGGACTAGGGTTGGACTTATGGATAGCCACTTAGACGTGGAGCCGATCCAGTCCCCTAGATGACAAGGTGTGAGGGGCAGACAGCAGTCAGTCAGTGACAGTCAAGGGAGTGAGTCAGTGATGGAGGGAGCAAAAGGAAGCACTGACATGAGTGTGACAGTAACCTGAGGGCCCAGGCGGTTGGTTGCCGGTGGAGTACGGTGGAGTACTCCCGGAACCACAGCACCAATGGGGTACATAATTCTAAGTCAGGCAAATGCTCCAGGCAGAGCTGAAAAAATCTGCACAGTGAGGGGACCATCAAGGGCCTCACTGACTTTGAAGATCAGGACACAGTAGCAATGGGAGAACCGGTGGAATAGGACCATAGACTCCAACTCCACAGGGTTCACGCTACCGTCATATGGATTACCAATGAGAGACTACCAGGAGGGGACCCCAAGCTGCTCCAAGCCACGGGGACCCACCAAGCAAAGACAGGTGTAGGGGAAAGAAGCCACCAGGTCACTAAACCGGCACTGGGACTAAGGGGACCAGCAGTCAAGACCAGCCTTCCTCGGGTGACCAGTTTCCAGCTTACTGTGAGTAAAGGAGCCAGTTACACTGCAACCCCTTGTGTGGCCTAACTTCTTTCTGCACCCATCTACATCATCTATCATCTGGGGCCCAGCCCTGGTTTCGGAGGGCCTAACATCCAGGCTTCCACTAACACCAGCCCCAGCAGCGAGAACTGTGCAGCGGCGGCTCCATCCACATAGCAGCAAACCGCAAGTGGCGTCACGTATAAACTTTCATTTAAACTCCCCTGTAAATATACCCCTTCATTTAAAAAAAGCACCCAGGGCACAGAACCGGGTGATGGCCACCAAGTGACATCTCCCCAGCAATACACCGCCCGGGACCGAGTACCCCATAATCCTGGGCGACACAAAAACAATTGAAGAATTGCAATTTATTTAATAATTTCATCAATCTTTGAATTTTTTACTATTTCTAACTGCATTTAAAATTAAAAAATCTTCTAAAAAAGAAAAGCTCTCATAAGACTATGTCAACAAAAGTATAAAAAGTAATGTGTCTTGGAAAAAGGTAAGGGAAAGCAAATAAATACATAAATAAAATTTGGCTGCTGAGGAAAGTGGTCAAAATACATATTAAATATGCAACTAATATATGCAATAGGAGAAAACCAATAACAAGTAGAATTTATAATCAGTGGTGAGAATAAGATCCTCAAATACAAAGTTACTGCAACCTGCAATATGCTGTTGTCATGAGGGCAAGGAGGGAGGGTAAACATTCATGCTGGATCCCAAAGTGAAAGCATACTCTGAATTTACTACTTGCTAGTGAACCACGCTAGATGTTTGTTGCACTGCTAGAGTGGTGCTTTAAATGTTAGTCCCCTGCCCCCTGTATTATACTCACCTACCTTCGTCCTCATCTTCTATCACCTAAATTCTGGTCAGGGTCCTGTGATTTGTGACCTGCCGGCAGAGTCAGTGTTTCATGGAGCGCACTGGAGGTCATAACTCAGTACAAGTCTATGAAAGCATTATTTTGACCTAATTTTGGCTGTCATAGAAATGCATTGAGACATTCTGACTTAACTTCTGACTTCCTGCCATTCAAAAGTATAGTCACAAGATAGCGCCGTGGGACAAGAGCGGCGTAAGTAAAAAGTGAAGCCACCAAGAAGTCAGTAAATGACAGGGGAGAGGGGATTTAAACGTAATGCGCTTTTTTGTCATTCACATTGTGTTCTATTGATAAAGGAATGCAAGATTATTTCCTCCTCTGAATATATCTCAGTAATGTATTTACTAAAGCTTATGCATTTTAATGGTAGTACTATTTCTTCCAACCTTGCACGATGAAATTATCTCATATATAGTTCCGAGCAGTAAACTGAGTTAAGAAAAATGAATAAAAGTTTTTGAGCCAGAGGGAACTGAAATGGACCAGATAATTTCATCATTTCAATTAATGATCTTCTAAATGTTCTAAAAATAAAGAGCTCATTTTATTAGACCTTTCTGAATTATGTCAGGTTATTAACTAAGAAAATTATATTTTCTCATATTGAAGATAAAGGTTCATAAAAATGAACTGACCAAGGAAGTGCAAGATAATGCCTAAAGTAACTGAACTATTTGGGGCTCCAGTTATGAAACCTGACTATTAAAGGGAATTTGTCAGCTGGTTTTGCTATATCATCTGAGAGCAACTTAAAAGATACTGACTCCCATGATGTATCACTTAGATTACTGGCTGCAGCATTTCTGAAACAATTGGAGTTTTAAGATTTAGCAGCTGAGAAAGCTGCCAACACCCACACCAGGCATTTCATGTGCAATATCTACAGACAGGGAGCTGCTTAACACAGCAGGAGGTCTAGCCAACTTGACATTGCCCAATGATAAGCTCCTGAAGCTAAAACAAATATTGCAGGTAGACAACTGCACACAGTTTGATATACTTAAAATTTGGGTATTAATCCTTATTGCATGCTCTCTTCAGATTACATGGAAAAAACCTGCTGACAGATTGCCTTTAAAAGTTTAAAATGAGCATCATTGTACAAGCCCAAATAAAGAAAGTCTGGATTGCTAGTAATATTCATATTCATATTCATTTACTTATGTGTGGTATATAATAGGGTATTTTAGTGGGAATTCAGAAAAATGACCACTTTCTATATGTAAATAATGCTACAGAGGGTATTGCCCTGTCTGTTTAGCTTGATGCAGGGTGTACAATGTATTGTATTTCATGCAGTTTGTAAAGTGTATTGTATTGTTTCATGAGTTATAGCTGCCTACCGAGACTGTCTCTACAGCAATGTTTCATCCTTTGCACACCTTTTAGTATCATATTACATTTTGTGCACTGCCTCCTCATCAAAATTGGTGTGAATGGACATTTTTCCTATCGATACATATCCGATAGTGAATTACATATTACTTACCTGATTCATTGGAATCCAACATGAAAAAATTGTAATGTCTTGTTTCTTCTATTTAAAAATCTTAATTGAAATAGATTTGGTTTATGATATGATGAGCAGACATCCTATCCTGGTTCAGTTTCTTTAATTCAGTTAGACATATTTTTTAAAGGGAACCTGTCATGTGATAAAATGCTTCCAAGCACTTGCTGTGAGATTTCCGCTGGAGGGAGGATTTGAATGGTAATTGTCCTGGCAGCCTCGAGCTTTGATTCATAGGGATCGTTCAGTCATCGATCTGTGTATAGTGAGCGATGGCTGTAATTGCACCTCCGGCACTCAATGACAGCATTAAAGTCGACTGTCAGTGCGTGCCAGGGGCGTGGTTACAGCTGCCACACAATACACACAAAGCAGTAACTGAAGCTGCACAGTCACCACCCCTATGACTGAAAGCCTAAGACTGCAAGAACTAATAAAGTTAACTTCCTCCTGGCAGCAGGACTCTCAGTGCCAGCACCAGGCAACATCATAACGCTATTAACCAGCAGATTAACCTCATATCTGCATGTTCATATAGCTTTTTTTACATAATAGAATCCCTTTAACTTATGGAAAAGTCTAATAGGTGGCGCTACAATTTGTCTCCTTCCTTCCTGAAGAGACAATTTGAATATTTCCCAGAAGAGCATTGCAGCTATAAGACTCCTTACCACTGACAGCCAGATTGGTTTGTCAGTCTCCGCCAGGATAAAATATTTCCCCTGAAATCCCAGTGAAGCTTCTCATTCAGCCAGATCACACTTCCTACTTTGCACTGACAAGGGACAATCATCCCGAAACACCGTGTTGAGGTTCTGATTTGGCATAAATCCTAGGTCATATGAAAAGGCTTGTAGGAAAGTCACTTTTGACTCTTAAGATTGTTACTTCCAATAGGTGGCGTTTAAGTTTGTCTCCTTCCTCCCTGAAGAGACAATTTGAATATTTCCCAGAGGAGCATTGCAGCTAAAAGACTTCTCATCACTAACAGCCAGATTGGTTTGTCAGTCTCCGCAAGGAGAAAAGTTTTCCCCTGAGACCCCAGTAGAGCTTCTCATTCAGCCAGATCAGACTTCCTACTTTTTACTGTTGAGGGGCAATCAACCCAAAACACCGTGTCTGCAAATTGAAGTTTTGATCTGGCATAAATCTTAGGTCATATACAGTTAGGTCCAGAAATATTTGGACAGTGACACAATTTTCGCGAGTTGGGCTCTGCATGCCACCACATTGGATTTGAAATGAAACCTCTACAACAGAATTCAAGTGCAGATTGTAACGTTTAATTTGAAGGTTTGAACAAAAATATCTGATAGAAATTGTAGGAATTGTACACATTTCTTTACAAACACTCCACATTTTAGGAGGTCAAAAGTAATTGGACAAATAAACCAAACCCAAACAAAATATTTTTATTTTCAATATTTTGTTGCGAATCCTTTGGAGGCAATCACTGCCTTAAGTCTGGAACCCATGGACATCACCAAACGCTGGGTTTCCTCCTTCTTAATGCTTTGCCAGGCCTTTACAGCCGCAGCCTTCAGGTCTTGCTTGTTTGTGGGTCTTTCCGTCTTAAGTCTGGATTTGAGCAAGGGAAATGCATGCTCAATTGGGTTAAGATCTGGTGATTGACTTGGCCATTGCAGAATGTTCCACTTTTTTGCACTCATGAACTCCTGGGTAGCTTTGGCTGTATGCTTGGGGTCATTGTCAATTTGTACTATGAAGCGCCGTCCGATCAACTTTGCGGCATTTGGCTGAATCTGGGCTGAAAGTATATCCCGGTACACTTCAGAATTAATCCGGCTACTCTTGTCTGCTGTTATGTCATCAATAAACACAAGTGACCCAGTGCCATTGAAAGCCATGCATGCCCATGCCATCACGTTGCCTCCACCATGTTTTACAGAGGATGTGGTGTGCCTTGGATCATGTGCCATTCCCTTTCTTCTCCAAACTTTTTTCTTCCCATCATTCTGGTACAGGTTGATCTTTGTCTCATCTGTCCATAGAATACTTTTCCAGAACTGAGCTGGCTTCATGAGGTGTTTTTCAGCAAATTTAACTCTGGCCTGTCTATTTTTGGAATTGATGAATAGTTTACATCTAGATGTGAACCCTTTGTATTTACTTTCATGGAGTCTTCTCTTTACTGTTGACTTAGAGACATATACACCTACTTCACTGAGAGTGTTCTGGACTTCAGTTGATGTTGTGAACGGGTTCTTCTTCACCAAAGAAAGTATGCGGCGATCATCCACCACTGTTGTCATCCGTGGACGCCCAGGCCTTTTTGAGTTCCCAAGCTCACCAGTCAATTCCTTTTTTCTCAGAATGTACCCGACTGTTGATTTTGCTACTCCAAGCATGTCTGCTATCTCTCTGATGGATTTTTTCTTTTTTTTCAGCCTCAGGATGTTCTGCTTCACCTCAATTGAGAGTTCCTTAGACCGCATGTTGTCTGGTCACAGCAACAGCTTCCAAATGCAAAACCACACACCTGTAATCAACCCCAGACCTTTTAACTACTTCATTGATTACAGGTTAACGAGGGAGACGCCTTCAGAGTTAATTGCAGCCCTTAGAGTCCCTTGTCCAATTACTTTTGGTCCCTTGAAAAAGAGGAGGCTATGCATTACAGAGCTATGATTCCTAAACCCTTTCTCCGATTTGGATGTGAAAACTCTCATATTGCAGCTGGGAGTGTGCACTTTCAGCCCATATTATATATATATATAATTGTATTTCTGAACATGTTTTTGTAAACAGCTAAAATAACAAAACTTGTCTCACTGTCCAAATATTTCTGGCCCTGACTGTAAAAAGGCTTGTTAAAGGGTCACTTTTGACTTTTAGGTACTTCCAATAGGTGGTACTAGAGTTTGTCTCCTTCCTCCTTGAAGAGACAATTGGAAAATTCTTTGCACAAATATACAAATAATGACTTGACCTAAGATGCAGTAGCTTTGATTTTCAATAATCAACATTTACAATAAATCAAAATGGTTCCCAATGCTGAATCAGAAAAGATAATTCTGAAATATTTTGATCATGTTTTTCTTTTCTTCTGTTATCTGAGTGATTTCTAAAAAGTTTAGCCATGTCTTCCATATCAAGAGAAGATATTCTTCAATTGCATTACATTTTCTGTTACAAATATAACATTATCATCTATCATAAGGAAATTTCTCCATATAACATATTACGGACCTCTGAATTCACTTGGGAAGATAATGTCTAGGAGAAGCAAGCAAAACTACTTATTGCTTTGACATTTTAGGTTTGCTTAGTTTGATTGCACTTTTGAAAGGCTGATTGTGATATAACAACTATATTCACTTTTTTGATATGTACATGAGATAACTATAAAGAAATGAGCACCAATTCTATTATATTAACCCCTTTCACCTAGAACATGGTTTGTACCTTCCTGACCAGGCCATTTTTTGCAATTGTGACCAGTGACAGTTTGACAAGTTATAACTCTGGAATGCTTCAACGGATCCCAGTGATTCTGAGATTTTTTTTTTTATGACATATTGTAATTCATGATAGTGGTAAATCTAGGATGATGTCTTTGCATTTGCTTGTGAAACTATCAGAAATTTAACCAAAATTTTGAAACTTTCGCAATTTCCAAACTTTGAATTTTTATGTCATTAAATGTGAAAGTTTTGTCAAGCAAAATAGTTAATAAATAACATTTCCCACATGTCTACTTCACATCTACACTCTTTTTGAAATATGTTTTGCTAGGCAATTAGAAGGGTTCAAAGTTCATCAGCAATTTCTCATTTTTTCCCAACAAAATTTACAAAATCATTTTTTTAGGGACCACATCCCATTTAAAGTGACTTTGAGAAGCTTAGGTTAAGGAAATTACCCAAAAATGACACCATCCTAAAAACTGTACATCTCAAACTGCTTCAAACCACATGCAAGAAGTTTATTAACTCTTTAGGTTCACAGGAACTAAAGCAATGTTGAAGGAAAAAATGAAAATTTTACTTTTTCCTACAAAAATGTTAAATTAGACCTAAATTTTCCATTTTCACAAGGGAAACAGAAGACAATACACCATACCATTTGTTGTGTAAATTCCCCTCAGTACACTGATACCCCTCATGTGGTGGAAATCTACTGTTTGGGTGCATAGCAGGGCTAGGAAGGGAAGGAGCGCCATTTAATTTTTTGAATGTAAAATTAGCTATAATCTTTAGTGGACGCCATGTTGCATTTGGAGAGCACCTAATGTGCGTAAACAGTGAAGCTCCCACACAAGTAACCCTATTTTGAAAACTAGATCCTTCAGGGAATTTATCTAGATTTTTGGTGATTACTTGAACCGTGTGCTTCACAGAATTTTACAATGTTGAGTAAGGAAAATAAAAAAATATATTTTATCACAGAAATGTTGTTTTATCCTCAAATCTTTTATTTTCACAAGAGTAGTAGGAGAAAATGCACAATACAATTTGTTGTCCAATTTCTCTTGAGTACGCTGATACCACACATGTGGAATAAATGTACTGTTTGGTTGCACAGCAGGGCTCGGAAGGAAAGGAGTGCCATTTGAACTTTTTAATGCAAAATTAGTTGGAATTATTATCAGATGTCATGTCACCTTTGGAGAGCCTCTGCTGTACCTAAACAGTGGAGCTCCCCCACAAGTGACCCCATTTTGGAAAATAGACTTCTCAGGGAATATATCTAGAGGGTTGGTGAGAAACTTGAGTCCCCAGGTGCTTCACAGAATTTTATAATGTTAAGCTGCGAAAATTTAAACATACATTTTTAACCACAAAAATATTGATTTAATCCCAAATTTTTCCTATTTAATTAGGGTAACAGGACAATATGGACCATACCATTTGTTGTGCAGTTTCTCCTGATTATGATGACATGCCATATGTAGTTGAAAAATAATTTTGAAGCACAGTGCAAAGTGAAGAAGGAAGGGAGCACCATATTTAAGTTCAGATTTAGTTGGAATGGTTTGCATGTGCCATGTCACATTGTCAAAGCCCCTGAGGTGCCTAAACAGTAGAAATTTCCCACAAGTGACCATATTTTGGAAATTAGGCACCTCAAGGAATTTATCTAGAGTTTTGGGGTGCACCTTGAAACCCCTGGAGCTTTACAGAATTTTGTAACATTGCGTCGGTGAAATCTAAAACTGAATTTTTAAACAGAAATATATTACTTTAACTGCAAATTTTTCAAACCCACAAGGTTAGTAGGAGATAATAGACCATACAATTGTTTGCGCAATTTCTCCTGAGTTTGCCAATACCCCATATGTGGTCAAAAACAACTTTTGAAGGAGCGCTATATTTGAGTTCAGATTTAGTTCAAATGGATTGCGGGTGTCATGCCACATTGGCAGAGGCCCTGAAATGCCAGAATAGCGAAACCCCCAAAGTGACCCCATTTTACAAACTGCACATCTGAATGAATTAATCCAGGCGTGCAGTGAAAATATTGACATTAGAGAATATTATACTATTGGGCGGTGAAATAAAAGTAATTCTATTTTTACCACTAAAATGTTGTTTTGACCCAAGATTTACAATTTTCAGAAGAAGGATAGATAAAAAAGGCCCCATATTATGTTATACAATTTCTCCTGAATATGGAAATACCCACATGTGACTGTAGAGTAGTAGTTGGTTGCACCGCAAGGCTCAGGAGGAAAGGAGTGCCATTTGATTTTTGGAGCACAGATTTTCCTAGAATAGTTTGCGTACACTATTTGCAAAGCCCCTAACTACCAGAATAACAGAAATCCCCTCAAGTGACCAAATTTTGGAAATTATGCTAACTGTGGTTTAGGCACATTATGGGTCTCAGAAAGGAGGGGGCATTTGGATTTTGGAGCACAAAATTTGCTGGATTTATTTTTTAAGGGAGAAGCCATCATGTTTTTTCAGAGCCTTTGTTTTACCAGTAATGTGGAAGCCCCCTATAAATCCATTAACATAGGATGGATGTGAGTGTAGACTTGAGTTTTTTGTGTTGAGTTGAATATAATTTGGTGGAGATTTGGGTACAGCAAATTTTGGATCAGTTCACATTTATCCTATGATCTATTCTGAGCGCTTGCATCAAGCTTTCCATCTAAATTTCCAAAATACGTGATTCAGGTGAAACTCCCAATGGATCCATTCATTAATAATGAGGCAGCAGAGTTACTTCAGACTCCTTTCGGCCTCTGCTCAGCATTGTCCATCTTTTCAAAGGTGAACAGTGTTGATGACCACACTTTTGTACATGCATAGAAATGCGCATGAAAAGGTGAACACTGACGCACCACAGGCCAGATATGAAGTCAAAGGGACTCCCTCTGCCTCATTACAGTTTTCTGTTGGGAAGTATGTCTGAATCACATTTTTCAAAGATTTACAAGTAATCCCTTGTGTAAATGCTCAGCGTAGAGCACTGAATAAATATATATGGCGCCTGCGATCTTTGGAAGGAAGAATGAACAAATCAACAGCAGTTGAAGAATTGGCTTTATTTATTTACTAGCTGTAGTACCTGGCATTGCCTGGGATAGTAACTTATTGTCTCTCTGTCTCTCTGTCTGTCTGCCTCCCTTTCTGTGTCTGTCTCCCTCTCTGTCTTCCTGTCTACATCTCTGTTTCTCTGTCTGTCTCTCTGTCTGCCTGCCTGTCTCTCTGTCTCTCTATCTGTCTCTCTCTCTGTCTGTTTCTTTCTCTGTCTGTTTCTCTTTGTCTCTCTCTGTGTCTGTTTCTCTGTCTTGCTCTCTCCCTGTCTCTCTCTGTCTCTCTATCTGTCTGTCTCTCTATCTCTATCTTTGTCTGTCTCTATCTGTCTCTGTCTGTTCCTCTCTGTCTGTATCTCTCTCTATCCAGCTCTCTCTGTCTCTGTGTCTTTCTCTTTGTTTGTCTCTGCCTGTTTGTCTCTCTCTCTCTCTCTATTTGTCTTTCTCTCCATCTCTCTGTCTCTGTCTATCTCTCTGTCTGCTTCTCTCTCTGTCTTTGTCTCTGACTCTGTCTGTTTCACTCTTTAGCTGTCTGTTTCTCTTTGTCTCTCTCTATCTTGCTCTGTGTCTCTTTGTCTCTCACTCTCTGTTTGTCCCTATCCATCTCTCTTTGTCTCTCTGTGTCTGTCTCTCTCTCTTTCTGTCTCTCACTCTATCCATCCCTCTCTGTCTCTTTCTCAGTCTCTCTCTCCACCAAAATTATATTTACTTACACATAAGCTTCTTATACTAAGAATGTCCTTTGTTGCCTATAGCAACCAATCAGAGCTCCTATTAGTGACCTGTAGCTCCCAGCTCAATTGATTTTAATGTAAACAGCTTTTTTGGTAAATAACTGTTTTTCCCCTCAAAACATAATCTGTGACGTTCCCTAAGTCAAATGAGGAGTCTGTGCAAAATTTCGTGATTGTAAATGCGACGGTGCAGTTTCCTTTAGCGGACATACACATATACATACAAACATTCATACAGACACTCATCTTTATATATTAGATTTTTTACGCCATTCACCATGTAGCATAAGTGATTAGATGGCTTTATTCATGTGGCCAGTAGGAATACAGTGATACCAGATTTATATTGTATTTCTGGTTTGGCTGCTATCATGCATAAAAAATGTTTTTTTTTACAAAATAAAAGTTTTTTGCATCACTGAATTTTGAAGGCTATTTTTATTGTTCTGCCCACAGTCATGTGAGGGCTTGTTTTTTTCTGGATGAGTTGGAGTTTTTATTGGTACCACATTTTTTTATCACTTTTTATTAAGCTTTCTGTGAGGCAGAATCATGAAGAAACAGCAATTCAGGAATAGATTGTTCTTGTTTATTTTTATGCCGTTTTGCCGTAAAAGTGATAAGAAAGCTTTAATCTTTGGGTCAATGAAATTACAGCAATACCACATTTATATACTTTTTTTGTTTGTTTGGCTGCGTTTACACCATAAATTAATACGGAGCAGTATGGCGGCTTGTTTTTTGTGGGACAAGATGACTAGAGATGAGCGAACCGGTCCCGGTTCGGCTCGAGGCGGTTCGCCGAACGGGGGGTCTGGCTCGAGTTCGGCTCGTCGAACGTTCGACGAACCGAACTCGAGCCCATAGGAAACAATGGCAGGCAATCACAAACACAGTAAAACACCTAGAAAACACCCTCAAAGGTGTCCAAAAGGTGACAAACAACTCACAACACAACACAAACACATGGGAAAGTGACAAGGACATGTACTCATGCGAAAACAAAACAGCTGGACAAGGAAAAAGAGGAGGACACACAGATATAGGCATGGCACGCCCTTCTAAAGTCATGTAAAACACCGCAAGGTGACTCCAAGCGGAGTCTCCCTTTTTTCCAAAAATTGGGCCCCACACACCCACCCCTTCAGTGGCAGCAGTTGTGCCCCAGTTGTACACTTCACAGCTAGATTTGCATCAAGCACATTCAAAAATACGCCATTCTTATCCGTCCCCAGGATGACACCGGGGTAGGTAGCAAAGTCTTTCCTGATCCCAGCTCTGTTCATCTTGGCTTCTTTTAAAAACACAGCAAGCAAGGGTTACTCCAAGCGGAGTCTCCCTTTTTTCCAAAAATTGGGCCACACAGACACCCACCCCATCAGTGGCAGCACTTGGGCCCTAGTTGCAAACAGGATGTTTTGATTTGCATCAAGCACATTCAAAAATACGCTATTCTTAGCCGTCCCCAGGATGACACTGGGGTAGGTAGCAAAGTCTTTGCTGACCCATGACTTGTTCATCTTGGCTTCTTTTAAAAACAATGTAAGCAAGGGTTACTCCAAGCGGAGTCTCCCCTTTTTTCCAAAAATTGGGCCCCACACACACCCACCCATTCAGTGGCAGCAGTTGTGCCCCAGTTGTACACTTCACAGCTAGATTTGCATCAAGCACATTCAAAAATACGCCATTCTTATCCGTCCCCAGGATGACACCGGGGTAGGTAGCAAAGTCTTTCCTGATCCCAGCTCTGTTCATCTTGGCTTCTTTTAAAAACACAGCAAGCAAGGGTTACTCCAAGCGGAGTCTCCCTTTTTTCCAAAAATTGGGCCACACAGACACCCACCACATCAGTGGCAGCACTTGGGCCCTAGTTGCAAACAGGATGTTTTGATTTGCATCAAGCACATTCAAAAATACGCTATTCTTAGCCGTCCCCAGGATGACACTGGGGTAGGTAGCAAAGTCTTTGCTGACCCATGACTTGTTCATCTTGGCTTCTTTTAAAAACAATGTAAGCAAGGGTTACTCCAAGCGGAGTCTCCCCTTTTTTCCAAAAATTGGGCCCCACACACACCCACCCATTCAGTGGCAGCACTTGGGCCCTAGTTGCAAACAGGATGTTTTGATTTGCATCAAGCACATTCAAAAATACGCTATTCTTAGCCGTCCCCAGGATGACACCGGGGTAGGTAGCAAAGTCTTTCCTGATCCCAGCTCTGTTCATCTTGGCTTCTTTTAAAAACACAGCAAGCAAGGGTTACTCCAAGCGGAGTCTCCCTTTTTTCCAAAAATTGGGCCACACAGACACCCACCCCATCAGTGGCAGCACTTGGGCCCTAGTTGCAAACAGGATGTTTTGATTTGCATCAAGCACATTCAAAAATACGCTATTCTTAGCCGTCCCCAGGATGACACTGGGGTAGGTAGCAAAGTCTTTGCTGACCCATGACTTGTTCATCTTGGCTTCTTTTAAAAACAATGTAAGCAAGGGTTACTCCAAGCGGAGTCTCCCCTTTTTTCCAAAAATTGGGCCCCACACACACCCACCCATTCAGTGGCAGCAGTTGTGCCCCAGTTGTACACTTCACAGCTAGATTTGCATCAAGCACATTCAAAAATACGCCATTCTTATCCGTCCCCAGGATGACACCGGGGTAGGTAGCAAAGTCTTTCCTGATCCCAGCTCTGTTCATCTTGGCTTCTTTTAAAAACACAGCAAGCAAGGGTTACTCCAAGCGGAGTCTCCCTTTTTTCCAAAAATTGGGCCACACAGACACCCACCACATCAGTGGCAGCACTTGGGCCCTAGTTGCAAACAGGATGTTTTGATTTGCATCAAGCACATTCAAAAATACGCTATTCTTAGCCGTCCCCAGGATGACACTGGGGTAGGTAGCAAAGTCTTTGCTGACCCATGACTTGTTCATCTTGGCTTCTTTTAAAAACAATGTAAGCAAGGGTTACTCCAAGCGGAGTCTCCCCTTTTTTCCAAAAATTGGGCCCCACACACACCCACCCATTCAGTGGCAGCACTTGGGCCCTAGTTGCAAACAGGATGTTTTGATTTGCATCAAGCACATTCAAAAATACGCTATTCTTAGCCGTCCCCAGGATGACACCGGGGTAGGTAGCAAAGTCTTTCCTGATCCCAGCTCTGTTCATCTTGGCTTCTTTTAAAAACAATGTAAGCAAGGGTTACTCCAAGCGGAGTCTCCCCTTTTTTCCAAAAATTGGGCCCCACACACACCCACCCATTCAGTGGCAGCACTTGGGCCCTAGTTGCAAACAGGATGTTTTGATTTGCATCAAGCACATTCAAAAATACGCTATTCTTATCCGTCCCCAGGATGACACCGGGGTAGGTAGCAAAGTCTTTCCTGATCCCAGCTCTGTTCATCTTGGCTTCTTTTAAAAACACAGCAAGCAAGGGTTACTCCAAGCGGAGTCTCCCTTTTTTCCAAAAATTGGGCCACACAGACACCCACCCCATCAGTGGCAGCACTTGGGCCCTAGTTGCAAACAGGATGTTTTGATTTGCATCAAGCACATTCAAAAATACGCTATTCTTAGCCGTCCCCAGGATGACACTGGGGTAGGTAGCAAAGTCTTTGCTGACCCATGACTTGTTCATCTTGGCTTCTTTTAAAAACAATGTAAGCAAGGGTTACTCCAAGCGGAGTCTCCCCTTTTTTCCAAAAATTGGGCCCCACACACACCCACCCATTCAGTGGCAGCAGTTGTGCCCCAGTTGTACACTTCACAGCTAGATTTGCATCAAGCACATTCAAAAATACGCCATTCTTATCCGTCCCCAGGATGACACCGGGGTAGGTAGCAAAGTCTTTCCTGATCCCAGCTCTGTTCATCTTGGCTTCTTTTAAAAACACAGCAAGCAAGGGTTACTCCAAGCGGAGTCTCCCTTTTTTCCAAAAATTGGGCCACACAGACACCCACCACATCAGTGGCAGCACTTGGGCCCTAGTTGCAAACAGGATGTTTTGATTTGCATCAAGCACATTCAAAAATACGCTATTCTTAGCCGTCCCCAGGATGACACTGGGGTAGGTAGCAAAGTCTTTGCTGACCCATGACTTGTTCATCTTGGCTTCTTTTAAAAACAATGTAAGCAAGGGTTACTCCAAGCGGAGTCTCCCCTTTTTTCCAAAAATTGGGCCCCACACACACCCACCCATTCAGTGGCAGCACTTGGGCCCTAGTTGCAAACAGGATGTTTTGATTTGCATCAAGCACATTCAAAAATACGCTATTCTTAGCCGTCCCCAGGATGACACCGGGGTAGGTAGCAAAGTCTTTCCTGATCCCAGCTCTGTTCATCTTGGCTTCTTTTAAAAACACAGCAAGCAAGGGTTACTCCAAGCGGAGTCTCCCTTTTTTCCAAAAATTGGGCCACACAGACACCCACCCCATCAGTGGCAGCACTTGGGCCCTAGTTGCAAACAGGATGTTTTGATTTGCATCAAGCACATTCAAAAATACGCTATTCTTAGCCGTCCCCAGGATGACACTGGGGTAGGTAGCAAAGTCTTTGCTGACCCATGACTTGTTCATCTTGGCTTCTTTTAAAAACAATGTAAGCAAGGGTTACTCCAAGCGGAGTCTCCCCTTTTTTCCAAAAATTGGGCCCCACACACACCCACCCATTCAGTGGCAGCACTTGGGCCCTAGTTGCAAACAGGATGTTTTGATTTGCATCAAGCACATTCAAAAATACGCTATTCTTAGCCGTCCCCAGGATGACACCGGGGTAGGTAGCAAAGTCTTTCCTGATCCCAGCTCTGTTCATCTTGGCTTCTTTTAAAAACACAGCAAGCAAGGGTTACTCCAAGCGGAGTCTCCCTTTTTTCCAAAAATTGGGCCACACAGACACCCACCCCATCAGTGGCAGCACTTGGGCCCTAGTTGCAAACAGGATGTTTTGATTTGCATCAAGCACATTCAAAAATACGCTATTCTTAGCCGTCCCCAGGATGACACTGGGGTAGGTAGCAAAGTCTTTGCTGACCCATGACTTGTTCATCTTGGCTTCTTTTAAAAACAATGTAAGCAAGGGTTACTCCAAGCGGAGTCTCCCCTTTTTTCCAAAAATTGGGCCCCACACACACCCACCCATTCAGTGGCAGCACTTGGGCCCTAGTTGCAAACAGGATGTTTTGATTTGCATCAAGCACATTCAAAAATACGCTATTCTTAGCCGTCCCCAGGATGACACCGGGGTAGGTAGCAAAGTCTTTCCTGATCCCAGCTCTGTTCATCTTGGCTTCTTTTAAAAACACAGCAAGCAAGGGTTACTCCAAGCGGAGTCTCCCTTTTTTCCAAAAATTGGGCCACACAGACACCCACCCCATCAGTGGCAGCACTTCGGCCCTAGTTGCAAACAGGATGTTTTGATTTGCATCAAGCACATTCAAAAATACGCTATTCTTAGCCGTCCCCAGGATGACACCGGGGTAGGTAGCAAAGTCTTTCCTGATCCCAGCTCTGTTCATCTTGGCTTCTTTTAAAAACACAGCAAGCAAGGGTTACTCCAAGCGGAGTCTCCCTTTTTTCCAAAAATTGGGCCACACAGACACCCACCACATCAGTGGCAGCACTTGGGCCCTAGTTGCAAACAGGATGTTTTGATTTGCATCAAGCACATTCCAAATCCACAAGCATTTACTCTCCCCAGGATGACACAGGGGTAGTAAATTCCTTCTGGATCCATGACTTGTTCATTTTGATGAACGTCAGTCTGTCCACATTGTCACTGGACAGACGCGTGCGCTTATCTGTCAGCACACACCCAGCAGCACTGAATACACGTTCAGAGACAACGCTGGCAGCTGGACACGACAAAATCTCCAAGGCGTAACTGGAGAGCTCTGGCCATTTTTCTATGTTTGAAGCCCAAAAGGAGCAAGGCTCCAGTTGCACAGTCATGGCATCGATGTTCATTTGGAGATACTCCTGTATCATCCTCTCCAGCCGTTGAGTATGTGTCAGACTTGTTGTCTCTGGTGGCCTTGCAAAAGAGGGTCTAAAAAAATTATGAAAAGATTCCATAAAATTGCTGTTACCGGCACCAGAAAAGGTCCTACTGGTACGGGTAGACTGTTGAAGATGACGAGACCGTCCCATGTTTGTCAAGTTACAACTGGGAGATTCACTCCCTGCACCTGCACGGTTGTTTGGTGGAAAAGCCGAGCTAAGATCTAGTAACAGCTTCTGCTGATATCCCTGCATACGTGCGTCCCTTTCTATGGCTGGAATTATGTCACAAAATTTGGACTTGTACCGGGGATCTAATAGTGTGGCAATCCAGTAGTCATCATCACTTCTAATTTTGACAATACGACTGTCATGTTGGAGGTAGTGCAACAAAAAGGCACTCATGTGTCTTGCGCAGCCATGCGGACCAAGTCCATGCTGTGTTTGTGGCATAGAGGTGCTACCCGTTCTTTCTTCCTCTGACATCTGACCCCAACCTCTTTCAACTGAAATTTGACCAAGGTCTCCCTCATCCGCTGAGTCTTCCATGTCCATGGACAGTTCGTCCTCCATTTCTTCATGTTCTCCTGCACCTTGCTCAACATTTCGCCTGCTACTATGCGCCCTTGTCGATCCCTGTCCCCCATGGTCCCATGCCTGCTGCGTTGGTGATGATGAACGTCTGGACCTTCGTGATGTTGTTGTCCCTTGCGCATATGAATCCTCCTGTAGTTCCTCCCCTTCATGTTGTCCCACCCCCTGACTCCGAATAGTGTTTAGCGTGTGCTCCAGCATGTAAATGACTGGAATCGTCATGCTGATAATGGCATTGTCAGAGCTAAACATATTCGTCGCCATGTCGAAACTGTGCAGAAGGGTGCATAGGTCCTTGATCTGAGACCACTCCATCAGGGTGATCTGCCCCACCTCTGCATCTCGTTGGCCCAGGCTATACGTCATGACGTATTGCACCAGGGCTCTGCGGTGCTGCCACAGTCGCTGTAACATGTGGAGAGTTGAATTCCAGCGTGTCGCCACATCGCATTTCAGGCGATGAACCGGCAGGCCGAAAGACTTCTGGAGCGATGCAAGTCGCTCTGCTGCGGCGCTTGAACGGCGGAAGTGAGCTGACAGTTTTCGTGCCCTGTTCAGAAGGCCATCTAGGCCGGGATAGTGTGTTAAAAATTGCTGCACGACAAGGTTCAACACGTGAGCCATACAAGGTACGTGTGTCACCTTGCCCAGGCGAAGTGCCGCACCCAGGTTTGCAGCATTGTCGCACACGGCCTTACCAGGCTGCAGTTTGAGTGGAGACAACCATTTATTAAACTCGGACCGCAAAGCTGACCACAACTCCTCAGCTGTGTGACTCTTATTACCAAGACATGTCAAGCTAAAGACCGCCTGATGCCGTTGCGCTCTGCTGCCAGCATAGTAATGAGGGGTGCGTGATTCCTTCTGCGCAGTGAGAACGCTGGTGGCCTGACCAGGCAGGCTTGGGGCGGAGGTGGAGGACCCAGATGAGGTGGAGGATGCAGAAGCAGTGGCGGAACTTGGACAGACAGAGGATTGACACACAAGTCGTGGGGACGGCAAGACTTGTGCAGCAGACCCTTCACCATCTATCACCATAGTTACCCAGTGCCCAGTCAGCGACATGTAACGTCCCTGTCCATGCTTACTGGTCCAAGTATCGGTGGTGAAATGCACCCGTTCACACACAGAGTTTCTCAAGGAAGCGGTGATGTTGTGTGCGACATGCTGGTGTAGCGCGGGCACACCTTTCTTAGAGAAGTAGTGGCGACTAGGCATCTGGTACTGGGGCACAGCGACAGACATAAGGTCTCTAAAATCCTGTGTGTCCACTAGGCGGAAAGGCAGCATTTCGGTAGCCAACAGCTTACAGAGGGATAGAGTCAACCTCTTAGCTTTGTCATGGGTCGGAGGAAGTGGCCTTTTATTTGACCACATCTGAGGGACAGAGATCTGGCTGCTGTGTGTAGACGGTGTTGAGTAGGGTGTCCCTGGAAAAATGCAGGTTTGTGAGGAAAGTGCAGGCGGAGACATGATGTTGCCTTCATCCAACGTTGGTGCTATCGATGTCTGAGAGAGCTGTACACACTCACTTGTTTCCCCTTCCAAACCAACTGACGACCTTACAAGCAAACTGCCTGTTGCGGTTACAGTGGTGGAAGTTTTGCGTGGAAAAACAGGTGTGGCAGCTGTCCCCACAGTCCTAGAAGATGAAGAGCGCGCGGATGCAGTGGAAGGGGCGGGCGGTGGATGGTTCGCTCCACTAGGCCGCATTGCAGCACGGTGAGCTTCCCACCGGGACTTATGATATTTAGTCATGTGACGATTCATGGAAGAAGTTGTCAAACTGCTGAGGTTTTGACCTCTACTAACAGAATCATGACAAATGTTACATATCACATGAGTTGGGCGATCTTTTTCGATGTGAAAAAAGGACCAGGCTAGGCAAGGCTTAGAGGCCATGCGACCTGTTGATCCACCACGAATAATGCTCATAGGCAGAGTGGTGGCTGAGGATGCAGTTGTAGACGTGCTACCAGTTCTCCGACTCTGTCCAGGAAGGCGCAAGGTAACTTCGTCGTCGGTTGCATCCTCCTCCACCGCCTCTGTTGACCTCCTCGAGTGCCTGACTGGGGGTTGACAGTAGGTGGGATCTAGAACGTCATCATCAATTGTTGTGTTTGCACTCCCCTCCCCCTCAGACCGAGCCTCTTCTTGCCCTGAACGAATATTTAAGTTGTCATCCCAATCGGGTATCTGCGTCTCATCTTCATCAGTATGTTCCTCATTGTCTATAACCACAGGTGTTACAGTTTGTGACAAAGGGTCAACATTATGCTCAGAAACTTGGTCCTCACGGCCTGAATCTGAGTCACAAAGGTTCTGGGCATCACTGCAGACCATTTCCTGTTCTGTACTCACTGTAGCTTGGGAGCAGACCTCTGATTCCCAGGCTATAGTGTGACTGAACAGCTCTGCAGACTCAGCCATCTCAGTTCCACCATACTGTGCAGGGCTGATGGAGACTTCAGAGCTGGGAGAAAGCAAGTTTGATTGGGATGACAACTCAGAGGACTGGTGTTTTTTGGATGCGGTACTTGAAGTGGCAGAGAGGGCACTTGTTGGACCACTTGAGATCCATTCAAGCATTTTCCTTTTTTGCCCATCATCTACCTTTGTTCCTGTTGTTCGTGTCCGTAACAAAGGGAGCACATCGGATTGTCCACGGTAAGTAGTAGACATCTTACTTTTGCTGGTAGATGGTCTATCTTCAGCAGATGATAATGGAGCTTTGCCACCTTCCCCACGGACAAAACCTTTTTTGCCTTTTACACCACGCCTCTTCCCCTTTCCACCAGCATCTGTCATTTTGCCACTCATGTTGATTGCGACAAGATTGTGGACTGAAAATGTGGTAGTAAAAATTGAGAGGTGGTGAAGATTGCAGTGGTGGTCTAGCTTTATTAACAGCAGAATAATAAAGAATAAATATCCCTGACAATGCAACTTAGTTATAATTAGTTGGAGTGTGCAACGCAGGCAGACGTGCTGCAAATGTCTTTGCACTAGTGGGACTATAGCAAAGTCCAATAGCCACGTATAGGATGCCACTAGGTACACTGAGTGTTTGCTAGTATAATGGCTTGGTTAGAATGAGTTGTAGTGTGCAACGCAGGCAGACGCGCTCTGCAAATGTCTTAGCACTAGTGGGACTATAGCAAAGTCCAATAGCCACGTATAGGATGCCACTAGGTACACTGAGTGTTTGCTAGTATAATGGCTTGGTTAGAATGAGTTGTAGTGTGCAACGCAGGCAGACGCGCTCTGCAATTGTCTTTGCACTAGTGGGACTATAGCAAAGTCCAATAGCCACGTATAGGATGCCACTAGGTACACTGAGTGTTTGCTAGTATAATGGCTTGTTTAGAATGAGTTGTAGTGTGCAATGCAGGCAGATGTGCTCTGCTAATGTCTTTGCACTAGTGGGACTATAGCAAAGTCCAATAGCCACGTATAGGATGCCACTAGGTACACTGAGTGTTTGCTAGTATAATGGCTTGTTTAGAATGAGTTGTAGTGTGCAATGCAGGCAGACGCGCTCTGCAAATGTCTTTGCACTAGTGGGACTATAGCAAAGTCCAATAGCCACGTATAGGATGCCACTAGGTACACTGAGTGTTTGCTAGTATAATGGCTTGGTTAGAATGAGTTGTAGTGTGCAACGCAGGCAGACGCGCTCTGCAAATGTCTTTGCACTAGTGGGACTATAGCAAAGTCCAATAGCCACGTATAGGATGCCACTAGGTACACTGAGTGTTTGCTAGTATAATGGCTTGGTTAGAATGAGTTGTAGTGTGCAACGCAGGCAGACGCGCTCTGCAAATGTCTTTGCACTAGTGGGACTATAGCAAAGTCCAATAGCCACGTATAGGATGCCACTAGGTACACTGAGTGTTTGCTAGTATAATGGCTTGGTTAGAATGAGTTGTAGTGTGCAACGCAGGCAGACGCGCTCTGCAAATGTCTTTGCACTAGTGGGACTATAGCAAAGTCCAATAGCCACGTATAGGATGCCACTAGGTACACTGAGTGTTTGCTAGTATAATGGCTTGGTTAGAATGAGTTGTAGTGTGCAACGCAGGCAGACGCGCTCTGCAAATGTCTTTGCACTAGTGGGACTATAGCAAAGTCCAATAGCCACGTATAGGATGCCACTAGGTACACTGAGTGTTTGCTAGTATAATGGCTTGGTTAGAATGAGTTGTAGTGTGCAATGCAGGCAGATGTGCTCTGCTAATGTCTTTGCACTAGTGGGACTATAGCAAAGTCCAATAGCCACGTATAGGATGCCACTAGGTACACTGAGTGTTTGCTAGTATAATGGCTTGGTTAGAATGAGTTGTAGTGTGCAATGCAGGCAGATGTGCTCTGCTAATGTCTTTGCACTAGTGGGACTATAGCAAAGTCCAATAGCCACGTATAGGATGCCACTAGGTACACTGAGTGTTTGCTAGTATAATGGCTTGTTTAGAATGAGTTGTAGTGTGCAATGCAGGCAGACGCGCTCTGCAAATGTCTTTGCACTAGTGGGACTATAGCAAAGTCCAATAGCCACGTATAGGATGCCACTAGGTACACTGAGTGTTTGCTAGTATAATGGCTTGGTTAGAATGAGTTGTAGTGTGCAATGCAGGCAGATGTGCTCTGCTAATGTCTTTGCACTAGTGGGACTATAGCAAAGTCCAATAGCCACGTATAGGATGCCACTAGGTACACTGAGTGTTTGCTAGTATAATGGCTTGTTTAGAATGAGTTGTAGTGTGCAATGCAGGCAGACGCGCTCTGCAAATGTCTTTGCACTAGTGGGACTATAGCAAAGTCCAATAGCCACGTATAGGATGCCACTAGGTACACTGAGTGTTTGCTAGTATAATGGCTTGGTTAGAATGAGTTGTAGTGTGCAACGCAGGCAGACGCGCTCTGCAAATGTCTTTGCACTAGTGGGACTATAGCAAAGTCCAATAGCCACGTATAGGATGCCACTAGGTACACTGAGTGTTTGCTAGTATAATGGCTTGGTTAGAATGAGTTGTAGTGTGCAACGCAGGCAGACGCGCTCTGCAAATGTCTTTGCACTAGTGGGACTATAGCAAAGTCCAATAGCCACGTATAGGATGCCACTAGGTACACTGAGTGTTTGCTAGTATAATGGCTTGGTTAGAATGAGTTGTAGTGTGCAACGCAGGCAGACGCGCTCTGCAAATGTCTTTGCACTAGTGGGACTATAGCAAAGTCCAATAGCCACGTATAGGATGCCACTAGGTACACTGAGTGTTTGCTAGTATAATGGCTTGGTTAGAATGAGTTGTAGTGTGCAATGCAGGCAGATGTGCTCTGCTAATGTCTTTGCACTAGTGGGACTATAGCAAAGTCCAATAGCCACGTATAGGATGCCACTAGGTACACTGAGTGTTTGCTAGTATAATGGCTTGGTTAGAATGAGTTGTAGTGTGCAACGCAGGCAGACGCGCTCTGCAAATGTCTTTGCACTAGTGGGACTATAGCAAAGTCCAATAGCCACGTATAGGATGCCACTAGGTACACTGAGTGTTTGCTAGTATAATGGCTTGTTTAGAATGAGTTGTAGTGTGCAATGCAGGCAGACGCGCTCTGCAAATGTCTTTGCACTAGTGGGACTATAGCAAAGTCCAATAGCCACGTATAGGATGCCACTAGGTACACTGAGTGTTTGCTAGTATAATGGCTTGGTTAGAATGAGTTGTAGTGTGCAATGCAGGCAGATGTGCTCTGCTAATGTCTTTGCACTAGTGGGACTATAGCAAAGTCCAATAGCCACGTATAGGATGCCACTAGGTACACTGAGTGTTTGCTAGTATAATGGCTTGGTTAGAATGAGTTGTAGTGTGCAACGCAGGCAGACGCGCTCTGCAAATGTCTTTGCACTAGTGGGACTATAGCAAAGTCCAATAGCCACGTATAGGATGCCACTAGGTACACTGAGTGTTTGCTAGTATAATGGCTTGGTTAGAATGAGTTGTAGTGTGCAACGCAGGCAGACGCGCTCTGCAAATGTCTTTGCACTAGTGGGACTATAGCAAAGTCCAATAGCCACGTATAGGATGCCACTAGGTACACTGAGTGTTTGCTAGTATAATGGCTTGTTTAGAATGAGTTGTAGTGTGCAATGCAGGCAGACGCGCTCTGCAAATGTCTTTGCACTAGTGGGACTATAGCAAAGTCCAATAGCCACGTATAGGATGCCACTAGGTACACTGAGTGTTTGCTAGTATAATGGCTTGGTTAGAATGAGTTGTAGTGTGCAATGCAGGCAGATGTGCTCTGCTAATGTCTTTGCACTAGTGGGACTATAGCAAAGTCCAATAGCCACGTATAGGATGCCACTAGGTACACTGAGTGTTTGCTAGTATAATGGCTTGTTTAGAATGAGTTGTAGTGTGCAACGCAGGCAGACGCGCTCTGCAAATGTCTTTGCACTAGTGGGACTATAGCAAAGTCCAATAGCCACGTATAGGATGCCACTAGGTACACTGAGTGTTTGCTAGTATAATGGCTTGGTTAGAATGAGTTGTAGTGTGCAATGCAGGCAGATGTGCTCTGCTAATGTCTTTGCACTAGTGGGACTATAGCAAAGTCCAATAGCCACGTATAGGATGCCACTAGGTACACTGAGTGTTTGCTAGTATAATGGCTTGTTTAGAATGAGTTGTAGTGTGCAATGCAGGCAGACGCGCTCTGCAAATGTCTTTGCACTAGTGGGACTATAGCAAAGTCCAATAGCCACGTATAGGATGCCACTAGGTACACTGAGTGTTTGCTAGTATAATGGCTTGGTTAGAATGAGTTGTAGTGTGCAACGCAGGCAGACGCGCTCTGCAAATGTCTTTGCACTAGTGGGACTATAGCAAAGTCCAATAGCCACGTATAGGATGCCACTAGGTACACTGAGTGTTTGCTAGTATAATGGCTTGGTTAGAATGAGTTGTAGTGTGCAACGCAGGCAGACGCGCTCTGCAAATGTCTTTGCACTAGTGGGACTATAGCAAAGTCCAATAGCCACGTATAGGATGCCACTAGGTACACTGAGTGTTTGCTAGTATAATGGCTTGGTTAGAATGAGTTGTAGTGTGCAACGCAGGCAGACGCGCTCTGCAAATGTCTTTGCACTAGTGGGACTATAGCAAAGTCCAATAGCCACGTATAGGATGCCACTAGGTACACTGAGTGTTTGCTAGTATAATGGCTTGGTTAGAATGAGTTGTAGTGTGCAACGCAGGCAGACGCGCTCTGCAAATGTCTTTGCACTAGTGGGACTATAGCAAAGTCCAATAGCCACGTATAGGATGCCACTAGGTACACTGAGTGTTTGCTAGTATAATGGCTTGGTTAGAATGAGTTGTAGTGTGCAATGCAGGCAGATGTGCTCTGCTAATGTCTTTGCACTAGTGGGACTATAGCAAAGTCCAATAGCCACGTATAGGATGCCACTAGGTACACTGAGTGTTTGCTAGTATAATGGCTTGGTTAGAATGAGTTGTAGTGTGCAATGCAGGCAGATGTGCTCTGCTAATGTCTTTGCACTAGTGGGACTATAGCAAAGTCCAATAGCCACGTATAGGATGCCACTAGGTACACTGAGTGTTTGCTAGTATAATGGCTTGTTTAGAATGAGTTGTAGTGTGCAATGCAGGCAGACGCGCTCTGCAAATGTCTTTGCACTAGTGGGACTATAGCAAAGTCCAATAGCCACGTATAGGATGCCACTAGGTACACTGAGTGTTTGCTAGTATAATGGCTTGGTTAGAATGAGTTGTAGTGTGCAATGCAGGCAGATGTGCTCTGCTAATGTCTTTGCACTAGTGGGACTATAGCAAAGTCCAATAGCCACGTATAGGATGCCACTAGGTACACTGAGTGTTTGCTAGTATAATGGCTTGTTTAGAATGAGTTGTAGTGTGCAATGCAGGCAGACGCGCTCTGCAAATGTCTTTGCACTAGTGGGACTATAGCAAAGTCCAATAGCCACGTATAGGATGCCACTAGGTACACTGAGTGTTTGCTAGTATAATGGCTTGGTTAGAATGAGTTGTAGTGTGCAACGCAGGCAGACGCGCTCTGCAAATGTCTTTGCACTAGTGGGACTATAGCAAAGTCCAATAGCCACGTATAGGATGCCACTAGGTACACTGAGTGTTTGCTAGTATAATGGCTTGGTTAGAATGAGTTGTAGTGTGCAATGCAGGCAGATGTGCTCTGCTAATGTCTTTGCACTAGTGGGACTATAGCAAAGTCCAATAGCCACGTATAGGATGCCACTAGGTACACTGAGTGTTTGCTAGTATAATGGCTTGTTTAGAATGAGTTGTAGTGTGCAATGCAGGCAGACGCGCTCTGCAAATGTCTTTGCACTAGTGGGACTATAGCAAAGTCCAATAGCCACGTATAGGATGCCACTAGGTACACTGAGTGTTTGCTAGTATAATGGCTTGGTTAGAATGAGTTGTAGTGTGCAACGCAGGCAGACGCGCTCTGCAAATGTCTTTGCACTAGTGGGACTATAGCAAAGTCCAATAGCCACGTATAGGATGCCACTAGGTACACTGAGTGTTTGCTAGTATAATGGCTTGGTTAGAATGAGTTGTAGTGTGCAACGCAGGCAGACGCGCTCTGCAAATGTCTTTGCACTAGTGGGACTATAGCAAAGTCCAATAGCCACGTATAGGATGCCACTAGGTACACTGAGTGTTTGCTAGTATAATGGCTTGGTTAGAATGAGTTGTAGTGTGCAATGCAGGCAGATGTGCTCTGCTAATGTCTTTGCACTAGTGGGACTATAGCAAAGTCCAATAGCCACGTATAGGATGCCACTAGGTACACTGAGTGTTTGCTAGTATAATGGCTTGGTTAGAATGAGTTGTAGTGTGCAATGCAGGCAGATGTGCTCTGCTAATGTCTTTGCACTAGTGGGACTATAGCAAAGTCCAATAGCCACGTATAGGATGCCACTAGGTACACTGAGTGTTTGCTAGTATAATGGCTTGTTTAGAATGAGTTGTAGTGTGCAATGCAGGCAGACGCGCTCTGCAAATGTCTTTGCACTAGTGGGACTATAGCAAAGTCCAATAGCCACGTATAGGATGCCACTAGGTACACTGAGTGTTTGCTAGTATAATGGCTTGGTTAGAATGAGTTGTAGTGTGCAATGCAGGCAGATGTGCTCTGCTAATGTCTTTGCACTAGTGGGACTATAGCAAAGTCCAATAGCCACGTATAGGATGCCACTAGGTACACTGAGTGTTTGCTAGTATAATGGCTTGTTTAGAATGAGTTGTAGTGTGCAATGCAGGCAGACGCGCTCTGCAAATGTCTTTGCACTAGTGGGACTATAGCAAAGTCCAATAGCCACGTATAGGATGCCACTAGGTACACTGAGTGTTTGCTAGTATAATGGCTTAGTTATCAGTTGGAGTGTGCAGAGGACAAGAGGGTACAGTGGCAGGATTGTGGTGCTCTGGGTAGAGGAATGGAAGCCTGCCTTTCTATTCCCTCCTAATGGTGAAATGCAGGTAGGAAATCCCTGACCTGGGCTACACAGACGCTGTTGCTGTTTGCAGGACCTGTCACCTATGGCTCTCTGACCCTGCCGGTTGGAGCCCTTAAAAGGACTGCTATAAAGTGCTCTCCCTAAGCTGTCTAACGCTGTGTATGCAGCGCATACAGCTGTATCGGCTATAGGACTCAGGAAGACGGAGCTGCGACAGTGATGTCTGACACCAAAGACGCAGAAGGCAGATAATGGCGTCCGTGAAGAAAATGTCCGGTTTTATAATGCAGGGACATGTGACATGCAGATCCTATCACACATGCCGTTGCTTCTCTGGCTCAAAGTCCACTTAGCTGTGTGTGTGTCTGGGATTGGCTGACATGCTGGCCCGCCCCACAAGACGCGCGCACTTAGGGAAGGAAGACAAGAAAAAAAAAAAAAAAAATGGCGATCGCCATTATAGAAACAGCAGTGATCTGAAGGCGCTGTTCACGCACACTATACACTGAAATGTGATAATAGTTTGATTCACAGAGTGACTTACACTATTACAGCAGAAACCAAGCTATGATTTAGCTGTTTTTTGGCTGCTAGAACCGTTCTCGAACGTTTCTAGAACTACCGAGCTTTTGCAAAAAGCTCGAGTTCTAGTTCGATCTAGAACATGCCCCAAAATCACTCGAGCCGCGAACTGGAGAACCACGAACCACGAACCGCGCTCAACTCTAAAGATGACGTTTTCAGCTGTACCATTTTTTTTATATATATTATTTTTTAATGGTGTTTTATTCCCCTATTTTGTCAGCTCTATAATGAAAAAAAATAGTTTTTCTATTTTTTTAACGTATTCACTGAAAGGGTTAACTAGTGTGACAGTTTTATAGATCGGGTTGTTATGTAAGTGGCAATAGCAAATATATGTACTTTTTTGTTTATCTTTTTACATAAACTTATATATTGGAATAATTTTTTGTGCGTGTTTTGTTTTAAGATTTTTGTTTTAAGTGTTTATCAATTTTTAACCTTTTTTAAATTTTTTTTTACTGAGTCTCTTTATGGAACATCATCTGTAAGTGATCTGCTCATTGATATAATCCATTGCAATGCTTGATCACTGTAGTGGATTATATTTCAGTGCTGCACTCACAGCACTGACACTTTGCCTCATACACCATGCATTGGGGGCTCGGTGTTATCATAGCGATGACTAAGGGTTGCCATGGCAGTGATTGGATTAAAGGGATCAGATCGCTTGGGAGAGCAGCACGATCCTCTCTCTGCCACCTGAATGCTGCGATCATGATTAATTGCAGCATTTAGGGTGTTAAACTGCCGGGAGTGGCGTGGGCATAGCTCCTTGCAGGCAGAGATGGGTCTCTGCTACAAGATAAGCTACAGATCTGGTGGTGATTAAGGAGGTAGAGCTCTTTAACCCTTGCAATTGCCATGATGTACTGAGCACATCATTGGTTGTTGATGCACTGACAATCATAATGCACCCAGTATGTCATATGTCAGTAAGGGGTTAATAAGCTATATAGAAAATGATGCCTTCTATGAGCCTCCAGTCAATGAGTGTCCTGATCCCATGAAAAACCTTAATAAATGGCACTTAATCTAATAATTACCCATATGCCTAACAAATTAAGTCTTTTTTATTATTAGCACTGGTTTATAATCTAAAATTCACATGAGATACAAGTAGATATGCATATGTAATTGAGTGTGACACAAATCTCTGTGTTCATTACAAGACATTGTGCAAAATAGATTTTTTAATGACTAGCTACTCTGTGATCCTCTCTGATTAAAGAGCAGTTTCATCAACCAACTATTTACTTGTCTCACTTTCCAGTTACTCTCAGATTGTCGGTTACTGCCTGTTTTTTAATACATTTGTCAAGTTGCTGATGAGAAGTCACAGTATAAAACGACTAAATTAGACTTATTTTGAGTTTCTTAAAAAGTAAGATAAATGGGTAAATGGGTGGTGAAAAATCATGATAATAAACATTAACTTCTTCACGACATCCCCTGTACTTGTACAAACTGCTGTGCATTTACGACTCTACGATCTACAAAGAGAAAGAGTGAAATCATCATAACTGACACCAAGCAGAAATGCCCACGATTGTCATTTAACCCCTCTGATGCCACTGTCAATAGCAACAGTGGCATCAATCTGCTTGTAAAGAGAGGAAGCTCTTTCTATGCTCCTTTCGGGACAGTGCAATTATGATTGGGTAGTGCAGATGTTCTTCATTGTGACACCATACAAAATAATTGCCACTGAGTAACTCAAGTATCGTGGCCTGTAAGGTCCTGCCTTGAGCAGACCTTGACAAGCCTTTTGTCTGTGTGCTAGTCACTGATCCCATGCCCTGCAATGCAAAAGCATTGCAAAGTTTGATATCAGTGATCAAACCAGGGAAAGTTGATGTCCCATCCTATGACTAGGTAAAAAAAAGCTTAAAAAAATTGAAAAGTATAACAAAAACCACAATATAAAGAACAAAAATAAAATGCAAATATATCAAATATATTATACAACTAAATACATATATTTATGTAAAAACAAAAATAATCAAAAACAGTACACATATTTAGTAGCACCACAGTAAGAACAACCTACTCCATAAAACTGTCAAAATATTTAACACCTTCAGTGAACACCCTAAAAAAAAAAACATGGCAAGAAACAATGCTTTTGAATCACTCTGAAATGGAATAAAAGAAAATCAAAAAGTTGCATGCAAATAAAATTTGTATCAATGACAACATAATCATGTCCCTCAGAAGACAGGCCCTTTACTCAGTTCCATCCATGGAAAAATATAAAAGCTATACCTCTCAGACCTCCAACACACATCCATGAAAAGCACGCACGTGTCATATGGTCCGTTTTTAAGGCCTGTGATCCATTTTTATGTCTTTTTTTTATGGTACATGTGGCATCTGTGTGAACGACGTTGCTAACCGCGTGTGCGTGTGGAATGTCCGTGTGTGCGTGAGATTCGTAACTGACATGGGAGTGTGTTGTCCGTGTGAAATGGTACGTGTGTGATGCAAAATGTTGTTGATGCATACCCGCTGAAAGCAGACAGAGTCGCGCGTAGAGAATGAACTCAGGTGAACTGTACCCGACTTCATTGTCATAACGCGGCTCTGTCTGTGTCGCGAACTGTTTAGCAGTCACCCGTGCAGGACTCACCGGTGACCGCTAATCCCCTGAGTGACTGAAGTGAGAAGCGCGATTAGCGCTGCTGTCACTCAGGTTACCCGTGGCCAGCTGGATCCTCCACCTGTGACCGCAACTCACCTGTGACTTCATCGCTGTCACTCGGGCAACTTGCAGTCACAGTTGGAGGATCCAGCGGTGGCCGCGAGTAACCTGAGTGACAGCACAGCTGATCGCGTGGCTCACCTCAGTTACTGTGTGGAGCTGGCAGGAGCAGCAGTGTTCTTCTGCAGCTCTTGTCACCTCAATGTAGCAGAGCTGGAAGCGACGCGGGACCTCCGTGGATTACGCCGGACATGGATGGCTTTTTCGGGCTTAATAAAGTGGTGAACGAGGGTATTTGTTAGTGTTTGTTATTCCAAATAAAGGATTTCTTTAGGTGTATGTGTTTATTTACTGTAACTTACAGATTAATCATGGAAGGTATCTCGGGGAGACGCCTGACATGATTAATCTTCAACTTAGTGGCAGCTATGGGCTGCTGCCATCAACTCCTTATTACCCTGATTGCCAACGCACCAGGGCAAATCAGGAAGAGCCGGGTAGAGTCCCAGAACTGTCGCATCTAATGGATGCAGCTATTTTGGGCGGCTGCTGGCTGATATTGTTAGGCTGGGGGGCTCCCCATAATGTCGGGCTCCCCATCCTGAGAATACCAGCTTTCAGCCATTTGACTTTACCCTGGCTGCTATCTAAATGAGGGGAACCGCACGTAGTTTTTTTTAAATGAATTATTTATTTTCCTGCTCGATATTGACACGCCCTCCGGCGGCTGTGATTGGTTGCAGTGAGACAGCTGTCAGTCAGCGTGGGGGCGTGTCTCACTGCAACCAATCATAGGCGCCGGTGGGCAGGGAAAGCAGGGAATACGAGATTGATTAATGAGCGGCCGGCTTTTTGAAAATAGTAAAAGCCGCCGGAGTTTTTTTAACAGCTGTGCAGCGCCGCGCTGGTGATCGGGGAACGGTGAGTATGAGAGAGGGGAGAGACTGACCGACATGGACAGAGAGATAGAGGGACAGACAAGACAGAGAGACCGACCGACGGACTGAGGGAGATTGACCGACATACACAGAAAAAGAAAGAATGACCGGCATCGCTAGAAAAAAGCACAAAATGTACACAGAGCATATGGAGATGCATACGTGTTTACTAACATGTGCGCACATACCCATAGACTTTCACTGGGTCCGTGTGTGCAGAAAACGGACATGCTTCCGTGCAAAACGGAAACACATACGGATCACGGACACGGACACACGGACATTATGGAATAACGCACGTGTGACCTCAAACATAAATTAACATTGGTGCACATTTGTCCGTGTCTCCGGTATATACGGAAACGGAACAAACACGCACGTGTTTAACGGATGTGTGTTGGAGGCCTCAGAATGTAGCAATGCAAAAACAATTATTTTTTCTATTAAAATGTTTTTATTGTGTATAAGTGGCAGAACATAAAAAAACAACATAAATGTGATATTGCTCTAATCATACTGACCCAAAGAATAAACCTGTCTCATTAATTTTAATATGTGCTGAATGTAATTATTAAAAACCTGAAGACAATTCCTGAACTGCTGAGTTTTGTTAATTCTGCATCCCTTAAACCGTAATAAGGCTATGTGCGCACTAGAAAAAGGATTTTTCTCAAGAAATTTTCTTAAGAAATTTCTTGAGAGTGACGGATTAGCGCACCTGCGTTAAAAAACCCCACCAATAACGCACCGAAAAAAGCCTGCGTTTTTACCACGTTTTGGTGCATTTTAGGTGTGTTTTTTTTGCAGGTTAGTTCCTACGTTTTTTAATGCTTTAACAGCAATAAATAATATAGATAATAGATAGATAATAGATAGATAAATGGATAGATAGAAAGATGGATAGATGAATAGATAAATAGATAGATAGATAGATAGATAGATATTAGATGAGAAAGACCTATATAAGGTCCCACCCTCCTGCATATTCTAGGCTGGCACCCTTTAGTGACTTTCATGCGGCACTAAAGGGTGCTTAGTAGTGATGAGCGAGCATGCTTGTCACTACTCGGTACTCGCACGAGTATCGCTGTACTCGGGCTGCTCGGCGGGGACCGAGTAATCTCGCGATACTCGTGCTGTACTCGTGGTCTTCATCCCTGCATGTTGGCGCTCTTTTGAGAGCCAGCCCTCATGCAGGGATTGGCTGGCAGACCACTGCAATGCCACAGCCCTGTTAGTTGTGGAATTGCAGTGATTGGCCGGCCTGCACAGCGTGACCGAGCCTTTATACCGGCCGGCGCGCTGTGCTCTGCTCACAGCTATCCAGACAGTGAGTGCAGGGAGAGTGTCGCTGATTCAGGGAAAGCTTTGCGGCCCTTTATAGCTTTTTCAGTTGCAGGGCTGCAAACAGTGTGACCAAAAGTCCTTCTCAGGACTATTCTAGTTGTATACAGGCAGGCAGGGTATAGCCAGGTCGGAGTACAGTAGCAGAGTCCTTCTCAGGACTACTGTTGCTATATACAGGCAGGGTATAGCCAGGTCTGAATACAGGCTAGTGACCAAAAGAGTCCTTGTCAGGACTATTGTACCAGTATACAGGCAGGCAGGCAGGCAGGGTAGTGGTGACCGTATACCAGCCTTCATCATATCTGGGGCTGGTGTACACAGTGTAAAACAGTCCAGATAGTGTCTGACTTGTCTGTAATTGTCGCTCCCCAAAAAAACCTGTTAGGTTCTTATTGCGTCCGTGCTTGGTTTTTAAAACCGCACGTGTGTGCCTGTTGGTGGCAGCGTACAGGTGCACTTGTGTGCAATTTCCAGAAACTTTAATATAACGCACAAGTAGTGAATATACACGTCAGCAGTGCACAGCATTGCAAAATGCGCAAGGGCATTGGCAAGGAACAAGGAAGTGGACGTGATGGTGGTGCAGGCAGAGGCCGAGGTCGTGGGCAAGCTCTAATTTCGCCACAACAAAGGGCCACATCTAGTCGCTCGCACGTCCTGTCCCAAATTCTTGGGGACCGCAGCAGTACACCGCTCTTGAACCAAGACCAGTGTCAACAGGTTGTTAGTTGGATAGCAGATAATGCTTCCAGTCAGATTGGCACCACCACAAACACTCTGTCTTCCACACGGTCAAGTGTCAGTAGCCGTGATACTGCACCGCACATTTCTGAACCTGATCCTCCTTCCTACCACCAGGCTGAGTACACGTCCTCCTCGGACATTAATGATCCCACACTTGGACACTCGGAAGAGCTGTTCACGTTTCCATTCACACATTCTGGCCTCTCGCCAGCTCATATTGAAGTGGGTCATGAGGAGATCGTCTGTACAGATGGCCAAATATTTGAGCAGCCACGTTCTCACGAAGTTGGCAACGTGTCTCAACAAGTGGTGGACGATGATGAGACACAATTGTCAGGAAGTCAGGAGGAGGAGCAGAATGCGGAAGAGGAAGACGACGTGGTGGATGATCCAGTAACTGACCCAACCTGGCAGGAGGATATGCAGAGCGAGGACAGCAGTGCACAGGGGGAGGGAGGCGTAGCATCACAACAGGCAGTAAGAAGCAGGGTGGTGGCCCCAGGCAGAAGTCAGGCAACCGTTCCCCGGAACAACACGACGACACAAGGTGCCTGTACAAATGTTAGGTCTTCCCGAGTCTGGCAGTTTTTTAAGTTGGATCCAGATGATTCAAAAAAGGCCATTTGCAACACCTGCCGTGCCAGCATCAGCAGAGGTACCAAAACTAGCAGCCTGACCACCACCAGCATGATCAGGCACATGTCAGCCAAGCACCCGACTTTGTGGGAAGTACAACAGAGTCGAGGAGCAGTGCTTGCTGATGTCACTGCTACGTCTTCGCTGGTTGTGCATGCGAGCCAATCCCCTGTCCATGCTGCCTGCGAACAAGCCTCCTCCACTCCTGCACCTGCAGTTGCCTACGCAGAAAGAACACCATCATCAAGCACGTCCTTGTCCCAGCGCAGCGTTCAGTTATCCATTCAGCAAACCTTTGAACGCAGGCGCAAATACACTGCCAACACCCCACATGCCACAGTTCTAAATGCTAACATTTCGCGACTGCTTGCGCTGGAAATGTTGCCTTTTAGGCTGGTGGAGACAGAAGCATTCCGTGACCTGATGGCGGCAGCTGTCCCACGTTACTCGGTCCCCAGCCGCCACTATTTCTCCCGGTGTGCCGTCCCCGCGTTGCATAACCACGTGTCACAAAACATCACACGTGCCCTGAACAACGCTGTTTCACCCAAGGTCCACCTAACCACAGACACGTGGACAAGTGCTTGTGGGCAAGGCCGCTACATCTCGTTGACGGCACACTGGGTTAATATTGTGGAAGCTGGGACCCAGTCTGAGCGAGGGACGGAACACGTCCTTCCCACACCAAGGTTTGCAGGCCCTACCTCAGTCAGTGTTTCACCCACACTCTACAGCTCCGGAATGTCATGCTCTTCAGCCTCCTCCTCCTCCTGCGCATCCTCATCCACTGTGCCCTCCACACCAGTCACAAGCTGGAAGCACTGCAGCACTGCCTCGGCGAAGCGGCAACAGGCTGTGCTGAAGCTAATCTGCATAGGTGACAAACCCCACAATGCAGAAGAGCTGTGGACAGCTCTGAAACAGCAGGCAGATCACTGGCTCACACCTCTGAACCTAAAGCCAGGAAAGGTCGTGTGTGACAATGGCCGGAACCTGGTGGCGGCTTTGAGGCGAGGCCAGCTGACACATGTTCCATGCGTGGCCCATGTGCTCAACCTCGTGGTTCAGCGGTTTATAAAGTCATACCCAGAGCTGTCTGATCTGCTGGTAAAAGTTCGCCGCCTGTCTGCACATTTTCGAAAGTCACCTACTGCTTCAGCCGGCCTTGCCGGCTTTCAGCGCCGTTTGCATCTTCCGGCTCACAGACTGGTGTGTGATGTCCCCACGCGTTGGAATTCAACTCTGCACATGTTGGTCAGGATATGTGAGCAGAAGAGGGCAGTTGTTGAGTACCTGCATCACCTAAACCGTCGGGAAATGGGTCAAACTCCACACATAACACCTGAGGAGTGGAGATGGATGTCAGACCTATGTACCATCCTCCAAAACTTTGAGGACTCCACCAAGATGGTGAGTGGTGATGACGCCATTATTAGCGTCACCATACCGCTACTCTGCCTTCTAAAACGGTCTCTACTGAAAAACAAACATGATGCATTGCAGGCGGAGCGCGATGAGTTGCAGCAAGAAACAGTAGTGGGTGTGGGTGATAACACACAGCCCAGCCTCGTCTCATCACAACGTGCAGTGGAGGACTATGACGAGGAGGAGGATGAAGACATGGAGCAACTCTCCGGCCAAATTGAGGATATGACATGCACACCAGTCATATCCTCGGTTCAGCGTGGCTGGCCAGAGGACAGGGTAGATGAGGAGGAGGAGGAGGAGGAGGAGGAGGAGGAGGACAGCATGTTCAGTCATCTTGTTGGTCAGGCTACTGAAGTCCTGGCTGTTAAGAGTCTGGCGCACATGGCTGACTTTATGGTAAGCTGCCTGTCTCGTGACCCTCGCGTTAAGAACATCTTGGCCGACAATCATTACTGGTTGGTAACACTGTTAGACCCACGCTACAAGGAGAACTTTTTGTCTCTTATTCCCGTGGAGGAGAGGTCAACCAAAATGCAGCAGTTCCGGAAGGCCATACTCACGGAAGTAGGCAAAGCATTCCCCTCACAAAACGCTAGCGGCATAGGTCAGGAATCAGTGGACAACCGAGGCGTACAGCCGAGAGAGGCACAAGTCCAATCCGCCAGAGGTAGGGGAACAGTCTTTAAGATGTGGGACAGTTTTCTCAGCCCCTCACGTACCACAGCCCCTGAGGTGCGGGGTAGTGCCACAAGAAATCCTAAGTTTGCCCAGATGCTGAAGGAGTACCTTGCAGATCGAACAACTGTACTCCGACATTCCTCTGTGCCTTACAATTATTGGGTATCCAAGCTGGACACGTGGCATGAATTGGCTCTCTACGCCTTGGAAGTCCTGGCCTGCCCTGCTGCTAGCGTTTTGTCAGAGCGTGTTTTTAGTGCCGCAGGTGGAATCATTACAGATAAACGCACCCGCCTGTCAACTGAAAATGCTGACAGGCTGACTCTGATCAAGATGAACAAGGGTTGGATTGGGCCAGACTTCACCACACCACCAGCAAATGAGAGCGGAATTTAAAGTTTGCCATGTATCTCCACTCACCCATGGGTACACACTTCTGGACTTTGGATAATCGCTGGACTGCTCCTCCTTCTCCTCATGCGCCACCATGATGATGACCATTACAAATTGCAATACTTAGGCCTTTGTTTCAGGTATACCCCCAGTGGTAAATTTTTTCGCCCATTCTTTGCAGAATGGACATTACAACGACAGGAGACCCGCTCCTTTGCAATGGGAACAATGTTTTGAGGCCCTCATGCACGTCTCTACCCAGGGACAACGTGGAGCCTCCCAATTTTTGGCTGCCCTGCCTAAGGGCTATACTATAATACACCCACTTCCTTAAAATGGACACTCAATGTTTTGAGGCCCTCATGCACGTCTCTACCCAGGGACAACGTGGAGCCTCCCAATTTTTGGCTGCCCTGCCTAAGGGCTATACTATAATACACCCACTTCCTTAAAATGGACACTCAATGTTTTGAGGCCCTCATGCACGTCTCTACCCAGGGACAACGTGGAGCCTCCCAATTTTTGGCTGCCCTGCCTAAGGGCTATACTATAATACACCCACTTCCTTAAAATGGACACTTAATGTTTTGAGGCCCTCATGCACGTCTCTACCCAGGGACAACATGGAGCCTCCCAATTTTTGGCTGCCCTGGCAAAGGGCTATACTGAAATATACCCACTTCCTTACAATGGGCACTTCAGGTTTACAGGCCATCATGCACGTCTCTATCCAGGGACAATGTGGAGCCTCCCAATTTTTGGCTGCCCTGGCAAAGGGCTATACTGAAATAGACCCACTTCCTTACAATGGGCACTTCAGGTTTACAGGCTCTCATGCACGTCTCTACCCAGGGACAACGTGGAGCCTCCCAATTTTTGGCTGCCCTGCCTAAGGGCTATACTATAATACACCCACTTCCTTAAAATGGACACTTAATGTTTTGAGGCCCTCATGCACGTCTCTACCCAGGGACAACATGGAGCCTCCCAATTTTTGGCTTCCCTGGCAAAGGGCTATACTGAAATAGACCCACTTCCTTACAATGGGCACTTCAGGTTTACAGGCCATCATGCACGTCTCTATCCAGGGACAATGTGGAGCCTCCCAATTTTTGGCTGCCCTGGCAAAGGGCTATACTGAAATAGACCCACTTCCTTACAATGGGCACTTCAGGTTTACAGGCCATCATGCACGTCTCTATCCAGGGACAATGTGGAGCCTCCCAATTTTTGGCTGCCCTGGCAAAGGGCTATACTGAAATAGACCCACTTCCTTACAATGGGCACTTCAGGTTTACAGGCCCTCATGCACGTCTCTATCCAGGGACAATGTGGAGCCTCCCAATTTTTGGCTGCCCTGGCAAAGGGCTATACTGAAATAGACCCACTTCCTTACAATGGGCACTTCAGGTTTACAGGCCCTCATGCACGTCTCTATCCAGGGACAACGTGGAGCCTCCCAATTTTTGGCTGCCCTGCCTAAGGGCTATACTACAATAGACCCACTTCCTTACAATGGGCACTTCAGGTTTACAGGCCATCATGCACGTCTCTATCCAGGGACAACGTGGAGCCTCCCAATTTTTGGCTGCCCTGGCAAAGGAAAATACTACAAAGACTCACTTCCTCAAAATGGGCACATTAGACTCAAGAGGCCTTCATGTACGTCTCTTCTCAGGGACATCGGAGTGCCACACAATGTTTTCACGTAAAATCTTTCATGTATTAATCTCAAAAAGTAACATACACCAGCTCTATCTCACTATTGGGTATGTGCCCTTAACATTTCCGCCATGAAAAATCATTTTGGTGTCATTTTGGAAGGTTTTCTGGTGAGTCCGTAAAAATGGCGTAAAACGCGGACAAAATTGTTCACAGCTGTGACTTTTGAGTGATAAATGCTTCAAGGGGTCTTCCCCATGCTGTTGCCATGTCATTTGAGCACTCTTCTGAGACTTTTGTGCCATTTTTAGGGTTTCTCCATGCTGCCGGGGGGTCATTTCACAAAAATACTCGGGTCTCCCATAGGATAACATTGGGTTCGTTGCTCGGGCCGAGTACACGAGTATCTTGGGAGGCTCGGCCCGAGCTTCGAGCACCCGAGCTTTTTAGTACTCGCTCATCACTAGTGCTTAGCCTTGTATTTATCCAAAAAATAAATAAATAATTAAAAAAAACCCGACGTGGGCTCCCCCCTATTTTTTGTAGCCACCTAAGGTAAAGCAGATGGCTGCAGCCTGTGTGGCGCCCCTGACCTGGTCAGGCACCACTGAGTACTGCACACATGCTGGGGGCAGTATAATACAGCTAATCCAGAAGGCTGACCGAGGTGTGACTACACAGGCACATAGTAATCAGGTCTCACACATCTACTTTTGGGAGGACCCCTGGGGAGTCCAGGAGGGGGCGTAGCCTCCATGTCCACTCAAGGCGTGTGGTAGAGAGCCTGGTTGCTAGGTTGCGTAAGCAAGAACAGGAGAGGAGGAAGTAGTAAGTCAGTTAGTGAGTGCAGCTCAGGGAGAGCAGTCACATGCAGCAGACCCTGGAGTCTGTCACAATCTGACAACGTACGCGCAGTGACTACCAACGGGGGAGATCGGTCACCTGGTATTGCCACCGGAAATCCACCCAAGGCTAGAGAGAGCAAAGGGGTGGCAGAGTAAGGGGACTGCCAGAGAGGTACCAGCCCCGCAAGGGTAACAGGTCCCAGTGCAGAGATAGATTCACCTTTCTTCTGCCAAACCTGCAGGTGGGGGTATTCCAGACCCACACCATACCACCACAGAGTCCGCAGTCACATAGCAAAGATAGGGCCCATAGTTCACAGGAGGCAAGCAGCCGGAGTGACCTGGTCCAGGCTACAAGCAAACGGGCCTAAACGAGGGGAGAACAGGCAGCAGCAACTTCCCTAGGTGACTCCCGTAGGGACTTCAAGTCAGGGTCACCACAAAAACACACAGGGCTAAGGAAGGCGAGTTGGTAGGCACCCTCATCAGCCAGCCAGAAGGATACCTGGTTCCAGCCTGGTTCATCCCAGCTACGCCTGGGTTACTCACCCTGCCATCTACTGTGAGAAAAAACCCTGAAAGACTGTCTAGACTGTGCCTGAGTCATTCTGCGACCTGTGGTTCCACACACCTACACGGGGCCCTGGGGCTTGCCTCACTCTCGGGAGGCCAATACAACTGACTGCACCTGCCATCAGCCCTAGGCCCCCCTTAATCTGCAGTGACAGTCACCCTGACCGCAATAACGAGAGTGGCATCACGAAAATCCTAAAGAGAAGGTTCCCTACCTGTGACCAGACTGTTCCTCCATGTAGAGTCCCTGAAGGTAATGCACCGACACAACACCTGTGGGGCTTCACACTTGCAAACAACAGCTAGCAGCTTCACCTTGGTTGGTAATACAAAACAGAGGGCACCCTATGCTGTTATTTTAAATTAAATAAATCATTTAAGACAAAAAACGTGGGGACCCCCCAAAATGGATCACCAGCCAAGGTAATGCGGACAGCTGTGGTCTAGTATTCTCAGACAAGGGAGGTCCACTGTTATTGGACTCTTCTACAGCCTAAAAATAGCAGGCCACATCTGCCCCAGAAGTGGTGCATCCATTGGATGTGCCAATCCTGGTGCTTCGCCCCAACTCATCCCATTACCCTGTTGCAGTAGCAAACGGGGTAGTATATGGGGTTGATGCCAGATATGTAATGTCACCTGGCATCAAGCCCTGGGGTTAGTGATGTCACGCGTCTATCAGCTACCCGACATCACAACCCAGTCAGTAATAAAAAAAAATAGACAACAAAAAAAAGTTTTATTTGAAAAAACACTCCCCAAGAAATTCCCTCTTTCACCAATTTATTGAAAAGAACAATCAAATCTGGGTCCGGCATCATCCAATAAGGGGGTCCCACAATGATCCATACAATAGTCACTGTCCCAGTCAATGAAGAACAGAATGTTTCCCATTGGCTGGGAGAGTAGTGCAGTGACCTGAGCAAACATCATGAGGTCAGCCCATGTCACAGCACAGCTAATTTTTTTTGCCATAGGTTTTGCTTGGGAATGTCTGCAGAAAGCTTACAAGAATTTCTCAGGAAATTTCTGCAGCATAAACGCAAAAAAACGCAGGTAAAAACTCAGTGTGTGAACAAGGCCTAAAAAGTAATCAAAAAACTTTGTGTGCCCAAAAATGTTACAATATAAACAGCAAATCATCTTACAGAAAACTATCATATGATTCTGTAGGCAGAAATACAGAAAAATTATAGCTCACAAAATATGGCAATTCTCAATTTAATTAAAAAAGACTGTTTTTTTAGTGTGTGATGGTAACCAAACATAAAAAAATATAAATCTGGTATTGCTCAAATCTCACTCACCCAAGAATAAAGATATCTAATCACTTATAGCAAAGGGGTAAATAAAATTAATAAAAGCAATTCATAACCTGATCTTGTTTTATATATTCTTCCTCTCAAAGATCGCCATTAGGCATAGCTTACATTTATCCTGCATTTACAGCTGAATGCTTACTACAGCAAATCTGTTTGGAAAAGATTAGCCAATTTCAACTTTGGTATGAGTCTTGGGCAGCTCAGCTCGGGCGCGAACATCTGAACACTTCTCTCAAATATCAGCAATGTTTTTTGTTTGGTAACTGGTTTGCAGAAAGCATCCACTTCCTGCCCCATTACAGCCATGTCAAGTATTGGCATGCCTGTGATTGGCCAATGAAAACATAGCAGTCAGACTCTCTTCCGGGCTCACTTATTAAACTTCATGCATATACAATGCTTTTCCCACCCTTTGTTTATAGCAGTATGTGCTTGGTTACTCCAGCATCGAGGGCAGAGTGCAGAGCACGCACAGCAGAAGATAGTGTCACATCATGGGCATGCGCCATTTTGGTGTCGGACACAGGAGAACTTGCAGATTGCTGCCCTGATCACCTAAGTGCATCATCTAAGAAGATGAGTTATGCTGGAAGTGAGGTGGAGCTGGAAGACATCATCTGGCTGATGACCTCTGGGGCTGCAGGTGACCATCGTGCTCCTAGAGCATTGGGCACGGCTGACACATCCTCCACATAATATTGTGAGGGAAGGTACAGCACCCAGTACTGGGCCTCATCTGCAGCAAGTTCCAGATCTAGCGCTGCGACCAGATGGAAGAGGATCTTCCTGAAGCAGAGGTGATATCTAAAAGGACCCATTCCCCCACTGAGGGAACCGGCAGGGGTAAAGCCCCTGAGGTTGACATTCCCATCCGCCTGGTCCCGCCCACTGGTTTGTCCCTGTTGTCATGGGGGGGTGACTGGGCTTTGTGGCTGGGGTTCCTGTGTGTGGGATGTGGTGTTAATTCCCAAGGAGGAGGCAATTCCTGTACCCTTGGTGGGGGCTACAGTCCTCTGTGACTACCTGCTTTTGCCAGGGCGTCACAATAACCCAGCCTGCCATTGCAGAGAAGGTTGAGAGATGGGAGAAGGCCAAGGAAGATCAGTAAAGCTAGTGACCCGGGAGTTCCCATTTATCATCTGCAGGGAAACATAGAGGAGCCTTTAGCCCCATCCCAAATGGGTGCCTGTGGCCCAGATCCCCATCTGCATCAAAAGTAGTATCAGGACCATAGTATCAGGACCATCAGGACCTTTGGTTGGGCAGGATGTCATATTGCCCGGAAGAGACCCTGAGGCGAAAATTTTAAAGGGCAGGAGATATTTCACTTGTTGTCAGATAGACTTTTTTTCTGGGGTGTCCCGTTGTTCCCCCTCCAATTTTTGCGCTTGTTGTTCACCCCTCTGCTAGATTTGGAGGATTTTCAGCCCTCTGAGATGTAGGAGGATACCCCGTTAGACAAGGATTTGCCCTTGCAGATCTTAGGAACTCTGCTCCAAACTGCTATTTGAAGTTTGGCCCATGGACTTTTCCAATTTACATCTTAGCCCCTATGGATTTTGCCCTAATCAACCCCTGAGAGACAATGTACAGTTCCGTGAATTGTGACTGCAGGGAAAATGGACATATGACCTGATATACCGGCCGGAAGATGTTTTATTCTTTATGGGTGAATAGTTTTAACGACTGTACCACCACCATTGCAGAAGGTGGGAGACATGGACAAAACCACATGGTGGTCTTCATTACGGTGTCTGGCAAATGACTGTGACCATGGACTAGAATGGTAACTGTTCTCCAACCGGCCTGTTTTTTAGAACACAGACTTTCTTTGTTTTGGAGATTTAGGTTGGTTCGACCTGAAGAAAGAAAATGTCAAGCCACAAAGAAGAAAAGAGTTGATAGAGATTTTATGTCGGTTTTATTACAGGATTTTATTGCATTACAGATTTCTGCATGGCCAAAGATGACCACAGTTAAAGAGTGGAAGGATGTAAGAAGGTTATCTGTGACCTGTAATCCCCTGAAGACCTTCATATTTGTATTATGTATATAATGTATATTTATATGTGTAGTAATGATTTGCTACCATGAAAATGCAGCAATGTTTAAAACTTGTGTTCAGTTAGGCATTTACATTTTGGAACCCTTGTGGACTCATCTGTAGTATCTCTTGTGTAAACAAGATCCAGAAAAGCCAGCTAAAGGCAACCAGGTAACACCTCCATACCCACTCCAGTACACACTATTTCCCTCCTGTTCATACCGTGGTGGAGCTGCATCCCTCACCCGCGCATACTGGCCCCAGCTATGTTACACTCTGGCAGTCATTATCACTTTCAAAGTGCAGGTGGAGTGCATGTGCACTGCCATTAGCTGCACTTTGAACAGAACTGCCATATTGTAGGGCACAGTCGCACCACGTATCACGCACTCCGCCCACATTTTGAGAATATTCGCCCCCGATCATCAATAGCAGCGTTTTGAATGCAGCATGCTTCTGCTGCGTCCAAAATGCTGTATTGTACAGTAAAAAGCACAGTAGATAGGATGTGTACAAATCCCATGCAGACTGTACTTCTTTTCACAGCAGCATAAACTGACATGCAACACAGGTCTCAGAGCTGCAGCATGCCAATTTATGCTGCAGAAATGCAAGTGTTCTCCACAGGGAGAATAGACCAAAAGACAGCAGCACCCCTATCCGTGATCATGGGCACAGGCAGCTTGGATCTCCTGTGGAGGACACCCATGGCCCCAAAGGAAAGAACACGCTGCGTGGATGACACAGCATGTTCTGAGCATGTGCATATAAACTGAAAGTGAAATTCACTGCTGGAGTGTGCGGCACAGCCATAACCCACACTCTGGCAACACTTTCATTTTCAAGCTGCTGCCGATCTCCTAGCAGATAAACGCCATCTTTTGGCCAAGAGATGTAGACTTGGTGCTGAAATTTATACACCAAATTCTTGCACCAAATCTGCATCTTCTGGCAAAAAAGGCATTAATACTGCATCACTATCGCTTCGTGTTTTGATTAGGGTTTTTTGACAGATTTAGTGATGGATTATGCACTATGTACAGTGCCTACAAGTAGTATTCAACCCCCTGCAGATTTAGCAGGTTTGATAAGATGCAAATAAGTTAGAGCCTGCAAACTTCAAACAAGAGCAGGATTTATTAACAGATGCATAAATCTTACAAACCAACAAGTTATGTTGCTCAGTTAAATTTTAATAAATTTTCAACATAAAAGTGTGGGTCGATTATTATTCAACCCCTAGGATTAATATTTTGTGGAATAACCCTTGTTTGCAATTACAGCTAATAATCGTCTTTTATAAGACCTGATCAGGCCGGCACAGGTCTCTGGAGTTATCTTGGCCCACTCCTCCATGCAGATCTTCTCCAAGTTATTTAGGTTCTTTGGGTGTCTCATGTGGACTTTAATCTTGAGCTCCTTCCACAAGTTTTCAATTGGGTTAAGGTCAGGAGACTGACTAGGCCACTGCAACACCTTGATTTTTTCCCTCTTGAACCAGGCCTTGGTTTTCTTGGCTGTATGCTTTGGGTCTTTGTCTTGTTGGAAGATGAAATGACGACCCATCTTAAGATCCTTGATGGAGGAGCGGAGATTCTTGGCCAAAATCTCCAGATAGGCCGTGCTATCCATCTTCCCATGGATGCGGACCAGATGGCCAGGCCCCTTGGCTGAGAAACAGCCCCACAGCATGATGCTGCCACCACCATGCTTGACTGTAGGGATGGTATTCTTGGGGTCGTATGCAGTGCCACCCAGTCTCCAAACGTCACGTGTGTGGTTGGCACCAAAGATCTCGATCTTGGTCTCATAAGACCAGAGAACCTTGAACCAGTCTGTCTCAGAGTCCTCCAAGTGATCATGAGCAAACTGTAGACGAGCCTTGACATGACGCTTTGAAAGTAAAGGTACCTTACGGGCTCGTCTGGAACGGAGACCATTGCGGTGGAGTATGTTACTTATGGTATTGACTGAAACCAATGTCCCCACTGCCATGAGATCTTCCCGGAGCTCCTTCCTTGTTGTCCTTGGGTTAGCCTTGACTCTTCGGACAAGCCTGGCCTTGGCACGGGTGGAAACTTTCAAAGGCTGTCCAGGCCGTGGAAGGCTAACAGTAGTTCCATAAGCCTTCCACTTCCGGATGATGCTCCCAACAGTGGAGACAGGTAGGCCCAACTCCTTGGAAAGGGTTTTGTACCCCTTGCCAGCCTTGTGACCCTCCACGATCTTGTCTCTGATGGCCTTGGAATGCTACTTTGTCTTTCCCATGTTGACCAAGTATGAGTGCTGTTCACAAGTTTGGGGAGGGTCTTAATTAGTCAGAAAAGTCTGGAAAAAGAGATAATTAATCCAAACATGTGAAGCTCATTGTTCTTTGTGCCTGAAATACTTCTTAATACTTTAGGGGAACCAAACAGAATTCTTGTGGTTTGAGGGGTTGAATAATAAATGGCCCTCTGAATAAACTTTTCACAATTTAAAAAAAAAAAAAGAGAAATAACATTCTTTTTTGCTGCAGTGCATTTCACACTTCCAGGCTGATCTACAGTCCAAATGTCACAATGCCAAGTTAATTCCGAATGTGTAAACCTGCTAAATCTGCAGGGGGTTGAATACTACTTGTAGGCACTGTATACTTTTCACCAACAAATCTGCATCTCCTGGCAAAAAAACTCAATTTTTGTGTGGTATTCTACAAGAGATGGAGATATGGTGCAGAAATGTCTCCCTTCCAGATGTCCCAGCAACTGAGAACTAAATGAACATTAAAGGCTGTCTTAAAGGCACCGAGTTGAAAGCTGCCATGAGACCTGATGACTGTGAGCTCTGGTAACTTAAGTTTACCGAAGCTCAGAGCCACCGGGTCTCCCAGTAAATTCCTACAGGGCTTTATTTATCAAAATGGAGTAACTTGAGAGATGATTCTGCTCTTCTGGCACTTAGAGACTCTGTCTATGAAGTATGTAAACTATTTTACAAACATTTCTACTCCAAGAGTAATATAGCACTCCTTTCCTCCTGAGTCTCGACTGCTCACATTTTTCTGCCATTTTTACTCATTTCCCTCTGTAAAAATGTAAAATCTGGGGACAAAACAAAATTTTTTTGGGAAAAAAAAATTAATTATAATTTCTTCACCACATAATGGATTAAAAATGTATGCACACCTATGGTGTCAATATGATCATTGCCCCAGATGACTTCATAGAGAGGTGTAGTTTGTTAGAAGTGTCACAATGGGGTTCTAGTGTTCTGGCAGCCCAGGAGCTCTGAAAATTTGACATGGCACCTGCAAGCTATTCCAGCAAAATATGTTCAATAATATAGTGATCCCTTCTGAACTTTGCACTGTGCCTTAAAAATAGTTTTTGACCACATATGGGGTATTAGCATACTCAAATTGCACAACAAACAGTATCATTAATTTTCTTCCCCTTACTCCTTTTGAAAATTAAAAACTTAGGTCCAAAGAAATATTTTTGTGGAAAAAAATGATAATTTTAATTTACTCAGACCAATGTTATACAATTTTGTGAATTGAGGAAAGTTAAAAATGCTCATTAGTTACTTAGATGAATTCTGCAAGAGCTGTTGTTTAGAAAATGAGATCACATGTGGTTTTTTTACTGTTTAGGATCATCGGGGGCTTTGCAGACTCAACATGACATCCGCTCTTGATTCAAGCAGATTTTTAGTTCCAAAAGTCAAATAGTGCTCCCTTCTTTCTGAACCTTACCATGCTCCCAAATAGTAGTGTTTCACCACATATGGAATATCAGTGTACTCAGGAGAAATAGCACAATAATTGTTAAGGTCTTTTTTTTCTCCTATTACCTTTGTGACAATAAATAATTTGGGTCTAAAACAACATTTTTGCGTATAAAATGAGTTTTTTTTTATTAGTCATTATTATAGCGTTATTCATTCCATGGCACTTTACATGTGAAAAAGAATCTGCAAAAACACTAGTGCATATCCTTATTATCTCCCGTCTCAAATACTGCACCCTCCTGCTCTCTGGCCTCCCTTCTAACACTTTCATTCTCCTCTAATCTATCCTACACTCTGCTGCCTGGCTAAGCCACCTGTCTCCTCGCTATTCACCAGCCTCGCCACTCTGCCAATCCCTTCACTGGCTTCTCATTCCTCAAAGACTCCAGTTCAAAACACTAACCATGACATACAAAGCCATCCACATCCTTTCTCCTCCACACATCTGTGACCTAGTCTCCAGGTACCTACCTGCTCGCAACCTCTGATCTTCAGAGGATCTCCTCTCCTGACCCCTTATCTTCTCTTTCACAATCACATACAAGATTTCTCCCGTGCCTCCCCCATACTCTGGAAGTCTCTCTCACAGCATATCAGACTCTCGCCTACTGTGATATCCTTCAAAAGGAACCTGAAGACCCACCTCTTCCAACAAGCCTACAGCCTGCAGTAACCCGCAGTCCACTATACCGCTGCATAACCAGCTCTACCCTCACCTACTGTATCCTCACCCACCCCTGGTTGATTGTGGGCCCTCGTGGGCAGGGTCCTCTCTCCTCCTTTACCAGTGTGTGCCTTGTTTTTTTCATGATAATTGTACTTGTCTATGCTTTCCCCCTCTTTTTCACATGTAATGCTCCATGGAATATATGGCGCTATAATAATAAATAATAATAATATTATATTCTATATAGCAGTAATGCAATTTAATTGTCATATGTTCAACATTCGCACATACTGTATCTTGGCACTTACAGGGTACAGCTGTGTTATTTTATTGGTGTACTACATTCGTAGTTGTATTAAATGACAAATTCAACTCTTCTGAAGTTACAATATTAAACAGTAAATTAATTACACTATACTTACTAGCCTAACGTCGTTTACACTCCATAAATCCTACAGTAACTATGCATTGAACACTTAGAAATAACTAACTCAATTTTATTAACTTGACTTTAACAAGTATTTTACTTAAGAAAAGATTTTGCGTATTTGTCCATTTTTAGGCCTGGTTTAACAGTTTACTTATAGCATTTATGTTCATGGAAATGTCTAACTTTATAGGTTGAATAATAGCTCATGGTCGCATTCGCAATTCTGCAGGGAATGGAGCTGAATTCTCCAAGCATTCCATGCTGATTTAATGTAAATGCAAAGCGCTTTCTCTGGTGATTTGCATTTGAGGAAGAGAAGTCTTTATACTAAGTAATGTACATCTGATAACAGAAAAATGATTTTCCAACTGCATTATTGGAGTTCACCTAAATCGTTATTCAATAGAAATGAGCACATTGGTTTGAGAAAAATTGACTTAGCCTTGAGTTTTCTTGTGTTTCTCTTGAATCCGATTTGCTATGTGATTCACATTCTGAAAATTCAGCAAAATGGTGATTAGCCAACTTCCATTTTTCTGTTTTGTAGAAGACCCAGTAAGGGCTGAAATAAACCCCTCATCTTGCTACTCACTTTTTCTATCATTGCAGCACCCCGTGTGGTCCTAGGCAAAGTTTCTCTGTCCTGTTTTGTGCAGAATTGTACATGGTGCCCTCTTCTGTCCTCTCATTCTGTATTGAGTAGGCTAATGAAATTACGATGTCATGAGTTGCATTGCAAAAGGTGCTGACTAGACCTTGTTCAAAGCATGTTGCAATGTTGTGACATCTAGATGTTCACCTTGACACCAAAGATCTACTCATTGCTGGAAGCCTTGACACAGAGTGTAGATTCTGGAAGAAGAAATCATGTGCAAATGAAAGAAGAGGCCGAAAAGAAGGTTACATGGGGCGCAGTGGTGAAATAGGTAAGTTGACATATGACTGACTTTTTTACTGTTTCCATTAGCAATAGAGCTGTAAAAATATCTCTAAAATAAAAAAATAAATAAAAAAGCTGTAATTTAGGATCAGTAAAAAAATATATAATTCAATGTGTATACTGAATGACCACTTAATTAGGAATCCCTGAACTTTAAAGATTAGAGCCTCTCTGTATGTAAATTACACACGTAATTCCTGAATACAGCATACAATCAATTAATTGAGCTTTCCTTGGACCAGTTTTTATGTGAATCCACATTAGAATGAGAGCATTGAGTGATCTGAGTGACTTCATTACTCTTAAAATGAATTTTTATTAAAAGTATTAAAATATCCCATCATGTGTAAACTTAGTGAACATTTCTCTAAAGGTGCACAGAACAAGGGAGAAGGTATTACAGATCCTGTGCGAGTCACTCCCTCCTGTGCCCTACCTTTCAGTGGAGGTTGACATCCTAGTTAATATATTGTCAACCCCGCTCACCGTAGACTTACCCTACCAGTCCCTGTATAACACTGCCAGAATAAAGTGCAGTGCCTACTAAGGTGCTGTAGTGATATAATAATGTGTACTGTGCTCATTATCAAACAATATTAATTATAATCAGCAGATACAGAGTAGGTACAGTACAATTTAAAGGGTACTCATCACTTTCCAAGCAAGTGATTGAGATGAAAATGTAAATCTGGAGCCTCTCATGGTGGATATCACCTCTATCTGAAGCTTAGCCATTGTAGTGGGAGCTAAACTCATTGACGGTCACCATTCTGGTAGCTGGCTCCTCCAGGATCAACTACTGAGAACATAATGACGACTAGCACATAGAATAGGGCATTTAAATCAACTCTTTTAATGAACCAAAGAAAAAAAAGGAAACGCGTTGATGTTTTTCTTGTCCATGAGAGGCACCAGATTTACATTTTCCTCTCAATCACCTGCTTGGATATTGATGAGTACCCTTTAAATTGTACCTACTCTGTATCTGCTGATTATAATAATATTGTTTGTTATTGAGCAGTGTACTTTATTATATCACTACAGCACCTTAGTAGGTACTGCACGTTATTCCGGCAGAGTTTTACAGGGACTGGTAGGGTAAGTCTACGGTGAGCGGGGGTGGCAATACATTAACTAGAGTGCTGACATCCACTGACAGGTAGGGCACAGGAGGGAGTGACTCGCACAGGGTCTGTAATACCTTCTCCCTTTTTCTGTGCACCTTTAGAGAAATGTTCACTAAGTTCACACATGATGGGATATTTTAATACTATTAATAAAAAATAATTTTAAGGGTAATTTTGTTTTATACACTTGTTTTGTTTTGATACACTTGTTTAATTCCCTGCTTAAATTAAGAAAAGTGTTTGAAATGATCTGAGTAACTTCAAATAAAACACGGCAAGTGATCATAAGCCAACTAATATTATAAAAACTGACAAACTTGTGGGGTTTCCTGATTTTACACAGAAAAGTGTCATTCAGGAAAAACATTCAGTATAGCAATGTATTAGTTCCAGGTACATAACAATGAGTTTTAATTGTCTCCCTGTTCTTCACTGTCCTCAGAAATTAATCCTGTAGAGCATCTGTGGGAAAAGGCTAGAGGAGAAGTTCAGTGCATTGTAATATCTCCAATTTGTATGAACTGTGAAAAGCTAGTCTGTCCCTTATAGAACTATGGAATCTATGTATGTGTCACGGGTGACCAGGGGAACACAGGGACACCTTTACAGGCCCTATGGCTGGGGCCCTTGTGCTCACGCTAACACTCGGAAGGACCCTTGAAGGTAGGGAGGTCCAGGCCGCCAACCTGACCCTATCTTCTGTCATTGTGCCTGATGATAAGACCCCCCTCCACAATTTACCACTCTAGGGGAAGGGGCAAGGACATAAGTTTACAACCCCACCGACAAATAAAGACAAAACAGGGGCAACAACGACTACAACTCATACACACAAAGCAGCTACTAAAAGTGCAAAAGGGTAAACAAGATAGAAGGGGGAAAGAAAACAGACTACTAGGGAACATCCATATCATACAATCAGCACACCTAGAACTGCTGCAGCAAGCACCAATGATGCAGGCCACAATGCAAGTCTCAGAGAGAGGGTTTCACCAGCTCCTTTCTCCTCCTGGCCAAGCTTCCAAATGATGAAAATAATCGGTACCCTCTGGGGGAAGTAGAGGTTATTTATAGAACCTGGGCGTGGTCCCAACCGGCAACACCTGACCAGAAGTCAGGAGCTGCTGGAAAGGGAAACTGACATTAACCCTCTCTTCCCCAAAGGAAAGGGAATTCATTTAATGAGGAGAGTCTCACAAGATAAAGTAAGACTCTGACCCCGAACCTGTCCCAAAACTCTGCAACAGAAAAAAGACTGTGACAGTATGCCAAGGCACATTGCTGTGATTTTAATATTTAAACTTAAATTCAAAGATTAATGAAAGTGAATAATTAAAAGCATGCATCCAAAGGGGAGCTAAGACATTTTTTATTTTACATATGTTTTTTATTATATATAAGTACAAGTGAATATATTCTAAACAATATATCTATTTTATTGCATTTTTAGAATAGGTTTCCTTAGCAGATGCTACACATAACACCAACTTGCAGGAAAGCAGACAGAATAAGTAGCTTCCTCGAAAATACGGATGATTACAAATATTTTCTCTCAGTCCATGATCATTATACCTCTTTATGAGAATATATTACTTTATATTTACAGCACATAATCTTAGATTTTAGTTGGACAGTTCATCCAAGAAAGAAAGGAAGATCTTTAGCATTAACCAGTGCTGAATAATTTGACTTAGCGCTTTATACACAAATATAATATATCTAAATGTATTCATTGGCTCTCCACCAAAGGATAAACTATAACAATGTAGGCAAAATAACCTGAAAAGTTCTATCTTTTCCCAAATACCATACACTGAAATGAATGCTTTGATATAATCCTTCATAGAAAGAGTATTAAGAAAATAAATCCGTGAGGATGGAATAACATTGTAAATCCTTCCCTGGGGTAAGAGAGATGAAATATTTCCTATTTTCTGAGACAAGACCCTCTAAACATCAGCTCATTCTGTTTTGTACACTAGTTTAATGTAGGGCACCCTTTGCAATATATTAACTCACTCTGTTCCATTACGAATTAGTTTAGTGATAGTAATAGAAAGCAATAACATATTTAACCTGAAAGCATGCTTAAAGCATGGCACACTTAGGAATTCTGAACAGATGCCTCAAAAGCAGCATAGAGAGATTAGCTCCATTCAGAGAAGTAATATCTCAAGGTTGTATTTTTGCTTAAAAGGTCTTTGTTATAAGCGTGCTTTCAACTGAGAACACATTATCCACCACCAGTTGTAGACAGGGAGCCAAAATAAATTGCATGTGTTTAGGAACTTTGATTTCGAAGTTCAAAGCATGTATTAATGGGGCTGCATTCAGCTTTACCAAACGTTTATGACCCTCTGCTACATGTAAAATTGAATTTCTCTAAGTTTGCATTGTGATAAAGGAAATCTCTGGGCTAGCTTTTGCAACCTCATCTGATAGCAACATGATGTAGACAAAGAGACACTGAATCCAAAGATGAATCACTTTGATTACTGGATTCAGCAGTTTTGACACAAAGTTTTTAGATTTAGCCATGCAACAGTGCTGAAAAACCTGCCCCTGCCAATACCAGGCTCTCAATGTACAATGCTATAGACAGTGAGCTGCTAATCACAAGAGGAGGTGGAGTCGGACAACATGTCACCAGCCAGCTAATAACAGCAATGATAATGTCCTAGTGATAAACACTCAGTTTAAGTAAACAGACTAGGAGCTTGACATGTGACACATCGTTGAATTCAGTGTTTTAACCCCTACAGCATGCTTTACTCAGATTGCACAGCAAAAGCATGCTGGGAGATTCCCTTTAATTAGAATATCACACACTACAACAAAGGTTAATCATCACCCCCTTCACAGACGTGGCAGTTTCACAAAAAAGCCATCCAGAATTCAGCATACAAACTTTTGGTGTACCATTCAAGTTTTTGCGTGACTATCTGGGCAAAATAAGTATTTGATACATTACCAATTTAGCAAGTTTTTCCACCTACAAAGAATGGAGAGGTCTGTAATTTTTATCAGAGGTACACTTCAACTGTGACTGATAGAATCTCTCCCAAAAATCCAGAAAATCATATTGTATGATTTTTAAATAAATAATTTGCATTTTATTGCATAAAATAAACATTTGTTACAATAGAAAAACAGAACTTAATATTTGATACAGAGATCTTGTTTTCAATTACAGAGGTCAGACGTTTCCTGTAGTCCTTGACCAAGTTTGCACACACTGCGCAGGGATTTTGGCTCACTCCTCCATACAAATTTTCTCCAGATCTTTCATGGATTGGGTCTCTCTCTGGGTAACATTGAGTTTCAGTTCCCTCCAAAAATCTTCTATTGGGTTCAGGTCTGGAGACTGGCTATGCCACTCCAGGACTTTGAAATGTTTCTGACTGAGTCACTCCTTAGTTGCCCTGGCTGTGTGTTTCTGGTCATTGTTATGATTAAAGGACCAGCCACAACCTAACTTCAATACCTTTTACTAAGGGAAGGAGGTTGTTGGCCAAAATCTTGCGATACATGACTACAGATGAGCAAACCTGAGGTTTGGGTTCAGAAACTGACTACCAAAAAAAAAAATGTTCAAGTGAGTTATGAGTGAAAACCACTCAAGTGAGCAGGAATGTGCTTGGGTATGAGTGATGCTCAGCCCTGTGCGAGCCACTTGCAGTGTTTAACACTAGAACTACTGAGGTAGTCATTTTGACTACTTTGCACCATGTATTTCTATATAGGTGTCACGAGTCCAGTAGTTCTAGTGTTAAATAGCTTGCTCTTGGGGTAAAATCAGCATGATCAGATGTAGTATGCACACACACAAAAACAATTTTGAAAAACCCCGCCCACTCTCCCAAAAAGTGTTCTGCTTATGGCTGGCAGCATATGGATGGAGTCACTAACTGCTCAATTACAGACTTCCATTGAGGTTCCGGATCAAGTGTGGGTCACAAACCAAACGTTTTTAAGGCTCGGCTGTACCTGCTGAACCAACCTTCAAAAGGTTCGCTCATCTCTATAAATGACCCCATCCATCCTCTTTTCAATACAGTGCAGTCATCCCTGTCCCCTTTGCATTAAAGTATCCCCAAAATATGAGATTTCTAGCCCCATGATTCATGGTTAGGATGGCCTTCTTGGTGTTTTATTCATCCTTCTTTTTCTTCCTCCAAACTAGGCGACATGAGTGGATATCAAAAAGTTATATTTTAGCCTCATTTGACCACATGATCTTCTTCATGCCTCCTTTAGATCATCCAGATAGTCATTGGCAAACATCAAACATGTGTTGGCCTGAGCAGGGGGACCTTGTGTGCCCTGCAGGATTTTAATCAATGACGACGTAGTGTGTAACTGCCAGTAACTAATGGTAATCTTTTATACTGTTGCACCAGCTCTCTTCAAGTCATTGACTAGGTTTTTCCATGTAGTTCTGGGTAATCTCCAACCTTTCTCAGAATCATCCTTACCTCACAAGGTGAGATATTCCATGGAGCCCCAGATCAAGTATTGACAGTCCTCTTGATTTTTCCATTTTCTAATAATTGTGTCAACAATTGTTGTCTTCTCACCAAGCTGCTTGTCTATTGTCATGTAGCCTATCCTAGCCTTGTACAGGTCTAAAATGTTTGTCCCTGGTGTCCTTAGACAGTTCTTTGGTCTTGACCATGGTGGAGAGGTTGGAGTGTAATTGATTGTGTGGACATGTGTCTTTTATACAGGTAATGAGTTCAAGCAGGTATAATAATACAGGTAATGAGTGCAAAGTAGGAGGTCTACTTAGAGAAAGAATAACAGCTGTGTGAGAGCCAGAATCCTTACTGGTTGGAAAGTGATCAAACACTTATTTTGTGCAATAAAATGTAAATTATTTTTTAAAAATCATACAATGGGATTTTCTAGATTTTTTTTATTCTGTCGTGTAGCTTTAATAAAAATTAGAGACATATCCATTCTTTGTAAGTAGGAAAATATTATTTGTAATTTGTATATACTTAAAAAAGTGGACAACGTCTTCAATGTCATGCTGAAATAAAATATTCCATAAGGTATTGTGTGGAATAACTAATAAACTAATACCTTACAATATTTACAGTTTTTTCTCTGAATTTTACAAAAGATTACAGGTTTATACAGGACTAGTAAAGAAGGCTTGGAGAATAGCTCATTATATCCAGATGAATTAGGTTTACTTTTGTAGCATTTCTTTTGTGTGCTGTTTTAATATAAAAAAAAGTCACAATATGTCTCTGCAATGAACAGAATTGCACTGAAATCTTATTGCAATGATGACAGGTTTGTTTAATTCACATACTCAGCTCAACTACATCTCCATACTTTTGAAATTTACATGTAATTGTTAACATTAATTCAAACTTTGATGTTCAAATTATCCTTTTCCTATTGATCATAGCTATTATTATGAAGAAGATATTGTATAGCTGCCTTGACAATCTAGGCAATCTATGAAAAAGTTACTTGAACAATGTGATTCATTTCAATTAACAATGTCTAGAACATAAGAATAATCATGTTAAACATATTTGCTGCATACAAGAATACTAATATGCCGAGGGTAGATAAACGGAATCTTCCTTTGTAAGTAATCTCAATCCAATTATATATGACTGATGACATCTCTGACACTAAGCAAAATAGAAATGTAAAGGCTCCGTAATATTCTGCTTTCTAGGATTGTGCCTAATAAATGCAGGAACACAGACACACAGAAAAGAAATTGCTTACGTGACTGCCCTATGATGGTTGGATTTTTATGTGACTCTTTTCCGCAAACTCATCTTGAACCTAAAGTACAAAATCTAATATTTGAAGATTTTTTTGGTTTAGAATCAAAATCCCATGGCTTAAAATACAATAAGCCCTTCCTGACCTTTCTTGAGAAAATAGTATTGCTAGATTTACTTTCAAACGAAGCACACAGGTATCTTCAGCCAAACTGAAAGGAAGCTTTCACTGTATAAGTGAAATAATCAAGAATATTTATAAGCATACACAGAAAATCATCAAACTTCTGTTTCTCGTACAACCTCCTCATTTTGATCAGCACGGGTGCATGTAAATCAAGCCAGTGGGACACAATGTATTATTCAACTGTTTACCTGTTTCCGTGGATAAATGCACTTTTATCATTATACTAGAAAACTTTTAGTTAATTCTTAAATCCTACAGTTGTGAAGACTAAAATATATATTTGCTATTACACATTAAAGGGGTTCTCTAAGACATGTAATAAAATAAATAGATAAAAATAACAATACACATTTAAATATTAAACATTTTTCTAAATATCTTAATCTAATGCAGTCTGTCAGGATGTTAAACATGGAAACTCACAAGACAAGAAGTAGGACACACTGCGTGAAGCACGAGACAGATGCACTAAAACTGTCAGGCTCACTGGGGTGGGTGTTTATTCTCAATCAGCTAAAGAAAGATGTTTATATTTTCCTTAGGTCCACTCCCCTCACTGTCCTGTCAGGGTGACCGAACAGAGGAATATGTGTTCACGATGCCTGAATGCCTGATCTAATGCTGTACTGACGTGACCACTGCCTCGTTCTTCACAGAGCCTGTCCTACTACATGTCCTCTGCACTCCAGGATGGGTTGTAATTTATGGAAGTTGCCATCTTGCAATTCTGACAGAGGGCAGTAGCTAAAGCTATATAAAGGTATTCAGAAAAATGTTTAATCTTTAAATTGTTTATTTGTTTATCTATTTTACTACATTTCTAAATTTGAAATGATCACTAGTTGGGTGAAAACATAAAAATAAAGAAGTTGTTTAAGCCGAATGATCATAATCAGTCATTACTTGAAATTAAGTTGACCATGTTTAATTTTTTACATCTGCAATCTGGTTGAATGACCTATTGTTCAAAGAAAGGTTGTTCATCCTTGAACAATCCTTTGTTAAAATAAAATTACTAGAAAGAGCATTAGTTTGTCTCTAGATTAAATAATTATAAAGAACTACAAAAAATGGAATTTCCAGGAGAACAGTAGGAATAAAATAAATGGAAAATTGGACACTTTAGGCACAGTGACAGACATACCTGAAAGCATAATCCTAACCCTAATCTTCCTCTTATACTTAGATGCCGCTGTCTTCATCTTCAATTATAGCCACACCTATCAGTATCTGGCAGTTTATGACCTGCCGGCTGTTCTAATGCTTCATGGAGTATGCTGAAGTTCACTCTGCAAGTCTATAAGAGGTTCATTCTTGCTTTCAAAGATTTAAATTGAGAGCTTATGATGTAATTTCTGACCTCCGGCTAGTCAGACGTTGCGGTCCCGAGATGGCGTTGCTGGACCCAAGGGAAAAAGGTCAAGATACTGGAGGATGAGTATATTACTAGCAGTAAGTACCTTAGACTGAAAGTGCCAATCCAGCCCTGAAAAAAAGCTCAATGACCTCTGTAGACACCTTTTTTTGCAGTGCTTAACCCCTACACGACCTTGGACGGATCTATCCGTCAAGGATCGTGTCCCGTTAAGCCCCACCCCCTGCCGCGGGCAGGCGGCGACGGTCGGCACACATATCAGCTGTTTTCAACAACAGACATGTGTGCCTGCATGTTGCGAGTGGAATCGCTTCCACTTGCAACATTTAACCCCTTAAATCTCGCTGCCAAAGTCTGGCAGCGAGATCTATATGCGTGCGGCCATGTTTTTTACTTACCGCCGCCCCCACCGGAAGTCATGTGAGTGATCATGTGACGTTCGGTGGTTGCTATCGTAGCACAGGGTCATGTGATGGCGCCTGCAGCTACGAAGTTTCACTTTCGTTTTTCCTCGGCACAGAGCAGAGGGAAACTGGAAGTGACTGAATCTGCTGTTTACAGCTGTATAGCTGTGATCAGCAGATAGATAACAGCGATCGGTTTGCTGATCGCTATTGCCCCCTAGGGGGACTAGTAAAATAAAAAAAAAAAGTAAAAAAAAATTTAAAAAATAAAAAAAAAAAAACACTAAAAGTTAAAATCTCCCCCCTTTCACCTCATTGAAAATTAAAGGGTTAAAAAATATTTGGTATTTGGTATTGCCGCATTCAGAAATGCCCGATCTATCAAAATATAAAATCAATTAATCTAATTGGTAAACGGCGTAGTGGCAAAAAAATTCCAAACGCCAAAATTACGTTTTTTGGTCGCCGCATGTTTTACGCAAAATGCAATAACAGGCTATCAAAACGTAGCATCTGCGCAAAAATGGTACCATTAAAAATGTTAGCTCGAAACACAAAAAATAAGCCATCAATGAGCCATAGATCCCGAAAAATGAAAACGCTATGTGTTTTGGAAAATGGCGCAAAACGTACGCCACTTTTATTGGACAAACGTGTGAATTTTTTTTAACCCCTTAGATACAAGTAAACCTATACATGTTTGGTGCCTACAAACTCACACCGACCTGAGGCATCACAACAATACATCAGTTTTACCATATAGTAAACACGGTGAATAAAAAAATCCCAAAAACTATTGTGCAATCACACTTTTCTTGCAGTTTTTCCACACTTGGAATTTTTTTGCCGTTTTCCAGTACACTATATGGTAAAACTTATGATTTCATTTAAAAGTACAACTCGTCCAGCAAAAAACAAGCCCTCATATGGCAAGATTGACCGAATAGTAAAAAAGTTACGGCTCTCGGAAGAAAAGGAGCAAAAAACAAAAACGCAAAAACGAAAAGTGCCCGGGGGCTGAAGGGGTTAAAGTGATTGTGAAGGTAGCAAGATGTTTCAAGCATTTTTAATACCTTTTTGATTTTTGTGGTATTTTTCATTTTGTAGTATTTGGTACTAACATTTTTTCCAGGATGTTTTACATTTTTTGTAAAAGAAGACCATGGTAAAAACTACAGAAAAAGCACATGAAAATGCACCACTGGCAGTCAAAATGCCACAAAAATAGCTAGTTGAAATATTGTATATGTAAATTTCATTATTTTGTTATAGACTTTAAAATAACATCTGGTGACAGACTTTTTAAATGAAAAAATATAAATTTAACAGCTTTTGTGAATCTATCTTTTGGTTTGTAAATGACTATTTTGAAGGCTTCTTTGCAGTTTCTGTGCACATTTTACTTGTACTGGTAATGATCATTTATAATAGGAATCTTTCAGCAGGACTATGAAAATTTTCCATCTAAAAGAACTGATACTATTGAGAATTTTTTTCATTTTAGATTTTGGATGGAAGAAAAGCTCATGTTATACCAACATACAAAATAAGAGGTTTTCATATGCCAATCATTGAAAAAAACTTGATTAAGATGCACTAAATGTTTTAACCTAATTGAGTGTAACTTGGCTAGTCTTGCTACACAAGCTGATGTTAATGCCCACTATAAACTCATATTGGTTCCTTCTCTGACTACCACCTGTTTTTGGCATAAATTATAGTACATTTATTAGGTCCCTCTACTGGACCATCTCCACTATTAGAAAGATGGCAATATTAGAGAAAAAGTCTTTGTCCCCCTACAAAACAGCAGGTACCAAAACTAAGAATTAGTTTCTGCCAAATACCTAGTACAAATAACCTAATAAATCTGTCCCAAATAATCGGCATAATATTTAACAACAATGTATAATAGCACTTACTCAATAATGCTGGAAAGTGTAATGGGTTGATTTCTGCGTGGGCAGTGTGATGAGTCCTGGAAGGATGAAGCCTCATGAATGATGAATTACAAAATAATTTAATAGTCAATGTGTTTCGAGCCATATCAAAAACTTCTTCAGGACAAATTACCGATGTGTCCTGAAGAAGTGTCTACTATGACTTTGATCAGGAGTGTAGAAGCTTTGGACAAGTAGCGCAATAGGGTCTTGCAGAATAAAAACTTGAAATATAAAATTAGGTACACTCACCTATAGGGGTTGTGTCAGTCAAAACACCTAAATTCACGTGCTCACAAGATGTAAACAGCTGCATCCCCAAAGAAATCAGGCGAGTAGGATAAGGAAACCGGGTATCATGCTGCGCTTGTCACCATTCAAAAGAATAATCTTATTCTTGTCATTGCTATATGTCCTGATGAAGGGGGCTCCGAAATGAAATGTGTTGACTAGAGTTGAGCGCGGTTCGTGGTTCGAGGTTCTCCAGTTCGGGGCTCGAGTGATTTTGGGGGCTGTTCGAGATCGAACTAGAACTCGAGCTTTTTGCAAAAGCTCGATAGTTCTAGATATGTTCGAGAACGGTTCTAGCAGCAAAAAGCAGAGCTTTTTACAGCTACAGTGTGCAGGAGCCATCGCTGGCAGCCTGCCAGAAGCTGGTAACCAAGATAAACATCGGGTATCCAAGCAAAGCGCTTTGGTTAGTAACCCGATGTTTATCTTAGTTACGTGCAGGAAGCCCACACTTCCCCGCTCAGCTCGCTCCGCCCCCTCCTGCCCACGGCATGTACACATACATACACACACACACACACACACACACACACACACACACCCACACCCCCCCGCTCGGCTTACCTGCGGTGATGAAGTCCCGCCATCCCGACCTCAGCGCTGTCACTGTCCTCCATGGCTGCCGCTTGTCACATCACCTCTCGCTTCCGACCCGAGACTGACTAGCGGTGACGTCACGGACCTCTCGCGATACTTGGTGTGAAGCCGGTCATTGAGCTCAGTGACAGGGGCTGTCGGCAGTGCTGGAGATCAGCGCAGGTAATGTACCTCGCTGACAGCAGCACTTGTCATCCCCTGCAGTGACCTGGGCTGACCCATTGATGTTAGCTCAGGTCACTGCACTGCTCTCCCAGCCAATGGGGAACATCCTGCTCTTCATTGACTGGGACAGTGTGGATCGTCATGGCAACCCCTTGGATTACACCAGACCTGGATTTGTTTTTCATTCTAATAAATTGGTTAAAGAGGGAATGTTTTGGGGAGTGTTTTTTCAAATAAAAATGTGTTTGTCGTCTATTTTTTTTATTACTGACTGGGTTGGTGATGTCGGGTATCTGATAGACACCTGACCTCACCAACCCCAGGGCTTGATGCCAGGTGATTTACACATCTGGTATTAACCCCATATATTACCCCGTTTGCCACCGCACCAGGGCGCGGGATGAGCTGGGGCGAAGCACCAGGATTGGCGCATCTAATGTATGCGCCACTTCTGCGGCGCCTGCGGCCTGCTATTTTTAGGCTGGGGAGAGTCCAATAACCATGGACCTCCCTAGTCTGAGAATATCAGGCCCCAGCTGTCTGCTTTACCTTGGCTGGTGATCCAATTTTGGGGGACCCCTACGTGTTTTTTTTTTAAATTATTTATTTAATTTAAAATAACAGCGTGGGGTGCCCTCAGTTTTGGATTACCAGCCAAGGTGAGGTTGCCAGCTGTGGTCTGCAGGCTGCAGCCGTCTGCTTTACCCTAGCTGGCTACAAAACTAGGGGGAACCCTACGTCATTTTTTTTTCATTTTTTTGGCTAAATACAAAGCTAAGCACCCCTTAGTGCCACATGAAAGGCACCAAAGGGTGCTCCACTTTTTCTCCCTTTTTTCTCCACTTTTTCTACATTTTTTCTCCACTTTTTCTCCACTTTTTCTCCACTTTTTCTCCACTTTTTCTCCACTTTTTCTCCATTTTTTTTCCACTTTTTCTCCACTTTTTCTCCACTTATTCTCCACTTTTTCTCCACTTTTTCTCCACTTTTTCTCCACTTATTCTCCACTTTTTCTCCACTTATTCTCCACTTTTTTCTCCACTTTTTTCTCCACTTTTTCTCCACTTTTTCTCCACTTATTCTCCACTTATTCTCCACTTATTCTCCACTTCTTCTCCACTTTTTCTCCACTTTTTCTCCACTTTTTCTCCACTTATTCTCCACTTTTTTCTCCACTTTTTCTCCACTTTTTCTCCATTTTTTTCAACTTTTTCTCCACTTTTTCTCCACTTTTTCTCCACTTATTCTCCACTTTTTCTCCACTTTTTCTCCACTTTTTCTCCACTTTTTCTCCACTTTTTCTCCACATTTTCTCCATTTTTTTCTCCACTTTTTCTCCACTTTTTCTCCACTTTTTCTCCACTTTTTATCCGTTCTTTTTCTATGGTCGGTCTACCTATTAGCTCTGCCATGCACACTGTAGCTCTACACCTACTGCACATGTTACTTTATGATTGACATCTCTTTCGTACCAGAGCTGTCTAAGTCTACTCTGACCCCATATTTGTCATTACTATATTGTCCTTGTACTGTATTATGACATTTGTATCATGTGTTTCATTTCTTGCTGTGTTGCAATTTTTTTGCTGCATCCCAATTGTACCTCTACATTGTTCGAGTTTATGTTATTGTTCTCTCACTCTTATGTGATACTGATTATTGTCATTTTTCATAATTACATGCAGATAAGTCCAATCTGACGAAGGCTCAGGCCGAAATGTCATTTGTAACTTGTTTTGGACAAAAACATATATGCTTATGAAAAATTTTTTTTTCTTAATACGGACCAATAAAGAGTGATTTTGCATTACTATCCGTTGTGACTTACTGACTTAGTCTGGGAGATTTAGAGTGCCGAGGTTACTCACTAATTTTATCTATTATTACCTCTGAGCACCTATATACCAGTGAGCAGAGCTTCCTCTACAGTAGTTCTCCTGATTAGGCATGCCCTTACCTCATGAGCAGGGCATTGCAGCTTTGGTAGCAACCATTACGACATGGACTCTGCTGCTGTGGACCCGAGAAGAGTGAGTGCAGATTCATTGCACCCACACTCCTCACATGAAGGGTCCACACTCCTAGAAAATGGGAGATACGTTCCCTGAGTGTCTCCCCCCCATATTCTAGACGGTCCAGAGTCGTCGTGGGACCCCTTTATTTTTTTTCTTACAATAAATTGGTGAAAGAGGAAATGTTTTGGGGACTGTTTTTTCAAATAAATTTCTTTTGTCGATTTTTTTTTTTTTGTTAGTACTGACAGTTTATGATGTTGAGTATCTAATAGACGCCATGACATCACAAACTGCTGGGCTTGATCTCAGGTTACTTTACAGCTAGTATCAACCCGATTTATTACCCCGTTTGCCACTGCACCAGGGCACGGGATGAGCTGGGGTGAAGCGCCAGGATTGGCGCATCTAGTGGATGCGCCACGTCTGGGGTGCCTGCGGCCTGCTATTTTTAGGCTGTGAAGGCCCAATAACTATGGACCTTCCCACCCTGAGAATACCAGACCACAGCTGTCCGCTTTACCTTTGCTGGTGATCCAATTTGGGGGGGACCCTACTTTTATTGTGTAATTATTAATATTTATACAATAATTATAAAAAAGAGCCTGAGGGGACCTCCACATTGGATCCCCAACCACGGTAAAGCTGCCAGCTGTGGTTTTCAGGCTACAGCCGTCTGCTTTACCCTAGCTGGCTATCAAAAATGGGGGGACCCAACGTCATTTTTTTTTTTAACTATTTTTTAAATAGAAAAAATTAATGGGCTTCCCTGTATTTTGATTGCCAACCAAGGTAACGGCAGGCAGATGGGGGTGGCAACCCATAGCTGTCTGCTTTATCTGCGCTGAGAATCAAAAATACCGCGGAGCGCTACGTCATTTTTTTAAAGATTTATTTTTACAGCACTGTGATGTCCAGCAATCAAAATACAGGGAAGCCCATTTTATTTTTAGTTATTTAAATAAATAATTAAAAAAAATATATATGGGCTCCCGCTGCATTTTTTGTATTGCTAGCTAAGGGTAATCCAAGCAGCTACTGGCTGCTAACCCCCACTGCTTGGTGTTACCTTCACTGGCAATGGAAAATCCAGGGAAGCATTTTTTATTTTTTTTGCCAAAAAACTACAAAAAAAGGACGTGAGCTTCGCCATATTTTTGTATGCTAGCCAGGTATAGCAGGCAGGTGCTGGAAGAGTTGGATACAGCGCCAGAATATGGCGCTTCTATGAAAATGCCATTTTCTGAGGCTCCTGCAGACTGCAATTCGCAGCAGTGGGGCCCAGAAAGCTCAGGCCAACCTGTGCTGCGGATTCCAATCCCCAGCTGCCTAGTTGTACCTGGCTGGACACAAAAATGGGGCGAAGCCTACGTCATTTGTTTTCTAATTATTTCATGAAATTCATGAAATAATAAAAAAAGGTCTTCCCTTTATTTTTGGTTCCCAGCCGGGTACAAATAGGCAACTGGGGGTTGGGGGCAGCCGTACCTGCCTGCTGTACCTGGCTAGCATACAAAAATATGGCGAAGCCCACATAATTTTTTCAGGGGGCAAAAAACTTCTGCATACAGTCCTGGATGGAGTATGCTGAGCCTTGTAGTTCTGCAGCTGCGGTCTATCTGTATGGAGAAGGGCAGACAGCAGCTGCAGAACTACAAGGCTCAGCATACTCCATCCAGGACTGTATGCAGAATTTTTTTGCCCACCAAAAAAATGACGTGGGCTTCGCCATATTTTTATATGCTAGCCAGGTAGAGCAGGTAGCCACGGGCTGCCTCCAACCCCCAGTTGCCTATTTGTACCCGGCTGGGAACCAAAAATATAGGGAAGCCCGTTTTTTTTAATTATTTCACTTATTTCATGAAATAATTAAAAAACAAATGACGTGGGCTTCGCCCCATTTTTGTGTCCGGCCGGGTACAACTAGGCAGCTGGGGATTGGAATCCGCAGCACAGGTTAGCCCGAGGTTTCTGGGCGCCTCTGCTGTGAATTGCAGTCCGCAGCCGCCCCAGAAAATGGCGCTCTCATAGAAGCGCCATCATCTGGCGCTGTATCCAACTCTTCCAACAGCCCTGGAGCCGGGTGGCTTGTTGGGTAATCATGAGTTAATACTGGCTTTGTTTTACTAGCCAGTATTAAGCCAGAGATTCTTAATGTCAGGCACGTTTGACCCGGCCATTAAGAATCTCCAATAAAGGGTTAAAAAAAAGACACCACACAGAGAAAAAATACTTTAATAGAAATAAATACACAGACACATTAGAGACTCCATCTTTATTACCCCCTGTCAGCCCTCCACGATCCTGCTCTTCTGTCTTCTTTCTTTCTAGTGTAGTAGTAGTGACGATTGTAGTGAGGATGAGGTTCACCAGCTCATCACTTGGGGCTGGGGCATCTCATCCTCACTACAATCCTCACTAGTGTAGTAGTAGTGACGATTGTAGTGAGGAAGGATGAGATTCACCAGCTCATCACTTGGGGCTGGGGCATCTCATCCTCACTACAATCCTCACTAGTGTAGTAGTAGTGATGATTGTAGTGAGGAAGGATGAGATTCACCAGCTCATCACTTGGGGCTGGGGCATCTCATCCTCACTACATTCCTCACTAGTGTAGTAGTAGTGACGATTGTAGTGAGGAAGGATGAGATTCACCAGCTCATCACTTGGGGCTGGGGCATCTCATCCTCACTACAATCCTCACTAGTGTAGTAGTAGTGATGATTGTAGTGAGGAAGGATGAGATTCACCAGCTCATCACTTGGGGCTGGGGAACCTCATCCTCACTACAATCGTCACTACAATCGGGAAGCAGCGTGCAGCCTTCACTCCGTGAGTGATCAGTGCTGGCTGTCAGCGGTAACAGCGGTAACGCTGACAGACGCGTTACCATAGCAACGGTGCTCTCGGAGCCGCGGTTAGCGGTGACGTCACCGCTAACTGCGTTGCTATGGCAAGGGTGATCTCCGTTAATGACCGGCTGTGTCAGCCAGTCCCTAACGGAACGGGGAGTCGACCGTGTGCTAGAGCATGTCGCCGGTACACGGCGATACACATATGTGCACCGTGTACCGGAGAGATGCACTCGCAGGTCCTACATGACGTGTCATAGTCATGTGACCAGTCTGTAGCCAATGAGATAATAGCCACGTGACTGGTCACATGGCTATTTTGACGTCACAGAAGGGATCGCGGGGACCGGTAAGTGTTATGGCAATGTTTATTAACTGTTTGTGTACATTTATAATGCATTTTTATGTGTTTGTGATTGCCTCCCATTATAGCCTATACGTTCGAGTTCGGTTCGTCGAACGTTCGACGAGCCGAACTCGAACGGGACCCCCGTTCGGCGAACCGGCCTCGAGCCGAACCGGGACCGGTTCGCTCATCTCTAGTGTTGACCTGTATTTAGCTACCTCAATAAAGACAGGGAATACATTTATTTGATTGTGAATGGTGAAAAGTGCAGCGTGATACTTGGTTTCCTCATCCTATTACTATGACTTTGAAACGCGTTGACTATTAAACTATTTTGTAATTCATCGCTCATCAGGCTTCACCATCTCACTGCTTTTCACATTGGCAGCACAGAAATTAACCCATTTCATTTTCCAGCATTCTACCTTTGACATCATGTGTCTGCAGCAGCCTTTTCTTTGCAATGTCTGTGGTTGTGGGTGAGCAACCTTAGCCCGGCGATCTCCTTTTCAATTTTCATCATTGCATGTTATATGTATATGACTCTATTGTGCTTGTCTTTTTCCAATTTTATTTCTTATTACTCAATAATGACATTTTCCTGATTATTATATCTTAGTTTAATTTATTTTCTATATAGATCATCATATAGTGCTCAAGCTCTTAATTACATGTAATACCTTTACTGGACATCTCGGAAACGTCCGCAATATATGGTTCATTGTTGAACTTCGGCTCATTGTCATTAATATCCAAGACTTTGATGACAAATTCCGACTCGGCTTCAACAGGTACACCAGTGAATCGATTAATAGCCTGGGCTCGGAGAGTATAAAATGGCTTTTCTTCTCTGTCAAGTTTTTTCAACACAGAAATCTTTCCTGAATATTCATTCATAACAAATATTGTTCCAGCTCCATCTCCAAATAAAACATATCTAATTGCACCATCATGTCCATCAGAGTCAGTTTTCAGCTGTAGAGACATTGAACAAAATATTGGTTTTAGTACATTACAAAATACGACTTTACAAATAGTATTAGTAGCAGCAATTGATCATCCACGTAAATGTATTTGATCAATAAAAATATGTTAAAAAAAATGAATGCAGCAGATGAGCATTTAATACATTTGATTGCATATTCTTCATGTCAGGCAAAACAAAGGTAAGGCAAAAAGAAAAGCACTGGCATCAGGGGTTAAAATCCGACCAAGGACAACATCTGCACAGTTTGTCTGTTCTCCCCATGTGTGCGCGAGTTTCCTCTATTTTCCTCCCACACTCCAAAGATATACTGATAGAGAATTTATATTGTGAGGTCCAATGGGGACAGTGATGATAAATGTCTGTAAAGACTTGCAGAGTATGATGGCACTATATAAGCAAATCATAATAAATAAATAAAAATAAGCTAGGGCTATGCTTTATCATAATCATAGGTTCAAGTATTTAAATGTTTCATTGACGTCTGCATCGTCTTAATAGCACTTTGTCCAACCTCCTGCTCATTCTGACAAAGAGAAATAAAAATGAAAATAAAACACAAAACTAATAGAGATGAGTGAGCAGTAAAATGCTCGGGTGCTCGATGCTCAGGTCGAGCATATTGAAATGGTCGGGTGCTTGACCCGAGAACCGAGTCCAATGTTATCCTATGGGATACCCGAGCATTTTTCTGGTGGCACCCCCGGCCATCTGGAGAAAGCCTAAAAATGTCAAAATATATAAGAACAGTGCTCAAATGACATGGGAGCAGCAATGGGAAGACCCCTGTAAGCATTTCTGACTCTCAGGTTGTTGTCTTTGTATTAGGGGGAGAAAGAATCCTGTGTTCCTCTTTCCCTGTGTGACAAGCACTTTCGCTTAGTTGCATATGTGCACAGCTTCTTTTTCCCTGTTCATTTTCTGTTAAGCAAAATCAAAAGTGAACTGTAGAAGAAGAAAAAATAATAATATCATATTCACCTCTGTGCAGACTCTCGGGGCATGTCCAATCACTCCAAGACCTGCTGGTGATCAGCTGATGCGGTCACCTGACAGCATCAGCTGATCGTATATGTCCAGCGGTAAGACTGGCTTTTTACCGCCCAGCCGGTTTAAATGATCAGCTGATGCTGTCATGTGACCGCATCAGCTGATCACCGGCGAGTCCTGGAACGATCAGACAGGAGTCTGCAGAAAGGAGAGAATAGTTTTTTTTTCTACTGATGCATCAGCTGATTGTGTAAACGGCTTTTAAACAATCAGCTGATGTATCATGTGATTCAGGTCCTTGAACCTGATACATTTGATCGCTTTGCCTTCCGGTACACCAATCAGATGATATTGGATCTGGATTGGACATTGTCGGACCCTCTACCCAGGACTATGGTGGAGGGGGGTTCTTTAGTTCAATAAAGATGGAGTCACTAATTGTGCTGTGCCTTATTTCTAATAAAAATATTTTTCTCTGTGTTGTATTTTTTTTTTATCTTTACTAGAAATTCATGGTAGCCATGCCTAATATTGGTGTGGCACCATGAATTTCGGGCTTAGGGCCAGCTGATAATACACATCTAGCCCTAACCCCATTATTACCCAGTAAGCTACCCACCACCAGGGCCACTGGAGGAGTTTGATACAACGCCAGAAGATGGCGCTTCTATGATCGTGCCATTTTTGGGTTGGCTGCGGACTGCAATTTGCCACCGGGGGTCCAGAAAGCTTGGGCCAACCTGCGCTGAAAATTCCATTCCCCAGCTGCCTAGTTGTACCTGGCTGGACACAAAAATTGGGTGAAGCTCACATCGTTTGTTTTTTTTTAAATTTCATGAAATTCATGAAATAATTAAAAAAAAAAGGGCTTCCCTATATTTTTGGTTCCCAGCTGGGTACAAATAGGCACAGCTGGGGGTTGGGAGCAGCCCGTAGCTGGCTGGTATACAAAAATATGGCAAAGTCCATTTCGATTTTTGTTTTTTTAAAATCATTAAAAAATAAAAGAAAAAAACCCAAACACATAACCCTAACCCAAGGGTTAGGGGTAAAAAAAATGTGTGGGCTCCCACTGCATTTTCTATTGCTAGCTTAGGGTAACCCAAGCAGCTGCTTGCTGTTAACCCCCACTGCTTGGTGTTATCTTCACTGGCAATGGAAAATCCAGAGAAGCCCTTTTAAGGTTTTTTTAAAAAAAATAAAAAAGAATGACGTAGGCTTCACCATATTTTTGTATGCTAGCCAGGTACAGCAGGCAAGACCAGGCTGCCCCTAACCCCCAGCTGCCTATTTGTACCCAGCTGGGAACCAAAAATATAGGGAAGCCCTTTTTTAATTATTTCATGAATTTCATGAAATAATTAAAAAAAAAAATGATGTGGGCTTCGCCCAATTTTTGTGTCCAGCCAGGTACAACTAGGCAGCTGGGGATTGCAATCCGCAGAGCAGGTTGGCCCAAGCTTTCTGGGCCCCCTGCTGTGAATTGTAGTCCGCTGCTGCCCCTGAAAATGGCGCTTTCATAGAAGCGTCATCTTCTGGCGCTGTATCCAACTCCTCCAGTGGCCCTGGTGCGGGTGGCACCCTGTGTAATAAGGGGTTTTTACCAGCTTTTTTTTAACAGCTGGTATTAAGCCTGAGATTCTTAATGTCAGGCAAGTTTGACCCGGCCATTAAGAATCTCCAATAAACTGTTAAAAAAAAGACACCACACAGAGAAAAAATACTTTATTATAAATAAATACACAAACACACTTAGAGACTCCATATCTATTACTCACTCTCACCCCTCTACGATCCTGGTCTTCTGTTTTCTTTAACCCATGCAGCTCTGCTATATCACACAGCACAGGGAGGAAGAATGCTGCTCCTCCCCATGCTGTGTAATCAAGCAGAGGCTGCGGTGGGTTGGTAGGCGGGGATGTCACCAGTACTGCCACCATTACCATAGTAACCTACTGAGCGGGTTACTACAGCAATGGTGATCTCCGATCAGCTGATTCCCGGCGCCGTTATTCAGCGGCTCCTGCATAAGCCTGCTAAATAGTTAACTCCTGCAAATAACTTTTGATAGAATAAAGTTACAGTAAAACCAAGCACACCTTTGTTTTTCTTGTGAAATTCTCAATACGTTTGATGTGTTACATGACCCTCTTCTCATTGAAAAAAACGGAAGTTTGTTCCAAAATGGCCAACTTCAAAATAGCCACCATGGTTACCACCCATCTTGAAAAGTTTCCCCCCTCCCATATACTAATGAGCCACAAACAGGAAGTTGATATCATCAACCATTCCCATTTTATTTAGGTGTATCCATATAAATGGCCCACCCTTTATATTGGATCTTCAAACTTAATACCTTTAAACTCAATGAATTAAAGGAGGTCACTGTTTTTCTTTTTTATAACACACCAGGGGCACTTATTTTATATATTTTTATATCTAAATTTGTTTTTTCATGAGACTCAACAATTAGTAGTTTTATGGCATTCATATGTCTTTTTATGTGTTTGTATTGTGTTTTTATTATTTTATGGAATCGTATATGCTGTTTTACATGTATTTTTACTCATATTTATTGGTCTTGTACTACAAGAAGCATTTTTATTGGTGTCCCACTTATCTATACTGACCCTTTAGCAGGGCACCAACACACTTCTATTACAACATCAGCTAGAAACTTAAAGATTGGGCAGAAATTAGACTTCCAAATGGGCAATGACCTGAAGCATGCTGCCAAACTGGTTACAAAGTGGCTTAAGGATAAGAAAGTCAATGTTTTGGGTTGGCCATCACAAAACCCTGTTCTCAATCCAAATGAAAGATTATGGGCAAAGTTGAAAAGGCAGGTGCGAGCAAGGTGACCTACAAACATGACTCAGTTACACCAGTTCTGTCAGGGGGAATGTGCCCAAATTCCTACCAACTATTGTGAGAAGGTTGTGAAAGGATATCCAAAACGTTTGACCCAAATCATAGAGTTTAAGGGCAAAGGTACCAAATACTAATAAAATGTATGTAAACTTTTGAGTTTGCAGAAAGTAATAAAAATGCTTTAAAACATTATCTCTCTCATTATTCTGGCATTTTGCAAATATAAATAATTTTAGTAATCCTAATTGACCTAAAATGGGAAAGGTTTTTTCTGATTTCATGTGAGACAGTGAGAAAATCATGCATATCTAACTTTTTAGAGTGTATGTAATTTTCAGGTTTTAACTGAAGATATGTTATGAAGTGTGTGTTAAATCTGCAGCAGGCATGTTACAGGTAAAAGATTGCCATGCACTAAATTTTCTATCTGATCAGTTCGCTTTAGAGGTAGATACCACCTAAACCCCATTAGCATGTTCGATACAATGTAGAAAAAGAGGGCACCAGGCAACATTGTAAAGGTTAATGACCAGAATTGCAACATTTGCTCCTTTTGTCACAGCAGATAGGCGCATATAGACTTTCATGCCCTTTGAAGTACCGTGTTAGTATACACTGTCATTCAAAATGAGACCAATGTTTTGAACTTTTGACTTTTAGGCTCCATATCTCACCATCCACTATAGCTTCAAAGATGAGGCTACATTCGTTTTATAAACAACTAGCTCTACTACCCGGCTTCGCCCAGGTTAATAACTGCTGTTAACAAAATAGAATGTATTAACACAAATGTATTCTGCACACAAAAACCACAAAACAAATAGATAGAAATGTAATTATTAAAAGGCAAAAACTAAGCTAATAGAAGCATTTTACAACATATATTTCAATACCACAGATATTCCACACAGATTTAACTAAATTGGCCAAGTAATGTGCTCCGTCTGTCTCTTTCCAGGTCTGTCTCTTTCCAGGCCTGTCTCTTTCCAGGCCTGTCTCTTTCCAGGTCTGCCTCTTTCCAGGTCTGCCTCATTCCTGGTCTGAATCTTTCCTCGTCTACCTCTTTCCTCATCTGCCTCTTTCCTCGTCTGCCTCTTTCCTCGTCTGCCTGTCTCTGTCTCTTTGTTTCTTTCCCCATCTGTCTCTTTCTAGGTCTGTCTCCCCGTCTCATTATCTTTGTCTTTTCCTGTCTGTCTCTTTCCCTGTCTGCCTGTCTTTTTCTGTCTCTATTTCTCGTCTCTTTCCCCGTCTGTTTTTATCAAGGTCTGTGTCTTTCCCCATCTATCTTTGTCTGTCTCTCTGGCTGTCTCCTCCTTCCCTGTCTGCCTGTCTCTGTCTATGTCTGCATGTCTGTCTGTCTCTTTCCCCATCTGTCTCTTTCTCCATCTGTCTCTTTCCCCATCTGTCTCTTTCCAGGTCTGTCTCTTTCCAGGTCTGTCTCTTTCCAGGTCTGTCTCTTTCTAGGTCTATCTCGGTCTGTCTCTTTCCCCGTCTGTCTCTGTCTGTCTTGTTCACCGTCTGTCTCTGTCTGTCTCTTTCACCGGTTGTCTCTGTCTGTCTCTTTCCCTGTCTATCTCTGTCTGTCTCTCTCTCTCTCTCTGTCTGTCTCTCTCTGTCTCTCTATCCGTCTCCCCACCAACATCTTATTACCTAAAAAAAGCTTCTTATACTATGAATGTCTTTTATTCCTATAGCAACCACTCACAGCTCCTTCTAATAACTTGTAGTTCCAGGCTCCATTTACTTTAATGAACGCATGTTTTTTGGAGAGTAACTGTAAAGCGCGGGGTTACATTTTCCTGCCAAAACATAGTCTATGACTTTCCCTGGGTCACATGAGGTGTCTGTGCAAAATTTTGTGATTGTAAATGCGACAGTGCGGATACACTTTTCGTTTCACTTTTTCCCCATTATGTAGATAGGGGCAAAATTGATTGGTAAATTGGAACACACGGGATTAAAATTTTGCCTCACAATATAGCCTATGATGCTCTCGGGGTCCAGACGTGTGCAAAATTTCGTGATTGTAAATTCGACGGTGCGGATACACTTTTCGTTTCACTTTCCCCCATTATGTAGATAGGGGCAAAATTGATTGGTAAATTGGAACGCGCGGGGTTAAAATTTTGCCTTACAACATAGCCTATGACACTCTCGGGGTCCAGACGTTTGAGTGTGCAAAATTTTGTGGCTGTAGCTGCGACGGTGCAGATGCCAATCCTGGACATACATACACACAGACATATACACATACATACACACATTCAGCTTTATATATTAGATTATCTAATATATAAAGCTCAGTGTATGTGTGTATGTGTGTGTGTATGTGTGTATGTGTGTATGTCCGCTAAAGGAATCCGCACCATCGCATTTACAATCACAAAATTTTGCACAGACACTCCATGTGACTCAGGGAACATCATAGACTATGTTTGGGCAGGAAAATTTAACCCCATGCTTTCCTGTTACTCTACAACAATCCTGCAGCCAATAAACTGAATGGAGCTGGGAGCTATAGACTATAAATAGCAACTGTCAGTGGTTGCTATAGGAACAAAATAAACTGTTAGTATAAGATAGGATAGACGGATAGAGAGAGACAGAAAAAGACAGACAGACATGGAGAGACACACTGGGAAAGAGACAGCCGGAGAAAGAGACAGCACTGGAAAGAGACAGCCGCCAAAAGAGACAGCCGCCCAAAGAGACAGAGCGGGAAAGAGACAGAGCGGGAGAGAGACAGAGCGGGAAAGAGAAAGAGCGGGAAAGAGACAGAGTGGGAAAGAGACAGAGCGGGAAAGAGACAGACCTGGAGAGAGACAGACCTGGAGAGAGACAGACCTGGAAAGAGACAGCCCTGGAAAGAGACAGTCCTGGAAAGAGACAGCCAGCAAAGAGACAGCCCGGCAAAGAGACAGGCCAGCAAAGAGACAGCCCGGCAAAGAGACAGATGGGGAAAGAGACAGACGGGGAAAGAGACAGACCAGGAAAGAGACAGACGGGGAAAGAGACAGACCTGGAAAGAGACAGACCTGGAAAGAGACAGACCGGGAAAGAGACAGATCGGGAAAGAGACAGATCGGGAAAGAGACAGACTGGGAAAGAGACAGATCAGGAAAGAGACAGATCAGGAAAGAGACAGACCAGGAAAGAGACAGACCTAGAAACATACAGCCGGGCAAAGAGACAGCTGGGCAAAAAGATAGACGGGCAAAGAGACAGATGGACAAAGAGACAGATGGGCAAAGAGACAAATGGGCAAAGAGACAGACGAGCAAAGAGACAGAGAGAGAGGTAGACAGATACAGAGATTGAGACAGATAGACATGCAAATACAGAGAGATAGAAACAGACAGACAAGGAAAGAGACAGACAGCAACACACAGACAGAGACTGGGAGAGAGACAGTTACTATCCCGGGAAATGCCCTGCTACTACAGATAGTCTCATAGATAAATGTGACCTGCCACTATTTAGCATATGACTACTTATGCAGATTATTGTCATGTCACTGCATTGTTACTGTTTCATATCTAAAAATCTAAATTTAGATTTTGATTATTTTGTTAGTATTTGGTAAATCTAACTTTGCTTTCAACACTGCCTGAGTCCTTCTGGGTATGGCCCTGATCAGATTAAAGCATGTCTTGATCAAAATCTAATCCCAGGTTTCTTCTACACCATATTAATGTTGGTGCTTACTAATTGACTCTCCTGGGTATGTATACAGATTTTTCTTCTACTCCACCCACAAGTTTTTGATTGGGTTGAGGTTTGGGGTCTGTGGGGGCCAATCCAGAACCTCAACTTCATTGTTATTGAAACATTTCTTTGCTAATCTTGACATATGCTTTGGGTTGTTGCACTCAAGTGCTCAAAGTAACTCTTCTTGTAGAATGCTCAAATATAGCCCAGCTTGGATACCACTATTAATCCTAGTTAAGTATCCACAGCCATTTTGGCTGTGAAACAACCCCATATCATCAGACTTCCTCCACTGAACTTGACTTTTTTTTTAATTTCTATATCCATTAGCACATTTTCCCCTTTTTTTCCTCTTCCAGACCCATTTTCACCCTTCAGAGCCTAATCTATTGGCTTTTCACTCATTGCCCCAATTCACCCATTCCCATATTTCTACGTAGCTGACACTTCTAATGATGAAATTGAAGTCAAGTTCTTCTCCTTTTTTCAGGTTACCATTCCAGTCTTATTTAATGTGCTTCGCACGGTGCTTACATAGACAATTGTAATCTCATTATTACGAAGCATATGAGTCACCTCCACTGCAAGATTTGTTGTGCCAGAACTTATAGACCTTGTGATGAGCTGCTTTGTTGACTCCAATATATACTGTCCATCCATTCAGAAGCTCTTGGCTAACTATGGATAACTAATCATATGTTAAATAGTAGCAAGTAAAATTTATGTATAAGTTGACCAAGATGATTGTCTAGAAATTGAAGATATTCTCATTTTCAAAGCTGTAGTGGATGGTCAGATATGGAGTCTGAATATCAAAAGATCAAAACATTTCTCCCTTTTTGCTCATCGGTGTATTAAGGCTAAAGAGGTTTCTTTGGAAATTATATTGATGTCATGTTTGTATTACCAAGCAGGTAATAAGGTGGGCATACTGTCACTTGTTTGTGAATTTCTATGAAGTTAATCAAATAATTTAGGAGCCTGGCCTTCATGATTGTTTCCATCATAACAAATCTACATTTTATCTTCGTTCCTGTGACTATGTAGGTTCTTCAATCTCTTTTCACAACTTCCAATATGTTCATAATCTTATTGACTTTTTATGAGAATGATACTAGTACATGTCTGAGGTATGAAAACTAAATTTATAATAAAGACTCGCCTTATATAAAAGGTTTGCTCTTTACTGCATATAAAAATTGATGAGTGGGATTCTATAATTCTCTCCCAAATCCTTTAACTTGACTATTAGCCATTTTATAGTAGCTTACATTCTGAACAAAGTAATATTCTAAAAGTCATTCCCAACAATTATATTTTTAAATTGCTAATAGAAAATGATATTCTTCACAGCTTCTCCAAAATACAAAATCAGGTTGCTTTGTTGCGCATAGTGAACCAGACAAATCAATTTTAACATCTCTAATGGTTAATTATGAACAGTCACATTTTATAGTTTTCTTCCTACAAGCACAGCTCCTGTCTGGTCAATATGTCATTGACATTTTAAGCATTTTTAACTAATTTGTAAACTTTCTACATTAATATTTCACAGGTAGTTACATAACTTTCTTTCAACAGGAATTCTGCTGCTTTTAGTCCTAATGCATTAATTGCATTGAATAGGTCAAAGAATAAAAGGTATGGTGGATATGATAGAAAGCACTGAGACAATTCTTTAAAAATCACAATAAATTTTTCGTAGGAAATTTACCTGTTCTTTCTAGAGATGAGCGAACTTGTTCAAAAAAGTTTGCAAATCTCAAATTCTGCACGAGCCTTGCCCATTTGGATTTGGATTACCGAACACTTTTCTCAAAATTGCAAAATTCAGCCTTTTGATTGGTAATTATTCACGTTTTCACTAATGCTTTTCTTTGACATTAATATGACTTTGCCTAGGATAATGATACTGTATGATGAGTGGGTGGAGGTATTTGATGAGGAAAGGCGATTACTTACTAGTCTCCAAGTGCATGGTTGTCACAGTGCTTCTGGGTCTGCTCATTACATCTCATACATATTCACTGTTTCCCCCGCCCACTGTCTGTAACGGCGTCTGTGATCGGCTGCAGTCAGACTGCTGGCGTGCCGGCATCTCTAATTGGTTGCCCTCACAGAAGCTGTCTGGGTCCCCTAATGGAATGTAAAAATAAATAAAAAAGATGATGTAGGGTCCCCCGTATATTGATACTCAGCACAGATAAAGCAGATTGCTTAAGACTGCAGCCCCCAACCTTTCGCTCTATCGTGGCTGTGTATCAAAATACATGGGACCCCCATGGGCCTTTTTTTAATTATTAAATTAAATAATTTAAAAAAACATGTGGTCTCACCTCATTTTGATCCTCAGCCAACATAAAACTGACAGCTAAGGGCTGGTATTCTCAAGCTGGGAAGACTCATGATTATTGAGCCCTCAACCTAAAAATAGCGGGCCAGCAGCTAACAAGAAGTGTTGTATTCATTAGATGTGACAACACTGGCGCTTTAACTGGCTCATGATTGCCCTGATGTGGTGGCAATTGGGGTAATATAAGGGCTTAATGACAGCTGTGATTTGTCAAAAATCACAGCTGCCACTGAACCCAGGATTAGTAATGCATAGGGGTCTATGATACCACCCATTACTATTCCTGTAAATAAAAAGAAATAAAAATAAACACAGAAAAAAAAAAAATATATATATATATATATATATTTATTTTTTTAAAACACCCTCTTTCTTCAATTTATTACGACGCAATCCACACAACATCCCATGACGATCCAGGCTCTGCTACATACTGAAGTCACAGCATTGCGAACTCATTAGAGAAAATGCCCACTCGCTGTGGCCTCATGCAGACACTGACTGAGCCACAGTTGTGAGTTAATTTACCTGTGGTCACAGCTAGAGGTTTCCACGGTAGCCCACCTGTAAGCGCAGGTAAACTCATCTCAGTTGAACTTATTGAACTCAGTGACCTCACCTTAGGTGAACTAATTGAGTTCAATGAGATCTGTATCTCCTGACAGAAAACTGATATTTTTTTTGTCAGGAGATGCAGATTTGGTGCTAGAATGTTTTCATTAAATACCTGCATCAATTTTGCATATGCATTTTTGCTGCAGGAATTTGATGTTTAAATTTCAGCACTAAATCGGCATCTGCAGGCAAAAAAGATGCAGTTTATGTGTAGTTTTCTGCCAGGAGATGCAGGTTTGGTGCAGAAATGTCTGCACCAGAATTTTGCACCAAATTTTCATCTCCAGGCAGAAAACCGCACCAAAACGGGATCAAAACTGCATTTTGTGCAGTTTTCTGCCAGCAAATTCAGATTTGGTGTTGGAATTGTACCATGGTAACTTTCAGCTGTGATTGCAGGTAAACTCAGTGACATCACAGCTGCGGCACATCAGTGTATGCAGCAGCAGGCAGTAATGCTCTCTTATGTGCCTGCGCTGTAATTTCAATATGTAGCAGAGCTGGGATCATGGGATGTCATAATGTGGATTTTCCTAGGTGTTTTAAGGGTTAGTAAATTGGAGAAAAAGTGTGGGCTTTTTTGTTTTTCTAAATAAAGGATTTTTCTGTGTTTTGTGTTTATCTATTTTTACTTACAGTAATGGGGGTCTCATAAACCCATAGACATTACTAATAAAGGATCTAGTGGTAGTTGGGATTTTTGACAAATCACAATTGTCATTAACCCTTATATTACCCAGAATTCCAATGCACTAGGGCAATTGTGATGAGCCAAGTAAAGTGTTGGAATTGTTGCATTTAACGGATGTGACAATTCTGGGCAGCTGTGTGTTGCTATTTTTAAGCTAGGGGTGGCGAATAACCATGAGCTTCCCCAGCCGGAGAATATCAGCCCGAGCTGTCAGCTTTATCTTGGCTGAAGATCAAAATTGGGAGAGACCAAATGTAGTTTTTTTAAGTTATTTATTTAAATAACAAAAAAGCCACATGTTGTCCCTCATATTTTGATGCACAGCCAAGAAAATGCACATGGCTGAGAGCTGTAGCCTGTAGCCATCTGAGACCAGGCTGAGACCAGCATCAGAGACCAGGCTAATTTAATTTTTTTGTTGACCCATAAAGTCCTTCACCTACTATATCTTTTACAGGGGTGCAGTTTGTAAGGCAGAGTCAATGGGTAATGTTATGATTCAGTGACCGAGGAGGATCAGAAAAAGGACAAAAATGCGGAAACCCAAAAAGTTACCAGAGTTGCTGGAACCTTAACGGACTGCAGACCTAATACTGACACACAACTAAAAGTAGCCGTGAGGCGTGCCTACGATGACCTAGTCGCCACGATACAGCCGGAGAACTAAATATACTTACAGTCAGAAATATAAGAAAAGCTAATCTTCCTCGGAGCAATCCCCAAAGATATAGATAGCCCCCCACATGCAAAGACTATGGGGTATAGGAAAACCCAATACATAGCTAGAAAACAGATTCAGTAAAGATGAGGCCCAAACTGTATGGAAAGGATAGGAAAGAGCACTGTCTGCAGCCGTAAAAACCCTAATAAATCTCAGCACGCCTGATATAGAAAAGTCCTGAGCCCACACAGGTTCTTCCCCACTAAATCAGTACTTTGGTGTTACTGGGATCCAAAAAAAACACTAATATAGATGAGGAACTGAATTTAATACCAAGCATGACAAATCACAATACATAGCAGAACATGGAGCTAGGTATACAGACACTCCCAGCAGGGAATGATCCAACTCCACCAAGAACTCCACACAGGCAAAATCAGGAATCAAGCATTAGTATCAAAACAGAAAAAACTACAAGAAAGTGGAAACAATAAGCAAAGGTACAAAGACCAACTTATCTGAGAAGAGTTCAGGTAGAGAGAAGGGCTGGTTTCATAATGTCCTTAACACACAGGAGATACATTGAGCACCGGCAAAGAACAGGAAAAAACTACTCAGTTATATAGGTCCAATCTGAATAACCTGATTGCCAGTCCTCCACAGGTGTCTCGCTTCCATTCAACAAGTCAACTGCACCGCCAGCACTGACCACAAGAGGGAGCCCCAAACTGGAAAATGTATTTACCACAGGGTAAGTCTTTCTCTCCTGTAAGGTGTAATCTTTATGGTTAATGGGATCCTCTCTTTCTGTCTCTTGAAGAGTGTAAGCTCTTATTGGTCAGCAGGGTTTTCTCTATTTCCACCCATATATTGTAAGCTCTTAAGGTCATTGGGGTCTTGTCTCTCCTCTCTCCCACGTGTATTTTCTGAGCAATTACAAACTTTACAGTATTGAGATTTTTCACAAATGTACTCAAAGTAAATTAAATATGTTGTGAAAATTAAGCAAATTCAACTTTTAATAGATCCACTTATCTCTACTTTTAAATATTCTGGTATCAGCTGTGAGTAATTTTGAATACTGGGAGCATTTACATACCTCAGTTACTCAGTAAAGAAGTAGTAAACCATGTATAGATACAGATTGGGAGTCATTGAATGCTGAGGTGTATAGTGCAGACAAATCACCAACCTCCTCTGGAAATAACATCACACAAAGATTTTGTGCTTGGAGCTTCATGTTATAGGTTTGGGGGTATCACAGTATCTCAATGGTTAGCAATGAATTTTTCCAGCACTAGGGTCTTGGGCTCAAATACCTCCAAGAACAACATCTGCATGGAATTTATGTTCTCCCTATGTCTGTGAGGTCTTCTTCTGGCTACTCTGGTTTCTTCCCATGCTCAAAAGGCATACTGATTGATTTTTTTTTTTACTTTAAGCCCCAATAGGGACAACGATGATGATTTATGATGATGTCTGTAAAGTAATATAAACATTAATGGAGCAATATAAGCTTTTAACATGAATAAATAGGTCTCCATACATGCTTAAGATGTCCAAGTGCAATGCCAAGCAACTGCTGTAGTGGTGTAAAGCATGCCACCTGAAAACTCTATAGTATTAAAACCGTGTTCTGTGGCATGAGAAATCATACTTCTCTGTTAGTCTGAGGAACAAGTTTGTGTTTAGAAAAATGCCATAAGAATGCTACCTATCTGCATCGTGCCAACTGTAAACTTTGGTGAAGGAGGGATAATTCTATTGGATTGTTTTTCAAGGTATGGTCTTGTAACCTTTCAGTAATTCCACTGAAGAGATGCCTTAATGCTTAAATTTAACAAAATATTTGGACAATTGGATGGTTCCAACTTTTGAGTAAGGTGTTTCAGTGTACAATGAAAGTTCTCTAAAGGAATATATGGCTGACTTTGATGGAGTTGAGGTCAAGCCTCAACCTTTGTTCACACTAAATACCAAACATCTAAGGATGAAATAGAAGGAGAGTGTGAGCTAAGCCGTCTTGTCAGACTATGTCATAAATTCACTTCCGAGTTACACACTCCTACCCTGAAGACTATACTGAAAAAGGGTGAGCAAGTACATTTTCATGCCTACATATTTAGAATGAGGTGTCATAAAAGTCGCTGTGGTTGTAATGTGTAGGTTTACTATTACATTTGTCCCTAATGGTCATTTTTTTAAGCTGTTTTCTACATTCAGAGATCAATTGGTCTTTCTCTTGTTCCTCTAAACAGGTTCTGATTTGATGGCATTCTGGTCATTCAGACATAAAGAGGACATTGTAGTTCAGAAACTGTACCCCATTTGATTATAAGTTAGAAAGAGCGTAATGCTAATTAACTTATTTGAATGACTCCTTTTTAGTTCCCCTGTCCATAGAGTGGACCAGCACAATAATTGAGTTACCGTATTTTTCGGACCATAAGACACACTTTTTCCCCCCAAATGTTGGGGGAAAGTGGGGGGTGCGTCTTATGGTCTGAATATATGGCCACGGGGAATGAGGTGCTGCGGTGGAGCGGGTCATCGGGGGCATGAGCAGGTTGCAGCAGCCTGCTGTGACCACGTGGACCCGCTCATTTAATATGCACGCCCATCCTCCCGCCCATCTCTCAGCGCTGAAGCCGGCACTGACAGGTGGGCGGGGTGATGGGAGAGGGATAAACAGCCGGCCCGCATGATCACCCCTGGCAACTACAGCCTGGAGTGATCATGTGCGGCTGTATTCACTACTCCCCGCGCATCATCATCAGTGTGGGGTGCAGTGAATCAGTACACATTACTCACCGTTCCTCTGCAGCATCGCGATCTCCTGTCTGTGCCAGTCAGCTGACTTGCGTGGAGACTAGCGGCGCGCACAGCAATGACGTCATCGCTGTGCGCACGTGTCCACACGCAGCCGCTGGGATAGACCAGAGGACATCGCGATGCTGCAGGGGAATGGGGACTGCTCCACTCAGCGGCGCTGCCGCTGACATAGACGGTAAGAGGAGCGGTGCTGCAGGGAGTGAGGAGAGGTAAGGTGAGTATGAACGTTTATTTTTTTTTTATGTGCCACAGGATGCGGCCATACACCAGGATGATGGGGGTATATGAGCAAAATAGGGGTTTGTTATGAGCAGCCTGGGGAGTATATGAGCAGCCTGGGGAGTATATGAGCAGCCTGGGGAGTATATGAGCAGCCTGGGGAGTATATGAGCAGCCTGGGGAGTATAGGAGCAACCTGGGGACTATATGAGCTGCCTGGGGAGTATATGAGCAGCCTGGGGAGTATATGAGCAGCCTGGGGAGTATATGAGCAGCCTGGGGAGTATATGAGCAGGATAGGGGTTTATTATGAGCAGAATAGGGGTTTATTATGAGCAGGATAGGGGTTTATTATGAGCAGGCTGGGGAGTATATGACCAGGCTGGGGAGTATATGAGCAGGCTGGGGAGTATATGAGCAGGCTGGGGAGTATATGAGCAGCCTGGGGAGTATATGAGCAGGCTGGGGAGTATATGAGCAGCCTGGGGAGTATATTAGCAGCCTGGGGAGTATATGAGCAGCCTGGGGAGTATATGAGCAGGATAGGGGTTTATTATGAGCAGCATGGGGAGTATATGAGCAGGATAGGGGTTTATTATGAGCAGGCTGGGGAGTATATGAGCAGAATAGGGGTTTATTTTGAGCAGCATGGGGAGTATATGAGCAGGAGAGTGGTTTATTATGAGCAGCATGGGGAGTATATGAACAGGCCGGGGAGTATATGAGCAGGCTGGGGAGTATATGAGCAGGCTGGGGAGTATATGAGCAGGCTGAGGAGTATATGAGCAGGCTGGGGAGTATATGAGCAGGCTGGGGAGTATATGAGCAGGCTGGGGAGTATATGAGCAGGCTGGGGAGTATATGAGCAGGCTGGGGAGTATATGAGCAGGATGGGGAGTATATGAGCAGGACATTACCCCATAACAGTGTCATGACCACATTTTTTGCTTAAAATTTTGTTTTCCTGCTCTAAAACCAGGGTGCGTCTTATGGTCCGGTGCGTCTTATAGTCCGAAAAATACGGTAGGTGAATAATGCTGTAATATTTTAATTTAGCAATTCCTTTATATTTAGAAATAGTTTTATTTGAAAATAAAAAATATATAGCTATAACATTATAATTAAAATATTGTCATATGTTTAAAGTAGCTCAACATTATTTACCAATTTTCAAAAATACAATGCTAATTAAAGGCCTAACAAGTTTCTAATGTGTAAAGTAAATAACTTACAGCAAGATGTTAAAGTAACTCTTGATATGTATGTGGAAGAAAAAGATCCACTGGCATCTATTTAATTGTGTAGAACAAAGGCACTAGCTCTTTAGTACAGACCTTAACAAAACAGTTAATTAATTGTTGCCATTACCCTGTGGGTCCAATTAAATGTTCCTCTTAGTTAGAACTTAAACCTGCTTAATTTCTTGCTTGTAAGCAGGGCAGAACAATTATAGGGCATACTGGCGTACAGTACATGTTAAACATATGAAAACATAGTCAACAAACTCAGCAAAATGTCTCATTAAGTTAATTATTTTATCAGATAAATTGGTTCAATATTAAATTGTGAAATTGAGCAAATATGCTATTAAGAAACACAGCAATTATGTTGCTGTTCTTACTTTTTATCTCAAGAAAAATTTCAATAATAAAATAAATATTTTAAATATTCATTCTTAATTATAAATAAATCATCAATTAGAACATCAGTTTCAATGAAATGCATGATTACAGCAAATAGCTGTAAAAGCTCATATTCATCGATGCAAGGCTTTATATCCTCATTTTAATCCTTTTTGTTATATTATTATTAAATTCCTGCTTTATAGCTTTGTGTACAATTAATGATGTAAACATAAATAATAAAAATATACTTTTTATGCAGATTTTTTAACATTGCACACCAGGGTCCTCATGTCATCAGCAATGCATATGTTAGCCTGGTGTTCATATTGTCCTATCAATTGCACTAATTTTATTTTAAATTATTTGACAAACATTGTTTTATAGTCATTCACAAAGGGAGAGACATTAAGAAAAAACCCAATATTTTCTTCTTCCTTGTACTCAAATTAAGCGTAATACTACATTGTTTGCTTCTTTTTCAAAGATGGCACATACACTGTGTACAGAATTATTAGGCAAATGAGTATTTTGATCACATGATAATTTTTTTACATGTTGTTCTACTCCAAGCTGTATAGGCTTGAGAGCCAACTACCAATTAAGTAAATCAGATGATGTGCATCTTTAATGTTAGGGGTGTGGTTTAATGAGACATCAACACCCTATATAAGGTGTGCTTAGTTATTACTCAACTTCATCTCCTTTGGCAAAATGGGTCAGAAGAGACATTTGATGGGCTCTGAAAAGTCCAAAATTGTGAGATGTCTTGCAAAGGGATCACCAAACAATCAAGCGTTTCATGGCAAATAGCCAACAGGGTTGCAAGAAGCGTGTTGGGCAAAAAAGGCGCAAAATAGCTACCCACGAATTGAGGAAAATCAAGTGTGAAGCTGCCAAGAGGCCATTTGCCACCAGTTTGGCCATATCTCAGAGCTGCAATGTTACTGGAGTATCAAAAAGCACAGGTGTGCCATACTCAGGGACATGGCCAAGGTAAGGAAAGCTTAAAAACGACCACCTTTGAACAAGAAACATAAGATAAAACATCAAGACTGGGCCAAGAAATATCTTAAAACTTATTTTTCAAAGGTTTTATGGACCTATTAAATTAGAGTGACTTTTGATGGGCCAGATGGATGGGCTAGAGGCTGGATTAGTAAAAGGCAGAGAGCTCCACTCCGACTCAGATGCCAGCAAGTTGGAGGTGGGGTACTGGTATGAGCTTGTATCAAAGATGAACTTGTGGGACCTTTTTGGATTGAGGATGGAGTAAAGCTCAACTCCCAGACCTACTGCCAGTTTCTGGAAGACAACTTCTTCAAGCAGTGGTACAGGAAGAAGTCGGTATTGTTCAAGAAAAACATGATTTTCATGCAGGACAATGCTCCATCACATGCATTTAACTACTCCACAGCGTGGCTGGCCAATAAAAGTCTAAAAGATGAAAAAATAATGACATGGCCCCCTTGTTCACCTGACCTGAACCCATAGAGAACCTGTGGTCCCTCATAAAAAAAAAAAATTTCCACTAAAATGTTATTTTAGTCCAATATTTGTAATTTTTACCATGGATAAATGGTGAAAATTGACACCATAATTTGATAAGCAATTTCTCCTAAATACAGTGATAACCCAAACATGGTCAAAAAACAAAGTTTGGGCATATGTAAGCGCTCAGAAAGTGAATGACACTATTTGTTCTTGAAATGCAAATTGGTTAGATTTTGTTAGATTGTTAGATGTTAGATTTGCAGAGCCTTTGAGATGCCAAAATTGTAAAAACACCCACATGTGACTCAATTCGGCAAACTAAGGGGTACTTTGCACTTTGCGACATCGCTACTACGATGTCGCCGGGGTCAAATTGAAAGTGACACACATCCGGCGCCAGTAACAACGTCGCAATGTGTAAAGCCTAGATGTGCTGATAAACGATCGCAAAAGCGTCGTAAATTGGTGATCTGTGCAGTGTCGGTCATTTTCATAATTTCGTTGCAGCGACAGGTACAATGTTGTTCCTCGTTCCTGCAGCAGCACACATCGCTGTGTGTGAAGCCGCAGGAGCGAGGAACATCTCCTTACCTGCCTCCACCGGCTATGCGGAAGGAAGGAGGTGGCCGGGATGTTTACATCCCGCTCATCTCCGCCCCTCCACTCCTATTGGCCGCCTGCCGTGTGACGTCGCAGTGACGCCATACGACCCACGCCCTTAATAAGGAGGCGGGTCGCTGGCCAGAGCAATGGTCGCAGGACAGGTGAGTCCATGTGAAGCTGCCGTAGCGATAATGTTTGCTACGGCAGCTATCACAAGGATATCGCAGTTGTAGCGGGGGCGGGGACTATCGCGCTCGGCATCGCAGCATCGGCCTGCGATGTCGCAGCGTGCAAAGTGCCCCTAAGACTTATAATGAATTCATCTATTGGTATGGTAAGTATTTTTAACCCACAAATTACACACAATTTTATTAGATTGGGCTGTGAAAACAAAAATCATAGAGTTTTTCTTCAAAAATGTTACTGCAGTCTAAAAATGTAATTGACACAAAGGGTAACAGGAAAAAATGGACAGGATACATTTGTATGCAATTTTTACCGAATGTGGCAGTACACTTATGTGGTTGTACACTACTAATTGAGTACATAGCGGGGATCAGATGCGAAGAAGCGTGACTTGGTATTTGGAATGCAGGTTCCCTTTGAGTAGATTGTGGCCTCCACTATAATAAGGCCCCTGAGGTGCCTGATTAGCAGAAACCTCAAGACTGAGCCCATATTGGAAATATCTCTAAGTAGGGAATTCTACCAGGGGTGTAGTGAATATTTTAAACTCACAGGTACCTCAGAGAATTTTATAACATTGGGAAGTGTAAATCTAAGATTTTAGAGGTAAAAATGTAAGGGTTTTTTTAGCTGCAAATTTGTCAGTTACACAAAGGTTACAAAGTAAAAATAACTTATTGCTCAGTTTCTCCTGAATGCAGTGCTGCTCTATATTTCATTAGAAACTACTATTTGGTCACATGGCAGGGCTGAGCAGGAAGGAGCGCTATTTGGCTTTTGGAGATTATGCTAAAATAGTTTGTGGTCGACATCTGCAGAGGCCCTAAGGTGCCAGAACAGCAAAAAAAACAACAAACTGACCTCATTGTAGAAAGAATTTATCTTTGGCTGCAGTGACTATTTTGTAGCATCCACACCATGCTGTTTTCAAATAGAATTAAAAAATTTTCCAGTTTCGTGCTCATACATTGTGCCACCATATATTGTATTACCCACCTAGATTGTGCCCAGTTTGTGCTTCTGGAGACACACCATGTAAACTGTAAATTGTGCTTTCCCCACTACAATAATGCCACACAAGTGGCCTTATATGGTGGTTTAGGCACAGGGGGCTCAGAAAGAAGGGGGCATTTAGATTTGGGAGCACATAGGGTGATTGGATTTAATTTGGTGGGTGGGAGCATTATCGCTTTTCTAGAGTCTTTGTTCTATTGTAATTTGGGACCACCAAATATTTCCAGTGATAGATCACAGGCCTTAATGGCCTGGTTTTGTAGGAGTAGGTTAGAGGTTATATTGGTAACATTTTGGTGTACAGAGCATTTTTTTATCACTTTCAGCTTAAGGCTGAGATCACATTCTTGTGTTCAGCACTGAGCACTTACATCAAAGTTTTGATATAAATACCTCAAAATGTGACGAAAACACCAAAAGGTCCATGAGGCAGAAGGAGACAGTTTGAACTCCCTTTGGTACCTGTTTCACTAGTGTTTATCTGTTTAGACATGCACAGAACTGTGGTTGTTCACATTTTGTCAGGTTTCCGGGTTTTCCAGTCCTCTTTTGAAAAAGCTTGCCCTCAGTTAACATGGAGTTTTGTGTTCTGTTGCCCTACTTCCTGTCCAGCTGCTTAAAAGGCCGCCTCTAAGCTTAGTCCAGTGCCTGAGTATACTGCTTGCTGTGTGCTCCTGCTTTGCTGCTGCTGCTACTTGATTACCTTTGGATCCTCCTGGAAATCTACCGACCGACTCTGGACCATACCCGGTTTCTTCAAACTGTGCCCGGACTCCGTCTGCCGTCTTTTGTCAGCACGTCTGCCCGGTTTCTTCCGGTTCATAACCATTCTGGACTTTCATTCCGTACGGACACTTCTGGACTTTACCGCTTGCCCCTTGTGTCCCGGCTGCACCGCATTTAGGCCTTCCGGGGTTGATTGCCGGACAGTCCCTGTATAGGGGTTCGCTCTGGTGGTCTCCCTGGGGCAGTCCGGTGCGTGGCCCCGGGAGTCCCCTTCGCTCCGTTTCAGAAAGGTATTTTTTTGTGTTTGTTATACTGTGTATTTCCGTTGTGTATCTACCGTGGTTACATATCATAAAAACATCTTGTACCACAAACTCGTCTCTGGCTGTCATTGCCCTAACGCTATCGAAATCCTCAGAACATACAATAGTATTACATTATACTCAGGCCATAAGAGGATTTTGCTGGGGCAATGACTGAGACACGAGTAGATCAGCTCTTTTCTATGATTAACTCCTTGCAGCAGGAGATGGAGGTGGTGCAGACTAAACTTAGAGATGTGGAGACACAGCTGGGCCATGATCACCAGGTACTGGGTCCGGCTATACAGGATTTGCAAGTCAGAGTGGAGGCTCAGGAAGCCGGCCCCACTACGTCCGTATCAGCTGCCGGTATGCCTAGGTTACCCCCATTCCGTTTCAATGGTGACCGTAGTCAGTTTCGTGGATTTGTGAACCAATGTATACTGTTTTTTGATGTACATGCTGATTATTACCGTTCTGACCGGTCCAAAGTGTTATGTATAATTATGTTATTAACCTCACGAGCACTGGCTTGGGCTAATCCTATGATAGAGAACCGGGACATCCGTTTAAATCACCTAGAGGACTTTCTGACCGCAATGGCGCAGATGTTTGATGATCCGAATCGCCGTGCTACCGCTGAATCGGCTCTCCTTTCCTTACGTCAGGGAAAGCGTTCTGTCGTTGAATACGCCACTGAATTTAAGAGGTTAGTGGTAGACACCGACTGGGGAAACAATGCATTATTGTCTGTTTTCAGAAAGTAAGATGGAATTGCAGCTGTATATTGCTCAGGCCAAAAGACTACTGCTACTCCAGCAGGATACAGCTAAACCCCCACTAGGTGGAGGCAACACAGGTGCAGGTGGAGCCATTCACACTCACTTCCAAATATGGAGGAGGTGATGGCTGGATGGTAAAACTGCACACTGGTGGCTTGCATAGAGCACTGTTCACACTAGCAGACGCACAGTCACAAACCCGCAGCCTATTAGGTGACGCCCATACTATTAGATCAGGCGGGCTGCCAAGCCGTACCCCCACTGCGCGCTACGTAGGGACAGAAACTCTGATAGCAAGGCCTAACAACAAGGGGCCTGGCTGTATCCTGTACAAAAAAGGTTTTGAGGTTTTTTGTTAGCGTTATGGCCATAAGACGTAAGCCCACAACCCTCGTCACGGGAACCTCATGCTTGTAGGTCCCTACACTATATATAATATAAAAAAGCAAAAAGGAAAATATCATTACTTACAGCAAGATGGAATTGCAGCTGTATATTGCTCAGGCCAAAAGACTACTGCTACTCCAGCAGGATACAGCTAAACCCCCACTAGGTGGAGGCAACACAGGTGCAGGTGGAGCCATTCACACTCACTTCCAAATATGGAGGAGGTGATGGCTGGATGGTAAAACTGCACACTGGTGGCTTGCATAGAGCACTGTTCACACTAGCAGACGCACAGTCACAAACCCGCAGCCTATTAGGTGACGCCCATACTATTAGATCAGGCGGGCTGCCAAGCCGTACCCCCACTGCGCGCTACGTAGGGACAGAAACTCTGATAGCAAGGCCTAACAACAAGGGGCCTGGCTGTATCCTGTACAAAAAAGGTTTTGAGGTTTTTTGTTAGCGTTATGGCCATAAGACGTAAGCCCACAACCCTCGTCACGGGAACCTCATGCTTGTAGGTCCCTACACTATATATAATATAAAAAAGCAAAAAGGAAAATATCATTACTTACAGCAAGATGGAATTGCAGCTGTATATTGCTCAGGCCAAAAGACTACTGCTACTCCAGCAGGATACAGCTAAACCCCCACTAGGTGGAGGCAACACAGGTGCAGGTGGAGCCATTCACACTCACTTCCAAATATGGAGGAGGTGATGGCTGGATGGTAAAACTGCACACTGGTGGCTTGCATAGAGCACTGTTCACACTAGCAGACGCACAGTCACAAACCCGCAGCCTATTAGGTGACGCCCATACTATTAGATCAGGCGGGCTGCCAAGCCGTACCCCCACTGCGCGCTACGTAGGGACAGAAACTCTGATAGCAAGGCCTAACAACAAGGGGCCTGGCTGTATCCTGTACAAAAAAGGTTTTGAGGTTTTTTGTTAGCGTTATGGCCATAAGACGTAAGCCCACAACCCTCGTCACGGGAACCTCATGCTTGTAGGTCCCTACACTATATATAATATAAAAAAGCAAAAAGGAAAATATCATTACTTACAGCAAGATGGAATTGCAGCTGTATATTGCTCAGGCCAAAAGACTACTGCTACTCCAGCAGGATACAGCTAAACCCCCACTAGGTGGAGGCAACACAGGTGCAGGTGGAGCCATTCACACTCACTTCCAAATATGGAGGAGGTGATGGCTGGATGGTAAAACTGCACACTGGTGGCTTGCATAGAGCACTGTTCACACTAGCAGACGCACAGTCACAAACCCGCAGCCTATTAGGTGACGCCCATACTATTAGATCAGGCGGGCTGCCAAGCCGTACCCCCACTGCGCGCTACGTAGGGACAGAAACTCTGATAGCAAGGCCTAACAACAAGGGGCCTGGCTGTATCCTGTACAAAAAAGGTTTTGAGGTTTTTTGTTAGCGTTATGGCCATAAGACGTAAGCCCACAACCCTCGTCACGGGAACCTCATGCTTGTAGGTCCCTACACTATATATAATATAAAAAAGCAAAAAGGAAAATATCATTACTTACAGCAAGATGGAATTGCAGCTGTATATTGCTCAGGCCAAAAGACTACTGCTACTCCAGCAGGATACAGCTAAACCCCCACTAGGTGGAGGCAACACAGGTGCAGGTGGAGCCATTCACACTCACTTCCAAATATGGAGGAGGTGATGGCTGGATGGTAAAACTGCACACTGGTGGCTTGCATAGAGCACTGTTCACACTAGCAGACGCACAGTCACAAACCCGCAGCCTATTAGGTGACGCCCATACTATTAGATCAGGCGGGCTGCCAAGCCGTACCCCCACTGCGCGCTACGTAGGGACAGAAACTCTGATAGCAAGGCCTAACAACAAGGGGCCTGGCTGTATCCTGTACAAAAAAGGTTTTGAGGTTTTTTGTTAGCGTTATGGCCATAAGACGTAAGCCCACAACCCTCGTCACGGGAACCTCATGCTTGTAGGTCCCTACACTATATATAATATAAAAAAGCAAAAAGGAAAATATCATTACTTACAGCAAGATGGAATTGCAGCTGTATATTGCTCAGGCCAAAAGACTACTGCTACTCCAGCAGGATACAGCTAAACCCCCACTAGGTGGAGGCAACACAGGTGCAGGTGGAGCCATTCACACTCACTTCCAAATATGGAGGAGGTGATGGCTGGATGGTAAAACTGCACACTGGTGGCTTGCATAGAGCACTGTTCACACTAGCAGACGCACAGTCACAAACCCGCAGCCTATTAGGTGACGCCCATACTATTAGATCAGGCGGGCTGCCAAGCCGTACCCCCACTGCGCGCTACGTAGGGACAGAAACTCTGATAGCAAGGCCTAACAACAAGGGGCCTGGCTGTATCCTGTACAAAAAAGGTTTTGAGGTTTTTTGTTAGCGTTATGGCCATAAGACGTAAGCCCACAACCCTCGTCACGGGAACCTCATGCTTGTAGGTCCCTACACTATATATAATATAAAAAAGCAAAAAGGAAAATATCATTACTTACAGCAAGATGGAATTGCAGCTGTATATTGCTCAGGCCAAAAGACTACTGCTACTCCAGCAGGATACAGCTAAACCCCCACTAGGTGGAGGCAACACAGGTGCAGGTGGAGCCATTCACACTCACTTCCAAATATGGAGGAGGTGATGGCTGGATGGTAAAACTGCACACTGGTGGCTTGCATAGAGCACTGTTCACACTAGCAGACGCACAGTCACAAACCCGCAGCCTATTAGGTGACGCCCATACTAGGGCCTGGCTGTATCCTGTACAAAAAAGGTTTTTTGCTTTTTTATATTATATATAGTGTAGGGACCTACAAGCATGAGGTTCCCGTGACGAGGGTTGTGGGCTTACGTCTTATGGCCATAACGCTAACAAAAAACCTCAAAACCTTTTTTGTACAGGATACAGCCAGGCCCCTTGTTGTTAGGCCTTGCTATCAGAGTTTCTGTCCCTACGTAGCGCGCAGTGGGGGTACGGCTTGGCAGCCCGCCTGATCTAATAGTATGGGCGTCACCTAATAGGCTGCGGGTTTGTGACTGTGCGTCTGCTAGTGTGAACAGTGCTCTATGCAAGCCACCAGTGTGCAGTTTTACCATCCAGCCATCACCTCCTCCATATTTGGAAGTGAGTGTGAATGGCTCCACCTGCACCTGTGTTGCCTCCACCTAGTGGGGGTTTAGCTGTATCCTGCTGGAGTAGCAGTAGTCTTTTGGCCTGAGCAATATACAGCTGCAATTCCATCTTGCTGTAAGTAATGATATTTTCCTTTTTGCTTTTTTATATTATATATAGTGTAGGGACCTACAAGCATGAGGTTCCCGTGACGAGGGTTGTGGGCTTACGTCTTATGGCCATAACGCTAACAAAAAACCTCAAAACCTTTTTTGTACAGGATACAGCCAGGCCCCTTGTTGTTAGGCCTTGCTATCAGAGTTTCTGTCCCTACGTAGCGCACAGTGGGGGTACGGCTTGGCAGCCCGCCTGATCTAATAGTATGGGCGTCACCTAATAGGCTGCGGGTTTGTGACTGTGCGTCTGCTAGTGTGAACAGTGCTCTATGCAAGCCACCAGTGTGCAGTTTTACCATCCAGCCATCACCTCCTCCATATTTGGAAGTGAGTGTGAATGGCTCCACCTGCACCTGTGTTGCCTCCACCTAGTGGGGGTTTAGCTGTATCCTGCTGGAGTAGCAGTAGTCTTTTGGCCTGAGCAATATACAGCTGCAATTCCATCTTGCTGTAAGTAATGATATTTTCCTTTTTGCTTTTTTATATTATATATAGTGTAGGGACCTACAAGCATGAGGTTCCCGTGACGAGGGTTGTGGGCTTACGTCTTATGGCCATAACGCTAACAAAAAACCTCAAAACCTTTTTTGTACAGGATACAGCCAGGCCCCTTGTTGTTAGGCCTTGCTATCAGAGTTTCTGTCCCTACGTAGCGCGCAGTGGGGGTACGGATTGGCAGCCCGCCTGATCTAATAGTATGGGCGTCACCTAATAGGCTGCGGGTTTGTGACTGTGCGTCTGCTAGTGTGAACAGTGCTCTATGCAAGCCACCAGTGTGCAGTTTTACCATCCAGCCATCACCTCCTCCATATTTGGAAGTGAGTGTGAATGGCTCCACCTGCACCTGTGTTGCCTCCACCTAGTGGGGGTTTAGCTGTATCCTGCTGGAGTAGCAGTAGTCTTTTGGCCTGAGCAATATACAGCTGCAATTCCATCTTGCTGTAAGTAATGATATTTTCCTTTTTGCTTTTTTATATTATATATAGTGTAGGGACCTACAAGCATGAGGTTCCCGTGACGAGGGTTGTGGGCTTACGTCTTATGGCCATAACGCTAACAAAAAACCTCAAAACCTTTTTTGTACAGGATACAGCCAGGCCCCTTGTTGTTAGGCCTTGCTATCAGAGTTTCTGTCCCTACGTAGCGCGCAGTGGGGGTACGGCTTGGCAGCCCGCCTGATCTAATAGTATGGGCGTCACCTAATAGGCTGCGGGTTTGTGACTGTGCGTCTGCTAGTGTGAACAGTGCTCTATGCAAGCCACCAGTGTGCAGTTTTACCATCCAGCCATCACCTCCTCCATATTTGGAAGTGAGTGTGAATGGCTCCACCTGCACCTGTGTTGCCTCCACCTAGTGGGGGTTTAGCTGTATCCTGCTGGAGTAGCAGTAGTCTTTTGGCCTGAGCAATATACAGCTGCAATTCCATCTTGCTGTAAGTAATGATATTTTCCTTTTTGCTTTTTTATATTATATATAGTGTAGGGACCTACAAGCATGAGGTTCCCGTGACGAGGGTTGTGGGCTTACGTCTTATGGCCATAACGCTAACAAAAAACCTCAAAACCTTTTTTGTACAGGATACAGCCAGGCCCCTTGTTGTTAGGCCTTGCTATCAGAGTTTCTGTCCCTACGTAGCGCGCAGTGGGGGTACGGCTTGGCAGCCCGCCTGATCTAATAGTATGGGCGTCACCTAATAGGCTGCGGGTTTGTGACTGTGCGTCTGCTAGTGTGAACAGTGCTCTATGCAAGCCACCAGTGTGCAGTTTTACCATCCAGCCATCACCTCCTCCATATTTGGAAGTGAGTGTGAATGGCTCCACCTGCACCTGTGTTGCCTCCACCTAGTGGGGGTTTAGCTGTATCCTGCTGGAGTAGCAGTAGTCTTTTGGCCTGAGCAATATACAGCTGCAATTCCATCTTGCTGTAAGTAATGATATTTTCCTTTTTGCTTTTTTATATACTGTTTTCAGAAAGGGTTTGTCCGGTACCATCAAAGACGAGTTAGCTCGTTCCGAATCTCCAGGGGAGTTTGAACAGTTTCTCCAGCACTGTGTGCGTATTGATACCCGCTTGACCGAACGTAGACAGGAAAAATGGGCAGCTGTAAACCGTGTAAACAACTTTGCCTTTCCTTCCAGAGAACCCGCTCTCAGGACGCCACGGGAGGCCGAGGACGTTCCTATGCAAGTGGACTCTCTGCAAAAGCGAGAGACCAATGAACGTCGCGAACACCGGCTCCGTGAGCGTTTGTGTTTCTATTGCGGTCAATCGGACCATTTCTTGATCGACTGCCCGAAACGTCCGAATCGCCCAAATAAGGTATTGGCAGCCATGGCAGAGTGTGACAACACGGACGCAGAGTCCGATATCTCTGAGGCAAGTGGACACCTGGATGCAGTATTTCCCTTGACTGTAATGTCAACCTCACCGAAGGACTCGGAAGGGAAATATACCCATTGCTCGCTCCCCATTCAGATCCGGTGGGAGGGACAGCTAATACCTACCTCTGCAATGATAGATTCTGGGGCAGGGGGAAATTTCATGGACTCCTCTTTTGCCAGGAAACACGGTATCCGGACTCAGCAAAGATCCTCACCGGTTACCATGGAGACGGTAGACGGATCTCCGTTAATCTCTGGACCAGTTGATCGGGAAACCGTACCGCTAGAATGCGTCATGAAGCCAGGTCAGCAGGAGACCCTTGTTTTCATGTTAATTTCTTCTCCTCATTTTCCGATTATTCTAGGTATTCCGTGGCTACGGTCTACAAATCCGGTCATCGATTGGGAAACTAAGGAAATATCCTTCCCACCGCAGAGTATTCCGACCATTAGTCCAACTGTTCCGGTTCCAGTAACACCGAATGCGGAGGGCACTGTACAGGTACCTGTTCTACCCCCGGTGTATAATGACTTTGCGGATATATGCGACAAAAGAAAAGCCGATCGGCTTCCCCCGCATAGACCGTATGATTGCCCCATAGACTTACTCCCAGGGGCGGAGATCCCGTTTGGTCATGTCTACCCGTTGGCGGCACCTGAGCTAGAAGCACTAAAAGAATACATTGATGAAAGTCTAGCTAAGGGATTCATTCGTCCGTCTACCTCACCAGCAGGGGCACCCATCTTTTTCGTGAAAAAGAAAGAGGGGACTCTGAGACCCTGTATTGACTACCGGGAACTGAATAAAATAACTATCCGGAACCGGTATCCGTTACCGTTGATTCCTGAGCTATTGGAGAGGGTCCAACAGGCAAAAATATTCACCAAATTGGATCTCCGTGGGGCATACAATCTACTCCGTATACGTCCCGGAGATGAGTGGAAGACCGCGTTCCGATGTCGGTATGGACATTTTGAGTACCTAGTGATGCCTTTTGGACTTTGTAACGCTCCCGCGACTTTCCAACATCTAGTTAACGATATTTTTAGGGATATCATGGACCAATTCATGGTGATTTATCTGGACGATATCCTAATCTTTTCTGATTCCCTACAGGAACACCAGGAACACGTCAAGACCGTACTTACCCGGCTGAGGGAAAACCACCTGTACATCAAACTGGAGAAATGCGAGTTCCACTGCTCACAAATACAATTCTTAGGTTATGTCATCTCTCCTCAGGGACTGAACATGGAGTCTGGCAAGATACAAGCAATTCTAGACTGGCCGGAACCGGGGAACATCAAGGAGGTACAACGCTTTGTCGGTTTTGCCAACTTTTACCGACGTTTTATCCGTAATTTTTCAGAGATCGTTCGTCCCATCACTCTGTTAACCAAGAAAGGACAGAAGTTTGTGTGGTCCGCCCAGGCCCAGGAAGCTTTCCATCGTCTCAAGGTTTGTTTTACCTCAGCGCCTATATTGGTACATCCGAATCCCGCACTTCCCTTTATCGTGGAAGTCGACGCTTCCGACTACGCATTAGGGGCCATCCTTTCACAAAGGACTGGGGACAAGAGTCTCTTACATCCGTGTGCTTTCTTTTCCCGCCGGTTGTCCCCTGCAGAAAGGAACTATGACATTGCGGACAAGGAATTGTTAGCGATTATTTCCGCTTTCAAGGAATGGAGACACCACTTACAGGGAGCCGCGCAGCAAGTGATAGTACTCACAGATCATCGTAATCTGGAATTTCTTAAGTCTGCCAGGTGCCTGTCTCCACGGCAAGCCCGTTGGAGCCTATTCCTTAACCAGTTCAATTTTGTCGTTACATACCGTCCAGGTTCACGTAATGGGAAAGCCGATGCCTTGTCCCGAATCCACGCCGTGGACTCCGTGCCTGGAACCCCGTCTCAGACCGTGTTATCGGATGCCAATTTCGTTGGAGTAATCCAGGATCAGGACTTGTGGAAGGACATCAAGCTGGCCTATGATGGTGACGTATTTCTTGCTGCCCCCCCGAATGATGTAACTCTTGTTCTTCGGAATGGTGTGTGGTTGAGAGAGCGACGCATTTATGTCCCGGAGGCCGTAAGACTTCGGGTTCTCAAGTTGGTCCATGACTCCGTGTTGGCTGGTCATAGGGGGGTACAGAAGACGCAGGAATTTCTGAACCGTTTTTTCTGGTGGCCTACCTGTTTAAAGGACGTAAAGGACTATGTCCACTCATGTGTGGTTTGTGCCCGGTGCAAGGTCCCTCGTGTGGCTCCTACAGGACTCCTCCAACCGTTACCCGTGCCATCTCGCCCTTGGGGTCTATCTCAATGGATTTTATTGTGGAGTTGCCCGTCTCAGACGGTCACAATACCATTTTAGTGGTGGTGGATCGGTTGACTAAAGCTGCTCACTTTATTCCGTGTGCCGGTCTTCCCTCAGCCGCAGAGACAGTGGATCTGGTTATCCAGAACGTATTCCGATTGCATGGGGTACCAGACGAGATCATCTCTGACCGGGGCGTGCAGTTCACGTCTAGGTTCTGGAAGGGGTTTTGTACGGCACTCCAGATTGATGTCTGTTTGTCTTCTGCATACCATCCTCAGACAAATGGGCAGACCGAACGGACCAATCAAACCCTGGAACAATACCTTCGCTGTTATGTCAGCCATCTGCAGGACGATTGGTTGAAGATGCTTCCGTTGGCGGAGTTCTCGTATAACAACACTCAGAGCAGCTCCACTAAGGTAACACCCTTCTTTGCTAACTTGGGTTACCATCCGACTATTTTGCCTAGGTCACCGGTTGCGGTCTCAGTGCCTGCGGTGGAGGACAGATTGACAGAGCTACGACAAAATCTGGAGGTTCTGAAGGACACTGTGGCTACAGCTCAGGAGCGTTACAAGAGGTCGGCAGACGCTCACCGGAAACCGGCACCCATGTATAAGGTAGGGGACTCTGTATGGTTATCCACCAAGAACCTGAGATTGGGTGTCCCTTCGCAGAAGCTGGGACAAAAATTCATCGGTCCGTTCAAGATCACCGGGATCGTGAGCCCTGTGGCCTGTCGGCTGCGGTTACCGCACCATCTAAAGGTACACCCGGTCTTTCATGTTTCTCTCCTCAAATCCGTCTCTCCCAATACGTTTCATGGTCGTGTCGTGCCTCCTCCTCCGCCTGTGATGGTCGACGGCGAGGAGCAGTTCGTGGTTGAGGACATTATTGACTCCCGGCTTCATCGTCGTCGGCTTCAGTATCTGGTACGTTGGCAGGGGTACGCCCCCGAGGACGATTCCTGGGAACCGGTGGGTAACATTCGAGCACCACGGAAGATCGCTCAGTTTCATCGACGGTACCCGGACAAGCCGGGCCCTGACCCGTCCTGAGGCCGTTTCTGGGGGGTGGAGTATTGTCAGGTTTCCGGGTTTTCCAGTCCTCTTTTGAAAAAGCTTGCCCTCAGTTAACATGGAGTTTTGTGTTCTGTTGCCCTACTTCCTGTCCAGCTGCTTAAAAGGCCGCCTCTAAGCTTAGTCCAGTGCCTGAGTATACTGCTTGCTGTGTGCTCCTGCTTTGCTGCTGCTGCTACTTGATTACCTTTGGATCCTCCTGGAAATCTACCGACCGACTCTGGACCATACCCGGTTTCTTCAAACTGTGCCCGGACTCCGTCTGCCGTCTTTTGTCAGCACGTCTGCCCGGTTTCTTCCGGTTCATAACCATTCTGGACTTTCATTCCGTACGGACACTTCTGGACTTTACCGCTTGCCCCTTGTGTCCCGGCTGCACCGCATTTAGGCCTTCCGGGGTTGATTGCCGGACAGTCCCTGTATAGGGGTTCGCTCTGGTGGTCTCCCTGGGGGAGTCCGGTGCGTGGCCCCGGGAATCCCCTTCGCTCCGTTTCAGAAAGGTATTTTTTTGTGTTTGTTATACTGTGTATTTCCGTTGTGTATCTACCGTGGTTACATATCATAAAAACATCTTGTACCACAAACTCGTCTCTGGCTGTCATTGCCCTAACGCTATCGAAATCCTCAGAACATACAATAGTATTACACATTTGTGCTCTCAAAAGACACCTAAAATGATGGGAAACTGTTGAGCTGGAATAAAGACCAGACGGAGTCAAAAGTGTTTCCATCTGCCTAATAATAGTGAGTAGAGATGAGCGAACCAGTCCCGGTTCGGCTCGATGTCAGTTCGTCGAACGGAGGTCCCGTTCGAGTTCGGTTCGTCGAACGTTCTACGAACCGAACTCGAACTGCATAGGAAACAATGGCAGGCATTCACAAACACATAAAAACATCTAGAAAACACCCTCAAAGGTGTCCAAAAGGTGACAAACAACTTACAACACAACACAAACACATGGGAAAGTGACAAGGACATATACTCATGTGAAAACAAAACAGCTGGACAAGGAAAAAGAGGAGGACACACAGATATAGGCATGGAACGCCCTTCTAAAATCATGTAAAACACCGCAAGGTGACTCCAAGCGGAGTCTCCCTTTTTTCCAAAAATTGTGCCCCACACACACCCACCCATTCAGTGGCAGCACTTGTGCCCTAGTTGTACACTTCACAGCTAGATTTGCATCAAGCACATTCAAAAATACGCCATACTTAACCGTCCCCAGGATGACACCGGGGTAGTAGGCAAAGTCTTTGCGGAACCATGACTTGTTCATCTTGGCTCCTTTTAAAAACAATGTAAGTAAGGGTTACTCCAAGTGGAGTCTCCCTTTTTTCAAAAAATTAGGCCACACAGACACCTTATTAGTGGCAGCACTTGTGCCCTAGTTGCAAACAGGATGTTTTGATTTGCATCAAGCACATTCAAAAATACGCTATTCTTAACCGTCCCCAGGATGACACCGGTGTAGGTAGCAAAGTCTTTCCTGATCCCATCTCTGTTTATCTTGGATCATCTTAAAAAAACACAGCAATCAAGGGTTACTCCAAGCGGAGTCTCCCTTTTTTTCCAAAAATTGTGCCCCAAACACACCCACCCATTCAGTGGCAGCACTTGTGCCCTAGTTGTACACTTCACAGCTAGATTTGCATCAAGCACATTCCAAATCCACAAGCATTTACTCTCCCCAGGATGACACAGGGGTAGTAAATTCCTGGTGGATCCATGACTTGTTCATTTTGATGAACGTTAGTCTGTCCACATTGTCACTGGACAGACGCGTGCGCTTATCTGTCAGCACACACCCAGCAGCACTGAAGACACGTTCAGAGACAACGCTGGCAGCTAGACACGACAAAATCTCCAAGGCGTAACTGGAGAGCTCTGGCCATTTTTCTAGATTTGAAGCCCAAAATGAGCAAGGCTCCATTTGCAAAGTCATGGCATCGATGTTCATTTGGAGATACTCCTGTATCATCCTCTCCAGCCGTTGACTATGTGTCAGACTTGTTGTCTCTGGTGGCCTTGCAAAGGAGGGTCTAAAAAAATTATGAAGAGATTCCATAAAATTGCTGTTACCAGCACCAAATACAGTCCTACTGGTACGGGTAGACTGTTAAAGTTGACGAGACCGTCCCATGTTTGTCAAGTTACAACTGGGAGAATCACTCCCTGCACCTGCACCGTTGTTTGGTGGAAAAGCCGAGCTAGGATCGAGTAACAGCTTCTGCTGATACTCCTGCATACGTGCGTCTCTTTCTATGGCTGGAATTATGTCACAAAATTTGGACTTGTACCGGGGATCTAATAGTGTGGCAATCCAGTAGTCATCATCACTTCTAATTTTGACAATACGAGTGTCATGTTGGAGGTAGTGCAACAAGAAGGCACTCATGTGTCTTGCGCAGCCATGCAGACCAAGTCCACGCTGTGTTTGTGGCATAGAGGTGCTACCCGATCTTTCTTCCTCTGACATCTCCCCCCAACCTCTTTCAACTGAAATTTGACCAAGGTCTCCCTCATCTGCTGAGTCTTCCAAGTCCATGGACAGTTCGTCCTCCATTTCTTCATGTTCTCCTGCACCTTCCTCAACATTTCGCCTGCTACTATGTGCCCTTGTTTATCCCTGTCCCCCATGGTCCCATGCCTGCTGCGTTGGTGATGATGAACGTCTGGACCTTGGTGATGTTGTTGTCCCTTGCGCATATGAATCCTCCTGTAGTTCCTCCCCTTCCTGTTGTCCCACCCCCTGACTCCGAATAGTGTTTAGCGTGTACTCCAGCATGTAAATGACTGGAATTGTCATGCTGATAATGGCATTGTCAGCGCTAAACATATTCGAAACTGTGCAGAAGGGTGCATAGGTCCTTGATCTGAGACCACTCCATCAGGGTGATCTGCCCCACCTCTGCATCTCGTTGGCCCAGGCTATACGTCATGACGTATTACACCGGGGCTCGGCGGTGCTGCCACAGTCGCTGTAACATGTGGAGAGTCGAATTCCAGCGTGTCGCCACATCGCATTTCAGGCGATGAACCGGCAGGCCGAAAGACTTCTGGAGAGATGAAAGTCGCTCAGCTGCGGCGGTTGAACGGCGGAAGTGAGCAGACAGTTTTCGTGCCCTGGTCAGAAGGCCATCTAGGCCGGGATAGTGTGTTAAGAATTGCTGGACAACAAGGTTCAACACGTGAGCCATACAAGGCACGTGTGTCACCTTGCCCAGGCGAAGGGCCACACCCAGGTTTGCAGCATTGTCGCACACGGCCTTACCAGGCTGCAGGTTGAGTGGAGACAACCATTTATTAAACTCGGACCGCAGAGCTGACCACAACTCCTCAGCTGTGTAACTCCTATTCCCAAGACATGTCAAGCTAAAGACCGCCTGATGCCGTTGCGCTCTGCTGCCAGCATAGTAATGAGGGGTGCGTGATTCCTTCTGCGCAGTGAGAACGCTGGTGGCCTGACCAGGCAGGCCTGGGGCGGAGGTGGAGGACCCAGATGAGGTGGAGGAGGCAGAAGCAGTGGCAGAACTTGGACAGACAGAGGATTGACACACAAGTCGTGGGGACGGCAAGACTTGTGCAGCAGACCCTTCACCATCTATCACCATGGTTACCCAGTGCCCAGTCAGCGACATGTAACGTCCCTGTCCATGCTTACTGGTCCAAGTATCGGTGGTGAAATGCACCCGTTGACACACAGAGTTTCTCAAGGAGGCGGTGATGTTGTGTGCGACATGCTGGTGTAGCGCGGGCACACTTTCTTAGAGAAGTAGTGGCGACTAGACATCTGGTACTGGGGCACAGCGACAGACATAAGGTCTCTAAAATCCTGTGTGTCCACTAGGCGGAAAGGCAGCATTTCGGTAGCCAAGAGCTTACAGAGGGATAGAGTTAACCTCTTAGCTTTGTCATGGGTCGCAGGAAATGGCCTTTTATTTGACCACATCTGAGGGACAGAGATCTGGCTGCTGTGTGTAGATGGTGTTGAGTAGCGTGTCCCTGTAAAAATGCAGGTTTGTGAGGAAAGTGCAGGCGGAGACATGATGTTGCTTCATCCAACGTTGGTGCTATTGATGTCTGAGAGAGCTGTACACACTCACTTGTTTCCCCTTCCAAACCAACTGATGACCTACCAAGCAAACTGCCTGTTGCGGTTACAGTGTTGGAAGTTGTGCGTGGAAAACCAGGTGTGACAGCTGTCCCCACAGTCCTAGAAGATGAAGAGCGCGCGGATACACTGGAAGGGGCAGGCCGTGGATGGTTCGCTCCGCTAGGCCGCATTGCAGCACGGTGAGCTTCCCACCGGGACCTATGCTATTTATTCATGTGACGATTCATGGAAGAAGTTGTCAAACTGCTGAGGTTTTGACCTCTACTAACAGAATCACGACAAATTTTACACATCACATAATTTGGGCGATCTTTTTCTATGTCAAAAAAAGGACCAGGCTAGGCAAGGCTTAGAGGGCATGCGACCTGCTGAGCCCCCCCGACTAGTGCTCAGAGGCAGAGTGGTGGCTGATGATGCAGTTGTAGACGTGCTACAAGTGCTCCGACTCTGTCCAGGAAGGCGCAAGGTAACTTCGTCGTCGGTTGCATCCTCCTCCACCGCCTCTGTTGACCTCCTCGAGTGCCAGACTGGGGGTTGACAGTAGGTGGGATCTAGAACTTCATCATCAATTGTTGTGTTTGCACTCCCCTCCCCCTCAGACCAAGCCTCTTCTTGCCCGGACCGAATATTTAAGTTGTCATCCCAATCTGGGTCTCATCGACATCAGTATGTTCCTCATTGTCTATAACCACAGGTGTTACAGTTTGTCACAAAGGGTCAACATTACGCTCAGAAACTTGGTCCTCATGGCCTGAATCAGAGTCACAAAGGTTCTGGGCATCACTGCAGACCATTTCCTGGTCTGTACTCACTGTAGCTTGGGAGCAGACCTCTGATTCCCAGGCTATAGTGTGACTAAACAGCTCTGCAGACTCAGCCATCTCAGTTCCACCATACTGTGCAGGGCTGATGGAGACTTCAGAGCTGGGAGAAAGCAAGTTTGATTGGGATGACAACTCAGAGGACTGGTGTTTTTTGGATGCGTTACTTGAAGTGGCTGAGAGGGCACTTGTTGGACCACTTGAGATCCATTCAAGCATTTTCCTTTTTTGGCCATCATCTACCTTTGTACCTGTTGTTCGTGTCCGTAAAAAATGGAGCACATCGGATTGTCCACGGTAAGTAGTAGACATCTTACTTTTGCTGGTAGATGGTCTATCTTCAGCAGATGATAATGGAGCTTTGCCACCTTCCCCACGGACAAACCCTTTTTTTCCTTTTCCACCACGCCTCTTCCCCTTTCCACCAGCATCTGTCATTTTGCCACTCATGTTGATTGCGACAAGATTGTGCACTGAAAATGTGGTAGTAAAAATTGAGAAGTGGTGTAGATTGCAGCGGTGGTCTAGCTTTATTAACAGCAGAATAATAAAGAATAAATATCCCTGACAATGCAACTACGGCCCTTAAACTGGCAGCATAAACTGCTAGTATAATGGCTTAGTAACAATGAGTTGGAGTGTGCAATGCAGGCAGAGGTGCTGCAAATATCTTTGCACTAGTTGGATCAAACAGAAGTCCAATAGCCACGTTTAGGATGCCACTAGGTACACTCAGTGTTTGCTAGTATAATGGCTTAGCTACAATGAGTGTGAGTGTGCAATGCAGGCAGAGGTGCTGCAAATATCTTTGCACTAGTGGGACTATACAGAAGTCCAATAGCCACGTTTAGGATACCACTAGGTTCACTCAGTGTTTGCTAGTATAATGGCTTAGTAACAATGAGTTTGAGTGTGCAATGCAGGCAGAGGTGCTGCAAATATCTTTGCACTAGTGGGACTATACAGAAGTCCAATAGCCACGTTTAGGATGCCACTAGGTACACTCAGTGTTTGCTAGTATAATGGCTTAGTAACAATGAGTTTGAGTGTGCAATGCAGGCAGAGGTGCTGCAAATATCTTTGCACTAGTGGGACTATACAGAAGTCCAATAGCCACGCTTAGGATGCCACTAGGTACACTCAGTGTTTGCTAGTATAATGGCTTAGTAACAATGAGTTTGAGTGTGCAATGCAGGCAGAGGTGCTGCAAATATCTTTGCACTAGTGGGACTATACAGAAGTCCAATAGCCACGTTTAGGATGCCACTAGGTACACTCAGTGTTTGCTAGTATAATGGCTTAGTTATAATGAGTTGGAGTGTGCAATGCAGTCAGAGGTGCTGCAAATATCTTTGCACTAGTGGGACTAAACAGAAGTCCAATAGCCACGTTTAGGATGCCACTAGGTACACTCAGTGTTTGCTAGCATAATGGCTTAGCTAGAATGATTTGTAGTGTGCAATGCAGGTAGAGGTGCTGCAAATATCTTTGCACTAGTGGGACTATACAGAAGTCCAATAGCCACGTTTAGGATGCCACTAAGTTCATTCAGTGTTTGCTAGTATAATGGCTTAGTTATATTCAGTTTGAGTGTGCAATGCAGGCAGAGGTGCTGCAAATTTATTTGCACTAGTGGGACTATACAGAAGTCCAATAGCCACGTTTAGGATGCCACTAGGTACACTCAGTGTTTGCTAGTATAATGGCTTAGTAACAATGAGTTGGAGTGTGCAAAGGACAGGAGGGTACAGTGCCAGGGTTGTGGGTCTCTGGGTAGAGGAATGGAAGCCTGCCTTTCTATCCCTCCTAATGGGGAAATGCAGCAAGGAAATCCCTGACCTTAGCTACACAGACGCTGTCATCTTGTGTAGCTGTTAAACTCTGTTTTCAGGACCTGTCACCTATGGCTCTGACCCTGCCCGTATGAGCCCTTAAAAGGACTGATAGAAAGTGCTATCCCTAAGCTGTCCAGCGCTGTGTATGGAGCGCATACAGCAGTATCGGCCATTGGACTCAGGACGGAGCTGCGCCAGTGATGTCTGACACCAAGGACGCAGAAGAGAAAATGACGTCCGGACGGGCACATACTCGTTTTTATAATGCAGGGACATGTGACATGGACATCCTATCACACATGGCGTTGCTTCTCTGGCTAAAAGTCCACTTAGTTGTGTGTGTGTCTGGGATTGGCTGACATGCTGGCCCTCCCCACTACACGCGCGCGCTTAGGGAAGGAAGACAAGGAAAAAAAAAAAAAATGGCGATCGCCATTATCCATACAGCAGTGATCTGAATGCGCTGTTCCCGCACACTATACACTGAATTTTCATAATAGTGTGAGTCACAGCGTGACTTACACTATTACAGCGGAAAGCCAGCTAGGAATTAGCTGGGTTTTTTGCTGCTAGAACCGTTCTCGAACGTATCTAGAACTATCGAGCTTTTGCAAAAAAGCTCGAGTTCTAGTTCGATCTAGAACAGCCCCCAAAATCACTCGAGCCACAAACTGGAGAACCACGGACCTCGAACCGCGCTCAACTCTAATAGTGAGTGGTTCCAAAGTGGGCTTTGTCTGAATCACTTTTTTTGGATTTACATGGAAAACCTGGACATAAAATTCAGCAGAGAGTGCAGGATAAATATCATCCGAACCTAACTCCAATTTTTGGGAGGCAGAATGAAGAAATAGACAGCAGTGCAGGAATAGTTATTTTTATTTTTGCGCAGTTTAGCTTGTGGTAATATTGATAGGACAGATTTATTCCATGGGTCGGTGTGATTACAGTGTTACCATATTTATATTGTTTTTCATGTTCTGCTTTAGGATTTTTTTGGGACTGTTTTTAGGCACATAACATTTTTTGATTGCTTTTTATTCAGACTTTTAAGATGAAGAATGAAAAGAAAACAGCAATTCATTTTTTGTGTTTTTTTTATATTTTCTTGCATGGTTCATTGTGCGGTAAGACCAATACAGTATATTCTTTGGGTCATTACAATAACAGTGATACCCGACTTCTATTGCTTATTCTTGCATTGCCACTTTCACACAATAAAATCTATATTTTACAAAACTTATTTTATTTTTGCATTGCCATATTCTGAGAGCTGTAACTTTTTATTTTTTTCTGAATAAGTGAGGGTTTGTTTTGTGCGTGACAGTTTGGCATTTTCATTTCTATCCTTTTTTTTACGTATTAATTTTTGATCACTTTTTATTCTTTTTTTGTGTGTCAATATAATAAAGAAATGCCATAATTTTTGGCATTTTATTTTCTTTTTTTTTACAGATTTCGCCACATAGAATAAGTAACCTGACATTTTATAGATTGAACCATTTTGGATGTGTCAATACCAATTATTTGTACATTTCTTTGTTTATTTCTGTTTAAACACAAAAAGCTGCGTTAAGCTGCGTTTTTGTGGCAAAACAGATTTTTGTGAAATGTGTGCTCTTCTTTGTGTAATTTTTTCCTTTTTACAGATTTAATTAACTTTTTTATTTGTTTCAGTCAGTCCCACTGTGGGACATGATTTTTCTTCACCTTGATCTCTGATCTAATGTGTTTCTGTACTCATGTACAGCAGTACATGAGATCCGGGTCAATGACTTATTGGCAGCCTGTAAGACCCAGATCATACCTGACCTCATGGTACTATGGCAATGATCGGCACTTGAGATTATCATCATGGGTGGCTGAGCTTTTAATTTCCCTTTAAGCACTTAGATACCGCTGTGGTGAAAGCGGTATTTAAGCGATTAATCGGCCCCAATTGGTACATGTATAGCTGAAACCCCTGGGATATCCACATGTGAGCCACATTATTTAAGAAATAAGTACCCTAAACGACGGCTCATTAAGGTCTTAATGCACCCAGAGACTGCTAAGAGCCTATATTTAACTTAGTGTGGCTCTCAATTTATTGACTTTTTTTTTTGTTTTTTATAAAGAAGTCTTACTATGAGTTGTGAAGTAGAAATCTACCAAAATTAAAATTTGTTAGTTCAATTCAATTTTGGCAAGAAATTTGATTGAATCAAAGATATTGGTTTCAAATCGAATTTGACTTATTAGAATAGGTAAACATAAAAAAAAATGTCGGTACATTATTCCAATTTAGGCACCCAGAAAAGTGGGACGATTTTTTTTCACTTGTCAGCCTTACGCAATCCGTATTTTTACAGTACCACCCATTAATAACTTTCAAGACTTTTCTTTATGTTACAGAATTGCAATGTATCAGAAATAATCGCATGTTTTACTTAAGCATAAAGTTTTTTTCTCACACCCATAGACTTGTATCAACCTATTTGAGAGGCAAAAAAAAGCATCTTTCCCAGACAGATTCTGTAAGTTAAAAAAAATGGTAGTGGAATAACATTGTTACAAATGCTGTCTGTTTTGTTTCACAGAGAGCACTTAGACCTAAAATATGGTTGTGTGAATGAGGCCTTATGATCAGAGGTCTCTCCAGATTCAAGATCACAATTAATATAGGGTGGTTGTCTCAATGCACTAAACAGACCTCAGGCAATACACATTATGTTGTTCGAGGCCTACACGGCACTGGAAAGCCCAATGCAAAATGAAGATGGAAGAAGAGTACATTGCATGTCATGAAGAACTAAAAAAGAACATGGAGGGAGCTGCTCAGCAATCCAGATGGTGAGCATCAGTGGTGAAACAGATGAGCAGTAACTATTATTTTTTTTCACCCTTTTGCTAGCTCTCTACAAATCAAAGGGCAATTGGGTGAATTTTGTTTTTTTCAATCACAAATTGGATTCAGAAGGATATAATTTTTTTATTAAACCTTGACATGAATTCCAATTGCCTAAAACCAATTGGCTCATCTAGAACTATTAATTTTTACAGCAAGACAATGTCATATGATGAAGAGTTAAAACTGTATTTCCTATCTTTATTAAACACTTGTCAGGAACTTAAAGTTATATCGATACATGACTTACCTGCCCAACATACATTGGCTTCTTCACTTCTTGCTCCTCGGTGACATGCAGTGGCTCCCATGACCATCCTCTCTTTACCCTTACATGATTTTCTAGTTTGAGTTCTTGAGCAGGAAGGTTGAAAAAGCTCATACTCATGATACAAGGCCATAGTATGTAAAGCTCCAACAATATAGAATTCCATGTTGAAAGGATTCTCATATTGTATATTCCAGCCGTCAAATAAAAAAATTATCCTTGAAATTTTTTCAAACAACATACATTTCAAAATGTATGTGCTTCAATCAGTCCTCTAGAGCACAAAACATCACAGTGTTCAAAACCCTAAAATGAACAAATAAAAATTCAGAAATTTATAATTAGATTTTAATTTTTATTATGTAATAGTCATTACAATGTGTATATTATGCATATACTTTATGACTTTATGTATGTATTTAAACTTATTTTTTTTTGTTCCAGTTTGCAGCTGCTCATTTGGAATTTATTCCACAGCAGAGTAAAATGCATTGTTTTCAGTAACCGGCAGTGATCATTTGTACAATGGCTATATTCAGTACTAAGATAATAAAAGTATCTTGTACTCATACATACCATTTGTCTGCATATCCAAACGTCCTCTGCTGTTTTAACTTAAAGAACATAACAATGTCCTTATAGAAAAGTCTGATCAGCTCTAATATTTGAATATAGAAGAAATACATTTATTTAAACTTAAAAAAATTAAGTCTGTAAGTCTGTATGTAAAAAATACTTTATGCTAAAATTACCAAAAAGTAAAAAAAAAAAAAAAAAGGAAAATAAATAATTTAAAAAAAGAATTTTCAAAGACTAAGCATATGGAAGATGTTTCCTCATGAGAAATATCCAGCAGATTGCATATGTAGAGAACAGTTACAGTAAAAAGAGTACGTTTTTCTTTCTTGAGGATAAATCTGTTAGACTTTTTCACATTTCATTGATACGATATCAACACTGTATTGTGTTAGATATGGGAGACATATTACAGGTCTTTTTTGAGGGACACTGATGTCTGATGAATAGTGATTGTCTAAAGTTGTGTAACCACTTTTTAAATTTATTTTAATTGTTTGTTTTAAAGGGAATCTGTCTGCAGGTTTTTCTACGGCATCTGATTGCAGCATGATGTAGGTAAAGAGGCCCTGAATTCAGTGTATATTACTTAGATTACTGCATGCAGTAGCCATGACACAATCCAAGAGTTTAGATTTTCCCTGTAGCAGTGCTGTGAGAGCTGCACCCGCCAAGACCAGGCTTTCATTGTACATTTCCATAGACAGATGTATTCATGCCTTGAACAACGGTTGGAGGATGAATGTGGCTGTGCTTGATGTCAGCATGTTACATATTTGAACGCCTAGGTAATGGACTTAAATGTGCAGCTTGCAAAATTCAGGAGCATTGCAAACCTGAGGGTGGAGGTGGGGAAGGTCAGGACCCAAAGTTAGGTAGCTGAGTAATAGTTAGAATAACAGGTAGGTAGAAAAGTGTCACAGAGCCTATTTGTGATCTGGCACAACCTAGTAAATATGCCTGTTTGTCTGATATTAGGAATGCAAGCCCAGGTATGGGATCACTACTGCAAGATGTTGCGCCTAACATGTAAGAAAACAGCTGATATGGGAAGGCAGGAAACAGGAGTGAAGCAAAACGATGGATGGTGGTAGGGGACTCTGTAATTAGGAGGACAGATAATGTCATCCACCGCCGAGACAATATATGCGGAACAGTGTGTTGTCTGCCGACTGCTAGGGTTAAGAATATTGTGGACCAGATAGACAGATTGCTTTAGATTTAGATTTAGAGGAGGTTAAAGGTCTTTAAAAATGATTACAGTAAACTAGGACAGATGCTGAAGTCCAGAATGTCAAAGGTGGTCTTTTCAGAAATACTACCAGTGCCACGAATGTCTACAGTAGAGACGGGTTGCATCTCAATAAGGAAGGTTAAAAATATTGTTTAAAGAACTGAGAGTCCACAGTGGTTGATACCCTTTGGTTGATACCACTGAGGACTCTTAGTTCTTTTAAATCTTTTTTTTCATCTCTACTGGCTAACACAGTACAAAGATATATTTTACCTGTATAAATAAGGAGGGTTTAGCTGTACTGGGGAAATAGATGGTCAGATAGATAGAGGAGCTTTTAAACTAGGATCTGGAGGAGGAAGGGTAGTTGTTCAGAAAATGGGATAGACAGAGTAGACAGAGAGAATGAAACGGTATGGGTCAATAAGGATTTAAGAGGGAGAGGGACATGCAAGAAAAGTAGGAAGGCAAGGAGTAATATATTTGTTAATAGTATTAAATGTTTTCTGGCAAAGGCAAAAATTCTTACAAACAAAATGAATGAATTGGAGACTCTTATGTCAGCCAAGTATTACGATGTGGTGGGCATTACGGAAACCTAGCTGGGTGAAAGCCATAATTGGGTGACAAATGTAAAGGGTTACACCAAATTCAGAAAGGACAGGAAGAACAAAAAAGGTGGAGAGGTGTGCATATTTGTTAAATCTAACTTGCGACTAAAGATGAGTGGCCTTGTGTTCAGATTCTCAGGGCTTGACTTTAGTTAAAAGTTCAGTTTGGGACCCAAATTTGACAGGAACCAAATATAAGTTAATCGGGTCCTGAACTTCTGTGCTGTAAAATGGTTGTATTAAGAACGAGGGGGCTGAAAAACAAAGCAAAATAGGGGAAATTGCCCTGCAAACATACGAATTTATATAATACATTTAAAAAAATGGAGTGGGATGTGGCCTATTTTTGATAACCAGCACACGTAAAACAGACAGCTGTTGGCTGCAACCCTCAGCTGTCTGATTACCTTGGCTGGTTAACAAAAATAGAGGAGATCCCAAGTCATTTTTTTATATTATTTCAATAAATAATTTTTAAAAACAGTGTGGGTTTCACCCTATTTTTGATAACCAGCCAAGGTAAAGCAGACAGCTGGGGGCTGGTATTGTCAGGTTTGGAAGACACATTGCTATTTGGTCCTTCCCGGCCTAAAAATGGAAGGCCCAGAAGTGGGGCATCCATTAGATGCGCCAATTCTGGCAATTTATTCAACTCTTCCTGCTTGCTCTGGTGTGGTTACAGTCAGGGTAATACTTGTGGGGTTGATTTTAGCTGTGAATTGACATCTGACATCAAGCCCAGGGGTTAGTAATGGATAGTCATCTATCAGACACCTCAATTAATAACCCAGCAAAGTATAGGGTTAAAAAAACCCACAGATATAGAGAAAAAAATGTTTTTTTGAATATAGACTCCCACACACACCCTGACTCACTAATTTATTACTTCAAAATAAATCCTGTAAGTTCTGACATAATCCAAACTTTAATGTCCTACAGTGTCCATCAAGTCCTATGGAGAATCATTTTGGGCACTTTCGCAGAATGACGTTTTCTAGGTCACTGCTTGTCAATGGCAGGCCCGGAATTTTTCATGAGAGTGAGAAATTCCTGGCTTGCTCCTGATAGGTAGTGACCTCTGGAGCCTTGTTCTGAGAAATTTCTCAGAATGAGGCTCAAGAGGTCACTGCTGGATGGCGATAGGTACTGTTTTAAATAGTAGCCTTCCTACTGAACTTGCAGTAGTTGTCAATTCTGATGCATCCTCAGAGTTTGCCCCATTCTCACAGTGCTATATTCCATTGAATGCACAGTGACATCAGGTATAATGATAAGTAATGAGTTGTCAAGCTGTCAAGAGTGTGCACTGTCTGTGTACAATGAAAAGAATGCGCTAACCAGTGAGACCAGGCAACCAGCCCAGACCTCTGAAAAGATGTCAGGATGTCACTGCCCTGAAACAGGATGTTATCAGTGACATGCATTTTGGTGGCTGGGCTGGTCTGTGCTTTCCCTATTTATCATATTCTTACATTTTCAATGTGACAGTGCACTCTCTTCTTGTCTCATCATTTCTCTTTAGACACAGCAAGGGAGGTTACGATTAGAGCTGAGCAATCCTGCCAAGGATCGGATTGGTTCAGAATTGCTGAGCTTGCCTGTAATCGCCAATTGGATCGGTGATCCTAGTCTATCTGATCGTCAATCCGAGCTAAACCCATTAAATTCAAAGGGAGGCAAAAGTGATGTGTTGTAAAATGGTGTAGGGGGCTGTAAAAGAAAGAAAGTAAAAAAAAAGGTTAAATCATCACATACTTACTGAGTCTCCCCAAAGCTGCACCGCTCCTTCTCGACAATTATCCCTCATCCTTATTCACTGCTTTCCCCTTCCACCGGATCTCTGATTGGCTGCCGTTGGACAACGCCCCCACATCTGAGACAGGGTCTGTGATTGGTTGGAATCACAAACGCTGTCTGTGTCTATGTCCTTTTAGCTCTTAGCTCTGTATCAAAATAAGAAGATGCAGGGGTTTTTTTTAAATTATTTAAATAAATAAATAATTTTAAAAACCTCTGTGCCCCCAATTTTGATACCCAGCCATGATAATGCCCCACAGCTGGGGGCTGGCATTTTCAGACAGGGGAGACCCATTCTTAGTCTAAATATAGCAGCCTGCAGCCACCAAGGATTGTTGCATCCATTAGATGCAACAATCCTTGCACTTTACCAGGCTCTTCCCAGGTAATTGTGTTATTGAGGCCCCCAGGTTGCTATTTTTAGGCTGATGGGGCTCAATAACCATGGGTCTCTCCATCCTGAGAATACCAGCCCCCAGCTGTTGGGCTTTATCATGCCTCGATTTCAAAATTAGGGGGACTGCATGCCATTTCTTAAAAAATTATTTATTTAAATAATTTAAGAAAGCCGCATGCGGTTCCTCCTATTTTGATACACTGCCAAGATAAACGCACGGCTGGGGGCTACAGCCTGTAGCCATGGGCGTTATCTGTGCTGGGTATCAATACTTGGGGGGACCTTAAACCAATTATTTTATTTATTTATTTTATACCACAATAGAGACCCGCAGACATGGTCTGTTATTCCATCCAATCACAGAGACTGTCTGGGGGTGATGTCCGACATAAGCCAATCAAAGACGCCGGTGAATGGAGAAAGCAATGAATATAGATGAGGGATAATCAGCGGACTCAGAAGTACAGCCATGAAAGGAGTTACAACCGTTGGAGCAGTTACAGCCGCAGGGAGACTTAGTAAGTATGTGTGCTTTGACCCTTTTTCTTCCTTTTTTTTTTACAGTGACCAATCACAGCAAAGTCAATACTTTAAATGGTTATGATGGGCAGGGAGAACACGGTTTTTGCCAACTGAACATTTACCGATCCTTGGCAAGATCGCCGACTTTTGCTGTAAATGATTTGATGTCTGGTAATAGACTTCAAGCAGTAGTGTCTGGAAACAGCTTTTTTCAATCTCATTATTGAAATAAACCTCCACACTGAGTAAACTTGCGTTTGAAACAATTAACAAAAATTCCTGCTGAAAGGTAATGGCAGGATTGGTGAGCATAGAAGATCAAATCTGCTAAATTTCAATTCACTAAATTTGTTCAAATATGGCTTGGAAAGTCAATGTGCATTGTATTTATTGGAATAGAATGGCATTGCTGGTAAAAGCCATATATTATGCTTTGAACTTTTTCGAGACCCCAGACTCGTTGGTCACCTTACTCCTCACTTTTCCTGCCACTGCAGCTCTCTGCCCTATCCTCTGCTGGCTCACTTCCTTCCTCCAGCTCTTGTCTTCTCTTCCAACTTAAGACTTCTTCCCTTCCTCAAAAGAAAGACTATGTTGTGAACTGAAATATCACATGGGCTACCTTTTTGCACATAGTTTTAGTTTTTTTCGGGGGCTGCCTTCTTTTTAATTGATATATAAATAGATAGATATCTTTTTTCTTCATCTATCCTTGTACTTCTGTAAAGTATAAGTTTATGGTATACTAGGCACATACTTCAATGTCATGCCCAGAAAGATAGCTAGTAAACTGTAAATGATAAACATAATAATAGAGATAAACTGACTTTAGGTTATTAATCCCCAATATATTTGATGCAGCAGCAAACATTTACAGAAGACATTATCTGTTTAAACAGCTGCATATCTTTATAGGGCTTGAATAAGGATTTAAAATTTCTATTTCCCTGTTGCACTACTCTTATCATTTTATTGCTCTATTCTCTTTGCAAATATAGATCTCATTCAGAGATATATCTACATCTGTCAGTTCAAATCCTTATAAATAATATGGTTAGAGAAAACATTTAACATTCTACCACCTTTGTAGCTTTAAAAGTGCCTCTAAAGCATCGCATACAATGTGCAGGATGTTCACTCTTTCTGACCTTAGTGCATCTCTAAAGTATTTTCTTCTTCAAGCAGATAACACCTTTCATCTAAAGAACCTTGTTATACACGATAATGCTTTGAATACAAAGCTTAGGTATGGCCATATATATAGAAATAAGCTGCCACATAGCGTAGATGAAATCTTATCCTCCAATATAATTAGAAAGTTTATATACAAAGTCATTGTCACATTTCTATGTTGTACGTAAACTATGGCAGCAGTGTATTTTTTAACCAATGCCTCTCCTACAATTGAGCCTAAGTATTATATTCTATTTTAAGTGGACCCTGCAAGAGTAATATCAAGTGCTGATCTTTCCCAATCACAGATTTCAGACCATAGTATGGGTTTCTGAGTGATGGTAAGTTTAACATCCCCTGCTCATAATATGCCAACTTTGTTTGTAAGTCCATTTAAAGATATGGCTATTTGGGTACAGATTTTAAGAATGATTTAATTTTGTATCCAATACCAAATAAAATGACTGTTATTTAAAGGAGAGGTAGCAAATTTTAATTTGTCACGTAGCACATTATGATATGATAAACAAATATATTAACCTCTTCAAGACATGTGCCATATACTGTATATGTACGACGCTGCAGGAAGTGTGTTCCCGTGAACTCCCTTCCAGCTACAGTGCAAATTGCTCTGGCTCACTAGGAGAGCTGGCAAAATCACTCATCATTAGTGATGGGCGGACTTGGACTATAACAGTCTGGATCCACACGGTTTCAAAGGTGCCCGAGTACTGGACCTGGGCCCAGGATTCTGGATATTGATCTGGATTTAACACTCAAGAAATGAAAAAGAAAAGAAAGAAAAGAAAAAAGAATGAAGCAAGTGCCTCAAACTTACAAAAGCTCCGGCGCAACTGTGCATTACTCCTGCGGCTGCCCATTCACTTCCTAGGCTGCTCATTATTGCTCATCTATATGCACTGCTTTCCCTGACCACCGGCCATCCTGACATCTGTGATTGGTTGCAGTTAGACGTGCCCACAGCCTGTGTGATAGCTTCTGATTGCAACCAATGGCAGGTGCGGTCTGTGGGTCAGTATCGTGGTATAAAAATAAATAAATAAAACAATTGGTGTAGGGCCACCCATATTATGATACCCAGCACAGGTAAAGCTTACAGCTACAGGCTGCAGCCCTCAGCTGTATACCTATCTTGACTCTCTATCAAAATAAAAGGAACCGCATGTAGCTTCATTTTTTTTAATTATTTAAATAAATAATTTTTAAAAATGGTGTCCGGCCCACCCCCAATTTTCATACCCAGCCATGATAAAGCCCAACAGCTGTAGGCTGGTATTCTCAGGCTGGGAAGTTCCATGGTTATTGAGCCTCTTCCCAGCCTAGTAGCTTCAGTCGGATTGTCAACATCCACGATGCGACAAAATTGCTGCTTTACTCGGCTCTTCCCAATTACCCTAGTGCTATGGCAATCAGGGTAATAAGGGGTTAATGCCAGTGCACAATTGTCATCAAGCTCAAAATTAGTGGTGGTAAAGGTCTTTGTGACCTCCACATCACTAATCCTATAAGTAAAAAGAAATAAACACAAAAATAGAGAAAAAAAATCTTTATTTGAAATAAAATACAGCACCCTCTTTCCCCTCTTTATTAATCTCAAAAAGGCCCTTGAAGTTCTGCCATAATCCACACAATATCCCACAACAGTCTTGGCTCTGCTACATCCGAGCCTGGAGAGACCGAAAACATGTCTGATCTCTCAATTCTGCAGGAAACACTGACAAGAAGGACCCGGCTGGCAGCAGTGATTTCACTCAGTTCACCGGAGGTCATTCCCGGGTTCCCAAGGTATAATCTCTGGTGACCTGAACCACTCTGGCTTAAAGTGTGGGGCCTTGCCCCAATCCCACCAGCCATTTAACACTGACAGTGCTGCATGGGGGTCGGTGAGTATGGGGCAACACTGCATGCCACAGCCCCCATCCGGCGCTGTCAATTTTAAAGGGCTGTGCCGTGCCCCGGACCCCGCCAGCCCTTTATCACTGACAATGCCTGCTGGGAATCAGAGCAGCCCTGCACAACCCCAGTCCCTGGCCAGCACTGTCACTGTTAAAGTGCAGGGCCGTGCCACACTTACTGCAAGCCCTTTAACACTGACATTGCTAGCCAGGGGAACTGGAGTGCACTCCCTGACCCCTGACCGGCGCTGTCACTGTTAATAGACTGGTGGGGTGTGGGGCATTTAACCGAACTTTAAGTGAGACTGTCGTACTCAGGTCACCAGAGCTTACACCGTGGAAAAATGAGTATGTCCGCCGGTGAACTGAGTGACATCACTGCTGCCAGCCAGGTCCCCTTTTGTAAGTGTTTCCTGGAACCTAAAGAGATAGAACATGTGTTCAGTCTCTCTAGGCTTGCATGTAGACAGGTTTTTGGTCTCTCCAGACTCGGATGTAGCAGAGCCAAGAACGTCATGGGACCTCATGTGGCTTATGTTGGACCTGCAGGAGTGTTTTGGGATTAATAAAGTGGTGAAAGAGGGTTTTTTTGTATTTTAACTCAAATAATGGATTTTTTCTGTGTTTTTGTTAATTTACTTTCACTTACAGATTAGTAATAAGAGGTCTGATAGACACCGGCCATTACTAATCTAGGGCTTAGTGGCAGCTGTGGGCTGTCATTAACTCCTGATATTATCCCAATTGTCACCAGTGCATTCGGGAAGAAGAGGGTAAAGCGCCAATCTTGTTGCATCTAATCGATGCGACAATCCAGAGTGGCTGCAGGCTGCTATTTTTAGGCTGTAAGGGGGCCAATAAGCTTTATCAGGCTTTATCTTAGCTGGGTATCAATATTGGGGAAGACCACACGCCTTTTTTTAAAATATTTATTTAAATAATTAAAAAAAAGCCACATGCAGTTATTCCTATTTTGATACACAGCCAAGTTAAGCACATGGCTGAGGGCTGCAGCCTGTAGCCGTAGGCTTTATATGTGCTGGTTATCATAATATGGGGAGGATGCTACGCCAAATATTTTATTTATTTATTTTTATACCACAATAAATGCACACAGCGCTTGTGATTGGAAGCATCAGACTCGCTGTCACTTAGAGTAGGGGCGAGTCTGACTGCAACCAATCATAGGCGCCAGTAGGCAGGAAAAGCAGTGCACACACGATTAACATAATCCACTGCACGAGAAGTGAATGTGCATCCTGGAAGCATTGTACAGCCGTGCCGGAGCCTCTGTAAGTACAGTGTGCCTACTCCTATCCCCTATCCCTTCTACCAACATCTTTAATCACCAGATTCTGGTCACCACAGACTTATATAGGGACATGAACCTGGCCCAAAGCACAGGGATCAGCCGGTCCCGGTTATCTGCAAGTCTGCTGATCACTATTCATCATCAAAACCTACAATAACACATTTACTGTTAGCAATGATTGTGGGTATTTAATGTCTGATACCCCTGTCAATTAGAGATGAGCGAGCCTCTAGAGGCTCGGGTTCGGTCCGGTTCATCGAACGGAGGCCGCGTTTGAGTTCGGTTCGGCGAGCCGTTCAACGAATTTCTCGAACCCCATTGAAATCCACGGGAGGCAAACACAAGCACATAAAAACACATTATAAATGTACACATACAGTTAGTAAACATTGCCATAACACATACCTATCCCCGCGATGTGTCCTGCACTCTGTTTCCCGCCGCTTTTCCTTCTGATAATCGCTGCATCCTCCCGGGAACCAGCACTGATGATAGGCCCTATCGTGACATCAAGATAGCATGTGACCAGTCAAGTGTCTATTATCTCATTGGCTACAGACTGGTCACTAGAGTTGAGCGCGGTTCGTGGTTCGTGGTTCTCCAGTTCTAGGCTCGAGTGATTTCGGGACATGTTCTAGATCGAACTAGAACTCGAGCTTTTTGCAAAAGCTCGATAGTTCTAGAAACGTTCGAGAACGGTTCTAGCAGCAAAAAACCAGCTAAATCCTAGCTTGGTTTCTGCTGTAATAGTGTAAGTCACTCTGTGAATCACACTATTATGACATTTCAGTGTATAGTGTGCGTGAACAGCGCCTTCAGATCACTGCTGTTTCTATAATGGCGATCGCCATTTTTTTTTTTTTTTTTCTTGTCTTCCTTCCCTAAGCGCGCGCGTCTTGTGGGGCGGGCCAGCATGTCAGCCAATCCCAGACACACACACAGCTAAGTGGACTTTTAGCCAGAGAAGCAACGGCATGTGTGATAGGATGTCCATGTCACATGTCCCTGCATTATAAAAACGAGTATCTGCCCGTCCGGACGCCATTATCTCTTTTCTGCGTCTTTGGTGTCAGACATCACTGTCGCAGCTCCGTCCTCCTGAGTCCTATCGCCGATACAGCTGTATGCGCTGCATACACAGCGTTAGACAGCTTAGGGAGAGCACTTTCTAGCAGTCCTTTTAAGGGCTCAAACCGGCAGGGTCAGAGAGCCATAGGTGACAGGTCCTGAAAACAGCAACAGCGTCTGTGTAGCCAAGGTCAGGGATTTCCTCCCTGCATTTCACCATTAGGAGGGAATAGAAAGGCAGGCTTCCATTCCTCTACCCAGAGCCCCACAATCCTGCCACTGTACCCTCTTGTCCTCTGCACACTCCAACTCATTATAACTAAGCCATTATATTAGCAAACACTCAGTGTACCTAGTGGCATCCTATCTGTGGCTATTGGACTTTGCTATAGTCCCACTAGTGCAAAGACATTTGCAGAGCGCGTCTGCCTGCATTGCACACTCCAACTCATTATAACTAAGCCATTATACTAGCAAACACTCAGTGTACCTAGTGGCATCCTATCTGTGGCTATTGGACTTTGCTATAGTCCAACTAGTGCAAAGACATTTGCAGAGCGCGTCTGCCTGCATTGCACACTCCAACTCATTATAACTAAGCCATTATACTAGCAAACACTCAGTGTACCTAGTGGCATCCTATCTGTGGCTATTGGACTTTGCTATAGTCCCACTAGTGCAAAGACATTTGCAGAGCGCGTCTGCCTGCATTGCACACTCCAACTCATTATAACTAAGCCATTATACTAGCAAACACTCAGTGTACCTAGTGGCATCCTATCTGTGGCTATTGGACTTTGCTATAGTCCCACTAGTGCAAAGACATTTGCAGAGCGCGTCTGCCTGCATTGCACACTCCAACTCATTATAACTAAGCCATTATACTAGCAAACACTCAGTGTACCTAGTGGCAACCTATCTGTGGCTATTGGACTTTGCTATAGTCCCACTAGTGCAAAGACATTTGCAGAGCGCGTCTGCCTGCATTGCACACTCCAACTCATTATAACTAAGCCATTATACTAGCAAACACTCAGTGTACCTAGTGGCATCCTATCTGTGGCTATTGGACTTTGCTATAGTCCCACTAGTGCAAAGACATTTGCAGAGCGTGTCTGCCTGCATTGCACACTCCAACTCATTATAACTAAGCCATTATACTAGCAAACACTCAGTGTACCTAGTGGCATCATATCTGTGGCTATTGGACTTTGCTATAGTCCCACTAGTGCAAAGACATTTGCAGAGCGCGTCTGCCTGCATTGCACACTCCAACTCATTATAACTAAGCCATTATACTAGCAAACACTCAGTGTACCTAGTGGCATCCTATCTGTGGCTATTGGACTTTGCTATAGTCCCACTAGTGCAAAGACATTTGCAGAGCGCGTCTGCCTGCATTGCACACTCCAACTCATTATAACTAAGCCATTATACTAGCAAACACTCAGTGTACCTAGTGGCATCCTATCTGTGGCTATTGGACTTTGTTATAGTCCCACTAGTGCAAAGACATTTGCAGAGCGCGTCTGCCTGCATTGCACAATCCAACTCATTATAACTAAGCCATTATTCTAGCAAACACTCAGTGTACCTAGTGGCATCCTATCTGTGGCTATTGGACTTTGCTATAGTCCCACTAGTGCAAAGACATTTGCAGAGCGCGTCTGCCTGCATTGCACACTCCAACTCATTATAACTAAGCCATTATACTAGCAAACACTCAGTGTACCTAGTGGCATCCTATACGTGGCTATTGGAATTTGCTATAGTCCCACTAGTGCAAAGACATTTGCAGAGCGCGTCTGCCTGCATTGCACACTCCAACTCATTATAACTAAGCCATTATACTAGCAAACACTCAGTGTACCTAGTGGCATCCTATACGTGGCTATTGGACTTTGCTATAGTCCAACTAGTGCAAAGACATTTGCAGAGCGCGTCTGCCTGCATTGCACACTCCAACTCATTATAACTAAGCCATTATACTAGCAAACACTCAGTGTACCTAGTGGCATCCTATCTGTGGCTATTGGACTTTGCTATAGTCCCACTAGTGCAAAGACATTTGCAGAGCGCGTCTGCCTGCATTGCACACTCCAACTCATTATAACTAAGCCATTATACTAGCAAACACTCAGTGTACCTAGTGGCATCCTATCTGTGGCTATTGGACTTTGCTATAGTCCCACTAGTGCAAAGACATTTGCAGAGCGCGTCTGCCTGCATTGCACACTCCAACTCATTATATCTAAGCCATTATACTAGCAAACACTCAGTGTACCTAGTGGCAACCTATCTGTGGCTATTGGACTTTGCTATAGTCCCAATAGTGCAAAGACATTTGCAGAGTGCGTCTGCCTGCATTGCACACTCCAACTCATTATAACTAAGCCATTATACTAGCAAACACTCAGTGTACCTAGTGGCATCCTATCTGTGGCTATTGGACTTTGCTATAGTCCCACTAGTGCAAAGACATTTGCAGAGCGCGTCTGCCTGCATTGCACACTCCAACTCATTATAACTAAGCCATTATACTAGCAAACACTCAGTGTACCTAGTGGCATCCTATCTGTGGCTATTGGACTTTGCTATAGTCCCACTAGTGCAAAGACATTTGCAGAGCGCGTCTGCCTGCATTGCACACTCCAACTCATTATAACTAAGCCATTATACTAGCAAACACTCAGTGTACCTAGTGGCATCCTATCTGTGGCTATTGGACTTTGCTATAGTCCCACTAGTGCAAAGACATTTGCAGAGCGCGTCTGCCTGCATTGCACACTCCAACTCATTATAACTAAGCCATTATACTAGCAAACACTCAGTGTACCTAGTGGCATCCTATACGTGGCTATTGGAATTTGCTATAGTCCCACTAGTGCAAAGACATTTGCAGAGCGCGTCTGCCTGCATTGCACACTCCAACTCATTATAACTAAGCCATTATACTAGCAAACACTCAGTGTACCTAGTGGCATCCTATACGTGGCTATTGGACTTTGCTATAGTCCCACTAGTGCAAAGACATTTGCAGAGCGCGTCTGCCTGCATTGCACACTCCAACTCATTATAACTAAGCCATTAGACTAGCAATTTTTGCTGCCAGTTTAAGGCCTGTAGTTACATTGTCAGGGATATTTATTCTTTATTATTCTGCTGTTAATAAAGCTAGACCACCACTGCAATCTACACCACCTCTCAATTTTTACTACCACATTTTCAGTCCACAATCTTGTCGCAATCAACATGAGTGGCAAAATGACAGATGCTGATGGAAAGGGGAAGAGGCGTGGTGGAAAAGGCAAAAAAGGTTTTGTCCGTGGGGAAGGTGGCAAAGCTCAATTATCATCTGCTGAAGATAGACCCTCTACCAGCTCAAGAAATTGCAATTTTTTGCCAAAAATCTCAAAATTTTTAAAATAAGTACAGTTTGGATTGTTTAGTGCTGTAGTGCACATTTGGTGCTGCTTTTTGTTTTTTCTTCATTGAATTGGTCGGTGGTTGACCTCCACCTTGCTTTGCACCCCAATTTGGGATGTATTCCATCTGTCTAGATTTTGGCGGTTGGTGACTGTTCACATGAAGTCATCGGGCTTTGTCCACAGGCTATTTGCTTCATGCAGCATTTGCTTGGACCTGTCCCGCCCACAGCCATGACTCAGTCATGGGTACGGGATTGAAATAGACCAGGTGAGTGCTGCTAAGAGCAGTTCTACTGTTCATATGTGAGGCCGTATGGCACATTTTATAAAATATTTTAGTGTAGGACTGCTTCAAATGAGATTTGCCGTGACGTGGCGAAGCAGCTCAAGAAATTGCAATTTTTTGCCAAAAATCTCAAAATTTTTAAAATAAGTACAGTTTGGAATGTTTAGTGCTGTAGTGCACATTTGGTGCTGCTTTTTGTTTTTTCTTCATTGAATTGGTCGGTGGTTGACCTCCACCTTGCTTTGCACCCCAATTTGGGATGTATTCCATCTGTCTAGATTTTGGCGGTTGGTGACTGTTCACATTAAGTCATCGGGCTTTGTCCACAGGCTATTTGCTTCATGCAGCATTTGCTTGGACCTGTCCCGCCCACAGCCATGACTCAGTCATGGGTACGGGATTGAAATAGACCAGGTGAGTGCTGCTAAGAGCAGTTCTACTGTTCATATGTGAGGCCGTATGGCACATTTTATAAAAATATTTTAGTGTAGGACTGCTTCAAATGAGATTTGCCGTGACGTGGCGAAGCAGCTCAAGAAATTGCAATTTTTTGCCAAAAATCTAAAAAATTTTAAAATAAGTACAGTTTGGAATGTTCAGTGCTGTAGTGCACATTTGGTGCTGCTTTTTGTTTTTTCTTCATTGAATTGGTTGGTGGTTGACCTCCACCTTGCTTTGCACCCCAATTTGGGATGTATTCTATCTGTCTAGATTTTGGCGGTTGGTGACTGTTCACATTAAGTCATCGGGCTTTGTCCACAGGCTATTTGCTTCATGCAGCATTTGCTTGGGACAGCCCACAGCCATGACTCAGTCATGGGTACGGGATTGAAATAGACCAGGTGAGTGCTGCTAAGAGCAGTTCTACTGTTCATATGTGAGGCTGTATGGCACATTTTATTAAAATATTTTAGTGTAGGACTGCTTCAAATGAGATTTGCCGTGACATGGCGAAGCAGCTCAAGAAATTGCAATTTTTTGCCAAAAATCTCAAAATTTTTAAAATAAGTACAGTTTGGAATGTTTAGTGCTGTAGTGCACATTTGGTGCTGCTTTTTGTTTTTTCTTCATTGAATTGGTCGGTGGTTGACCTCCACCTTGCTTTGCACCCCAATTTGGGATGTATTCCATCTGTCTAGATCAGGGGTGGGGAACCTTTTTACTGCCGGGGGCCATCTGGAAATTTCTACGAACCATCGGGGGCCGCACAAAATTATCAATGTGAAAATTACCCGGCTACATTTGGTCAAGCAATTAATTAACTCACCCCTATTGTGGTGGCCAGAGATGCTTCTCTTTGGCGCAGCGGTTAATTTTCGGTGATATTGATCATGTTGCTTCTCACAGCTGCTTTTCCAGGATTGTCTCGGTCTGGAGCAGTCAACTCTTTGTGATAATAAGATTGGTAAATCATATACATCACAACTGACACTGGGACTGCTGTGTATATATTACATCACAGGAGGGGCTGGGGGCATATACATCACATAGGAGACGCTGGAACTACTGTATATACATCACATAGGAGACGCTGGGACAGCTGTATATATTTATTAAAGAAGATGCCCCAGCATCTCCAATATGATGTATATGCCACCAGCCCCTCCTGTGATGTATATGCCCCAGTGTCTCCTCTGATGTGTATGCTCCAGCCCCACCTGTAATATATACATTACAGAAGACAATGGGGCATATACATCACAGGAGGGGCTGGGGGCATATACATCAAAGGAGGGGCTGGGGCATATATATGCCCCCAGCTCCTCCTGTGATATATGTCCCCAGTGTCTCCTGTGATGTGTATGCTCCAGCTCCACCTGTAATATATACATTACAGGAGACAATGTGGCATATACATCACAGGAGGGGCTGGGGGCATATACATCACAGGAGGGGCTGGGAGAATATATACGTCACAAAAAAGGCTGAGGACATGTACATCACTGGGAGGCATAGATATGGCTTTGGAGCGCAGACAGCACTGGGGGGCACGGATAGCAATAGGGGGGTCACGGATAGCAATAGGGGGGCACGGATAGCAATAGGGGGGCACGGATAGCAATAGGGGGGCACGGACAGCAATAGGGGGGCACAGGGGAAACTGACAACACATGCAGAGCCCAGACATTGCACTGGGGGCACAGCACTGGGGACACAGCACTGGGGGGTGGGGAGTCACACAGCCCTGGGGGAGGGGGGAGTACACAGCCCTGGGGGAGGGGGGAGTACACAGCCCTGGGGGAGGGGGGTACACAGCCCTGGGGGAGGGGGGTACACAGCCCTGGGGGAGGGGGGCACACAGACCTTGTGGAGAGGGGGGGGACACACAGACCTTGTGGAGAGGGGGGGACACAGACCTGGGGGAGGGGGGCACACAGCCCTGGGGGACACACAAACCTGGGGGACACACAACCCTGGGGAAGAAGCACACAACCCTGGTGGAGCAGACACAGAGGGAGCAGGCACACGGCAGCTGGGAAATAAGCACATAGCAGCACAGTGTGAACGGGCACACAGCACAGTTGGAGCGCACACGGGGGAGCGGGCACGGGGGAGCTGGCACAAAGAAGCGAGCACGGAGGAGCGGGCACGGGGGAGCTGTAATGGAGAAGCGGGCAAGGGTGAGCGAGCACGGGGGAGCGAGCACGTGTTAGCTGGCACGCAGCACGGGGGAGCGCGCACGGAAGAGCTGGCACGCAGCACGGGGGGAGCGCTCACCTACTAGTTGAAGCCTTCAAAGTGCTGCTGGGCTTCTGTGGGACGGGGCGAAAGTGTTAACCCCACCCACAAAATAAGTCCTGAGGACACACGCACTGACTAGCGTTCAGTAGTGAACGCTGAATGCGCGTCCTCGTAGCGCGCATGGGGATTTAAAGGGCCGGCAACCGGCAAGACGCGGCTGCCGGCAGAGTCCCGGGGGCCGTAGAAAAGGTCTTGGCGGGCCGTATGCGGCCCGCGGGCCGGAGGTTCCCCACCCCTGGTCTAGATTTTGGCGGTTGGTGACTGTTCACATTAAGTCATCGGGCTTTGTCCACAGGCTATTTGCTTCATGCAGCATTTGCTTGGACCCGTCCCGCCCACAGCCATGACTCAGTCATGGGTACGGGATTTAAATAGACCAGGTGAGTGCTGCTAAGAGCAGTTCTACTGTTCATATGTGAGGCCGTATGGCACATTTTATATAAATATTTTAGTGTAGGACTGCTTCAAATGAGATTTGCCGTGACGTGGCGAAGCAGCTCAAGAAATTGCAATTTTTTGCCAAAAATCTCAAAATTTTTAAAATAAGTACAGTTTGGAATGTTTAGTGCTGTAGTGCACATTTGGTGCTGCTTTTTGTTTTTTCTTCATTGAATTGGTCGGTGGTTGACTTCCACCTTGCTTTGCACCCCAATTTGGGATGTATTACATCTGTCTAGATTTTGGCGGTTGGTGACTGTTCACATTAAGTCATCGGGCTTTGTCCACAGGCTATTTGCTTCATGCAGCATTTGCTTGGACCTGTCCCGCCCACAGCCATGACTCAGTCATGGGTACGGGATTGAAATAGACCAGGTGAGTGCTGCTAAGAGCAGTTCTACTGTTCATATGTGAGGCCGTATGGCACATTTTATATAAAATATTTTAGTGTAGGACTGCTTCAAATGAGATTTGCCGTGACGTGGCGAAGCAGCTCAAGAAATTGCAATTTTTTGCCAAAAATCTCAAAATTTTTAAAATAAGTACAGTTTGGAATGTTTAGTGCTGTAGTGCACATTGGGTGCTGCTTTTTGTTTTTTCTTCATTGAATTGGTCGGTGGTTGACCTCCACCTTGCTTTGCACCCCAATTTGGGATGTATTCCATCTGTCTAGATTTTGGCGGTTGGTGACTGTTCACATTAAGTCATCGGGCTTTGTCCACAGGCTATTTGCTTCATGCAGCATTTGCTTGGACCTGTCCCGCCCACAGCCATGACTCAGTCATGGGTACGGGATTGAAATAGACCAGGTGAGTGCTGCTAAGAGCAGTTCTACTGTTCATATGTGAGGCCGTATGGCACATTTTATATAAATATTTTAGTGTAGGACTGCTTCAAATGAGATTTGCCGTGACGTGGCGAAGCAGCTCAAGAAATTGCAATTTTTTGCCAAAAATCTCAAAATTTTTAAAATAAGTACAGTTTGGAATGTTTAGTGCTGTAGTGCACATTTGGTGCTGCTTTTTGTTTTTTCTTCATTGAATTGGTCGGTGGTTGACCTCCACCTTGCTTTGCACCCCAATTTGGGATGTATTCCATCTGTCTAGATTTTGGCGGTTGGTGACTGTTCACATTAAGTCATCGGGCTTTGTCCACAGGCTATTTGCTTCATGCAGCATTTGCTTGGACCTGTCCCGCCCACAGCCATGACTCAGTCATGGGTACGGGATTGAAATAGACCAGGTGAGTGCTGCTAAGAGCAGTTCTACTGTTCATATGTGAGGCCGTATGGCACATTTTATATAAAATATTTTAGTGTAGGACTGCTTCAAATGAGATTTGCCGTGACGTGGCGAAGCAGCTCAAGAAATTGCAATTTTTTGCCAAAAATCTCAAAATTTTTAAAATAAGTACAGTTTGGAATGTTTAGTGCTGTAGTGCACATTTGGTGCTGCTTTTTGTTTTTTCCTCATTGAATTGGTCGGTGGTTGACCTCCACCTTGCTTTGCACCCCAATTTGGGATGTATTCCATCTGTCTAGATTTTGGCGGTTGGTGACTGTTCACATTAAGTCATCGGGCTTTGTCCACAGGCTATTTGCTTCATGCAGCATTTGCTTGGACCTGTCCCGCCCACAGCCATGACTCAGTCATGGGTACGGGATTGAAATAGACCAGGTGAGTGCTGCTAAGAGCAGTTCTACTGTTCATATGTGAGGCCGTATGGCACATTTTATACAAAATATTTTAGTGTAGGACTGCTTCAAATGAGATTTGCCGTGACGTGGCGAAGGAGCTCAAGAAATTGCAATTTTTTGCCAAAAATCTCAAAATTTTTAAAATAAGTACAGTTTGGAATGTTTAGTGCTGTAGTGCACATTTGGTGCTGCTTTTTGTTTTTTCTTCAGCAAAAGTAAGATGTCTACTACTTACCATGGACAATCCGATGTGCTCCCTTTTTTACGGACACGAACAACAGGAAGAAAGGTAGATGATGGGCAAAAAAGGAAAATGCTTGAATGGATCTCAAGTGGTCCAACAAGTGCCCTCTCAGCCACTTCAAGTACCGCATCCAAAAAACACCAGTCCTCTGAGTTGTCATCCCAATCACACTTGATTTCTCCCAGCTCTGAAGTCTCCATCAGCCCTGCACAGTATGGTGGAACTGAGATGGCAGAGTCTGCAGAGCTGTTCAGTCACACTATAGCCTGGGAATCAGAGGTCTGCTCCCAAGCTACAGTGAGTACAGAACAGGAAATGGTCTGCAGTGATGCCCAGATCCTTTGTGACTCGGATTCAGGCCGTGAGGAACAAGTTTCTGAGCATAATGTTGACCCTTTGTCACAAACTGTAACACCTGTGGTTATAGACAATGAGGAACATTCTGATGAAGATGAGACGCAGATACCCGATTGGGATGACAACTTAAATATTCGGTCAGGGCAAGAAGAGGCTCGGTCTGAGGGGGAGGGGAGTGCAAACACAACAATTGATGATGAAGTTCTAGATCCCACCTACTGTCAACCCCCTCTCAGGCACTCGAGGAGGTCAACAGAGGCGGTGGAGGAGGATGCAACCGACGACGAAGTTACCTTGCGCCTTCCTGGACAGAGTCGGAGCACTGGTAGCACGTCTACAACTGCATCCTCAGCCACCACTCTGCCTCTGAGCATTATTCGGGGTGGATCAACAGGTCGCATGGCCTCTAAGCCTTGCCTAGCCTGGTCCTTTTTTGACATAGAAAAAGATCGCCCAAATTATGTGATATGTAAAATTTGTCATGGTTCTCTTAGTACAGGTCAAAACCTCAGCAGTTTGACAACTTCTTCCATGAATCGTCACATGAATAAATATCATATGGCCCGGTGGGAAGCTCACCGTGCTGCAATGCGGCCTAGCGGAGCGAACCATCCACCGCCTGCCCCTTCCAGTGCATCCGCGCGCTCGTCATCTTCTAGGACTGTGGGGACAGCTGTCACACCTGTTTTTCCACCCACAACTTCCACCACTGTAACCGCAACAGGCAGTTTGCTTGGTAGGTCGTCAGTTGTTTTGGAAGGGGAAACAAGTGAGTGTGTACAGCTCTCTCAGACATCGATAGCACCAACTTTGGATGAAGGCAACATCATGTCTCCGCCTGCACTTTCCTCACAAAGCTGCATTTTTCCAGGGACACCCTACTCAACACCGTCTACACACAGCAGCCAGATCTCTGTCCCTCAGATGTGGTCAAATAAAAGGCCACTTCCTGCGACCCATGACAAAGCGAAGAGGTTGACTCTATCCCTCTGTAAGCTGTTGGCTACCGAAATGCTGCCTTTCCGCCTAGTGGACACACAGGATTTTAGAGACCTTATGTCTGTCGCTGTGCCCCAGTACCAGATGCCTAGTCGCCACTACTTCTCTAAGAAAGGTGTGCCCGCGCTACACCAGCATGTCGCACACAACATCACCGCTTCATTGAGAAACTCTGTGTGTGAACGGGTGCATTTCACCACCGATACTTGGACCAGTAAGCATGGACAGGGACGTTACATGTCGCTGACTGGGCACTGGGTAACTATGGTGATAGATGGTGAAGGGTCTGCTGCACAAGTTTTGCCGTCCCCACGACTTGTGTGTCAATCCTCTGTCTGTCCAAGTTCCGCCACTGCTTCTGCATCCTCCACCTCATCTGGGTCCTCCACCTCCGCCCCAAGCCTGCCTGGTCAGGCCACCAGCGTTCTCACTGCGCAGAAGGAATCACGCACCCCTCATTACTATGCTGGCAGCAGAGCGCAACGGCATCAGGCGGTCTTTAGCTTGACATGTCTTGGGAATAAGAGTCACACAGCTGAGGAGTTGTGGTCAGCTCTGCGGTCCGAGTTTAATAAATGGTTGTCTCCACTCAACCTGCAGCCTGGTAAGGCCGTGTGCGACAATGCTGCAAACCTGGGTGCGGCCCTTCGCCTGGGCAAGGTGACACACGTACCTTGTATGGCTCACGTGTTGAACCTTGTCGTGCAGCAATTTTTAACACAGTATCCCGGGCTAGATGGCCTTCTGAACAGGGCACGAAAACTGTCTGCTCACTTCCGCCGTTCAAGCGCCGCAGCTGAGCGACTTGCATCGCTCCAGAAGTCTTTCGGCCTGCCGGTTCATCGCCTGAAATGCGATGTGCCGACACGCTGGAATTCAACTCTCCACATGTTACAGCGACTGTGGCAGCACCGCCGAGCCCTGGTGCAATACGTCATGACGTATAGCCTGGGCCAACGAGATGCAGAGGTGGGGCAGATCACCCTGATGGAGTGGTCTCAGATCAAGGACCTATGCACCCTTCTGCACAGTTTCGACATGGCGACGAATATGTTTAGCGCTGACAATGCCATTATCAGCATGACGATTCCAGTCATTTACATGCTGGAACACACGCTAAACACTATTCGGAGTCAGGGGGTGGGACAACAGGAAGGGGATGAACTACAGGAGGATTCATATGCGCAAGGGACAACAACATCACCAAGGTCCAGACGTTCATCATCACCAACGCGCCAGGCATGGGAGCATGGGGGACAGGGATAAACCAGGGCGCATGGTAGCAGGCGAGATGTTGAGGAAGGTGCAGGAGGACATGAAGAAATGGAGGACGAACTGTCCATGGACATGGAAGACTCAGCAGATGAGGGAGACCTTGGTCAAATTTCAGTTGAAAGAGGTTGGGGGGAGATGTCAGAGGACGAAAGAACGGTTAGCACCTCTATGCCACAAACACAGCGTGGACTTGGTCCGCATGGCTGCGCAAGACTCATGAGTGCCTTCTTGTTGCACTACCTCCAACATGACCCTCGTATTGTCAAAATTAGAAGTGATGATGACTACTGGCTTGCCACACTATTAGATCCCCGGTACAAGTCCAAATTTTGTGACATAATTCCAGCCATAGAAAGGGACGCACGTATGCAGGAGTATCAGCAGAAGCTGTTACTCGATCTTAGATCCGCTTTTCCACCAAACAACCGTGCAGGTGCAAGGAGTGAATCTCCCAGTTGTAACTTGACAAACATGGGACGGTCTCGTCATCTTCAACAGTCTACACGTACCAGTAGGACCGTATCTGGTGCTGGTAACAGCAATTTTATGAAATCTTTTCATAATTTTTTTAGACCCTCCTTTGCAAGGCCACCAGAGACAACAAGTCTGACACATAGTCAACGGCTGGAGAGGATGATACAGGAGTATCTCCAAATGAACATCGATGCCATGACTGTGCAACTGGAGCCTTGCTCCTTTTGGGCTTCAAACCTAGAAAAATGGCCAGAGCTATCAACTTACGCCTTGGAGATTTTGTCGTGTCCAGCTGCCAGCGTTGTCTCTGAACGTGTCTTCAGTGCAGCTGGGTGTGTGCTGACAGATAAGCGCACGCGTCTGTCCAGTGACAATGTGGACAGACTGACGTTCATCAAAATGAACAAGTCATGGATCCAGAAGGAATTTACAACCCCTGTGTCATCCTGGGGAGAGTAAATGCTTGTGGATTTGGAATGTGCTTGATGCAAATCTAGCTGTGAAGTGTACAACTAGGGCACAAGTGCTGCCACTGAATGGGTGGGTGTGTGTGGGGCACAATTTTTGGAAAAAAGGGAGACTCCGCTTGGAGTAACCCTTGCTTACATTGTTTTTAAAAGAAGCCAAGATGAACAAGTCATGGGTCAGCAAAGACTTTATCTACCTACCCCGGTGTCATCCTGGGGACGGTTAATTATGACGTATTTTTGAATGTGCTTGATGCAAATCTAGCTGTGAAGTGTACAACTAGGGCACAAGTGCTGCCACTGAATGGGTGGGTGTGTGTGGGGCACAATTTTTGGAAAAAAGGGAGACTCCGCTTGGAGTAACCCTTGCTTACATTGTTTTTAAAAGAAGCCAAGATGAACAAGTCATGGGTCAGCAAAGACTTTATCTACCTACCCCGGTGTCATCCTGGGGACGGTTAATTATGGCGTATTTTTGAATGTGCTTGATGCAAATCTAGCTGTGAAGTGTACAACTAGGGCACAAGTGCTGCCACTGAATGGGTGGGTGTGTGTGGGGCACAATTTTTGGAAAAAAGGGAGACTCCGCTTGGAGTAACCCTTGCTTGCTGTGTTTTTAAAAGAAGCCAAGATGAACAGAGCTGGGATCAGGAAAGACTTTGCTACCTACTCCGGTGTCATCCTGGGGACGGTTAATTATGGCGTATTTTTGAATGTGCTTGATGCAAATCTAGCTGTGAAGTGTACAACTGGGGCACAACTGCTGCCACTGAAGGGGTGGGTGTGTGTGGGGCCCAATTTTTGGAAAAAAGGGAGACTCCGCTTGGAGTAACCCTTGCTTGCTGTGTTTTTAAAAGAAGCCAAGATGAACAGAGCTGGGATCAGGAAAGACTTTGCTACCTACTCCGGTGTCATCCTGGGGACGGTTAATTATGGCGTATTTTTGAATGTGCTTGATGCAAATCTAGCTGTGAAGTGTACAACTAGGGCACAAGTGCTGCCACTGAATGGGTGGGTGTGTGTGGGGCACAATTTTTGGAAAAAAGGGAGACTCCGCTTGGAGTAACCCTTGCTTGCTGTGTTTTTAAAAGAAGCCAAGATGAACAGAGCTGGGATCAGGAAAGACTTTGCTACCTACTCCGGTGTCATCCTGGGGACGGTTAATTATTGCGTATTTTTGAATGTGCTTGATGCAAATCTAGCTGTGAAGTGTACAACTAGGGCACAAGTGCTGCCACTGAATGGGTGGGTGTGTGTGGGGCACAATTTTTGGAAAAAAGTGAGACTCCGCTTGGAGTAACCCTTGCTTACATTGTTTTTAAAAGAAGCCAAGATGAACAAGTCATGGGTCAGCAAAGACTTTATCTACCTACCCCGGTGTCATCCTGGGGACGGTTAATTATGGCGTATTTTTGAATGTGCTTGATGCAAATCTAGCTGTGAAGTGTACAACTGGGGCACAACTGCTGCCACTGAAGGGGTGGGTGTGTGTGGGGCCCAATTTTTGGAAAAAAGGGAGACTCCGCTTGGAGTAACCCTTGCTTGCTGTGTTTTTAAAAGAAGCCAAGATGAACAGAGCTGGGATCAGGAAAGACTTTGCTACCTACTCCGTTGTCATCCTGGGGACGGTTAATTATGGCGTATTTTTGAATGTGCTTGATGCAAATCTAGCTGTGAAGTGTACAACTAGGGCACAAGTGCTGCCACTGAATGGGTGGGTGTGTGTGGGGCACAATTTTTGGAAAAAAGGGAGACTCCGCTTGGAGTAACCCTTGCTTGCTGTGTTTTTAAAAGAAGCCAAGATGAACAGAGCTGGGATCAGGAAAGACTTTGCTACCTACTCCGGTGTCATCCTGGGGACGGTTAATTATGGCGTATTTTTGAATGTGCTTGATGCAAATCTAGCTGTGAAGTGTACAACTAGGGCACAAGTGCTGCCACTGAATGGGTGGGTGTGTGTGGGGCACAATTTTTGGAAAAAAGTGAGACTCCGCTTGGAGTAACCCTTGCTTACATTGTTTTTAAAAGAAGCCAAGATGAACAAGTCATGGGTCAGCAAAGACTTTATCTACCTACCCCGGTGTCATCCTGGGGACGGTTAATTATGGCGTATTTTTGAATGTGCTTGATGCAAATCTAGCTGTGAAGTGTACAACTGGGGCACAACTGCTGCCACTGAAGGGGTGGGTGTGTGTGGGGCCCAATTTTTGGAAAAAAGGGAGACTCCACTTGGAGTAACCCTTGCTTGCTGTGTTTTTAAAAGAAGCCAAGATGAACAGAGCTGGGATCAGGAAAGACTTTGCTACCTACTCCGGTGTCATCCTGGGGACGGTTAATTATGGCGTATTTTTGAATGTGCTTGATGCAAATCTAGCTGTGAAGTGTACAACTAGGGCACAAGTGCTGCCACTGAATGGGTGGGTGTGTGAGAGTGCGAGGTACTGAAGTAAAGGGAGGCGACTGAAGATAAGTGTGGCATAGTTTTAACACAATCTCATAGTGGTGATAACTGTAACTGTTTAATTTCATTAGGGATTTGTTGTCTGTGTCTGTCTGGGGTACTGTGAAAAAGCAAAAAAAAAAAAAAAGTGTGTCTAGTGATTTAGTCAGTAGTATTAGCCACACTTGTTTCTAGAAGCTTCTAGCAGCTTCTAGTAGTCCTTGTAGAACTATATATACCAGCCAGAGCAAGCGAGGTGCTGAGAGTGCGAGGTACTGAAGTAAAGGGAGGCGACTGAAGATAAGTGTGGCATAGTTTTAACACAATCTCATAGTGGTGATAACTGTAGCTGTTTAAGAAGAGAAGAGTCGCCGTAAGCTGATCGATTGCTGGGACTTGCCGGGTCTCGCTGTTTGAGGACATCGCAAAACCTTTCGCCTGTCATACGCTACATCAGCATTATGGAAGAGAAGAAAATCCACATGGTCACCTGCAACACATGCTACATGTTTACGGATCTGCCGCACAAAAAATCCAACTTCACCTGTCAAAAGTGCAAACTTGTTGCCCTCTTAGAGGAAAAGGTGCAGGGACTGGAAGAAAGAATAGCAACTTTGAAGCTAATTAAAGAACATGAGGACTTCTTGGACGAGGCAGAAGCAACAATTCAGGATATGGAAAGTGAGAAAAGCTTCAGAACACATACAGAGGCTGAAAAGTGGACACATGTGACCAAAAGAAGCCAGCGGATCAAGTGGTCGGCACCACCCACACAGCTTAGCAACCAATATGAAGCCCTCATGCTGGAGAACGAAAATGGCACAGCTCAGGATGATACCGTCTCTACAGGAGAAGACACAGTATCATCAAAAGAAGTTACTTTGTCAACAAAAGCAGAAACAAAAGACACTCAAAAACACTCAGGAGCAAAATGCAGTGCATCCAGAAAGAAAAGAAGAGTGGTAGTTATGGGCGACTCACTACTAAGAGGCACGGAGGCAACTATCTGCAGGCCGGACATAACCGCCCGAGAAGTATGCTGCCTACCGGGAGCAAAAATCAAGGATGTGGCCAACAGGATACCAACTATCCTCGGATCCAAGGACGAATACCCGTTCCTATTGATACATGTAGGAACAAACGACACGGCAAGAAATGATCTACCAACTATTTGTGAAAATTTTGAAATTCTGGGGAAGAAAATTAAGGAACGGAACGTACAGGTTGTTTTCTCATCAATCCTCCCAGTCGATGGCCATGGTGTCAGAAGATGGAATAGGATACTAGATTTGAACAACTGGCTACGACGGTGGTGCAGGCAGCAAGGATTTGGATTCTTGGACCATGGAGTGAATTACCTCTACGATGGACTTCTCGCAAGAGACGGGATACACCTCACAAAACCTGGGAAACACACGTTCGCCAGAAGGCTTGCCACACTCATCAGGAGGGCTTTAAACTAGAAGAAGAGGGGATGGGAGAAAAAACAGCAGACAAGAACATGCAACAGAAGGACAAACTAATCAAGGAAACTAGATGCCGTAAAGAGGACCCAAGACAGGGTAATCAGAAGGAAGCTAAGAAAAGGGGAGCAAAACTTCTTTCCTGCATGCTGACCAATGCAAGAAGCCTGACCAATAAGATGGAGGAACTGGAGCTGGTAATGTATGAGGAGAAATACGACATAGTAGGAATAACTGAGACATGGTTAGATGATAGTTATGACTGGGCGGCTAACCTGCAAGGATATGAATTGTTTAGGAGGGATCGTAAAAAAAGGAAAGGGGGTGGAGTCTGTCTATATATAAAGTCCAGTTTAAAGCCCAGACTAAGAGAAGATATTCAAGAGGGAAATGAAGAGGTGGAGTCTCTATGGGTAGAGATACAAGGAGAGAAAACTAATAAAATCCTCATAGGGGTTTGTTATAAGCCACCAAATATAACAGAAACCACTGAAAATGTATTATTGAAACAAATAGACAAAGCAGCAAATCACAATGAGGTGATTATTATGGGGGACTTCAATTACCCCGATATAGACTGGGAAACTGAAACCTGCGTATCTCAGAAAGGAAACCGGTTTCTGTCAGTAACTAAGGATAATTATCTGTCCCAACTTGTGCCGGGCCCAACTAGAGGGGCAGCCCTTCTGGACTTAATTTTAAGCAACAGGCCAGATAGAATAACAGACGTACGAGTGGATGGGCACCTAGGGAATAGTGACCACAATATAATACAATTCCACTTGTCCTTCAGTAAGGTGCCTTGGAGGGGGGTTACAAAAACGCTGAATTTCAGGAAAGCAAAGTTTGATCAGCTTAGAGAAGACCTTCGCCAAATTGATTGGGACAATGTCCTCAAAAATGGGAGCACAGAAAATAAGTGGGAAATTTTTAAATCGGTATTAAACACCCACTGCGAGCTAGCCATACCATACAGAAATAAAAGGGCTAGGAACAGGAGAAAACCAATGTGGCTAAATAAGGATGTAAAAGGGGCAATGAATAATAAGAAAAAGGCATTTAAAAAGCTAAAACAAGAAGGCAGCGAGGAAGCATTAAAAATATATAGAGAAAAAAATAAAATGTGTAAAAAACAAATACATTTAGCAAAAGTAGAAACTGAGAGACTCATTGCTAAGGAAAGCAAAGCAAATCCCAAACTATTCTTTAATTATATAAACAGAAAAAAGATTAAAATTGATGGTGTTGACCCTTAAAGAATAATGAGGGTAAAATCATAGAAAGCGATGTGGGAAAAGCAAATGTTTTAAATACTTTTTTCTCAACTGTGTTCACACAAGAAAAGCATATGCCAGGGGAAATGCAGAGTGATCATGTAAATGCCCCATTAAGTATGACCTGCCTAACCCAGGAAGAAGTGCAGAACCGACTTAGTAACATTAAAATTGACAAATCACCAGGCCCTGATGGCATTCACCCTCGGGTATTAAGGGAGTTAAGTAATGTGATAGACAGGCCTCTATTCCTTTTATTTAAAGACTCTATAGAAACTGGGTCTGTTCCACTGGATTGGCGGCTAGCAAATGTGGTACCAATATTCAAAAAAGGGTGCAAAAGGGAACCTGGAAACTATAGGCCGGTAAGCTTAACATCTGTTGTGGGTAAAATGTTTGAAGGGTTTTTAAGGGATACTATTATGGAATGTCTCAATGTTAATAACTGTTTAACTCCATATCAACATGGATTTATGAAGGATCGCTCCTGTCAAACTAACCTGATCAGCTTCTATGAGGATGTAAGCTCTCACATGGACCGAGGAGAATCATTGGATGTCATTTATCTCGACTTCGGTAAAGCATTTGACACTGTCCCACATAAAAGACTGCTAAGTAAAATGAGAAAGCTTGGGCTCGGGGAAAATGTGTGTAGATGGGTAGGTAGCTGGCTTAGTGGTAGAAAACAAAGAGTGGTTATTAATGGTGCATACTCAGATTGGGCCAGGGTTACTAGTGGGGTGCCACAGGGGTCTGTATTGGGCCCCCTACTATTTAATATATTTATTAATGATCTGGTGGATGGTTTACAGAGTAAAATATCAGTATTTGCAGATGATACAAAACTATGTAAGGTAGTTAACACAAAGGAAGACAGTTTGCAACTACAGATGGATTTGAGTAAATTGGAGAATTGGGCTGAAAAATGGCAAATGAGGTTTAACACAGATAAGTGTAAGGTTATGCACATGGGAAGGAGAAACAGATGCTACGATTACTTACTAAATGGGAAACTGCTGGGGAAATCAGACATGGAAAAAGACTTAGGCATCTTAGTGAATAAGAATCTAAATTGGAGTGCCCAGTGTCAGGCAGCAGCCACCAAAGCAAATAGGGTGATGGGATGCATTAGAAGAGGTCTGGGGGCACGAGATGAAAACATCATTCTCCCTCTGTACAAATCACTAGTCAGACCACACTTGGAGTATTGTGTGCAATTTTGGGCGCCGGTGCTGAAGAAAGACATTACTGAACTTGAAAGGGTTCAGAGGCGGGCTACTAAAATAATAAATGGAATGGGTGCATTACAATACACGGAAAGGTTATCAAAATTAGGTCTATTTACTCTAGAAAAGAGAAGACTTAGGGGAGACCTAATAAATATGTACAAATATATCAGAGGGCCATATAGAGATCTCTCCCATGATCTGTTTGTACCAAGGACTATGACAAGAACAAGGGGGCATTCTTTTCGATTGGAGGAAAGAAAATTCCTACATCAGCATAGAAGAGGGTTCTTCACGGTAAGAGCAGTGAGGCTCTGGAACTCTCTTTCTGAGGAAGTGGTGATGGCCAACTCACTGAATGAATTTAAGAGAGGAATGGATGCATTTCTTGTTAGCAAAAGTATAGAAGGTTATAAATAGCATAATCTTACAGGTAGATAGAAGAGCGACCTAGATTATTAGAGGAATGGGGGGGCTGCAATACCAAGACAGGTTATTAAACTTGGGGTTAGTTAGTTAGGAAAAACAAAGGCTTAGGGGGATCTAATCACAATGTATAAATATATGAGGGGACAGTACAGAGACCTTTCCAAAGATCTCTTTACACCTAGGCCTGCGACTGGAACACGGGGGCATCCGCTACGTCTTGAGGAAAGAATGTTTATTCATAATCACAGATGAGGATTCTTTACTGTACGAGCAGTGAGACTATGGAGCTCTCTGCCGTATGATGTTGTAATGAGGGATTCACTAGTAAAATTTAAGCAGAGCCTGAACGCATTTCTTGAAAAATATAATATTACCAGTTATGTATATTAGATTTTATGACAGGGTGTTGATCCAGGGAACTAGTCTGATTGCCATATGTGGAGTCAGGAAGGAATTTTTTTCCCCATTGGAGCTTATTTGACACATTGGGGTGTTTTTGCCTTCCTCTGGATCAACATGTTAGGCTACGGGTTGAACTAGATAGACTTAGAGTCTCCCTTCAACCTTAAAGACTATGAAACTATGAAACTACACAATTTTTGGAAAAAAGGGAGACTCCGCTTGGAGTAACCCTTGCTTGCTGTGTTTTTAAAAGAAGCCAAGATGAACAGAGCTGGGATCAGGAAAGACTTTGCTACCTACTCCGGTGTCATCCTGTTGACGGTTAATTATGGCGTATTTTTGAATGTGCTTGATGCAAATCTAGCTGTGAAGTGTACAACTAGGGCACAAGTGCTGCCACTGAATGGGTGGGTGTGTGTGGGGCACAATTTTTGGAAAAAAGTGAGACTCCGCTTGGAGTAACCCTTGCTTGCTGTGTTTTTAAAAGAAGCCAAGATGAACAGAGCTGGGATCAGGAAAGACTTTGCTACCTACTCCGGTGTCATCCTGGGGACGGTTAATTATGGCGTATTTTTGAATGTGCTTGATGCAAATCTAGCTGTGAAGTGTACAACTAGGGCACAAGTGCTGCCACTGAATGGGTGGGTGTGTGTGGGGCACAATTTTTGGAAAAAAGGGAGACTCCGCTTGGAGTAACCCTTGCTTGCTGTGTTTTTAAAAGAAGCCAAGATGAACAGAGCTGGGATCAGGAAAGACTTTGCTACCTACCCCGGTGTCATCCTGGGGACGGATAAGAATGGCGTATTTTTGAATGTGCTTGATGCAAATCTAGCTGTGAAGTGTACAACTGGGGCACAACTGCTGCCACTGAAGGGGTGGGTGTGTGTGGGGCCCAATTTTTGGAAAAAAGGGAGACTCCGCTTGGAGTCACCTTGCGGTGTTTTACATGACTTTAGAAGGGCGTGCCATGCCTATATCTGTGTGTCCTCCTCTTTTTCCTTGTCCAGCTCTTTTGTTTTCGCATGAGTATATGTCCTTGTCACTTTCCCATGTGTTTGTGTTGTGTTGTGAGTTGTTTGCCACCTTTTGGACACCTTTGAGGGTGTTTTCTAGGTGTTTTTCTGTGTTTGTGATTGCCTGCCATTGTTTCCTATTGGCTCGAGTTCGGTTCGTCGAACATTCGACAAGCCGAACTCGAACGGGACCTCCGTTCGGCGAACCGACCTCGAGCCGAACCGGGACCGGTTCGCTCATCTCTACTGGTCACATGGCTATGACGTCATGCTAGGTCCTGTCATTGGATCTCTCCGGTACACGGTGCACGTTTGTGTATCTCCGTGTACCGGCGTCATGCTCTGGCACATGGTCGACTCCCCGTTCTGCTTCCCCGTTCCGTTATTCACCGGCTGCCACAGCCGGTCAATAACGGAGATCACCATTGCTATAGCAACGCGCCTGTCAGCGGTGACGTCACCGCTAACAGCCAGCAGCTTCTGGTCACTCACGGAGTGAAAAAATTGCACGGGGAACAGCAGCGTCTTTCTTTCATGCAGCGCTGCTGATGTAGCAGAGCTGCATGAGTTGAAGGAGAAAGAAGACAGAAGAGCAGGATCGTGGAGGGATAAGAGGGAGTAATAAACATGGAGTCTCTAAGTGTGTCTGTGTATTTATTTCTATTAAAGTATTTTTTCTCTGTGTGGTGTCTTTTTTTTAACCCTTTATTGGAGATTCTTAATGGCTCCGTCAAACTTGCCTGACATTAAGAATCTCTGACTTAATACTAGCTAGTAAAATAAAACTAGTATTAATTCATTATTACCCAGTGAGCCACCAGCATCAGGGCAGCTGGAAGAGTTGGATATGTGACTCCCTGGACCCCAGGGGTCACAGTACACTAACAACACACCCCCCCCTCCCCCGGCCAGGTACACCAGTCAAACAAAATCCTTGTTGCCTCCCTCCAGGGTCTGATGTCCACACCAGGTGGGGCGGAGTCAGGCGGTTGGCCCGACCCACCGAGGAGTACACAGGCCTGGAGGCGAGAAAAAGTCACTGGTTGAAGGGAGAGTTGAAGTTGAGAGGTGGAAGTGAGAGGAGCAAAGACTGTATGTGTCTGGGTTGGAGCCCAGGCACGATCAGCTAGGTCGGCAGATGGTGGTGGCCGTCTGCAGGAGTTGGTGGAGGTCAGCGGAACCGTAGGACCGGGGTCGGGCGGTGGCCCGCTGGTACCGAACCTGGGAGCAGATTGAAGCCAAGCACCAAGGCAGGGTACTCAGACCCCGACTAGGCTAGGAGCCACCGTAAAGGTCAAATTCTCTAATTGCGGTCTGGACCTCAGGGGTTCATTCCCAACCAAGTCCCATCAGAAGGCAACAACCCAACCCGTTCGGATAAGAGCCACCGCCAAGGGCCAGAGATCCAAGAGCCAGCGCCTGCGGGCAAAACGGGCTCTCCCGATACGTACACGCCGGGGAGCGGACTACACGTGGGAAGCCATAGGAGTCAAACACATATACAGGTGCAGGAAACAACAGCCACCATCAACCTGTCTGGGGAGAGTGAGAACACCGCAGCCAGCTGCGGGCCCCGTCCATCCAGCCATTTGGTTTACCAGAGACTCTGTCTATCTGTGTCTGAGTGAGTACAACAGTGACATCCGGCACCGCGCTGCACCGCAACGTTGCACCCGCGCCCACGCTGCCTCCCCGCATCCGGCACCTGCATCTATACCTTCCCTCCCCAACCAGGGCCCCGGGACCAACAACCCCTACCCACGGAGGTGCTAACACCTCAGCTGCTCTCCGCCATCGCTCCCGGGAACCTCCGTCACGAGCAGCGGTGGTGCCAAACCATCACAACAATCCCATGGGTGGCGTCACAACCGACATCCCACCACAAACCTCCCCTTTTCACTCGTGGGCGAGAAGGCGCTGCTCGAGCCCCCGGGTACGGCCCCGTGCTTGAGCCGCCGAGGAGCGACAGCACCGGACCCGAGCACCAGCGAACCCCCAGATGAGCGGCGTTCCCAACCCCTACGCCCACGACAGATACAGCGCCAGATGATGGCGCTTCTATGAAAGCGCCATTTTTTAGGGCGGCTGCGGATTGCAATTAGCAGCAGAGGGGCCCAGAAAGCTCGGGCTAACCTGTGCTGCGGATTCCAATCCCCAGCTGCCTAGTTGTACCTGGCTGGACACAAAAATGGGGCAAAGCCCACGTCATTTGTTTTTAACTATTTCATGAAATTCGTGAAATATTTAAAAAAATGGGCTTCCCTATATTTTTGGTTCCCAGCCAGGTACAAATAGGCAGCTGGGGGTTGGGGGCAGCCCATAGGTGCCTGCTGTACCTGGCTAGCATACCAAAATATGGCAAAGCCTACGTCATTTTTTTGGTGGGCAAAAAATTCCTGCATACAGTCCTGGATGGAGTATGTTGAGCCTTGTAGTTCTGCAGCTGCTGTCTGCTCTCCTCCATACAGACAGACAGCAGCTGCAGAACTACAAGGCTCAGCATACTACATCCAGGACTGTATGCAGGAGTTTTTTGCCCCCAAATTATGTGGCCTTTGCCATGTTTTTGTATGCTAGCCAGGTACAGCAGGCAGCTACGGGCTCCCCCAACCCCCAGCTGCCTATTTGTACCCGACTGGGAGCCAAAAATATAGGGAAGCCCTTTTTTTTATTAATTATTTCATGAATTTCAAGAAATAGTTTAAAAAAAAAATGACGTGGGCTCAGCATACTACATCCAGGACTGTATGCAGGAGTTTTTTGCCCCCAAATTATGTGGCCTTTGCCATGTTTTTGTATGCTAGCCAGGTACAGCAGGCAGCTACGGGCTCCCCCAACCCCCAGCTGCCTATTTGTACCCGACTGGGAGCCAAAAATATAGGGAAGCCCTTTTTTTTATTAATTATTTCATGAATTTCAAGAAATAGTTTAAAAAAAAAATGACGTGGGCTTCGCCCAAATTTTGTGTCCAGCCAGGTACAACTAGGCAGCTAGGGATTGGAATATGCAGCTCAGGGTGCCCAAGCTTTCTGGGCACCCATGCTGCGAATTGCAGTCCGCAGCCAACCCAGAAAATGGCGCTTTCATAGAAGCGCCATCTTCTGGCGCTGTATCCAACTCTTCCAGCTGCCCTGAAGCCGGGTGGCTCGCTGGGTAATAATGGGGTTAGGGCTAGCTGTATATTATCAACTGGCCCTAAGCCCGAAATTCATGGTGTCACGCCAATTTTAGACATGGCCACCATGAATTTCTAGTACCGATAAAAAGAACCACACACACAGAAAAATATTTTTAAAATAAATAAAACACAACACAATTAGTGTCTTCATCTTTATTGAAATAAAGAACCCCCCTCCGCAGTAATCCTGGGTCAAGGGTCCCGCGCCGTCCAATCCGGATCCAATATCATCTGATCAGTTTGCTGGAAGGCAAGGCGATCAGATGATGTGTCAGGTTCAAGGGCCTGAATCACATGACACAGCAGCTGATTGTATAAACGGCTTTTATACAATCAGCTGATTTATCAGTGCAAAAACAAAAAGCAAACTACACACTTCAGTACAGACTCCTGTCCGACAGCATCAGCTGATAGTTTAGCCGGCCGTGCGGTATAAAGCCGGCCACACCGCTCGACTTATAGTGTCAGCTGATTCTGTCAGGTGACCGCATCAGCTGATCATCGCCAGGTCTGAGAAAGAGAGAGAGAAAGAAGAGAGAGAGAGAAAGAAGAGCGAGAGAGAAAGAAAGAAGAGAGCGAAAGAGAGAAAAAAGAGAGCGAAAGAGAGAAAGAAGAGAGAGAGAAAGAGATAAAGAAGAGAGAGAAAGAGATAAAAAATAGAGAGAGAAAGAGAGAGAAAGAGAGAAAAAAGAGAGAGAAAAAGAGAGAAGGAAGAGAGAGAAAGAGAGAAAAAGAGAGAGAGAAAGAAGAGAGAGAAAGAGAGAAAAAGAGAGAGAGAAAGAAGAGAGAGAGAGAAAGAAGAGAAAGAAGAGAGAGAAAGGAGAGAAAGAAAGGAGAGAGAGAAAGGAGAGAGAGAAAGGAGAGAGAGAGAGAGAGAGAAAGAAAGGAGAGAGGGAGAGAGAGAAAGACAGCGAGAGAGTTCACAGCTGATGTCCGGCTCCTCCCCTCAGTGCATAATTAAATTATAATTATAAATATATTATAAATATATTATAAATATAATTTAAAATGGAAAAAAAAAAAATTTAAACTGGGACTAGAGCTCGACTAGAACAACCTAATACTTCTTAGGTGAGCCCTCTATCCACTCAGCTACTGACACTATTGATAAAAATAAAGTCTGCAATGCTGAAGTCTCTGCTGATCGTGCGATTCACTTCATTGCTACATGGAGCTGATGGAGCACTCGTGTTCTGAAGCAGAGCTGACAGTGTCGTGTGGATTACGTCGGACCTGGAGGGGTATTGGAGGATTTTAATAAAATGCTGAAACAGGGTGTTTTTTTGTCTTTTATTCCAAATAAAAGATTTTTCGCTGTGTGAGTTTATTTACTTTCACTTTATAAATAGATAATAATTATAATTAAAAAAAGTTACTTACCAAGACTAGAAATCACAACCTCATGCTTCTTAGGCGAGTGCTCTATCCACTAGTCTACTGCTTCTAATGATAAAGATAGGCGGATTTGGTAATCTTGACTTCTGCATTGCTGAAGTCTCTGCTGACCACGCAATTCACTTCATTGCTACGTGGAGCTGATAACTAAGAGCACTCGTGTTCAGTAGCAGAGCTGACCGTGTCGTGTGGATTACGTCAGACCTGGAGGGGTATTTGTGGGTTAATAAAGGGGTGAAAGAGGGTGATTTTTTGTCTTTTATTCTAAATAAAGGATTTTTCGGTGTGTGTGTTTCTTTACTTTCACTTTAAGTTTAATCATGGAAGGTATCTCGGGGAGACGCCTGGCATGATTAAACTCATTATTTCCCCGATAACACCACACCAGGGCAATTCGGGATGAGCTGGGTGAGTCCCCCAGGACAGTCGCATCTAATAGATGCAGCTATTCCAGGCGGCTGCTGGGTGATATTGTTAGGGTGGTGGGCTCCCGATAATGTGGTGTGCTCCATCCTGACAATACCAGCCTCCAGCCGTGTGGCTTTATCCTGGCTGCTATCAAATATGGGAAAAAACGCATTTTTTTTATTATTATTTATTTATTTTACTGCACGATATAGACCCGCCCGCCGGCGGCTGTTATTGGTTGCAGTGACAAAGCTTTCACTCAGCTTTGGGACGTGTCTGACTGTAACCAATCATAGGCGCCGGTGGGTGGGGAAAGCATGGAATAACTAATTGACTAATGAAGCGGCAGCCATTTTCTAAAGAGGAAAAGACACCGCAGATTTGTGACAGACGTGGAGCTAGGGACGCAGGACGCATGCAGACAGCAACATGTGCACATAGCCTTACTGTGAAAGGCCACGTTTATGGTGATCAAACTGTTCTCGAACCTAACTCGAACTGTCGAGCTTTTAGCAAAAAGCTCGACATCGATCTCGAGCACCCCCCAAAATCACTCGAACATGAAATTGGCAAACCTCGAACCTCGAACATCGCTCAACTCTACTGTCAATAGCTCCCTCCTATCTCTGATCGACCCAACATGATTGCAGTTGCATTATGCCGAAGGTCTCCATGAGGACCATGAGGCCAAATACTGGCTGCAGGGTCACCCAGGTGCAGTGACCTGCAAGGTCCTGTTTTGAGCAGGACCTGACATGCCACCTACCTGTGTTCTATTCATTGATCCAATACCCTGCAATGTTAAAGTATTAAAATGTTATTTAAATCACAAAATAAACAACAAAAGAAATTTAAAAAAATATTATACCAGTAAATAAATATTTTTTACAGTATGTAACAACAAAAATGAACAAATAAACTACACACATTTGGCATCAGCTCGTTTCTAGAAAACACCCATTGAGTCAAAATCATTGCTACAGCTGTAGATAAATTCCAATAGGGGTGTAATTTCAAAATGGAGACACTGGAGGAGGAATACTGCTGTTCTGGCACTTAAGGGCCTCACATATGGAGTCCACAAACTATTCTAAGAAAATCTGTGCTTCAAGAGTCAAATAGCGCTCCTTCCCTTTTGTCTCACAAATCAGTACTGCACATCCACATTTGGGGTATTGCCATATTCATCAGAAATTATGTAACAAATTTTGATCCCATTTTACCCATTTCCCTATGTGAGCTAATGTAATGTCTGGGGCTAAAACTACATTTTTTGCCAAAAAAATATTTTTTCTTCACCATCCAATGGTATAATAAAAGCAAAATCTGTACTGTAACTTGGTACGTCATAACTTGTGAGCTTTGTACTGTTTTTTTCCACCAAATATGGGATATTGGCATTTACAGTAGAAATGTCAAGATTCCTCTTTCAGTGTGTCTAACATTCCACAAGTGGTGAAAAATGTTTTTTTTATTTGTTTTTAAGTGATTTCTGCAAAAAGTCACACCTATAACTGCTTATGTCAATGTTTCAGCTCTTTTAGACAGAACCTTTGTCAAGGCAAAGGATCTAGTACAACAAAGCAAATAAACAAAATTAGTCTCTTAAAGGAAAAAATAATCATAAAAAATAATAAAAGGAAAACAAAGTATAAACAGCAAGAGCGTGCAAGAAATTTGCATAGAAGCCATGTAGGACTATTAAACAAAGGAATATGAACGCATGACGGGTAACATGTGATATAATGGGAAGAGCAGGTCATGGCTGACTTAAAGCAGAGTAAATAACTTGAAAAACATCATCTTGGGACGTATAAGCACATAATTATGTAAAGGAGACACTAAGAGCTTATAAGCATAATATATATTGGAGGACACAGGTAATGTCATACAATGGAAAATCACAATAAATGAATGCAGCACCCGAGGACAATACACATACCCTTTAGTGGACTATAGCAGGGTTTGCAGAAATGAGTTGCAGAGAGTATTATGGCATCATAGATGATAGCACTTGCCTATAGGGAATTGAGAGGCAGTGGTAATAGGAAGAGATTCATATAATAGCTGTGCAAATGCATAGAAGCAACATACCAGTGCTGCTTGAGACAGGGGGTAAACTGTGGGTGAATGATGTGCTGGCGCCTAAAGGGAAATACAGTGAGAATGGGTTAAAACTCCCATTAAGCCTGGGAGTGATAGCTGGACGGCTAGAAATACAAGATTCCTCCTTTCAGTGTGTCTAAGATTCCACAAGTGACTGCAGCAGTAATGGAATTAGGGCATGCTGAGCTGTCAGTTTGGTGCATGACAGCTCAGTCATCCAATCTGATTCTGACAGGTGTTGGTTTATGATGGTATTCTCTGTTGCCGTTGCTCAGCTACTTATTTGAGTAATTTCTCCCAGAACTCTGCAGTCGTAGCATTCTGTTTAAGTGGTGCTTTTGGCCTCCATTTCTGTACTCTGTTTGTACTGATAATTCATGCCAAACATTAGATCTTCTCTGACCTTTCGCTTGTCTTGACCCTTTACCCTGATCCGCTATCCTCCTGGAATTCTGGTTCCAGATCATGACCTGACTATGCCTCTGTTTACTCCCTGTACCACTATGAGCTCTCCTCGTATCTGACCCTAGAACAGTCCTGCCTCTTGTTTGTGAGTAAGTGACTAGCATCACAAGAATTTGCTCAAAAGTTTCACTTTCTCCTGTTACCTTTGTGAAAATGATAACATTGGGACTAAAGCAACATTTGCATTGGAAAAAAGGTGCTCTATTTCTTTTTATATTTTTCATCAAATGAAAAGTTGCTCCAGGAACTTGTTATGAGCACTTCTAGCCAATCATCATTCTAATCACCAACAGGCTGTTAAGGGCTTTTTAAACACAGCAGTCATCTCCCCAACTAATGCCTCCTGATGAAACAGGGAGAAACGTGTGTTAGTGCCAAGGGTAAACACAAAATCCTCCAATCCAGGTATGTACAGTGGGTATGGAAAGTTTTCAGACCCTTTTAGATTCACTCTTTGTTTCATTGCAGCCATTTGGTAAATTCAAAAAAGTTCATTTTTTTCTCATTAATGTACACTCTGCACCCCATCTTGACAAAAAAACAGAAATGTAGAAATGTTTGCAAATTTATTAAACAAGAAAAACTGAAATATCACATGGTTTTAAGTATTGAGTATGGAGCTCAGCCATAGTAATCTTGGGGTTCTTCTTTATCTCTCTCACCAAGGCTATTCTCCCACAATTGCTCAGTTTGGTTTGACGGCCAGGTTTAGGAGGAAAGGTGGTCCCAAAGTCTTCCATTTAAGGAATTTGTAACCTAGGCCAGATCTGAGCCTTGCTACAATTCTGTCTCTGAGCTCCTTGGGGAGTTCCTTTGATCTCATGATTCTCATTTGGTCTGACATGCAATGTGAGCTGTGAGGTCTTATATAGACAGGTGTGTGCCTTTCCAAATCAAGTCCTATCAGTTTATTTAAGCACTGCTGGTCCCCAGTGAAGGAGTAGAACCATCTCAAGGAGGATCACATGGAAATGGACAGCATGTGACTTAAATATGAGTGTCTGAGCAAAGAGTCTGAATACTTATGACCACGTGCCAATTCAGTTTTTCTTGTTTAAAAAATCTGCAAAATTTTCTACATTTCGATTTTTTTTCTGTCAAGATGGGGTGTACAGTGTACCTATAATGAGAAAAAAAAATAACTTTTTTTGAATTTACAATATAACTGCAATGAAACAAAGAGTGAAAAATTTAAAGGTGTCAGAATACTTTCCATACCAACTGTATATATTATATTTTATTTGGCTGTCAAATGTTCTCTAGCTTTGTCTAGTTTTGAGTACCCTATACCTGTGATAATGCACTTTAGCTACTAGGCAGACATGTATTTTTTGGCTCATTAGCTACTTGTCCAGATATTTTGGGAGTGTATTCTACCTGTGGTGTCCCTCTAAGTAAACTAAACACTAGCTTTTGGTTTAGTTTACACAGTTGTTTGTATTGTAATTGTTATTTTTTCTACATTTTTTAAGATCAATAAATATTATGATAAAATGGGCAATGACTATTCATTTTGGTGGCTTTTATTGCACAGCCTATTTTTTTATGTATTAGGATTTTTTTTAGAAGCAAAATCAGCAGAGTTGGGCTTAATACTACCCTCCTTCTTTGCATTGTTTGAAGAATCAAGAAAATGCTTTTTTTTATTAAGGTGCTGTTATTGCAAAATATCTCATATCAATCAATAAACAGTCACGCTGAGTGACTATACAGTTAAAGCACTTCCCTATATTTCACTTAAATCTTTGGATAAGTGTTAACAATCTGAGGCAAGCCGTAGATATAGGAACTACATTACCTTAATACTTGAATAATAATACCATTCTATCAATATCTAAGGATTTCACAATAACCTGTAAGCTCTTTACTCTACATTAAATTTTTAGAATACCACTGCAGTGTGAAGTGTAGACTACTTTCATGATTATAGTCATAAGGAAGTTCAGAAATAGTAAAAAAAGAAAAACCCCTGAGTTTGGGCTTTTAATTATTGGGGTGGCTCAATCTTCTCTGTGCAGAGTAAATGTCGGCTTTAGCCACACCTTTGACACTGATTGACAATCGGCTTAGCATTTCACAGGATAAAGTATCCCTTGTCCTGGTTCCAATACTGTAATAATGTCCTCATCCTGTAATAATATATGCCCAACCTGCCCCCTTCCTGTAAAAATGTCCTCTGTCTTATAATATTATCCCCATAATGTAATAATTTCCCCCCTTCTAGACCTAATCCTTTAATAATAACTAGGGATGATCGAATACTTCAAATATTCGGCTATGCCCATATTCGATAAATAGGTCGCTGCTATTCGACTATTTCCGAATATTCGATACGCAATGTAAGTCTATGGGAAACCCGAATAGTTGCCAAATAGCAACTATTCGGGCTTCCCATAGACTTACATTGCGCATCGAATATTCGCATAGTGGCGACCTATTCGCCGAATATTCGCAAAGCCGAATATCGATGAATATTTGTGATATTCGATCATCCCTAATAATAACATCTGTCCTGGCCCCCCTTAAATAAATAATGTCCCCCATTTTAGACCCTTTCCTATAATAATATTCCCCATCCTGACACTCTCCTCAAACACATGTATCCCTACAAAAAATAAATGATTACCTATCCTCACTCCCACATTGAGTACTATCCACTCCTTTCACTATAGTTTGCGCAGGGAAGCAGGCAGCACATGGCAGTGAAGTCATGCGCCATCCACAATGAGCACACTGACATCAGCTGCTGGCCTCTGATAAGCCACTGGCCATTACAGGTACTGAGATGCAGGATGGTGGTGGCTCTCTACACCGCCAGACATTATAGCTGTATGTGTGTCCAAGGATGCACATAGAACTGAAAACAATGTTGGCATCTCTACACCCCTGCCTGGTATCTACATACTGTTCAATCTTGCAGTATGGTAGACCTTCCATACTCAGTTTAGACAGCTTTATCCTACAGCTGAAGAACATTGTTTCACTTAACTATATGCAGCTCCACCTTGCTGTTTGTCACTTTTCCTTTTATACGTCTCTCATCTATATAATATCCCATTCTGCAAAAAATATCTCTCCTCTTCTATATACAGTTGTATGCCACAGAACATCACTCCTCTCATCTATATATAGTCTCAGCCTGCAGTATATCACTCCTCTCTTTTATGTATAGTCGCATCCTACAAGTACATCTCTAGTCTCACCTGTATGCAGCCTCATCCTGCAATATATCATTCTTCTCATGCATATACAGCTTTACCCTGCAGTATATCAATCCTTTCATCCACATATAGATCCATTCTGCAGTCCACACTCCTTTGTACAGCCCTATCCTTCAGTACATCATGTGACGGGGTGTGTGACATGGCACGCAGAGATGATGGACTAATGAACAATCAAACAAATTTTATTGTGTCACTTTGACAGTATTTCAAACGGCATTTATATAATTTTTCAAAGTCTATAACACAGCAACAGGAACAAATCTATGGCCACTTTTTGGTAATCCATCGCCAATTAAATTAAAATATTGGTCCTCAACAAGCTCCAAAATCCAGTGACATAGGCTAGGTGAGTAACAATAGTACAGGGCAGATGGTCCCTAGTCTCTAATAATCCAAGTACTGTAATAGCACCAGGATCTGGCAGCAGCAGCAAATACTAGCCCTTTCAAGACACAACACCAAAAACAATAACTAAATGTTCATTTTCCTTTTTTGCCTCCCTGTTTGGGATGAGACCTTCTATGTGGGCAGAGGTGTTCACAACACACCCCCTTAATCATAAGATATATTCAATTCACAGCAAGGAAGAAAATTATTGAAGTTCAGATTCTTGACAGTCTATATAGTTGTGTATCAGGGAAGCCCCCTACAGAGACGGACAAAGACATACACCCCTATCAGATTTAGAATAGGAAATACTGATTGCATTATGGTCCATGTATGCTGCCTGGGGGTGACATTGCAACACATTATAGATCTCATTAATATACTGCCCCATCTTGAATAACATCATCTTTTTTTCTAAATGTATCCCAATCCACTAATATATATATATATATATATATACTGTGTTTTTCCAAAAATAGGACACTGTCTTATATTTTTTTTGCCCTCCAAAAAAGCACTGGGGCTTATTTTTGGAGGAGGTCTTATTCTTGGAGAAACACGGTTGGGAGTAAGTTTACCCCCCCAAAAAAGCAGACCCCCCACTTCCCAATAGACTCATACTCACCAGACCAGGACGTCTGCGTGGCTCCCAGGTCCTCCCTGTGATCTCCAGTCAGTGCTGCACGCCGTCCTCCCCTGCTGCTGGCTGACACACAAACACACACACACACACAGCAGATCGCAGATATACACAGCCGATCATACACAGCAGATCGCAGGCACACACAGCAGATCACAGCCACACACAGCCGATCACAGATACACACATCCGATCACAGATACACACAGCCGATCACAGATACACACATCCGATCGCAGGCACACACTCAGCAGATCGCAGATATACACATCAGATCACACACAGCAGATCGCAGGCACACACAGCCATCACAGATACACACAGCCGATCGCAGGCACACACAGCCGATCACAGATACACACATCCGATCGCAGGCACACACAGCCGATCACAGATACACAAATCCAATCGCAGGCACACACAGCCGATCACAGATACACACATCCGATCACAGGCACACACAGCCGATCACAGATACACACAGCCGAACGCAGACACACACAGGCGATCGCAGAAAAACACAGCCGATTGCAGACACACACACAGCCGATTGCAGACACAAACAGTAGATCACACACACACAGACACACACACACACACATCACATCACATCACATCCAGCACTTATGGCAGCAGGGAATGAGAGCAAGTCACGTGTCCGGCCGCAGATCCTGTTGGACGCGCTGCACCGCACTGCCTCTCAGGATTTTCCCGGCGAGAAGAGATCGGTGTCCCTGGATGAGGTGTGTGTGTATGCGATCCGATGTGTGTGCGTTCCGATGTGTGTGTGTGTATGATTTGATGTTTGCGTATGATCCGATGTTTGTGTGTGTGATTTGATGTTTGCGTGTGATCCGATGTTGGTGTGTGCGATCTGATTATGTGTGCGATCTGACTGTGTGGGCGATCCGATGCTTGTGTGTGAGATCTGGTGTGTCTGTAAGATCTGATTGTGTGTGTGTGTGTGTGTGAGCTGATGAGTGCGGGTGTGTGATCACTACAGGTCCTGCCTCTCAGTGTCGGGTGAGTGTAATTGCCGGGTGCCGCTGTCTATAATGAAGTGTCCTGCAGTATCTGTATCTTTTTTAGCTGCATGGACACTTCATTATTGATCCGTGACTAGGGCTTATTTTCAGGGGAGGGCTTATATTTAAGCCTTTCTCCGAAAATGCTGAAAATCCCTGCTAGGGCTTATTTTTCGGGGAGGTCTTATTTTTGGAAATACACGGTAGTCCAATCCTGCTGTACCTCATACCTCTCTTCTATATACTGCCCCATCCAACTTTATAACACACCTACCAATTTGGCCATGTTCAATAAGGGGTGCACTCACTTTTGTTTGCAGTGGTTTTGATATTAATGGCTGCATGTTGAGTTACACCCCATTTTTACTCTGTTATACAAGCTGTACACTGACTACTTTATATTGTGTCAAAGTATCATATCTTCAGTGTTGTCTCACAAAAAGATATAATAAAATATTTCAAAAATCTGAGGGGTGTACTCACTGTAGTCATATACTGAATATGAAAATATAATATATATATATATATATATATATACTAGCCGGGATAGCAACTGTCTCTGTCTTTCTCTTTCCCCATCTGTCTCTTTCACCGTCTGTCTCTTTCTCCATCTGTCTCTTTCCCCATCTGTCCCTTTCCCCGTCTGTCTTTCTGTCTCTTCCTTTCTTTGTCTGTCTCTAGCTCTTTGTTTTTTTCCCCATTTCCCCATCTGTCTCTTTCCAGGTCTGTCTCTTTCCCAGGTCTGTCTCTTTCCCCATCTGTCTCCCTGTCTCTTTTTCTGTCTCTTTCACTGTCTGTCTTTGTCCATTTCTTGTCTGTGTCTTTTCCTGTCTGTCTCTTTCCCTATCTGCCTGTCTCTATTTCTCTGTCTCTTTCCTTGTCTGTCTCTTTCCCCATATATCTTTGTCTTTCTCCCTGTCTCTGTCCCTGCCTGCCTGTCTCTTTCCCCATCTGTCTCTTTCCCCATCTGTTTGTCTCTTCTCCCGTCTGTTTCTTTCCCCATCTGTCTCTTTCCCCGTCTGTCTCTGTCTGTCTCTTTTCCCGTCTATCTATCTCTCTGTCTGTCTCTATCTCTATGTCTTTTTCCCTGTCTGTCTCTGACGCTCTCTCTCTCTGTCTGTCTGTCTCTCTCTCTCTATCTGTCTTCCCACCAACATCATATTACCTCACACATAAGCTTCTTATACTAACAATGTCCTTTGTTCCTATAGCAACCACTCACAGTTCTTATTAATAACCTGTAGTTCCAAGCTCCATTCACTTTAATGGAGACAGCTTTTTGGAGAGTAACTGTAAAGTGTGGGGTTCAATTTTCCTGCTAAAACATAGTCTATGACGTTCCCTGGATCACATGAGGCGTCTGTGCAAAATGTCGTAATTGTAAATGTGACGGTGCAGATTCCTTTAGTAGACATACATACATACATAAACACATACATGCATACACACATACATACATACGCACACTCAGCTTTATATATTAGATAAATATATATATATATATATATATACATATCTGTATACATAATTTCCTTATTCTGTCTGTCCGTCTGTCTGTCTTGCTCCAAAATTGTGTCACCGTGACAGTGTCACCGTGACAGTGTCGTTAGCGTGACAACTGTTGGATTGGCCGCTGGGCTCGGCCTGGCCGCGCCACCCCCCCCACGGATTGCATCGGTCAACAATACAGCGCATGTTGCACAAGGAGAAGCTGTATGGGAGAGTGATGCGAAAGAAGCCGTTTCTGCAAGCACACCACAAACAGAGTCGCCCGAGGTATGCAAAAGCACATTTGGACAAGCCAGTTACATTTTGGAAGAAGGTCCTGTGGACTGATGAAACAAAGGTTGAGTTGTTTGGTCATACAAAAAGGCGTTATGCATGGAGGCAAAAAACCATGGGATTCCAAGAAAAGCACTTGCTACCCACAGTAAAATTTGGTGGAGGTTCCATCATGCTTTGGGGCTGTGTGGCCAATGCCAGCACCGGGAATCTTGTTAAAGTTGAGGGTCGCATGGATTCAACTCAGTATCAGCAGATTCTTGACAATAATGTGCAAGAATCAGTGACGAAGTTGAAGTTACGCAGGGGATGGATATTTCAGCAAGACAATGATCCAAAACACCGATCCAAATCTACTTAGGCATTCATGCAGAGGAACAATTGCAATGTTCTGGAATGGCCATCCCAGTCCCCAGACCTGAATATCATTGAAAATCTGTGGGATGATTTGAAGCCTGCTGTCCATGCTCGGCAACCATCAAACTTAACTGAACTTGGATTGTTTTGTAAACAGGAATGGTCAAATATACCTTCATCCAGGATCCAGGAACTCATTAAAAGCCACAGGAAGCGACTAGAGGCTGTTATTTTTGCAAAAGGAGGATCTAAAAAATATTAATGTTACTTTTATGTTGAGGTGCCCATACTTTTCCACCGGTCAAATTTTTTTTAAATGTGGATTGCACATTTTCTGTTAGTACAATAAACCTCATTTTAATCCATAAATATTATTCAGTCCATCAGTTATTAGATATATGAAACTGAAATAGCTGTTGCAAAAACCCAAATTGTTATAAAGAAAAAAGGTTAAGATTAATAGGGGTACCCAAACTTTTTCATATGACTATACCTTAGGCCAGCATTCACAGGATGTAAGGGTTAGCACATCTGTGCTGACGTAGCCTCAGTTGAATTTGAAGAGCTAGTGCTACTCTTACAGCAAAGTGAACTGAAGTTCTGCTTTTATTACAGTACTTAAAACATCAGTAACAAATAAGGACAAGAAATATATTCACATTTTACTTATTTGAGTTTCAACATGAATAGTAACTGCATAAATTTATAGAAATAACAATGAGGAAAATGTTCATACATCTATAATTTGCCTTTGTATTCAATTTATTCCCTGTTTCTTGTGATTCCAGAAGAATAAATCTATCTTCCTTAGATTCAGTAATTTGGAATTGGAATTTATTAACCTAAATCCCAAATCTAGAGTTCTTCTTTGTGTCTTCTATTTCTTATATTTTAAAATTTGCTCTCTGAATATTTCTCAATTTCAAATCCATTGTCTTGCTCTTTGTATCCTTAGATTGTCCTCTTATTCTTAATATTTTGTGTTCAATTCCTTGTATTCAGCTTTTCTGACAGCTCCTGATTCCTGTTTCTGCTCCTAGTATCCATTCAGATCCTAGCACTGTTTTACTAGTTATAATCCCTGGATAATTCCACAGATTGTCTTTTATTTATGCCCATAATACTAAACTGGTTAATGTTTGCAAAGTTTAGCCAGTTTTGGCTTGCTATGACAGGTAGTAATTCACAGAATATGGCTCAGTGCAACTTTGACTGAAACTAAACTGTAATTACTATATGACTGGGTTGACTTGGAGCATTTCCAAACCTGCATTTCAAATATAAATGTATAAGTAGTAAACTGAGTGCCCAAAGCTTTCTGATGATGATTGTGAGCAAATGCTTGCCTGCCTGGTCCAATCCCACAGAGAAGTAACCACAAGCTTCTGAAAAATGTATTACTGCTTGATGGACAGCTGGCCACAATTCACTGTTTTGCAGGATGTTAGTACTAGATTGCAATATTAAATTCAATCCACAGTAAAATGTCGTAGAATGGAAACAGGAGCATCAGAAATAGGCCAAGGAGGTTCAATGTGGTCTGATCTACTATATCAAGTTTTCTTTTACATAATTTATAAGCCAATGTACGCATTTGACTTACCTAAGATAGATATGTCACAAGGGTGCACAGTTATAAACTTTGCGAAGGATGTATGAATCAAGCCGCATACAATGTTATCCTGGGAAAACAGTTGCTTCCTTCTGCTTAGGTAATGTTCCCCAAGTCAGAGGACAATGAGCCATGCCACACAGCTAGGTCAATCAATGTGTGGATGAAGGACCACCACATCAAAATTCTGTCATGGCTGACCCAATCTCCAGACCAGAACCCAATTGAAAACCTCTGGAATGTAATCAAGAGGAAGATGGATAGTCACAAGCCATCAAACAAAGAAGAACTGCTTAAATACATTTTTGCACCAGGAGTGGCATAAGGTCATCCAAAAGCAGTGTGAAAGACTAGTGGTCACATGCCAAGATGCATGAAAGCTGTGATTAAAAATCATGGTTATTCCACAGAATATTGATTTCTGATCTCTTCCTGAGTTAAAACATTATTAGTATTGTTGTTTCTAAATGATTTCTTTGTATTATCTGAGGTCTGAAAGCAATGCATTTTTTTGTTATTTTGACCATTTCTCATATATATATATATATATATATATATATATATATATATATATATATATACACACACGGTATATATAAATAAATGTGTATATATAAATACATATATATATATATATATATCGATAGATAGATATATCTATATATAGATATATATATATATATATATATATATATATATATATATATATATATATATATACACGTATATACGTATCTATTCTTCAACCTTGTAAACTCAGCTCCAACAAAGTATATTCTGTAGTTCTGTTATGAAATTCTCAGGATCAATATTTATAGTGATGATTTACAAATGGTAAAAAAAATAAATGTCAATGCATACATTTCTAAGCATGGTGATGTTACAGCAAAAGTCAAGGTGGTTTGAACATTTTTGTTTACAGATTTTCATCATTTCCACAACTTTTTCTTCTTGGTGTTGCAATTCCATTGCAGAGGAGTGGATAGATACAGTAGATAGATAGATAGATAGATAGATAGAGAGGCAGTACTTCCAAAAAAAACTTGAAAAAGTTTCAATACAACCAAAACATTTCCACTGGGCTATTAAACGTTCCACAAAATTTGCAAGCTTTTTGGAAGTGTTATCTCTGTTTTTTTACTTTTATCTATTGTAATATTTGGAGAAATGCTTTAGGGTCATTGCACCCAATTTTTGTAATCACAATTGTGGGGTTGTTCCCATTTTTATTGATATATAGATGGATAGATAGATGAGCTTGATGAGATAGATAGATAGATAAATGATAGATAGATAGAGAGATGGATAGATAGATAGAAAGATAGATAGATAGGTAGATAGATAGATGGATAGATAGATAGATAGATAGATAGATAGACAGATAAATCAGTATGAATGGGCACTAATATTTTTAATATTAATTAGAACATTTCAAACATCTTGTATGCACTCGGAAACCCATTGAACCACTTTCTCTCATCGAGAATGACTAATTTACAGCAAAGCTACAATATAATGAACCAATGGTTAAAGATTGACATAGCTTCTTTTAGCAACAATCAACTCATATAGGAGGAAAAAAAGTCCACTTGATGTCCTTTTATATATTTGTTTATAAACCCTTGTATATAATCTACCGGAAGGGTATTTAGGAAAATTGTAACCAAACCTCAACTGTCGTTCAAAGTATTTTTCAGTAATCAGTTTTGTGATTGTTTTACTTAGATTTGCTTTTATTAAAAAAATAAATACAATCCATATGAAATACAATGAAATAAAATTGTGTAAATAACATTTTAGTGAAATTCAACATTTTAGAAGTTGTCTATATGAAACACACTGTGCTGTGGCTTTCATACAAGTAATGTATAGAAGTCACATACATGTAAGGATTTCAGATCCTCAGTTATAACACTAATTTGTGTTTACTAGTCACTTGCAAAAAAGTAAAAATATGTTTTCAAGAAATTCGAAGCATTGCATACTTACACACTTTAGTCTTGTATCAGTTTGGTAAAAGTCCACATCATCCATCCTGTTTCCAGTTGAAAGCTCTTATGTTCTGTTTTACAAAACTCCCAGTATTTTACTGCCTGCTATTTTGGGTGTACTGGGTGGTAAACACGGAACACAAGGACTTTTGTATATGGCATAATGAGACTTCTCTGATGTGCATTCAGCTCATTAGATTAAAATGCAGAAAGCTTCAGCAAGCAAAGTTCAAGCTCAAGAAGAAGACTACCCTTGTAAGTTATGCATCTTGTACAAGTGTAATTTGTAACCTAAATGACACTGTCCTCTGTTTGACTCTGTCACAAAGCTATTTGTCTAGTTTTGTAGCCTCCCTATAGAAAATGTTGTGCGTGTAAATATTACCAGAATGAAGTTCCATGGCGGAAAATGTACTATTTTTTTTATTTTAATTTTTAAATCTGTACATCAGGAAATACAGTGTGGTAGCGGTAAAACAGGTTTTTTTGCCCAGCTCACCTGTGCAATGGAAGCCAGTAATCCTGGGCTGTGCACGGAGAAGGGTTTGGAGAGCCAGTCCATGTGCATAGAAAGTGGTTGAAGGATTTCACCAGCACAAAACTCCAGGCGTATTGTACTTTAAAATAAAAACTTCTTTATTTTCTTATCATTAAAAAGTCCATGCTACAATGGTAAGCCCATGTCAGAGAGGACGCGTTTCGAACATCCAGTTCTTATTCAGTCTCTAAACCATCTAGTCACAGAACTGTTTAAAAAGGGCTGAACCAAACATGTGATCAAATGCAAGGAGAGAGCAAGACAATACAAAAACATTAACCCATTAGTGTGAATCAATCCATATAGTGCCATAAACACTTATATACATACATAGTATCAAAGCAAGATTAATATGCAAACATCAATTCATTTCTTTTATTTAAACCCTTAGGGAATCTTGTACCCATTAAAAACATCCATTTTATTTCCCTCTGAAAAATAATATCTTTCAAATCTCCACCTCTTCTAGGTAGTTTAATTTTTTCAATGGCATTGACTTTCATGCCTTTCAAATCACCTGCATGTGTGTCACGGAAATGTTGAGACACTCCTGATAATTTTCTCGTGGTAGCATTATTCACATCATAGATGTGTTCAGATATCCTTTTTCTGAGGGAACGACAAGTGCTGCCTATATATTGTAACTGACAAATGGTGCAAGATATCAAATAAACCACATGGTCTGAACTGCAGTTTATAAGTGACATTATTTTATACGTTTTTTTATCCGTAAATGAAGAAAAATCCTTTACATTTAACATATAACCACATAATCCACAAGATCTATGGCCGCATTTAAATGAACCTGTGCTAGGTAACCAATTACCGGCATTTTTTTCCTCTTTGTTGAAACTGCACCTGTTCATATGATCACTAGGTGATAACATAGATCCCAATGTAATGTTCCTTTTTGAAACAAATTTAACTCCATTTTTTAAAATCTGGTATAATGTATCATCCGTAGTCAAGATGGGCAAATATTTTTTCACAATTTTAATTACATCATAATAGTTTTTACTGTATGTTGTTGAAAAGACAAATGACAAATTTTTTTGGGGATTATCTTTGATTTTGTTCATATCCAAATACTGTGACCTACTCGCTTTATTTGCCTTGGTTTTGGCTTTTTGGAGGTTTTTCATTTTATAGCCTCTTGCTAAAAACCTTTTTTCAATAATGTTACATTCCACCTCAAAACCACTTTGGGTGTTGCAACACCTCCTAGCACGGACATATTCACCTGTAGGGATGTTATCTATGACATGCCTTGGATGGCAACTTCCCGCATGTAACAGCGAATTACCTGATATAGGTTTTCTATAAAGGCTGCAATTAATTTCTCCATTATCACTCTTCCCATGAAATTGTATATCCAAAAAATTAATTTTTGATACATCATGAAAAAAAGTGAAAAAAAGATTATGGGCATTGTTATTGATGTAAAATATAAAATCCTCAATTTTTTTATTTGGATTTTGCCATACAATAAGTACATCATCTATAAATCTCAGATATAATGCTATATCTGAGAAAAAAGGATTACATTGGTTGAAAATATATTGTTCTTCCCACCAAAACATAAATATGCCCGCTAATGAAGGGGAAAATCGTGCGCCCATTGAACATCCCTGCAACTGAACATATCCCTTGCTTAGAAAGGTAAAATAATTATTTTTAAGTAAAAATTCAGTCACATCCACCAAATAATTTTGTAGTTCAAGCGAGTAGTCAGAATATTTGTTGAGCAAATCTCTCAAGGCCAAAATGGCAAGAGAATGTGGTATGGATGTATACAGTGATTGCACATCACAAGTTAGCCAACTGTAGTTATCCTGCCATTTCATCTGAGAGATAATATTCAACACATGTTTACTATCCAATACATAGCCAGGAGACATTTTAGGAAGGAATTGGAGGTGATTGTCCAACCACTCTGCCAGATGTTCAGTATAAGAATCGATACCTGAAACAATTGGTCTCATTTTTGGGGGAAATTGATTTTTATGTGACTTGGGTAAGGCATGTAATAATGGTATTAAACAATAAGAGGGATTAAGATAATCTCTCAATTTTTCATCCATTAAACCCAAATGTACGCCTTCCTCCAAAATTTTCTCCAAAGATTTTTTTATATCTGCAGAGGGGTCATGATTGACTCTCCTGTAGGTATCGCAATCTTGTAACATGGTCAATACCTCCCTCTCATAAAGTCCTGTGTCTAAAACCACGACTGCCCCCCCCTTGTCAGAATTTTTTATTACGATGTTCAAGTTTTTTTGCAAGGAAATAATCGCATCTTTCTCAGTTTTAGACAAATTTTGAACCATAGGTTCTTGTAAATGAGAAAGAGCAGTTAATTCTTTTTCTACTATATTCTGAAAGTCAGTCATCTGATCACACCTTGAGGGGATTGGATAAAAACTTGGATTAGGAACATTAAATTGGGAAGCCGCACAATGTGAATTAGATCTGATACCACTATCACTTGATAAATCATGCAAATTCTGTAAAGCCATTTGTTCTTTAAATGACATTGGAAAAAAATATGTGTCGGCTGATGCATTTGAAACATTAGGAACATTAGAACCATTTTTATCTTGAAAAAAGTGTTTTTTTACTGTTAATTTTCGAATAAACTTATTAACATCTAATATTGTTTTAAAAAGATCAAACCTCTTATTGGGAACAAAATTTAAACCCCTTTTCAAAATACTTATTGCACTATTATTTAAAATGCATGGCGACATATTTATAACAGAAAAATTATTATCATCAATATTTATTTCCTTTTCCCCCTCGTGTAATGATTGTGTTGATACACGTGACTTTCTATGTTTCCGGCCGCTCCTCCTTGTTTTTTTCGATTTCTCTGGAAAAACGGCTGATTTTTCAAGTTTTTTGACACACTTGATGAAGTAGATGGAGTGTCAAAATTATTATCTGACGTGTCTGTATTATAATCTGTAGAGTCCACATCAGTCGTCTCAAAATCTGTAGAGGAAAAATTTACACGAGTGGAATTGTTGCGTCTTTTATTTTTCAATATGGATTTAGGACCAGTTTGAAAAAATCTCCTAGAATTATGCCAATTGTAGATTTTATTATCCTCATAGTCCCGCAAATCTCGAACAAACTTTTTTTCTTTAAATGCAGTGATGGTATCCTCAAGGGCAACAATTTTAACATTTATTTGATCTTTCATGGTCTTATAAGCGTCCAGACCTGAATATTGTGCAAGGGAAATTTCTATTTCTTTAATATTGTTCTCCAACACACCTATTTTACTTCGTTCTTGTTCTACAATTAATTGAATAAGTCTTTTGGAGCATTCAGACAAGATTGTATCCCATTTTGCAACAAATTCTTGGTTAAATTCTACTGTGGGTCTTTTGTTCAAGCGAAGTCCTCTGGGAACCATGCTTTTGTCAAGATATGCTTGCAAGGTTTTGCTGTCCCACCAGGTACGAATTCTCGCTGACATTACTTTTTCTAATTCCCACATAATTTGATTCATTTCTGTATGCGTTTCCAAAAGGGTATCTTGCTTATCAAGTGAAAACATTTTTGCAGCTCTCTCCATCCGTAATCTGTCTGAAGTAACAAAACTTTCAAAATTCTGGTTGCTATTAGCATCATTCATCTGGTCTTCCATTATGTAACACAATTTTAAAAGGAACTATAAGTCATGCAACTTCATCTTATATATTGTACAATGTCTCTTTTTGAAAGATTCGAAGCAATGATATTTGACTTACTGAAGAGTTCCTGATCGTAGATCACAGGGAGCACGGGTATGATAGCTCAAGATGAATAGTAAAACAGGTTTTTTGCCCAGCTCACCTGTGCAATGGAAGCCAGTAATCCTGGGCTGTGCACGGAGAAGGGTTTGGAGAGCCAGTCCATGTGCATAGAAAGTGGTTGAAGGATTTCACCAGCACAAAACTCCAGGCGTATTGTACTTTAAAATAAAAACTTCTTTATTTTCTTATCATTAAAAAGTCCATGCTACAATGGTAAGCCCATGTCAGAGAGGACGCGTTTCGAACATCCAGTTCTTATTCAGTCTCTAAACCATCTAGTCACAGAACTGTTTAAAAAGGGCTGAACCAAACATGTGATCAAATGCAAGGAGAGAGCAAGACAATACAAAAACATTAACCCATTAGTGTGAATCAATCCATATAGTGCCATAAACACTTATATACATACATAGTATCAAAGCAAGATTAATATGCAAACATCAATTCATTTCTTTTATTTAAACCCTTAGGGAATCTTGTACCCATTAAAAACATCCATTTTATTTCCCTCTGAAAAAGGATATCTTTCAAATTTCCACCTCTTCTAGGTAGTTTAATTTTTTCAATGGCATTGACTTTCATGCCTTTCAAATCACCTGCATGTGTGTCACGGAAATGTTGAGACACTCCTGATAATTTTCTCGTGGTAGCATTATTCACATCATAGATGTGTTCAGATATCCTTTTTCTGAGGGAACGACAAGTGCTGCCTATATATTGTAACTGACAAATGGTGCAAGATATCAAATAAACCACATGGTCTGAACTGCAGTGTGGTAGCGGTGTATTTTATAGTTATTCAAGGTTTGAATTGGATGTGACTTCTGAAATTCCCGAGTATATAGCAAAGCGATTATTTTTTTTTGTGACTTATAGGGGTTGACTCAACATGGAAAGTAAGTATAGCATGGAAGCCATTTAGATAAGGAAGACATTCAGGATAGAAGTCTTTAGCATTGTTATTTCATGGGATATAATAGTATGTACTAAATATGAGGAATGTTAGCAGATCCTCTACAATTTTGGTCATCCAGAGGTGACATTGTTTGGATTAAAGATGTTGTCTCTTCTTTACTTCAATTGACCAAAACCCCTTTGATGATTTCTGGTGATAATTGCAGAGTTTCTCTCTGAGACACTTTTTGCCCTTTATTTCTCAAGTCTGTCCCCAATATCTATAGCAGGGGTCTCCAACCTGTGGCTTGGGAGCCACATGTGGCTTGCAGGCCTATGATCTATGGCTTGCTGCTGTTTGCCAGCTTGTTCCCTTAGGACCTGGTCTAGCAAAGAGCTATGAAAAACAAGCCTCCAGATGGTGATTTATGTAAGTAGTAGTGAACAGAAGAGCAGATCTGCATGGCCATATACTGTTCTTGGGGGTTAATAGATAATTTATGCATGGTAAACCAGGGAACATGATGATACTATTGGTCGGAGATGGTGATTATATCTGGATTTGAGAATGTGATGGGAGTGCTTGATATAAGAATACTGATTGGACGTAAGGTGGGAACCCCTTGATCTTGGTTGACTGCCTCATTTTGTGTTCCGTGGAAAAGCTTTGGCTGTCATTGAACCAGTAATGGGGCATCTGAATGACACCACTGTAAGGAGGGACAGGAGATGGATATGGTTCCTGATTCTGTCTCAGAGCGGAATGTGGATAAGGACCCTGTCTTGGGGCTGAATGTTGCTTCCAAAGACAGAAATGTGGGGGACCACTTATCTATAGTAAAAGAAATTAGTTCAGAATCCTGACCATCATAATAAAAAAGTATTAAAACCTGTAACGAGAGTGATATTCTTACCATCCTAACTTGTGGGCTCTCTGTTTTGGTAACTGCTACTTATTGGATCCTAACTGCCGCATCATTACAAAACTGAATGGTGGTGATGCCCATAAGTAATGACTCTTGTAAAACAAACATATGGGGGGTGGTTAAATTTTTTTACTGAGCTCAGAAGAACTAAAAATTTAATACAACTAATCAGATTTAACTATCTATAGGGCTTGTCCAGTATTGTTAACCCCTTAACGACCGCGGGTGGTAAAATTACATTCTAGTGGTCATAGGGTTAATCTCTCGCTGCTGCCGGCGGCAGGAGCGAAGATCGGCACACATCTCAGTTGATTTATACAGCTGAGATGTGTGCCTGCTAGGCACGAACAGAATCATTATCCGCCCGTGCCATTTAACGCCTTAAATGGCGCTGTCAATAAGTGACAGCACCATTATAATCGCAATAGCAGTAATCATTTACATACCGCCAAAACCGTAAGTCACATGACGTGATCTCATGACTTCCGGTGGTTGTCATGGTAGTTAACATGACTCGCTTACTGTTCCACCCGGCCGAGAGCTGGGTAAAACAGCAAATGAGTATATCTGCTGTTCACAGTTGTGTAGCTGTGATCAGCGATATGGAAGAGCGATCAAATTCCTGATCCATATAGTACCCTAGGGGACCTTGTAAAAAATAAAAAATGTACACATACAGTTAGGTCCAGAAATATTTGGACAGTGACACAAGTTTTGTTATTTTAGCTGTTTACAAAAACATGTTCAGAAATACAATTATATATATAATATGGACTGAAAGTGCACACTACCAGCTGCAATATGAGAGTTTTCACATCCAAATCGGAGAAAGGGTTTAGGAATCATAGCTCTGTAATGCATAGCCTCCTCTTTTTCAAGGGACCAAAAGTAATTGGACAAGGGACTCTAAGGGCTGCAATTAACTCTGAAGGCGTCTCCCTCATTAACCTGTAATCAATGAAGTAGTTAAAAGGTCTGGGGTTGATTACAGGTGTGTGGTTTTGCATTTGGAAGCTGTTGCTGTGACCAGACAGCATGCGGTCAAAGGAACTCTCAATTGAGGTGAAGCAGAACATCCTGAGGCTGAAAAAAAAGAAAAAATCCATCAGAGAGATAGCAGACATGCTTGGAGTAGCAAAATCAACAGTCAGGTACATTCTGAGAAAAAAGGAATTGACTGGTGAGCTTGGGAACTCAAAAAGGCCTGGGCGTCCACGGATGACAACAGTGGTGGATGATCGCCGCATAGTTTCTTTGGTGAAGAAGAACCCGTTCACAACATCAACTGAAGTCCAGAACACTCTCAGTAAAGTAGGTGTATCTGTCTCTAAGTCAACAGTAAAGAGAAGACTCCATGAAAGTAAATACAAAGGGTTCACATCTAGATGCAAACCATTCATCAATTCCAAAAATAGACAGGCCAGAGTTAAATTTGCTGAAAAACACCTCATGAAGCCAGCTCAGTTCTGGAAAAGTATTCTATGGACAGATGAGACAAAGATCAACCTGCACCAGAATGATGGGAAGAAAAAAGTTTGGAGAAGAAAGGGAACGGCACATGATCCAAGGCACACCACATCCTCTGTAAAACATGGTGGAGGCAACGTGATGGCATGGGCATGCATGGCTTTTAATGGCACTGGGTCACTTGTGTTTATTGATGACATAACAGCAGACAAGAGTAGCTGGATGAATTCTGAAGTGTACCAGGATATACTTTCAGCCCAGATTCAGCCAAATGCCGCAAAGTTGATCGGACGGCGCTTCATAGTACAGATGGACAATGACCCCAAACATACAGCCAAAGCTACCCAGGAGTTCATGAGTGCAAAAAAGTGGAACATTCTGCAATGGCCAAGTCAATCACCAGATCTTAACCCAATTGAGCATGCATTTCACTTGCTCAAATCCAGACTTAGGACGGAAAGACCCACAAACAAGCAAGACCTGAAGGCTGCGGCTGTAAAGGCCTGGCAAAGCATTAAGAAGGAGGAAACCCAGTGTTTGGTGATGTCCATGGGTTCCAGACTTAAGGCAGTGATTGCCTCCAAAGGATTCGCAACAAAATATTGAAAATAAAAATATTTTGTTTGGGTTTGGTTTATTTGTCCAATTACTTTTGACCTCCTAAAATGTGGAGTGTTTGTAAAGAAATGTGTACAATTCCTACAATTTCTATCAGATATTTTTGTTCAAACCTTCAAATTAAACGTTACAATCTGCACTTGAATTCTGTTGTAGAGGTTTCATTTCAAATCCAATGTGGTGGCATGCAGAGCCCAACTCGCGAAAATTGTGTCACTGTCCAAATATTTCTGGACCTAACTGTATTTGGTATCACCGAGTTCAGAAATGCCCGATCTATGAAAATATTAAATCAATTCATCTGATCGGTAAACGGCGTAGCGGCAAAAAAATTCCAAACACCAAAATTAAGTTTTTTGTCGTCACAAATTTTGCGCTAAATACAATAACAAGCGATCAAAACGTATCCTCTGCGCAAAAATGGTACCATTAAAAATGTCAGCTTGAGGCACAAAAAAGAAAGCTTTTACTGAGCCATAGATCCTGAAAATTGAGTATGCTATGGGAATACAGAATATGGCGTAAAACGTACACCACTTTTTTCTGCAAAAACTTCTGATTGTTTTTAACCACTTAGATAAAAGTAAACCTATACATGTTTGGTGTCAACAAACTTGAAACGACCTCAGGCATCACACTCACTCATCAATTTCACCATATAGGGAACACAGTGAATAAAATATCTCAAAAACATTAGTGCTATCGCACTTTTTTTGCAATTTTTCGGCATTCAGAATTTTTTTGCTGTTTTCCAGTACACTATATGGTAAAATTCATGGTTTCATTTAAAAGTAGAGCTCGTTCCTCAAAAAATGAGCCCTCATGTGACCACATTAACCAAAAATTATAAAAGTTACGTCTCTCGGAAGAAGAATGGCGAAAAAACCCCCCGGAAAGCGCAAAATCGTCCGGTCGTGAAGGGGTTAAAGAAAAATGTTTAAAAGCCACTCCAGGTCAACCACTTTAGTGCTCCCTATTGGTTTTTTGACAAGACCACTGAAGCATATCACTGTTTTATTAGCGCTATGCTGTCCATAATGTCATAAGTAGTGAGGAGCAAACCTATGGATATTTGGGTTTGCGGACCTTCACAGGAAAAAGAAAATTGGGTTCAGCAAGAAAATTTGACACCGAACAGCAAACCCCATACAAGTCAATGGGGACGTGATTTTCGTAACTGTAAAATGGGTGTAGTAAGCGTTAGGGGACTACAAACTGAAGTTAAATGTTAGTAAGTGCAGGATAGTTATGCATACCATGTTTTCCGTTTTTTCCTGGAGATCACACTGCAGTCAGACTTTCGTCCGGGCCTGCTTACTGAAGTTCATCAATATTCACTGTTTCCCCCACCCTGTCTGGTAGTTTCTGTGATTGGTTGCAAACTGCTATAAATGCCTCCCATCCTGTGTATGTGTCTGTCATTGGTTGTAGTCAATTTGCTATATTGTAGTGTAAAAAGACATAGGCTCCTGCCATATTTTGATAGAAAGTCCAGGTAAAACAACAGTTGTAGGCTGCAGCTCCCACTGTGAGCTTTACTGTGGCTGGATATCAAAATAGAGGCAAAAAAAGTAGCGTTCCACAATTTGCTTTATATCCATACATGGTAAAGCAGACAGGTGGGGGCTGGTATTAGGATGGGAGGAACCATGGTAATTGGCCACCCCCAGCCTAAAAATGCCAGCCTGCCTGCAGCTGCCCAGAATTTTCATCTCCATTAGATGTGACATGCTGGTACTTTATCGGGCTCATCTCAATTGCCCTGGTGTGGTGACAAAGTGGAAACATAAGGAGTTAATGAAAACTGTGATTTATCAACTTTCTTCAAGCCCTGAAATAATAATTGGGAGGGCTCTATGAGACCCCCATTACTAATCCTGTAAGTTAAAAGAAATAAAACACAAAAAATTCCTTTATTTGAAATAAAATACACACACCTTATTTCACTCCTTCACTAAACCCAAAAATACCCTTGCAGATCCAATGTACTCCATACAAAGTCCCACGGCTATTCTGACTCTGCTACATACTGAAGTTGCAGCACGTGAGCACATTAGAAAACATAACCACACTCTATGGCTTCAGGCAGACAATGACTGAGCCATGGCTCTGAGCAGTGATGTCACTGAGTTTACCTGCAGTAACAGCTGGAGGTTCCCATGGTCCCCACCTGTGACCACAGGTAAACTCACCTCAATGTGAATTCATTGAGTTCAATGAGAGCTGCATTTCCCTGCAGAAAACCAGGGTTTTTGTCAAGAGATGCAGATTTAGTGCTGGAATTTATACACTAAATTCCTAAGATTCTGAGAATTGTCAGGAATCAGCCAAGAACTACAAGGGAGGACCTGGTAAATGACCTAAAGAGAGTTGGAACAACAGTCTCAAAGTTTACTATTAGTAACACATTACGCCGTCATAAGGGCATGCAAGGTCCACCTTCTCATGCCAGCAAATGTCCACACCCATTTTAAAGTTCCAAATGACCATCTGGATGATCCAAAGGAAGCATGTGGTCATATAAGACAAAAAGAGATTATTTATATACCAACTCCACTCGTCGACTTTGGAGGAAGAAGAAAGATGAGAATAAACCCAAGAACACCATCCCAACTGTTAAACATGGGGATGGGAATATACTTTGTGGGGTGCTTTTCTGCAAAGGGGACAGAACAACTGCACCTTATTGAAGGGAGGATGGAAGGGATCATGTATCAGAAGATTTTGGCTTCCTTCCATCAGTAAGAGCATTGAAGATGGTTGGGTCTTTCAATATGACAATGACCCAAAGCACGCAGGTAGAAAAACTAAGGAGTGGCTTCGTAAGATGCATTTCAAGGTCCTAGAGTGGCCTAACCATGCTCTAGACTTAAACTCAATAGAAAGTCTTTGGAGGGAGCTGAAACTGCATTCTTTACCTTGCAGCCAAGCATTCTGGGTGACATAATTCCCAGTCCACTTTATTAGACAGGGGCAGCCTTTATTTTTTGCATCAGTCCTTTTCGACTGTCTAGTCAGATAGTGTGATGGGGTTCTTGCTATGGATCTAAAAACAAAGCAGCAAAATAATACAAGTAGTTTTACATCAAATCCCACATATTACCACCCACTTAGTAAGTACCACACCTTAATCACATTGTCTGTAAAACTCTTTGTTTAAGGGTTTATTCAGATAACTGTATACAATTGATTTCTAAATTTTTATCACATAGTACACTGACCCATGTTAATCAATGAGAAGTGCTGATGACTATTTTTTTTAATGACAGAATGTGTCTGTGAAAAAAAAATCATTGCATTTTACTCTAAAATCATATGAGCCTTAACCATTTACTGTAAACCCATTTGTGCATGAATTAAACAGTATGACATCTGATTTTTATGGATATATTGCAGTTCTGTACACTAGAGAGAAAGCGCTTGATAACATATGGCACTCACTAAATGAATAAAAGTACAATAGTTTTATTAGTGCACTTAAAACTAATTATTGAAAGCTGCTGCTGTAAAAAAAGTTAGGAAAAAAATCATCCTACTTATTTGGATGAATATAGTACCTTTTTTACACTGTCATGTGACCCTAAACTAGGGGTGAAGGACAGGAGAGACTGATTGCAGCATTCACAGTAACACAGTCAAGTGGAAAAAATATAGTTGTTTTTTCTTGTGGGAAGACTGTATGGGTACACATCACTCCAAATGAATTTGCTGTTTACTCTTAATTCATCTGGTTCCCATTAAGGTTTTTTTAATAGTAAAGCTGCATTCAATAGTTGCTGCAAAGTGACAATTGGACCCCGATTGTATACAGGACGAGAATCGCCCGTTGAAGAGAGGAAGCAGGGTCTGGATTGCTCTGAGCCAGCCCGGAGCCTACGTTGGGGGTTCAAGGCAGGTCCCCCATATTGTTGTTGCTGCTAAATTTATTGCACTTGGTCGGAGTGATGCAAGGTGTAAAGTGAAAAGTTTTATGTCAAAAAAAGTTTTATGCAAAGTGAAAATTTTACGCAAAAGGGAATGTTTATTGCCCAAAGTGAATGTCTTATGCTGAGAATGCATTTTACAGTGTCAAAGGTTTTACATGTTGTAATTTGAAGTATGTGAAAGTTTGCAGCGTTTAAGAGACCATGCCTCCCATTAAGGAAAGAAATGTTCATGTTTTACAGCATAACCAAAGTTTTTAGTTTCCACTGTATTGCTTTCTTTCCAGCCCGCGGACGTGCTGGGATTTGCTGTGGGAGTGTGTGGCGCCCAATGCGTCTTCAGGCACCACAGGATACTGCACCTCACCTGTGGTGCAGTATTCATCTCGGATATGGAGGAGGTCATTGCCGGTAAACCACCACAATACATTCAACACATAAACATGGGAGCTCTATCAATGGGACCTGGGCTAGGGTAGGAGTCGGGGGTAGCCATCACAAGGTATGGGACCTCTTGCCCACTAGTTCAGAAACCCAAGAGGCGGGGCACCTGCAGGGGAAGATAGGAGCCATCTCACACAGAACAGCTGGGGCTCAGGAACAGACGTCAGTCAGAAGTGACAAGGGCAGAAAGGGGCCAGTGATCCGGAGCTGGAGACATGACCAGGGTTCTTAGGAAGAAGGGGGATCCCAGGGTTCATAGTGAGTGCTGCAGGCACCCATGACCCATTCCACAGCCCAGGAACTGGGGTGAAGGGAAGACCATTTGAAAGGACACACAGAGGGAAACACCTGCCTTGACCTCCAAACAATCCGGGATCGGCTAGAGCCCATCACAGCGGAGTCCGGCACTCCAAAGGCGGTGTGATTTCAGTAAGTAAAGAACGTGAAATGCACCCTTGGTGTCGCCCCATCATTGCCGGCGCACCCGACATTGCGCCCCTGTGCCATAGGCGACTACTACCACCAACATCCTTCCTGGGGCCTAGCTCTACCTGTGGAAAGCTGCAACGCTCAAGCTGTATCACCATCTGCCCCAGAAGAGAGAAAATTCCGCAGCGACAGCTGATAACTGGCCGCACACCACAGGTGGTTTCACAAGCAACTACTCCCATCATCCCCATCACCATCTTTATTGACACCGCTGGGGTCATGGAACCGGGCCTGGCCACCGCAGCGACCCAGAAGCTGAACCAAAAACCCGATAAAGGGTAACCTTAGACCCCATGTGTGACGCCCTGGCCAAGCCAGGAAGTCACAGATAGAGCCCCGCACAACACCAGTAACCTCACTAGGTAATACCAGCCAACCACATAACACCCTGGTCACCTCCCTTAGTGCTTAATGGACACACCAGGGGGCGGAGCCAGGCGGTTGGACATGCCCACCGAGGTGTTCAGAGAACCTGAGGAGGGAAAAGTAGTCAGTTTCTAGTTGGAGTCTGTTAGTAGAAGTGAAGTAAAGTAGAGGCAGGCCTGTGTGTCAGGTCTGCGACTAACTGACAGGTGCCAGGGTAGGAGCCCGGGCACCCTTGGCTAGGAGGCATATGGAGGCCTCTGTCTGCAGGAGCCGGGAATACGGCTCGGTGGAACCGTGGACCGGGACAGGGTAGTGGCCTGCTGGTACTGACCCGGGGAACCGATTCGGAAACCGGAGCACAAGAGGGGGTACTCAGACCCCGAAACGAGGTTTAGAAACTACTGGACTGAGTTAATTAACTGATTGCGGTCTGGACTTTAGGTACTTTCCCACCCAAAGTCCCTCATAGAAGACAACAGCGCAACGAGGGGGATGGAAAGCCACCGCCAAGGCTCAGAGATCCCACGAGCCAGCGTCTGCGGGCAAACCGGCTCTTCCGACATCCACAAGCCGGGGAGCGGACTCCTGATGCTGCAAGCGCAGGTAGTCTAACAACTCAAATAGGTGCAGGAGAAAGGCAGAGACCACCAACCGGGTGGGGGAACCCGACTGCAACCGGCTGCGGGCACCGACCACCATCATCTTGGTTTACCAGAGACTCGAGTGTTTCATTCTAATAGTGAGTACACCAGTGCCCTACGGCCGTCCATCTCCCTACACCGCCAAAACACCCCCAACAGGTCTCGGGGCCACCATGCCTGGCAACGGAGGGGTTAACAACTTGCTGCATACCATCTTCCCCGGATGCCCCGTAACTGCAGCGGTGGTGTCCACCTTCACCACATCCCGTGGGTGGTGTCACGAACTTAAAACACGGCTCCGGCCATACACCTATGTCCCCAAACCACCAACCACTTTTTGGTCGGAGTGACCGCAGGACCCACTGGATCCGGAGACCCTCGAGCCACCCACTGAGGGTCCGGACCTGAGTGGCTCAGTTGCAGCCGAGCACGGGGCGGCACACCCCAATTTTTTAGCGTCATGAGTAGAGATGAGCGAACTGGCCGCGGTTCGGCTCGAGTCGGTTCGCCGAACGGAGGCCGCGTTCGAGTTCGGTTCGGCGAACCGATTCGGCGAACCACTCGAACCCCATAGGAAACAATGGGAGGAAATCACAAACACATAAAAACACATTATAAATGTACACATACAGTTAATAAACATTGCCATAACACTTACCGGTGCCCGCGATCCGTCCTGCACTCTGTCTCACGCCGCTTTTCCATTGGTAATCGCTGCGTCCTCCCGATAACCAGCAGTGATGACAGGACCTATCGTGACGTCAAAATAGCCATGTGACCAATCACGTGTCTATTATCTCATTGGCTACAGACTGGTCACATGGCTAGACGTCATGTCCTGGTCCTAGGTCCTGTCAGTGCATCTCTCCAGTACGCGGTGATTGTTTGTGTATCGCTGTGTACTGGCGAGATGCTCTGGCACATGGACGACTCCCCGTTCCTGCATGGGGCGCTCTTTACAGAGTCAGCCCACATGCAAGGACTGGCTGTCACAGTCGGTAAATAGCGGCACCAGGAATCACGTGATCGGAGCACCGTTGCTATGGCAACCCGGCTGTGAAGCCACCGCTAACAGCCGGCAGCCTGTAGTCACTCTCACTGAGTGAATAGACTGCACGGGGAGCAGCAGCATCTTTCTCCCATGCAGTGAAGCTTGATGTAGCAGAGCTGCATGGGTTGAAGGAGAAAGAAGACAGAAGACCATGGATCGTGGAGAGCTAAGAGGGAGTAATAAACATGGAGTCTCTAATGTGTCTGTGTACTTATTTCTATTAAAGTATTTTTTCTCTGTGTAATGTCTTCTTTTTAACCCTTTATTGGAGATTCTTAATGGCCGGGTCAGACTTGCCTGACATTAAGAATCTCTGGCTTAATACTAGCTAGTAAAACAAAGCTAGTATTAACTCATAATTACCCAGGAGCCACCGTCACCAGGGCAGCTGAAAGAGCTGGATACAGCGCCAGATGATGGCGCTTTCATGAGAGCGCCATTTTCTGGGGCGGCTGCAGATTGCAATTCACACCAGAGGGGCCCAGAAAGCTCGGGCTTACCTGTTCTGCGGATTCCAATCCCCAGTTGCCTAGTTGTACCCGGCTGGACACAAAAATGGGGCGAAGCTCACGTCGTTTTTTTTTTAAATTATTTCATGAAATTCATGAAATAATTAAAAAAAGGGCTTCCCTATATTTTTAGTTCCCAGCCAGGTACAAATAAGCAGCTGGGGGTTTGAGGCAGCCCGTACCTGCCTGCTGTACCTGGCTAGCATACAAAAATATGGCGAAGCTCACGCCATTTTTGTTTTTTAGTATTTTGGGAAAAACAAATAAAAAATGCTTCCCTGGATTTTCCATTGCCAGTGAAGGTAACACCAAGCAGTGGGGGTTAGCAGCCAGTAGCTGCTTGGATTACCCTTATCTAGCAATACAAAAAATGCAGCGGGAGCCCATATATATATATTTTTTTCATTATTTATTTAAATAACTAAAAAAAAATGGGCTTTCCTGTATTTTGATTGCCTGACATCACAGTGCTGTAAAAATAAATCATTAAAAAAAATGACGTAGCACTCCGCGGTATTTTTGATTCTCAGCGCAGATAAAGCAGACAGCTACGGGATGCCACCCCCATCTCCCTAGCATTACCTTGGCTGGCAATCAAAATACAGGGAAGCCCATTAATTTTTTTTATTTAAAAAAATAGTTAAAAAAAAAAATTACGTGGGGTCCCTCCATTTTTGATAGCCAGCTAGGGTAAAGCAGACTGCTGTAGCCTGAAAACCACAGCTGGCAGCTTTACCGTGGTTGGGGATCCAATGTCGAGGTCACCCCAGGCTCTTTTTCATAATTATTTTATAAATAATAATAATTACAAAAATAGTAGGGTCCCCCCCAAATTGGATCACCAGCTAAGGTAAAGCGGACAGCTGTGGTCTGGTATTCTCAGGGTGGGAAGGTCCATAGTTATTGGCACTTCACAGCCTAAGAATAGCAGGACGCAGGCACCCCAGAAGTGGCGCATTTACTAGATGCGCCAATCCTGGCGCTTTACCCCAGCTCATCCCGTGCCCTGGTGCGGTGGCAAATGGGGTAATAAATGGGGTTGATACCAGCTGTAAGGTCACCTGACATCAAGCCCAGCAGTTTGTGATGTCATGGCGTCTATCAGATACCCGACATCACAAACTGTCAGTACTAACAAAAAAATAGACAAAAAAAATGTATTTGAAAAAACACTCCCCAAAACATTCCCTCTTTCACCAATTTATTGTAAGGAAAAAAAATAAGGGGGTCCCACGATGACTCTGGACCATCTAGAATATGGGCGGGACATGCTCAGGGAATATATTCCCCATTTTCTAGGAGTGCAGACCCTCCATGTGAGGAGTGTGGGTGCAATGAATCTGCACCCACTCTCCCCGGGTCCACAGCAGCAGAGTCCATGTCGTAAGTGTTGATACCAAAGCTGCAATGCCCTGCTCATGAGGTAAGTGCATGCCTAATCAATAGAACTATTCTACATTTCCAAATATTGGTATTTGCTGATATGATTGCTATTCCACCTACTATATATTGGGGATAGGATCTTGGAGATGAAATACCCCTTTAAGTCCAGTTATTCAGCTGAATGAATACTAAACAACAGAGCTCGCTATTTAGATGTGTTTACTTGTGGCGTATAACGGACTCTCATGTTTGGTAGTCGTTCAGCAGGGCAACTATAAAATCAAATACCTCCATTTGGAAATGTAGTATAGCTCTCCTGATCAACTATGTTCCTTACCTCATGAGCAGGGCATTGCAGTAGCTTACAGATGCATGGTTACCATCACTCACTGTGTCTGAACACAGGAAGCTGAGCTGACAGCCGCTCTGTACATGCGGCAGGGTCTATTGTGAAGGAGGGGGCCGCGGGGATCAACGCTGCATAGGTACCGTGGGACACCAAGGAACACCGGTGGGGTTATAGGTGGTGACCTGGCAGAGCCTGGGGAGGAGTTTTCTGTCGCATGTGTCATGGCACATGCGACAGAAATCAGAAGAGTAGGGTCAATGCGGCCGGCGCGCTGCTGTGCGCGTGGACATCTTTGATTGGGGTCGGGGGGGGCACTTTGGCGACAGCGGGGGACCGGAGGGGACCGGGGAGGAGATTAATCTCCCATCTGAGATGTTTGTTCATGCCAGATGGGAGATAAATAATTTTTTACCGGCGCTGTCATTTACTGTAGCGTGATCATCGGTATATGGTGTATACCTGGGATCATGTGAGCGGGGACCGGAAAAACCAGCCTGAATCATGATCTCCAGGGTCTCATCTACCCCCTGAAACCCCGGAGATTTTCTGATGCTGGGGGGCGCTATTCACTTATTTCTGCCTGCTGTTTATAAACAGCAGATCAGAATAGGGCTACATTCACACGACCGATCCGTTTTTGCGGTCGGCAAAAAACGGTCCTTTTTTTTCAAGGGTGCATCCGTGTTGCATCCGTTTCTGTTCCGTATATGGTCCGTATGTCATCCGTTTGTCATCTGTGCGCCTTCCGTTTTTTTTGTGTACTGGAAAAAAAATGAAGGAGGGAAAATACATAAATGTACCCAGGACCCATAGCTTCAACCTACATGAGGCGGTTACATGTTCACTCCAGTGCCATTTTCTACTGCTTTTCACAGCGTAGAGCGCTCTGGTGATTTTACTGTGTTTGTACACTTCATATCAGTCTTTTCTGTCATTATAATGGCAGAAAGACACATAATGTCCCACTCTCCTGCATTTTGTAATTTTGCACCCTTTGGTGCCTTTCATTTGGCACTATGGGGTGCTTGGCCTTGTATTTACCAAAAAAACAAATACATTTAAAAAAAATGACGTGGGGTTCCCCCTATTTTTGTAGCCAGCTAGGGTAAAGCAGACGGCTGCAGTCTGCAGACCACAGCTGGCAGCTCCACCTTGGCTGGTATTCCAAAACTGAGGGCACCCCACGCTGTTATTTTAAATTAAATTAATAATTTAAAAAAAAAACACGTGGTGGTCCCCCCAAAATTTGATTACCAGCCAAGGTAAAGCGGACAGCTGGGGTCTGATATTCTCAGACTAGGGAGGTCTATGGTTATTAGACTCTCCCCAGCCTAAAAATAGCAGGCCGCAGCCGCCTCTGAAGTGTCGCATCCATTAGATGCGCCAATCCTGGTGCTTCGCCCCAGCTCAACCCGTTGCCCTGGTGCGGTGGCAAATGGGGTAATGTATGGGGTTAATACCAGATGTGTAATGTCACCTGACATCAAGCCCTGGGGTTGGTGAGGTCAGGCGTCTATCAGATACCCAACATCACCAACCCAGTCAGTAATAAAAAAAAAATAGACGACAAACACATTTTTATTTGAAAAAACACTCCCCAAAGCATTCCCTCTTTTACCAATATATTAAAAAGAAAAACAAATCCAAGTCTGCTGTAATCCAAGCGGTTCCCATGGCGATCCATACCATAGTCAATGTCCCAGTCAATGAAGAACAGAATGTTCCTCATTGCTTGGGAGAGCAATGCAGTGACCTGAGCTAACATCAATAGGTCAGCCCAGGTCACTGCAGGGCATGACAAGTGCTGCTGTCAGGAGCGAGGTACATTACCTGCGATGACGATCTCTTGCACTGCTGATAGCAGAGCTGTCACTGACTTCAATGACCTCCGCCTTCATAGCCAAGTATCGCGGGAGCCTGTGACGTCACTGCTAGTCACAGTCTCGGGCCGGCAGCGAACAAATGAGATGTGAAAGCGGCGGCCATGGAGGACAGTGACAGCGCTGAGGTCGGGAGGGTGGGATTTCATCACCGCAGGTAAGGCAAGCGGTGCCATGTGTGCGGAGTGCGAGGTGGGTGGAGCTAAGCGGGGTAATGTGTGCGGAGTGCCAGGTGCGTGGAGCCAAGTGGGGTAATGTGTGAAGATTGCTAAGTGGGTGGAGCCAAGTGGGATAATTTGTGCGCAGTGCGAGGTGGGTGGAGCTAAGTGGGGTAATGTGTGCAGAGTGCCAGGTGGATGGAGCCAAGCGGGGTAATGTGTGTGGAGTCCAGGTTGGTGGAGCTAAGCGGGGTAATGTGTGTGGAGTCCAGGTGGGTGGAACCAAGCGGGGTAATGTGTGTGGAGTGTGAGGTGGGTGGAGCCAAGCGGGGTAATGTGTGTGGAGTGCTAGGTGGGTGGAGCCAAGCGGGGTACTGTGTGCGGAGTGCGAGGTGGATGGAGCTAAGCAGGGTAATGTGTGTGTAGTTTGAGGTGGGTGGAGCCTAGCGGGGCCATGTGTGCGGGCGGCGGAGTGCAAAGTGGGTGGAGCCTAGTGGGGCCATGTGTGTGGGCGGCGGAGTCCGAAGTTGGTGGAGCCTAGCGGTGGTGTCCACCTTCACCACATCCCGTGGGTGGTGTCAAGAACTTAAAACACGGCTCCGGCCATACACCTATGTCCCCAAACCACCATCCAATTTTTGGTCGGAGTGACCGCAGGACCCCCGGGTCCGGAGACCCTCGAGCCACCCACTGAAGGTCCGGACCCGAGCGGCTCGGTTGCAGCCGAGTATGGGGCGGCACACATGGGTGCGTCATATATAGGCAGAGTGTATAGCAGAGTGTGGTGCGTATAGCACAGGAGGCTCCATTCCAGTCACGTCTGGGGCTGGTGTAGCCTGTTACATATATACTGTATTATCCATCTCTAAAAAAATAGTTATTTTCAAGATTAATCCAGCTGTATACAGGCAGTGTATATAGGCAGGGTATATAGCAGAGTGCCGTGCATATAGGACAGGAGGCTCCATTCCAGTCACGTCTGGGGCTGTTGTAGCCTGTTACACATATATTATCCATCTCTAAAAAAAACCCTGTCCTTTTCAGGATTAATCCAGCTGTATACGGGCAGTGTACATACAATAGGCAGAGTATAAAGCAGAGTGCGGTGCATGTAGGACAAGAGGCTCCATTCCACTCATGTCTGGGGCTGCTGTAGCCTGTTACACATATATTATCCGTCTCCAAAAAAACCAGCTACTTTAAACTGTGGTTTGTCCGTCGCATGGATCTCATATAACTTTGCTCTAAATTCAGCCATTTTTACTGAGCGTGGAAGATATTGTCCTCCATTTAAAATGTGCAAGGCGCGTGGCAAGGAACGAGGAACTGGATGTGATGGTGATGGTGCATGCAGAGGCCGACAACAAACACCCAAATCTTCTCGCCTGTCCTTCCTGTCCCAATTCCTGTGAAAAGGTTGTTGGTTGGATAGCGGATACTGCTTCCAGTCAGTTTGCCAATATCACAAATACCCTGTTTTCCACACGGTAAAGTTTCAGTAGCCGTGAGTCTTCATATTCATCACCCTGATCCTCCTTCCTCCCACCATGCCGAGTGCCTGAACAAAAGTGATCCCACACTTGGATACTCTGAAGAGCTGTTCACTTCGCCAGCTCAACTTAAAGGGGGACAAGAGGAGATCACATGTAGCGATGTTCACATATTTGAGCAGCCACAGTCAACACACGAAGGCGACGGTGGAAAAGTGTCACAAGAGGTGGACGATGATGAGACACAATTGCCAGAAAGTCATTAGGAGGACCAAGGTGCGGAAGTGGAAGACGACATGGTTGATGATATAGTAACTGACCCAACCGGGCAAGAGGACATGCAGACCGAGAATAGCAGCGCACAGGGGGAGGGAGGTGTAGCACCCCAACAAGCAGGAAGAAGCAATATGGTGGCCACAGACAGAAGGCGGGCAACCGTTCCCCATAACACCAACACGACGGAGTCGCCAGTACAACTGTTAGGTCTTCCCGAGTCTGGCTTTTTTTTAAGGACTGCTGATTATTCCAAAAAGGCGATTTGAACCATCTGCCATGCCAGCATAACTACCAGCCTGACCACCACCAGTATGATCAGGCTCATGGCAGCAAAGCACCCGACTTTGTGGGCAGAACCCCAGGGTCCAGAAGCAGTGTCTGTGGGTGACACCACTGCTTCTTCCACTGTTGTGCGTACAAGCCAATACCCTGTCCATAGTGCATGCAAAGATGCCTCCTGTCCTGCACCTGTCCTTGCACAATCTGAAATATCACCATCAGCAACCACGTCCATGTCCCAGTGCAGCATTTAGTTGTCCATACCCCAGTCTTTGGAATGCAAGCACAAATACGCAGTCAAGGCTTCCCAAGGCTTCCCAGGCACATTTCGCGACTGCTTGTGCTCGAAATGTTGCCTTTTAGGCTAGAGGAGACGGAAACATTCTGCAACCTGTTGGTGGCAGCCGTCCTTCGTTACTTGGTTCCCAGCCGCTACTATTTCTCCCAGTGTGCCATCCCCACATTACACAAGCACGTGTCCCAAAACATTAGCCAGGCCCTTAACAACACAGTTACCGTGAAAGTCCATGTAACCACAGACACATGGACAAGTGCTTGTGTGCAGGGATGGTACATCTCGCTGATGGCAAACTGGATTAACATAGTGGAAGCCGGGACCCAGTTGGACCTTGGGACGGAACACGTCCACCCGATGCCAAGGATTGTGGGCACTAACTCTATTGGGGTTGCCCCCACAGTCTACAGCTCCTGCACGTCATCCTCCTCAGCCTCAATTTCAGCCTTCACATCAATCAGAAACTGGAAGCACTGCAGCACTGCCTTGGCAAAGCGGCAACAGGCAGTGCTGAAGCTAATATGCATAGTTGACAAACCACACAATGCTGAAGAGTTGTGGACAACTCTGAAAGAGCAGGCAGATCTGTGGCTCACACCGCTGAACCTAGAGCCAGGCTTGGTCATGTGTGACAAAGGCTTGAACCTGATGGCGGCTCTGAGTCAAGGTGAGCTCCCACATGTACCATGCCTGTCCGATGTGCTTAACCACGTGGTTCATCGGTTTCTTAAATTCTACCCGGAGCTGTCGGATCTGCTTGTCAAAGTACGCCGCCTGTGTGCCTGTTTTAAAAACTCCCCTACTGCTTCGGCTGCCCATGCAGGGTTTCAGCAGCGTTTGCAGTTTTCGGCTCACAGACTGGTGTGTGATGTCCCCACGTATTGGAATTTGACACTGCAGATGTTGGTCAGGATTTGTGAGCAGAAGAGGGCAGTTGTGGACTAACAGCTTCAACAAGGCTGTCGGTATTCGTTTCAGACTCCACACATAACACCTCAGCAGTGGATGTCTGACATATGTACCATCCTCCAAAACTTTGAGGACTCCACCAAGATGGTGAGCGGCGATGTCATCATCATTAGCATCACCATCCTACTTCTCTGTCTTCTGAAACGCTCTGTGCTCAAAATCAAGGCGGATGCATTGCAGGCAGAGCAGAATGAGATGGAGCAAGGAACCATACAGGGTGATTACACACAGCCCAGCCTCATCTCATCCTTATATGGATTAGGGGACAATGAGGAGGAGGAGGAGAAGGAGGAGGAGGAGGAAGAAGAACAGGAACTAATTTCATGCTCTATAGACGGTACTACTTCCACAACTGTCATACCGTCTGTTCAGCGAGGAAGGCCAGAGGACAGGGAGGAAGAGGAGGAGGAAGAGGAGAGCATGGTCAGTCGTCGTCTTGGTAAGGACATGGAAGTCTTGCCTATTACCAGTGTAGCATGCATGGCTGAGTTTGTTACGCTGCCTGTCCCTTGACCCTCGCATTCTCAAAATTTTGGGTGACACTCATTACTGGTTGGTGACACTTTTAGACCCACGCTACAAGGAGAAATTTATATCTCTTATTCCCGAGGCAGAGATGTCAACAAAAATGTGGCACTACCAGAAGGCCCTTGTTGCGGAATTATTAAAAAAAAAAATTCCATCTGAAAATGCTGGTGGCAGAGGTCACAGTTTGGTGGACAACAAAGGAGTACAGGAGAGAGAGAGGCACAACTCCAATCCAGTATAGGCAGGGGAACACTGTCAAAGTTCTGGGAGAGTTTTCCCAGCCTCTCCCGTGGCACAGGCCCTGAGGCGTGGAGTACTCTCACAAGGAGTGCAAAGTTTGGGAAGATGCTGAAAAAGTACCTTTCCAACCATACCAAAGTCCTGCGTGATTCCTCTCTGCCTTATAATTATTGGGTATCCAAGCTGGACCTGTGACATGAACAGGGTCTCTAATACTTGGAAGTCCTGGCCTGCCCTGCCACTAGTATTTTGTCAGAGCGGATTTTTAGTGCCGCAGGGAAAATTATTACTGATAAGTACACCCACTTGTCACCTGAAAATGCTGACAGGCTGACTTTTGTCAAAATGAACAAGGGCTGGTTGGGTCAGACTTCTCAACACCACCAAATGATAGCAGCGTAATACAAACTCAAAGATAGTGTCTTTTTTGGGGAGGTATATTCTTATGCTCCTCTTCACCCACACACATTTGTATACGCTTTCTGATTTTGGCTATTTGCTCTAGTCCTCCTCCTTCTCCTCATCCTCCACCACCATATCACCAGGGGGACCGTGGTCCATGATGCAGTACCACATAATATTTTTAAAGGGTGTTTATGATGCCCGTAAAAAAGAAAAGTTATAAAGTATATTCATGTATACCCCCAGGGGTAAATTTTTGTCAGTCTATACTAAGTGCATGGGCATTACAAGTATAGGAGACCCTCTCCTTTGTAATGGGAAGATTATTTTAAGAGGCCCTCCTCCATGTCTCTTCATTTTTGGCAGCCCTGGCACTCACTGCATACGCAATAACAGTACAGGAGACCAACTGTTTAATAATGGGAACAACAAAGCATATCCGGCTGATAGCTCTCTAAGAAAAGTACAGGCCGCCTATATATGTTTTGTTTTTTTATTACACTAAAGATTTAAAAAAAAAAGAAAAACGTGGGGCTTCTCAGCATTTTTAAGTCCAGCCCGATGAAAGCTGACAGCTGCGAACTGCTACCCTCAGCTGCCCAATTTTCACTTGGCTGCCAAAAAAAATGCATGGGCTCCGCCCTATTTTTATTTGCCAGCTAAGGTAAAACTAGGCAGCTGAGTGTTGGTGCTCTCAGCGGGTTGAGGGCCCATTGTTTTAGGGCCCCCTATGCTAAAGAATAGCAGCCCGCAGCTGCCCCTGAAAATGGCGCTTTGATAATAAGCGCCATTTCCAGGCACCTTACCACACACTTTAGAAGGCTCTTCCAGTGGCCCTGGTGGCGGGTGGCTCGCTGGGTAATAATGAGGTTAGGGCCAACTGTGTATTATCAGCTGGCCCTAAGCCCGAAATTCATGGTGTCACACCAATATTAAGTATTAAGAAGATGGTCTGTACTCAGACTGTAGTAATGATGGTGCAAGTGAAAATTGGGTCAAAGGCCCTAAAGTCTTGTGGATATAATAAACCAATAGCAGCAGCGCTGCTGCGCCTCCAAACCCTGTGCATTATCCTCAAGGCACCTTCTCCTATACATTAGTGCTTCAATGCACCTCATCTTTCATCCTCCAGGCATCTACTGTACAGCGACTCTCGACTAATGCAGGCGTCACACAGGACGATAAGTCGTGCGATCGCATAAGCGATCGCCCGCCCCCTTCATTTGTGCATCACGTGCAATTAGTTGCCCATGGTGCACAAAGTCGTTAACCCCCCATCACACGCACTTACCTCCCGGGCGACATCGCTGTGGGCGGCGAACAGCCTCTTCCTGAAGGGGGAGGGACGTTTGGCGTCACAGCGACGTCACATGGCAGCCGGCCAATAGAAGCGGAGAGGCGGAGATGAGCGGGACGTTAACATCCCGCCCACCTCCTTCCTTCCGCATTGCCGGCGAAATGCAGGTAAGCTGTGTTTGTCGCTTCTACGGTGTCACACAGAGCGATGTGTGCTGCCACGGGAGCAACGAACAACCGGAGCATAGAAGGAGGAACGAGATTATGAAAATGAACGACATGTCAACGATGATCAAGTAGGTGAGTATTTCTGCTCGCTCATAGGTGTCACACGGTACGATATCTCTGACGATGCCGGATGTGCATCATTAACGACGTGACCCTAACGACATATCACCAGATATATCGTACCGTGTGACGCCCACATTAGATCCAGGTGGGTCGAAATGTCAGAGGATTTTATAGTCGCAGTTCCTTAAATAAATTTTCACTTTTGCAACACCAATATTAGACATGGCCACCATGAATTTCTAGTAAAATTAAAAAAAACACAACACAGTGAAAAATATTTTTAATAGAAATAAAACACAACAGAATTAGTGACTCAATCTTTATTGAACTAAAGAACCCCCCTCCGCCGTAGTCCTGGGTCAAGGGTCCTGCGACGTCCAATCCAGATCCAATATCATCTGATCGGTTTGCCGATTATGTGTCAGGTTCAAGGACCTGAATCCGATGACACATAAGCTGATTATTTAAAGCCATTTAACCAATCAGCTGATTCATCAGTTGAAAAAAAAACTATACTCACCTCTCTGGAGACTCACGGGACACTTTCTATTGGCTCCAGGACCCACCAGTAAGTAGCTGATTTGGTCACCTGACAACATCATCTGATCATTTAAACCATCTGGGCGATAAAGAGCCAGCTTTTGACCGGAGTTAAATGATCAGATGATGCATTCAGGTGACAGCATAAGATGATTACCGGGAAGTCCTGAAACCGATCGGACGTGTCCCGGGAGTCTACAGAGAAGTGAATATGCTTTTTTTTCTGCTGTTAACTTTTGATTTCACTTAGCAGCGAATTTACAGGCAGAGAGAAGCTGCCGCACATACGCTACTAAGCGAAAGTGCATGTCACACATGTCACATGGAAGGAGGAACACAGGTTCTTTCTCCCACTGATACTAAGACAGCATTGTTCACAGCAGTTACCCGGGAGTCAGAAATGCTTACAGGGGTCTTCCCCATGCTGCTCCCATTTCAATATGCTCGATCAGATCATCAAGCACCCGAGCATTTTACTGCTATCTCATCACTACTGTTCAGTCCACCTGTGTATAAGCAGCAAGGCTAGCATCTTCCATTAAAACGTTTACTATGTGTAAAATTTAAGTAGCCTAACAAGTTTAACACATGAGTGTGTTGTCAAATAGATTGTTATTTTATACTTGTTACTATCTGTTTTCATCTAGGCAGATATGCTGAGGTCACATGGACTTTACTAATCATGTGTTTTCATTAAAAAGGTCAAAAGGATTCATTAAAGTCCTAGGAGACCTCTGAGGAATATTAACCTTTTTTAAGGGCAGGGAGGAAGTAGCAGCACAAACATTCAGTAATTAAAATCTGAAGGTTTATTTCATCATTTTAAAAAAAAAACATGTCCAAACAGTGTTAAAAGACTGATGTGTTTCTGGCGAAGATTTTGTCCGTAACCATACCATAAAAACATTCTATATAATGTATTTTCAGGGCAGATAGAGCTTTTGCAGTTTTAATATTCACTTCAATTGTTTTCTTCCCTAATTTAAGTTTTTGGTCATATTTTTGGTACATAAAAATAGTAAAAGAAGAGTTTATCTCAGTTGAAAGTATAGAATCATACAAAAGAGATCCAAAGAAATATGTTAACTGCATTGAACAGTAAAATCAATTTTAATCTTCGCAAGTCAGCAATATAGCTATAAATAAATATATATACAGTTGAAACCAGACGTTTACATACACTATATAAAAAGGACACATCTGCATATTTTTTCTCACTATCTGACATGACATCAGAATAAACCTTTTCCGTTTTAGGTCAATTAAAATTACCAAAATAATTTATATATGCCAAATGTCAGAATAATGAAAGAGAGAATTTTTTAAGGCATTTTTACTACTTTTTGCTAAGTCAAATGTTTACATGCATATGTGTCTTTTTAGATAATGTATCTAAACTTCAGATTTTAAAATATGTGCATCTCAATAAATTAGAATATCATCAAAAAGTTAATTTATTTCAGTAATCCAATACAAAAAGGGAAATGCATATATTATATTGAGCCATTACAAACAGAGTGATGTATTTAAAATGTTTATTTCTGTTAATGTTGATGATTATGGCTTACAACCAATGAAAACCCAAACCCATTATCTCAGATAATTAGAATATTATATAAGACCAACTGAAAAAATGATTTTTAAACTCAGAAATGTTGGCTTACTGAAAAGTCTGTACAGTAAATGCCCTCAATACTTGGTCAGGGCTCCTTTTGCATGAATTACTGCATTAATGCGGTGTGGCATGGAGGCGATCACCCTGTGGCACTACTGAGGTGTTATGGAAGCCCAGGTTGCTTTGATCGCAGCCTTCAACTTGTCTGCATTGTTGGGTCTGGTGTCTCTCATCTTTGTCTTGACAATACCACATAGATTTTCCATGGAGTAATTTAGCTCAGGCGAGTTTTCTGGCCAATCAAGCACAGTTAAACTGTAGTTATTAAACCATGTATTGGTGCTTTTGGCAGTGTGGACAGGTGCCAAATCCTGCTGTAAAATGAAATTTCCATCTCCAAAAAGCTTGTCGCCAGAGGGAAGCATGAAGTGCTCTAAAATTTCCTTGTAGATGGCTGCGCTGACTTTGGTCTTGATAAAACAGAGTGGACCCACACCAGCAGATGACATGGATCCCCAAACCATCACTGATTGTGGAATTTCACACTAGACCTCAAGTAGTAGGGATTCTGTGCCTCTTCATTTTTCCTCCAGACCCTGGAACCTTGATATCCAAATGAAATTTAGCTTCATCTAAAAACAACACCTTGGACCACTGAGCAACTGTCCATTTGTTTTCTCCTTGGCCCAGGTTATACGCTTTTGGCATTATCTATTGCTCATGAATGGTTTGACACAAGGAAGGTGACCATTGTAGCCCATGTCCTGAATATGTCTGTGTGTGGTGGCTCTTGAAGCACTGACTCCAGCAGCAGTCTACTCCTTTTGAATCTCCCCCAAATTTTTGAATGGTCTTTTATTAACAATCTTATCAAGGCTGTGGTTATCCTGGTTGCTTGCTCACCTTTTTCTACCACACTTTTTCCTTCCACTCAAGTTTCCATTAATATGCTTGGATAGAGCACTCTGAACAGACAGCTTCTTTAGCAATGACCTTTTGTGGCTGACTCTCCTTGTGGAGTGTATCAATGACTGCCTTCTCGACATCTGTCAAGTCAGCAGTCTTCCCCATGATTGTGGAGCTTACTGAACAAGTCTATGGGACCACTTTATATGCTTAGGAGGCCTTTGTGTTTTGTGGTAATTTGTCTAATTTTCTGAGATAATGACTTTTGGGGTTTTCATTGGCTATAAGCCATAATTATCAACATTAACACAAATAAACACTTGAAACATATCTCTATGTTTGTAATGACTCTATATAATATATGTGTTTCACTTTTTGGATTGATTTACAGAAATGAATTAACTTTTGATGATATTCTAATTTATTGAGATGCACATGTATCTCCTTTAAATCTGAACATTACTCAGTACATTTATCATTTAGTAATATATTCATTATACATATATATAAACAAACCGCAAAACATCTGTGAGAATAAACTATTGCATATCTTTTTTTTATAATTTTTTTTATCTATATTGCACAAACGTATTCTACAACAATTTACCATTCAGAGGATACTTGTACAAAGAAGAATACAGATTTCAGAGATACTGTAGCATTATATTAAAGGCATGTCCGTTCTGCTTAGCTGACTGCAGTGGCGTACCGTCAATGGTGGCAAACCACACGGCTTCTGTGGGGCATTTGGAGGGTACTGTGCATTTGGAGGGTGCTTTGGAAAAATTTACTATGGTGTATCATGTAGTGTTCGTGGGCCAATTTTGTTGACATTATACTTTATGAGTGCAATGAAAGGGGAATCTATGGGCTTCAATAGGAAGAAAATTACTTTGAAAGGGCTGTGAAGTTGTTGTGAGATATGTTCTTATGTGGCCCAGATGAATATTATGATTTTTTTTATTTTGAGGGTCCTAATTTGATCTTCTGCTATGGGGCCCTATGATTGCTATGTATGCCCCTGGCTGACTGCAAATTGATTGGTGTAAAGCTGAAACTTCAGTAAATTTAAACTCCAAAAACACTGCAGGAGTTTTGGGACATTTAAGCTCAGAATAGTAAATATAATAGTTGATGATAAAGTCGATTATTTCTATGTACCTCTAACATATATATTCATTTTTATAATTTTTCATGAAGGCTTGTAAAATACGTAACATTGCCATGCTATTTGCACTATATAATTAGATTCTAATGTTTATGTCACAGGTTCAGCACCTACAAGCATGATAAATGTGATCCCATTGAATGATGCTATAAATAATAGAGAATGTAGATCCTGTCTTGGGTATATTGAAATCTTGTTGTACAAAAATTCCCCAAGGGGAAGAAAGAAGACATGCACAGATGTGTTCATTAACCACAAGGTATTTACTATTGCAGGACTTTGTTTTAGTAATGAATGACCGTGTACTCTGGGCTACTGAAGGCCCAGGGAAAATGTACTTTACAATATAGTTCCTCAAATAAGAAAACTCGCTCAACCGCTGAAATCATATAACAGCTGTTGGATACTGTAATGTTTTCCTAGCCCCTAAGAGAGAAAGAAAATTAAATTTAATATTAAGTGGTGCGTGGTGTATAGAAGGAGAAAACATAGTGACAGGTTTTGAGAATCACCGTTTGACATAAATTGAATATATTAATTTCCAAATTCCATGTTATCTTTTTCTTTTCAAGATTTGCCTTGCATTACTAAAGACTGTAAAAACATATGTACAAGTATTTCTACCTTTACTTACAAGGTTGACAAAAGAAATATGAAAGAAATAACATCTATCTATATATATATATATATATATATAGATGTATGTGTCACTCAGGGCTATGGGGTACTTGGTCCCGGGTGGTGTATTGCTGGGGAGATGTCACTTGGTGGCCGTTGCCCGGTCCCGTGCCCTGGGTGCTTTTTACAAGTGGTATACTTACAGGGGAGATTAAATGAAAGTCTATAGCGTGACACCACTTGCGGGTTGTGGCTATGTATATGGAACCGCCGCTGCACAGTTCTCACTACTGGGGCTGGTGTTAGTGGCAGTGGATGTTAGGCCCTCCGCAAGCAGGGCTGGACCCCAGAAGATAGCTGATATAGATGGTTGTAGAAAGAAGGCAGGCCACACAGTCAGATGGAAAATTGGCGCCCGAGGAAGGCTTGTCTTGACCGCTGGTCCCCTTAGTCCCAGTGCCGGTTTAGTGACCTGGTTGCTTCTTTTCCCTGCACCCGTCTTTGATTGGTGGGTCCCCATGGCTTGGAGCATCTGGGGGTCCCCTCCTGGTAGTCTCTCAATGGTAGTCCGTATGATGGTAGCGTGAACCCTGTGGGGTCGGAGTCTCTGGTCCTGTTCCCCGGTTCTCCCATTGCTACTGAGTCACGAACTTCAAGGTCAGTGAGGTCCTTGATGGTCCCCTCACTGTGCAGATTTTATCAGATCTGCCTGGAGCGTTTGCCTGACCTAGGATTCTGTACCCTGTTGGTGCTATGGTTCCGGGAGTACTCCATCATATTCCACCGGCAACCAAACACCTGGGCCCTCAGGTCACCGTCACACTCTTTTCAGTACTTCCACTCAATCTGTCCGTCATTGACTCTCTCTTACTCTGACTCTGACTGTCCTCTGTCTGCCCCTACCACCTGGTCATCTAGTGGACTGGATCGACTCCACGTCTAGGTGGCCATCCATTAGGTCCAACCCTAGTCTAGCACCAGTCTATGGGGAAATTGGGGATAAAACAGGGATTAATTGGAATGTTTTTGTTGTTACCGGCACTGGTTTTCTGGGTCCCAGGGTGTAGGCCCTGCATCCTGGTGGGGATGAAGTACCTTGTAGCTCCATGATGGCTTCAGGGATGCTACATATATATATTTTACTAAGATGATGTGTTCATCAGATTCTTATTCTTATTTTATTGCATCTTATCAGACAAATTTCCTTTTTTCTCTGACAAAACTAATTAGTCATTATTTGAATTCACAGAGTCTATGCTGATGGGAAGAGGGTGGAGCTAGAGGTAGAGGTGGGGGGCTAGAGGCAGAGCTCCACCCCCTCCTCTATCTTCTATCTACGTAGAATCTCATCAGTACAAATTGCCATCTTCTATATCAGTAATGGAAAAATCTTCATTGAATACAGATTTTACCTCAAAATTGATAATTGATAATGAGTCTGATCAATTCTATAGAATCTGCTGCTATTGTAACGTCTTAACCCCTGTGACTAGAAGAACCTTTGCTGATGTCATGACCATGTGACTAGAAAACCGCCTCTTCTGGTCACATGGGCATTATGTCAGCAAAGGACTCCGCTAACATAGCTGATACGAGGAAGCAACATTATTTTTCTAAGTCCATGTGAGCATGGGGTTGTTTATAATAGAAGTGGGGGTCTGGGGATGAGACCCTGAGATTGGAGGGTCTACCATAATCATGCAAGGGGGGCTTTGGCCTCCCTGGGCGACTCCCCATATTTGTGTGTCTCACCCCAGACCCCTGCTTATAAACAACTTCATTCCCATGTGCACTTAGAAAAACAATCTTTATTCTGGCGGAAAACATTGGACGGCATTTTGAATACACCCCTATCATGTGATAGGGGTGTGTTGAAATGATGTCATACCTGGAAGGAGCCCGTACACTGTAGCATCTTTTGTCAGTATCATAGTATAAAAATAAATAAGTAAAAAAATTGGCATAAAGTCCCCTCATATTATGATACCAGCACAGATAAGGCCCATGGCTACAGGCTGCAGCACCCAGGCATGTGCTTATCTTGGCTGTGTATCAAAATAAGAGGAACTGCATGCGACTTTTTTTTTTAATTATTTAAATAAATAATTTAAAAATCGCATGCAGTTTCCCCCAATTTTCTTACCTAGCCAAGATAAAGCCCAACAGCTGGAGCAGGAATTCTCAGGCAGGGGAGGCCTACGGTTATTAAGCCCCCAGCCTAAAAATAGCAACCTGTAGCTGCCCAAAATTGTCGCGTCTAATAGATGAGACAAGCTTGGTGATTTAGCCGACTCTTTTCAATTGCCCTGATGCAGTGGCAATTGGTGTAATGTGGGGTTTATAACAGTGCACAACTGTCATCAAGCCTAGAATTAGTGATCAGAAAGGGTCTTCTGTGAGACCTCCACATCACTAATCCTATAAGTAATCCTATAAGTAAAACGTAATACACAAACACCGAGAAAAATCTTTTAATTTTACTAAAATGAAAAACTACCCTCTTTCACCACTTTATTAACCCCAAAATACCCAGGTCCGACGTATTCCACACGAGGTCCCACAATGGTCCTGGCTCTCCAGGCTCCAGGAAATACTGACAAGAAGGACCCAGCTGGCAGCAGTGACTTCACTCAGTTCATCGAAGGTCATACCCAGGTTCCCACGGTATGACCTCTGGTGACCTGAAGCATTCTGACTTAAAGTGCGGGGCCATGTCTCGCACTCCACCAGCACTTTAACAGTGGCAGTGTCGGCATGGAGGTGCGGGCTGCCCTGCATTCCCTGAACGGCATTTTCACTGTTGAAGGACTGGTGAGAAGCGGGACACGGCCCCGCACTTTAACACTATCAATGCCATCTGGGGAGTGCAGGCCAGACTGCATCTCCATGCAGGCACTGTCACTTTTAAAATGCTGGTGGAGAGCGGGACACGGCCCCACACTTTAACAGTGGCAGTGGCGGCATGGAGGTGTGGGCTGCCCCAAACTCCCTGCACAGCATTGTGAGTGTTGAAGGGCTGGCAGGGAGCTGGTCATGGCCCCGCATTTTAAGCGAGAGTGCTTTGAGTCACCAGAGGTCATACTGTGGATCCCAGGTATGACCTCTGGTGAACTGAATGACGTCACTGCTGCCAGCCGGGTCCTTCTTGTCAGTGTTTCCCAGAGCCTGGAGAGATCGTACATGTTTTTGGTCTCTCTAGACTTGGATGTAGCAGACCTAGGACTTTTGTGGAACTTCGTGTGAATTACGTTGGACCTGGGTGTTTTGGGGTTAATAAAGTGGTGAAAGAGGAAGGTTTTGTATTTTATTCCAAATAAAGGATTTTTTACTGTGTTGATGTTTATTTCTTTATACTTAAAGGATTAGTGATGGGGGTCTCATAGAAGACCCCTTCCCATCACTAATTCTTGGTTTGATGACACTTGCGCGCTGTTATTAATCCCTCATACCCCAATTGCCACCGCATCAAGGCAATCAGGATGAGCCGGGTAAAGTTCCGAGATTGTCGCATCTAATGGATGCAACAATCTTGGGCAGCTAAAGGTTGCTATTTTTAGGCTGGGAGGCCTAATAACCATAGGCCTCCCCAGTCTAAGAACATCATCCCCAGCTAGTGGGCTTTATCATGGCTGGGTATCAAAATTGGGGGAAACCGCACGTCGTTTTTTTTAATTGGTCATTTATATAGTTTAAAAAGCCGCATGCGGTTCCTCTTATTTTAATACACAGCCAAGATAAGCGCATGGCTTAGCGCTGCAGCCTGTAGCCATAGGCTTTATCTGTGCTGGGTATTAGAATAAGAGGGGACCCTACACCAATTGTTTAATTTATTTATTTATTTATTTTTATACTATGATACTGAGTGACCTGCATACAGCGCCTGCTGTGATTGGTTGCAGGCAGACACTGTCATGCAGGCTGGGGCCACGTCTGACTGCAACCAATCACAGACACCAGGCCGATCGGTGGACGGAGAAAGCAGTGCATATGTCATGAGCGGCACAGGAACTGAAGGATAGTCCGCGAGAGCAGCGAACAGCTGCAGGAGCAGTGTGACAGCCATCCTGGTGATCGTTAGTATGAAGCACTTGCTCCTACCCCTTTGTTCCAGATTCCTAATATATTTTTGGAAATACGGTGTTCGTGGGAAAAATCGAACCGAATGCCGAGTTTTAAGGGTAATGCTCGTGTTTGCCGAACCCGAACGAACAAGCTCAGGTTCGTACCAAACCTGAGTTTGGCGAGCATTTATTGAACATGTTGACTCATCTCTATTAACCACAGGCCATGTACATTTTAAATTATATATGCAGCTAAGAGTGGCGTTAATAGAGACTAAATTAAATTTTAGGTATCAACAGTAGAGATGAGTGAACCTGTTTGAAAAAGGTTCCAAAATCTCAAATTTGGTATGAGCCTTGCACATTCAGATTTTGGTTCGGATTCTCAAACATTTTACTCAAAATTAATAAAATTCAACCTTTGTTTGGCAACTGTTCACATCTGCACAAATTCTTTTCTTTTACCTTATTATGAGACTTTGGCTAGGATAGTGGTGCTACATGACGACCAGGGGGAGGTGTGGGGAGAGGACTATGCACAATGTTCAGACTCAAGGGTTTGTGTGTCATTGGCTACCTAAGTTACATGGCACTCTGCAATATATACAGTGGCATGCAAAAGTTTGAGCACCACTGGTCAAGTTTACTGATATTCTGAACAATTAAGCAAGTTGAAGATGAAATTATCTGTAAAAGCTATAAAGTTAAGGATAACACATATCCTCTGCATTTTAGACAAAAAATATATATATATATATTTTACATTTTTAAATTCACAACAAAAAATAAAGTTGGCCAATGCAAAATATTGGGTACCCTGCTTGGTTAGTACTCTACAGCACCCTCTTTGGCAAGTATACAAGCTTGTAAATGTTTTTTGTAGCCAGCCAAGAGTCTTTCAATTCTTGTTTGAGGGATTTTCATGCTTTCTTTCCTGGAAAAGTCTTCTTGTTCTGTAAGATTCCTGGGTCCTCTTGCATGCTCTTTTGTGGTCTAGCCACAGATTTTCAATGATGTTCAGATCAGTGTGATGTTCAGACTGTGAGGGCAATTATAAAACCTTCAGCTTCTACCTTTTGACATAGGCTAATGTGGATTTTGAATTGTGTTTAGGATCCTTATCCATTTGTAGAAGTCATCCTCTTTACAACTTCAGCTTTTTTACAGATGGTCTTATGTTTGCTTGAAAAATTTGTTAAACTTTAATTGAATCCATTCTTCCCTCTACCCGTGAAATGTTCCCAGTGCCATTGAATAGAATACAACCCAAAGCATGATTAATCCACCCCCATGCTTAATGGTTGGCGAGATATTCTTGTCATGACATTCTGTCTCCTTTTTTCCCCAAACATTTGGTTTGATCATTGTGGCCAAGGAGTTCTATTTTAACCTCATCAGTTAACATGACTTGTTTCCAAAATACATCAGTCTTGTTTAGATGTTATTTTGCATACTTTGATGCTAAATTTTATGGTTAGGACGCAGGAGAGGATTTCTTCAGATGACTCTTCCATGAAGGCCATTTTTCTGTAGGTGTCTCTGAACAGTAGAACAATGTGTCACGCTCCCCGTGTCCCAGCACCACTCCTTACCCACTGATCCACTCTATGTGTCCACCAGTCATGGCTGCCGCTCCCGCTCCTGCTCCCCTGAGTCCTGCTCCTGGTCTCAGGAGTCTGACTCTGAGTATTGGCCTCATGGTTCTGTATAGGACCAGGCCGCGCCCACTCTCCTGGTCTTATAGGCCCAGCACACCTGAAGCAGGAAATGACATAGGGCTGTGCTGGGTATATAAGACTTGCCTTTCCATGTGGGCGGGGCCTGATCAACGTGTCCTGAATCTTGTCTTCTGAGCTAGGTGCTCAGGTCCCCTTGTGCTGTGCCCTGTTACTGTTTTGTCTTTTGCTACCGGGTACCTGTGCCTGTTTCTAGTATTATCCTAAAGAACTCCGTGACCCTGGTTACACCCGTCCCGGCCACGCCAGTGCTCCGGCTGCCGTGTACCCTGCCCCCCAGTGGGGTACTTGGTCCAGAGGATCCACCTCCTGGGCTTACCAGTCCTCCCGGTCCTGACAGATTGATCAGGCCATGGATCCCGCTGGAGCGCAAACATCCGAGCTGGCTGAGCTGCGCCAGGAGCTGGCACAACAGCGTGAAACCCTGACCCGGATGCTGAAATTCCTGGCGTCCGTGGACCACCGGTTATATACGCTGCAGACCGCCTCCTCGTCTGAGTCCACGCAGCAACCAGTCTCTACGTCCGAACCCGTTGTCTCTGCAGCCTCGCAACTCCGCCTCGCGGCACCGCCTCGCTATGCTGGGGACCCCAAGAACTGCCGGGGGTTTTTGAACCAGTGCTCGCTGCACTTCAAATTACTCCTGCACCTCTTCGATTCCGATCAAGCCAAGATAGCCTTTGTGATGTCCCACCTGGAAGGCGAGGCGTTGTCCTGGATAAATCCGTTGTGGGAGAATGAGGATCCGGTGACGACCGACATCCGGGAATTCCTTCAGGCTTTTCGAAGTACCTTTGATGAACCGGGACGCAGTACCGCGGTTACCTCCTCGCTCCTCCGGCTACGCCAAGGAACCCTGACGGTGGGCCAGTACGCCATCCAGTTTCGCACGCTTGCCTCCGAGCTAGGCTGGAACAACGAGGCATTGACGGCAGCCTTCTGGGAGGGGCTCTCCGGTCGCATCAAGGATGAATTAGCCGGTCGTGACGTTCCCCGTACCTTGGATGCTTTGGTATCCCTAGCCACCCGGATTGACCTCCGTTTCCAAGAGCGAACCAAGGAAGTATCCCGGGAGAAGCGACCAATCCGTCACATCTCCGTTCCGCAGAGGTCTACCGTTCCCCCGCCACTGCCGTTCTGCGATTCTACTCCTGAACCAATGCAAATCGACCGACTGAGCCAAGCTGAACAACGCCGTGCAGAGCGACTTGCCCGGGGCCTGTGTTTCTATTGTGGAAGCGGTACACATCTGCTTCGTTCTTGCCCGGAGAGACCAGGTAGACCCCAAGTCCAAGGGATGGTGGGAACTGCCACCCTTGGTACCGGAATCCCTTCAGTCCCGGTTACACAGACTGTCCAGGTCACGACCGAGAAAACCCAGTTCACGGCAGAGGCTCACATTGATTCGGGAGCAGCGGGTAATTTCATCCTACAAGCTACCGTGGACCGTTATCGGATACCGGTCATCCCGCTTGCAAAACCCCTCTGGTTCGCCTCCGTGGACGGAAAACCACTATACGAACCTGTCCGGTACACCACCGAACCCGTGAGACTTTGTATTGGTTCCCTGCACACTGAGACTATTGCGTTATACGTCATCCCGAGAATGACTCCTGCGCTCCTGCTGGGTCTGCCCTGGCTACAACTACATGACCCTGACATCAGTTGGCGCTCTGGTGCAATCACTCGCTGGAGTCCCTCGTGCCATGATACCTGTCTACAGTCCGTTCCTCAGCCCCTGGCACCTGACCCTATTATGTCACAAGAAGAGGAGAAAATGACGCAGTCCAGCGTTGTACCACAGATCCTGGCACTTGTGCCTGTGGTGCCACCAGAACCAGAAGTGATGACGCACTCCAGCGTCGTTCCACCGTCCCTGATGATTGAGACTCTGATGCCACCGGCTACCGGGGATGAGTCACTGTCCTGTGCCCGGTCCGAGACGCCCGGGCCGGTCCTTCACGATGCCAGTCCTGTTTCTGTCGGTCCTCCTCTTCCCGTTGCCCCCGTCGCCACTGCCGGTAGATCGGCTAAGCGCCGTGCGGCTAAGAAGGTGGTACGGGGTCAGCGGTCCTTCCCCGCCTTTGCGTTGGGTCCCGGTCCGGTGTCTCGATCCGGGGTGCCCCTGGGGTTCTGTGCTCGGAGGGGGGGGCTTAGAGGGGGGGGTACTGTCACGCTCCCCGTGTCCCAGCACCACTCCTTACCCACTGATCCACTCCATGTGTCCACCAGTCATGGCTGCCGCTCCCGCTCCTGCTCCCCTGAGTCCTGCTCCTGGTCTCAGGAGTCTGACTCTGAGTATTGGCCTCATGGTTCTGTATAGGACCAGGCCGCGCCCACTCTCCTGGTCTTATAGGCCCAGCACACCTGAAGCAGGAAATGACATAGGGCTGTGCTGGGTATATAAGACTTGCCTTTCCATGTGGGCGGGGCCTGATCAACGTGTCCTGAAGCTTGTCTTCTGAGCTAGGTGCTCAGGTCCCCTTGTGCTGTGCCCTGTTACTGTTTTGTCTTTTGCTACCGGGTACCTGTGCCTGTTTCTAGTATTATCCTAAAGAACTCCGTGACCCTGGTTACACCCGTCCCGGCCACGCCAGTGCTCCGGCTGCCGTGTACCCTGCCCCCCAGTGGGGTACTTGGTCCAGAGGATCCACCTCCTGGGCTTACCAGTCCTCCCGGTCCTGACACAATGTACCACAACTCCAGAGTCGGCTAAATCTTCCTGAAGGACTTTTGCAGTAAAATGAAGGTTCTGATTTGCCACTCTAGCAATCCTACGAGCAGCTCTCATAAAAATTTTGCTTGGTTTTCCAGACCTTATCCTGCCCTCCACTGTTTCTGTAACTGCCATTTCTGAATAACTGTTCGAACTGAGGAAAGGGCAACTTGAAAACTCTTTGCTATTTTCGTCTAGCTTTCTTCTGCTTTGTGGGCCTTCACAAATTTGATTTTCAGAGTGCTAGGCAGCTGCTTTGAAAAACCCATGGCTGTTGTTTTATTTGCACAAGGTTAGAAGAAGCTGGAGTTTTATAAAGCTGTGAAATTTGCATCACCTGCCCTTTCCTAACTATGATAATGAACAGGCCACAAACCTAACAGGCTAATTAAGGTCTGAAATGATAGTCAAAGTTATCTGAGCACACAAATCTCCAAGGGTGTTCAAACTTTTGCATTGGCCCATTTTCATTTTTGTAGTTTTTAAAATGTTAAAGATGAAAATATTTTTTTTGTTCTTACCTAAAATACAAAGGAAATGTGTCATCTTTAACTTTATGCCTTTTAGAGATCATTCCATTTTCAACTTGATTAACTGTTTACAATAACAGTAATTTTGACCAGTGGTGCTCAAACTTCTGCATAATACTGTATATATATATATATATATATATATATATAACCACAAATCCTAGAACAGAATGCGGCAACTCACTCCATCGCGTGCAAAAAATATCCTTTATTCTGCGTTATTGCAGACAAAATACAGGAGCATGGGGAGAGAGGGGGTGCAGGGGACGGTGAACGGACGACAGCCTGTTTCGCGCTGACACGCGCTTTGTCGAGTCCTAGAGAAAACAACCAGCTGGTCGTCTTTAAGAGTCTTCCCAGCTGATGTGAGTGCTAATTAAAAAGCAGCATCAGCCGCTGACATATACACACACAACATCAACAAACTACAATGACATTGGAACAGTATAACAGACCACTATATATGCATGATATCCACCATTGTTAATATTAACCCATTATTACACATTTTCAAAACGGTCAAAATTTAATTTTTTGTAAGTTATGCATATTTTTTCATAAATGTCTGAGCATACCGGTGGCTAGAGTGGAGCTAAAATATTTTACATATTTAAGGCTCTCTTCTCGCCTGATGACAAGTTATGCGGCGCTTCAGGATATATGAGAGCCTCAATATCTCGTTTAACAAGATCTTGGAAAAGATCTATAGTGTTGCCTGGGGTGGTTGGGGGATGAAAATTAGATTTTAACCCCCCCACAAAGGGGGCGGATAAATCCGCTATTTCTTCACCACTACACTGCTCAATAATGTTTGGTTCTGTAAGTTCCAGTAGCAGCAGGGCATCATCCTTAATGGCATCCATGGCTTCATTAATTTGAAAAAAGCCTAAGGGTCCAATACTTATTGGATTCTTATCAATGGATACCTTTTTGTGTTGTTCAACGGATTTTTCCGTGCTGCCATAGAACTTAGCAAGATGCATTTTGCGACACCCTTTATATAACTCAACAGAAAAATCACAAAAATCGAATTTCTCTGGGATACAAAAATTCAGTCCCTTATTGAGGAGGGAAATCATATTATTGTCGAGGGCATGAGTTGACAAATTCCAGATGGTTTCTTTCTCTTGGATATTGGTCGCTAATCCCTCCATGACACCTGCTTTTCTTTGCTTGCCCCCACGGTTCTTTCTGCCCCTTCTGATTGCCTTTCTAAAGGGGCCGATCCTGAAGCCCCATCTGTGAGAGAGAAGCTCATCTTTCTTTTCTGTGGGGGGGGAGGGGGGGGAAGCTCATCCCCTCCACTTGAGTCTGAGTCTGTTGTCCAGGCTCCACGCTTTTGATGCTGGTTCTTTTTTTGGAATCTCTTCTTATTGTTAGAATTAGGTCTCCTATATCCCTGACCACTGACATTGGCTGCATCTCCTCGAGGATTTTTTCTCCAAGAAAACACTTGATCTGTTTCATAGTCTATTTTATCACGTATAAATTTTTCCTTCTTTCTCTCTTTAATAATCGTCTGTAAAGGGATGAGTTTTTTGTCTAATCTGCCCAAAAATTGTGTCCATTGTTCAGATGACAACCTTTTCTCCAATTCCCGCCGTAAGCGGATAAGTTCTGCAGTGATGGAAGCATGTTCACTCTCATTTTTTGCCAGAACTACCTCCAAAAATCGTAGTGAACAGTCCTGCTGGGCTTGTTCCCAGGCCTTCTTAAAGGTAGAGTCTTCCTGATAGAATGAGATATTTTTTTGTACTCTAAGACCTCTCGGCACCCTGTTACAATCTTTGTAAGCTCTTAATGAATGGATTGTCCAAAACAGACTTATTTCTCTTTCGGCTAACTGATTAATTTTATGCTCCAAACTCTTGCTGCTGAGTACATCGGTATCCAATGCGTCATTGCAGCTTGAAAAAAACGTCCCCGCATTCTCTCTCCCCTGCAGGATGTTAGGAATGTCCAGGTCCATGCTAATGGAGTCCATGGCTTCCATGAAAACAGTACTACGCTGTGTCAGAATCTCCTTATTGGCTATGAACTGCGTGCTCTACGATCAAAAATCCACAGGGTAATATATAAAAATTATCAAGATCGGGCACTGCAGAGCAAAATCTGCCAAACAGTGGAGCCGTACTCACAGTTGCATGGAATCAATGTTTCTGGACTTTAACTGCTCCTGGATTGAAGATGCCTGGTGGAGCGGTGCTCAGCAACAACACAAGTCCATAACCACAAATCCTAGAACAGAATGCGGCAACTCACTCCATCGCGTGCAAAAAATATCCTTTATTCTGCGTTATTGCAGACAAAATACAGGAGCATGGGGAGAGAGGGGGTGCAGGGGACGGTGAACGGACGACAGCCTGTTTCGCGCTGACACGCGCTTTGTCGAGTCCTAGAGAAAACAACCAGCTGGTCGTCTTTAAGAGTCTTCCCAGCTGATGTGAGTGCTAATTAAAAAGCAGCATCAGCCGCTGACATATACACACACAACATCAACAAACTACAATGACATTGGAACAGTAAAACAGACCACTATATATGCATGATATCCACCATTGTTAATATTAACCCATTATTACACATTTTCAAAACGGTCAAAATTTAATTTTTTGTAAGTTATGCATATTTTTTCATAAATGTCTGAGCATACCGGTGGCTAGAGTGGAGCTAAAATATTTTACAGTTATTCATGTTTATTTTCTATCCATGTGCACCCGGGCTTGTATGCAACCGACAATACCCAGAGGAAAGAAAGAGCCTCCTAATTTTGCAGCGGGAATATAGGGGAAGCATCTTTATTTTTTGATTTTTAATTTTTAATTTTTAATTTATCCCCTAAGGTTTTTTTGTACCATCTATTATATACCAAGTAGCTCTTACTTTATGTCCTGGACTGGCAAAGGAGAATAACGAGCGCAGATCATGAACTCCTAGACCTATTTATTTTTTAAAAAAGTCTCAACGATCACAACGATATGGCTGTATTCCTTTGATGAGATGACCTGAGGTTATGTTAACAAGTAGTGGAACTTAAAATTATAATTAAACAAAATAAAATTAGTAAACTATTTAAAAATTAGGAGTCAGACAACGTTACATATAAGGTAGCGCCAAAGTGCATATTCCAAAACAGGGTATCTTTCATTTTCTTATTACTAGTGGTTACGTGGCAATGAACATAAGTGGGCCCTTACCGGTATTTCGGGTCTCTCTATTTTCCTATTTCTCCTACTTTTCCATTTTTATTTATTTTTTTTTTTATTTTTTTTTTTTTTTCTCTTTCTCCCTTTTTTTCGTCTTTTGTCAGCCCTTTTTGTCTTTTATGACTTCTGTGGCCCCTGATCGTCCATGGAAGCAATGAGGGTTAAAGCTTTTTCCCCAGTTGTTATTAGAAGGAAAAAATATTTTCCTTTTTTTAAAAAATAAATAGGTCTAGGAGTTCATGATCTGCGCTCGTTATTCTCCTTTGCCAGTCCAGGACATAAAGTAAGAGCTACTTGGTATATAATAGATGGTACAAAAAAACCTTAGGGGATAAATTAAAAATTAAAAATTAAAAATCAAAAAATAAAGATGCTTCCCCTATATTCCCGCTGCAAAATTAGGAGGCTCTTTCTTTCCTCTGGGTATTGTCGGTTGCATACAAGCCCGGGTGCACATGGATAGAAAATAAACATGAATAACTGTAAAATATTTTAGCTCCACTCTAGCCACCGGTATGCTCAGACATTTATGAAAAAATATGCATAACTTACAAAAAATTAAATTTTGACCGTTTTGAAAATGTGTAATAATGGGTTAATATTAACAATGGTGGATATCATGCATATATAGTGGTCTGTTATACTGTTCCAATGTCATTGTAGTTTGTTGATGTTGTGTGTGTATATGTCAGCGGCTGATGCTGCTTTTTAATTAGCACTCACATCAGCTGGGAAGACTCTTAAAGACGACCAGCTGGTTGTTTTCTCTAGGACTCGACAAAGCGCGTGTCAGCGCGAAACAGGCTGTCGTCCGTTCACCGTCCCCTGCACCCCCTCTCTCCCCATGCTCCTGTATTTTGTCTGCAATAACGCAGAATAAAGGATATTTTTTGCACGCGATGGAGTGAGTTGCCGCATTCTGTTCTAGGATTTGTGGTTATGGACTTGTGTTGTTGCTGAGCACCGCTCCACCAGGCATCTTCAATCCAGGAGCAGTTAAAGTCCAGAAACATTGATTCCATGCAACTGTGAGTACGGCTCCACTGTTTGGCAGATTTTGCTCTGCAGTGCCCGATCTTGATAATTTTTATATATATATATATATATATATATACATACATAGAAATACTGATTGCTAAATCTGTGGTCCTGCCAGAAAGTGAAACTTCAGCATAGAAATTCTGATTGTTACTATTGTTATCCTGCCACACTATCTCAGCAGAGATAAAAAGATTTTGATACTTGCGTGGGCCTCCAACACATACAGTTGCAGCCTGCAAACCTCAGCTCTACCTTGGCTGGTAATCTAAAACAGAGGTCACCCCACGTTGTTATTTTAAATTATTTATTTAAAATATAATTAATTTAAAATAAAAAATGTGGGGTACAGCTCTTTTATTATTTCTTGTATTGCACTCTCAGGTTTTATATGCAGATGTAACTGCACCCTAACTTTGTGCTTGTGGCAAAAATAGACATTTCAGAATATAAATACTGATTGCTAATTTTGTGGTCCTGCCAGTAATTGATATTTCAGGAAATAAATTCTGATTGTTAAATTTTTGGTCTTGCAGCCTGCCGCAAACAGACATTTCAGCATATAAATTTTGATTGTTAATTCTGTGGACCTGTCAGAAATTGATATTTCAGAATATAAATACTGATTGTTAACTAAGTGACAGGTAACTGACATTTGTGGTCCTAGGATTGTGAAACAGCTGCTTAAAAGAGGGGAAGGGTACGTCAAACATAAATGGGAAACACTGAGGTCATGGTGGAGGGGGGAATACTCTTAGGGGTACTTTGCACGCTGCAACATCGCAGGCCGATGCTGCGATGCCGAGCGTGATAGTCCCCGCCCCCGTTGCAGCAGCGATATGTGGTGATAGCTGGCGTAGCGAAAATTATCGCTACGCCAGCTTCACACACACACTCACCTGCCGTGCGACGTCCCTATGGCCGGCGACCCGCCTCCTTGTTAAGGGGGCGGGTCGTGCAGCGTCACTGCGACGTCACACGGCAGGCGGCCAATCGGAGCGGAGGGGCGGAGATGAGCAGGATGTAAACATCCTGCCCACCTCCTTCCTTCCGCATATCCTACGGAAGCCGCAGTGATGCCGGTAGGAGATGTTCCTCGCTCCTGCGGCTTCACACACAGCGATGTGTGCTGCCGCAGGAGCGAGGAACAACATCGGACCGTCGCGTCAGCGTAATTATGAATTACGCCGACGCTGCACCGATGATACAATTACGACGCTTTTGCGCTCGTTAATCGTATCATCCAGGCTTTACACACTGCGATGTCGCATGCGATGCCGGATGTGTGTCACTTTCAATTTGACCCCACCGACATCGCACCTGCGATGTCGCAGTGTGCAAAGTGCCCCTTAGTGTTTGAGGTATACGTGGGGAAGGTAATAACTAATGTAACTGAAAGATCTACTGAACAAACACCAGCTCATCCTACCCAAAGACAACTGACAGGCTACTCAACTTCTTTTCTTTGGCAGTCGCTTGTAGATGAGGCCCAGAAAGTGCATGTGCTATATTGAATACCAAGCATTGCTTCAAGTGACCTCTCCTCCTCTTCCTCCACCTCATCTTCACACACAATACAGACCTCAGGGGCGGCACCCCAATTATCCTTGTTTCCTCCTGTGTCACAACTTTCCAACCGCCCAACTTCCTGTGGGGAAACACAGATGGGAGAGTCTGCAGAGCTGTTCACACATTCTATTCCATCGGCATCAGATTCATAGGCTCAAGAAGGGGAAAACATCTGCACCAATGGTCAAAATATTGTTCCCAGGGGTGGAGGGGATCAAAATGAGACTGAGATACCTGAGGCGCACATGTACTGTACTGTGCTGTCAGGGCAGGAAGAAGAGGAGGGTGACTCTCAGAGAGAGGAATTTAGACAATATAGCAGCCAGCTCTCAGTTGTGGTCACATAAAAGATCATTTCCAGCTACACATGCCAAAGCTAAGAGCTTGAATTTCACAATATCCAATCTGTTGACCACGAAAATGGTGCTTTTCCATCTGGTGGATACAGACAGTTTCCAAAACTAGATGGCTTTGGCAGTCCTCCAGTATCAGTCGCTGAGTCGCCATTACTTCTCCATTAAAACTGTACCTGCGTGACACCAGCTTGTTGCAGACAACATCACCCATTCCTTGAAAAACTCTGTATCTAACATTTCAGCACTCACACCTGAATCAGCAAGCATGGCCAGTAGCATTACATCTCATTGGGCACTCTGTGACTCTGGCAACTGTAGGACAAACCTCTGGATCTATCACTTCCTCCACTGATTTTGCTTCCTTCACCTCTTCTAGGGCGGAAGGCAAAACACGATCCATTTTTTTCACAGATGCATCCGTGTGGCATCCGTGTGATATCCGTTCCATTCCGTATACCGGCCATGTGTCATCCGTGTGCCTTTAGTTTTTTTGCGGACCGCAAAACACGGAAGCAGCTAGATAGATAAATAGATGGATAGCTATATATAGATCGAGGGATAGATAGATAGATAAATAGATGGATGGATAGATAGAGATACAGAGAGATAGAGGGATAAATAGAGTGATGAATGAATGAATGAATGAATAGAGGGATAGCTAGAAGGAGAGATAGATAATAGATGAGAAAGACATATATAATGTCCTACTCCCCAGCATTTTCTAATCTTGCATCCCACATTGTTATTTTAAATTACATAAATAATTGAAAACAAAAATCATGGGGTCCCCCCAAATTGGATCACCAGCCAAGGTAAAGCAGACAGCTGTTGTCTGGTATTCTGAGACTAGGGAAGTCTGCGGTTCTTGAACCCTCCCCAGCCTAAAAATAGCAGGTCACAGCCGCCCCAGAAGTGGTGCATCCATTAGATGCGCTAATCCTGGTGCTTTTCCCCAGCTCATCCCAATGCCCTGGTGGCAAACAGGGTAATATATGGGGTTGATACTAAATATGTACTGTAACCTGGCATCAAGCCCTGGGGTTATTGATGTCATGGCATCTATCAGATACCCGACATCACTAACCCAGTCAGTAATAAAGAAAAAAATAGACAACAAACAAATTTTTATTTGAAAAAACACTCACCAATATATTCCCTCTTTCACCAATTTATTGAAAAGAAAAAACAAATCCTGGTCTGGTGTAATCCAATAAGGGGGTCCCATGACAATCCATACTTACTGTCCCAGTCAATGAAGAACAGAACGTTCCACATTGGCTGAAAGAGCAGTGCAGTGACCTGAGCTAACATCATGAGGTCAGCCCAGGTCACTGCAGGGCATGACCAGCGCTGACTTCAAGAGGTTAGCTAGGTACATTGCCTGAGGTGATGGAAGCCGCTGCAGCTCTGGTCACTGACTTCTATGCCTGATAAATTCTCAGATCACCTCTCCCGAGTGGCCCGTGATGTCTCCGCCAGTCACAGTCTCGGGACGCTCGTGAGAGGTGATGTGAGCACGCGGCTGTCAGTGATGAGTACTGACGTCAGGAGTGCAGGAATTCATCACTGCAGGTAATGAACTTTACTAACCTCCTGATGGCAGCGCTCATCATCCCCGCTGCTGCTCCCACTGCAGTGCGGGCTTATGCTGACACCGCTGTGCGGGCAGCTGCGGACACATTGCAGTGCAGGCATATGCTGACACAGAGCAGTGCGGGCACATGCTGACATTACAGTGTTGGCATATGCGGACACACTGCAGTGCGGGTATCTGCTGACACTCTGCAGTGCGAGCAGCCTCAGGGCGGGCACGGGAACAGGACACAGACTGCACGGGCACCAATGGAAGTCACACGGAAGTGCTTCCGTGTGGCTTCCGGGGATTTTGCGGGCCCATTGACTTGAATTGAGTCACAGTCTGTTATTACGGAACAGAATAGGACATGTTCCATAATAATGGAATGGACATACGGCATCTAATGTGTTTTTTTTGTAGGATCGGATGCACACGGAAGGGCTTCCATGTACCATCCGATCCTACACAAAAGACATTGAAAAGATGGTCCTGTCCGTGGGTCCGCAAAAAAACAGGAACTGACCAGGACAAACGGAATGGGCATCTGAATGAGTCCTTAACGTAACACGCATTCCAATAGTGCAGACAGAATCCCCCACCCCCCTACAGTACTGCCAGGGCTCAATGCAATCAGGCAGTGCTGAAATTAAAACCCATGGGAGAACACAGTCACACATCTGCAGAGTTGTGGACTGCTAACCAGGGCAAGTTTCAGGAATGGCTGTCTTCACTGAACCTGGAGCCAGGGAAGGCCATGTGCGATAATGGTGCGAACTTGGTGGTGGCCTTATGCCAGGGCAATCTCACACACGTATCTTGCAAGGCTCACATCCTCAACCTGGTTGTGCAGCAATTTCTAGGCTACTATCCCAGCTTGAAAGAGCTGCTGCATAAGGCATGGTCATTGTGTGCTCACGTCCTCGACTTGCATCACTACAGAGGTCTTTCGTCCTACTGGTTAACCGGTTAATATGCGATGTGCCAACACAGTGGAATTCCACTCTGCACATGTTGCAGCAACTGTAACAGCAGTGACAAGCCATGGTGCAGTATCCCATGAGGTATACACTGTGCCAATGCAATGCGGCCATGGGGAAAATCACAGTTGCAGAGTGGGCACAGATGAAGGACCTCTGCACCCTACTGCAGAGTTTTGAAATGGCTACTAAGATGATTAGCACTGACAACGCCATCATCAGCATTACTATTCTTGTCATCTACATACTGGAGAAGACTTTGAATAGTTTGCATGAGGAGGTGATGATTCTAGAGGTAGAGGAAAAAGCAAAATAGGATGCAGAAGGGATACTAATATCTCAGGTGGATGTCATGGGAGGGCGGAGTACAGAAATCAAGGTGGGCTCATGGTACCAAACAAACTGTTAGTGGAAGTGTAGAAGCCAAGGAAAAAATGGAAGAGGATGAGGAGGAAGAGATGATGGGCACACAACAGTCAGGGAATGAAAAACAAATTGATCCCTTTTCTACTGTCTGTGGTTAGTGGGAGGGGATGGAGGAAGCAAGCTGGAGTGTTACCACTAGAGATGAGCGAACCGGTCGCGGTTCGTCTCAAGTTCGGTTCGCCGAACGGAGGCCGCGTTTGAGTTCGGTTCGGCGAACCGTTCGACGAACCACTCGAACCCCATAGGAAACAATGGGAGGCAATCACAAACACATAAAAACACCTAGAAAACACCCTCATAGGTGTCCAAAAGGTGACAAACTCACAAGACAACACAAACACATGGGAAAGTGACAAGAACAAATTCTCATGCGAAAACAAAACAGCTTGATGAGGAAAAAGAGGACGAGACAAAGATATATGAGTATATGCAAGGGAACATCAATGCCATTACTGTGCAACTTGAGCGTTGCTCATTTTAGGCTTCCAATCTGAATAAATTGCGTGAGCTCGCCACGTACGCCTTGGGGATCTTGTCGTGTCCCGCAGCCAGCATTCTCTCGGAATGTGTCTTCAGTGCTGCTGGGGGTGTGCTGACAGATAAGCACACGCGTCTGTCCACTGACAAGGTGGACATACTAACATTCACCAAGATGAACAAGTCATGCCTCACAGAGGACTTTTCTTCCCCTGGGTCATCCAGGGGAGGCGAAAGGCACATGTATTTTTGAGAGTGCTTCATGCAAAGCATCTTTTACATTTTGAAAATAAGGGTCAACTGATGCCAGTCAAGTAGGATGTGTGTGGCCCAATTAGTGGAAATGAGGGAGACTGTGGTTGGAGTCCCCTCGCTGTGTTTTACATGATTTTCGAAGGGCATGACATGCCTAAGAGGTTGAGTTTCAGCATCTGCAACTTGTTGGCAACAGAAAGGCTGCCTTTACACCCTTTTGAGACCGAGGATTTTCTAGACCTTATGCCCATCGCAGTGCCCCAAGAGCCAATGCCCAGTCGCCACTCCTTCTCCAAGAAAGGCGTGCCTGCGCTACCACAGCAGGTCGCACACAACATCACCGCTTCCTTGAGAAACTGTGTGTGTGACAGGGTGCATTTCACCACAGATACTTGGACCAGTAAGCATGTACAGGGGAGTTACATGTTGCTGACTGGGCACTGGGTAACTATGGTGAGAGATGGAGAAGGGTCTGCTGTACAAGTCTTGCCGTCCCTACGAGTTGTGTGTCAATCCTTCCTCTCTATGTAGAAGTTCCTGCACTGCTTCTGCCTCCTCAACCTCGTGTGGGTCCTCCACCTCGGCCCAAACCCTGTGTGGTCAGGCCACCCTTCCTTGTAACTGCGCCCAAGGAATCCCACACACCTCCTTACTATGCTGGCAGCAGAGCTCAACAGCATGATGCGGTCGACTCTTTACTTAGAAATGTCTGTGAATTGTGAATCACACTGCTGAGGAGTTGTGGACGGTAAGCTCTGGAGAGTGAGACCGAGTTTCATCAATAGAAAATGCAAAAGAACACGGCCTTGAAAGCACTAAAGAGGTCACGGTGATATATTAGTTTTGTAGATTTATTAGATAGCCAACTGATGAAGATATTGTGATATCGAAACGCGTTGTGGCTGTAAACATCTAATAAATCTACAAAACTAATATATCACTGTGGCCTCCTTAGTAGAGTTGAGCGCGGTTCGTGGTTCGTGGTTCTCCAGTTCGCGGCTCGAGTGATTTTGGGGCATGTTCTAGATCGAACTAGAACTCGAGCTTTTTGCAAAAGCTCGGTAGTTCTAGAAACGTTCGAGAACGGTTCTAGCAGCCAAAAAACAGCTAAATCATAGCTTGGTTTCTGCTGTAATAGTGTAAGTCACTCTGTGAATCAAACTATTATCACATTTCAGTGTATAGTGTGCGTGAACAGCGCCTTCAGATCACTGCTGTTTCTATAATGGCGATCGCCATTTTTTTTTTTTTTTTTTCTTGTCTTCCTTCCCTAAGCGCGCGCGTCTTGTGGGGCGGGCCAGCATGTCAGCCAATCCCAGACACACACACAGCTAAGTGGACTTTGAGCCAGAGAAGCAACGGCATGTGTGATAGGATCTGCATGTCACATGTCCCTGCATTATAAAACCGGACATTTTCTTCACGGACGCCATTATCTGCCTTCTGCGTCTTTGGTGTCAGACATCACTGTCGCAGCTCCGTCTTCCTGAGTCCTATAGCCGATACAGCTGTATGCGCTGCATACACAGCGTTAGACAGCTTAGGGAGAGCACTTTATAGCAGTCCTTTTAAGGGCTCCAACCGGCAGGGTCAGAGAGCCATAGGTGACAGGTCCTGCAAACAGCAACAGCGTCTGTGTAGCCCAGGTCAGGGATTTCCTACCTGCATTTCACCATTAGGAGGGAATAGAAAGGCAGGCTTCCATTCCTCTACCCAGAGCACCACAATCCTGCCACTGTACCCTCTTGTCCTCTGCACACTCCAACTGATAACTAAGCCATTATACTAGCAAACACTCAGTGTACCTAGTGGCATCCTATACGTGGCTATTGGACTTTGCTATAGTCCCACTAGTGCAAAGACATTTGCAGAGCGCGTCTGCCTGCATTGCACACTACAACTCATTCTAACCAAGCCATTATACTAGCAAACACTCAGTGTACCTAGTGGCATCCTATACGTGGCTATTGGACTTTGCTATAGTCCCACTAGTGCAAAGACATTTGCAGAGCGCGTCTGCCTGCATTGCACACTACAACTCATTCTAACCAAGCCATTATACTAGCAAACACTCAGTGTACCTAGTGGCATCCTATACGTGGCTATTGGACTTTGCTATAGTCCCACTAGTGCAAAGACATTTGCAGAGCGCGTCTGCCTGCATTGCACACTCCAACTCATTAAAACCAAGCCATTATACTAGCAAACACTCAGTGTACCTAGTGGCATCCTATACGTGGCTATTGGACTTTGCTATAGTCCCACTAGTGCAAAGACATTTGCATAGCGCGTCTGCCGGCATTGCACACTCAAACTCATTTTAACTAAGCCATTATACTAGCAAACACTCAGTGTACCTAGTGGCATACTATACGTGGCTATTGGACTTTGCTATAGTCCCACTAGTGCAAAGACATTAGCAGAGCACATCTGCCTGCATTGCACACTACAACTCATTCTAACCAAGCCATTATACTAGCAAACACTCAGTGTACCTAGTGGCATCCTATACGTGGCTATTGGACTTTGCTATAGTCCCACTAGTGCAAAGACATTTGCATAGCGCGTCTGCCTGCATTGCACACTCAAACTCATTTTAACTAAGCCATTATACTAGCAAACACTCAGTGTACCTAGTGGCATCCTATACGTGGCTATTGGACTTTGCTATAGTCCCACTAGTGCAAAGACATTAGCAGAGCACATCTGCCTGCATTGCACACTACAACTCATTCTAACCAAGCCATTATACTAGCAAACACTCAGTGTACCTAGTGGCATCCTATACGTGGCTATTGGACTTTGCTATAGTCCCACTAGTGCAAAGACATTTGCAGAGCGCGTCTGCCTGCATTGCACACTCCAACTCATTAAAACCAAGCCATTATACTAGCAAACACTCAGTGTACCTAGTGGCATCCTATACGTGGCTATTGGACTTTGCTATAGTCCCACTAGTGCAAAGACATTTGCATAGCGCGTCTGCCTGCATTGCACACTCAAACTCATTTTAACTAAGCCATTATACTAGCAAACACTCAGTGTACCTAGTGGCATCCTATACGTGGCTATTGGACTTTGCTATAGTCCCACTAGTGCAAAGATATTAGCAGAGCACATCTGCCTGCATTGCACACTCCAACTTTTTTAAACTAAGCAATTTTACTAGCAAACACTCAGTGTACCTAGTGGCATCCTAAACGTGGCTATTGGACTTTGCTATAATCCCACTAGTGCAAAGACATTTGCAGAGCACGTCTGCCTGCATTGCACACTACAACTCATTGTTACTAAGCCATTATACTAGCAAACACTCACTGTACCTAGTTGTATCCTAAACGTGGCTATTGTACTTTTGTCTATTCACAGTATTGGAACGATATTTGCAGCACGTCTGCCTGCATTGCACACTCTAACTTTTTTAAACTCAGCCATTTATAGTAGCAAACACTCAGTGTACCTAGTTGTATCCTAAACGTGGCTATTGTACTTTTGTCAATTCACAGTATTGGAACGTTATTTGCAGCACGTCTGCCTGCATTGCACACTCAAACTTTTTTAAACTCAGCCATTTATAGTAGCAAACACTCAGTGTACCTAGTTGTATCCTAAACGTGGCTATTGTACTTTTGTCTATTCACAGTATTGGAACGATATTTGCAGCACGTCTGCCTGCATTGCACACTCTAACTTTTTTAAACTCAGCCATTATACTAGCAAACACTCAGTGTACCTAGTGGCATCCTATACGTGGCTATTGGACTTTGCTATAGTCCCACTAGTGCAAAGACATTAGCAGAGCACATCTGCCTGCATTGCACACTACAACTCATTCTAACCAAGCCATTATACTAGCAAACACTCAGTGTACCTAGTGGCATCCTATACGTGGCTATTGGACTTTGCTATAGTCCCACTAGTGCAAAGACATTTGCAGAGCGCGTCTGCCTGCATTGCACACTCCAACTCATTAAAACCAAGCCATTATACTAGCAAACACTCAGTGTACCTAGTGGCATCCTATACGTGGCTATTGGACTTTGCTATAGTCCCACTAGTGCAAAGACATTTGCATAGCGCGTCTGCCTGCATTGCACACTCAAACTCATTTTAACTAAGCCATTATACTAGCAAACACTCAGTGTACCTAGTGGCATCCTATACGTGGCTATTGGACTTTGCTATAGTCCCACTAGTGCAAAGATATTAGCAGAGCACATCTGCCTGCATTGCACACTCCAACTTTTTTAAACTAAGCAATTTTACTAGCAAACACTCAGTGTACCTAGTGGCATCCTAAACGTGGCTATTGGACTTTGCTATAATCCCACTAGTGCAAAGACATTTGCAGAGCACGTCTGCCTGCATTGCACACTACAACTCATTGTTACTAAGCCATTATACTAGCAAACACTCACTGTACCTAGTTGTATCCTAAACGTGGCTATTGTACTTTTGTCTATTCACAGTATTGGAACGATATTTGCAGCACGTCTGCCTGCATTGCACACTCTAACTTTTTTAAACTCAGCCATTTATAGTAGCAAACACTCAGTGTACCTAGTTGTATCCTAAACGTGGCTATTGTACTTTTGTCAATTCACAGTATTGGAACGTTATTTGCAGCACGTCTGCCTGCATTGCACACTCAAACTTTTTTAAACTCAGCCATTTATAGTAGCAAACACTCAGTGTACCTAGTTGTATCCTAAACGTGGCTATTGTACTTTTGTCTATTCACAGTATTGGAACGATATTTGCAGCACGTCTGCCTGCATTGCACACTCTAACTTTTTTAAACTCAGCCATTATACTAGCAAACACTCAGTGTACCTAGTGGCATCCTATACGTGGCTATTGGACTTTGCTATAGTCCCACTAGTGCAAAGACATTAGCAGAGCACATCTGCCTGCATTGCACACTACAACTCATTCTAACCAAGCCATTATACTAGCAAACACTCAGTGTACCTAGTGGCATCCTATACGTGGCTATTGGACTTTGCTATAGTCCCACTAGTGCAAAGACATTTGCAGAGCGCGTCTGCCTGCATTGCACACTCCAACTCATTAAAACCAAGCCATTATACTAGCAAACACTCAGTGTACCTAGTGGCATCCTATACGTGGCTATTGGACTTTGCTATAGTCCCACTAGTGCAAAGACATTTGCATAGCGCGTCTGCCTGCATTGCACACTCAAACTCATTTTAACTAAGCCATTATACTAGCAAACACTCAGTGTACCTAGTGGCATCCTATACGTGGCTATTGGACTTTGCTATAGTCCCACTAGTGCAAAGATATTAGCAGAGCACATCTGCCTGCATTGCACACTCCAACTTTTTTAAACTAAGCAATTTTACTAGCAAACACTCAGTGTACCTAGTGGCATCCTAAACGTGGCTATTGGACTTTGCTATAGTCCCACTAGTGCAAAGACATTTGCAGAGCACGTCTGCCTGCATTGCACACTACAACTCATTGTTACTAAGCCATTATACTAGCAAACACTCAGTGTACCTAGTTGTATCCTAAACGTGGCTATTGTACTTTTGTCTATTCACAGTATTGGAACGATATTTGCAGCACGTCTGCCTGCATTGCACACTCTAACTTTTTTAAACTCAGCCATTTATAGTAGCAAACACTCAGTGTACCTAGTTGTATCCTAAACGTGGCTATTGTACTTTTGTCTATTCACAGTATTGGAACGATATTTGCAGCACGTCTGCCTGCATTGCACACTCTAACTTTTTTAAACTCAGCCATTATACTAGCAAACACTCAGTGTACCTAGTTGTATCCTAAACGTGGCTATTGTACTTTTGTCAATTCACAGTATTGGAACGTTATTTGCAGCACGTCTGCCTGCATTGCACACTCAAACTTTTTTAAACTCAGCCATTTATAGTAGCAAACACTCAGTGTACCTAGTTGTATCCTAAACGTGGCTATTGTACTTTTGTCAATTCACAGTATTGGAACGTTATTTGCAGCACGTCTGCCTGCATTGCACACTCAAACTTTTTTAAACTCAGCCATTTATAGTAGCAAACACTCAGTGTACCTAGTTGTATCCTAAACGTGGCTATTGTACTTTTGTCTATTCACAGTATTGGAACGTTATTTGCAGCACGTCTGCCTGCATTGCACACTCTAACTTTTTTAAACTCAGCCATTATACTAGCAAACACTCAGTGTACCTAGTTGTATCCTAAACGTGGCTATTTTACTTTTGTCTATTCACAGTATTGGAACGATATTTGCAGCACGTCTGCCTGCATTGCACACTCTAACTTTTTTAAACTCAGCCATTATACTAGCAAACACTCACTGTACCTAGTTGTATCCTAAACGTGGCTATTGTACTTTTGTCAATTCACAGTATTGGAACGTTATTTGCAGCACGTCTGCCTGCATTGCACACTCAAACTTTTTTAAACTCAGCCATTTATAGTAGCAAACACTCAGTGTACCTAGTTGTATCCTAAACGTGGCTATTGTACTTTTGTCAATTCACAGTATTGGAACGTTATTTGCAGCACGTCTGCCTGCATTGCACACTCAAACTTTTTTAAACTCAGCCATTTATAGTAGCAAACACTCAGTGTACCTAGTTGTATCCTAAACGTGGCTATTGTACTTTTGTCTATTCACAGTATTGGAACGTTATTTGCAGCACGTCTGCCTGCATTGCACACTCTAACTTTTTTAAACTCAGCCATTATACTAGCAAACACTCACTGTACCTAGTTGTATCCTAAACGTGGCTATTGTACTTTTGTCAATTCACAGTATTGGAACGTTATTTGCAGCACGTCTGCCTGCATTGCACACTCAAACTTTTTTAAACTCAGCCATTATACTAGCAAACACTCACTGTACCTAGTTGTATCCTAAACGTGGCTATTGTACTTTTGTCAATTCACAGTATTGGAACGTTATTTGCAGCACGTCTGCCTGCATTGCACACTCTAACTTTTTTAAACTCAGCCATTTATAGTAGCAAACACTCAGTGTACCTAGTTGTATCCTAAACGTGGCTATTGTACTTTTGTCTATTCACAGTATTGGAACGTTATTTGCAGCACGTCTGCCTGCATTGCACACTCAAACTTTTTTAAACTCAGCCATTATACTAGCAAACACTCACTGTACCTAGTTGTATCCTAAACGTGGCTATTGTACTTTTGTCAATTCACAGTATTGGAACGATATTTGCAGGACATCTGCCTGCATTGCACACTCAAACTTTTTTAAACTCAGCCATTATACTAGCAAACACTCACTGTACCTAGTTGTATCCTAAACGTGGCTATTGTACTTTTGTCTATTCACACTACTGCAAATCTATGTGCAGCACCTCTGCATGACAACCTCGTGCTCTGTTTTTAATAAGCTATAATGATAGCACAAAATACTGCCATTTTGTGGCATCATAGAACTGGCTGTTGTATTCCATTAGTGCCCCACTGGTGACAAGCTATTTCTAGCACCTCTACATCACACCCTCATGCACATTTAGCTACGCTAATGTTATAGCAAACTCATGGAATTCATTGCTGCATTTCATAATTCGGAGGGATAGAAAGTCAGGCTTCCTTTAGCTTTTCCTTCTGTTCATAGACAGCATCTCCAAGACAAATTTCCCCTCCACGTCTAAGTGTGGAGAGGCAGCTAGTGCGCATGCGTGTGCCGATGTACCCCAGCTGCAGCATAATTACAGTGTTTCGCCTAGTGAGTATGCTCAGCCTGACTGTGCCATTCCTGACGCTAAGTCTTCATTTCGGGATACAGCGCATGCTCCCACACTAAGTGTGAAAAGCCTCTTTGCACAGGTGCTTGCATTCTGTGCCGGGTCTAAGTCCTGTTTTGTGCCTAGACACCATGCTAAAGCTGATAGTCTTTTTTCAGAGACTGTATTTCATGCTACTGAGCATGCTCAGGCACTTCCTGCATCAGAGACTAGGTCCGGTAATGAACTCTTTGGCCCTGGCCCTGATGTGGGGGTCCCATATAGACCACAGGGCATCAGGTGTCCTCCCAAATGGCTTGCAGAGGCCCACACCTATGACTTGTCACCGCATTATTGATGGTCAGACGATGACTGGTGAGGTGTTTGGGTCATGGCAGCCATGAGGTCATCATTGAAGTTGCGTTTCCAAATAGGACGCTAGTTATGCCACTCATGACGTGTCACTCTGCTTTTGTCTCCAGGAGGTGCATTGTGGTTCACCCTGGTTTGGGGCGGACCCAGGTTATAAAAGGGGCTGGAGCCAACAAGGAGGTGCGCAGTCTTCTATTATGCTCCGAAAGAGCACACCTCCATGTGTTGAACCCATTGCGGCTTTAGGCCAGAGGTAGGCAGGGATAGGGTGGTGGATGCAGGCCACCACCACAGTTGGTAACGCAGAACGGTTAAGACCAGCTCCTGTCCTAACAGTCCTGCTTGTGCAGCCCAGTGGCATTAACAGGCCTGCTGCTGCTGATGCGCCTGCTGTCCACAGGTGTGGCCCCTACGCACACGGTCAGCGTACTCAATGGCCCCTGTGTTGTTAACAGGGAGTTCCTGGGCTGGGTGGGCATGTGGACCCTGTGACGCTAACAGGGCTCACAGTCTCCAGATCCGAATGGCGTCTAACTCGGTTCAGGCTACTATTAGTTTCATAGCCACACAGCTCTGTATCCTCCACCAAACCTTCAAGTTGCCAACCTCTCCTTTTCCAACTGGGAGCACGGTGGACACTGACTGCTGAAGGTGATATATACCTTTCTCTTTCTTTTCTTATTAATTTTTGTTATATAGCGGTCACAGATTATATACCACTTTATCCAAATCTGCCAGTCCCACTGTAACAGATGTTGTTTCTTCAGCAAATGTTACAGTTGTTTAACCACCAAATCCACGGACCAAAATTTTTTTCCCCTTTCCAACACACCTGTTCCCCTTTCCAACAGCATCTGTCCTTTTTCAACTCATTTTGGGATATGACCAAAAGTGCAACTGTGCAGGGACACCGTACTCAACGCCATCTCAGCACAGCAGCCATCCCTCGGTCCCTCCGATGTGGACAAGTAAAAGACCATTTCCTCCTATCCATGACAAAGTGTTGAGATTCACTCTGTGCAGCACTGGTGTTTAGTGGAAAAGTAGATCTAAGATTGCGTACCACATTCTGCAGATACTCCTGTATACGTGCGTCTATTTCTATGGCAGGAATTAGTTCGCCAAATTTTGTCTTGTACCGGGGATCTAACAGTGTGGCAACCCAGTATTCAGGATTACTTCAAATTCATACAATCCGAGGGTCATGTAGGTAGTGCAGCAAGAAGGCGCTCATGTGTCTTGTGCATCCAGGAGGACCAAGTCCTTGGTGTGTTGGTGGCAGAGAGGTGAGAATCGTGCATCCTTCCTCTGCCCTCTACCCACAACCTCGCACAACCGAAATGTGAGCAAGCTCTCACTCATCTGCTGAGTCTTCCATGCCCATCGCCAGTTCGTCCTCCATTTCTTCATGGGCTCCTGCACTTTCATCAACACTTTTTGCTGATACTATGCGCCCTTGTTAATCCCTCTCCCTCACCATGACTGCCGCATAGGTGCCGCTGACCATCTGGACCTCGTAGATCTTGTTATCCCTTCCGCATATGACTCCTCCTGTACTTCCTCCCCTTCCTCTTGTCCCAACACCTGACTCCGAATAATAATTACAGTGTGCTCCATCATGTAGATGACCAGAATTGTCACGCTGAGAATGACATTGCCAGTGCTAAACATCTTCGTCGACATTTCAAAACTGTGTAGCAGGGTGCATAGGTCCTTGATCTGACACCACTCCAGCAGCGTGATCTGCACCACCTCTGGATCAACTTATCCCAGGCTATATGTCTTACCGTATTTCAGCAGGGCTCTGCGGTGCTGCCACACACGCTGCAACATGTGCAGATTCCAATTCCTGCGTGTCGGAACATCGCATTTCCGGCGTTTAACTGCCAGACCCTAAGACTTCCGGAGTGATGAAAGTTGTTGAGCTGCTGTGTGCGCACGATGGAAGTGAGCACATAGCGAGCGTGCCCGCTGCACAAGGCCATGTAGGCCGTGATGGTGTTTTAAAAATTGCTGGAGAATTCGGATCAACACGTGAGCCATAAAAGGCACGTGTGTCACATTGCCCTGAGGATGGCCCGCAGCCAGGTTTGCATCATTGCCGCACACGGCTGTTAAGTCACCAACGGAGTCCGCTCCGTCAATTTGTACTCCGGTCGCCAGGTGACAACGTGTTCCTTTCATGAATAGTGCTGATGATGGGAGAGTAGTCGATGCCAGCGGCGCAGGTGGACGCAGGTTATGCTCACCCACTGGGCTGCATTACCTTGACAGATGCAGAATCTCTGGCTGAATGTAGCTGGTGGGTATCTCACAGATGAAATACCATCATTCAGCTACAACCAATGGGAAGACACCACACCCTTTTTTATGCCCATCCTGTCTGCAGACCACTGCCAGACATAGCTATGAACCTCTGGTTAATTTTACCCCCAGTTCAGTTTTATGATTTTGTGTGCTTGTTACCTGACTACTTTTCCTGCTTGCTGTTTATGTACCTTGTTGGCCGATACGCATTTCACCTCTGCTTGTTTTCTGATTAAGTCCTGGCCGTCCCATTCTGTTCCTGTTCCTCAATTAATGTTTTGACCCTGCCTGACTACTATTCTCTGTAATAGCGTTGTGACTCACATTTCCCATACATTTCAAAGTAAAACTTTGACCGCCTGATGGCATTGAGCTCTGCTGCCAGCATAGTAAGGAGGTGTGTGGTAGTCCTTGTGCGCAGTTGCAAGGAAGGGTGGCCTGACCACACAGGGTTTGCGCAAAGGTAGAGGACCCACACGAGGTTGAAGAGGCAGAAGCAGTGTATTAACTTCTACATACAGAACAAGGATTGAAACAACTCGTGGGGACGGCAAGACTTGTACAGCAGACCCTTCTCCATCTCTCACCATAGTTTGCCAGTGCCCAGTCAGTGACATGTAATGACCCTGTCTATGCTTACTGGTCCAAGTATCTGTGTTGAAATGCACCCTGTCGCACACAGATTTTCTCAAGGAAGTGGTGATGTTGTGTGCGACATGCCGGTGTAGCGCGGGCATGCTTTTCTTGGAGAAGCAGTGGTGATTGGGCATCTGGTACTGGGGCACAGCGACAGACATAAGGTCTGTAAAATCCTGTGTGTCCACTACGCGTAAAGGCAGCATTTCGGTAGCCAACAGCTTACAGAGGGATAGAGTCAACCACTTAGCTTTGTCATGGGTCGCAGTAAGTGGCCTTTTATTTGACCACATCTGAGGGACAGAGATCTGGCTGCTGTCTGTAGACGGTGTTGAGTAGGGTGTCCCTGGAAAAATGCAGGTTTGTGAGAAAAGTGCAGGCGGAGACATGATGTTGGCTTCATCTTGCCTTCAGATCTGTTCATCTTGTATCATTTTTAAAAAACACAGCAAGCAAGGGTTACTCCAAGCGGAGTCTCCCTTTTTTTCCAAAAATTGGGCCCCACACAGACACCTTATCAGTGGCAGCACTTGTGCCCTAGTTGCAAACAGGATGTTTTGATTTGCATCAAGCACATTCCAAATCCACAAGCATTTACTCTCCCCAGGATGACACAGGGGTAGTAAATTCCTTCTGGATCCATGACTTGTTCATTTTGATGAACGTCAGTCTGTCCACATTGTCACTGGACAGACGCGTGCGCTTATCTGTCAGCACACACCCAGCAGCACTGAAGACACGTTCAGAGACAACGCTGGCAGCTGGACACGACAAAATCTTCGAGGCGTAACTGGAGAGCTCTTGACATTTTTCTAGATTTGAAGCCCAAAAGGAGCAAGGCTCCATTTGCAAAGTCATTGCATCGATGTTCATTTGGAGATACTCCTGTATCATCCTCTCCATCCGTTGACTATGTGTCAGACTTGTTGTCTCTGGTGGCCTTGCAAAGGAGGGTCTAAAAAAATTATGAAAAGATTCCATAAAATTGCTGTTACCAGCACCAGATACGGTCCTACTGGTACGGGTAGACTGTTGAAGATGACGAGGCCGTCCCATGTTTGTCAAGTTACAACTGGGAGAATCACTCCCTTCACCTGCACGGTTGTTTGGTGGAAAAGCCGAGCTAAGATCGAGTAACAGCTTCTGCTGATACTCCTGCATACGTGCGTCCCTTTCTATGGGTGGAATTATGTCACAAAATTTGGACTTGTCCCGGGGATCTAATAGTGTGGCAAGCCAGTAGTCATCATCACTTCTAATTTTGACAATACGAGGGTCATGTTGGAGGTAGTGCAACAAGAAGGCACTCATGTGTCTTGCGCAGCCATGCGCACCAAGTCCACGTTGTGTTTGTGGCATAGAGGTGCTAACCGTTCTTTCTTCCTCTGTCATCTCCCCCCAACCTCTTTCAACTGAAATTTGACCAAGGTCCCCCTCATCTGCTGAGTCTTCCATGTCCATGGACAGTTCGTCCTCCATATCTTCATGTCCTCCTGCACCTTCCTCAACATCTCACCTGCTACCATGCGCCCTTGTTGATCCCTGTCCCCCATGGTCCCATGCCTGCCGCGTTGGTGATGATGAACGTCTGGACCTTGGTGATGTTGTTGTGTCTTGCGCATATGAATCCTCCTGTAGTTCCTCCCCTTCCTGTTGTCCCACCCCCTGACTACGAATAGTGTTTAGCGTGTGCTCCAGCATGTAAATGACTGTAATCGTCATGCTGATAATGGCATTGTCAGCGCTAAACATATTCGTCGCCATGTCGAAACTGTGCAGAAGGGTGCATAGGTCCTTGATCTGAGATCACTCCATCAGGGTGATCTGCCCCACTTCTGCATCTCGTTGGCCCAGGCTATACATCATGACGTATTGCACCAGGGCTCGCCGGTGCTGCCACAGTCGCTGTAACATGTGGAGAGTTGAATTCCAGCGTGTCGCCACATCGCATTTCAGGCGATGAACCGGCAGGCCGAAAGACTTCTGGAGCGATGCAAGTCGCTCAGGTGCGGCGGTTGAACGGCGGAAGTGAGCACTGCAGACAGTTTCCGTGCCCTGGTCAGAAGGCCATCTAGGCCGGGATAGTGTGTTAAAAATTGCTGGACAACAAGGTTAAACACGTGAGCCATACAAGGCACGTGTGTCACCTTGCCCAGGCGAAGGGCCGCACCCAGGTTTGCAGCATTGTCGCACACGGCCTTACCAGGCTGCAGGTTGAGTGGAGACAACCATTTATCAAAATCAGTCTCCAGAGCTGCCCACAACTCAGTCGCTGTGTGACTCCTATTTCAAAGACATGTCAAGCTAAAGACCGCCTGATGCCGTTGCGCTCTGCTACCAGCATAGTAATGAGGGGTGCGTGATTCCTTCTGCGCAGTGAGAACGCTGGTGGCCTGACCAGGCAGGCTTGGGGCGGAGGTGGAGGACCCAGATGAGGTGGAGGATGCAGAAGCAGTGGCGGAACTTGGACAGACAGAGGATTGACACACAAGTCGTGGGGACGGCAAGACTTGTGCAGCAGACCCTTCACCATCTATCACCATAGTTACCCAGTGGCCAGTCAGCGACATGTAACGTCCCTGTCCATGCTTACTGGTCCAAGTATCGGTGGTGAAATGCACCCGTTCACACACAGAGTTTCTCAAGGAAGCGGTGATGTTGTGTGCGACATGCTGGTGTAGCGCGGGCACACCTTTCTTAGAGAAGTAGTGGCGACTAGGCATCTGGTACTGGGGCACAGCGACAGACATAAGGTCTCTAAAATCCTGTGTGTCCACTAGGCGGAAAGGCAGCATTTCTGTAGTCAACAGCTTACAGAGGGATAGAGTCAACCTCTTCGCTTTGTCATGGGTCGCAGGAAGTGGCCTTTTATTTGACCACATCTGAGGGACAGAGATCTGGCTGCTGTGTGTAGACGGTGTTGAGTCGGGTGTCCCTGGAAAAATGCAGCTTTGTGAGGAAAGTGCAGGCGGAGACATGATGTTGCCTTCATCCAAAGTTGGTGCTATCGATGTCTGAGAGAGCTGTACACACTCACTTGTTTCCCCTTCCAAACCAACTGACGACCTACCAAGCAAACTGCCTGTTGCGGTTACAGTGGTGGAAGTTGTGGGTGGAAAAACAGGTGTGACAGCTGTCCCCACAGTCCTAGAAGATGACGAGCGCGCGGATGCACTGGAAGGGGCAGGCGGTGGATGGTTCGCTCCGCTAGGCCGCATTGCAGCACGGTGAGCTTCCCATCGGGCCATATGATATTTATTCATGTGACGATTCATGGAAGAAGTTGTCAAACTGCTGAGGTTTTGACCTCTACTAAGAGAACCATGACAAATTTTACAGATCACATAATTTGGGCGATCTTTTTCTATGTCAAAAAAGGACCTGGCTAGGCAAGGCTTAGAGGCCATGCGACCTGTTGATCCACCCCGAATAATGCTCAGAGGCAGAGTGGTGGCTGAGGATGCAGTTGTAGACGTGCTACCAGTGCTCCGACTGTGTCCAGGAAGGCGCCAGGTTACTTCGACGTCGGTTGCATCCTCCTCCACCGCCTCTGTTGACCTCCTCGAGTGTCTGACTGTGGGTTGACAGTAGGTGTGATCTAGAACTTAATCATCAATTGTTGTGTTTGCACTCCCCTACCCCTCAGACCGAGTTTCTTCTTGCCCTGACCGAATATTTAAGTTGTCATCCGAATCGGGTATCTGCGTCTCATCTTCATCAGTATGTTCCTCATTGCCTATAACCACAGTTGTTGGAAAGGCAGCATTTTGGTAGCCAACAGTTTGCATATGATGAAAGTCAACCTCCAAGCCATTTCATGCCCTTCTAAAAGCATGTAAAACACAGCGAGGGGACTCCAACCACAGTCTCCCTCGTTGCCACTAACTGGGCCACACACACCCCACTTGACTGGCATCGGTTGAGCCCCCTTTTGAAAAAGAAAAAGATGCTTTGCATGAAGCACTCTCAAAAATACGCGTGCCTTTCCCGTCCCCTGGCTGACCCAGGGGAAGAAAAGTCCTCTGAGAGCCATGACTTGTTCATCTTGGTTCTTTTAGAGACACAGCGAGGGGACTCCAACCACAGTCTCCCTCGTTGCCACTAACTGGGCCACACACACCCCACTTGACTGGCATCGGTTGAGCCCCCTTTTGAAAAAGAAAAAGATGCTTTGCATGAAGCACTCTCAAAAATACGCGTGCCTT